>NC_049256.1:25525615-26788460 GCF_011100685.1 Canis lupus familiaris
GACTTGAGCTGAAATCAAGAGTCAGACATGTAACCAACTGAGCAATCCAGGCACTACTAGGCCTAATTTTTAAATAGTTCCATCTATCTATCTATCTATCTATCTATCTATCTATCTATCTATTTTTATGAAAAACTTCTCCCTAAAGTTTGCATGTTAAAAAGACTGCCTCTGGGTCTTAGAGAAAATGGAGGTAGAAAATGTATATCAAAAGCAGAGAGAGAGTATATAAGTTTTCTTGAAAGTGGATATTGGAGCATCTCTGCCTGTTATCATAGGTACTGTATACTCTGGCCATAAAAGCGCTTTTCAGAAGTTTGCATTTAATTTTATTTATTTTTTCTTAAAGATTTTATTTATTTATTTCTGTGAGACACACAGAGAGAGAGAGAGAGGCAGAGGGAGAAGCAGGCTCCATGCAGGGAGCCGGATGTGGGACTCCATCCCGGGGTTGTGGGATCAGGACATGAGCTAAAGGCCAGTGCTCAACCGCAGAGCCACTCAGGCATCCCCTGCATTTTAAAAAGGCCTCTTTCCCTCCACTCTACCCTCTCTTCTTTTTAAATATAGTCTCAAAAAATAAATAAATTAATTAATTAATTAATTAAAAATAAATTCAGTCTCAGGAAACTGTGGAATGTGTTTATATTTCTTACATGGTAAGATTTATAATCTCAAGGGACTGAGAATGCAAAAGAAATTTTTGTCTAGAGTTTCAGGGTAATTCCTATTAAAAACTTACTCCTCTTTTTAAAGTACAAAACAATTTTGTTCCAATATGCTGATTTTTAAAATAATATCCACAAACATTTTGAAAGGAATATGCAAGGTTTGGAGAGTGGTAAAGACAGGTGGTCTTTAACTTGTTTCTAGAGTTGTAGAGATTCTGTAGAGATTTGTAAAATAAGGAGAGTTATTCCTAATTCCCAAAAGACTGGATTATATCAAAGGATTGGCCCATCTTTTTAAATGAATTTACTTCTTCATATTGCAGAGAATTTTAACCGAATTAGGAGCCCAAAATTTATGCCTTTGTAAAGTCTATCTAAAGCATTTAAACAACAGCCTTGTTTTTCTGGATACACAATTTAAACTGGGCTTCTATTAGCCCCTGAATATTGGCCTTTTGTAAATCATTTATGGGAGGGCCTAAGGGATATTTTGGTTATATATTTCCTCAGAAGCCAAAGTCGTGAATACAGTCAAGTAATCTTTCAAATCACTCCCAAAATGTGGTAGAATCTCTTCAGAGTAGAAGTAAAGGGGCTTTATAATTGAAAAGCTCTGCTGTGATCCAGGGGAACAGGATTTTGCTGTTGTGTAGTTGTGGGGCTGGGTGGAGACAGGAGGGCAGTCAATCTAGCATACTCCTGCAAAGGGCATTGATTGTATAGGCATGCCTGAGGCTTGCAGAACTTGATTACAGAGCTAAGGCAGGTAGGACCAAAGCAACCTTTATTGCTAATCTCCTGCTGCTTTTGTGAAACTCATTTTCTGGCTTTCAGCATTTACCTGAGCAACATGTATATTTTGAATCTAGAGATTAAGCCAGAGTGATCTCTGTAAATCTTGTAGGAAAGGGGAATTAAAACAGGCAGTTGCAGCCAAACTTTAAGAAGGAGAATTCACATTGCCTGTGGACATTTCCTTTTGTCTTGCGTCTGATTTCGGGTCTTTATCTTGTCAATGGAGTCCCTAAGGTGAGCCACTATAAGGCAAGCCAGGGCTCCTTAATATATATTTTTTAATACAGTCAATTTAAAGGATCCATTGTAAAAATAAATGAATGATACATTGTGTGGCCATTGATGCATAGGATCTATTAATAGTGACTTCTCTTGCTTTTTTTTAAGACTTTATTTATTTCTTCATGAAATGACACAGAGAGAGAAGCAGAGACATAGGCAGGGGGAGAAGCAGGCTCCTCTCAGGGAACCTGATGTGGGACTCGATCCCAGACCCTGGGATCAGGCCCAGAGCCAAAGGCAGATGCTCAACCGCTGAGCCACCCAGGCGTCCCCTGTTAATAGTCACTTAAACCAATGAGCTTTCTAATGGCTTAACCAAAGACACAATAGGTGTCTAGAGAGGATGCAGACGATGCAGCCCCCCTGATCCAAAAGTGTACTTATGAAATTAGTCTAAGAGAGCAAAGACCTTCATTGCGCAGGCAGTAAGGATGGTATAATGAATGAGATGTGCCTGGTCTCTCATGACAATGTGATACATCTCCAGTCTCAGATCCACTAATTCATGATATCAGGTAGGCGCTTCTGGAAAGAGACTTTCCTGCACTAACGAGGAAGGAATGCTGAGATGACAAAGATGCCTATGAACTGGAACCTCTCATGACACAGCTGAACAGAGAAATTCTGATCCCCAGTGGATTCGATTGCCCACCAAGGTGCACCCTGGTAAGTGCACCCTCCCGATGGTGACAGGGGAGACCAAAGAGAATTTTCGCGTTGGGCAAAAGCCAAGCTCTTAGGACATAGAACAAGACAAAAGGAAAATAGTAACAGATCAAAGCCTTCGGTCTCCTGGAGCCACACTAATACCTGGGAAGTATGTGCTGTGGAGTTGGGACTCCATGTTCTTTTCCAGTGTACTTACTTCCCGAAGTTTACTTGAGTTTGGGGGTGACCTAGTGTCAACATAACCCTTTCCAGACCAACTTATCCTATCATGAGTGTCTTCTTCTTGCACCTGCCAGCATTCAAATAGCTTTAGAGTGCTCAACCCATACCCACAAATTATGATGCCTTGGCTCCCAAGAAGTCCCTTAGCAAGAGACCACAAACAGTATAAAAGACACAGACAAAACAAAAACAACAACAACAAAAAAAAAGCAAAGACCATCTCTGGGAGGAAAAGGATCAGTTAGTTACCAAAGAGTACTCTGTCAGATTAAGCAGAGTCATTTAGTCCAAGAAACTAGTTCCACAAATATTCTCTGTTCCTAATCTAAACGTAGAAAGAGAGAAAAAGAATTCTTACCATTCTGGCTCCATCACTACCCTCGCACTCCACAGAGACTAAAAGAGGCAGACATGATAAATCTTACCTGATGCCAGCAATGTGGCAGATCTCCTAAGTTTCTAAGCTGCAGCAGAGTCTGGGTCAAGAAGTATCCGAGGAGTTAAAGTATCCTGGCATTTAGGACAGCTGTAGGGGAGCAAATAACCCTGTCCCTTCAAAGCTCCCTGAGGCTAGACTCAAATTGGTATGAAAAGACTTAAAAAGAGAAAACCAACCATACACTGTACATATGGGGAATTCACAAAGACACGGATATTCCAAAGACAGGGAAAATGAAGCAGATATATATATATATAGATATAGATATAGATATAGATATAGATATAGATAGATAGATATTTATATATATACTATACAGGATATATATATCACAGTAAACTAAGGAAACTAGTATATATATACACCATACACATATATACTATACAGTAGGTGAGATATATATATATCTTGGAGCCCTTCTTCGGGGCCGGCGCGGACTTGGCTGGCTCGGGCATATCGACCAGGCTTTCTCCTGAGAGAAGAGAAATGGAGTCCGCTTCGCCGAAGGAGTTTGAGAGGAACCCAACGCACTCCCTAGAGCAGATGTTTGATAGATGTTTGACCTACCATAGGTGTGTGTCACTGATATAAAATTGATCTCTGTTAATAATACTTATTCGAGAAAGGTACCCTTTAGCCAATTTAGATTCTCCTCTATCGTTAAGAGAAGAAGAAAAATATCTCAAGCATGCGGGGTCTCAAGTGCCTTCAACTCAAAATAACCCACACTCCAAAGACTCACAACTGCAGGGCAGTGGCCCCTCCTGAACAACTACACTATAAAAACTCTGAATATGTTATACACTAGATTGCCTACCTGGCATTCGAAAATACAAGAGTGTGATTTCTAATATTGAATATTAATCCATAAGTTAATCGGCATTCCTATTAATAATCAGATCTTACTGTAATAAAACACCTTTCACTAAAGCAGCCAGGCTGACCCGCTGCATCAAGATCTGACCAATGGGAGAGCAGAACTCCAGCCAATCACTAGACGGCAGGCCGTACACAAGCCGACGAATCAGCGGTGGCAGAGCCTATCCTTCATTTGCATAACGTTGGCTACAAATAGACAGGCTCCCGAGGCGGACTCCATTTTCTCTTCTCCGGAGAAAGCCGAGTCGGTATGCCCGAGCCCGCCAAGTCCGCGCCGGCCCCGAAGAAGGGCTCCAAGAAGGCGGTGACCAAGGCGCAGAAGAAGGACGGCAAGAAGCGCAAGCGCAGCCGCAAGGAGAGCTACTCGGTGTACGTGTACAAGGTGCTGAAGCAGGTGCACCCCGACACGGGCATCTCGTCCAAGGCCATGGGCATCATGAACTCGTTCGTCAACGACATCTTCGAGCGCATCGCGGGCGAGGCGTCGCGCCTGGCGCATTACAACAAGCGCTCGACCATCACGTCCAGGGAGATCCAGACGGCCGTGCGCCTGCTGCTGCCCGGGGAGCTGGCCAAGCACGCCGTGTCCGAGGGCACCAAGGCCGTCACCAAGTACACCAGCTCCAAGTGAGCGTTCTCCGAGGCACCATCCAACCCAAAGGCTCTTTTCAGAGCCACACGGTTTCACCAGCAGAGTTGTGCGACTGGCACTCGCTGTACTCGTAGCTTGGGGTCCGGTCAGGTTAGTAGGGACCTCCGGGACGCCACCGCCCGTAGCCGAGGTCGGGTGGCGGGCTCCCCGCCCGTGACTCTGACAGCCGTGGTGTGCACACGCGTCCCCAGCAGCGGGAACGAACGCGCACTGGAATGGTCCCCACTCGCAGCCCTCGCCCTTGGAGCCCCGGATCGCCTTCCTGACAGGTGTTCGGGCGCGGGCAGTGCTGGAGGGATCTCTAAGCTCCGAGGACTGACCTGGAGGCCCCGGGCTCCCGCCTTCTGTTCAGTGTCGCCCCACAGGGTGGGGACGGCCACAGGGACCTTTGAAAAGCGCGCTCTTTACAGGCGAGGGTTCCTCTTCGGTGCCACAGGGCTCGCCACCCCGGGTTCTTTGTGTGGCTCGGATTCCTCCCCGCCTCCCCCCGCCCACGCCCGCCTCCCTCTGCCCCACTCGCTTGCTCCGGGCTGTCCGGGACCTGGCTGGACACCTGCTGCGGGTCTGTAAGTGTGTTGGGCGGCTGAACGCTCCAGTCCGGACACCGGTCCCTAGAGTTAGCGGGCGTGGCTGTACCCTTCCCTTCCTCAGCTGCTCTGAAAAGGCGTTCGTTACATTTGATGCTTAGGGGTTACGGGGAAGACTGCGTTCCCCTCGCGCTCTCCTCCCTGACTCCTACATGAGCTGCGAAGACCTTTCTGGGCCTTCAGCCGCCTCCGTCTCCTCCCTAGCGCAGCCACAGGAGGAGAAGGCTGGCTCAGCACCCCGAGTCCAGCCTTTTCTGTCACGGGCGAGTCCCCTCCGAGCCGTCCACCTGTCCTGTCTCCAGCCCCGGCCCCCCAGCTCAGTGATCCCGGAGAGAAGCCCCGACACCCGGGCTCAGAGAGCGGAGAAGAGCAGGACGTGCGTTTTAACATTGTGATGCTGGACACCAAGGTCTGGAAGGTTTGTGGTTTGTGAGCACCTGATGCCCAAGAGCCTACACCCCGAAAGTCAAAAGTAGAATCGGTCTCCTTGCCTCATTTCTCCGCACGCTGCCATGTGGAGGCTTCCTTTTCGAAGTTAGGTGAGAAAGATTGGGTCCAGAACACCTCACCTGTGAACGGAAAGACCTAATGCACCCAGGAATAGCTAACTCTGTCCTCCTCTATCCCTTATTCTCCCAAAAAGGCAAACAATCACAAGGAAACAAGTATTTTCTGGTTGCCAGAATTAAAACTGCACTTCAAATTCTGATCCTCTTGTTCCAGTCTGAGATAATACCAAACTCTCCTGTGCGTAGAGAATCTACTTTCCATACCAGAGGGAGCCCAGTTCTGGAATAAAGCACCTGCTCATGTATTATTCCTCTCAGGGCCTTTCAGGGACCCCTCCCCTACTGCACAACATCAGAAATCGAGCCCATAGCCTGCCCCTCACCTAAAACTCAAACCAAATCTCAGAGGATTCTTTCCCTCTTGCTATTTACCTAATTTTTTTATTATTAGTATTCTTTTTTTTCTTGGTTTGATTTTTTACACTGTCAGGAGTTCCCTGTGACGACTCCAGCCTCCAGGATTTTAAAATGTTCTCTGCCTGAAATGTCCTTAATTCCGCTGCATCCCTAACAAACACACGCACACACAGTTTTTTAAATCAACAACTCACCTTTCCACTCAATCTAAACGCTATTGGAGAAGCTGAGCCACACTAATAAAGTCTCTCAGAGCCAGCCACAAAGGACTGGCTGTATTCCCAGCCCCAGACTAATCATTACTAAGTGGCTGGGACCCTCAGGACTACTGCGGTTGAATCAGGACCTGATCCCTGAGACTAGTGAGAAACTCTGCCTTCCCTGGAGCACAGGACAACACTGAAAAACGTTAGAGAAAATGGGTGGGGGGAGGTCATGGCACTGCCTGATACAAAGCCTTCTAGGCAGAAAGAAAGAGCATCCATTTGGTCATTCCTATCCAGGTGCCAAACAATTATGTCCTGAGGATTCAGAGCAGGGCTTCTAACCTTATGAGTGCATCAAAATCACCTGGAGGCTTGCTGGAGGACAGATTACTGGCCCCACTCCCAGAGATTCTGTTCCTTGGCTCTGGGCAAAATCTGGGAACTTGGCTTCCTAACAAGTTTCCACAGATACAAATGTTGCTTGTAGCTACTCTGCTTTGAGAACATCTGATACATGGAGAACAAGCCAAACAAAACCCTTCCTGGGAGGGGGGGTGGGGTTCTGATGGTAAAGTTGAGCTTATGACATATGAGGAAAGGAAAATCAGGAGTGCCTGGGTGGCTCTGTCAGTTCAGCATCTGCCATTACCTCCGGTTATGATCCCAGGGACCTGGGTTCAAGCCCCACATTTGGGCTCCCTGCTCTGAGGGGAACCTGCTTCTCCCTCTACACCCACCCCACTCTTGTGCTCTCGATTTCTCTCAAATAAAATCTTGTTTAAAAATGAGGAAAGAAAAATCAGAGGAGAGTTGAAGCAATTCCTTTATTTGGTCAGATATTGATTTCCTCTGTGTGAGGTATTAAGCTACAGCAGGAAGTGTTGGACAAGAGACCAAGAGAGGAGAGATCATCATCACACTGATGCCTCAGCTCAATCATTTCAAATAGCAGTTCTCACCGCTATGAAATCATTTGAGATAAAACAGGTGCCGTGCCCTGATACTGATGAGATGATGCTTCCAATGAGGAAACCAATGACCTAGGGGCTAGGTAGTCCAGGGCAAGGGACTGTTGGTACAATAAAGTCCTAGGGCAGGGATGACTTTGTGCTCAGGGGTGGAAGGGATCCAGGGTGGCTCAGAGGCTGGGAGACTTGTAAGCAAAGGTCAGGTGTTAGGACATAAGGCCGAGGGTTAAACGGGTGCCTGAAAATGTTGGGCTTTGTGGGCCAAAGAAGGCACCCAGGTAATTATTGTGTCAAGAGAAACTATTAGAATTTGAAAGCACTCAGGGTGCTGTGTGGAAAATGGTATTTGTGGGTTTAGAGGTAGAAACAAGCAGAAGAAAGAATGGAAGAGTTATTGCAATAACCCTGGTGAAATTATTACAGGTGCTATGGACGAGAAAGTCCCAAGAATTCATTGATGAACACAGTCTCATGGGTAAAGAAAAGTGTGGATGACAATGATGGAGCACTTTCCAGGTGTTGAAGACACTGTGCCAGACTCTCTCCTTAAAGGGCAGCTCACATCATCCTTCTCAACATCCACAGTATCCACATACAACCATTCTCTCTGTCTAGTTGACTAGGGATGAGCCAGGTGTGGGGATGGAGTTGGGACCAGATGGTGCACCTCCAGGTTGTGTGCTTGCCCACAGCCTACGATGAGGCTGAAGTTCTTGGATGAATGATCACCAACCATGGGACAGGCCTGAGGTTTCAGAAACTGGGACAGGACCATTTATAAATCCCCATCAACATTCCATTGGAGGGTCAAGTAAGTAGTTGTAGATATGAACCTGATATTCAGAGGCAACTTTGGGACTGTACAAAGAAATGTTTAAATATTTGGAGTGGCAATTTTACTGTGCTTGGCACACATTAACGCTGGTATTTACCCATGGAGAAAGAATAAGGAATGACTCAAACTTCAGAGAAAAAGAAGGGAGCCAAAGATTCTAAATGCTGAGGAAGAGAATGAAGAGAATAGACTCACAAAAGTCAAGAAAAGAGTATGTCAGGAAAGAGGACATGGCCAACCTATGGTGATGTGTATCAGATGAGGAAAATGACCTTTGCATATGATAAATGGATCTCACTGGAAATTCGGATTATAGGTAACAGAGAGTTACCCCCAGATTTCGGGGGGACAGCTTCAGGAGTATTCCCTCTTACCTAGGCTTTAAGTGTCCGCACTATGTTGTTCCTCTCTGTCTTGGGTCATCATGGATGACTGATGCTGGCACCTCTCCAGCTGGATCAGTTAGATTTGCTTTCCTAGAAACTAGAAAACAGGACAGAACAGAAAGTCCTGCCTGCTCAGCACTTTTGTCAGGGTGGTAGGAGAACATCTCCTTCAAAAGTTTTTTACATTGCTTAAATAAACTGGAATTGAGTTTTTATGGTTGCATCCACAAATCGTTCATCGTTTCACTCACAACTTCTCAGGAAAACATGTAAAGTCCAATATGGTCATGTTAATCATCCTCCACTATCCTGCTCAGTGTCACAGAAGTATTAACTTACCCTCACGTTACTTATGATGGAGAGTGGTTAGTGATTTGCTGCAGACCACAAAGACAGAAGGAGACAGGTCAGGACTTTAAGAGCATGTATTCATAATTTATAGGTCCCCTTCTTTTTCTCTGGGCCTAATTTCATGAGCAATAATGATAATAGTAATAGCAATAATAATCAAAGAGAAAACATAGAGCACTTACCGTGCACCATGCACTGGACAAAATGGTTTGGTTTTATTCACCCCAAACCTATAAGGTCGATACTACTGTTTTCCCCATTTTACAGATGGGGCAACGGAGACACAGAGAGGTTAAGTGACTCAACCAAAGACAACACAAGCACAAATCTCTCTCTGTACAAGGCTTCCAGTTTCATAGATTTTATATATACCTGAGATGATATTGGGAACTTGTAAACTTAACCTATGATTTGCTCAAAAAGTAGACTACTACGTACTGAGGCCTTGTTAGTGTTATTTACCCAGATGGGTGATGGAAGACATTTCAGTGGGCCTTAGGAAAAATTCATGACTTCTTCCTGAATCAGGGTGAAAATAAATTCCTCATTGCTTGTATTTACTCCCAAATCATGTGAGATTCAGTTCGTACTTTCAAGCTTTAACTTTAAGGAGTTATTCATGTCACACAGGACAGATCCACCGTGATCAGTTCCCCTCTGAAGGGCAACTCTGCTCCTCCTGATAAATCCCAGGACCCTTTTCCCTTCAAGTCATTGCTCTGCTATCCCCTGGGACCTGATGTCCCTGCCAAGGGACTGTTGGATCACCTTCTTACCTGGTGGAAAGGGGAAAGCCCAGACCTGGGAGTGACTTCTGACTTTTGCAGCTCTTAGCCACATTCTTACCTGTGTTCCAGGAAAGCGGGGACATGTTGCCTAAGGCTACAAGGCCACCCGCCCAGCTATGTAGTTTATTCTGTTCAAGTGAACAATCTTAATGGGGGGGGGGGGGGGGGGGGGGGGGGGAGCCAGCCTACACAGCAAGGAACCTCTAAGACTCTCCACAAAACCAAACACACTGGGATCACACCAAAGGATACAGGGGTAAGTGGCAGTCTGTGGCATTGCTTAAAGAACCTAAGAACAAGAAAGCGGGAACTCACTAGAAAACCAACGTAATTTTTCCCCTAATCTGCTGATACTAGGGCAAGGTGGGATTTAAACCCTAAAAACCTGGGCTCGCACAGTCAGGATAGGCCTGCATGCAGACCATAGAACCATCATCAACCTGTTAACTGAAGGGACCTCGGAAAGTCTAAGATTCTGTCCGATAATAAACGAAGGCACTTGATTAAAGCACCTTTTAAGTTGGACCTATAGCACGTGTACGTTAGGGTGGTCTTGGAGGAAGATCAGAACCTCTGGAGCAATTCAGTGAGAGGCGTACAGGGTCCTCCCCCCCACCCCCCAGGATATGCCTCACGGACGGACAGGCATGAAGGGGTCAAAATTTAGCATGGAGCCACAGTTGCCTGGGCGAATGAGACCCAACTAGGTGTAGTCTGCCGAAGTAAGAAATTCACAGCGATAGTACAAAGTGAGCACCCTCTTCTGTAGGACTAGATAGGTGGCCCTGAAAAGGGCCTTTGGTTGCAAACTGGGATTTCCTGGAGCTGAACTCACAACTCAGCCGCCGAAGCCGTAGTAGAGGGTGCGGCCCTGGCGCTTGAGCGCGTAGACCACGTCCATGGCCGTGACCGTCTTGCGCTTGGCGTGCTCCGTGTAGGTGACGGCCGTCCCGGATCACGTTCTCCAGGAACCACCTTGAGCACCCGCGGGTCTCCTCGTAGATGAGGCCCGAGATGCGCTTGACGGCCGCCGCGCCGGGCCCAGCCGCCGGATGGCGGGCTTGGTGATGCCCTGGATGTTGTCGCGCAGCACCTTGCGGTGTGGCGCTTGGCGCCGCCCTTGCCCCAGCCCCTTCCCGCCCTTGCCGCGACCAGAATGACCACACCAGAACCTCCCGAGCTGCACGGCCACTACCGGCTGCCGACACGCCGCACTTTTATAACAATGTGACGGACCTGTTTGAAAACCCCAAGCGCAGGGGCGGATCCCACACTCCGTTCCCGCCCATCGCCCTTCTAGCCTTTGCTCAGACTGTGCAGACCCGGAAGGCCGGGCGCCCCAAGCGGAGTCTGTGCCGGGGGAAGGGGAATTCCGTAAATCCTCTCGAGTATGTGATCCGTTGCAATGGCCCTCTGCAGCACTTGCAGCCTCTATGCCGGCCCACCCGCTGTGCGGGCACCAATGCATACGCTTTCCACAAAGACCTCGTCTTCACATTTCCCAAACAAGGGCAGAAATATTTAGATCCTCCTCGCTGTTGTCCCTAGGAGAGGTTTTCAATAAAATTTGAAGCTAATCCTATCTGTATTGCTAAGATTCTGTTCGTGTTATCGACCGATGGGTGTCCGGTCCCTACGGAGGGCGGCTGGCTGGGATGCAGGCTGTCCGGTCCCTGCGGAGGGAACGGACAGAATCGCCTTAAACATTTCAAAGTCAAGTCAGGTTCCACACTGAAGGCTGCGCTGAGCATATGCCACAGTGAGGAGAGCCTGGTTCTGCTGTGAGTCTCCACTCTGCGACTTCAGTGTATACTTAGTTATGCACAGCTTACAGGTAGCGCGGTGTCCGCCTCCACGTTCTGGTGCTCCGGCCTTTGGCATGACCTAGAACGCGGCTCTGGACACAGCCTGCCGCCGTGCTACCTACAGGACCTCGGGCGGGCTATACTCGCTTCTTTTCCTTCCCAAATGTATAAGAAAGTCTAAGTCATAGAGCATTGAATTTTCAAAGGGAAAACCCATGTAAAGCGTTTACTATCCGCAAATATGCACTCACAAAATGATTATGATATATTATTGTGGATGTTTCTCTGCTCCTTCACTCACTATTCGCTCCTCGGAATAATGAGCCTAACAGAGCATCCTAGTTTCCTACAACTTTCTTTCCAGAACTCCTTAAAAATAATAAGCACTGAAAAATTGAATTCAGCACTAATCCGTTTGTGGAGTTCTAGTTGACTTTGTGGGGATTTGGTTTCTCCCCAAGGGTCTGTGAGGAGGACATAGTTCATTAAAGCTGATTTCTGAGTTTGTGGGCGGTGCATGGGAAAAATGCCCGACTTGTGTTCTTACTCTCTGATACAATGACAGGATTTAAGACATCTAGGAACTTGTATAGAACATAAGTCCATCTTTATCTGTACTATCCCTCAATTGAAGCTTAGCATTTCTTCCATTTACGAATATAGGCAGCAAACTTCGATGGGCGGGACCTGTCCTGTGTGCATGTCACCTAAACTGAAGCTCTCAGTGTTTTCAAGACCATTTAGACACTTTATTCCTTCTACACTGTGTTCATTCTTGCTCACAAGAGCTATCTTGTGACTCTAACGGATTAATAAAAAAACACATCTGTTAGGATGCCTAAGTGGTTGAGCATCTGCCTTTGGCTCATGGCCTGATGCCTGGGTCCTGGGATCTAGTCCCACATTGGGTTCCCGGCAGGGAGCCTGCTTCTCCCTCTGAATATGTATCTGCCTCTCTCTGTGTGTCTTTCACAAATAAATAAATAAAATCTTTAAAAAGAAACCACACACATCTGTTAACACTTTACAGTTTGGGGATTTGATAAAGGTATTGTAATATTAATTCTTTCCCATTATAATCCAATGTATATTCTCTTAAACTCTTAAAAACATTGTCCTGGCAAGGGGCCCATAAGCCTTATCAGATATATAAAGAAGCCCTTGACATGAACAAAGAAGGGTCAAAGGGATCTTCAGAGCCTTGAAAGACTCTGGGTTTTGAAAATGTGCACAGAGAAGCATTAGGAAATGACATGAATGTTGGCATGAAATGAATACGTAATAGTAACCTGATGGAGGTGTGTAAGGGTAAATGGCAATAATTTTCTCCTCTTAGCAACAGGAAAGAGATTATAGGGAGAGTGTAGTACAGTGGAGACAGGTGCAAAGGCAAATACCCACCAAGTGCCCAGAAATACAAGTTTGATATTTAGGCAAAAGGACCGATTTGAAGAGACAGTCTTCGAAGTTACTCACATTGAGGTGACTCATAAGCCCATCCATGAAGGTGATAGGGGTAGTACCTTGGAGAGACTCCCTACACTGACATGTCCAAGAAACAGCTCTTCCTTGGTGGCACTGCGTCTCTTTGGGTATAATCTTGACTCTCCTATTTCTTGTATGGACTAAATACTGTCACAGCCTTATGACTCAATGTCTCTGCAATTCCTGGAGTATTAATTATCAAAGAATAATTATCAGATTATCAAAGAATAATCTTCAAATGAGTTTCAAAACCAACTATAATGAATCAAAACCACTTTTTTTCAAAACCACTTTAAAAGAATTAAGAATATGTAAGCTCTATAAAAAGTGAATACACAAAGTAAAAATTATTTATACTAAGCTGATATCTCACCCCTCTTTATCATGTTAATATTTAACCTATAGTGACATTAATTTTCATGTTTCACTTGGATTGACTGAAAGGAATAATCAGTCATTTCTTGATTTTGAGGGGATAATAAAGGAAAGTGAAACCTCCCCCTCTTGAGCTTTGCTGTGTTTCCTTCTTTCACTGTCATAGTGGAACACAGATTGGTTCATGTTTCAAAATAAATATAATATGTTAAAGAGAAAAAAGGAATTTGTGAAGAAAATCACATTAAATCACTTCCTACCATAAACCTATTTCCCATTCAACAGTAAGCATAAGTTGTAATGTGATGCTTTCCATAAATGAAAAATATACTAGTGAATATAAAACACACTTTTAAAAAAGGTCCCCCTCTCAAGGGAATGCCATAAGTGTGTGCATGTCTGTGTGTGTTGTGCATGTATATAATCTTTGTTACTTTAATACCTTCCAAATTTCTCTTTCTCAAGAATGGCAGATTTCTATACCCAAACTTGTACACATTTTAGTAACTGATCTCTACCAAGAAAATCAATATAAGATAATATTTTCAACTAATAAAGGTACCCAACTTCTCTTATGCCACTTCTAAATCTCCTATCATCATCTAAAACAAACATAAGCCAAACAACCAGGTCAGCAGCATCATACTTGCTGCATTTCCCATTTTTCTAGACAAATATTGAATGCAGAAACCCCAACTAACTCTTTTGCAAAAATTTTGGTACTAGACAGCTATGATAAGGTTTTACAGACAAATAATGACCGATTCTTGTCAGAATTAGCAGTTCTTCACCAAGAATCCTTTACTATCATTCTTTGTAGAGAAATGGGGAGAGAGCCTTGTTATTATTTCCCGTCTATGATGAAACAGGTTTTCTGGGCTAAATCTCGATGAGAACTAAGCAGCAGTGTTGACAGATGAGAAGCCAAGATGTATAGACTAGACCCTAGAGAGCAAAGTTATTGAAAGCACAAAGCGAAGAGAATTATATTTTAAAGGAAAATCAAGAGTTGCTCTCTTCTGACCTTGTGAATCTCTCAGGGTGTCAGGGGCTTTTGAAAAGAGCTGAAACCCAGATGATGAAAACTGGAAGAAGAAAACACGAAGATGTCAAAGCATGAGGGGTCCCGCTTCGCTATAGAGTGTAATCAGCGTGTGATTCCTCCCCAGGAAATTTTAATTTTTTTGCTTTCCCCAACTGTAACAAACACAATTCCGGGACAGAGCTGACACCAGGCTGCTGTCAAGTTGGAAGGACTGAGCTCGGAGCCAATCAGCGCGCGGCGTCCTGTTGTATATATACACACGCCACACACGCACGCCGAACCAAGCAGCTCAACTCCGAGACTCGATTTAATATTATTTTTTTCCTTTCATCTTCAGGAACCAAAAACCCACTATGTCCGAGACCGCTCCTGCCGCGCCTCCAGCCCGGCCCCGCGGAGAAGACGCCGGTGAAGAAGAAGGCCCGCAAGTCCGCCGGCGCAGCCAAGCGCAAGGCGTCCGGGCCCCCGGTGTCCGAGCTCATCACCAAGGCGGTGGCCGCGTCCAAGGAGCGCAACGGCCTCTCCTTGGCCGCGCTCAAGAAGGCGCTGGCGGCCGCCGGATCGACGTGGAGAAGAACAACAGCCGCATCAAGCTGGGCCTCAAGAGCCTGGTGAGCAAGGGGACCCTGGTGCAGACCAAGGGCACCGGCGCCTCGGGCTCCTTCAAGCTCAACAAGAAGGCGGCCTCCGGGGAGGCCAAGGCCAGGAAGGCGGGCGCGGCCAAGCCCAAGCGGGCGGCGGGGACGGCCAAGAAGCCCAAGAAGGCAGCGGGGACCGGCACCCCCAAGAAGAGCGCCAAGAAGACCCCGAAGAAGGCCAAGAAGCCCGCCGCGGCCACCGTCGCCAAGAAGGTGGCCAAGAGCCCCAAGAAGGCGAAGGCGGCCAAGCCCAAGAAGGCGGCCAAGAGTCCGGCCAAGACCAAAGCCCCGAAGCCCAAGGCAGCCAAGCCCAAGGCGGCCAAACCCAAGAAAGTGGCCGCCAAGAAGAAATAAGAATACAGAGTAGTTTAGGATCTTTTTAAAGGCTCTTTTCAGAGCCACCCAAACCTCTGAAAAGAGCTGCGGCACTCTGCGGGGAAGGGGGCGTGGCGGGAGGGGAGACTGGCGAGCCCGGAGCGGCACCTACAGGGGCGCCTGTTAAGTGCACACGGGCCTGGGGAGATTTCAAATGGGACAATGATTTCTCCTCTAGTCTGGTAAGTGCGCTGGTTCAACCTAAATTGGCCCGTAGTCCACACGGCGCAATAGGACTAATATACATAGGGGAGAAGTTACTTGCAAAACGAACTTTGAAACCGATTTGCCACTTAATAGAAAGTTCTCCAGCCACCGGGGATCTTTATACTGTATTGGTAGAAAACTATGAAGTATCTCGATGGTCTTTCCATTATCTTAATCATGGAATTGCGCCATCTCCTCAACAAGCACTTGCCCACCAGCTCCAATACCTAGGACGTCAGTTTGGCCACCAGTGGCCACCAGGCTTCCGCTGCGCAACACCCATCCTAGTGGAGGAAGTTTTCTAACAAAAGCTGTCCACACACACTTCTCCGTTACACTACCTCAAAGTTAAAATACATATTGGCGTTGAAGAAGACTTTATAGTAACCTTTGGTAGCCAAGTCTAGACCTTCTGATTGGGTCGAAGCACAGTAACGAGGCAGCCAATGAAACGCTAGAATTGCAAGTACCTTTTACATTCGTATTTGTGACGACACAGTAAAATTAATCCAATCGTAAATGATCTTACTAACCTCATTCGAATGCCTCCTCTATAAATAAACGGGGTCTTACGGTGGCTTATATTTTCCTCCCGCTTACTGAACGTGTGGTATTCAAGGTCACTATGCCAGAACCCACCAAGTCCGCGCCGGCCCCGAAGAAGGGCTCCAAGAAGGCGGTGACCAAGGCGCAGAAGAAGGACGGCAAGAAGCGCAAGCGCAGCCGCAAGGAGAGCTACTCGGTGTACGTGTACAAGGTGCTGAAGCAGGTGCACCCCGACACGGGCATCTCGTCCAAGGCAATGGGCATCATGAACTCGTTCGTCAACGACATCTTCGAGCGCATCGCGGGCGAGGCGTCGCGCCTGGCGCATTACAACAAGCGCTCGACCATCACGTCCAGGGAGATCCAGACGGCCGTGCGCCTGCTGCTGCCCGGGGAGCTGGCCAAGCACGCCGTGTCCGAGGGCACCAAGGCCGTCACCAAGTACACCAGCTCCAAGTAAACGTGCCAAGTAAGCGTCTCCTTCCCAACCCAAAGGCTCTTTTCAGAGCCACGCATGCTTTCAACAAATGAGCTATAATGCTTTTCTAAAAACTATTCTCAAAGCACCCTAAATCAAGTTTACTCTAAGATCGATACATCGCTACGACCTCTATAATTTTCTCTTAGGATTGCGTAGCAAGGATGCCACAATTTCCCCGGTCGATAACCATACCCATCATAAATTGAGCGCTCGCTATGCCCAAAACCGGTCTGTACAACCATTATTCCTTAGTTTCACAACACTAAACCTCAATTTTAAATGAAATGCCATTTCAAGTGTACAGCTCTCCTTCCTGTGCGCAAGGCTCCAAATTCATCGTGACATTCAAGGACTTGGGTAAGAACGGTTTCCCCAGAGCACAAAGCATGCTGTAAAAACTTGTTTTGCTCAGAGCTTTTCTTTTTCCTTTTCCAGCATATAGATACTGCAATAATGAAAACGAGCTTAAGACAACATGAGTTTTCATGGAAATCTTACACAGGCTTTTCTGGCTTGCTAGCGTTGCAATAGCGCCCATTTCTGCTGGTGGGGGAGGTAGGGTGGGGATCAGGAGAGGAGGAGTCTGTGCTGTATCCTAAAGGCGCAGACAGACAGGAAAGGGAACCTGTCCTGACTTGGAAGGGCTTTCAAATCCTGTCAGCTACTATAGCTTCTCTCCTACAAAGTCCTATTGCATTGCCGGTCTTCTTCCAGCATCCTTAGCTGGGAAGACCCCAGGGTCACAAGAGAGAAGCCCACTACTCAATCCCATAAAGTGTCTGACTGGAGAGGCAAAAGTTACCCCAGGACTGAGGCCCCCTTTCCTCCCCTGGCCCCTTGCCCCGTGTCCCTGAGAGGCAAGGACTGAGAGGAGGTAGAAAGGGAAAGAAAGCCCTTCCCGGGAGGATGTGGCTTCTGCTGCACAAGGTCAGATGGCATAAAGGGTTTCTGCTGCTGCTGGGAATGGATTATTGTGGGGAAAAGAAATCTGGGGAAAAAGCTGGGGAGCTGGGAGGAACTGGCCAGGGGGTAAGCAGTCAACAGTTGAGAGTTCCCCCAAGAAAACGGATGAGATTATCTTTCCAGGTGTAGCTGACACACTCACCGGTTCCATCCTCAGGGTAGAAGGATGAACTAGAAATGAGCACACGACCAGACAGCACATGGGCACCCCCACACACCCACTCGCCCAGAAGATGGCAACAGTGTGTGCTCACCCTCCGTGCTGAGCAAGGTAGATTGTGCCACCCACAATTCCGACCACCACTCACTTGCTTCTGGCACTGACATCACAGGGATTCGGAACACCCGGGCTGAGGATTAACTCCAAGATCTCCCAAGCTGGCTTTGTACCCCTGAGCACCCGCTCAAGGCAAATACAAATCCTCTCTGAAGGAATAAGCTTCATTTTTGGTCTCAGCAAATCCTCCACACATAAGATAGCAAAGAAAATGAAAGAGCAGCTTCACAACCAAAATCAACACAGGATTCAACAAGACAATGTAACCAACAAGAAGAGAAGCACACAGTGGAAACAAAAGGAGTAAAAAGAAAATGAACAGATACAAACTTCAAGTTGCTAACTTGAATATCTTTAAAAAGGACAAGGAAAACACTAAGTGAAATATGCTGAGGGATTAAGAATACAAAGAATTTTCCAAAAAGAGTCAAAAGAACCAAATACGACTTCCAGAAATGAAGGTGTGGATATACACGTTAATATACATTAATCATATGAAAATTAAAATTAAAGGCTTGCTAAACGGACCAAAAAAATCAATAGGCTCCAGATGAAGAATTTTCATGAATTCTGTAAGCAGACCTTATTTATCCAAAATGCAGGGAGAGAAATGTAAAAGTGAGTTTAAGAGATCTGGAATTAGTAGTAAAATTGTCTGCCATGTATCTAATCATGGCACCACAAGACAACCAGAGAGATTGATGCTGGTGTGAGCTTCCAATGATCATGGCTGAGAATTTTTCAGAGTTAATGGATTACTCATGTAACTCAAAATCAATAAAATAGGGTAAAACTCATACACCAAAACGGAGGTCACTCTGTCACACTGTGAACCAAACCCCATAAATTCTCCCAACAAACGTAAAGCTAGTTTTCTAATCTGTTCTGCTAGATGGCAATAGACTGAAGCACTGTTATAAATTCCTGAGAGTGGGAGGATAATTGGCAAATAGATTATTTACATGCACTTGATATCTATCTGATTACCAAATTTTGCAAAACCTAATCAATATGTGATGATTTAATGGACTGTTACATATAGTACTATCATTAGCAGACCAGAAACTTTGATATTTTTTCCAATAACTATTTCTGTAACTATTTTATCATGGTATTGTGTTAGTTAATGTCACACGCTATATGCCATGTTAAGGCATCACCGTCATTTTCTTCCTTTTCACTAAAGTGGCTTTAGTAGTTCCTGACTTGTTAAAAACCTGTTTGCTTGCATGCATGGATATGTATATAATCTGTGTGTGTTGGTTAGTTTCCTTCTAAATATATTTTTAAAGGTTTATTATGAATGATGTATGAATTTTCGGTATTTGATGAAATCAAGGGCTTTTCCTCCTCTAGCCTGCTACAATAAATTACGAGTAGATTCCCTAATGCTACCCTATACTTGTATTCCAAGGCCAAATCTTCTTTGGTCATTTTCTATTAGTATCTTAAATACTGGCTGCGCACATTTTAGATTTCCGGGGGATTTTTCCTCCTCTCTACACACATAAAATCATTCTGTGATTTTCCCTTTTCGGTTAACCTGTATCAGATTTGGTCAATAAGACTATGGTAACTTTGAACGCTTAATTGTGAGCCTCTCCTCCATCTGCTGCTAGGTAACAAACTACGCCAAAACTCAACAGCTTAAATCAATGAACATTTATTATTTATTTTTTGTGGGGGGCGGGGAGGGATCAGGAACCTAGAAGTGATTTCCTGGGAGGTTCTGGCCAGGATCTCTCATGAGGCTGAAGTCAAGATGCAAACACGCACAGCAGTCACCTGAAGCTTAACTGTGGGTTCCCTTCCAAGGTGGCTCACTCCCATGCCACCCAAGTTCCTGTGGGCTCTCAGCAGGAGGCCCTCCAATTCTAGCCACATAGACCTGTCAGGACGGCTAACTGGCTCTCTTCCACAAAGACAAATCATAGAGAGAAGGGAGGAGGAATTTGTCACAGAGTCTCTATGACCTAGTTCCAAATGTCACACGCTGTCACTTCTACCACTTTCTATTAATTAGAAACAAGTCACTTAAAAAATGGCGTATACTCAGAAGGGCAACTAGGCTCTACCTTTCAAGGGAAGGATAGCACATTTGTGAACATACTGCGAAACCAACACATCGTCTTCTTTATGCTTTAAATACTTGATTGTATAAAAGTATTTGTGCTTTAGACAGTAGACAGAAGAACTGTATAATCACTTGGACCTAATACTTTTCTAAGTGGTAGCTCTTTAAGAATTCCAGGAAATTGGGGGCATCTGGATTGCTCAGTTAAGCGACTGCCTTCAGCTCAGGTCATGATCCTAGGGTCCTGGGATGGAGCCCTGCATTGGGCTGCCTGCTCAGTGGGGGAGTCTGCTTTCTCCCTCGGCCACTTCCCACTGCTGGTGCTCTCTCTGTCTCTGGTAAATAAATAAGTAAAATCTTAAAAACAAAAAAAAAAAAAAAGGATTCCAGGAAATTAGACCATAATTGACCACTATCCATAAACACAAAATCCAATGAAACTCCCACATGATGCCCAGGTCGACTTTTCCCTAAGATTGTAAGGGACCAAACAGTGTCTCTGCATTACATATAGCAGCACGTTGCAGGTACTTAGAGAAAATATTGAATGAATTCATCTGAAAACTCCTAAACAGCCATCTGTACAACAAGACTCTGGTTCATGAGGGTTATAAGAATGTCCAACAAAACTAATGGGTGTGGAGAAAACAAGTTAAAAGAGAAAACAAAATAAAAAGATAAAACCCCAGAAAATACTTTAACTTATAAAAATATAAGAAATTAACAATCTGGAAGGACCAATTAATAAATTTTGCAATTGGACAAGTTAAAGCTACATAAATAGACTTCAAAGGCAAAATTTGAGTTAATGATTGAGTCAGACTTAAAAATGACCTACAATGCTTCAAGTGTAAAGTAACAGATTAGGAGGTAGCAGAGGGACATGAAAGAAGAAACTAAAAGCATAGTTTAGTCATGAAGGCTTATAAGGAGACCCTTGACATGTGTCAAAATTCCCTACTAAATTGTACCATGGCAATCATTCCAAGTATTTCTTATAAATCCAGAGATAGTCATGGAAGATCTTTGGGCACTAGAGATACAAAGAGAGATGAGGTTGTTCTTGTCCTACTGGAGCGCTCAGGTTTGTAGGCGATCAAGGAAACCCACAGCTCATTGCTTGCTTCTTATTTATTTATTTTAATAATCATTTACTCACACCTAAAATGTTTATCACTCTTTAGAAATCTGATGGCCGGTTTATGGCAACTACAGAACTCATTAATTGATGCAAAATATTCATCCAAATATTTTAGTCATATTTAGAATAGAGTATACTAATATCTTTGTGCTATAGTCCGAAGTCAAGGTATAGTCCCATAAGATTGCCCTCATGTCTGACATCAGCTGCAAACTTGATGGGTTTACCAAAACCATCCTCAGATTTAGTTATTCTTTAGATGATTCACAGAATTCACTAAAAGTTATTATACTCAAAGTTGGGGATTATTATAACAAAAGAATAGGTTAAGCCAAAGTAAGAAGCAGAAGAGCAGGGTCTCTGAGGGTTCCTAACTCGGAGCTTCTGTAGTCCTTGCCCTTTGGGGGAATAGGGAGAGTTACTGCCTCCCTGCAACACAACAATATTTTAACAACACAATACACATTGCCAACCAAGGGGCTTCATCACATACACATGGTTTACTGTCCACGTGGCTGATCTCTTACTCTGCAGTCCCTCTGGAGGTAGTCCAGACACCACACGGCCCAAAGCCCCCAACATAAAGGACATTATGTACAGTGTCCTGAACAGCCCAAGGCCTCTTTGTAACCAAAGGTATTCTTATCCTGCAGGACATTCCAAGGGCCTACACATCACCTCTCAGCAAAGGGCAAAGGCCACACCTCCCTTCGCTTAATATTAGCTCTTTACTATGCACATCGTCTTAAGAAAAACTATGTTTTTACAGTTTTGATCAGATATCTGTCATTGACCAGAACTTGAATTCTCCAACTATTTGCCTTTTGATGGTTCTGTCAAATAGTTTGGATTATTCAGGTCGAGTGTGAACTCAAAAGTTATAAGGAGATTTCTTACTGAAGGCTATTTTTTGTACTTTGTTCAGATGAACAACTTCAGCTGTCTCCCGCCTGATTTATACTCCCAGTGGTCCTCCAAGCCCTGGCGCTGGAAGGAAGACTGAGGAGCGGTGGAGATCACCCAGGGGATGCCCACAGTTCTCAAGTTTCATTTTGCTGTCGTGGACATGCAGTGCTGCACAGAACAGAAGGCTCCCTTTGCTTTACATGAACAGCAGCATTTGAATGGCTTTTCCTTCCATAACCATGACCTTTGCTACCATGGATAGGGACTGGGAATTGTGGAAGAAGTGAAGGACTAAAGTTTTAGAATTTTGTCGAAAAGTTTAACCATGAAGGTTAGGCTGTATTTCATAGTACAATACAATAACAAGTATCACAGCCAAATTACGACGATTTTTTAAGGAGAAACATGGAGCATAGGGAAAGAAGGTGAGAGATATTGAGAGGGACTCAGAAAAAGAATGGAAGCAGCAAATGGCTAAAGAGCCTGAAGACCGAAGAGAAGCCACAGAGCACACTAGCCAGAGAGAGCAGAAAGGGAAAAGAGGGAGATGAGGGGATAGACCTTGTCATCTTTTGGGCACTTCACCTGGGCATAGCACCTGTTACATATTGAAATACTCCCCACGTTTCGTGGGTCTTGGGGCGAGTGGATGGGTTACAATGTTACCATGTCTGGGAGGTACTCTCTGACCTGCAAAAGTAAAATGGCACCCTTCTATCTCCTTCATAACTTGCTCTGTTTATTCTTCTTCATTACACTTAGCACTAACTGACATGAATCTGTGTATTATTTGTTTCCTCGTCCCATTCTCCAGACTGTAAGCTCCACTGGGTTGGGTTAGGTTTCTTTTTGCAGCTGACCTCCAAATGCCCAAAGCTGTTCTGCCCATACAGTAGGCTGTCAATGCACATCAATCTATAACAATAAGGAGAGAGGCCAGAGCTGAGTTATTGCAATGGTCCCATTGATTTAGTGACTCAGCGTTTTGATACTTATTTCCACATCTGTACAGCAACAATAATAATTCTAGGAAGTAGTGTACTTTGAAGGATTAAATGAGCTATGTCATGTAAAGGTTTAACAACACTGATGGACATTTAGTAAGCAACAATCGCTAGCAAATCCATTTTCTTTAGTCACTGAATTAAAAGGACAATCGGAGTAGCCAATTCTTCTCAGAAGAAAAACTAACAAGAAAACAGGAGCCTTTGGACGACTAGAATCCCACCTCAAGGACTATATTTGGGGGATTTGGAAGAAAGATAATATTATTCAAGAATATCTCGACTAAGCATGGTTTGACTCATTAACTGTTTGTGCTAACAATGACTAAAACATAAACGTAACACGGGAGTAAAGATATCTCATAGCACATTATACAAACACATTAAAAGAACTCTCTTCCTTGTATAAGAAATATTAATACTGATGGCAATGGGACTGAAGAAGAACCCTTTTTTCTTCTTCTGACATAGGAGAGGTATGAATGCAAACAAGAAATGAATGCAAACCGTAACTGAAAATGTGGATGACCTCATGGAATTTATGAAGTATGAAAGTCTGATCTGCCTGAGAATAATTAGTGTGTATCTCCCGCTCAAATCTAACCTGTCCTGGTTTGCTGTACACTGGTTCATTAGAGCGAGAGCATTACCTCAGTAAGAGCCTACATCAGGTGTCTTAGCATTTTCATTGTAGTTTTTGCTCTAATTATAAAAGCAGAATTTACTTCTGTTACAGGCCCAGTGACTGGGAATTCATTATTTACCACGGACTACCTTTGCTGGGAAGTCTAAATGAGTGCAAAACGTCTGTAAATGAAAAGGGAGGACTCATAAAATCTGGAGAAATGGAATTCTGCATTGATTGTAGATAACAATCCTTCGAGATCTCGCCTTTCCAGACATACAATTTGTTTTTCACTTTATGGCCTGGCATGGATGTCTGAGTGGGTAAGACCTAAGCACTGGTTTGGCTTTGGTGACGATCTTGAAGGTCAACAGCTTGGTTGAGCTCAGCTGACATTTGAGGGTCACCTCCAGCATCTGAATTAAGGGAATCACAATACTTGGAAGCAGTCTCAAACTTCAGCGTGCACCAAAATCACCTGCACTGTTTTTGTAAAACAGATGGCTGGGCCCACCTCACAGATCCTGATTCCCTGGATCTCTAGCAGGATCCCATTATTTGCATTTCCATGTTATCCAAGTGCTGCTGCGATGCTCCGGGCGCAGGACTCACACCACAGACCTGTGCTTTCAACCAGAAGAGGGGATTTCCTCGCAATACTAATACGAAACAGCCACACAACAATCACACTCCCCTTTCAACGGGAACTGGAAAGTCCTAAGAAGTGGCAGCGGCCGTCCTCCGCCCCCTGCGTCCACTCGGGAGTGGAAATGACCCCCAGGCCCGACAAGCCCCGCCCCCACGTCCCCGGGCTCCTAGCCACGCCCCCACGCCGGCTCCCTCAGCGGCCCCTCCTTCCACGCCGTCCACGCTGCCCTCTCATTGGTCCGCTTCCGCGCACACGGCCCGCCCAGTGCCCCAAGGAGCCTCCAGTTCCGCGTGCGCCACGCTACGTTCTTCCGGGTCTCCCCCTCCCCCGCCCCCGTGGGGTCGCGCGTCGCCTCCGCTTTGGCGGTTTCCCGCGGCGCCCCCTGCTGGAGCCGGCCTCGCACAGCTGCCTCTGGACCTTCGCAGCAACGCTGGGCGGTGCGCAGAGAAGGACGCAGAGCCGAGCAGTGTGCAGCCTGAGCAGCGGGACCGCGGTGTCCCTCGGTGGCCTCCTGTGCGGCTGCGTGAGCTGGCCCTGCTCCTCGTCTGCAGTGGCCGAGGGACCCTCACGGAGCATGCGCAGGGCAGCTGGCTTTCACAGCCCCAAGGACTGTCCCAAATTTATAGGACCCTTCCTGCAAATATTCGAGTATTAGTTTCTTTCATGATAGTCATTCTCATCCATGTATCTAGAACTGCTTTTACTTGGCAAGCATGTGAGAAGATTTTTTTTCTTTTCTATCTTAGAGAAGTCCTTTCTATTACAGTTTAGCTAAATGATGATGAGTTCAGTATATGTGAAACTGTTTTTTGGGGTATCTATTGTTATTTTTCTGACCAGAGTTGAAGTTTGAAATTATTAAATGTATACCTTGTAATAAATCAGATATTTGTATGCGTTAGGTGCAGGAATCACAGATGAAGTATGTTCATTGTTTGTTCAGTCTTCTATAACCGTAAGCGTTTTCCTTGGTTATATGAGATTCCAAGAGTACCATGCTGAAAACTGGCCTACAGTTAAAAACATGAAGTTCTAATTCTGGCAGTTCCCGCCATACATAGTGGCTGTGTGGTCAGGTGCATCAAGACCCTGAATGTTGCATCTTACCAGGGGATTTTTATTTTGTCATTAGGGAGTATAGTTCTTTCTCATGACCGGAAGTTCTGTCATTAGTTTTAAAAATGGGCCTTGTTCTGAATGTCCCTTGCTTCTTACCTACATTATTGCATTTTTACTTCGTTAAACTTTAAGTATAATTTCAATATCTGAAATTATTTGTCTTGGAGAGGAGGTGATCTCTTTATTTGGAAGCCTAACTTGTCACAGTGTGGTCTCTTCCTCCATTAGGTCACATTAATTTGCGTTTATATTTGTACACCCCAGACTGCTCGGAGAGGGCTTGGTGTTTAACATGCGCTCAGCAAATAATACGTGAATACTTAGATAGATGATCGATAGATAAATAGGTAGGTAGGTGGATGGATGGATAGATAGATGGATGGATGGATAGATAGGTAGATAGATGATAGATAGATAGATAGATAGATAGATAGATAGATAGATAGATAGTAAATAATGCATACCTACCTAGACAACTTGGGTTAAAGATGCTTCCTTCCTGGAAAAGGTTTAAGTTTGAGTCCCTGAGACACTAGAGGGCGCCCACCACTCCTTAATTTCAGGTAACTTCCTCTGAAAGTCTAGACTCTAGGCCTTTGGAGAAATCCTTATGGTAAAATTCCTCTGCCTTTTCCACAGTGCCACTTCTGAGACAAACAGGTTTCCTTCTTAGAAATCTTTAATAGATATTGTTTCCTCAAGCCCAAGCTTTCTCAAGAGCCGTGGCCCCATGCTAGCTGTCTCCAGTTCAGTTGAAAAGCCTAGAATCCTCTTTTTCCAAAGAGGCTGGCATTAATTGACAAAGTGCAGAATCTGATCATGGTATTTGCCCCCAGGGAACCCAATCAGCTGTGTTTATGAGGCTTCAGCTCCTAGATGTGTATTGTTCTTGGAGATTTGGGGAGTTTTCCTTGGTTTCTTCTTCCCTGGGCCATGATGTGTTACAGTGTTTTTGCAGTTTATCTAGTTCTTAGCTATTTTGCTTCAGGGTGGCTTTCCAGAATATTTTCTTGTCCACACTGGAACCAAAAGTCCTTACAGTGTACCTCTCATCGAATACTTTGAGCCTTCAAATTTGTTTAATATTATTATTGCTGTACTTGCTGTCTCTTGGTAACATTTTCCAGGCATATTTTCCCCCATCCTTATTTTTTCTTTATTAGTATTTTACAAATCCATGCATGATTTGTTTTCAGACTCAAGAGGAGCACGTTTTTATGCATTTTGTATCATACATACTTTCTTGGTTTATAGAAAAATATAAGCAGCATAAAAAGATAAAATATTGTGCACATTCCAGAACTCTAATGTTGGGGAGGAAGAATTTCTCTACAATTCAAGGTCCTTTTAGCTGGACTAAGAATCAAATTGATATGGGAAGATAAAGACTTGAAAATCAAATTTAATACTGTCTGTATGGGGAAGCCACATAGATATGGGAATTTCAAAGACAGGCAAAATAAGGTATATTTGTTGTTCTGAACGAAGGAGACAGGGCAGGGGTCTGGGTCTTCATAGAGAGGGAAGGTAATTCACAGAGGGATAAGAAGAGCAGATGTTTGGTAATTAGATGTTTGCCCTACCGTACAAATGGGTCACTCAGAGGAATGCCTGGGTGGCTCAGTGGTTGAGCGTCGGCCTTCAGCTCAGATCCTGATCTCAGGGTCCTGGGATCAAGTCCTTCATCAGTCTCCCCAGAGGGAGCCTGCTTCTGCCTATGTCTCTGTCTCTCTCTCTCTCTCTCTCTCTCTCGTGAATAAATAAATAATCTTTTAAAAAATGAAAAATGAGTCACTCAGATAAAATTTATCTCTGTTAATAACTCTTTTTCTAGGAAAGACCACCAATTTAGAATCTTCTGTTTGGTTAAGAGAGGGACAAAAGTTCTCCTGAGACTGTGGGGTATCAAGTGCCTTTAACTCAAAATAATCGACATGCCAAAGTGGTACATTTGGAGTGGAATGGTCGTGACTGTTCTTCAGTTTCCCCATCTAAAAATTCCTTGGGAGTTTTACATATTAAAAGTTGAGCTGGTAGGTTGTTTCATCTCATTGATCTAGTCTCCTAGTCCTGACAATGGGGCAGTTTAGTCAAACTCATTTCAGGAGGTAGTGATCCAGTTGTATTCTCCAGTTTAGGCCTAATCAGGCACTAAATAAGAGAAATTTCTATGGAAACAAAAGAGAAGCAATGGTTAATGTTTGGATCAAATGTTAACCCAGTTTTTTTTGTTTTGTTTTTCTTAATTTATGATGGACATACAGAGAGAGAGAGAGAGAGAGAGAGAGAGGTAGAGACACAGGAGGAGGAAGAAGCAGGCTCCATGCCAGGAGCCAGACATGGGACTCAATCCCGGGACTCCAGGATCATGCCCTGGGCCAAAGGCAAGTGCTAAACCGCTGAGCCACCCAGGGTTCCCCTTAACCCAGTTTTTGAGTCTCAGGATAGCCAGTTGAGAAAACTTCTGAAGTCAAACTTGAAGCATCTTTAATTAGAATGAGGTCACACATTGGCAATCTGATGGATCTTCCTATATTACACTTCAGATGTCTCTGGGGATCTCTTGAGTGGCCCATAGAGCAACAGGACAAAGACTGTCTATGCATGAGCTATTATGGCACTTTCTTCACATCAAGTCATTTATACTTAGTTTGCCAGGGCTCCAGGAGAAAGGGAAGTCTTAGATCTCAAAGGATTTGAAGTCAGAGAGATGGGAGAAGAATCAAAAGGTTAGTTTGGAGACTTGAAGCCACGCGTTGGAGGACACTAAGAAGAAATTACGATCTAGTCCAGTTTGTAATGGATAGTATTGAAATAGTGTATCTACAAAGATATGTTATTGAAACATATTTTCTCTCTATACTCCCCCCATTTTTACCAAAGATAGCCACATTAACAGTATTTTGTTTCCAAAATGAGTCTAGTATCAGAAAAATCTTGGCCTGATTATTTATATAAGTGCAGCAAGAACAGTGGTTAACCCTATAGACTTTTTAAAATCTGTAATGCTGGAGGTTTCACAAAGAGTCTCCAGATCAAACCTTTTTTTAAATAATTTTTTAGATTTTTAAAATTTAAATTCAGTTAATTAACATATATTATTACTGGTTTCAGGAGTAATGGTCAGTATTTTATCAATGGCATATAACACCCAGTGCCCATTACATCACGTGTCTTCCCTTTTTTTAAGATTTTATTTATTTATTTGAGAGAGAGAGAGGAGGGAGAGAGTACAAGGATGAGCAGGGGGAGGGGTAGAGGACCAAGCAGACCCCCTGCTGAGCAGGGAGCCTGGGATCACCACCTGAGCCAAAGGGAAACACTTACCCAACTGAACCACCTAGATGCTCCAATCCTATGCCCTCCTTAATGGCCATCACCAAGTTACCCCGTCCCCTCACACCCCTTCCCTCCAGCAACCCTCCGTTTGTTTCCTATGATTAAGTCTCTTACAGTTTGTCTCCCTCCCTGATTTCATCTTATTTTTTTCCCTCTGTTCCCCTATGACCCTCTGTTTTGATTCTTAAATTCCACAATGAGTGAGGTTATATGATATTTGTCTTTCTCTGATTGACTCATTTCACTTAGCATAATACCCTCACTTCCATCCATGTTGTTGCAAATGGCCCGATTTCATTTTTCAAAGGCTGAGTAATATTCCATTGGAATATTCCATAGTATTCCACATCTTCTTTTTCTGTTCATCTGTTGATGGACATCTGGGCTCTTTCCATGATTTGGTTATTGTGGACATTGCTGCTATAAGCATTGGGGTACAGGTGCCCCTTCGGATTACTACATTTCTATCTTTGGAGTAAATATCCAAGACTGCAATTGCTAGGTCATAGGGCAGCTCTATTTTCAACTTTTGGGGGAATCTCTAAATCGAACTTTAAATTCTCTTAAGGCCAGAAGCCAAGCCAAATCCTTGCCATCAGACCTAATCTGCAATACCCATACGTTTGGGTGAATTCCACTCTTCTCGAGGTCCCCAATATATCCTGGGGTTCCTGCACATGCCAGGAAGTAACCTCTACTCACCTAGTAAGGTTGTTTGGAATTCAGAAACCAAGGTATCAGGGTAACATTTCCAGGGGTCTTTATTGGCTCCATAAAATCAGCTTTAGTTCCTTAAACCTGCCTAATTATATCTGAGTCTATGCCATTCTCTCAAATATGACATCCAGTCAAAGCCCCTGTAATATAACTACTGTTTCCAATTATGTCTTGTCATAAGGAGAACACATGTTTATTGCACTTATGCAAATAAATATATTGCCATAAAAATATAAGAATTCTCACTGAGATTTTCCAGAGCATTCAGGTAAGGCGAGAAGATAAATTTTTCAATTGGTTCACAAAGGCGTATTTTGTCAAATTGTTGTAAGTTAGGTAACCTGAGAGATTCTTAAATCTGGGGTGGGGGTGGGGAAGAGGCATTTTTTTAAAAATCAGTAATGTTTTGAGGCGCCTGAGTGGCTCAGTTGTTCAGCCTCTGCCTTTGGCTCAGGTCTTGATCCCAGAGTCCCAGGACCTAATCCTGCATGAGGCCCTGGGTGGGGAGCCTGCCTGTCCCTCTGCCTCTGTCTCTGCCTCTCTCCCTGTGTCTCTCATGAATGAATAAAGTCTTAAAAAAAAAAAAAAAAAGCCAGTAATGTTTGAAACAAAAAGTCATAAAAAGTATAATTATTTTCCTCAAGTCATTCAATCCCATGTTATTAATTCTTGTTCTGTTTGAATACAATCTTTCCACTAGTCCTGGAAATCTTTACATAGTTCAGTATTTTGGTTTTGGTTTTAGTTTTTTAGAGAGAGCGACTAAGGGGAGAGGAGCAGAGGAAGAGAGAGAATCTGAAGCAGGCTCCAAGCCCAGTGCAGAGCCCAAAGTGAGGCTCCTCTCATGACCCCAAGATCATGAACCGAAATCAAGAGTTGGACGCTTAGCCAATTAAGCCACCCAGGCAGGCTCCCCAACGTAATTCAGTTTTATGATGTTAAGGTTACCAGACACCTATACGTGGAATTTTTTCCATAACTGTCACTAAAGATGTAGCACGTTTGCAGGAAACTTTTATAGTGGCATCTAAGTAAAAGTATAACTGTCTGTAAATGATAAAGACTTAAAAATGGCCATAGTTAAGGATCTGATTAGAGTTCATTACAATGTGATTGACAAGGAAATTTGATTTTTTTTTGTGACATACAATACTTTAAAATAATAACATACCAAGACATCATATTTCTAGGAGTTTCACATAATTTTAGATAACAGGTGTACATAAATATAACCTAACAGGGTTTAATATCACCTTGTTGGCAATGCTTCTCATGTAATTTCACATACTAAATAAGCCTAATTAGTTTTATTTCTAAAAAAAAAAATTTTTTTTTTGTTTAATCTACCTGGGGTCTGGTGGGAAATTGCACTTAGATTCTGCGCAAGAGACTTCATTTTAGAATTTGATTGTGGGAAGTATGTCCAAAAAAAGTAACACAAGGTTTGAGCATTTGATTAAATAGGATCACAATCATTATGAAACAATATATAATTGTTCCATTTAATGAAACCAACAAGAAAAGGTAGCAGAGGCAAATACAGACGGTTACATAGTTGTGAGTAAAATTTAGTTCTTTCAATATTAAGACTGTTTTCTTAAGTAATCAAAGACCCGATAGGCATGGACATTATTTTGGGAAACTTAGAATCATTGGTTTTTCTAGGCAGATAATTTAAAAAGTAAAGAACAACTATTGTTTACAATTTCTCATAAAGGGCAAAGCAACAGTTTAAGAAAACTTTGTTCTTCCAACAAAGAGAAAACAGAAACTTTGCACCCTTGTACTTTTGATATTAAACTTGTTTACTGGGATGCCTGGGTGGCTCAGCGATTGAGCACCTGCCTTCGGCCCAGGGTATGATCCTGGAGTCCCACTTCTGGCTCCCTGCCAGGAGCCTGCTTCTCCCTCTGCCTATGTCTCTGCCTCTCTCTGTCTCTCTCTGTCTCTCTCTGGGTCTTTCATGAATAAATACATAAATACATAAATACATAAATAAATCTTATTTACTTATTTAAATTTATCCTAATCTTAGCCACTACTGACCACACATAAAGTTTCTTCCCAAAGACTTTTTCCCCCTAAATGTACAACTTTCTTTATTTAGCACTCAAATTGTGACCTAAATTTTCCCTCTATAATAACCAGTCTTGCTGTAATACTTCCTTTTCAGTCTCAACAATTATGTACTTTTATTTTTCATGCTGCTTCTTAGCAAAAACACTATCTTACTTTCCTCACATAGAATTGTCATTTCCAGTAGCCTTAATTACATTTCTTAATATTCTTAATGCTTAATGAAACCTTAATTTCTAGTGAAAACTAGTTGTGAACCGTTATATCAGAACTCTTCAGGTTGCCAAATTTATTAATATGTTTCATTATTTTTAGAAACATGTATTTTTATAATATAATCTTTCAATAAAGCATAAAATGTGTTTACTAACAGACCCAAATTTATCTTTAGTTTCTCTATAATAAGACAGAAGTAGATAGACATGTTCAGTACTTAATGGTTCATTATTTTCTCTGACTCGGAAGAGATCTAGATTACTAACAAACCTCGCTTTACTCATCATTTAACTTAGCAAAACTTTGAAATTTTTAGCTTTCCAAAGATTTTGGAAGCTAGTTAGAAGTTACCTACAAAGCTTTTCATTTTATTTTTATCTATTTCATTTACTTCTTTTAACAATTATGCATAGACTACTTGATGTAAGAAAGAGTGAGGGCTCGAAGCCGATGGCCAAGAAAGAATTCTTGAGACATCTCTGGTGCAAAACAAGGTGATTTTACTAAAGCCCAGGGACAGTACCCAAGGGCAGGAAGAGCTGCCCTGAGCTCATGAGAAATGGCCTATTACATGCACTTAAGTTGGAAGGGGGTTAGGGAGAGCACAGTCTAAGGAATTTTCTTTTTTTTTTTTTCTAAGGAATTTTCACACAAGGTTGTCAGGACCTTGAGGGGCTAGCTGTTGTAGACAAAGGTCATTTATTACTGCCTAATAAAACCCGAGTCATGAGATACTTCAGACCTATATCGGTGGGCCATATGCTTAGAGGATGATTGCTAATAGATACCTTGGTGGATAGAGATAAAGGAAATTTCTAAAGAAGTTTTTATACATTAACATAGACTTATAGGGCAGGCCCGGTGGCTCACTGGTTTAGTGCCGCCTTCAGCCCAGGGCCTGATCCTGGAGACCCCGGATTGAGTCCCATGCCAGGCTCCCTGCATGGAGCCTGCTTCTCCCTATGCCTGTGTCTCTACCTCCCTCTCTCTGTGTGTCTCTCATGAATAAATAAATAAAATCTTAAAAATAAATAAATAAATAAATAAATAAATAAATAAATAAATAAAGTAGACTTACAGGATCCTGGGGTTGGGCTAAGATTGCCTTCTGCCCTTAGCAAAGTATGAACACCAGGCAGCTGAGTCCCTAGAGGAAGGTCACTCTGCCTGTTTCAAGGACGTGTCAGTGGGCTATAAGTTGTAAGGAAATTTAGATATTTTTCTTCTTCCTTTCTTTCCCACATCACTGTCCACAAAAACTTCATGAGGCATTAGACAGACCCAACATTAGTCTAAGCTTTTTTCTTTCAGACAAATTTTGCAACAGAAATACCATGAACTTATTTGACTTTTACTAAACAGAAGCAGAATAAAAATTTTATATTTAATGGTGATAACTCTAAAAACATAACTATTTTAATTAAGCCAACAAACTTAATTTAGCTTAATACCAAATATTTTCTCAGATTACATGAGTTTAAATTTATTTTTAACTTTCTGAATGTTGGAATGCCCAATCTCTACAAACATGTACCTTCAAACTAAATAGAGTTCTTGTATGTATTAACTATACCAATACCATCCAGAGATAGAGCAAATATCTCACATTAAAACATACATGGACACACACACACACACACACACACACACACCACAAAATACAGACAAGATACAAACAAAATTTTGATATTTGTGGAGAGGATATTGTAGGCCCAATTTTTTTTAAAAAAATTTATCTATTTATATGAGGAAGGGGGAGAGAGAGAGAGAGAAAGCAGGGGGAGGGGCAGAGGGACAGAGAAGGAGAGAATCTCAGACTCCACACCAAGCACAGAGCCCAAAGCAGGACTTGAATTCACCACTCTGAGATCATGACTTGAGCTGAAATCAAGAGTCAGACATGTAACCAACTGAGCAATCCAGGCGCTACTAGGCCTAATTTTTAAATAGTTCCATCTATCTATCTATCTATCTATCTATCTATCTATCTATCTATCTATCTATTTTTATGAAAAACTTCTCCCTAAAGTTTGCATGTTAAAAAGACTGCCTCTGGGTCTTAGAGAAAATGGAGGTAGAAAATGTATATCAAAAGCAGAGAGAGAGTATATAAGTTTTCTTGAAGGTGGATATTGGAGCATCTCTGCCTGTTATCGTAGGTACTGTATACTCTGGCCATAAAAGCGCTTTTCAGAAGTTTGCATTTAATTTTATTTATTTTTTCTTAAAGATTTTATTTATTTATTTCTGTGAGACACACAGAGAGAGAGAGAGGCAGAGGGAGAAGCAGGCTGCATGCAGGGAGCCGGATGTGGGACTCGATCCCGGGGTTGTGGGATCAGGACATGAGCTAAAGGCCAGGGCTCAACCGCAGAGCCACTCAGGCATCCCCTGCATTTTAAAAAGGCCTCTTTCCCTCCACTCTACCCTCTCTTCTTTTTAAATATAGTCTCAAAAAATTAATTAATTAATTAATTAAAAATAAATTCAGTCTCAGGAAACTGTGGAATGTGTTTATATTTCTTACATGGTAAGATTTATAGTCTCAAGGGACTGAGAATGCAAAAGAAATTTTTGTCTAGAGTTTCAGGGTAATTCCTATTAAAAACTTACTCCTCTTTTTAAAGTACAAAACAATTTTGTTCCAATATGCTGATTTTTAAAATAATATCCACAAACATTTTGAAAGGAATATGCAAGGTTTGGAGAGTGGTAAAGACAGGTGGTCTTTAACTTGTTTCTAGAGTTGTAGAGATTCTGTAGAGATTTATAAAATAAGGAGAGTTATTCCTAATTCCCAAAAGACTGGATTATATCAAAGGATTGGCCCATCTTTTTAAATGAATTTACTTCTTCATATTGCAGAGAATTTTAACCGAATTAGGAGCCCAAAATTTATGCCTTTGTAAAGTCTATCTAAAGCATTTAAACAACAGCCTTGTTTTTCTGGATACACAATTTAAACTGGGCTTCTATTAGCCCCTGAATATTGGCCTTTTGTAAATCATTTATGGGAGGGCCTAAGGGATATTTTGGTTATATATTTCCTCAGAAGCCAAAGTCGTGAATACAGTCAAGTAATCTTTCAAATCACTCCCAAAATGTGGTAGAATCTCTTCAGAGTAGAAGTAAAGGGGCTTTATAATTGAAAAGCTCTGCTGTGATCCAGGGGAACGGGATTTTGCTGTTGTGTAGTTGTGGGGCTGGGTGGAGACAGGAGGGCAGTCAATCTAGCATACTCCTGCAAAGGGCATTGATTGTATAGGCATGCTTGAGGCTTGCAGAACTTGATTACAGAGCTAAGGCAGGTAGGACCAAAGCAACCTTTATTGCTAATCTCCTGCTGCTTTTGTGAAACTCATTTTCTGGCTTTCAGCATTTACCTGAGCAACATGTATATTTTGAACCTAGAGATTAAGCCAGAGTGATCTCTGTAAATCTTGTAGGAAAGGGGAATTAAAACAGGCAGTTGCAGCCAAACTTTAAGAAGGAGAATTCACATTGCCTGTGGACATTTCCTTTTGTCTTGCGTCTGATTTCGGGTCTTTATCTTGTCAATGGAGTCCCTAAGGTGAGCCACTATAAGGCAAGCCAGGGCTCCTTAATATATATTTTTTAATACAGTCAATTTAAAGGATCCATTGTAAAAATAAATGAATGATACATTGTGTGGCCATTGATGCGTAGGATCTATTAATAGTGACTTCTCTTGCTTTTTTTTAAGACTTTATTTATTTCTTCATGAAATGACACAGAGAGAGAAGCAGAGACATAGGCAGGGGGAGAAGCAGGCTCCTCTCAGGGAACCTGATGTGGGACTCGATCCCAGACCCTGGGATCAGGCCCAGAGCCAAAGGCAGATGCTCAACCGCTGAGCCACCCAGGCGTCCCCTGTTAATAGTCACTTAAACCAATGAGCTTTCTAATGGCTTAACCAAAGACACAATAGGTGTCTAGAGAGGATGCAGACGATGCAGCCCCCCTGATCCAAAAGTGTACTTATGAAATTAGTCTAAGAGAGCAAAGACCTTCATTGCACAGGCAGTAAGGATGGTATAATGAATAAGATGTGCCTGGTCTCTCATGACAATGTGATACATCTCCAGTCTCAGATCCACTAATTCATGATATCAGGTAGGCGCTTCTGGAAAGAGACTTTCCAGCACTAACGAGGAAGGAATGCTGAGATGACAAAGATGCCTATGAACTGGAACCTCTCATGACACAGCTGAACAGAGAAATTCTGATCCCCAGTGGATTCGATTGCCCACCAAGGTGCACCCTGGTAAGTGCACCCTCCCGATGGTGACAGGGGAGACCAAAGAGAATTTTCGCGTTGGGCAAAAGCCAAGCTCTTAGGACATAGAACAAGACAAAAGGAAAATAGTAACAGATCAAAGCCTTCGGTCTCCTGGAGCCACACTAATACCTGGGAAGTATGTGCTGTGGAGTTGGGACTCCATGTTCTTTTCCAGTGTACTTACTTCCCGAAGTTTACTTGAGTTTGGGGGTGACCTAGTGTCAACATAACCCTTTCCAGACCAACTTATCCTATCATGAGTGTCTTCTTCTTGCGCCTGCCAGCATTCAAATAGCTTTAGAGTGCTCAATCCATACCCACAAATTATGATGCCTTGGCTCCCAAGAAGTCCCTTAGCAAGAGACCACAAACAGCATAAAAGACACAGACAAAACAAAAACAAACAAACAAACAAAAAGCAAAGACCATCTCTGGGAGGAAAAGGATCAGTTAATTACCAAAGAGTACTCTGTCAAATTAAGCAGAGTCATTTAGTCCAACAAACTAGTTCCACAAATATTCTCTGTTCCTAATCTAAACGTAGAAAGAGAGAAAAAGAATTCTTACCATTCTGGCTCCATCACTACCCTCGCACTCCACAGAGACTAAAAGAGGCAGACATGATAAATCTTACCTGATGCCAGCAATGTGGCAGATCTCCTAAGTTTCTAAGCTGCAGCAGAGTCTGGGGCAAGAAGTATCCAAGGAGTTAAAGTATCCTGGCATTTAGGACAGCTGTAGGGGAGCAAATAACCCTGTCCCTTCAAAGCTCCCTGAGGCTAGACTCAAATTGGTATGAAAACACTTAAAAAGAGAAAACCAACCATATACTGTACATATGGGGAATTCACAAAGACACGGATATTCCAAAGACAGGGAAAATGAAAGCAGATATATATAGATATAGATATAGATATAGATATAGATATAGATATAGATAGATAGATATAGATAGATATTTATATATATACTATACAGGATATATATATCACAGTAAACTAAGGAAACTAGTATATATATACACCATACACATACATACTATACAGTAGGTGAGATATATATATATCTTGGAGCCCTTCTTCGGGGCCGGCGCGGACTTGGCTGGCTCGGGCATATCGACCAGGCTTTCTCCTGAGAGAAGAGAAATGGAGTCCGCTTCGCCGAAGGAGTTTGAGAGGAACCCAACGCACTCCCTAGAGCAGATGTTTGATAGATGTTTGACCTACCATAGGTGTGTGTCACTGATATAAAATTGATCTCTGTTAATAATACTTATTCGAGAAAGGTACCCTTTAGCCAATTTAGATTCTCCTCTATCGTTAAGAGAAGAAGAAAAATATCTCAAGCATGTGGGGTCTCAAGTGCCTTCAACTCAACCCACACTCCAAAGACTCACAACTGCAGGGCAGTGGCCCCTCCTGAACAACTACACTATAAAAACTCTGAATATGTTATACACTAGATTGCCTACCTGGCATTCGAAAATACAAGAGTGTGATTTCTAATATTGAATATTAATCCATAAGTTAATCGGCATTCCTATTAATAATCAGATCTTACTGTAATAAAACACCTTTCACTAAAGCAGCCAGGCTGACCCGCTGCATCAAGATCTGACCAATGGGAGAGCAGAACTCCAGCCAATCACTAGACGGCAGGCCGTACACAAGCCGACGAATCAGCGGTGGCAGAGCCTATCCTTCATTTGCATAACGTTGGCTACAAATAGACAGGCTCCCGAGGCGGACTCCATTTTCTCTTCTCCGGAGAAAGCCGAGTCGGTATGCCCGAGCCCGCCAAGTCCGCGCCGGCCCCGAAGAAGGGCTCCAAGAAGGCGGTGACCAAGGCGCAGAAGAAGGACGGCAAGAAGCGCAAGCGCAGCCGCAAGGAGAGCTACTCGGTGTACGTGTACAAGGTGCTGAAGCAGGTGCACCCCGACACGGGCATCTCGTCCAAGGCCATGGGCATCATGAACTCGTTCGTCAACGACATCTTCGAGCGCATCGCGGGCGAGGCGTCGCGCCTGGCGCATTACAACAAGCGCTCGACCATCACGTCCAGGGAGATCCAGACGGCCGTGCGCCTGCTGCTGCCCGGGGAGCTGGCCAAGCACGCCGTGTCCGAGGGCACCAAGGCCGTCACCAAGTACACCAGCTCCAAGTAAACGTGCCAAGTAAGCGTCTCCTTCCCAACCCCAAAGGCTCTTTTCAGAGCCACACGGTTTCACCAGCAGAGCTGTGCGACTGGCACTCGCTGTACTCGTAGCTTGGGGTCCGGTCAGGTTAGTAGGGACCTCCGGGACGCCACCGCCCGTAGCCGAGGTCGGGTGGCGGGCTCCCCGCCCGTGACTCTGACAGCCGTGGTGCGCACACGCGTCCCCAGCAGCGGGAACGAACGCGCACTGGAATGGTCCCCACTCGCAGCCCTCGCCCTTGGAGCCCCGGATCGCCTTCCTGACAGGTGTTCGGGCGCGGGCAGTGCTGGAGGGATCTCTAAGCTCCGAGGACTGACCTGGAGGCCCCGGGCTCCCGCCTTCTGTTCAGTGTCGCCCCACAGGGTGGGGACGGCCACAGGGACCTTTGAAAAGCGCGCCTCCTACAGGCGAGGGTTCCTCTTCGGTGCCACAGGGCTCGCCACCCCGGGTTCTTTGTGTGGCTCGGATTCCTCCCCGCCTCCCCCCGCCCACGCCCGCCTCCCTCTGCCCCACTCGCTTGCTCCGGGCTGTCCGGGACCTGGCTGGACACCTGCTGCGGGTCTGTAAGTGTGTTGGGCGGCTGAACGCTCCAGTCCGGACACAGGTCCCTAGAGTTAGCGGGCGTGGCTGTACCCTTCCCTTCCTCAGCTGCTCTGAAAAGGCGTTCGTTACATTTGATGCTTAGGGGTTACGGGGAAGACTGCGTTCCCCTCGCGCTCTCCTCCCTGACTCCCACATGAGCTGCGAAGACCTTTCTGGGCCTTCAGCCGCCTCCGTCTCCTCCCTAGCGCAGCCACAGGAGGAGAAGGCTGGCTCAGCACCCCGAGTCCAGCCTTTTCTGTCACGGGCGAGTCCCCTCCGAGCCGTCCACCTGTCCTGTCTCCAGCCCCGGCCCCCCAGCTCAGTGATCCCGGAGAGAAGCCCCGACACCCGGGCTCAGAGAGCGGAGAAGAGCAGGACGTGCGTTTTAACATTGTGATGCTGGACACCAAGGTCTGGAAGGTTTGTGGTTTGTGAGCACCTGATGCCCAAGAGCCTACACCCCGAAAGTCAAAAGTAGAATCGGTCTCCTTGCCTCATTTCTCCGCACGCTGCCATGTGGAGGCTTCCGTTTCGAAGTTAGGTGAGAAAGATTGGGTCCAGAACACCTCACCTGTGAACGGAAAGACCTAATGCACCCAGGAATAGCTAACTCTGTCCTCCTCTATCCCTTATTCTCCCAAAAAGGCAAACAATCACAAGGAAACAAGTATTTTCTGGTTGCCAGATTAAAACTGCACTTCAAATTCTGATCCTCTTGTTCCAGTCTGAGATAATACCAAAACTCTCCTGTGCGTAGAGAATCTACTTTCCATACCAGAGGGAGCCCAGTTCTGGAATAAAGCACCTGCTCATGTATTATTCCTCTCAGGGCCTTTCAGGGACCCCTCCCCTACTGCACAACATCAGAAATCGAGCCCATAGCCTGCCCCTCACCTAAAACTCAAACCACATCTCAGAGGATTCTTTCCCTCTTGCTATTTCCCTAATTTTTTTATTATTAGTATTCTTTTTTTTTTTCTTGGTTTGCTTTTTTTCACTGTCAGGAGTTCCCTGTGACGACTCCAGCCTCCAGGATTTTAAAATGTTCTCTGCCTGAAATGTCCTTAATTCCGCTGCATCCCTAACAAACACACGCACGCACAGTTTTTTAAATCAACAACTCACCTTTCCGCTCAATCTAAACGCTATTGGAGAAGCTGAGCCACACTAATAAAGTCTCTCACAGCCAGCCACAAAGGACTGGCTGTATTCCCAGCCCCAGACTAATCATTACTAAGTGGCTGGGACCCTCAGGACTACTGCGGTTGAATCAGGACCTGATCCCTGAGACTAGTGATAAACTCTGCCTTCCCTGGAGCACAGGACAACACTGAAAAACGTTAGAGAAAATGGGTGGGGGGAGGTCATGGCACTGCCTGATACAAAGCCTTCTAGGCAGAAAGAAAGAGCATCCATTTGGTCATTCCTATCCAGGTGCCAAACAATTATGTCCTGAGGATTCAGAGCAGGGCTTCTAACCTTATGAGTGCATCAAAATCACCTGGAGGCTTGCTGGAGGACAGATTACTGGCCCCACTCCCAGAGATTCTGTTCCTTGGCTCTGGGCAAAATCTGGGAACTTGGCTTCCTAACAAGTTTCCACAGATACAAATGTTGCTTGTAGCTACTCTGCTTTGAGAACATCTGATACATGGAGAACAAGCCAAACAAAAGCCCTTCCTGGGAGGGGGGGTGGTGGTTCTGATGGTAAAGTTGAGCTTATGACATATGAGGAAAGGAAAATCAGGAGTGCCTGGGTGGCTCTGTCAGTTCAGCATCTGCCTTTACCTCCGGTTATGATCCCAGGGACCTGGGTTCAAGCCCCACATTTGGGCTCCCTGCTCTGAGGGGAATCTGCTTCTCCCTCTACACCCACCCCACTCTTACGCTCTCGATTTCTCTCAAATAAAATCTTGTTTAAAAATGAGGAAAGAAAAATCAGAGGAGAGTTGAAGCAATTCCTTTATTTGGTCAGATATTGATTTCCTCTGTGTGAGGTATTAAGCTACAGCAGGAAGTGTTGGACAAGAGACCAAGAGAGGAGAGATCATCATCACACTGATGCCTCAGCTCAATCATTTCAAATAGCAGTTCTCACCGCTATGAAATCATTTGAGATAAAACAGGTGCCGTGCCCTGATACTGATGAGATGATGCTTCCAATGAGGAAACCAATGACCTAGGGGGCTAGGTAGTCCAGGGCAAGGGACTGTTGGTACAATAAAGTCCTAGGGCAGGGATGACTTTGTGCTCAGGGGTGGAAGGGATCCAGGGTGGCTCAGAGGCTGGGAGACTTGTAAGCAAAGGTCAGGTGTTAGGACATAAGGCCGAGGGTTAAACGGGTGCCTGAAAATGTTGGGCTTTGTGGGCCAAAGAAGGCACCCAGGTAATTATTGTGTCAAGAGAAACTATTAGAATTTGAAAGCACTCAGGGTGCTGTGTGGAAAATGGTATTTGTGGGTTTAGAGGTAGAAACAAGCAGAAGAAAGAATGGAAGAGTTATTGCAATAACCCTGGTGAAATTATTACAGGTGCTATGGACGAGAAAGTCCCAAGAATTCATTGATGAACACAGTCTCATGGGTAAAGAAAAGTGTGGATGACATTGATGGAGCACTTTCCAGGTGTTGAAGACACTGTGCCAGACTCTCTCCTTAAAGGGCAGCTCACATCATCCTTCTCAACATCCACAGTATCCACATACAACCATTCTCTCTGTCTAGTTGACTAGGGATGAGCCAGGCGTGGGGATGGAGTTGGGACCAGATGGTGCACCTCCAGGTTGTGTGCTTGCCCACAGCCTACGATGAGGCTGAAGTTCTTGGATGAATGATCACCAACCATGGGACAGGCTGAGGTTTCAGAAACTGGGACAGGACCATTTATAAATCCCCATCAACATTCCATTGGAGGGTCAAGTAAGTAGTTGTAGATATGAACCTGATATTCAGAGGCAACTTTGGGACTGTACAAAGAAATGTTTAAATATTTGGAGTGGCAATTTTACTGTGCTTGGCACACATTAACGCTGGTATTTACCCATGGAGAAAGAATAAGGGATGACTCAAACTTCAGAGAAAAAGAAGGGAGCCAAAGATTCTAAATGCTGAGGAAGAGAATGAAGAGAATAGACTCACAAAAGTCAAGAAAAGAGTATGTCAGGAAAGAGGACATGGCCAACCTATGGTGATGTGTATGAGATGAGGAAAATGACCTTTGCATATGATAAATGGATCTCACTGGAAATTAGGATTCTAGGTAACAGAGAGTTGCCCCCAGATTTCGGGGGGACAGCTTCAGGAGTATTCCCTCTTACCTAGGCTTTAAGTGTCCGCACTATGTTGTTCCTCTCTGTCTTGGGTCATCATGGATGACTGATGCTGGCACCTCTCCAGCTGGATCAGTTAGATTTGCTTTCCTAGAAACTAGAAAACAGGACAGAACAGAAAGTCCTGCCTGCTCAGCACTTTTGTCAGGGTGGTAGGAGAACATCTCCTTCAAAAGTTTTTTACATTGCTTAAATAAACTGGAATTGAGTTTTTATGGTTGCATCCACAAATCGTTCATCGTTTCACTCACAACTTCTCAGGAAAACATGTAAAGTCCAATATGGTCATGTTAATCATCCTCCACTATCCTGCTCAGTGTCACAGAAGTATTAACTTACCCTCACGTTACTTATGATGGAGAGTGGTTAATGATTTGCTGCAGACCACAAAGACAGAAGGAGACAGGTCAGGACTTTAAGAGCATGTATTCATAATTTATAGGTCCCCTTCTTTTTCTCTGGGCCTAATTTCATGAGCAATAATGATAATAGTAATAGCAATAATAATCAAAGAGAAAACATAGAGCACTTACCGTGCACCATGCACTGGACAAAATGGTTTGGTTTTATTCACCCCAAACCTATAAGGTCGATACTACTGTTTTCCCCATTTTACAGATGGGGCAACGGAGACACAGAGAGGTTAAGTGACTCAACCAAAGACAACACAAGCACAAATCTCTCTCTGTACAAGGCTTCCAGTTTCATAGATTTTATATATACCTGAGATGATATTGGGAACTTGTAAACTTAACCTATGATTTGCTCAAAAAGTAGACTACTACATACTGAGGCCTTGTTAGTGTTATTTACCCAGATGGGTGAATGGAAGACATTTCAGTGGGCCTTAGGAAAAATTCATGACTTCTTCCTGAATCAGGGTGAAAATAAATTCCTCATTGCTTGTATTTACTCCCAAATCATGTGAGATTCAGTTCGTACTTTCAAGCTTTAACTTTAAGGAGTTATTCATGTCACACAGGACAGATCCACCGTGATCAGTTCCCCTCTGAAGGGCAACTCTGCTCCTCCTGATAAATCCAGGACCTTTTCCCTTCAAGTCATTGCTCTGCTATCCCCTGGGACCTGATGTCCCTGCCAAGGGACTGTTGGATCACCTTCTTACCTGGTGGGAAAGGGGAAAGCCCAGACCTGGGAGTGACTTCTGACTTTTGCAGCTCTTAGCCACATTCTTACCTGTGTTCCAGGAAAGCGGGGACATGTTGCCTAAGGCTACAAGGCCACCGGCCCAGCTATATGGTTTATTCTGTTCAAGTGAACAATCTTAATGCCGGGGGTGGGGGGGTGGAGGAAGCCAGCCTACACAGCTAAGACTCTCCACAAAACCAAACACACTGGGATCACACCAAAGGATACAGGGGTAAAGTGGCAGTCTGTGGCATGCTTAAAGAACCTAAGAACAAGAAAGCGGGAACTCACTAGAAAACCAACGTAATTTTTCCCTAATCTGCTGATACTAGGCAAGGTGGGATTTAAACCCTAAAAACCTGGGCTCGCAGTCAGGATAGGCTGCATGCAGACCATAGAACCATCATCACCTGTTAACTGAAGGGACCTCGGAAGTCTAAGATTCTGTCCGATAATAAACGAAGGCACTTGATTAAAGCACCTTTTAAGTGGACCTATAGCACGTGTACGTTAGGTGGTCTTGGAGGAAGATCAGAACCTCTGGATGCAATTCAGTGGAGAGGCGGACAGGTCCTCCCCCCCACCCCCCCAGGATGCCTCACGACGGACAGGCATGAAGGGGTCAAATTTAGAATGGGAGCACAGTTGCCTGGGCGAATGGAGACCCAACTAGGTGTAGTCTGCCGAAGTAAGAAATTCACAGCGATAGTACAAAGTGAGCACCTCTTTCTGTAGACTAGATAGGTGGCCCTGAAAAGGGCCTTTGGTTGCAAACTGGGATTTCCTGGAGCTGAACTCACAACTCAGCCGCCGAAGCCGTAGAGGGTGCGGCCCTGGCGCTTGAGCGCGTAGACCACGTCCATGGCCGTGACCGTCTTGCGCTTGGCGTGCTCCGTGTAGGTGACGGCGTCCCGGATCACGTTCTCCAGGAACACCTTGAGCACCCCGCGGGTCTCCTCGTAGATGAGGCCCGAGATGCGCTTGACGCCGCCGCGCCGGGCCAGCCGCCGGATGGCGGGCTTGGTGATGCCCTGGATGTTGTCGCGCAGCACCTTGCGGTGGCGCTTGGCGCCGCCCTTGCCCAGCCCCTTCCCGCCCTTGCCGCGACCAGACATGACCACACCAGAACCTCCCGAGCCTGCACGGCACTACCGGCTGCCGCCACGCCGCACTTTTATAACAATGTGACGGACCTGTTTGAAAACCGCAAGCGCAGGGGCGGATCCACACTCCGTTCCCGCCCATCGCCCTTCTAGCCTTTGCTCAGACTGTGCAGACCCGGAAGGCCGGGCGCCCCAAGCGGAGTCTGTGCCGGGGGAAGGGGATTCCGTAAATCCTCTCGAGTATGTGATCCGTGCAATGGCCTTGCAGCACTTGCAGCCTCTATGCCGGCCACCCGCTATGCCGGGCACCAATGCATACGCTTTCCACAAAGACCTCGTCCTTCACATTTCCCAAACAAGGGCAGAAATATTTAGATCCTCCTCGCTGTTGTCCCTAGGAGAGGTTTTCAATAAAATTTGAAGCTAATCCTATCTGTATTGCTAAGATTCTGTTCGTGTTATCGACCGATGGGTGTCCGGTCCCTACGGAGGGCGGCTGGCTGGGATGCAGGCTGTCCGGTCCCTGCGGAGGGAACGGACAGAATCGCCTTAAACATTTCAAAGTCAAGTCAGGTTCCACACTGAAGGCTGCGCTGAGCATATGCCACAGTGAGGAGAGCCTGGTTCTGCTGTGAGTCTCCACTCTGCGACTTCAGTGTATACTTAGTTATGCACAGCTTACAGGTAGCGCGGTGTCCGCCTCCACGTTCTGGTGCTCCGGCCTTTGGCATGACCTAGAACGCGGCTCTGGACACAGCCTGCCGCCGTGCTACCTACAGGACCTCGGGCGGGCTATACTCGCTTCTTTTCCTTTCCAAATGTATAAGAAAGTCTAAGTCATAGAGCATTGAATTTTCAAAGGGAAAACCCATGTAAAGCGTTTACTATCCGCAAATATGCACTCACAAAATGATTATGATATATTATTGTGGATGTTTCTCTGCTCCTTCACTCACTATTCGCTCCTCGGAATAATGAGCCTAACAGAGCATCCTAGTTTCCTACAACTTTCTTTCCAGAACTCCTTAAAAATAATAAGCACTGAAAGATTGAATTCAGCACTAATCCGTTTGTGGAGTTCTAGTTGACTTTGTGGGGATTTGGCTTCTCCCCAAGGGTCTGTGAGGAGGACATAGTTCATTAAAGCTGATTTCTGAGTTTGTGGGCGGTGCATGGGAAAAATGCCCGACTTGTGTTCTTACTCTCTGATACAATGACAGGATTTAAGACATCTAGGAACTTGTATAGAACATAAGTCCATCTTTATCTGTACTATCCCTCAATTGAAGCTTAGCATTTCTTCCATTTACGAATATAGGCAGCAAACTTCGATGGGCGGGACCTGTCCTGTGTGCATGTCACCTAAACTGAAGCTCTCAGTGTTTTCAAGACCATTTAGACACTTTATTCCTTCTACACTGTGTTCATTCTTGCTCACAAGAGCTATCTTGTGACTCTAACGGATTAATAAAAAAACACATCTGTTAGGATGCCTAAGTGGTTGAGCATCTGCCTTTGGCTCATGGCCTGATGCCTGGGTCCTGGGATCTAGTCCCACATTGGGTTCCCGGCAGGGAGCCTGCTTCTCCCTCTGAATATGTATCTGCCTCTCTCTGTGTGTCTTTCACAAATAAATAAATAAAATCTTTAAAAAGAAACCACACACATCTGTTAACACTTTACAGTTTGGGGATTTGATAAAGGTATTGTAATATTAATTCTTTCCCATTATAATCCAATGTATATTCTCTTAAACTCTTAAAAACATTGTCCTGGCAAGGGGCCCATAAGCCTTATCAGATATATAAAGAAGCCCTTGACATGAACAAAGAAGGGTCAAAGGGATCTTCAGAGCCTTGAAAGACTCTGGGTTTTGAAAATGTGCACAGAGAAGCATTAGGAAATGACATGAATGTTGGCATGAAATGAATACGTAATAGTAACCTGATGGAGGTGTGTAAGGGTAAATGGCAATAATTTTCTCCTCTTAGCAACAGGAAAGAGATTATAGGGAGAGTGTAGTACAGTGGAGACAGGTGCAAAGGCAAATACCCACCAAGTGCCCAGAAATACAAGTTTGATATTTAGGCAAAAGGACCAATTTGAAGAGACAGTCTTCGAAGTTACTCACATTGACGTGACTCATAAGCCCATCCATGAAGGTGATAGGGGTAGTACCTTGGAGAGACTCCCTACACTGACATGTCCAAGAAACAGCTCTTCCTTGGTGGCACTGCGTCTCTTTGGGTATAATCTTGACTCTCCTATTTCTTGTATGGACTAAATACTGTCACAGCCTTATGACTCAATGTCTCTGCAATTCCTGGAGTATTAATTATCAAAGAATAATTATCAGATTATCAAAGAATAATCTTCAAATGAGTTTCAAAACCAACTATAATGAATCAAAACCACTTTTTTTCAAAACCACTTTAAAAGAATTAAGAATATGTAAGCTCTATAAAAAGTGAATACACAAAGTAAAAATTATTTATACTAAGCTGATATCTCACCCCTCTTTATCATGTTAATATTTAACCTATAGTGACATTAATTTTCATGTTTCACTTGGATTGACTGAAAGGAATAATCAGTCATTTCTTGATTTTGAGGGGATAATAAAGGAAAGTGAAACCTTCCCCCTCTTGAGCTTTGCTGTGTTTCCTTCTTTCACTGTCATAGTGGAACACAGATTGGTTCATGTTTCAAAATAAATATAATATGTTAAAGAGAAAAAAGGAATTTGTGAAGAAAATCACATTAAATCACTTCCTACCATAAACCTATTTCCCATTCAACAGTAAGCATAAGTTGTAATGTGATGCCTTCCATAAATGAAAAATATACTAGTGAATATAAAACACACTTTTAAAAAAGGTCCCCCTCTCAAGGGAATGCCATAAGTGTGTGCATGTCTGTGTGTGTTGTGCATGTATATAATCTTTGTTACTTTAATACCTTCCAAATTTCTCTTTCTCAAGAATGGCAGATTTCTATACCCAAACTTGTACACATTTTAGTAACTGATCTCTACCAAGAAAATCAATATAAGATAATATTTTCAACTAATAAAGGTACCCAACTTCTCTTATGCCACTTCTAAATCTCCTATCATCATCTAAAACAAACATAAGCCAAACAACCAGGTCAGCAGCATCATACTTGCTGCATTTCCCATTTTTCTAGACAAATATTGAATGCAGAAACCCCAAACTAACTCTGCAAATTGTTACTAGAAGCTATGATAAAGGTTTTACAGACAAAATAATGACCGTTCTTGTCAGAATTAGCAGTTCTTCCAAGAATCCTTTACTATCATTCTTGTAGAGAAATGGGGAGAGAGCCTGTGTTATTTCCCTTCATATGAAACAGGTTTTCTGGCTAAATCTCGATGAGAACTAAGCAGCTGTTGAACATATGAGAAGCCAAGAATGTATAGAATAACCCTAGAGAGCAAGTTATTGAAAGCACAAAGCGAAGAATTTATATTTTAAAGGAAAATCAAGAAGTTGTCTCTCTGACCTGTGAATCTCTCAGGGTGTCAGGGGCTTTTGAAAAGAGCTGAAACCCAGATGATGAAAACTGGAAGAAGAAAACACGAAGATGTCAAAGCATGAGGGGTCCCGCTTCGCTATAGAGTGTAATCAGCGTGATTCCTCCCCAGGAAATTTTAATTTTTTTGCTTTCCCCAACTGTAACAAACACAATTCCGGGACAGAGCTGACACCAGGCTGCTGTCAAGTTGGAGGACTGAGCTCGGAGCCAATCAGCGCGCGGCGTCCTTGTTGTATATATACACACGCACACACGCACGCCGAACCAAGCAGCTCAACTCCGAGACTCGATTAATATTATTTTTTCCTTTCATCTTCAGGAACCAAAACCCACTATGTCCGAGACCGCTCCTGCCGCGCCTCCAGCCCCGGCCCCCGCGGAGAAGACGCCGGTGAAGAAGAAGGCCCGCAAGTCCGCCGGCGCAGCCAAGCGCAAGGCGTCCGGGCCCCCGGTGTCCGAGCTCATCACCAAGGCGGTGGCCGCGTCCAAGGAGCGCAACGGCCTCTCCTTGGCCGCGCTCAAGAAGGCGCTGGCGGCCGCCGGCTACGACGTGGAGAAGAACAACAGCCGCATCAAGCTGGGCCTCAAGAGCCTGGTGAGCAAGGGGACCCTGGTGCAGACCAAGGGCACCGGCGCCTCGGGCTCCTTCAAGCTCAACAAGAAGGCGGCCTCCGGGGAGGCCAAGCCCAAGGCCAAGAAGGCGGGCGCGGCCAAGCCCAAGCGGGCGGCGGGGACGGCCAAGAAGCCCAAGAAGGCAGCGGGGACCGGCACCCCCAAGAAGAGCGCCAAGAAGACTCCGAAGAAGGCTAAGAAGCCCGCCGCGGCCACCGTCGCCAAGAAGGTGGCCAAGAGCCCCAAGAAGGCGAAGGCGGCCAAGCCCAAGAAGGCGGCCAAGAGTCCGGCCAAGACCAAAGCCCCGAAGCCCAAGGCAGCCAAGCCCAAGGCGGCCAAACCCAAGAAAGTGGCCGCCAAGAAGAAATAAGAATACAGAGTAGTTTAGGATCTTTTTAAAGGCTCTTTTCAGAGCCACCCAAACCTCTGAAAAGAGCTGCGGCACTCTGCGGGGAAGGGGGCGTGGCGGGAGGGGAGACTGGCGAGCCCGGAGCGGCACCTACAGGGGCGCCTGTTAAGTGCACACGGGCCTGGGGAGATTTCAAATGGGACAATGATTTCTCCTCTAGTCTGGTAAGTGCGCTGGTTCAACCTAAATTGGCCCGTAGTCCACACGGCGCAATAGGACTAATATACATAGGGGAGAAGTTACTTGCAAAACGAACTTTGAAACCGATTTGCCACTTAATAGAAAGTTCTCCAGCCACCGGGGATCTTTATACTGTATTGGTAGAAAACTATGAAGTATCTCGATGGTCTTTCCATTATCTTAATCATGGAATTGCGCCATCTCCTCAACAAGCACTTGCCCACCAGCTCCAATACCTAGGACGTCAGTTTGGCCACCAGTGGCCACCAGGCTTCCGCTGCGCAACACCCATCCTAGTGGAGGAAGTTTTCTAACAAAAGCTGTCCACACACACTTCTCCGTTACACTACCTCAAAGTTAAAATACATATTGGCGTTGAAGAAGACTTTATAGTAACCTTTGGTAGCCAAGTCTAGACCTTCTGATTGGGTCGAAGCACAGTAACGAGGCAGCCAATGAAACGCTAGAATTGCAAGTACCTTTTACATTCGTATTTGTGACGACACAGTAAAATTAATCCAATCGTAAATGATCTTACTAACCTCATTCGAATGCCTCCTCTATAAATAAACGGGGTCTTACGGTGGCTTATATTTTCCTCCCGCTTTACTGAACGTGTGGTATTCAAGGTCACTATGCCAGAACCCACCAAGTCCGCGCCGGCCCCGAAGAAGGGCTCCAAGAAGGCGGTGACCAAGGCGCAGAAGAAGGACGGCAAGAAGCGCAAGCGCAGCCGCAAGGAGAGCTACTCGGTGTACGTGTACAAGGTGCTGAAGCAGGTGCACCCCGACACGGGCATCTCGTCCAAGGCCATGGGCATCATGAACTCGTTCGTCAACGACATCTTCGAGCGCATCGCGGGCGAGGCGTCGCGCCTGGCGCATTACAACAAGCGCTCGACCATCACGTCCAGGGAGATCCAGACGGCCGTGCGCCTGCTGCTGCCCGGGGAGCTGGCCAAGCACGCCGTGTCCGAGGGCACCAAGGCCGTCACCAAGTACACCAGCTCCAAGTAAACGTGCCAAGTAAGCGTCTCCTTCCCAACCCCAAAGGCTCTTTTCAGAGCCACGCATGCTTTCAACAAATGAGCTATAATGCTTTCTAAAAACTATTCTCAAATGCACCCTAATCAAGTTTACTCTAAGATCGATACATCGCTACGGCTCTATAATTTTCTCTTAGGATTGCGTAGCAAGGATGCCACAATTCCCGGTCGATAACCATACCCATCATAAATTGAGCGCTCGCTATGCCCAAAACCGGTTCTGTACAACCATTATTCCTTAGTTTCACAACACTAAACCTCAATTTTAAATGAAAATGCCATTTCAAGTGTACAGCTCTCCTTCCTGTGCGCAGGCTCCAAATTCATCGTGACATTCAAGGACTTGGGTAAGAACGGTTTCCCCAGAGCACAAAGCATGCTGTAAAAACTGTTTTGCTCAGAGCTTTTCTTTTCCTTTTCAGCATATAGATATGCAATAATGAAAACGAGCTTAAGACAACATGAGTTTTCATGGAAATCTTACACAGGCTTTTCTGGCTTGCTAGCTTTGCAATAATGCCCATTTCTGCTGGTGGGGGAGGTAGGGTGGGGATCAGGGAGGAGGAGTCTGTGCTGTATCCTAAAGGCGCAGACAGACAGGAAAGGGAACCTGTCCTGACTTGGAAGGGCTTTCAAATCCTGTCAGCTACTATAGCTTCTCTCCTACAAAGTCCTATTGCATTGCCGGTCTTCTTCCAGCATCCTTAGCTGGGAAGACCCCAGGGTCACAAGAGAGAAGCCCACTACTCAATCCCATAAAGTGTCTGACTGGAGAGGCAAAAGTTACCCCAGGACTGAGGCCCCCTTTCCTCCCCTGGCCCCTTGCCCCGTGTCCCTGAGAGGCGAGGACTGAGAGGAGGTAGAAAGGGAAAGAAAGCCCTTCCCGGGAGGATGTGGCTTCTGCTGCACAAGGTCAGATGGCATAAAGGGTTTCTGCTGCTGCTGGGAATGGATTATTGTGGGGAAAAGAAATCTGGGGGAAAAAGCTGGGGAGCTGGGAGGAACTGGCCAGGGGGTAAGCAGTCAACAGTTGAGAGTTCACCCAAGAAAACGGATGAGATTATCTTTCCAGGTGTAGCTGACACACTCACCGGTTCCATCCTCAGGGTAGAAGGATGAACTAGAAATGAGCACACGACCAGACAGCACATGGGCACCCCCACACACCCACTCGCCCAGAAGATGGCAACAGTGTGTGCTCACCCTCCGTGCTGAGCAAGGTAGATTGTGCCACCCACAATTCCGACCACCACTCACTTGCTTCTGGCACTGACATCACAGGGATTCGGAATACCCAGGCTGAGGATTAACTCTGAGATCTCCCAAGCTGGCTTTGTACCCCTGAGCACCCGCTCAAGGCAAATACAAATCCTCTCTGAAGGAATAAGCTTCATTTTTGGTCTCAGCAAATCCTCCACACATAAGATAGCAAAGAAAATGAAAGAGCAGCTTCACAACCAAAATCAACACAGGATTCAACAAGACAATGTAACCAACAAGAAGAGAAGCACACAGTGGAAACAAAAGGAGTAAAAAGAAAATGAACAGATACAAACTTCAAGTTGCTAACTTGAATATCTTTAAAAAGGAAAAGGAAAACACTAAGTGAAATATGCTGAGGGATTAAGAATACAAAGAATTTTCCAAAAAGAGTCGAAAGAACCAAATACGACTTCCAGAAATGAAGGTGTGGATATACACGTTAATTTACATTAATCATATGAAAATTAAAATTAAAGGCTTGCTAAATGGACCAAAAAAATCAATAGGCTCCAGATGAAGAATTTTCATGAATTCTGTAAGCAGACCTTATTTATCCAAAATGCAGGGAGAGAAATGTAAAAGTGAGTTTAAGAGATCTGGAATTAGTAGTAAAATTGTCTGCCATGTATCTAATCATGGCACCACAAGAACAACCAGAGAGATTGATGCTGGTGTGAGCTTCCAATGATCATGGCTGAGAATTTTTCAGAGTTAATGGATTACTCATGTAACTCAAAATCAATAAAATAGGGTAAAACTCATACACCAAAACGGACGTCACTCTGTCACACTGTGAACCAAACCCCATAAATTCTCCCAACAAATGTAAAGCTAGTTTTCTAATCTGTTCTGCTAGATGGCAATAGACTGAAGCACTGTTATAAATTCCTGAGAGTGGGAGGATAATTGGCAAATAGATTATTTACATGCACTTGATATCTATCTGATTACCAAATTTTGCAAAACCTAATCAATATGTGATGATTTAATGGACTGTTACATATAGTACTATCATTAGCAGACCAGAAACTTTGATATTTTTTCCAATAACTATTTCTGTAACTATTTTTATCATGGTATTGTGTTAGTTAATGTCACACGCTATATGCCATGTTAAGGCATCACCGTCATTTTCTTCCTTTTCACTAAAGTGGCTTTAGTAGTTCCTGACTTGTTAAAAACCTGTTTGCTTGCATGCATGGATATGTATATAATCTGTGTGTGTTGGTTAGTTTCCTTCTAAATATATTTTTAAAGGTTTATTATGAATGATGTGTGAATTTTCGGTATTTGATGAAATCAAGGGCTTTTCCTCCTCTAGCCTGCTACAATAAATTACGAGTAGATTCCCTAATGCTACCCTATACTCGTATTCCAAGGCCAAATCTTCTTTGGTCATTTTCTATTAGTATCTTAAATACTGGCTGCGCACATTTTAGATTTCCGGGGGATTTTTCCTCCTCTCTACACACAAAAAATCATTCTGTGATTTTCCCTTTTCGGTTAACCTGTATCAGATTTGGTCAATAAGACTATGGTAACTTTGAACGCTTAATTGTGAGCCTCTCCTCCATCTGCTGCTAGGTAACAAACTACCCCAAAACTCAACAGCTTAAATCAATGAAATTTATTATTTATTTTTTGTGGGGGGCAGGGAGGGATCAGGAACCTAGAAGTGATTTCCTGGGAGGTTCTGGCCAGGATCTCTCATAAGGCTGAAGTCAAGATGCAAACACGCACAGCAGTCACCTGAAGCTTAACTGTGGGTTCCCTTCCAAGGTGGCTCACTCCCATGCCACCCAAGTTCCTGTGGGCTCTCAGCAGGAGGACCTCCGATTCTAGCCACATAGACCTGTCAGGACGGCTAACTGGCTCTCTTCCACAAAGACAAATCATAGAGAGAAGGGAGGAGGAATTTGTCACAGAGTCTCTATGACCTAGTTCCAAATGTTACACGCTGTCACTTCTGCCACTTTCTATTAATTAGAAACAAGTCACTTAAAAAATGGCGTATACCCAGAAGGGCAACTAGGCTCCACCTTTCAAGGGAAGGATAGCACATTTGTGAACATACTGCGAAACCAACACATTGTCTTCTTTATGCTTTAAATACTTGATTGTATAAAAGTATTTGTGCTTTAGACAGTAGACAGAAGTCAACTGTATAATCACTTGGACCTAATACTTTTCTAAGTGGTAGCTCTTTAAGAATTCCAGGAAATTGGGGGCATCTGGATTGCTCAGTTAAGCGACTGCCTTCAGCTCAGGTCATGATCCTAGGGTCCTGGGATGGAGCCCTGCATTGGGCTGCCTGCTCAGTGGGGGAGTCTGCTTCTCCCTCGGCCACTTCCCACTGCTGGTGCTCTCTCTGTCTCTGGTAAATAAATAAGTAAAATCTTAAAAAAAAAAAAAAAAAAAAAGGATTCCAGGAAATTAGACCATAATTGACCACTATCCATAAACACAAAATCCAATGAAACTCCCACATGATGCCCAGGTCGACTTTTCCCTAAGATTGTAAGGAACCAAACAGTGGTCTCTGCATTACATATAGTAGCACGTAGCAGGTACTTAGAGAAAATATTGAATGAATTCATCTGAAAACTCCTAAACAGCCATCTGTACAACAAGACTCTGGTTCATGAGGGTTATAAGAATGTCCAACAAAACTAATGGGTGTGGAGAAAACAAGTTAAAAGAGAAAACAAAATAAAAAGATAAAACCCCAGAAAATACTTTAACTTATGAAAATATAAGCAATTAACAATCTGGTAGGACCAATTAATAAATTTTGCAATTGGACAAGTTAAAGCTACATTAATAGACTTCAAAGGCAAAATTTGAGTTAATGATTGAGTCAGACTTAAAAATGACCTACAATGCTTCAAGTGTAAAGTAACAGATTAGGAGGTAGCAGAGGGACATGAAAGAAGAAACTAAAAGCATAGTTTAGTCAAGGCTTATAAGGAGACCCTTGACATGTGTCAAAATTCCCTACTAAATTGTACCATGGCAATCATTCCAAGTATTTCTTATAAATCCAGAGATAGTCATGGAAGCTCTTTGGGCACTAGAGATACAAAGAGAGATGAGGTTGTTCTTGTCCTTCTGGAGCGCTCAGGTTTGTAGGCGATCAAGGAAACCCACAGCTCATTGCTTGCTTCTTATTTATTTATTTTAATAATCATTTACTCACACCTAAAATGTTTATCACTCTTTAGAAATCTGCTGGCAGGTTTATGGCAACTACAGAACTCATTAAATTGATGCAAAATATTCATCCAAATATTTTAGTCATATTTAGAATAGAGTAATACTAATATCTTTGTGCTATAGTCCGAAGTCAAGGTATAGTCCCATAAGATTGCCCTCATGTCTGACATCAGCTGCAAACTTGATGGGTTTACCAAAACCATCCTCAGATTTAGTTATTCTTTAGATGATTCACAGAATTCACTAAAAGTTATTATACTCAAAGTTGGGGATTATTATAACAAAAGAATAGGTTAAGCCAAAGTAAGAAGCAGAAGAGCAGGGTCTCTGAGGGTTCCTAACTCGGAGCTTCTGTAGTCCTTGCCCTTTGGGGGAATAGGGAGAGTTACTGCCTCCCTGCAACACAACAATATTTTAACAACACAATACACATTGCCAACCAAGGGGCTTCATCACATACACATGGTTTACTGTCCACGTGGCTGATCTCTTACTCTGCAGTCCCTCTGGAAGTAGTCCAGACACCACATGGCCCAAAGCCCCCAACATAAAGGACATTATGTACAGTGTCCTGAACAGCCCAAGGCCTCTTTGTAAACAAAGGTATTCTTATCCTGCAGGACATTCCAAGGGCCTACACATCACCTCTCAGCAAAGGGCAAAGGCCACACCTCCCTTCGCTTAATATTAGCTCTTTACTATGCACATCGTCTTAAGAAAAACTATGTTTTTACAGTTTTGATCAGATATCTGTCATTGACCAGAACTTGAATTCTCCAACTATTTGCCTTTTGATGGTTCTGTCAAATAGTTTGGATTATTTAGGTCGAGTGTGAACTCAAAAGTTATAAGGAGATTTCTTACTGAAGGCTATTTTTTGTACTTTGTTCAGATGAACAACTTCAGCTGTCTCCCGCCTGATTTATACTCCCAGTGGTCCTCCAAGCCCTGGCGCTGGAAGGAAGACTGAGGAGCGGTGGAGATCACCCAGGGGATGCCCACAGTTCTCAAGTTTCGTTTTGCTGTCGTGGACATGCAGTGCTGCACAGAACAGAAGGCTCCCTTTGCTTTACATGAACAGCAGCATTTGAATGGCTTTTCCTTCCATAACCATGACCTTTGCTACCATGGATAGGGACTGGGAATTGTGGAAGAAGTGAAGGACTAAAGTTTTAGAATTTTGTCGAAAAGTTTAACCATGAAGGTTAGGCTGTATTTCATAGTACAATACAATAACAAGTATCACAGCCAAATTACGACGATTTTTTAAGGAGAAACATGGAGCATAGGGAAAGAAGGTGAGAGATATTGAGAGGGACTCAGAAAAAGAATGGAAGCAGCAAATGGCTAAAGAGCCTGAAGACCGAAGAGAAGCCACAGAGCACACTAGCCAGAGAGAGCAGAAAGGGAAAAGAGGGAGATGAGGGGATAGACCTTGTCATCTTTTGGGCACTTCACCTGGGCATAGCACCTGTTACATATTGAAATACTCCCCACGTTTCGTGGGTCTTGGGGCGAGTGGATGGGTTACAATGTTACCATGTCTGGGAGGTACTCTCTGACCTGCAAAAGTAAAATGGCACCCTTCTATCTCCTTCATAACTTGCTCTGTTTATTCTTCTTCATTACACTTAGCACTAACTGACATGAATCTGTGTATTATTTGTTTCCTCGTCCCATTCTCCAGACTGTAAGCTCCACTGGGTTGGGTTAGGTTTCTTTTTGCAGCTGACCTCCAAATGCCCAAAGCTGTTCTGCCCATACAGTAGGCTGTCAATGCACATCAATCTATAACAATAAGGAGAGAGGCCAGAGCTGAGTTATTGCAATGGTCCCATTGATTTAGTGACTCAGCGTTTTGATACTTATTTCCACATCTGTACAGCAACAATAATAATTCTAGGAAGTAGTGTACTTTGAAGGATTAAATGAGCTATGTCATGTAAAGGTTTAACAACACTGATGGACATTTAGTAAGCAACAATCGCTAGCAAATCCATTTTCTTTAGTCACTGAATTAAAAGGACAATCGGAGTAGCCAATTCTTGTCAGAAGAAAAACTAACAAGAAAACTGGAGCCAGGGATCCCTGGGTGGCGCAGTGGTTTGGCGCCTGCCTTTGGCCCAGGGCGTGATCCTGGAGACCCGGGATCAAATCCCACATCAGGCTCCCGGTGCATGGAGCCTGCTTCTCCCTCTGCCTGTGTCTCTGCCTCTCTCTCTCTCTCTCTCTCTCTCTCTCTTTCTGTGACTATCATAAATAAATAAAAAAAAAAAAAAAACAGGAGCCTTTGGACGACTAGTATCCCACCTCAAGGACTATATTTGGGGGATTTGGAAGAAAGATAATATTATTCAAGAATATCTCGACTAAGCATGGTTTGACTCATTAACTGTTTGCGCTAACAATGACTAAAACATAAACGTAACACGGGAGTAAAGATATCTCATAGCACATCATACAAACACATTAAAAGAACTCTCTTCCTTGTATAACAAATATTAATACTGATGGCAATGGGACTGAAGAAGAACCCTTTTTTCTTCTTCTGACATAGGAGAGGTATGAATGCAGAGAAGAAATGAATGCAAACCGTAACTGAAAATGTGGATGACCTCATGGAATTTATGAAGTATGAAAGTCTGATCTGCCTGAGAATAATTAGTGTGTATCTCCCGCTCACATCTAACCTGTCCTGGTTTGCTGTACACTGGTTCATTAGAGTGAGAGCATTACCTCAGTAAGAGCCTACATCAGGTGTCTTAGCATTTTCATTGTAGTTTTTGCTCTAATTATAAAAGCAGAATTTACTTCTGTTACAGGCCCAGTGACTGGGAATTCATTATTTACCACGGACTACCTTTGCTGGGAAGTCTAAATGAGTGCAAAACGTCTGTAAATGAAAAGGGAGGACCCATAAAATCTGGAGAAATGGAATTCTGCATTGATCGTAGATAACAATCCTTCGAGATCTCGCCTTTCCAGACATACAATTTGTTTTTCACTTTATGGCCTGGCATGGATGTCTGAGTGGGTAAGACCTAAGCACTGGTTTGGCTTTGGTGACGATCTTGAAGGTCAACAGCTTGGTTGAGCTCAGCTGACATTTGAGGGGTCACCTCCAGCATCTGAATTAAGGGAATCACAATACTTGGAAGCAGTCTCAAACTTCAGCGTGCACCAAAATCACCTGCACTGTTTTTGTAAAACAGATGGCTGGGCCCACCTCACAGATCCTGATTCCCTGGATCTCTAGCAGGATCCCATTATTTGCATTTCCATGTTATCCAAGTGCTGCTGCGATGCTCCCGGCGCAGGACTCACACCACAGACCTGTGCTTTCAACCAGAAGAGGGGATTTCCTCGCAATACTAATACGAAACAGCCACACAACAATCACACTCCCCTTTCAACGGGAACTGGAAAGTCCTAAGAAGTGGCAGCGGCCGTCCTCCGCCCCCCGCGTCCACTGGGGAGTGGAAATGACCCCCAGGCCCGACAAGCCCCGCCCCCACGTCCCCGGGCTCCTAGCCACGCCCCCACGCCGGCTCCCTCAGCGGCCCCTCCTTCCACGCCGTCCACGCTGCCCTCTCATTGGTCCGCTTCCGCGCACACGGCCCGCCCAGTGCCCCAAGGAGCCTCCAGTTCCGCGTGCGCCACGCTACGTCCTTCCGGGTCTCCCCCTCCCCCGCCCCCGTGGGGTCGCGCATCGCCCCCGCCTTGGCGGTTTCCCGCGGCGCCCCCTGCTGGAGCCGGCCTCGCACAGCTGCCTCTGGACCTTCGCAGCAACGCTGGGCGGTGCGCAGAGAAGGACGCAGAGCCGAGCAGTGTGCAGCCTGAGCAGCGGGACCGCGGTGTCCCTCGGTGGCCTCCTGTGCGGCTGCGTGAGCTGGCCCTGCTCCTCGTCTGCAGTGGCCGAGGGACCCTCACGGAGCATGCGCAGGGCAGCTGGCTTTCACAGCCCCAAGGACTGTCCCAAATTTATAGGACCCTTCCTGCAAATATTCGAGTATTAGTTTCTTTCATGATAGTCATTCTCATCCATGTATCTAGAACTGCTTTTACTTGGCAAGCATGTGAGAAGATTTTTTTTCTTTTCTATCTTAGAAAAGTCCCTTCTATTACAGTTTAGCTAAATGATGATGAGTTCAGTATATGTGAAACTGTTTTTTGGGGTATCTATTGTTATTTTTCTGAAGCCAGAGTTGAAGTTTGAAATTATTAAATGTATACCTTGTAATAAATCATATATTTGTATGCGTTAGGTGCAGAAATCACAGATGAAGTATGTTCATTGTTTGTTCAGTCTTCTATAACCGTAAGCGTTTTCCTTGGTTATAAGAGATTCCAAGAGTACCATGCTGAAAACTGGCCTACAGTTAAAAACATGAAGTTCTAATTCTGGCAGTTCCCGCCATACATAGTGGCTGTGTGGTCAGGTGCATCAAGACCCTGAATGTTGCATCTTACCAGGGGATTTTTATTTTGTCATTAGGGAGTATAGTTCTTTCTCATGACCGGAAGTTCTGTCATTAGTTTTAAAAATGGGCCTTGTTCTGAATGTCCCTTGCTTCTTACCTACATTATTGCATTTTTACTTCGTTAAACTTTAAGTATAATTTCAATATCTGAAATTATTTGTCTGAGGGAGAGGAGGTGATCTCTTTATTTGGAAGCCTAACTTGTCACAGTGTGGTCTCTTCCTCCATTAGGTCACATTAATTTGAGTTTATATTTGTACACCCAGACTGCTCGGAGAGGGCTTGGTGTTTAACATGCGCTCAGCAAATAATACGTGAATACTTAGATAGATGATTGATAGATAAATAGGTAGGTAGGTGGATGGATGGATAGATAGATGGATGGATGGATAGATAGGTAGATAGATGATAGATAGATAGATAGATAGATAGATAGATAGATAGATAGATAGTAAATAATGCATACCTACCTAGACAACTTGGGTTAAAGATGCTTCCTTCCTGGAAAAGGTTTAAGTTTGAGTCCCTGAGACACTAGAGGGCGCCCACCACTCCTTAATTAAAGGTAACTTCCTCTGAAAGTCTAGACTCTAGGCCTTTGGAGAAATCCTTATGGTAAAATTCCTCTGCCTTTCTCCACAGTGCCACTTCTGAGACAAACAGGTTTCCTTCTTAGAAATCTTTGATAGATATTGTTTCCTCAAGCCCAAGCTTTCTCAAGAGCCGTGGCCCCATGCCAGCTGTCTCCAGTTCAGTTGAAAAGCCTAGAATCCTCTTTTTCCGAAGAGGCTGGCATTAATTGACAAAGTGCAGAATCTGATCATGGTATTTGCCCCAGGGAACACAATCAGCTGTGTTTATGAGGCTTCAGCTCCTAGATGTGTATTGTTCTTGGAGATTGGGGAGTTTTCCTTGGTTTCTTCTTCTCTGGGCCATGATGTGTTACAGTGTTTTTGCAGTTTATCTAGTCCTTAGCTCTTTTGCTTCAGGGTGGCTTTCCAGAATATTTTCTTGTCCACACTGGAACCAAAAGTCCTTACAGTGTACCTCTCTATCGAATACTTTGAGCCTTCAAGTTTGTTTAATATTATTATTGCTGTACTTGCTGTCTCTTGGTAACATTTTCCAGGCATATTTTCCCCCATCCTTATTTTTTCTTTATTAGTATTTTACAAATCCATGCATGATTTGTTTTCAGACTCAAGAGGAGCACGTTTTTATGCATTTTGTATCATACATACTTTCTTGGTTTATAGAAAAATATAAGCAGCATAAAAAGATAAAATATTGTGCACATTCCAGAACTCTAATGTTGGGGAGGAAGAATTTCTCTGCAATTCAAGGTCCTTTTAGCTGGACTAAGAATCAATTTGATATGGGAAGATGAAGACTTGAAAATCAAATTTAATACTGTCTGTATGGGGAAGCCACATAGATATGGGAATTTCAAAGACAGGCAAAATAAGGTATATTTGTTGTTCTGAACGAAGGAGACAGGGCAGGGGTCTGGGTCTTCATAGAGAGGGAAGGTAATTCACAGAGGGATAAGAAGAGCAGATGTTTGGTAATTAGATGTTTGCCCTACCGTACAAATGGGTCACTCAGAGGAATGCCTGGGTGGCTCAGTGGTTGAGCGTCGGCCTTCAGCTCAGATCCTGATCTCAGGGTCCTGGGATCAAGTCCTTCATCAGTCTCCCCAGAGGGAGCCTGCTTCTGCCTATGTCTCTCTCTCTCTCTCTCTCTCTGTGTCTCTCGTGAATAAATAAATAATCTTTTAAAAAATGAAAAATGAGTCATTCAGATAAAATTTATCTCTGTTAATAACTCTTTTTCTAGGAAAGACCACCAATTTAGAATCTTCTGTTTGGTTAAGAGAGGGACAAAAGTTCTCCTGAGACTGGGGTATCAAGTGGGATATCAAGTGCCTTTAACTCAAAATAATCGACATGCCAAAGTGGTACATTTGGAGTGGAATGGTCGTGACTGTTTTTCAGTTTCCCCATCTAAAAATTCCTTGGGAGTTTTACATATTAAAAGTTGAGCTGGTAGGTTGTTTCATCTCATTGATCTAGTCTCCTAGTCCTGACAATGGGGCAGTTTAGTCAAACTCATTTCAGGAGGCAGTGATCCAGTTGTATTCTCCAGTTTAGGCCTAATCAGGCACTAAATAAGAGAAATTTCTATGGAAACAAAAGAGAAGCAATGGTTAATGTTTGGATCAAATGTTAACCCAGTTTTTCTTGTTTTGTTTTTCTTAATTTATGATGGACATACAGAGAGAGAGAGAGAATGAGAGAGAGAGAGGTAGAGACACAGGAGGAGGGAGAAGCAGGCTCCATGCCAGGAGCCAGACATGGGACTCAATCCCGGGACTCCCGGATAATGCCCTGGGCCAAAGGCAAGTGCTAAACCACTGAGCCACCCAGGGTTCCCCTTAACCCAGTTTTTGAGTCTCAGGATAGCCAGTTGAGAAAACTTCTGAAGTCAAACGTGAAGCATCTTCAATTAGAATGAGGTCACGTATTGGCAATCTGACGGATCTTCCTAGATTACACTTCAGATGTCTCTGGGGATCTCTTGAGTGGCCCATAGAGCAACAGGACAAAGACTGTCTATGCATGAGCTATTATGGCACTTTCTTCACATCAAGTCATTTATACTTAGTTTGCCAGGGCTCCAGGAGAAAGGGAAGTCTTAGATCTCAAAGGATTTGAAGTCAGAGAGATGGGAGAAGAATCAAAAGGTTAGTATGGAGACTTGAAGCCACGCATTGGAGGACACTAAGAAGAAATTACGATCTAGTTCAGTTTGTAATGGATAGTATTGAAATAGTGTATCTACAAAGATATGTTATTGAAACATATTTTCTCTCTATACTCCCCCTCATTTTTACCAAAGATAGCCACATTAACAGTATTTTGTTTCCAAAATGAGTCTAGTATCAGAAAAATCTTGGCCTGATTATTTATATAAGTGCAGCAAGAACAGTGGTTAACCCTATAGACTTTTTAAAATCTGTAATGCTGGAGGTTTCACAAAGACTCTCCGGATCAAACCTTTTTTTAAATATTTTTTTAGATTTTTAAAATTTAAATTGAGTTAACATATATTATTACTGGTTTCAGGAGTAGTGGTCAGTATTTTATCAATAGCATATAACACCCAGTGCCCATTACATCATGTGTCTTCCCTTTTTTTAAGATTTTATTTATTTGAGAGAGAGAGAGGAGAGAGAGAGTACAAGGATGAGCAGGGGGAGGGGTAGAGGGACAAGCAGACCCCCTGCTGAGCAGGGAGCCTGGGATCACCACCTGAGCCAAAGGGAAACACTTACCCAACTGAACCACCTACTTGCCCCAATCATATGCCCTCCTTAATGGCCATCACCAAGTTACCCCGTCCCCTCACACCCCTTCCCTCCAGCAACCCTCCGTTTGTTTCCTATGATTAAGTCTCTTACAGTTTGTCTCCCTCCCTGATTTCATCTTATTTTTTTTCCTCTGTTCCCCTATGACCCTCTGTTTTGATTCTTAAATTCCACAATGAGTGAGGTTATATATTTGTCTTTCTCTGATTGACTCATTTCACTTAGCATAATACCCTCACTTCCATCCATGTCGTTGCAAATGGCCCGATTTCATTTTTCAAAGGCTGAGTAATATTTCATTGGAATATTCCATAATATTCCACATCTTCTTTTTCCGTTCATCTGTTGATGGACATCTGGGCTCTTTCCATAATTTGGTTATTGTGGACATTGCTGCTCTAAGCATTGGGGTACAGGTACCCCTTCGGATTACTACATTTCTATCTTTGGAGTAAATATCCAAGACTGCAATTGCTAGGTCATAGGGCAGCTCTATTTTCAACTTTTGGGGGAACCTCTAAATCGAACTTTAAATTCTCTTAAGGCCAGAAGCCAAGCCAAATCCTTGCCATCACACCTAATCTGCAATACCCATATGTTTGGGTGAATTCCACTCTTCTCGAGGTCCCCAATATATCCTGGGGTTCCTGCACATGCCAGGAAGTAACCTCTACTCACCTAGTAAGGTTGTTTGGAATTCGGAAACCAAGGTATCAGGGTAACATTTCCAGGGGTCTTTATTGGCTCCATAAAATCAGCTTTAGTTCCTTAAACCTGCCTAATTATATCTGAGTCTATGCCATTCTCTCAAATATGACATCCAGTCAAAGCCCCTGTAATATAACTACTGTTTCCAATTATGTCTTGTCATAAGGAGAACACATGTTTATTGCACTTATGCAAATAAATATATTGCCATAAAAATATAAGAATTCTCACTGAGATTTTCCAGAGCATTCAGGTAAGGCGAGAAGATAAATTTTTCAATTGGTTCACAAAGGCGTATTTTGTCAAATTGTTGTAAGTTAGGTAACCTGAGAGATTCTTAAATCTGGGGTGGGGGTGGGGAAGAGGCATTTTTTTTAAAAATCAGTAATGTTTTGAGGCGCCTGAGTGGCTCAGTTGTTCAGCCTCTGCCTTTGGCTCAGGTCCTGATCCCAGAGTCCCAGGACCTAATCCTGCATGAGGCCCTGGGTGGGGAGCCTGCCTGTCCCTCTGCCTTTGTCTCTGCCTCTCTCCCTGTGTCTCTCATGAATAAATAAAGTCTTTAAAAAAAAAAAAAAAAGCCAGTAATGTTTGAAACAAAAAGTCATAAAAAGTATAATTATTTTCCTCAAGTCATTCAATCCCATGTTATTAATTCTTGTTCTGTTTGAATACAATCTTTCCACTAGTCCTGGAAATCTTTACATAGTTCAGTATTTTGGTTTTGGTTTTAGTTTTTTAGAGAGAGCGACTAAGGGGAGAGGAGCAGAGGAAGAGAGAGAATCTGAAGCAGGCTCCAAGCCCAGTGCAGAGCCCAAAGTGAGGCTCCTCTCATGACCCCAAGATCATGAACCGAAATCAAGAGTTGGACGCTTAGCCAATTAAGCCACCCAGGCAGGCTCCCCAACGTAATTCAGTTTTATGATCTTAAGGTTACCAGACACCTATACGTGGAATTTTTTCCATAACTGTCACTAAAGATGTAGCACGTTTGCAGGAAACTTTTATAGTGGCATCTAAGTAAAAGTATAACTGTCTGTAAATGATAAAGACTTAAAAATGGCCATAGTTAAGGATCTGATTAGAGTTCATTAAAATGTGATTGACAAGGAATTTGATTTTTTTTGTGACATACAATACTTTAAAATAATAACATACCAAGACGTCATATTTCTAGGAGTTTCACATAATTTTAGATAACAGGTCTACATAAATATAACCTAACAGGGTTTAATATCACCTTGTTGGCAATGCTTCTCATGTAATTTCACATACTAAATAAGCCTAATTAGTTTTATTTCTAAAAAAAAAAAAATTTTTTTTTGTTTAATCTACCTGGGGTCTGGTGGGAAATTGCACTTAGATTCTGCGCAAGAGACTTCATTTTAGAATTTGATTGTGGGAAGTATGTCCAAAAAAAGTAACACAAGGTTTGAGCATTTGATTAAATAGGATCACAATCATTATGAAACAATATATAATTGTTCCATTTAATGAAACCAACAAGAAAAGGTAGCAGAGGCAAATACAGACGGTTACATAGTTGTGAGTAAAATTTAGTTCTTTCAATATTAAGACTGTTTTCTTAAGTAATCAAAGACCCGATAGGCATGGACATTATTTTGGGAAACTTAGAATCATTGGTTTTTGGTTTTTCTAGGCAGATAATTTAAAAAGTAAAGAACAACTATTGTTTACAATTTCTCATAAAGGGCAAAGCAACAGTTTAAGAAAACTTTGTTCTTCCAACAAAGAGAAAACAGAAACTTTGCACCTTTGTACTTTTGATATTAAACTTGTTTACTGGGATGCCTGGGTGGCTCAGCGATTGAGCACCTGCCTTCGGCCCAGGGTATGATCCTGGAGTCCCACATCTGGCTCCCTGCCAGGAGCCTGCTTCTCCCTCTGCCTATGTCTCTGCCTCTCTCTGTCTCTCTCTGTCTCTCTCTGGGTCTTTCATGAATAAATACATAAATACATAAATAAATCTTATTTACTTATTTAAATTTATCCTAATCTTAGCCACTACTGACCACACATAAAGTTTCTTCCCAAAGACTTTTTCCCCCTAAATGTACAACTTTCTTTATTTAGCACTCAAATTGTGACCTAAATTTTCCCTCTATAATAACCAGTCTTGCTGTAATACTTCCTTTTCAATCTCAACAATTATGTACTTTTATTTTTCATGCTGCTTCTTAGCAAAAACACTATCTTACTTTCCTCACATAGAATTGTCATTTCCAGTAGCCTTAATTACATTTCTTAATATTCTTAATGCTTAATGAAACCTTAATTTCTAGTGAAAACTAGTTGTGAACCGTTATATCAGAACTCTTCAGGTTGCCAAATTTATGAATATGTTTCATTATTTTTAGAAACATGTATTTTTATAATATAATCTTTCAATAAAGCATAAAATGTGTTTACTAACAGACCCAAATTTATCTTTAGTTTCTCTATAATAAGACAGAAGTAGATAGACATGTTCAGTACTTAATGGTTCATTATTTTCTCTGACTCGGAAGAGATCTAGATTACTAACAAACCTCGCTTTACTCATCATTTAACTTAGCAAAACTTTGAAATTTTTAGCTTTCCAAAGATTTTGGAAGCTAGTTAGAAGTTACCTACAAAGCTTTTCATTTTATTTTTATCTATTTCATTTCTATCTATCTATCTATTTTTATGAAAAACTTCTCCCTAAAGTTTGCATGTTAAAAAGACTGCCTCTGGGTCTTAGAGAAAATGGAGGTAGAAAATGTATATCAAAAGCAGAGAGAGAGTATATAAGTTTTCTTGAAAGTGGATATTGGAGCATCTCTGCCTGTTATCATAGGTACTGTATACTCTGGCCATAAAAGCGCTTTTCAGAAGTTTGCATTTAATTTTATTTATTTTTTCTTAAAGATTTTATTTATTTATTTCTGTGAGACACACAGAGAGAGAGAGAGGCAGAGGGAGAAGCAGGCTCCATGCAGGGAGCCGGATGTGGGACTCCATCCCGGGGTTGTGGGATCAGGACATGAGCTAAAGGCCAGTGCTCAACCGCAGAGCCACTCAGGCATCCCCTGCATTTTAAAAAGGCCTCTTTCCCTCCACTCTACCCTCTCTTCTTTTTAAATATAGTCTCAAAAAATAAATAAATTAATTAATTAATTAATTAAAAATAAATTCAGTCTCAGGAAACTGTGGAATGTGTTTATATTTCTTACATGGTAAGATTTATAATCTCAAGGGACTGAGAATGCAAAAGAAATTTTTGTCTAGAGTTTCAGGGTAATTCCTATTAAAAACTTACTCCTCTTTTTAAAGTACAAAACAATTTTGTTCCAATATGCTGATTTTTAAAATAATATCCACAAACATTTTGAAAGGAATATGCAAGGTTTGGAGAGTGGTAAAGACAGGTGGTCTTTAACTTGTTTCTAGAGTTGTAGAGATTCTGTAGAGATTTGTAAAATAAGGAGAGTTATTCCTAATTCCCAAAAGACTGGATTATATCAAAGGATTGGCCCATCTTTTTAAATGAATTTACTTCTTCATATTGCAGAGAATTTTAACCGAATTAGGAGCCCAAAATTTATGCCTTTGTAAAGTCTATCTAAAGCATTTAAACAACAGCCTTGTTTTTCTGGATACACAATTTAAACTGGGCTTCTATTAGCCCCTGAATATTGGCCTTTTGTAAATCATTTATGGGAGGGCCTAAGGGATATTTTGGTTATATATTTCCTCAGAAGCCAAAGTCGTGAATACAGTCAAGTAATCTTTCAAATCACTCCCAAAATGTGGTAGAATCTCTTCAGAGTAGAAGTAAAGGGGCTTTATAATTGAAAAGCTCTGCTGTGATCCAGGGGAACGGGATTTTGCTGTTGTGTAGTTGTGGGGCTGGGTGGAGACAGGAGGGCAGTCAATCTAGCATACTCCTGCAAAGGGCATTGATTGTATAGGCATGCCTGAGGCTTGCAGAACTTGATTACAGAGCTAAGGCAGGTAGGACCAAAGCAACCTTTATTGCTAATCTCCTGCTGCTTTTGTGAAACTCATTTTCTGGCTTTCAGCATTTACCTGAGCAACATGTATATTTTGAACCTAGAGATTAAGCCAGAGTGATCTCTGTAAATCTTGTAGGAAAGGGGAATTAAAACAGGCAGTTGCAGCCAAACTTTAAGAAGGAGAATTCACATTGCCTGTGGACATTTCCTTTTGTCTTGCGTCTGATTTCGGGTCTTTATCTTGTCAATGGAGTCCCTAAGGTGAGCCACTATAAGGCAAGCCAGGGCTCCTTAATATATATTTTTTAATACAGTCAATTTAAAGGATCCATTGTAAAAATAAATGAATGATACATTGTGTGGCCATTGATGCATAGGATCTATTAATAGTGACTTCTCTTGCTTTTTTTTAAGACTTTATTTATTTCTTCATGAAATGACACAGAGAGAGAAGCAGAGACATAGGCAGGGGGAGAAGCAGGCTCCTCTCAGGGAACCTGATGTGGGACTCGATCCCAGACCCTGGGATCAGGCCCAGAGCCAAAGGCAGATGCTCAACCGCTGAGCCACCCAGGCGTCCCCTGTTAATAGTCACTTAAACCAATGAGCTTTCTAATGGCTTAACCAAAGACACAATAGGTGTCTAGAGAGGATGCAGACGATGCAGCCCCCCTGATCCAAAAGTGTACTTATGAAATTAGTCTAAGAGAGCAAAGACCTTCATTGCGCAGGCAGTAAGGATGGTATAATGAATGAGATGTGCCTGGTCTCTCATGACAATGTGATACATCTCCAGTCTCAGATCCACTAATTCATGATATCAGGTAGGCGCTTCTGGAAAGAGACTTTCCTGCACTAACGAGGAAGGAATGCTGAGATGACAAAGATGCCTATGAACTGGAACCTCTCATGACACAGCTGAACAGAGAAATTCTGATCCCCAGTGGATTCGATTGCCCACCAAGGTGCACCCTGGTAAGTGCACCCTCCCGATGGTGACAGGGGAGACCAAAGAAAATTTTCGCGTTGGGCAAAAGCCAAGCTCTTAGGACATAGAACAAGACAAAAGGAAAATAGTAACAGATCAAAGCCTTCGGTCTCCTGGAGCCACACTAATACCTGGGAAATATGTGCTGTGGAGTTGGGACTCCATGTTCTTTTCCAGTGTACTTACTTCACGAAGTTTACTTGAGTTTGGGGGTGACCTAGTGTCAACATAACCCTTTCCAGACCAACTTATCCTATCATGAGTGTCTTCTTCTTGCGCCTGCCAGCATTCAAATAGCTTTAGAGTGCTCAATCCATACCCACAAATTATAATGCCTTGGCTCCCAAGAAGTCCCTTAGCAAGAGACCACAAACAGTATAAAAGACACAGACAAAACAAAAACAACAACAAAAAAAAGCAAAGACCATCTCTGGGAGGAAAAGGATCAGTTAGTTACCAAAGAGTACTCTGTCAAATTAAGCAGAGTCATTTAGTCCAAGAAACTAGTTCCACAAATATTCTCTGTTCCTAATCTAAACGTAGAAAGAGAGAAAAAGAATTCTTACCATTCTGGCTCCATCACTACCCTCGCACTCCACAGAGACTAAAAGAGGCAGACATGATAAATCTTACCTGATGCCAGCAATGTGGCAGATCTCCTAAGTTTCTAAGCTGCAGCAGAGTCTGGGTCAAGAAGTATCCGAGGAGTTAAAGTATCCTGGCATTTAGGACAGCTGTAGGGGAGCAAATAACCCTGTCCCTTCAAAGCTCCCTGAGGCTAGACTCAAATTGGTATGAAAAGACTTAAAAAGAGAAAACCAACCATACACTGTACATATGGGGAATTCACAAAGACACGGATATTCCAAAGACAGGGAAAATGAAGCAGATAGATATAGATATAGATATAGATATAGATATAGATAGATAGATATAGATATTTATATATATACTATACAGGATATATATATCACATTAAACTAAGGAAACTAGTATATATATACACCATACACATATATACTATACAGTAGGTGAGATATATATATATCTTGGAGCCCTTCTTCGGGGCCGGCGCGGACTTGGCTGGCTCGGGCATATCGACCAGGCTTTCTCCTGAGAGAAGAGAAATGGAGTCCGCTTCGCCGAAGGAGTTTGAGAGGAACCCAACGCACTCCCTAGAGCAGATGTTTGATAGATGTTTGACCTACCATAGGTGTGTGTCACTGATATAAAATTGATCTCTGTTAATAATACTTATTCGAGAAAGGTACCCTTTAGCCAATTTAGATTCTCCTCTATCGTTAAGAGAAGAAGAAAAATATCTCAAGCATGCGGGCTCTCAAGTGCCTTCAACTCAAAATAACCCACACTCCAAAGACTCACAACTGCAGGGCAGTGGCCCCTCCTGAACAACTACACTATAAAAACTCTGAATATGTTATACACTAGATTGCCTACCTGGCATTCGAAAATACAAGAGTGTGATTTCTAATATTGAATATTAATCCATAAGTTAATCGGCATTCCTATTAATAATCAGATCTTACTGTAATAAAACACCTTTCACTAAAGCAGCCAGGCTGACCCGCTGCATCAAGATCTGACCAATGGGAGAGCAGAACTCCAGCCAATCACTAGACGGCAGGCCGTACACAAGCCGACGAATCAGCGGTGGCAGAGCCTATCCTTCATTTGCATAACGTTGGCTACAAATAGACAGGCTCCCGAGGCGGACTCCATTTTCTCTTCTCCGGAGAAAGCCGAGTCGGTATGCCCGAGCCCGCCAAGTCCGCGCCGGCCCCGAAGAAGGGCTCCAAGAAGGCGGTGACCAAGGCGCAGAAGAAGGACGGCAAGAAGCGCAAGCGCAGCCGCAAGGAGAGCTACTCGGTGTACGTGTACAAGGTGCTGAAGCAGGTGCACCCCGACACGGGCATCTCGTCCAAGGCCATGGGCATCATGAACTCGTTCGTCAACGACATCTTCGAGCGCATCGCGGGCGAGGCGTCGCGCCTGGCGCATTACAACAAGCGCTCGACCATCACGTCCAGGGAGATCCAGACGGCCGTGCGCCTGCTGCTGCCCGGGGAGCTGGCCAAGCACGCCGTGTCCGAGGGCACCAAGGCCGTCACCAAGTACACCAGCTCCAAGTGAGCGTTCTCCGAGGCACCATCCAACCCAAAGGCTCTTTTCAGAGCCACACGGTTTCACCAGCAGAGCTGTGCGACTGGCACTCGCTGTACTCGTAGCTTGGGGTCCGGTCAGGTTAGTAGGGACCTCCGGGACGCCACCGCCCGTAGCCGAGGTCGGGTGGCGGGCTCCCCGCCCGTGACTCTGACAGCCGTGGTGTGCACACGCGTCCCCAGCAGCGGGAACGAACGCGCACTGGAATGGTCCCCACTCGCAGCCCTCGCCCTTGGAGCCCCGGATCGCCTTCCTGACAGGTGTTCGGGCGCGGGCAGTGCTGGAGGGATCTCTAAGCTCCGAGGACTGACCTGGAGGCCCCGGGCTCCCGCCTTCTGTTCAGTGTCGCCCCACAGGGTGGGGACGGCCACAGGGACCTTTGAAAAGCGCGTCTTTACAGGCGAGGGTTCCTCTTCGGTGCCACAGGGCTCGCCACCCCGGGTTCTTTGTGTGGCTCGGATTCCTCCCCGCCTCCCCCCGCCCACGCCCGCCTCCCTCTGCCCCACTCGCTTGCTCCGGGCTGTCCGGGACCTGGCTGGACACCTGCTGCGGGTCTGTAAGTGTGTTGGGCGGCTGAACGCTCCAGTCCGGACACCGGTCCCTAGAGTTAGCGGGCGTGGCTGTACCCTTCCCTTCCTCAGCTGCTCTGAAAAGGCGTTCGTTACATTTGATGCTTAGGGGTTACGGGGAAGACTGCGTTCCCCTCGCGCTCTCCTCCCTGACTCCCACATGAGCTGCGAAGACCTTTCTGGGCCTTCAGCCGCCTCCGTCTCCTCCCTAGCGCAGCCACAGGAGGAGAAGGCTGGCTCAGCACCCCGAGTCCAGCCTTTTCTGTCACGGGCGAGTCCCCTCCGAGCCGTCCACCTGTCCTGTCTCCAGCCCCGGCCCCCCAGCTCAGTGATCCCGGAGAGAAGCCCCGACACCCGGGCTCAGAGAGCGGAGAAGAGCAGGACGTGCGTTTTAACATTGTGATGCTGGACACCAAGGTCTGGAAGGTTTGTGGTTTGTGAGCACCTGATGCCCAAGAGCCTACACCCCGAAAGTCAAAAGTAGAATCGGTCTCCTTGCCTCATTTCTCCGCACGCTGCCATGTGGAGGCTTCCTTTTCGAAGTTAGGTGAGAAAGATTGGGTCCAGAACACCTCACCTGTGAACGGAAAGACCTAATGCACCCAGGAATAGCTAACTCTGTCCTCCTCTATCCCTTATTCTCCCAAAAAGGCAAACAATCACAAGGAAACAAGTATTTTCTGGTTGCCAAATTAAAACTGCACTTCAAATTCTGATCCTCTTGTTCCAGTCTGAGATAATACCAAACTCTCCTGTGCGTAGAGAATCTACTTTCCATACCAGAGGGAGCCCAGTTCTGGAATAAAGCACCTGCTCATGGATTATTCCTCTCAGGGCCTTACAGGGACCCCTCCCCTACTGCACAACATCAGAAATCGAGCCCATAGCCTGCCCCTCACCTAAAACTCAAACCAAATCTCAGAGGCTCCAGCCTCCAGGATTTTAAAATGTTCTCTGCCTGAAATGTCCTTAATTCCGCTGCATCCCTAACAAACACACGCACGCACAGTTTTTTAAATCAACAACTCACCTTTCCGCTCAATCTAAACGCTATTGGAGAAGCTGAGCCACACTAATAAAGTCTCTCACAGCCAGCCACAAAGGACTGGCTGTATTCCCAGCCCCAGACTAATCATTACTAAGTGGCTGGGACCCTCAGGACTACTGCGGTTGAATCAGGACCTGATCCCTGAGACTAGTGAGAAACTCTGCCTTCTCTGGAGCACAGAACAACCAGCAAGGGGAGACCTGACAACACTGAAAAACGTTAGAGAAAAGGGGGGGGGGGCGGTCATGGCACTGCCTGATACAAAGCCTTCTAGGCAGAAATAAAGAGCATCCATTTGGTCATTCCTATCCAGATGCCAAACAATTATGTCCTGAGGATTCAGAGCAGGGCTTCTAACCTTATGAGTGCATCAAAATCACCTGGAGGCTTGCTGGAGGACAGATTACTGGCCCCACTCCCAGAGATTCTGTTCCTTGGCTCTGGGCAAAATCTGGGAACTTGGCTTCCTAACAAGTTTCCACAGATACAAATGTTGCTTGTAGCTACTCTGCTTTGAGAACATCTGATACATGGAGAACAAGCCAAACAAAAGCCCTTCCTGGGAGGGGGGGGGGTGGTTCTGATGGTAAAGTTGAGCTTATGACATATGAGGAAAGGAAAATCAGGAGTGCCTGGGTGGCTCTGTCAGTTCAGCATCTGCCTTTACCTCCGGTTATGATCCCAGGGACCTGGGTTCAAGCCCCACATTTGGGCTCCCTGCTCTGAGGGGAACCTGCTTCTCCCTCTACACCCACCCCACTCTTGTGCTCTCGATTTCTCTCAAATAAAATCTTGTTTAAAAATGAGGAAAGAAAAATCAGAGGAGAGTTGAAGCAATTCCTTTATTTGGTCAGATATTGATTTCCTCTGTGTGAGGTATTAAGCTACAGCAGGAAGTGTTGGACAAGAGACCAAGAGAGGAGAGATCATCATCACACTGATGCCTCAGCTCAATCATTTCAAATAGCAGTTCTCACCGCTATGAAATCATTTGAGATAAAACAGGTGCCGTGCCCTGATACTGATGAGATGATGCTTCCAATGAGGAAACCAATGACCTAGGGGGTAGGTAGTCCAGGGCAAGGGACTGTTGGTACAATAAAGTCCTAGGGCAGGGATGACTTTGTGCTCAGGGGTGGAAGGGATCCAGGGTGGCTCAGAGGCTGGGAGACTTGTAAGCAAAGGTCAGGTGTTAGGACATAAGGCCGAGGGTTAAACGGGTGCCTGAAAATGTTGGGCTTTGTTGGCCAAAGAAGGCACCCAGGTAATTATTGTGTCAAGAGAAACTATTAGAATTTGAAAGCACTCAGGGTGCTGTGTGGAAAATGGTATTTGTGGGTTTAGAGGTAGAAACAAGCAGAAGAAAGAACGGAAGAGTTATTGCAATAACCCTGGTGAAATTATTACAGGTGCTATGGACGAAAAAGTCCCAAGAATTCATTGATGAACACAGTTTCATGGGTAAAGAAAAGTGTGGATGACATTGATGGAGCACTTTCCAGGTGTTGAAGACACTGTGCCAGACTCTCTCCTTAAAGGGCAGCTCACATCATCCTTCTCAACATCCACAGTATCCACATACAACCATTCTCTCTGTCTAGTTGACTAGGGATGAGCCAGGTGTGGGGATGGAGTTGGGACCAGATGGTGCACCTCCAGGTTGTGTGCTTGCCCACAGCCTACGATGAGGCTGAAGTTCTTGGATGAATGATCACCAACCATGGGACAGGCTGAGGTTTCAGAAACTGGGACAGGACCATTTATAAATCCCCATCAACATTCCATTGGAGGGTCAAGTAAGTAGTTGTAGATATGAACCTGATATTCAGAGGCAACTTTGGGACTGTATAAAGAAATGTTTAAATATTTGGAGTGGCAATTTTACTGTGCTTGGCACACATTAATGCTGGTATTTACCCATGGAGAAAGAATAAGGAATGACTCAAACTTCAGAGAAAAAGAAGGGAGCCAAAGATTCTAAATGCTGAGGAAGAGAATGAAGAGAATAGACTCACAAAAGTCAAGAAAAGAGTATGTCAGGAAAGAGGACATGGCCAACCTATGGTGATGTGTATGAGATGAGGAAAATGACCTTTGCATATGATAAATGGATCTCACTGGAAATTCGGATTATAGGTAACAGAGAGTTACCCAGATTTCGGGGGGACAGCTTCAGGAGTATTCCCTCTTACCTAGGCTTTAAGTGTCCGCACTATGTTGTTCCTCTCTGTCTTGGGTCATCATGGATGACTGATGCTGGCACCTCTCCAGCTGGATCAGTTAGATTTGCTTTCCTAGAAACTAGAAAACAGGACAGAACAGAAAGTCCTGCCTGCTCAGCACTTTTGTCAGGGTGGTAGGAGAACATCTCCTTCAAAAGTTTTTTACATTGCTTAAATAAACTGGAATTGAGTTTTTATGGTTGCATCCACAAATCATTCATCGTTTCACTCACAACTTCTCAGGAAAACATGTAAAGTCAAATATGGTCATGTTAATCATCCTCCACTATCCTGCTCAGTGTCACAGAAGTATTAACTTACCCTCACGTTACTTAGGATGGAGAGTGGTTAGTGATTTGCTGCAGACCACAAAGACAGAAGGAGACAGGTCAGGACTTTAAGAGCATGTATTCATAATTTATAGGTCCCCTTCTTTTTCTCTGGGCCTAATTTCATGAGCAATAATGATAATAGTAATAGCAATAATAATCAAAGAGAAAACATAGAGCACTTACCGTGCACCATGCACTGGACAAAATGGTTTGGTTTTATTCACCCCAAACCTATAAGGTCGATACTACTGTTTTCCCCATTTTACAGATGGGGCAACGGAGACACAGAGAGGTTAAGTGACTCAACCAAAGACAACACAAGCACAAATCTCTCTCTGTACAAGGCTTCCAGTTTCATAGATTTTATATATACCTGAGATGATATTGGGAACTTGTAAACTTAACCTATGATTTGCTCAAAAACGTAGACTCCTACATACTGAGGCCTTGTTAGTGTTATTTACCCAGATGGGTGAATGGAAGACATTTCAGTGGGCCTTAGGAAAAATTCATGACTTCTTCCTGAATCAGGGTGAAAATAAATTCCTCATTGCTTGTATTTACTCCCAAATCATGTGAGATTCAGTTCGTACTTTCAAGCTTTAACTTTAAGGAGTTATTCATGTCACACAGGACAGATCCACCGTGATCAGTTCCCCTCTGAAGGGCAACTCTGCTCCTCCTGATAAATCCAGGACCTTTTCCCTTCAAGTCATTGCTCTGCTATCCCCTGGGACCTGATGTCCCTGCCAAGGGACTGTTGGATCACCTTCTTACCTGGTGGGAAAGGGGAAAGCCCAGACCTGGGAGTGACTTCTGACTTTTGCAGCTCTTAGCCACATTCTTACCTGTGTTCCAGGAAAGCGGGGACATGTTGCCTAAGGCTACAAGGCCACCCGCCCAGCTATGTAGTTTATTCTGTTCAAGTGAACAATCTTAATGGGGGGGGGGGGGGGGGGGGGGAGCCAGCCTACACAGCAAGGAACCTCTAAGACTCTCCACAAAACCACACTGGGATCACACCAAAGGATACAGGGGTAAAGTGGCAGTCTGTGGCATGCTTAAAGAACCTAAGAACAAGAAAGCGGGAACTCACTAGAAAACCAACGTAATTTTTCCCTTATCTGCTGATACTAGGCAAGGTGGGATTTAAACCCTAAAAACCTGGGCTCGCACAGTCAGGATAGGCTGCATGCAGACCATAGAACCATCATCACCTGTTAACTGAAGGGACCTCGGAAGTCTAAGATTCTGTCCGATAATAAACGAAGGCACTTGATTAAAGCACCTTTTAAGTGGACCTATAGCACGTGTACATTAGGTGGTCTTGGAGGAAGATCAGAACCTCTGGATGCAATTCAGTGGAGAGGCGGACAGGTCCTCCCCCCCCCCCCCCCCAGGATGCCTCACGACGGACAGGCATGAAGGGGTCAAATTTAGAATGGGAGCAGTTGCCTGGGCGAATGGAGACCCAACTAGGTGTAGTCTGCCGAAGTAAGAAACTCACAGCGATAGTACAAAGTGAGCACCTCTTTCTGTAGACTAGATAGGTGGCCCTGAAAAGGGCCTTTGGTTGCAAACTGGGATTTCCTGGAGCTGAACTCACAACTCAGCCGCCGAAGCCGTAGAGGGTGCGGCCCTGGCGCTTGAGCGCGTAGACCACGTCCATGGCCGTGACCGTCTTGCGCTTGGCGTGCTCCGTGTAGGTGACGGCGTCCCGGATCACGTTCTCCAGGAACACCTTGAGCACCCCGCGGGTCTCCTCGTAGATGAGGCCCGAGATGCGCTTGACGCCGCCGCGCCGGGCCAGCCGCCGGATGGCGGGCTTGGTGATGCCCTGGATGTTGTCGCGCAGCACCTTGCGGTGGCGCTTGGCGCCGCCCTTGCCCAGCCCCTTCCCGCCCTTGCCGCGACCAGACATGACCACACCAGAACCTCCCGAGGCTGCACGGCACTACCGGCTGCCACCACGCCGCACTTTTATAACAATGTGACGGACCTGTTTGAAAACCGCAAGCGCAGGGGCGGATCCACACTCCGTTCCCGCCCATCGCCCTTCTAGCCTTTGCTCAGACTGTGCAGACCCGGAAGGCCGGGCGCCCCAAGCGGAGTCTGTGCCGGGGGAAGGGGATTCCGTAAATCCTCTCGAGTATGTGATCCGTGCAATGGCCTTGCAGCACTTGCAGCCTCTATGCCGGCCACCCGCTATGCCGGGCACCAATGCATACGCTTTCCACAAAGACCTCGTCCTTCACATTTCCCAAACAAGGGCAGAAATATTTAGATCCTCCTCGCTGTTGTCCCTAGGAGAGGTTTTCAATAAAATTTGAAGCTAATCCTATCTGTATTGCTAAGATTCTGTTCGTGTTATCGACCGATGGGTGTCCGGTCCCTACGGAGGGCGGCTGGCTGGGATGCAGGCTGTCCGGTCCCTGCGGAGGGAACGGACAGAATCGCCTTAAACATTTCAAAGTCAAGTCAGGTTCCACACTGAAGGCTGCGCTGAGCATATGCCACAGTGAGGAGAGCCTGGTTCTGCTGTGAGTCTCCACTCTGCGACTTCAGTGTATACTTAGTTATGCACAGCTTACAGGTAGCGCGGTGTCCGCCTCCACGTTCTGGTGCTCCGGCCTTTGGCATGACCTAGAACGCGGCTCTGGACACAGCCTGCCGCCGTGCTACCTACAGGACCTCGGGCGGGCTATACTCGCTTCTTTTCCTTCCCAAATGTATAAGAAAGTCTAAGTCATAGAGCATTGAATTTTTTTTTTTAATTTATTTATGATAGTCACACAGAGAGTGAGAGAAAGAGAGGCAGAGACATAGCAGAGGGAGAACCAGGCTCCATACACCGGGAGCCCGACGTGGGATTCAATCCCAGGGCTCCAGGATCGCGCCCTGGGCCAAAGGCAGGCGCCAAACCGCTGCGCCACCCAAGGATCCCGAGCATTGAATTTTCAAAGGGAAAACTTATGTAAAGCGTTTACTATCCGCAAATAAGCACTCACAAAATGATTATGATATATTATTGTGGATGTTTCTCTGCTCCTTCACTCACTATTCGCTCCTCGGAATGATGAGCCTAACAGAGCATCCTAGTTTCCTACAACTTTCTTTCCAGAACTCCTTAAAAATAATAAGCACTGAAAGATTGAATTCAGCACTAATCCGTTTGTGGAGTTCTAGTAGACTTTGTGGGGATTTGGCTTCTCCTCCAGGGAGAAGCTGAATTACAGGAGTATAAATTTGATAATGCTTATTTAGAACTCTGTTTAGGTTTTTCTCTCTCCTTTCTATTACTACAGATAAATCATTTTTTTGACTGGATTCTTTTGCTCACCACCATGTAAAGGGACCAAAACCCCATAATTTTCACAATAATTTACCATATTTAATAGGAATATGGTTGCTGAAACATGCATCCTGTATATTGATAAAAGGATCAAGTCTCTCTAAGGAGAGACATAGTTGGACTACTCAGAACCCACTGGTGTTTATTGGAGCTGGCTACATTGATAGTTCCTTTGAACCCTTACTAAGCAGCTGTTGAACGTATGAGAAGCCAAGAATGTATAGAATAACCCTAGAGAGCAAGTTATCAAAAGCACAAAGCGATGAATTTGTATTTTAAATGAAAATCAAGAAGTTGTCTCTCTAACCTGTGAATCTCTCAGGGTGTCAGGGGCTTTTGAAAAGAGCTGAAACCCAGATGATGAAAACCGGAAAATGTCAAAGCGTTTGGGGTCCCGCTTCGCTATAGAATGTAATCAGCGTGATTCCTCCCCAGGAAATTTTAATTATTTTTGCTTTCCCCAACTGTAGCAAACACAATTCCAGGACAGAGCTGACACCAGGCTGCTATCATGTTGGAGGACTGAGCTCGGAGCCAATCAGCGCGCAGCGTCTTTGTTGTCTATACACATACACACACACACGCACACATGCACACACGCACGCACACTGGGCCAGGAGCTCAAATCCTAGACTCGATTAATATTATTTTCTTTCAGCTTTAGGACCCCAAACCCACCGTGTCCAAGACCGCTCCTGCCGCGCCCCCCCCCGCCCCGCCCCAACCCCACTCAGAAAACGCCGGTGAAGAAGGCCCACAAGACCACCGGCGCAGCCAAGCGCAAGGCGTCCGGGCCCCCGGTGTCCGAGCTCATCACCAAGGCCGTGGCCGCGTCCAAGGAGCGCAGCGGCGTGTCCCTGGCCGCGCTCAAGAAGGCGCTGGCGGCCGCCGGCTACGACGTGGAGAAGAACAACAGCCGCATCAAGCTGGGCCTCAAGAGCCTGGTGAGCAAGGGGACCCTGGTGCAGACCAAGGGCACCGGCGCCTCGGGCTCCTTCAAGCTCAACAAGAAGGCGGCCTCGGGGGAGGCCAAGCCCAAGGCCAGGAAGGCGGGCGCGTCCAAGCCCAAGCGGGCGGCGGGGACGGCCAAGAAGCCCAAGAAGGCAGCCGGGACCGGCACCCCCAAGAAGAGCGCCAAGAAGACCCCGAAGAAGGCCAAGAAGCCCGCCACGGCCACCGTCACCAAAAAGGTGGCCAAGAGCCCAAAAAAGGAGAAAGCGGCCAAGGCCAAAGCAGCCAAACCCAATACGGTAGCCGCCAAGAAGTAAGAATTCAGGCTACAGAAGAATGCTTTAACGACTCTTTTCAGAGCCACACAACTAATCTTATGAAAGAATTGTATCACTTGCTTCCTCCAGCATCTTTCACAATTCAACCAAGTACACAGCAACCTTTCATTAGAAAAGGGATGGACCTTAGCTCTAAAAACAGCCTTTGAGCTTAAGGCTAGATGCTATCACCGGCTTAAAAGAATTTACGCCCTCTCCCCGCGGATGCGGCGCGCCAGCTGGATGTCCTTGGGCATGATGGTGACGCGCTTGGCGTGGATGGCGCAGAGGTTGGTGTCCTCGAAGAGCCCCACCAGGTAGGCCTCGCACGCCTCCTGCAGCGCCATGACGGCCGAGCTCTGGAAGCGCAGGTCGGTCTTGAAGTCCTGCGCGATCTCGCGCACCAGGCGCTGGAACGGCAGCTTGCGGATCAGCAGCTCCGTGGACTTCTGGTAGCGCCGGATCTCGCGCAGGGCCACCGTGCCGGGCCGGTAGCGGTGCGGCTTCTTGACGCCGCCGGTGGCCGGCGCGCTCTTGCGGGCCGCCTTGGTGGCCAGCTGCTTGCGCGGGGCCTTGCCGCCCATCCACTTCCATGGTGACAGCTGTTTGCGCAAGGCCTGATGGACAAGCAAGCAGTTGCCTTCCTGCAAGGCATCCTAAAATTAACCACAACACTTCAACACTTACATGAAGGAAAGAGGAAACCATACCACACTCTCTCTCTCTCTCTGATTGGACAGACATTTAATTCCAAGGCTCCAAGGGAATCAAACCAATATAGGTTAGTAACCTTCACTCCCTGAATCACATGATCTCCAGTGCATTTAATCCAAAAATTAATGTCTTCAAAGAAAAAAATCAATATCTTCCTCCAATCTATTAACCTAACTGCTTATGTTGTCAACTTTCTCATCTCTACCTTATTTATAGTGATCTATTATCTACCTTAACTGTTTATTTACAATGTTCTCTAGCTTTTGAAAGCAGAATTTGATGCAAATTATTACAATGATACTTCTTGTGAGCTGAATAAAAATTTAAAGTATGGCCTCTCAAACTGGCTTTCTTTACATAATTTTGAAAAGACACCCTCTAGATGCGATTGTCCACGTAATTTTTTACCTTCGATCGAGTTTAGGAAGGCTAATTTAAGGTCTATTTCTTGATGCCTCTGTTCAAAGTCAGATTTTTTATTTTATTTTATTGTTTTTAAGATTTTATTTATTTATTCATGAGAGGCAGAGGGAGACATGGGGGGGAGCCTGACATGGGACTGGATTCCTGGTTTCCAGGATCAGGGCCTGGGCTAAAGGCTGCGCTAAACCAGTGAGCCACCAGGGCCGCCCTCAAAGTCAGATATTTTTTTTAAGACTTATTTATTTATTATTATTCATGATAGACACAGAGAGAAAGAGAGAGAGTCAGAGACACAGAAGGAGGGAAAAGCAGGCTCCATGCCTGGAGCGCGATGTGGGACTTGATCCCATGACTCCAGGATCACAAACTGGGCCAAAGGCAGGCGCCAAACCACTGAGCCACGCAGGGATCCCCCAAAGTCAGATTTTTAAATATATTTTATACAGCTGAATGTATACTTATTACTATAATTTCATCAAACATATTTGCACTAAGCAAAATTTGTGAAAATGTTAAAAGACACCCAAAGTGGTAAATGGTACAGATATCATTGTCTTTTTAAAGTCATGTTGAACCCAGAGAAGAAGCTCTGTCTAAAGGACAACTGATTCCAGGGCATATAGCATTGTATTCCAGATTACAACAGAATGGCCGTAGCCCAGTAGTCGGGTTTATTGGTTTACTTAATGGTTTATTGTTTTTTAAAGTCTGAATTGCAGATGCTTTTGCCTACCAAGGTGCAAAACAACAGCTTTCAATAATGTATCAATAAAGGTATAGTTTTGGGACGCCTGCATAGCTCAGTATTTGAGCATGGGCCTTTGGCTCAGGGCATGATCCCAGGGTCTGGGGATCTAATACCACACCTGGCTCCCTGCAAAGAACCTGCTTCTCCCTCTGCCTGTCTCTGCCTCTCTCTCATTTTGTCTCATAAATAAATAAAATCCTTAATAAAAAATTAAAATGAAGGCATAGTTTTATCACTAATTGGATTTGAATCTAAACTTCCAACATAAACCAAGCGTTATGCTTCACATTATCTGATGGTTTACAATGCCGAGACTGCAGTATATAAACACGTGTAGCACAATCTCTCTATATCATTTTAATTTGCCAGTGACAACTTTTTTATGGTAACTCTAAACTGATTAGTTTCATCTTTCTGTGTAGTTGGAAGCACAAACATCTACTCCCGGGTGATGAACTACCCTGCAAGGGTTTTTCAACTAGTTACAATTAATTAAAAAAAAAAAAAATGTAAGCCCTTTTCAATGAGTATGGGGGTGGCTCTGAAAAGAGCCTTTGGTTAAAAGTAACACCTCGATGAATTAAGATTGTTATTTTTTTACCACTTTACTTTCCCTTGGCCTTGTGGTGGCTCTCGGTCTTCTTGGGCAGCAGCACGGCCTGGATGTTGGGCAGGACGCCGCCCTGCGCGATGGTCACGCGGCCCAGCAGCTTGTTGAGCTCCTCGTCGTTGCGGATGGCCAGCTGCAGGTGGCGCGGGATGATGCGCGTCTTCTTGTTGTCGCGGGCCGCGTTGCCCGCCAGCTCCAGGATCTCGGCCGTCAGGTACTCCAGCACGGCCGCCAGGTACACCGGCGCGCCCGCCCCGACCCGCTCCGCGTAGTTGCCCTTGCGGAGCAGGCGGTGGACGCGGCCCACCGGGAACTGGAGCCCGGCCCGCGACGAGCGCGTCTTGGCCTTGGCGCGAGCCTTGCCGCCCTGCTTCCCGCGTCCCGACATCTTAACAACCTCTAAACCCTTGGGTTACAAAGGAAAAAGAAATGGAAGCACGAGTCCTTTCCGCAAATGAGAAACAATTATACTTGCAAGCCGAATTGTAAATTAGGCGGTTTCATTGGCTAAAACAATCTTGACGTCTGCACCAATTACAAATCAGAATTAAAGACACGTAATTTCCGTACTAACTTCAGTTTATTCAATCAGTCTGACTCTTAAAACTTCACTCCCATAGGAGTCATACAAATATTATGAGCGTTGTAAGGAGGGCACATATCTGTAACCTCCGAAGCATAGTTCTTCTGCGTCATGCCCGAGCCCGCCAAGTCCGCGCCGGCCCCGAAGAAGGGCTCCAAGAAGGCGGTGACCAAGGCGCAGAAGAAGGACGGCAAGAAGCGCAAGCGCAGCCGCAAGGAGAGCTACTCGGTGTACGTGTACAAGGTGCTGAAGCAGGTGCACCCCGACACGGGCATCTCGTCCAAGGCCATGGGCATCATGAACTCGTTCGTCAACGACATCTTCGAGCGCATCGCGGGCGAGGCGTCGCGCCTGGCGCATTACAACAAGCGCTCGACCATCACGTCCAGGGAGATCCAGACGGCCGTGCGCCCGCTGTTTCCCTTGGGAGCTGGACCTCCAAATAAGCCTGACAAAATGTCTTCATATATGTCCCCTAAGACACTTAAGAGCCAGCCAGCTTTTCAGCGTAAGTTGTAATGGCTTTAAGAGTTAATGTAACAGCTGAAGGTGTTTTGCTTTGCTTTGCTGAAAATGTTAGGCTTGCGGTTGTGTGGTACTAGCAGTTCAAAATACATACTTCTTCACTGGTTGTAAGAGAAAGGTAGGAATATAGTTAATGGCAGGATGGATTTCTCTTGTCTCTACTTCCCATTTTGACTACACGCCTGGCTCAGGTGGTACAGAGATGTTTCACTGAAACTCCTTCCATGTAGTGTCCTTTACACATTGGTTCTATGAAAAGCCAAGAGGGCTTAAGAAATTTGCAGTGCTATTTTTGTTACTGGTATGTTAGGTTAAAAAGAAACTCGTTTATTTCCAGATTCCTGGACTTATGCTTAAGGCAATACAATTTGCAAATACTAATGGGATCAAGGCAATGCATGAAAATTGAAAAACAAATATCGCTGACTACAAGATGGGCTTATTTAATTGTAATGAGAATTTTCCCAAGACTTGTTTAATGATTAGGGAGACCATTGGCAAAATCCCACATTGCAGTAATGATGCTGGCAGTGTGGGAAAGAAATACCTTTTAGAGATATTTTGGTGCCTCTCCCTTAAAATTATTTTCCTCCAGAGTGGATTTTAAATCAGCTTCTTTCTATCTTGGTCAACAAAAATTCTTTTTAAACTAAAAAAAAAACAAAAACAAAACAACAACAACAAAAAAACATGTTATTCTGGTAACCTACCACTGCCCTGGCATATGCAGACATATATAACAGTAAGGGAAACTTAAACTTTTTTCCTTGTAATTAGAAACCTACTTAAAGTTATAAACTGCCATGAATGGTATCCCACTTGAATTAAATGCTAAGAATGTACATATAAGAAATTTGTACAGATTCAACCCAAATAGGAAAACTACTCTATTCTTGTATAATTTCCTTCATGAATAACAAACTCTCTACTCCCTACACGACACAAATGTGCACGCGCACACACACACGCACACACACAAATGACACAAATGACACACACAAAGAATATATGCATCTTAAAACAAAACAAAAGCAACAAGGAGAGAAATGTAAAAGAATGAAAAACAATCTAATTGGTTTTCAAATACCAGATTGCTGTATATTAGAGCTTTTATTGTTATAGTCAATTTTTGCTTTATGTAGTCCCAGAAGTAAATAAATATCTGAACAAGGTATATATGACCTTTCCCGGAGTCCATAAACACCCTGAAAGTACCTATGGTAGTTTGTCCATATGTCTTCCCCCTCATAGAGCAGAAAGTATATCGTTTTCTATCAAATTCTAAAAACACTATGACCCATTGTGCTGGGCAGAAAACTGCCATCCCGATTATATCTAACTCCTAATTTATAAGGGTCTGAATATGTTAGGTTCCATAACAGAGGGCAATAAACGTTGCAGATGGCACTAAGATTGCCGATTACCTGATTTTTTAAAGGGAGATTATCCTGAATTATCCACGTGAGCCCTATGTAATCACATGGATACTTAAAATTGGAAGAGGTCAACTGAATACAGAACCAGAGATGTAACAGCCCGAGGATTTGGCCAGAGGTCACTGGCATTGAAAATTGAGAAAGAAAGAAAAAAAAAAAAAAAAAGAAAATTGAGAAAGGCAGCCCTGTGCCAAGGAAAGATGATAGCCTCTAGGAGCTGGAAAAGGCAAGCGAACAAATTTTCTTTGAAAGACCCCCGAAAAGGCCAAATTCCTGACCCCTTGATTTTAGCTCAGTGAAATCCATACCCAAATGCTGATCTACAGAACTATGAAATTATAAATTTGTACTGATTTAAGCCACTAAATCTGTGATAATCTGTCAGACCAACAATAAGAAATTAATGCACCCACATAATTTAGGAATTAGTGATTCTGTATTCAGTGACATTAAGATTACAACTACATGTATGTGTAAATATAAATGTATAAATAGAATTATTATACATGTAAATTCTTCCTAAATAGTGTAGGCTCCCATGATGTTGAAGTATCTATAATTTCGAGAACAGCATTTTATATTTCCTTTTTTTCCTGGTGTTTAAAATGTCTGGATTTAAAAGCAGCAACTCTTATTTCATGGAGTAACATTTGCCCCACTCATTGTAGTATTATTACTTCTAATTATAATTCTACTTCAAAATGCCTCCATTTATTATATATAAAGTATGGGAGAAATGGAAAATTATACTCACAATGTTCATTAAAAAATGTGTCAAATGTAATTCCCTCTAAATTGTATATTTGTATTACAAACTGTTGCATTTGTGCATTTTTTCACAAAAGTACCCATAGTTTATTTTAGAACTTTATTGTTTAATAATATTTAAGAATAGTCTTATTTTATAAAGTGAGGCACAGTGAGCATGAGAACCAAAGTTCATTTACATGGCAGAACATTCCCACCAAAGTTTTCTTTCAAAGATGTCTGGATAGAATTCAAAGACACTTCACATCAGATAGATTTCTCAACACTTTGGTAAGTACTTTTACATAAATTATCTGCTCTCCAGCACTAGGCTATATATCTCATCTCTTTTCTTGGTGCATTCTTTGTTCACTTTCCTGGAGGGTCTTGAGTCAGCCACAAAGAAAGGCTTGGTAAGGCTAGAAGAAACTCCATATCCCATAGGACTGCCGCTGCCCTCAAATTCAATCACTTCTGTATTCTGGAATAAACACATATTTTATATGGTTATCAAAGTGCCTGATGGAAAAAGGAGGTGCAATAAGCAAATGCTTTCAAATGTAGTCAAGACCCTTTTTAAAATCAGCGGAGGCTTGGAGCAACGCATTACTCAAGAAAATGGAAAACTACGTATTTTTTCAATATAGTTAAACTAAAAAATATACAGGTTTTCAGACACTTCAAAGACAAAACCGATGCATCCCAGAGTGAAATAAGTTAATTTTTAAAGATGCCAAGTGGAACTCAGGCTTGTTGGTGAGGTGGAGGGAGGAAGGAGTGAAAAACCTGGGACTGTGTGTATTTCATAAAGGGTGGAGGGGGCGGTGAGATTAACCGCTAGGACCAGGACACACGACGAAGTGAAGAATGAGAAAGCAAGAACACCTAATTCCTTTCAAGCCTCCTTACCATTCCCTGGAAAGTCAGGTGGAAAAGGAGTGCCTCGGGAAAGGCTGTTATCATTGACAATAGAAGAACTGCACAAACTCCTAAACCGAGGGCATGCTTCACTAAGGACGTGGAGACCGTTTGCTTTAATCGATAGTCTCCCAGCAATTTCAGTGCCAAAATGACGCCTAAATGTTAATACTTGTGTTACAACTCCTTGGGTGAGAATGGAGTGGCTCTGAAAAGAGCCTTTGGGGTTGGGAAGGAGACGCTTACTTGGCACGTTTACTTGGAGCTGGTGTACTTGGTGACAGCCTTGGTGCCCTCGGACACGGCGTGCTTGGCCAGCTCCCCGGGCAGCAGCAGGCGCACGGCCGTCTGGATCTCCCTGGACGTGATGGTCGAGCGCTTGTTGTAATGCGCCAGGCGCGACGCCTCGCCCGCGATGCGCTCGAAGATGTCGTTGACGAACGAGTTCATGATGCCCATGGCCTTGGACGAGATGCCCGTGTCGGGGTGCACCTGCTTCAGCACCTTGTACACGTACACCGAGTAGCTCTCCTTGCGGCTGCGCTTGCGCTTCTTGCCGTCCTTCTTCTGCGCCTTGGTCACCGCCTTCTTGGAGCCCTTCTTCGGGGCCGGCGCGGACTTGGCGGGCTCGGGCATCTCGATGACGAAGAAATCTAGCAACGGACAAGAAAAAGTCCTAAAATGTCCGCCTACAAAGACAGTGTCTTCTTTTATAGGCCATCTATGCAAATAAGGTATGCAAGAATAGCCAGATCTGATTTGACAAAGAATTAGTGACGGGAAATATGTAAATTTGAGTGCGTCACATCTCCTTCCTTATTGGTTGGACAGCCAAACGGGACTTTAACCAATCCTAACTCGAGGTTTACACTTCCATCCAGCACTATAACTGGTGTCTTTTGGTTGTCTTAGGGACATTTCTTTAATCTCTCAGTGATCTCGTTTTCTCAGGTGCTAGAAGCTATGTCGGGACGCGGGAAGCAGGGCGGCAAGGCTCGCGCCAAGGCCAAGACGCGCTCGTCGCGGGCCGGGCTCCAGTTCCCGGTGGGCCGCGTCCACCGCCTGCTCCGCAAGGGCAACTACGCGGAGCGGGTCGGGGCGGGCGCGCCGGTGTACCTGGCGGCCGTGCTGGAGTACCTGACGGCCGAGATCCTGGAGCTGGCGGGCAACGCGGCCCGCGACAACAAGAAGACGCGCATCATCCCGCGCCACCTGCAGCTGGCCATCCGCAACGACGAGGAGCTCAACAAGCTGCTGGGCCGCGTGACCATCGCGCAGGGCGGCGTCCTGCCCAACATCCAGGCCGTGCTGCTGCCCAAGAAGACCGAGAGCCACCACAAGGCCAAGGGGAAGTGAAACTTTACTAACCCAGCAGCCCGTATCCCGTAAATGAAAGGCTCTTTTCAGAGCCACCCATATTTTGTGGAAAGCGCTGGGATACTTTAAAAACCTTAGGTGATGTGATTTTTAAAATTTCTCGGTTTAAGAAGTGCGTAACTCTTGATTCAGTTCTTGTTACGTAGTGCTCATTTCAAGTGTTGAAGGACCTAACGTAGTGGCGTAAGATAGGTAAATGACAAAGATGGCAATCGAAACCATGTTGAACTTGTTTAGCTTACATATAAAAACGTACGTGATTGTGTATGTGGTATATTCAAGTTACGGTCCGAAAGTCTAAAACGTAACAACTGGGGAGGAAAAGAGCCATTACCTTCCCAATCACATATCAGGGCGGGCTTTTTGAGTTTTACGGCCGACTGTATTCTTACTAGATATTTTGTGTTCGTTTCTGGCTTTTCACAAAAAGAGCAATGAAGTACATTCAAATCAACTCTTAAGTGAAACCTCGCTTTTATGACCTCAATTTCAAGTAAACTAGGAATAAATGTAACGAAATAATGTTTCTATAGTCCATCCTTAATGGCAATCCAATCATGTCTCAGGAAAGCAACCTGAGAACCAATTAGATAACAGCGCGGGACCTACGAACCCGACTGATCTATGAATAAGGTCAGAACCAGCAGCTGACTGCTTCCGTCAGTTTACTTTTCTGTATCTTTGTCTTGGCTCGCACGAAGCAGACGGCGCGCAAGTCGACGGGCGGCAAGGCCCCGCGCAAGCAGCTGGCCACCAAGGCGGCCCGCAAGAGCGCGCCGGCCACCGGCGGCGTCAAGAAGCCGCACCGCTACCGGCCCGGCACGGTGGCCCTGCGCGAGATCCGGCGCTACCAGAAGTCCACGGAGCTGCTGATCCGCAAGCTGCCGTTCCAGCGCCTGGTGCGCGAGATCGCGCAGGACTTCAAGACCGACCTGCGCTTCCAGAGCTCGGCCGTCATGGCGCTGCAGGAGGCGTGCGAGGCCTACCTGGTGGGGCTCTTCGAGGACACCAACCTCTGCGCCATCCACGCCAAGCGCGTCACCATCATGCCCAAGGACATCCAGCTGGCGCGCCGCATCCGCGGGGAGAGGGCATAAACCCCCGCACTTTGAATAAGGCTCTTTTCAGAGCCACCTACTTTGTCAAAAACTGTTGTAGTACTTTTCTTAAAGCTTCCTTGGTGAAAGGAGTTTGTCTTTCAAAAATACTCTGGAACCGTTATTAGATGCATGCACTGATTTGGTAACGGCCCTACTTGTGTTCATAGTAATTGTGTGTAAGGTTATATAATCCATTGTTTAATTGTAGGAAAACGCTTTACTACTGCCCAGATGTCTTTCAAACTGCTTGATAACCGCACAGAATGGCTTCTAGGTACTAAAGGCCAAAAAGCACACTGTTGTGAACTCCCTGTTTAGATGCAGCCTTCTATCCTTTTGGAGTGAAAGAAAAGGATAACATTTACAATTACTATTATCAGTGGAGTAAAACTCTAGGGGAGTCAAGTCATGCTTTTTTAATGGATCTCCAATCCACTAGGTAGGCCTCAGCCTAAAAAAGCAAATACAGATCTGATCATTTTTCACATGGAGAAATTGGTCTTTGTGCCATTATGTTATGCATTATCAAAGTATAAAACTCAAAATAATAAGCTGAGTCTCATATAGTGAGTTTTCCTAATACATAGCTCATTAATAAGGGACTATCAGGAAGATAAACTTCATTCAAAGGAGGAATAGGACATTAAGACTGGATAGTTCAAGGAAGTGAGGGAAACCGGAATAATTACCCCACAGTATTCCTCTTTGACAGAGATTGGGGGTTAAAGGCAGTTAAGCAACAACCACAAGAAAAGCTCCATTTTACACTTTCCATTTTCTGCCTTAAGGCAGGATATGAATTCTATAAGGGAGACCTCTAGAATCAACAACCCAGAGAGACACCAGAGGAATCTGCAAACCCTACTCTGTTTCCTCCCACATATTTACCTTCCCAGGGTTTTCATCCTTTAAAGCTTAGACCTGCCTTCCTTTGTGCCTGTCACTTTATGTATTTATTGTCATTTTGAAGATATTGTATGACACCTCTTTGCGGTTCTAAGGCACCTCCCAGGGTTTCTCCCATGTATATATGAAATATACATGTTAATAAACTTGATTGCTTTTCTCCTGCTAATCTGTATTTTGTAACAGAGGCCCCAGCCAAGAACCAAAAGGGATGGAGGGAAAATTTCCCTCCCCTCCAAAGATTGGAATAAAACAAAAAGAGCAAATTTAGATCAAAAAGGGTTATGGTCCTATGGCATAATTGTAATCTCTAGACAATCTTTTCTGCTGACAGAATTTCTATCTGCAATGGACAAAAATCACTGGAATTATCAACATGCTACAAATTATCTAAATTCAGATTTTTCAGATACTAGACCCTAATAAACAGTCAAACAGAAACACATTCTCGTAAAATAAATTCAAAACACTTGGGCAGGCCCTTTAGGCTTTGCTGTATGTGGCGATGTGTGCAGTCTATCCCTTTAATATGGGTATTTCTTAGCAAGTTTCAGAGCTGCCCTAGTCTGGGACCTTGTCCTCGGTGTCTGCATGCCTGATGGAGACTCGGCTTTCCCATCTGCACTTTCAACCTTCCTGCTCACCAATGATTTGCCATGCCACAGTGGGCCTAATGTTGAATTTCCCAGGCCTACAGAAGTAGAGAGGATCAGCAGCTCTATGACACTCTGTTCATGTCCAATCAAGTCAAAGTCCCATAACATCACTAGTTCATCTTTTCTCAAAAAGGTGAAATTACAATTCAGAAAATACAAAATAAACATGTTGACAAAGAGTTTACTTAAACCATCATTGACAGAAAAAGATAAAATACTCTGATAGGTTCAAAGAATATTTAAGAAATTAGGGCACTTATAAATAACTTAACACAGAGATATTGGAATAGGATTGTTGAATGAGGTTGAAACAAAATTAGTAATGTCCAAGAGACCATAAACCTTTAGAGATAGAGCTGTTACACCTGACAAAAATTATTTGCATCTCTACCAAATTAACCCCTGCTAAATTTGCTACATTCATTCAATAGCAAACAGTGAGATGATTAAAGTTCATTGTCCTTTGTGTGGTCTTTAACCTTTTATGATATTAAGCATTATGGCTTATTCTTTTTTCCTTACTTCCAAATCTCAGAAACTGTGTCTCATACTGTGAATCCTGCTGGAAAAAAATTAAACGATAGAACCTGCAAGATAAATATTTATGAAACTTCATGATGTGCTTCCTTGACATTCTTCCTGTACTCATTGACCAAATAGTAGACACTGTAACTGAATTGACCTGATTTTCTTATCTGTCTCTTTCGGTCTTTACCTGGACTCCAGAAACAGCAAACCATTCCCTTCCTATCCATGAAATGCTTTTGCACTTCATCAGCGATTAACTTTGCTTAAAAATAAAAAAAAAAAATAAAAATAAATAAAAAAAAAAAACACAGAATATACATTCTCTGGACAAAAGTTCAAGCAATTTTTGACTATCATTGGGTTATAAACATTTTTGGATGCCCTCTCTTAACAAAATATACTTTCAAGAAAAAAAAAAAAGAATGTTAGCCCAGATCTTCAAGATGTCTCCAGCTCCTGATACCCTGCCCTTGAAGAATTCTAAGGACAATTTTTCTAGCTAGCTATCTTTTCTTGCTTTGATGAGTAATGTTTTCTTTGACAAGCCTCCCTTTGTTCCTTAATGTCATTTCCTTTTGTTCTTTTTAAAATTTTTTATACAATGTTTCATTTTAGTTTGGAGCCAGTCTCTGTCACTGGGTTTGTTAGAAATATAGATGGTCCTTGAACAAAGGTTAAGGGCGCTGATTCCCCGCACAGTTGAAAATCTGGGTGGAACTTTTGACTCCCCCAAACCTAACTGCTAATACCCTACAATTGAGCAGAATCCTTACAGATGACAGAAACACTTGATAAACACATATTTTGTATATGCTATGTATTATATACTGTATTCTTATAATAATATTATAATAATATAATAATAATATTATAATAATATATATAATAATAATATTATAATAATAATATTTTAATAATATATTTTATATAATCCAAAGAATCCAAAATATCTTTGTTTCAATATGTAATCAATATAAAGACATTAGTAATGCAATATTTACATTCTTTTTTTCATCCTAAATCCTCTAAATGGGGTGTCTATTTCATTCAATCTGATACTAAATTTTTATTGTAGAAAACTTGATTTGCATTTCAATATCATAAAATGTACTGTGGAAAAATTAGGTTAACATGCCCAAGCTCTTCAAACACATCCCAACTTTTCCAATAACTGAACAGAGTAATTGCTTTTAAATTTAAGTTGTTTTACAAGAAAATTAAAAATGCAGCCCCTCCCAACATCAACCTCTCTCCCAGTGCTCAAAAGTGGGTCCAGATCACTTTATCAGACAATGCAATTCTTTTTTTTTTTTTTTTTTTGGAGGAAGGCGCTCTCCAGGTTTATTACTGTTGGGTCAGCACCTTAAGAGTCTACATGGGTGCATACATTACAGACTAGAATCTGTTCCCCAAAGAGGCTATTTATATCAATCCCGTTTTTTACTTAGAAAGGAAAAAAAAAAAAAACCAAAACCCTAGCAACACATACATTCTAGAAATTAAGCAATGGACAATGAGCTAGCTGGACATGAACTGGATGAGGGCCTTCAAGTAGGTCTGTAGAGACGGAGGGGGCACCCATCGGTCTACAGGTTCAGGCCCCATGGTGGCCACCAAGCCCAGCCCTCAGGTTCACACAGGAGACATGTTTCCTCTCCTCCCCAGACAGAGGCCAGGTCTGGAAGGGGGCATGGGACAGGCATAGGAGCTCAGGCAGCTACCCCACAGATATAAGTGGCCCTGTCTCCTAATGTGGAACCTGCTCCAGGACAAAGGCCAGACCCCAGAGAGGAGTCCAGTCTTCCCATCTGGGGGCGAGGATAGTGCAACAAGGCCATCCTTGGCCACTCCCTGAGCTGCAGCCATGACACTGACTCAGGACACTAGCCGGCCTGCCCTGAGGAGACACTGACCCAGGGGACAACATGGGAGGAGGCAACAGTGGGCCACCTCCTGGCCTGGGCCTTGCCCAATGGTAAGGGGTGGCGTGACCTGAGTCCTAGTTCCATCTGGTCACCCAATGGGCTGAGAACCCTTGCTCTGAGGGGCCTGCTTCTGCCTGAGACCCACCTAACTCACACCCCCACGCCACCCTCCACACGCTGGCAGCTGCATCGGCTCAGCCACCGATGGGTTTTCAGTCTGCATCATCTTCCTTGGAGGAAGTGCTTTTACATGGATCCTCAGAACAGCTCCATGAGGTAGGCAGGGAAAATGTGTCCGTTCTTGGTTGGCCATTGGGGAAACTGAGGCACAGGGATGAGCTCAGACCAGGTGTCTGAGGGAGTCATGGTGGCTGGGGCTATGTGCATGACTCATGGGCCTGGGGATGGTGTGGCGGGTGAGCCCTTGTGGCTCTTAGGAACAGGACAGACTGCGGCTGGGGTCTCTGCACGTTCTCCCCGGGAAGGTATGAGGACATAGCTATGGAAGTGGATGGGAGGGAAGAGGTGGGATCGTCCCAGGAGACGGGCCACCCACAGCCAGGGTAGACTTGACTGTTTCCCTTTGGTCTCTTCCTATAAGTCAGTTCTGCAGCTACAAAGCTACTTTAAGAGCCTCCATCCTGCTGAGTATGACTCTGGAAAGAGCCTTGTGGAGTAGTGACCAAGGCCCTGAGGCCCAGCAGTGGTCAGACAATGCAATTCCAGAAGGAATTATGTTTGTGACGTGAAGGTGGTGATGGAGATTGCTGGTTAAATTGGGAAAGTGTACAAATTTAAATGTAACCAAGTAAATTTAGAATTGACCCCTAAACTCAAAGATTTTCACTTTCAAAGATACAGAGGTCATAAAAAATAATAAAAATTGAATATAAATCCATATTGCAAAATACAACATTGAGAGATTTAAGGAAGGAAGCCAATTCCTGGGCATGAAGACAGAATTTCCACAGGCAAGGTAGTTGTCACACATTCCACACCAGGCCAAAGAGTTATCTTTTGATTTTCAAACTGCTTTTCTGATGTCGGGATTCACATTTCCATTCTACAGAAGAACAAACTAAAGCATAAATGAGAGATTCTCAAGGCACAGTACAGGTCATAGCCCCTAGAAGGTGAAGCATAGGGAGAGTACAGCACTCAAGCCCCAGGGCCAGTCCTCCACAGAAACAGCTCCCATCCGGGTGTCCCTGTGCCGCTGGGGACTTGAGTTCTTTTCTCACTCTAGGAGACCATCATGCCAACAACCCTATCATACTTTGATTTAAAGTGTACAAACAGGGGCTGTCTCAGTTGATGGTCAGGAATTAAGCTACCACTTACCTGTGTCACTCACAATGGAAGAAATGGAGAAGACTGATATCCAGCTACAGAGACCTATAAAGACAGAGTAGAACACCCAGTGTGTCCTGTTCACCTATTTCCAAGGAGACATGGGCAGCGTAGTGGACAAACATTTCTCCAGAGCTCTGAGCAATGTCAAGAGCCCTCAAGGATTGAGCACCTTGAGCCAGGGCACAGATGTTGATCCTGAGGAATGATAGTGACATGCCTCCAAACCAGTGGTGTTTCTCATCTCAGTGGACAAAGCCAGAGCCAGAGCCAGAAGCATCTTTTGCATATGGTGCCATCAACTGCAGCTTGAGTGGGCCCAGTTCAAGAGGCCATACTGACTATGGATCAGTACCCAGCGTCCCTGACCGGGAGCGCCCCCCCCCCCCCCCCCCCCCGTTTGAATCTGACTAGCCGTGGCACTACCCCTCCCTAGCCAGCCCCAGCACTTCAGAGCCTGTCTACTCTCAGGTCTACTCCAGTGGGCACGTGATCTCAGAGCCCCAGCCCAATGGGAATGATAAGCCCTTCCTAAGTCTTCTCCAGCAAGATTGACACCTAGCCCATCCTCAGGAGTCTGCAGTGTGGGAGAATTACAACTCTGCCCAGATAGCCAGAAGCACAGGATTGCCTCCCAGCTCAGCCCACTATAAGAAAATATATTTCCCCACAGATGGTGGACCTGCCAGTGCCAACCTTGCAAGTGAAAAAAGTCAGTCTCCAGAGAGAAGAGATGTGTTCTTTTATTGAACCTCAGTCCAAAGAAGAGAATTTTTTTTCCAAACCTGCTCATGATTTTCTGTGAATCTAGAGGGTCTAGAGACTGCACCACCTTTTTCTCTTTCTGGCTCTAAAGAGCATTGTGTCAGGAACAAGCTGCTGTTCTCCCTAAAATTCTACACATTTCTTCCCTGGCACCTGTGCCCTGTGGCAGGAGTTTTTCAAACATCAGTGACCCCTCAGCATATGAAATGGTTTAAAAGAGCAGTTCAGTGATGGGAACTCTTAGAGGGCCTCCTGCTTGCTTATCCCGCCTTCCCTGTACCCGCTGCCTCCCTACTTATAAATCAACCCCCTTACCCCCTACCAGCAGAGTCTTTCAGACCCAGACTGATGATGTGGTGTCTTATGGGCTTGTCCCACTTTGCCAACTGAATGGAGGACATACCAGCAACAGCCTGAAGCTTTCTAGCCTGAACCCAGACTGTGGCAGGCTGCACCCCTGCCTCTACCAAAGGCAAAATGAGAATAGGGGTGGACAAGACCCACTGAGGAAATTGAGGCTGGGCATTTCCTTCCAACATCCTCAGAGTCTGGAAGGAAGCTGAAAAGGTTCTCATGAAGCACTTTCACTAGGAATGTTTGATTCTTCAGTTCTGAAAAAGAGATTCCAAATAGAGTTGCTGAGAAACCTGAAAACTGACACTGGAAGTTAGGGAACAGACTGCCCCGTCCCAAGCTGGGCCTAGACAGTTCTGTGCAAAGAACATCTCTTAGCTGCGGATCCAACTGCTTTCTGCCCTCCCTATGAGGATGAGGACTCTGGCATCTGACCCCCCCACAGGTGTTTATCTGGACCTTGGTGACATGTTACTGGCTTCTACAGACAATGAAGCCTGCCCCTTAGCTCTTTCACTGTTAGTGACATCTGTGAGCCATTAGCTCTCTTTTCGGCACAGAGCCATTGGGGCCACCCGAGTGGGTACCCACAGCATCTAACTGAAGGTGAAAGAAAGGCTTAGTCCAAGACGTGGTGGCAGGACCTCCCTACAGATTGTTCCAGATCAAATGACAAATTTCTTCAAATTCCCTCATGTCTCTAATCTAGTCGATAGCCTTGTGGCCAGCGTGAGCTTGGCCCGGAAGCCCCTGCCGGCAGTGTTGGCTGTCCACACAGCACCCCCTACTTGTTCCTGTGAAATAGCTCGGAGAGTGAATAAACAATAAAACTACTTTTTTGGATTAAAATAAATAAATAAATAAATAAATAAATAAATAAATAAATAAATAAATGGAAAGAAGCCTGACACTCAACTACATTTCAGGCACGCGTTTAGAATTCAAAGCGAGATAGAATATGGTACACGCCAAGTCCACCGTCGAGGCCACGGCGCACTAGGATCCTAACAGTTCAAACCTCAGAAGCAGATGCCAGCTTGAGAGGTGCCATTATTTCAGTCCCGTAATAAACTGGATTTTCCTTACACGCCCTTAAAGAGAGCTTGTTTCGGAGAATTTAGGGGAGGAACAGGGACTCAAGGCAGGATTCCCTCCGCCCAGAAGGGTGGACCAACTTGCGCGCAATGTGGGCGGAGCCAACTCCCGGCCCGCGGGCCGGGCCCCGCCTCCTTGGTAGTTCTCAATTAGGTCCGCCACCGGGCTATAAATGAGAAGGTCGCTCGTCAGCCCGCACGTTCTCTCCTTTGGTTCCATTTCGACTCCGCTGGGATGTCTGGCAGAGGCAAGGGCGGGAAGGGGCTGGGCAAGGGCGGCGCCAAGCGCCACCGCAAGGTGCTGCGCGACAACATCCAGGGCATCACCAAGCCCGCCATCCGGCGGCTGGCCCGGCGCGGCGGCGTCAAGCGCATCTCGGGCCTCATCTACGAGGAGACCCGCGGGGTGCTCAAGGTGTTCCTGGAGAACGTGATCCGGGACGCCGTCACCTACACGGAGCACGCCAAGCGCAAGACGGTCACGGCCATGGACGTGGTCTACGCGCTCAAGCGCCAGGGCCGCACCCTCTACGGCTTCGGCGGCTAAGACCTTTCCCACAATCTCGACTTCTGCGAAAATTCTAAAGGCCCTTCTCAGGGCCACACAATCTGCTCCTTTGAAAGAGCTGGTGACATTGGTGTATTTGTATTCTGCTTACTTAACACTCTCTCAAAAAAGGAATGGAAGGTTTTCTGGTTGTATTCAATGTGTTTTTAAAGTTTCATTTGAGAGGCAGAGACCTAGGAAGACGGAGAAGGTTCCTCCCTAAAAGGAGCGTGATGCGCGACTCTATCCCATGACCTCGGGATCACAACAACCCTAAGCCAAAGAAAGGCAAGATTTTCAGTATAATCGGTTTCCTACTACCGGAATGCATTAAATGTTAATGTAGCAATTCAAATGAGTTTCACACCAATGGGATGTTTTAAACCCGTTCCTGGTTTGGTAATGCTTTACTAGCCTACAGAACTCAAAAAATTTGTTAAATTTGGACTGATCAGCCAGTAGTTGTGTAACTAGAGAAGGCTCAATGAAAAGCCGATTGAACTCAGTTTTTAAAACTGAACGCACCGATAAGCAGGCCTAGGTGGTACATGGGGACTTCTCTCCCCCATAAAGTATTTGTTTGGATCATGTAAACTGATTACCAATGACGTATATTTAAGCCACAAAGATTTGGGGGTTTGCTATACCGTGTTACATATTCCCGGATATCCTATAATAAAAACAATGTCTCACAAACCCTCTGGTTTCTCAGCTTTAAAGCCAGAGGGGCATACAACGGCACCAAGCGTTCAACCACACAATGTTTTCTCATGTGTCAGTACTTGCAAAGGAAAGGGGGGAGAAGGATCCTCCAAAGTAATAACCAGGCAAATTATTTTCTGCTTCCTGGCTTCACAGGAACGTCACTGGCAGGAGCCTATTTAAAAGCATTTGAACATGTTTGTAGCCTTTCTCCTTACTTCTAAGAAACAGTTCTTGCCTGAAAGCAAATTGAACCAGAGTAATGTAGCCTGGGGAAGGAGGGAACCGTTATTTTAACTTTCTTTGGGTTCTTAGGTGCCTTTTATTTTTCCTGATGGGTCCCTGTGCTTATGGTGACCAGCGTTCCCCCACCTGGTATTCACCCTTCTGTGAAATAGCTCCCTTGAGCGTGGACATGACCTCTGACTTGTTTCTAGTCTGAGAGTACTCCAGAGGCGACAGGATGTAATTTTCTTTCTTTTTTTTTTTTTTTTTTAGATTTTATTTATTTATTCATAGAGATGCAGAGAGAGAGAGAGAGAGGCAGAGACACAGGCAGAGGGAGAAGCAGGCTCCATGCAGAGAGCCTGACGTGGGACTCGATCCTGAGACTCCAGGATCATGCCCTGGGCTGCAGGCGGCGCTAAACCGCTGAGCCACCGGGGCTGCCCAGGATGTAATTTTCTGCATATGATTAGGTTATCTGACCTGTTAAGTCTATTAAGTAACGTGTCTTCCTCAACTCTTGCATGCGAACTTTGATACACCAAATATCCATGCTGGCAGGCCCAAAGGACAAGAAACTGCGGGGGGGGGGGGGGGGGGGGGGACTCTTTAGGAAGTGAAGGAGGCCTCCATCTAACTGCCTACAAGCCTTGAAGCCAACAGCCAGGAAGAAAGTGGAAATGGAAGTTCCAAGAACTGTCTGCCTAGATGCTACAGGACTCAAAATGTCCCAACCCAGTGCTCCTCATGTATTACTTTTATAACCAGAAAAATAAACACTAGAAAAACCACCGAAAGAAAGAAAAGTGGAACCCTCAGCGCTACAACCACAAGGAAAATTCAACCACCCAGTGGGTTTATATTTCCCCAGTCGAGCATCTAAGAAAACTCTATCCTAGCTAACATCTCAATAACATCCTTATATAGGATTCAGCAAAACCATGCCCAGATCCACAGAAACTGTCACATAACACTTGTGTTGTTTGAGGCTAGTAAATTCAAGGTAATGTATTAGCAGCAATACATAACTAATACACTTAGCCAACACACTCAACTCAGCATTTTCAGCAAAATGTGTCCCATCTAAATGAACAGATGAAATGAACTGAAACTGCCATCTCTTTCTAATGAAAGACACATATTTGAAAAAAGGAAAAAAGGGGTGAGGGAGAAACCCTATAGTGGCAACATTCCCTTTCACCAGTATGTAACCCTTCATGCATACCCCGAACACTGAGCTACAAAATTCATGTGTTACAGTCCTCCCTGTTACCAAGCCTATAAATCCTTACCTGGACTTTCAGCAGCACGAAAACAAACGGTCTACTTTTAAATAATTAACACACGAAACCTCTTGATGTCCTTATGTTGTGGGATTGGTGCGTATCAAGATCTTTTCACACTCTTATATTTTTGGTTTTGTTTTACTTTTCTTTTTTTTTTTTTTTAGGTATTATTTATTTATTTATGATAGTCACAGAGAGAGAGAGGCAGAGACACAGGCAGAGGGAGAAGCAGGCTCCATGAACCGGGAGCCCGATGTGGGATTCAATCCCGGGTCTCCAGGATCGCACCCTGGGCCAAAGGCAGGCGCTAAACCGCTGCGCCACCCAGGGATCCCTACTTTTCTTTTTTTCTAAGCGAATACAGAAGTAAATACTGAAGGCAAGAAAAAAATATAAAAATAACTCAAATCAGAGTTTAGTTTACATGTTTAGCAAACATGCTATACGTTTGATTACATCAGTAACATAAAAGCAAAATAAGGATAAAAACATTTTATTGCAAACTTGCAGAATTATCTTTGAAGCAGTCTACATCAGTAGTTAACATTAAATTCTGGGGTCCAGTAATTCCCCAGGCTTAGTTCAGTTTCTACATTAAGACTAAAATTGAAACTTGGTGTCCATTGTAACAAAAAAAGTCATCGGACGACTTAACCTTTATGAAACACATATTGTTATCAAGTAGGAATTGTATTTAAAGCAATAATCCAACATGTAGCTTAAGCATAGGCAACTTTAAAATCCAGGCAGCACTCTACAAAACAATGTAAAATCTCGATTAGATGAAAGAGTACAAATTAAAGATTTAATGAACAGACACCAAAACCAGACTTTTACACTTTTAGCGTTGCTTCTACTGTAATCATTTCACCAAACTTATGCATAATACTAAAGTGTGCTGTAAACACCTGTTACTAAAACTCTCAATTTGCAAAATGTGAGTAGCTCTTAAAAGAGCCTTTAAGTAAAGCAAAACGTAGGAAAACATATACTTGACGCTGGTGTACTTGGTGACGGCCTTGGTGCCCTCGGACACGGCGTGCTTGGCCAGCTCCCCGGGCAGCAGCAGGCGCACGGCCGTCTGGATCTCCCTGGACGTGATGGTCGAGCGCTTGTTGTAATGCGCCAGGCGCGACGCCTCGCCCGCGATGCGCTCGAAGATGTCGTTGACGAACGAGTTCATGATGCCCATGGCCTTGGACGAGATGCCCGTGTCGGGGTGCACCTGCTTCAGCACCTTGTACACGTAGATGGAATCGGTTTTTAAGACCTCGTTTGCGCCTCTTGCCATCTTTCTTCTGCGCCTTAGTCACCAACTTCCTGGAGCCCTTTTTGGGGACCGGCGCGTACTTGGCTGGGTCGGGGATGATAATGACAAGACTACAAAAACTAGGACCCACAGGAAGAACGGGAGAAGGAAAAAAAAAAAATCCAGAGATTTATAGCAAATACATGCTAAAGAAGGCTCCAAAAATCTGAATTCTCATTGGACAAAAACTGACCAATAGATTAATAGTATGTAAATCGCGAGTTCCAAATCTGCGTTTTTATTGGACAAATCAACGAATGCTTTCAGGACTGCAATAGGTTGATTTGCAATACGGCTACATTACTATAAGTACATTCACTTAAGAAAAAAGAACAACGCACGCAACTCCCAATAAAACCGTCTAATAAGACCGTATTTTTAACTTTGAGAAGTAGAAACCTTCAGATTTGAACGCGAAAACCAAGGAAGGAAGTCCTATTATCTAGCCCAGTCCAGTGGTGATTTTAGCTTTTTCGGGCTTATGACAAATTGCCCAGGAATCCTCGGGTCTCTTCCGGCAAGAATCCCGAGAGGCTGGACCATTGCTATTAAAAAAAATCAAGACACGCGATCGTCGCCATCTTTTCCAAGATTCCGCCTCGCAAACCTTTTCCCCAGAACTCTCGCCATTACACCCCGGCTGACTTTTTTAATTCATCAAAACCAAACCGCGTAGTCCGAAAACCAACTTGAGTTAAAACCGATACTGAAGAGCCGGGGGCTCCAGGATATTGCAACTTTAAAACGTGAAGCCTAAAATAAATCCTTTGCGTTTTAACATTATGTCCTAGGAGACCATGCTACAGTGCACTAGATACTTGCTCTAAACATAACGAAATAGAACTCTTGAGATGCTTAGATAGTGGAATTTGCAAATAGGTAAGGACCGGAAATACCACGCAGATGAAAAGGAGGTAACTTCAGGAAACGGCGTACATGTGTTAAAGAAGAGAAATCCTAAACCACTTTCTCTTCCGAATAGACTGTCTCATCTATCCACACAGGAGAAAACTCCAAAATTATTATTAGCTATAATTAACGAGTTGTGAAGCATCACAAATGAAACGGATAACAAGGTTTTTTTTCAAGGGGGGGTGGGGTGGGAAGATATCTGCTAATTGAAATCAACCAATCAGAAACGTGCACGGAAGAGCCGCACCCCTGCAGCATCCCTCCACAGGCTCGGAGTCGAGCAACGGTTTGCTAATTGGAATTGCCCATTATCCAATCAGAGTGGTTCTTTTCCTGTATAAAGACAGGGATGAGCCCATTCTGCGGTTTCTTTGCGTTGCAGCTAAGCCATGGCTCGCACGAAGCAGACGGCGCGCAAGTCGACGGGCGGCAAGGCCCCGCGCAAGCAGCTGGCCACCAAGGCGGCCCGCAAGAGCGCGCCGGCCACCGGCGGCGTCAAGAAGCCGCACCGCTACCGGCCCGGCACGGTGGCCCTGCGCGAGATCCGGCGCTACCAGAAGTCCACGGAGCTGCTGATCCGCAAGCTGCCGTTCCAGCGCCTGGTGCGCGAGATCGCGCAGGACTTCAAGACCGACCTGCGCTTCCAGAGCTCGGCCGTCATGGCGCTGCAGGAGGCGTGCGAGGCCTACCTGGTGGGGCTCTTCGAGGACACCAACCTCTGCGCCATCCACGCCAAGCGCGTCACCATCATGCCCAAGGACATCCAGCTGGCGCGCCGCATCCGCGGGGAGAGAGCTTAAAGCCTAATTTCCTAATTCGATTCCAGTTTTGAACCCAAAGGCTCTTTTCAGAGCCAACCACCTTATCTTTGATAGATGCCGTGACACTCCCCTTAGTCCTGTTCTAGTTTATGATGATAAAGTCGTAGTTCTTTTGGCGTAGGCCTGAAACATCCTTGACTCGGAGAATTAAGCTCTTAAGATCTAACCTGGGTTTTTGAGACCGTATTACCTGCAATTTTATTCCTAAACCTATTTTTTCAACGCAGGTGAGGCATTTAGGTTTTGGATTTCTGCTTTATTTTCTTTATTCTTTTGGAATGGCTGGATGCACCTTTTGAATTGGGGCTACTTTCTTGGGTCGTGCAGCCTACGGGCTCTTCGAATTCCACTTAACACTGCTCCACGGATTGGCCCATTGTGGCTTCTGGAGGCTAGATAGCCTTCGATTGAGCCTTCAAGGCTGAATTCTTTCCCAGAGTTAGACTTTTTCAGCTTGCCACTACCCCAAGGGGCCATCGCTTGGTCTGCACTTTTTCAACAATCCGAGGAACCAGCAGAACCTTGAGGGTGATCAAGGGTATGCTCCTAAACCTCTTAACAGGGAGCCACGTCTTCGGTTATGAGCTGAAACACTGAAAGTTTCTAAGACAACAGCTCTTCCTGCGGACTCCTTGGCGTCTCTACAACAGACTAAGCAACCAACATGAGAAAGTTATCTCTGGGAATGCGGAATGCAGGAATTAGGATCCTTTTTTAAAATGTTACTTGTAGTAATCTGTACACCCAAAGTGGGGCTGGAATTTACTACCTGACATCAAGAGTCCCATCCTCTACCAACTGAGCCAGCCAGCTGCCCCTTAATTAACACTCTTAAAAAGTCTATTTCAGGTTTCCTACATTCTCTATCTTAATCTAAATTAAATTTCATGAGAGTACCTACTATTTGTCAATAAAACATGACAATCCTTTGGAAGCTGGATAGTTTTCTAGCAGAAAATATTTTGTTCTCTACTATCCCTATAAGAAAACGGTTTGGGGACGCCTGGGTGGCTCAGCGGTTGAGTGCCTGCCTTCAGCCCAGGGTGTGATCCTGGAGTCCCAGAATCTAGTCCCAAAACAGGCTCCCTGCATGGAGCCTGCTTCTCCTTCTGCCTGTATCTTCTGCCTCTCTGTCTCTCATGAATAAATAAGTAAAATATTTTTTAAAAAAAGAAAAAACGACTTTATATTATTACTTATGAAACATATTCCCTTCTGGTGGAAATAACAGGTTCCTTAGTTCCTAAACTGGTAGCCCAATGGAAGAGAAGCCAGGAATTCTGTTCTGAAACCATTCAGGCAGTTATTTGGAAATGTAGGAGGATGTTTCCTAATTAGGATACTGTATACTATTTGGAAGGATTTCATCTGTTTGAATGCTTCTGCAGATCTGAGTTTGGAGATGGGAGAAGGTATACTTAACTACGGAATTAAGAGGCTTCTATCAAAAAAAAATTTTAATGGGCTGTTTCCCCTTAAAAGATTAAGGAAAATGATTAGTCAGGTGGTACATTTAAGAGGGACAAAGCTGTAAATAAAGTACACAAGTCATAGTTAGAAGTCCTGGAGATTTTATAGAAAACATTTTTGTTTTTGCAACTCTATCAGGCATTGGAGACTTGGGGAGTTGGGAATAGGGAACCCTGGGTCCATATGGAGAGAAGCTTAGCAATCCATAACTAAAATCACTTGAGTGTTGGATATTTGCCATGCTGGATAAAGGCATTCCTATTAGACTGTGATTTTTCTATATCCTGTACTTTCTTTGAGTTTCTAGCACAGTAAGTTTTTTAATATGTATTTCTATCTCACCAGATGTTGGTTATCAAGACATGATATATTGAGCACAGAAAACATTTTGTCTTATTAAATCCATCAGAATATCTAGAATGGTCCTTTGCCTAAAACAAAGGCTCAGAAAATTTTTTAGTTAAATTAGAATCTAAAATAAAAAAATTATTGGACAAACATATTACTGATTGGTGCACTCCTGATTACAGAAATAAAAGATTGATAGAGTTTGTGTAATTTTAATAGATCTTTTTCCAAAGGAGAAATAAATTTATTGAGTGGGTCACAATGGGCCAGAAGTCAGGTATAAGACTCCAAAATATAAGGAAAGTTCAATCATGATCTACTAGTATTATCCATTATATACAATTATTATTCTATTAGTGCTTTTACAGATAAGGAAACTAAAAGTAGGAAAGTTTCAGACAATGATGAGTTGAGCCACAACTTTCCCACTATGCATTACTACGTTAAACAACAGCATTAACATAATACTCATCACTTATCCCTGAGGGCTTTATTCCTAGGAAAAGCTGTCAGAGAAAGACTGGCATGTTTAATTCTTTCAAATCTGTTGAGAAAATGGAATGGTTTTGAAAATTTACAGGGTCTTATATGATTGTGACGTTCTATTATACTATTATGCTTACAGCCAGTTGCACATAGATATAACCAGTTCACAAGAATAAAAACATAACAGGACTATGGACAATTGTTAGCCTTTCTGCCCACTATACAAACAGCACTCTTCATATTTAAACACATACACACAAAAAATATTTTATTTTAATTTTAAAAGGTATACATTAAAATGGTAGTATTTGTTATCAAATGTTTTAAATTATTTTTTATTTTGTTGGAGAAGGATCACAAATATGACTCAGGTCACATTTTATGTGCACCTACTGGTATGATAGGTTGTATATCCATTTCTGGCTTACATGATTTCAACTATGTATCATTTTGTTTAAATGTATAATCTCTGAATGACCAGGAACTTTCTCTTATGGCAATGACAGCTAAAAATCAACACAATTAAGAAATTCCATTTCATTCTTCATAGCCTTCCTACCCCATCTGCCCACAGATAAATACCAATATTTTATATCAGACTTTTTTTTACCATAAAAGTGTTATAAATATTTTGTTTTCTTTTTGCAGTAGCCCTAACAAGTTAGGCAGCATACTTCAAAAAGTATCGGAGATAATGGATAAGTCAAGCCAAGGGGAAGAGGGTCATATAAGGGGCAGAGAGATTTATTACTCTTGGCTTAACACATAGAAAAACAAAATAAAATTACTAAATATGATAATATCTAGGGGTAATATCATCATCCATTGGACAGGATTAAAAACTCAGTCCATTCTAATATCACCTCACACCTGTCAAAACAGCTAAAAACAAAATCACAGGAAACAACAGGCATTGGCAAGGATGTGCAGAAAAAGGAACCCTTGTGTACTGTTGCAGGGAATACAAACTGGTGCAGCCACTGTGGAAAACACTACAGAGGTTTCCTAAAAAATTAAAAATAGAACCACCCAAAGACCCAAAAAAATCACATTACCCAGTATTTATCCATAGAATGCAAAAACAGTAACTCAAAGGGATGCATGCACCCCTATGTGTATTTCAGCATGATTTTTTTTTTTCTTTTTTTAAGATTTTATTTATTTCACAGAGAGAGAGAGATAGAGCACAAGTAGGCAGAGAGGCAGGCAGAGCAACAGGGAGAAGCAGATTCCACCACTGAGCAGGTAGCCAGATTCAGAACTCAATCCCAGGATTTTGGGATCATGACCTGAGCAGAAGGCTGTCTCTTAACCGACTGGACCATCCAGGCACCTTTGCAGCATTATTGACAACAGTCAAATTATGGAAGCAGCACAAGTGTCCATCATCAACTGATGAATGCATAAAGAAGAGGTGGTATATATACACAATGGAATATTATTCAGTCATAAAAAAAGAATGAAATCTTGCCATGGAGCTAGAGAGTATAATGCCCAGCGAAATAAGTCAGACAAAGAAAAAGAAATACCATATGATTTCACTCATATGTGGAATATAAGAAACAAAACAAATGAGCAAAAGGGGGAAAAAGAGAGACAAAGGGAGAGAAAGAGAGAAAGAGAGAGACAATCCAAGAAACAGATTCTTTCTCTAGAGAACTGATGGTTACCAGACGGGAGGTGGGTGGGGCAAGGAGAGAAACAGGGGATGAGGATTAAAAAGTACATATTGTGATGGGAGAGGAGTGGGGGTACTCTCAGTCAATTAAAAACACATACTTAAAGTCAGAGAAAACAAGAGAGATGAATAACACCCCAAAGTATAGTTAGTGAGAAAAAAGAATAGGAGCATTATACATTTGCCAGTGATACTAATTGCACCCAGTTAATAAATATCATCAAAGCACATTATGAGAAGATTTTTAAATCAGGGTAATTTATTCATGGGGCTGGAAGTTGAGATGGAACTGGAAAGACTCTCCCAGGGAAGGAATGGCAGGTGAACCAAGTTGTTTAAAAAACAAGAAGGCGTTGAAAAGGAAATGTGAGTTGTTATTAGTGCTAATTACTGCAAGCAGAAAGTATTATGAAAAAAAGACTACAAATTTCTCACTTGAGCCTCAGGCCATGGGGAGCCAGTGACCCTATTCATAGGACACTTAAAAGAATGACCAGAATTGAGGAATTAGGGGCTGGAGACACTGGAATAAAGATGCTGGTTAGGAAACAATGAGATCATCCCCAAGTATAAATGGAGAAGGAGAACATGTAAGAAAGAAACTGTCAGTAGCTAGACTCTTTAAACATCACCCTGATTTAGTGACTGACCGGAATAATCAACACCTCAACACTATGCGGTGAATACAATGTGCCTCCTCCAGTTGTAAGTAGTCAGATGATTACTAAGCAGAAAGCAAAATGTAGTTACTTCAGCCTGGTCTTAAAAATTACTTTTGGCTCAGATCTGTGCAGTGTGCATAAAAACCTTCCTGCCATTAAGAAAATTTGAACTTGTTCTTCATGATTTCCATGTTAAGACTGCTGATTGAGGGAAGCCTGGGTGGCTCAGCGGTTTAATGCCACCTTCAGCCCAGGATGTGATCCTGGGGTCCTAGGATCAAGTCTCATGTCCCGCTCCCTGCATAGAGCCTTCTCCTCCCTCTGCCTGTGTGGCCTCTCTTTCTCTGTGTCTCTCATGAATAAATAAATAAAATCTTAAAAAAAAAAAAAAAAGACGACTGATTGATATTGATTGGTTGGTCAATTGGGCTGTATGGTTGAGAGAGAACTATAAACACAGGATCCTGTCTGATATTTTACCATCCTGAAGTGTCATTCTGCTCTGTTGGGATTTTTTCTAAACCTGGGTTTGGCCACTATAATTGACAGACCATCTTTGTGCAGCAAAAGAGCATCAGAAACCCAAACATGAGCATTCCAAGAGATCCTCACAGGGAGACCATCCTAGGCATGTGGTTAGTAGTAAAATATAGTGACTGGGAATGAGCTTCCTGCACTATCACTTCCTGGTGCAGAGAGTACACTAAAATGTCTTTAGTCTTCTTTACTTATGATTTGACTGTATCAAAAATTGGGGGAGATGGAAAAAGATTGTAATAAGTTCTGATGCCCTTGAAAAGAAAAATCAAGGCCTGTCCTAGGGAAAGGAATTTGAAAACTAATTCCTAGGTCATTGATTAAATCATGTTTAATTGTGTCTGAAGCATTACAAAGGGCTTGTGAAATAGATAACTCACAAAGGGCCTACAAGGGAATCATATAAATTCTACTATCATGCTGGCTGAGCCTAAAAATGAAACCAAGAACTCCACTCCTTTTGTAGTTTATAGAATAGATGGGGTGCAGTGTAAAGAAACAGGCCCCAGGAACACAGAAACTTGTGAGACCCAGATTCACCCTTTACTGACAAGGCAATTCTGCCCATTTCATCTTTCTAAGCTACAATTTTCTTCACTGTGAAACAAGTATTTTAACTATACCTAATGCAAATGCTTCCTAGGAATGCAATCAGATTGTTCTGTAAATTGTAAGGAACTACAGAGATATTCTGTAGTCATTTGACCACTCATTGAATGTCACATTCTAGCATAATTCTCATATTCCCCATTCCTCTTCATCAGAAGTCCAGCAATCTCATTCTGAGTATTAAAGAGCTCATGGGTCTCTTGAACCTTACTCCCCTCCACACAACTTTTGTCTTCAAAAAGGTTCTTTTCAGTAAATATTTCATTCTCCTCATTTCTCCAGATCTCATTCTCATACAAACCAATGTCATCAAGGTTTTTTAGACTTTCTGGAAAGAAGAAAATATGGGGAGTAGCTGTAATTGGGAAAAACCGAACTCCTGCTTAGAAGAACTAGAAAGATACTTACAGGCTACATCACGCCACCTAGTTGTGAGAAAATTTTAATAGTCAATTTCAATAAGCTATTGAACAATAAGCATAGGAAAGGGAGGCTCTAAGAAAGAAAGTGAAAAGTATTTCAAGTATGAGGTATTGTGCCCACTGGAGATAGATAGGCTCAGAAGTTTAGGACTTCTATCCTACTATGGACGCTATGGATAGTCTGGGGGAACCTATATAGACAACATCTTCTCAATACTTAAGGCATACAGAATAAGAAAGCAAAATTAAAATAGTTATCGGGGTGCCTGGGTGGCCCAGTGACTTAAGCATCTCCCTTCATTCAGCTCAGGTCATGATTTCGGGTCCTGGGATGGAGCGCCAAGCCAGGCTTCCCTGTTCAGTGGGGAGCTTGCTTCTCTCTCTGTGGTCTCCCTCTCTCAAATAAACAAAATATTTTAAAATTATCAAAGTGTATTTCTTTTAAGTATGTGCATGTAATAATATCTTTCATTAGGAACTCATCAAATAACTAGGAGTAGCATGTAGAATAATGAAGGGGTCATGAGCTCACTATGAGTATAAAGGTTATTTCAAGATATCTGCAGTACTGGGATGCTTGGGTGGCTCGCAGTTGAACGTCTGCCTTTGGCTCAGGGCCTGATCCCAGGTCTGGGGATCAAGTCCCACATGAGCCTCCCTCCGAGGAGCCTTCTCTCTCCTATGTATCTGCTGGTCTCTCATGAATAATTTTTTTTTTAATTTAAAAAAAAATTTAAAAAAAGATATCTGCAGTACTTCAAGTGATAAGAATTAACATCTGTGCTTCCAATTTCTGAAAAAACCACAGGAACTTGCAATATCCATTGTCATTAGTTCCCTACACACGTCATGGAAGGAAAAGAGAAGTTGCCTTTACACTTTGTAGAAATAAAGACACAATGTTTCCCCATCAGGTTTACAGCCCCATCATGATCTGTAGGACTTCGATTTTTGTCAAATTTCCCAGTAAAATTAAGTGGGCTTCCCAGAAATAAATAGGAACATTTCTGCCCTGGGAAAAAAGTGGCCCTGGATCAAACCATCTAGAACCAATTTACTTTCCACTGGTCACCTCAACTCCAGGAACTTGCTAGCCAACCACACAGCCTTCCCCGAGATTTTTCTTTTATTGTGTTTCACCTTTCCAATTCCTGCTGCCTATTCAGCAGAAAAATCGGCAGCCAACCATGGCTCCCCTGGTACCTCTCAACAAACTAGGGGAAGGAATCTGGTAGGGAGGATAAACTATAAACCACCAGAGGTGACACACTTTTTACTATTCCTTAGCACCAGGGTGGCAAAAAATTATGCGGCTTTAGCGAAGAATACCGTGAATAGTCCCTCAAAAGACTCCATCTGATCAAGGGGGAAAAAATCCAAGATTTCCCATTGTTTGGAAATATATAAAATTTTTTATCTCAATCTCTAATTGGTTAAGTATTTGCTTTAACGGAGGTACCGTAAACCCAGAGTACCTTCTGATTGGCTAACTCTCAACAGCTCTGCAAACCAATGGGAAAGGAAATTTCGCTTAACAATCGGAGACTATAGTAACAATTCCTAATTAGTTAAGAGTTACACGTTCTTCTCTAACATGTCAGGTCGCGGGAAGCAGGGCGGCAAGGCTCGCGCCAAGGCCAAGACGCGCTCGTCGCGGGCCGGGCTCCAGTTCCCAGTGGGCCGCGTCCACCGCCTGCTCCGCAAGGGCAACTACGCGGAGCGGGTCGGGGCGGGCGCGCCGGTGTACCTGGCGGCCGTGCTGGAGTACCTGACGGCCGAGATCCTGGAGCTGGCGGGCAACGCGGCCCGCGACAACAAGAAGACGCGCATCATCCCGCGCCACCTGCAGCTGGCCATCCGCAACGACGAGGAGCTCAACAAGCTGCTGGGCCGCGTGACCATCGCGCAGGGCGGCGTCCTGCCCAACATCCAGGCCGTGCTGCTGCCCAAGAAGACCGAGAGCCCACAAGGCCAAGAGCAAGTTTAGAGTTTCACAGCTATTACTTCCCCCAAAGCCAAAGGCCCTTTTCAGAGCCAAGTCTCTCCTACGGTAACGGTGACCCGGAATGGCGGTTGCAAAACAAAGTGCTTTAAGTGCCAGCGAGCCAATCAGACAGCGGCGCTAAACTGAAAACGCACCGCGGGCTGGGAACGCGCAACGAGCGGAAAAGGCAAAATGCACTATACTTACTAGTACTAAGCTCTTTTGCCGGATATTAGTGGGTGGCTCTGAAAAGAGCCTTTGATATTTGCAAGACATCCAGGAGCTGCAACTTTTACTTCTTCTTAGGCGCAGCTTTCTTTACCTTTGTTGTCGCCTTGGGTTTGGCCGCTTTGGGCTTGGCCGCCTTGGGCTTCGGGGCTTTGGCTTTGGTCGCCTTCTTGGGCTTGGCCGCCTTCGCCTTCTTGGGGCTCTTGGCCACCTTCTTGGTGACGGCGGCCGCGGCGGGCTTCTTGGCCTTCTTCGGGGTCTTCTTGGCGCTCTTCTTGGGGGTGCCGGTCCCCGCTGCCTTCTTGGGCTTCTTGGCCGTCCCCGCCGCCCGCTTGGGCTTGGCCGCGCCCGCCTTCTTGGCCTTGGGCTTGGCCTCCCCGGAGGCCGCCTTCTTGTTGAGCTTGAAGGAGCCCGAGGCGCCGGTGCCCTTGGTCTGCACCAGGGTCCCCTTGCTCACCAGGCTCTTGAGGCCCAGCTTGATGCGGCTGTTGTTCTTCTCCACGTCGTAGCCGGCGGCCGCCAGCGCCTTCTTGAGCGCGGCCAGGGAGAGGCCGTTGCGCTCCTTGGACGCGGCCACCGCCTTGGTGATGAGCTCGGACACCGGGGGCCCGGACGCCTTGCGCTTTCCAGCAGCAACGCCCGCCTTTTTCGCCTTCTTCTTAACAGGTGTTTTCTCTGCAGGTGCGGAAGCAGCAGGAGCAACTGGCGCGGTCTCCGACATTTTCCTGCTTAGCCAAAATACACAAAAAGTCCGCGAAGACTGTCAGGACGACGTGGCTCCAGCCCGGCGGCCGCGGGTTTATATAGAGCACGACTGAGTGATGATTGGCTGCCTGCGCGGTACGCCGCGCTGCTCCGTAGGGCTCCTCCGCTCTGCAGCGTGGCTGTGTTTCTTTCCTCTCAAAAAAGAAGAAAAACATCAGAAATCTAGGCATGAAATAATTAGAGATTTGGAGGAAACGGATCCAAGAGTCTTCAGGCTTCGTTCCTGCTTTATTTGCTTTACCTACTTTCGAAACCAGTACTCTGAAACTTTCCTGATTCTCCAAACTCTCTCGAAAACTTCCGTCAACTTGAGACAACTTTCAGATTTTCCTTAAAAATACCATTTCTCTCTGTTTCCTTTGCACGTCTGTCTTCCAGGGTATTATTCTGCACATTCTTTTCTTTGCGAGCTTACATAAATAAGCTCATTTTTACTCAAACCTACAAGGAAAAACGTTTTTTTCGCGAGAGCAATAGCACAGCTCTCCCACAGTTGTTTGCAGTGAGCACTGGGGATGGGCCCTGGGATAGAAAATTTTACGTTCAAAATAGATAACTATTTTTTAATAGATTCATTTTTAAGATTTGAGTGACCAGTATGTAAACTGTTTGATCCCCGTGTTTTGGTGATTTAAACATTTTAGGAAGAATGGGGGGCAATGTTGCTCCATTCATTTTCCAGATAAACAGTTCTAAATGGAAACTTCCCTAAAATAGGAGTAGAATAGATTCTTCAGACCCAGAGTGGGCATTAAAAATCAACCACCAAAACTCTAAGGAGGAAAAGTGATATTGTCATAGAAGCAATAGAATGGCAGTTCTATGTCATTTTACCAATCTGGTGTTGAAGAACACAAAGTCACGTGTTTATATCCCATCTCCTTAAAACCAAATTACTTAATGACAGACACCCTGTCCATAAGATATTTTCCCTCCAATACTTAATATAGAATTTTGAACATATTTCCTGTATTTCAAAATGATATTTAAAGTACAAATTTCATTTGACTCTTTTCCAACATTGGAAGTAGGGACATAAGATTAGAAAGCAAAAGTTCTCATTTAAATCACTCTGGATTTTCCTAATGCTTCCTGGACTTTTTACTAACAGAATATGAACTAGGCTGTCACAACCTCAATTATTTGGCTAAATATGTCCACCTAAGAAGTTGAACAAACATTTCACAGACAATATGACCCACTTTACTGTTTTATCTCTTTTAGTTGGCAACACAACAAAGCTAATGAAATTAGGTAAATATTGGGTAAGTAAGCACAAATTTAATATTCTCTACCAACTAATTGGATACTGAAATTAAACTCCATGCTTCTTAAAACAGATAAACAAGAAGAGTATTTTGGTGTTATGTTTCTTCTAACAAATACCCTTACTATCGAAATTTTGTTATTCTAGGTTACATTCAATAATGATTTAAGAATTTTCTCAAATAAATCCAAGATAGGATAATCAGTTTTGAAGATGTCATCTCTCCACACTTAACTAATTCCATAAAGGGCACTTGGCTTGTTTTTAAATAGTCATTTATTGACGGCACTAACTCAAACCAAGCCTCTGGGATTAGGTCCATGTTATATATCAACCACAAATACTGTGTATAAAGAGGTACATTTATAGGATTGGATCTGCAGCATGCAGTTCTCCCCCCAAAGAGGCATTTTATGAATATCTGGAAGAGGCTATTTGTCATCCTCAATAGCATTGTCAATAGCAATAGTCCCAAACATTATATCAGCCCTGTTTCTTTTCAGATCAGAGCTTATTATTATCTAGACCTAAAGATAGAATTAAAATTAAGATTTTTAAAAGTTTACCATTTCGGTCATCATTGTAGTCAAAACATCAGTTACTGAATACTCCTTTGGAATCATTCCCTAAATTACATACACTCAATTAAGATAGGTGACAAGTTCCCACAGCAGATGTCACCATTCCATTCTTGTACAGTTCTTGCTGGTTCCCAGGGCTATTTAGGTTCCAAATAAATGAGAAGACACTGGGGCTATTTCCTTAACTGTAGGTAATCTCTGCCCTTCCCGGAGGGCAATAGTTGAGATTTGATTCCGCCTCAAAAATTCTTCCACAGATGTTTATAGAAGGATGGGGCTTGACTGAATATGATCACTGCTACTGTCTAAGACCCAAGTACTTAACCTCTCTGTAAATGTAGCATGGACAACATTCTGGAAAACTGGCTCATCCCAAGGGACTGTAAACTTGAAATGTTTCCACTATTACCTTGGTAGCCCACACAAAAAAATTGTGTTCATTACTTTCAAGCCTCAGTCTGTGTATATATATTAAGATGATTGATTTTACACTAGACTGAAACTTTACATTTATTTTATAAATGTAAAAAAAAAAAAAACTGAGAAAGGGGCACCTGGGTGGCTCAACACTTGAGTGTCTGCCTTTGCCTCAGGTCCTAATCCTAGAGTTCCTGGATCAAGTCCCACATCAGGCTCCTCACAGGGAGCCTGCCTCTCCCTTTGCCTGTCTCTGCCTCTCTCTCTCTCTGTATCTCTCATGAATAAAATCTTTAAAAACAATAATAATAATAATAACTGAGAAAAAAACACAGCTGGATGAGTGATCGCTCACTTATTTCACGTTCTCCCAATTTTGGAGAAATTTTGGGAGAAAACCCTCTCATCATAGTAAACCACCGTGAAAGATCTAGGTAGCACTCATCAGGTCAGTCCACAGTGGCTGTACTTTCATGTTCCAAAATTCAGTGAATCTCAAAGTTTAAGGAGAAATAGGACTATAAGTAAATACTAAATAAATACCAAAAAGAGTGAAGAAAACATAAGGCCTCGATAGCAGATAGAGCATTGTATTTGGGTCAAATGTATTCAGAAGGGCCATAAGATAGCACATCTCTTTAAATTTCCTATCAGATGCTGTCATCTGAGGACATTCTCCCACTTGAAACTCCTTCAAGGATAACTATATCTCATTTTATTTCCTAAGAAGGGCACTACTGATGTCAAACTTCCAATTTCCTTTTGTATGTCCCCCTCTGTCTGTACTATCTGGTATACCCAGAAGTTGACTATTCTCCATCATATTTCAAAAATACTCTAATCCTCACTTCCTACAGTAAATCTCACTTTCAAACATCCACCACAGTCCCTTCCCAGTCTGGACTAGAAGTTCCTCAGAAGAAATTTACTGTCACAGCACAGCCCAACAGCATATATGCAATGATAGAATTGTTCTCTATCTGCACTGTCAAATAGACAGCCACCACCTACATGTGGCTATTTAGCAGTTAAATATGGCTGTAGTGACTGAAGAAATTCTTAATTTGATTTAATTTTAAGTAATATAAATTTAAATGAGCACGTGGCTAGTGGCTAACATAGGGCGGCACTGCTTTAAAACAACTCTTCTCAAACTTGAGAAAGCATACCACCCACTTTGAGATCCTGTTATTTTTAATTGCCATGTCAATTCAGTAGACTTTGGGTTGGATCTAAAATCCTGTGTGTCTAATAAGCTTCCAGGTGATGCTGTTGTTGCTGGGATACAGCTTCTCCACCCTTTACTGCTCAGCAGAAACTGCATTCTGGGCTGATGTCTGACCCCTCACCCTGAGTTTACTTTTCTCTTCCCTCTTCTAAGCTTTTTATTCTTTAAAAAAAGAAAAAGAAATAACATGTATGATCCTCTTTGTAAACCTGGTATTTGTACACTGATCTTGGCATATACTAGACCCAAACTTGTTGAATGAGTGAACGAATCAGTAGTGATTCTTGTTTGGTGCATAGGAGATCACTGTGTCTTAAGTTTTCAGGTAACTGTAACTGAGTTAAATTTCAGATAGTGAAATGAATAATCTGCTGACTGCCTATACCATAGGTACCAGCAGAGAAGGAATTTTTCTTTTTTTCTTTTTTTTTTTTTTGTTTGTTTGTTTGTTTTGGAATTTTTCTTAATTACCTTTTATAGGACACAGAAGGGAGGCACTTACTACGAGTGTGCAGAATGAGTAAATATTGGCATTTCTTTATTAGGTATATCAATGTATCATCTGTGTGTAGAACATTAATTCTCTTTTTTACTTGGACAATATTTTAGTTTCTTAGCGTTGATTTTTATTATTACTTCTGTTGATTTGCAAACTTTTACACAGCATGATGCACGTATCTTCAATGTTTTACTGACATAGATCAGTGGTAGATGGCAACTTCATAAGACCGGAAGCAGAAGGCCTCCGGTCTATCCTCAACAATATCATTTACTGGAACAGAGTGAGGTCTCCGGGTCTGGGATTCTTCATCTCTACGATGCAAATAGTGCTTTATAAATTTGGGAGTAAAGAGTAGAAATCCAATTAAGGTTTGCTCCCCGTCCTACAGCTCCCTCTTTAATCAGGAATGCTGAAAACCACCTAAGTCTACAAGTTCGGCCAAAGGGAATGTTCCCCTTTGATCTGCCAAATTTAAGTAAGTATTATTAAAATTGTAAGCATTAGTTCTTGTATTTTTAAAAGAATCTTCACATTTAAAAATTAATTTTAGGGGATCCCTGGGTGGCACAGCGGTTTGGCGCCTGCCTTTGGCCCAGGGCGCGATCCTGGAGACCCGGCATCGAATCCCACGTCGGGCTCCCGGTGCATGGAGCCTGCTTCTCCCTCTGCCTGTGTCTCTGCCTCTCTCTCTCTCTCCCTGTGACTATCGTAAATAAAAAAAAAAATTAAAAATTAATTTTATTGTCATCCCTCCCTTTTATAGACAACCGTAGAGTCACGGCCTCCTTTTTATAAATGATCAAAGAGCTTAGGGGGCTTAAACAAACATCAAGGATCGGAGGGACCCACAGGCAGACCCGGGCAGGGAAACCCGCGATTCCCGCTCTGCGAGGACACCGAGTGGGAGAGTCCCAGGCTCCGCCCCTTCCAGGCTTCAGCCGCGAGCCCCGCGCGGAGAGGGAAGAGGCGGAGTGGGTGCCGGTCCCGCCTCCACCGTTTCAGTTTCCGCAAAGGTCCGCAGGAGTGGTATATAAAGGGCCGCAGCCAGGATTTCGGGACTAGTGTGACTGTCACTAACTGTAGGTCTTGTCTGGTCGCGGCAAGGGCGGGAAGGGGCTGGGCAAGGGCGGCGCCAAGCGCCACCGCAAGGTGCTGCGCGACAACATCCAGGGCATCACCAAGCCCGCCATCCGGCGGCTGGCCCGGCGCGGCGGCGTCAAGCGCATCTCGGGCCTCATCTACGAGGAGACCCGCGGGGTGCTCCAGGTGTTCCTCAGAAGAAGAGCTGTTTTCGCAGGACGAAGGTAACGCCGCTACCTGGTCCTTCCTTCCCGTGGGCTCTAGTTAGCGCGCACTTCGTCCCCTGGCAGGTTCTGGAAACTTGTAGTTGGCAGCCGGCTAGGGTGGCCTTCAGACCAGGCCATGCTCACCCAGCTGCTTTCTCTACTTGAAAACGTGCCCTTGCTTCTCTTGGACAGCATTAGTCTGTTTTAATGGAGCCCATGACATATTACCAACTTTTTCCCTTAAGTTTTAATATTCCTCTGCTGGTGCCTTACTATCTATGTATACACTTGTGTCTCCGCTTGATCCAGCGCCCTATCAGTTCCTACCTTTTTCTTATGTTAAATCTCCCAAGTAATCTGGAGTACCTCCATGTCTCATTAACCATTCAGGGTTATCTGACTTCACCACTCACTAAAAATACCCTTGCTGTGGTTACCAGTGACCTAATAACATCTTTGCTAAATCTGACACTGTTCATCTCTCCTCCCTTCTCTTCACAGGGTTTTGTGGTACCTTTCTTCCTGATTCATCCTATGTGAGTATGATTCTTCTCAGTTTGCTTTTGGGGTTCCTGCTTGTGATTCTAACCAATATACAAACTTGCATTCTCAGCACATCAGCCTATAGATCCTCCTTGAGCCATCTCTTCCATAAATGGTGAGACATCCACACACCCAGGAAAGACCTGAGCATCAGCTGAAAGATAGAATAGATCACCCCAACATACACCAGTTTGGCATAAGGATTATTCTGAGCTAAAGGCACTTGAAAAACAGTTATGAGAATGGGGCTCTGACTTTCCCATTTCTCTCTGAAAGCACATAATGATCCCATGTGAAAGGTGTCATCTCTATATCCAGAAGAGAAGAATTTATCACCAGAAACAGGGAGTTGCACTAAGAGAAATCTGTACAAACAGGCCTTGTTAAAATAAGCCTGCATCTCCTTTCCTCCCCTATTTTTGTTGCTATTTCAGGATTACTACACTTTGTTCAACCTACTATGTAAACCCTTAGGCCTAACCACTTTTTGGGTCTTCATTTTCCTGTGAAGACTCCTATGAACACATAAAAATACTAAATAACATGTGTATGCTTTTCTCTAGTTAATCTGTTTTATGTCAATTTAATTCTCAGGTTCAACCAGACACCCTGGAAGGGTAGAAGGAAGTTCTGTCTCTTGTACATAGCCTTCCAGTCCGATTCTCAATGCCCTTCTGTGACCACAGATTCATGTCCGATCTTTCCCTGCATGCTTCATCACCCCACTTCCCCGTATAATCCCTCCACCTCACTGCGGTCAGAGACTGAGTGATGTGCACATTTCACTATCTTTTAGGCAAAACAACAAAAATCAAAAGCCTTCACTGGTTCTCCTAACATCTACAGAATAAAATCCAATTCTTGTGTTTTTTCTGGCACTTGCTCACCTGCACAATCTCCTCTTCCAGCCTCTGTCCTCATCCAACGCTGACTCCTCTAGCTGAATATACTCAACAACTTGTCATATGTGGAACTTTGTTTTCCTCAACAGTGTCCTTTATATACACCATTTCTTCTTCCACAAAGAACCTGCAACTCCTTTGGAGATTCTACAAAAATCTTTTTCCTCCACTGCTCTGACGTTCTCTGGCTGGGCCCTTTAAATTACACTGAGAAAAGACAGCCTAACGAGAGGAAAACAAACAGAAGCTTATCGTGTGCATCACATACACACACAAGCACTCAGTGGTAACTCAAAGCGGAAGTTAGAGTTTAGGATCTATGTATCTCACTTCTTAGGGGACAGGGAGTGAAGGGCTCTCATGGAAAAGCAAATGACTTTTTGGAAAGATAAATGGACCCTAAAAGAATAGATGGCAGATATGATAGCTGATGACAGTCTGTCTGGAAGTGGTACCAGCTTCTCATTTCCAACAGGAGACTAGTCTTTCTCCTGAGGAGGGGATGTATGACACTGAGTTATTTTTGAGGATCCGCATTTAGGCAAAGAAAGATTTCAGGAACTCAAATGCCTTCAGCACAAAATTAATTCTTATGCTTTGTATAAGTACTTATATAGGGTGGCATATTTTGGGGTGGCATATCCTGATCCCCTTCATTCCATTAAGAGTTTCCTTCAGGAGAACTTCACCTGATTCTCCCAGGAAAAATCAGTGCCTAGGACTTCCTAACATTCCAAAAAATGTACTCCACACATATGCCTAACACAACTTCAGAGTTCCCTATACGACTTCCGAGCTACTACACACTTAAACAGCTCCCTAGATGCCTTAAAGACTTGGACAATATCTTCATTTTGATATTCTCAGGACCCAGGTAATTACCAGCACATGTTATTCCCTTAGTAAATATTTGTGCAATGCCTAAATGATTCAATCAATGATTACACTATCAAAGGCCACAAGAAAACTTTTATATGAATTCTTCCCCTTTAATATTAACTGCTCCCCTAGAACTTTTTCCTCTCTTAACATTTTCCTTTAGACAGATGTCAGGCTTGTAGCTACAAAGCCCTATTGCAGACTTTTAAGATACAGACTGTAAACCCTTAATTTGTAATAAATTGTTTAATGGTTCCCAACCTGCATTTGTAAAATAAATATGACTCCTGTTTCTTGTTCTTACAGATCTTTATTTTAACGTCCACCTTTCAAAGAGGATAATTTTACCCAAAATTTTCTCACAAAAATGCCACTTTTATAGGCTCGTATGTAATCAAAGTGAGCTAGATTTCTATCACTATTTAATGGAATAGCCATATGTTGCTATGGAATTCCTAAGCTTTATTTTGCTGGCATGAGTTATAAGAGAAAGAAAATAAAAGAGGGATTAGCAGGATTTGGTAGGTCCATATTTGCTTTAAGTGTGATTCAAAAACACCTATTTATTGGGGTGCCTGCGTGGCTCAGCTGGATGGGCATCCGACTCGATCTCAGGGTCATGGTTTCAAGGCTCCATGTTGGGTGTGAAGCATACTTAAAAGAAAAGAACAAAAAACTGTTTCTTTAGTTCTCTAACTTGAGTTGATCTTTTCTATAATGTAAACTTTCCATAAATAATAGTGAAAGGGAATAGAAGGGAAGGGAGAAGAAATGGGTAGGAAATATCAGAAAGGGAGACAGAACATGAGGACTCCTAACTCTGGGAAACGAACTAGGGGTGGTGGAAGGGGAGGAGGGCGGGAGTGGGGGTGAATGGGTGAGGGGCACTGAGGGGGGCACTTGACGGGATGAGCATTGGGTGTTATTCTGTATGTTGGCAAATTGAACACCAATAAAAAATAAGCTTATTATTAAAAAAAAGAAAAAATATAATGTGAACTTTCCTAGAAATGTATGTTATTATGTTTTTAGCATATTCACATATACAGTATGAAAAATAGTTATTGCTACAGATCTTTTATGAAAATATTTAATCATCCAAATTAATTTACTCTGAAAATGGTATGTTTATTCAGAGTTATTGACTGCACTTTTTTTCTTAAAATTTTCTTTTTTTTTTTTTTTTTTTTAAGATTTTATTTGTTTATTCATGAGAGACACACAGAGAGAGGCAGAGACCCGGGCAGAGGGAGAAGCAGGCTTCCTGCAAAAGGCCTGATGTAGGACTTGATCCCAGGACCCTGGGATCACAACCTAAGCCAAAGGCAGACACTCAACCACTGAGCCACTCAGGTATCCCTTGACTGCACTTCTGAACCCAAGATTAAAATTTGGATTTACCTATATCTGATGTGGGAACCAAAGACAAATGAAAAATAAAATTTCCTTACTACTTATCACCCACTGACAAAGCCCTTAAAACAGGCAGGCAGAGTGACATTCCTCTAGAAATTGCCTCAATGTTAATACTTTGCTAAGGGCAAAAGGCAATCATAGCTTAAAAGTATCCTAACCTCCAGGATCCTGTAAGTCTACTTTAACATTAAAAAATCCTTTTGAAACTTTCCTTTATCTCTAGCCCCACCCGCCCCATCCCACCCCCACCCCGCCCCTGCCAAGATACTTGTTGGCAATCACCCTCCAAGCATATGACCTGCCGATATACATCTGAAGAGTCTCATGACTGAGTTTTTACCAAACAGTAATAAATGACCTTTTCCCAACAATAGTCAATCCACTCAGGATCCTGGAAACCTTGCTTCCAAAATACCTAAAAGGTTTACTCTATCTCTAACCTCCTTCCAACTGGAAAGTATTTAATGGGCCCCTCCTTCCTCCAGGGCAGTTCTTCCTATCCCAGTGCTTTAATAAAACCACCTTTCTGCACCAAAGATATCTCAGGAATTCTTTCTTGGCCATCGGCTTTGAGCCCTAACATCTTTCCTACATTGTATCCATTGATGTGGATTTTATTAGATTAGAATAGAATAGAATAGAATAGAATAGAATAGAATAGAATAGAATAGAATAGAAAGAAAATATCAAAGTACGATTTCATGTAATACATGAAAATATCACATCATTAAATTTTGGTTTCAATGATATATGGTTTTGTTTTGTTTTGTTTTTTTCTGGGGAACTTGGAAGACAAAATGTTTGCAAACTACTGCAAAAATTTATTTGCATAAACTACTGGTCCATTTCTTTCTTTTTTTTTTTTTTTTAAGATTTTATTTATTTATTCATGAGAGAGAGGCAGAAACATAGGCAGAGGGAGAAGCAGGCTCCAAGCAGGGAGCCCGATGTGTGACTCCATCCTGGGATTCGATCCTGGGAGATCACACCCTGAGCCAAAGGCGGAGGCTCAACCGCTGAGCCAACCCAGGCGCCCCATTTATTTCTTTCATACATTTGTGCAGTTCCCAGGCTAGAGCTTGGCCTCCTGTAACCGGGCTCCCGACCTGCAACCGTCAGCCTCCCTCACAGCTGAAATGGATATTTGTGGCCAGGCGCCACTGATCAGGCTCACCTTCCAAAGACTTCTTTTCAAAATTGATGGACGAGACAGCAGAGACTATTTGGAGCTACCCTTCTGCTGGAACAGGAGCTATCAGAACATCCAGACTCTTTGGTAGTGGCACCAACCATGGCTTCCAGGCGGGTCAAGTACTGATGGCAGCTGTAATGGCAGCGCCAGGCTGACCGCATAGCTAGGTTTTGGGTTTTGTACCTGGAAGTGTCTTCAAGCCTGGTTCCACAGCCCTCCCCAGAACGTGGTCATCTATTCCTTTAAACATCACCTTTAACGTTTGATCAGTCAGAGTCAGCCTTTCTTGTCTGCGACTAAGAACTCTCTCCCTCTCTCTCTCTCTCTCTCTCTCTATATATATATGTATATATATATATAATATGCTCTCTCTATATAATATGTAACAAAACATAAACTCCTATATTCATATGTATATATATAAAGTGGTTTTAAATGCTTTCTGGTATATTTTAGATACTTAAAGCTGCTTCAGGGCACCTGGGTGGATCTGTCAATTGAGCATCTGCCTTTGGCTAAGATCATAATCTCAAGAGTCCTGGGATCGAGTCCTATGTTGGGCTCCAGCTCAGCAGGGAATCTACTTCTCCCTCTGCCTCTGCCCCCAAATGAATAAATAAATAAATAATGTTGCTTCACAACGGTGATGTGTAAGGGAGATAAAATGAACAGGATAAAAACATACAAATTTTATTTTACATGTGCATGGAGTCTTCACAAGAAAACAAAAACCCAGAGAAGTGGCTAGGCCTATGTATTTACATACTTGGTTGAACAAAGGAAATTATGAAAAAAGTAATTAGAATGATATAGGGAGGCTGAAGGAAGATAAGGGTTATTTTAATAAAGTCCATTTTTACAGATTTCTCTCCATTTCATTTCCTGTCTCTGGTGAGAAGAATGTTTTTTCCTCCTGGGACAGGGAGGGGCAACCTGTCACATGGGAACTTTAGCTCCTGCTTTCAGAAAGTAAAAGGAAGGTCAGAGCACCCTTCTTCTACTGTTTTTCAAATGCCTTTAGCTGAAAATACTCAATTTTCTTTTAAATTTATTTATTTGACTGAGAGAGAGAGAGCACAAGCAGGAGGAGTAGCAGAGGGAGAGAAAGAGGCAGGCTCCCTGCCAAACAGGGAGCCCAATGCGGGACTTGACTCCAGGACCCCGGGATCATGACCTGAACCAAAGGTAAACACGTGACCAACTGAGCCACCCAGGTGCCCCAAAATACTCAATATTTTGATTATCAAGTCCAATTGACTTGATCTCTGATATCAAACCAGCATTTACTGAGGTGGCATGCTCTGAACCCTCACAAATGCAGAAAGGCTTCATTCCTTGTTGCGGCCACAGTGGACAGAATACCCAGCCCGGCCCCCCCCTGCAAAGATGCACACTTCCTAGTCCTCAGAGACTGGGAACATATTACTTTCCCGAAAAGGACTTTGCAGTCGCAATGAAGTAGAAGGTGTAGAGATGAGGTGATGATTCCAAATTATGCAGTGAGCTCCATGCAATGCCTGAATCCTTATGAAAGGAGACATGAGAGTCAGAAGAGAAGTGACCATGGAAGTGGAGACTGCATCAAAGTGCTTGGCAAACACAGGAAAGACCATGAGTCAAAGAATGTGGGTGACCTCTAGAAGCTGAAAAAGGCAAGAAAAAAAATTCTCTTCTAGACCTTCGTTGTAATACCTTAGACCCATTTTGAACATCTGACCTCCAGAAGTGGAAAACCCTAATAAATTTCAGTGTTTTTTTCTTTTAAACAACTAAGTTTGTGTTAATTTGATAAAGCAGCCACAGGAAATTAATACAAAACTAATATATCCTAATTGAAGTAACTTTATTTTTTATATTTTATTTATTAGAGAGAGCAGAAGCAGGGGAGATGGAGAAGGAGTAGTGGACTCCAGGCTTGATTCCTGGACCCCAGGATCATGACCTGAGCCAAAGGCAGATACTTAACTGACTGCACCACCCAGGCACCCTCCAATTGAAGTAGCCTTAACCTTCTGTCATGCTGTGAAAATTTGACTTCAGATTTTACCTGGGAACTTAACCTACACTTGACATAATGAACTCTAGTTCCCAGAGTAAAAGGCATAATTCTTTTATTTCTAAGATGTGCAGTTTGGATTCTTAATAAAACCAATACTTAATCTCCTATGTGACAAGCAATGAGGTAGACTGTGCTCCCAGATAGTAAAGATCATCAAGACATCACGGTGGAACTATATATTATATTGATAAAAGTCCAGACAAAAAGACCACCGGAATACAGTAGAGAACCCAGGAACTCTCACACCTGGGAGCACTCAGTATGGGGTAGAGAAGGCATAACAGACCTGCAGGGGAAATGTGATACCTTCTTGTAAATGATGCTTGGAAAGCTGGATATCCACATGGAAAAATGAATGAAATTAAAATTTCACCCCAAGATGACTAAAGAATGAAACAAGAAAGGCAAAACATAAACTTCTAAAAAATAGCATAAGTAAGTATCATTGTGATCTTGGATTAGAGAAGAAAATTTGTAAAATAAGACAGGAAAAAGGAAAAAATAAAATAAAAGATGGATAAATGTGACGGTATTAAAAACAAATAATGCAGTTTGTATAGGCAACCATGTAAAGAGCAAAAATATGTCACAAAACTGAAAAAGATATAAAGCTGACAAAATGCTAGGATCTAGAATATATATCAATACCTATTTAAATTAATAACAAAAAGGGGGAAATTATATAGAAATTGGACAAAAGACTAGCTCAGGAACTTCACAAATGAGAAAAGCCAAATGACTAATATGCCAAAAATACATAGAACGGGGGTGCCTGGGTGGCTCAGGTGGTCAAGTGTCTGATATCTGATTGCAGCTCAGATCTTGATCTCAGGGTCCTAAGATTGAGCCCCACATTTCGCTCCGTGCTCCTCAGGGAGTCTGCTTGAGATTCTTTCCCTTTGCCCCTACCCCGCTCCCATGCACAAGCTCTCTATTTCTCTCAAAAAAACAAACAAAAAAGCAGAACAGAAGAGAAAGTCACAACATAGATCAGCCCTGTGTGACTGCACCATTTTCCAAATGCAGGGATCCGTTCTATCACCCTGCTATGAGGGAAGCCTAACCAGAATCACATGGGGTCAGGGAGTGGCTCATCCCCAAACTGTTGGTAGGACACATGTGCTATTAATAGAAAAAGGTAAAGCAGGGATAAATGGATAAGTATTGAAAATAAAGCAGAATGCTAGAGAAGAAAGACCATGGACTTTTGTTCCTATAGGCCCTAGATTGACTCCCTGTATTTACCTTCCTTGGTATTTAATCTTAAACAGTTGGCTTAACTTCTCAGCCCCACTTTCCCATCTCTAGATTGGGGCATAGGCTCTGGCCAGGCTGTTTTGAAGATACAATGAAATCAGACAGACAGAACAAATATTATACTCCAAGCATAAATGAATCAGGTCATTGCTCAAAGGACTTATAGGCCCCAGTTGCATAAATTCAAAATGCCATGTCACAGTCAGAAAGTTATATGTAAACAATTAAGAACCAACAATAGTCATTTCTGTAAAATCCTTAGCTTGTTATTAGGTAAATTGCTTCATATAGTAAGGCTTTCATAGGGGTGGAATGGTTGGTCATAGTAACTCACACTTTTCTTATAAAGTTCATAATGTGTACCTAGAGTGTTTAATTGGGTCCTCACAACAATTTTGGGAGGTAGGTATGGTGATTTATCCTGTTTCTACAGGGGTTCAGACATGAATTGACTTGTAAAAATTCACTCATGTTAAATGTCCTCCGTGGCTCAGATTGCTCCTGAACCTCAGGAACAGACCCAAGATGCCACTCTAAAGAGGAAGTATTAATCTAAATTGTGGCTGACATAAAAGAATACACAGAATGGAGTGCCTGGGTGGCTCAGTGGTTGAGCATCTGCTTTTGGCTCAGGTCGTGATCCCAGGGTCCTGGAATAGAGTCCAGCATCAGGGTCCCCGCAGGGACCTTGCTTCTCCCTCTTCCTATGTCTATGCCTCTCTTGTGTGTCTGTCATGAATAAATAAATAAAATCTTAAAAAAAAAAAAAAAGAAAAAGATACAGAATGAATTAGTGCATCATTCTTGTCCCAACAGTGGGAGGACCAGACCAAGTTTACTGGAAGACTGATACAGCTTATTTTAAAAGGAGACAAAAGAACTTGTCAACGGGTGTGCAGCATTGTTGAGGAGGAAAGAGTGCAGTGGGTGATAAGGCTTAGTTGGCCCTCCAAGTATAGTAATCCTAGAGTGAAAGTCAGTTTCTCTCTCCACTTCCCCCCGCCTTTCCACCTTCATGTAACACCTACTCCACTCTTGCCACGCCATCTGCCATGGCCTCCACATTGCTCTGCACTCTGATCCACTCTGACATCTGCTAAACTGCAGAGGTGGCTTCTCCACAGGGAATCTTTTGACACATGAAACCTATACCAGATGTTCCTTCTCTGTGTGAATAAAACCAGAATCCTTGTCAGCATCTGCAAGATCCCTGACCACCTTTCCTACTTTGTTCCTAGTAGGTTCTCAGTTGGCTTGGAGTCACCTCCTTTGGCTATTTTCCCCAATCATACTGGCTGCCCTGTCGTTCCCAGAACACACAAAGCTTGTCTCGCATTGAGACTTTCCTCTTTGCAGGTCCCCTAGCCTGGAACACCCTCAGCCAAGCTCCCTCTTGAACTCCAGATCTTTTAAGTACGATGCAATGCCTCCAAGAAGCCTTCCCTGGCTGTCCCATCTAAAGTGATAGGCCATTTGCTATGAAATCACCCAGTTTCTTTCTTTTACAACACTGCTCACCATCTGAAATTACCTTCTCTATGCACTTGGGCATTGTCTGCCTCCTCTCACAAGTACCTAGCATAGTACCTGTCACACTGTGGGTGCTCAGGACATCTGGTGTGTGCTGAATATAAGTAAAGGTAATATCCCAAGGGGAAACCTCAGTCCTTTTCCTCTTAATGCCTCCTACCTGCAATGTTGTGATCACGTATAATCAAGTACCTCACCAAGAATATCAGCATCGCATACATAGCAGTGGGGAGGAAAACCATCAGCTTTGGAGAAACACACGTTTTAAATCCTTACTATTAGTTTGATTCAACCACAATCTGTAAACAAACAGTTATCAGCTAAGCAGACATTTAGTAAAAAGCCCACAGGCTTCTCTCAGAAAACCTCACGAGGTAAGGTGAGGTTTTCTTCCTTAGACAAGTCACTGAATCTCTCTCAACAGCTCTTGTAAATTCTGAAGTCCTCCGCTCTTCAAGCCCACAACCCTAGATGTAACAGCCATTTTAGTTTTATATATTAGCTTTCTTCTTTACAAATTAATTGGAGTGCGGTTTGAATTGAGCCCATTCCCCCAAGGGCCTAAGCACTTGTTGAGAAACTAAAACAAAATCAATGATGAGGCTGAAAACCCTAATAATCATTTGGGGCTATGACACAGGTACGTTCTGTGTCAGAAAGACCTATGTGCATGCCATGGCAAATGTTATTTACCAAACACTTGCTCTTCCCATCTTCCTGTAAGTTATCTTCCTCCCTGTTGGATCCCCACACCCCTGCCCCCTTCTCCTTAGCTCAGGATGATAGAAACCTCAATTACGTGACTGTTGAGGAATCTCCTTTTTATGGGGCCCTCGTATGTATGATATTTGCTGTTCCTCTGTTATTCTGTCTTATGTAAGTTCAAATATTTGACCAGCCAAAAAACTAAGAGAAGGGAAAAATCTGCTCTGTGAAGCCCGTAACACAAGCAACCACCCACTTCGGTCTATAGTGAGGAGCTACAGAAATCTTGGAGGAGAGGATTATGGCTCCCGGGGCTGGAAAAGCCAGGTAGCCATTCCACTGAATGATGTGAGTGCTGCCAAGTTCGCAAATAGGTGGAAAGGCAGAGAACAGAGGGTCCCATGGGTGCTGCCTGTCCTGGAGAGCTAAAGTAACCTTGTGCTTGTCTTCAGAGTGGCCACATGCTCCCAACCACAATGGGAGCTAAAAGAACCCTATTGTGATTCAAAATTCTCCTTTCCTCTCTTCTCTTGGAGAATTGAAGATGCTTTGGGTTTTAGAAGCAAAATATAAGAGAAAAATTCATTTACAATTTATTGATGATCATCATCTATCCCTCACATGGGTTAAACTAAGATTTAGAGATAAAAATTCAACTCTCAAACACTCTGTAATACTCCACACCACTTCTTGGAGTGTGAACACTGCAAGTGTTAACACTTTCCAAGATCTCAAACCAGAAAAGAGAGAAGCCAAGATTCAACCATGTCTCTTTGACTCCAAGACCCTCACAACAACCCTGTGGGGAAGGTATCATCCCCATTTTACAGATGAGGTCAGTAAGGCACAGAAAGGTTGTGACTTTTCACACAACTAGTAAGTGTTGGAACCACAATTCTAAGCCAGTCACTCTACCTCTCGTCTGCTGTTTAAACCCTGTCATGTGGGGATCCCTGGGTGGCGCAGCGGTTTGGCGCCTGCCTTTGGCCCAGAGCGCGATCCTGGAGACCCAGGATCAAATCCCATGTCGGACTCCCGGTGCATGGAGCCTGCTTCTCCCTCTGCCTGTGTCTCTGCCTCTCTCTCTCTCTCTCTCTCTCTCTCTCTCTCTGTGACTATCATAAATAAATAAAAATTAAAAAATAAATAAATAAATAAACCCTGTCATGCAAGGGCCCAAAATATTCTGGTGCCTAAGGAAAAGTTGATTGAAAAGCTTGGCTATGATTGGAAAAAAAAAAAAAAAAAAGTAACAATGGGAAAATATATATCCTAGAAAGGACTTTATGTCTAAGAAATGGAGCAAAGATTTATAGATATCTGTTTGGAGGTAGCAAAGCAGTGACCTTGTTATAAGCTGAGCAGCCCTGCTAAAACCTTACCCAAAAATCTGGTATATACTTGTCCAAAATATCATGTTCATATTAAAACACATGCACAGAGGCATCTGGGGAGCTCAGTCGGTTAAGTATCTAACTTTGGCTTGGGTCATGATCCCGGGGTCCTGGGATCAAGCCCAGTGTAGGGCTCCACACTCAGCTGGGAGTCTGCTTCATGTAAGACCTACTCCACTCTTGCCACGCCATCTGCCATGGCCTCCACATTGCTCTGCACTCTACTTTCCCTCTACTCCTCCCCCCACTTGTTCACACACTCTTTGTCTTACAAATAAATAAAATCTTTTAAAAAACACATGTACAAACTGGAGGAAGTTACGAAAAATATAGCTCACAATGGGAAGGTAAAGGCAGAAACAAAAAACCAAGTTCTATAATTCACATAGAAGAATCTAAAAATAACCATTTATCTGTGGTAAACTTTAAAAAAATCTTTTAAAATTTCTAAATGCAACCTTGAATTAACATCTATTTTTTTTTAGTTATGTTCTGTTTCATTTTTTGTTTGTTTTTAAATTTAAAACACATGAATTATTTTGTCACGTTTCAATTTTTCCCATGGAAAACCAAATGCCAATCAATTATACATCATTCTGAACTCAAAATTCATATATTTAGAGAGTAAATACTTAATTCTATGAAATGGGGTATATAGAGTAAGTTTTTTATAATAGTTTATAAAGTCCTATGTGGTCCATGAATGGTTTGAACTGTGACATCATCCCTGCAAGCTACTTCCAGTCACAAGACAAAGACTTTTAAATCTTTCAAAAGATTCATCTGTCATAAGAACAGATAATTTTCTAGATCTTTCACTTTATAAAACATGGAGATGGCCTACTTCAAACATAACTGTACTGGGTGTCTTCCAGTTGGCCTCCAGACTTAGCTCTACCTTCTCCCCCTGACCCTTAACCATGTAGGGCTCCCCTATGTGGATCTCATCAACATTTTACCTAGACCCCCACCTCTGGTTGGGTTTAGCCAGTGAAACCACCTGTAGGAGTTGGGAGGAAAGGAGAGATGGGTTTTGTGAGTATTTATTCCCATTCCAGGGGTCCCCACAGACTTCCCCTCTCTCAACACCTCAGCACCTGGTAGGGATCCCTCCCTGTGCAGCTCTCTTAACTGCTTCCCTCGCCCCATTAGGCTTGTAGGGGATAAGCTGCCCCACTTACCAGGACTGGGGTGAGTTACAATTTCTTGGGGTTTCTGTTCCCTGCACTCAGTTTGCAAATAGCTTCTTTAGGAAAATCTCTTCCTATAGCCCAATGTGAGGGGGCTCTCTGTTGCCTGTTTTGACCTTAACTGAACAGTGACATTAACCAAAACTGGTGACTACACAGCACAAAGTGCATGATCACAATATTCGAAAAAGATGATGCAAGCAGGCTGATTCCCAGTTCTTCAGTTGACAGGAGGGGCCATCCTCACTCAGGCAACTGCTGGCCCTCCTTCAGAAATTCTTCCCCAAGCTCCATGGCATTTAATACTCACTGTCCCCTGAATCTTCACTCTGGTGGTTGTCCTACTCTTTGCTAGCATGGCCCGAAGCAACCCATTCCATGTCCTTCACCTCTGGCCAACTTTGGCACGAAGGGAATAATACACATGCCTCTGACACACATCCTGGGATCGAGTGTCCTGCGGCTTCTGTCCCCTCTCTGCACGAAGACAGATCTTTACACTCAACCTGTTCAGTGCATCTCTCTCATAATGACACAGATCACTTTCAACACATTCTGTCACCTGTTTTATTTTTTCCCCAATTTGTATTATAAAATATTCAAACGAAAAAAAAGATAAAAGATGTGTTGGTCAATTATCTTTATAACCATCACCTAAATTCAGTAACTGAGCACAATTCACCACTTTTGTGGATATGTCTAGGAGCATGCACAGTTTTTGCTGAGCCTTTTAAAAGTAGATTGCAGGGATCCCTGGGTGGCTCAGTAGTTTAGCGCCTGCCTTTGGCCTAGGATGTGATACTGGAGTCCCAGGATCAAGTCTTGCATCAGGCTCCCTGCATGGAGCCTGTTTCTCCCTCTGTCTGTTTCTGCCTATCTCTGCCTCTCTCTCTCTCTCTCATAAATAAATGAAATCTTTAAAATAAAAAAATAAAAATAGATTGCAGACATCATGAGGCCTCTACCCTCAAATATTTATGTATCTAACTCCTATGAATAAGAGAATTCTCCACATAATCTTTTTTTTTTAATTTTTATTTATTTATGATAGTCACAGAGAGAGAGAGAGAGAGAGGCAGAGACACAGGCAGAGGGAGAAGCAGGCTCCATGCACCGGGAGCCCAACATGGGATTCGATCCGGGGTCTCCAGGATCGCGCCCCGGGCCAAAGGCAGGCGCCAAACTGCTGCACCACCCAGGGATCCCTCTCCACATAATCTGAACATTATCAAACCTAAAAAAAATTAATTCATAAAATGACCTAATACTCAGTCTGAAATCTTCCCCACTTGTCTCCAAAATGGCCTGTATAGCTTTATCTATAGAACTAGGATCCAATCAACACACCTTGTTCAGTGCTATATTACTTGAGTCTCTCTTAATCTTGAACAGTCCACCTTTTGGGAGAAACCAAACCAATTGTGTTATATAACGTCCTACATTCTGATTTGGTGTTTTTCCCTTGTCATGGTGTTAAAATGGGTCCTTTATCCCTGTACTGTGTGCAAACGGCAGCTTGAGACATGATTAGATTCTTAACACATTTGTCAAAGGTGATGTTCTGTATTTATAATACACAAGGGAAGGCACACAGGTGGTCGATTACTATTAGTGGTACTAAGTAAGAACACTTAGCTAACACGTGGCGGGGGTGGGTGGGGGAGCATTGGTCCACTGTAAAGATATTTTTCCCTTTGCAAATAAGGGTGCTTGAGGATACTTTGACACTGTTTAAATCTTGTGTTCCCCAACTTTTTCCCCCAAAAGATTTTAGCATTGATTATCTCTGACGATCTGGTCAAAAATAGGTTTGACAATAGGACAAAATTTGTGTGCAGGAAATACATTCAACATGGCATATGCTAAGGTTTATGCTCATTTCTGTTTATTCTAGAGCTAACAGATCTGACTCGGCAGCATGTAATATGACTGGGAGATTCCACCACTTCCAGACACACACACACACGCGCGTATGTTGAAAAAATAAAAACTAACACTAGAGAAAACATCCTAGTATACTTTGCTAAACTTTTCTATAGCTGCCTTAAAGAGGCAGTGTAGCAGTTTGACATCTGGGCTGTCTGGAGGCAGTCCAAAAGATTCCACATCTATGAACCTGTCTAACCCACCATTTCATTGCCTGCTGTATCTCCAAATTTAACTACTTCCTGCCCGTTGATCCATGGATCCTGAAAGTGTTCGTTCGATGCTACATTCGCAGCAGCTGATAACGAACACCAAACAGCATTAGGCGACAATCGTGCTGATGAACTTCCAACGTTTATACCAAGCCACCTCCACAGAGCAGCAGTAGCAGGTGAAAGAGATCCTTAGTAGAAAGAGCATGTGGCCCTGAAAAGGACCTTTGTGTTTAGGGAGGACAACCGGTCCATTGCGTTCAGCCGCCGAAGCCGTAGAGGGTGCGGCCCTGGCGCTTGAGCGCGTAGACCACGTCCATGGCCGTGACCGTCTTGCGCTTGGCGTGCTCCGTGTAGGTGACGGCGTCCCGGATCACGTTCTCCAGGAACACCTTGAGCACCCCGCGGGTCTCCTCGTAGATGAGGCCCGAGATGCGCTTGACGCCGCCGCGCCGGGCCAGCCGCCGGATGGCGGGCTTGGTGATGCCCTGGATGTTGTCGCGCAGCACCTTGCGGTGGCGCTTGGCGCCGCCCTTGCCGCGACCAGACGCAGTAGCAGTCACTGGATGTTACAGACCAAAGAGCTTAAAAGCAGCCCCCAGCTTTTGTAACAATTGTGCAGCCCCCCCTTTTGTAACAATTGTGCGGAACTTGGTGAAAACTAAAACACCGGACAACGCGAGAAATGGCGCTGAGCCAAAGGCAGGCGTTAAACCACTGAGCCACCCAGGGATCCCTGCAATCTACTTTTAAAAGGCTCAGCAAAAAGCTGTGCATGCACCTAGACACATCCACAAAAGTGGTGAATTGTGCTCAGTTACTGAATTTAGGTGAGGGCTTACAGATAAATGACCAACCCATCTTTTGTCTTTTTTCTTCGTTTGAATATTTTATAATACAAATTGGGGAAAAATAAAACAGGTGACAAAATGTGTTGAAAAGTGATCTGTGTCATTATAAGAGAGATGCTCTAAACAGGTGAGTGTAAAGATCTGTCTGCGTGTAGAGAGGGGACCGAAGCCGCAGGACACTCGATCCCAGGATGTGTGTCAGAGGCATGTGTATTATTCCCTTCATGCAGAAGTTGGCCAGAGGTGAAGGACATGGAATGGGTTAAGCAGTCAGCCTTCAACTCAGGTACTAATCCTAGGATCCTAGGATCAAGTCCCACATCAGTCTCCCTGCTTCTGCTCCTCCCCCCAGTTCCTGCGATCACTTTCTGTCTCTCAAATAAGTAAATAAAATCTTTAAAAAATAATAAATCTCAAATGACAGCCTTATCCTTTGGTCTCATATTTTTATGGGACTCCCATGCATACATAATTAAATTTTTCTCCTGTTAATCTGTTTTTATATCAACTTACAGCCAAAAACCTACAAGGGTAAAGGAAAATTTTTTCCTCAGCAGTTTTTTGTTTGTTTGTTTTACTAATCATTATGTTCTTGAGATCCATTCCAGTTGTTGCATCACTAGCCTCCCTTTGTATTACTGAGCATGATTCCATTCATGGATGCAGGAAAACATTTAACCATTCACCCATTGAAAGATATTAAGTTGCAAAAAAGAAAAAAGATATTAAGTTGTTTCTAATTTAGGGCTGTTACAAACTTTCATGTACATTTTTGTTTTGGGCCCCCTCCTACCCACCAGTTTTGTTTTATTTTGTGTTTCCTGCATCCCACCTCAAAATTACATTTTTCAAGATGCAAAAGTACTGCTGTGATGACTGGGAGCCAATAACCCTCTCAAAAGTCACAAAGAAATCACATGGCGTTGCTATTATTTACAAGTTGGCTTCAAGTTTCCAAAACTTTGTACTGAGCAATATTTTCAGCTGTTTCCGAAATCCAACATCTAGGTTCTGTAGCTGGGGATTTATTCCAAGAGCCTCCAATGTTTGTTGAATAAACTGCTAGTATCCCTATCCTGTGGTTCCTGCCACAGGACTTGTGTTTTCACTGACATGCAGAGCTGTTTACTTAGTTCCTGAAAAGCCTCCAATGTTTAGTAATCCCCACAGCTTGGGAGAAACCCTGTGATGAGGCTAGACATTCCCACGACTAATGTCTGTAAAATCTGACTGATGTGCAAATCCTGCATGGCTCTGGGGTTCACCATAGGCTTCTGAATTTCTTGGAGGAAACGTTAGAATCTGTAGCCTCCTTGGTTCTTTGAGGATTAATAATAGATCATGCACCACCACCTGTGCAAGGGCCGAGTTCTGCCTTAATGACTAACTAACTACATCATGTTTCTCACACAAGGAAGGTGCAGACACGAGCTGTAACAAGCTCTGAATTCCTGGGGTGAATATACTTAGCTGCTACTCCACTCCACCCCACCCCACCGGTTAGGCACAGTGGTGGTCTGCCCAGCTGTACCAGATAGGCCACTGCCCACACTGCTACTGGTATTGCTACAAATCGAACTGGAAACTCCACAGATCCCATGTTTGAGGTATTGGGTCTCTATTTCCAGTACGGAAAAGCTACCATTACAATAGGATGTGTTGTTGCTCAGTAAAGAAAAATGGGATTGCCAAACTGTTTTCAGGCACCAGCCAGCATAGGTTCTTGATCAGTGTTAGGTCCCACCATTGTAAACCCCTAGGAGGCCTCGCCGGTTGCCTAAGGATCCGTCCTTTCTGAGTCAGAATGAATGGAGGAAATCCACGCCTGGATTCCTGGCAAGTTGCAGTCTTATAAGTGCTAACATGACCGCATCTATCAATTGCTGCCCTTGTAGATCGCCCTAGCTAGCTGCAGGTCAGGGTTTGGGCAGCACGCCCTATAGATTTCCAAAATAAGGAGCTAATTATTTTCAGGAATTGATAAGATTTGCCGGTTCATTTAGTTGAGAGTTAAAGACCCAAAACGGTCTTGTGAGCCTCCTTAACTACGCTCAGCCATATCGACAGTAGGAAAAGGTTAAGACCTACCAAACACCCTCTGCTGGAGATTGCACTGCAATTGGCCGGAGTACACTGCCCAGCCGAGGAAAGGAGCGCGAGGCTTGGAGTGCTCGCGTGGAGGCCAGGGTAGAGAAAGGGCAGCCGACAGGTGCGTACTGGCACCGCTCCTGTTAAGTCCCAGCAGCAAATGCTGTCCTAGCTGATCAGTACCCGGAGGGCGGAAGGGGACAGGGAGAGTGCAAACACCCCATTCACTCCAGGTACAGCTCATCCAAGCGAACCTGTAGGTGGCTCTGAAAAGAGCCTTTGGGTTCAAAACTTGCGTTCTTCGTGGCCACTTACGCCCTCTCCCCGCGGATGCGGCGCGCCAGCTGGATGTCCTTGGGCATGATGGTGACGCGCTTGGCGTGGATGGCGCAGAGGTTGGTGTCCTCGAAGAGCCCCACCAGGTAGGCCTCGCACGCCTCCTGCAGCGCCATGACGGCCGAGCTCTGGAAGCGCAGGTCGGTCTTGAAGTCCTGCGCGATCTCGCGCACCAGGCGCTGGAACGGCAGCTTGCGGATCAGCAGCTCCGTGGACTTCTGGTAGCGCCGGATCTCGCGCAGGGCCACCGTGCCGGGCCGGTAGCGGTGCGGCTTCTTGACGCCGCCGGTGGCCGGCGCGCTCTTGCGGGCCGCCTTGGTGGCCAGCTGCTTGCGCGGGGCCTTGCCGCCCGTCGACTTGCGCGCCGTCTGCTTCGTGCGAGCCATGACCACCAATTGCAAAGAGAGTTCACAGTTGAACTTGCCGGCTCCTATTTATAAAGGCAACATCCTCCTGATTGGTCCGAATCTTCAAATTCCGCGCCGTGAATTAACTTGATGGGCTTTGTGATTGGCTCCCAGGTTTCACTTCAGAAAGTCTCATGTTGAAATGTGTTTTGTATCCTCTGAGTTCTCTGTCCTTTGTTTAGCCTGTATTTCATGTTTTGCAGTACCTTAATTGGTCTTGTTTTAATCCCTTTGTTTGGGATTACATTTGGGAAGAGACTAGAATGACAATTTACAGTTCCTGAGCGGTTTCAGAAGCTCTGCGCCTAGAGGTGATTGATCCAGTCCAGTCTCGTCCTTTATCATTTCTCAAAGTTTGACTTTGAAGCAGCGCTTTATTTTAGCAGTGGAAACACTCTATCCCAAAACTCCGAACACACTAACACTGGCACTCCTTCCAGACACTCCTCTCCTAGGAAACATAGAGATCGCACCCCTGTTGAAATGTAACGATCCTCTAATTCTGAAAGCTTAAATTTTGCCGACTTTGATCAAACCAAACTAGAAATGCCATGGCATAATTTTTAAAATATTTTAATAGCTAACTCTTGTATTCTTTTTGCTGTATTTAGTATCTGGGGAACTGCAATTTGGCAGGAAAATGGGGTCATAAATTTATAACAGGCTTCTGTCTCTTTAGGTCAGGACCTAGGGAGACACAAGGGCCATAAATATGTATTATTGACGAAACAGGAAGCTTTTGTTTTGAAAACGAAAACTTTTTTCTGATGGAGAAAAGACTGGAGTTGCTTCCACATAAACAGCCAATCAAAAAGTAGATTGGATTTCACCTTATTTGCATAAAAGGTTTCTATTGGCTTGATTTGCTCCAATCAGGCATTAAGACCCATTAAGCCGTTATTTGCATACAAGCCATATAAAAGTAGGCCAATGCCGCCCTTTGCTTTCACTTTCCTCGGTTTCAGTGTAGGGTTTGCATTATGCCTGAGCCCGCCAAGTCCGCGCCGGCCCCGAAGAAGGGCTCCAAGAAGGCGGTGACCAAGGCGCAGAAGAAGGACGGCAAGAAGCGCAAGCGCAGCCGCAAGGAGAGCTACTCGGTGTACGTGTACAAGGTGCTGAAGCAGGTGCACCCCGACACGGGCATCTCGTCCAAGGCCATGGGCATCATGAACTCGTTCGTCAACGACATCTTCGAGCGCATCGCGGGCGAGGCGTCGCGCCTGGCGCATTACAACAAGCGCTCGACCATCACGTCCAGGGAGATCCAGACGGCCGTGCGCCTGCTGCTGCCCGGGGAGCTGGCCAAGCACGCCGTGTCCGAGGGCACCAAGGCCGTCACCAAGTACACCAGCTCCAAGTAAACGTGCCAAGTAAGCGTCTCCTTCCCAACCCCAAAGGCTCTTTTCAGAGCCACTCACTCCTTCACGTAAAGAGCTTTAATACTGAATTGTAATAAGGAAAATCTGCCAAAGTTAAAATGTTTTTCTCCCTCAGTTTTATATTCCCGTTAATGTTTTCTCCGTAGCCTTTTTTTTTTTAAGTCTGTTCATGAGAGACGGAAGCAGAGACCTAGTCTGAAAGAACTAGGCTACCTGAGGGGATCCTAGTGTGGGACTGAATCCCAGGACCCCGGGATCATTACCCGAGCCAAAGGCAAGTGCTCAACCACTTGAGCCACCTTGGTACCCCTCAGTAGCTTATTTTGCTGGAACAGAGATGGTCTCCGCAAGTGCAGAGCAGAAAAACTTCCTTTGCAAACTAAGGCAGTTTGAGCTACTGCTCTGGGTTTAGGGTTTCAGGAGATGAAATTAACTCCGGGCAAAGCTTTTGCCAGGGCTTACAGCTGAAAAATTTTTGAGTTGTGCGGACAAGTTGAATTTATATTGGCATCCTTTATAGACGAACCTGTCCAGAGTGTATACTGTTTGGTGAGTCTGAGACTTTGTTTAGCAGAAAATTGGATACTGTATACTTGGTAGGTTGAGAAACTAATTTCATGGTAAATGGAAGAGGTTGAGGAAGACTTCCTGAAAAGAAAGACTATTGAATTACTCAACTGTGGCTATTCTGCAAGTAATAGAAGCATTCAGGCCTCTTGGATTTGTAAGAGGAGGAAGGGAAAGCAGCAAGAGCAAACAGCCTGGGAACAATTCCTCATTGGAGAAATGTCTGGCAGCCAGCAAAGAAGCCAGGTTTGAGTAATCTTCCCTTAGGAGGCTTGATAGGAATCATTAACAGAATACAATACAGCTATAGATATACAAAATACCTTGAGATTAATCTCAACCACAGCACTTCAGTTACTGTCCTCACTTTTGACAAGTCCACCCTTACAGGCATTTCGCTGTTGGATCATGGAGTGTGGGGCAGGGAGGGTGGTAGTTGGTAGTTGGTATTCCAGGATCATAGATCTGAATGCGCCTCACATTCTTGCCTAAAGGACATGTTGAGTGAAAGGACTAGAACTTCTGAGTTTATTTGTTCAGGTAGTGAGAGCCTGTTAAATTTCAGAAAGTGAGATCCTGGGAAAGAGTGAGCAGGATAAAAACAATCCTTGACCTCACAGGGTTCCTACTCTAGAATGGACATTTAAATAGTAATCTTACAGCCTTAACAGAAGGGGTAAGCCTCTGAGGGTCACTTTAGCATTGCCAAAGCTGAATGGATTTATCTTGAAAAGCAATTCTGGAAGGAAGGTGGAGCAAGAGACAATGATAAGGAAAAAGGAGACAATAAGGAAAGGAAAATCCATGTGCAGACAAAGATGCAGAGTTTGTATTTATGGACTATAGTTAACAAGGGCGATGTATTTATATATTCATCTGGCCATGTCTCATCTGGTTCACAGGGATTTTGTAGAAGTCCTAGTGCTGTACCTTACTAAAATGTAAGATCTTACTGAAATGTAGAAAGGAATGCTAGGATAGTAAATCTTGTCCATTGATCCTCTTAAGGACTATTTTTTATGTACACCTAAGAGTTAGTATTAGATACACTTGGAAGTGACCAACAACCTAAAATAGTCACTGGTTAAACTCGATAAAAGTCTAGTTCTCATGCTCAGGCCTGGAATGGGGCCCTGCTCTCCTTAGAGAACTCCTCTCCCTCTGTGTGCAACGTGTGTTTTCTCTATTATTTGAGAATATTCTCAAATATATTCTGCTATGAAAATCTATAGAGGACCAAGACGAGACCGATTAATCAGATGAATAAAACATAAGAAATGTTAGGTAGGTAATTCCTAAGTAAGAAACTTCTAAGAAGTGTTGAATAGATAAACAAGGAATTTTATGAGATACAGGCATAATTGAAAAGCTATATTTACCAAAAATCATAAATTAGTGCCTGGAAGACATGTTTCACATAGAGAAAGTAAGTAGAGCTTGTGGACTTCACAGAGATAGGACAAGACGAAAGAACCAAGAAGCGCCAGATATTTGTGAGACACCAAATATTTGTGAGGTATTCAGTATTTATGTAGTCTTATATTGTCCACCCACTGGTGACTTCTGCTTTAGCCACATTTGCCGTCTGCAGACAACACCGACATAAAAGGCATGGCTGCTTGGGATGTAACTGTCAGCCTATAAGGGAGGCCTTGTGCATCAGAAATGGCCTGCCTGGTGGTAATCTGGTATCTGAAGACATTAAGGTCATTTCCTACAAGTGAATCTAGCTGTCAGTCGTATCATACCCCTTCCACCTTGTAGTCCAAGATGTCCACTCCAGCTACAGCTATCTTGTTCACTTTCCGTCCTGAATGAAGGAGAAAAGGATAAGGAAACACCCCCCACCATTTACTGAAATCCTGAGGATGCCATAAATCTGCCTTTGTTAATATACCATCAGCCAAAAATAGTCGATGGCCACACTAGCTACAAAAGAAGCTCAGGGAGTTTAATTAGTGTGTAAGAAAGGAAAACCCATTTCAGGGGACAGCTGTGTGGTAGTCGCTGCCATAGCTACTATAAGTAGGTAATTCCTACCTAAGTGGATAATTACAAATATTATCAATAAGACAGGAGGGAAACTGATGAGTTCTTACATCTACAGTAAGACACTGGAGTTTCCTGGTACAATACAAATGAATTGTAAATATTGGCAATACTTGCTTTAGTTGAGGAGAAAACAAAATGATACAAGTCTAGTTAGGAGCACATTTTCCTTTTCAGATGAACGATGCTCAACACAATTGGGAATCGTGTGTTTATTTCCTGTCACCCACAAAGACGGTATCCGTGAGCTCCACACAGGGTACTTTACCCAAGTTATTCACTGCTCTGTTTCTGGCACCTAGAACAATGCGGAGCACATAGTAAGCACTCTAGTTTTTGATGGATGGATGAAGTAAAATTAAACTATGCAGGTAACATGCAACAGTCATCCATTCTCTAGTACCAGAGATAAAGTCCATGACTGAATTATTCTACTGTGTGAATAGTTCACCTCAGTTTCTTCATCATTTATTTGGGCTACTAATGGCCCCTAAGCCACAGAGTTATTGTGTAGATTAAATAAAATGACCTATGTAGACACCAAATTATACTTTGTTTTCATTTATCTTTTAAAGATTTTATTTACTTATTTGAGAGTACAAGCAAGGGGGAGCAGTAGGCAGGGGATGCGGGACTCAATCCCAGGATCCTGGAATCATGACCTGAACCAAAGGTAGACACTTAACAGAATGAGCCACCCTGGTGTGCCCCCCAAATTACACTTTTGAACTAATGAAGTCATGACTCTTTTACCTAGACAGTTCCCAAGGCAGGTATTGTTAACAGCTCTATTGGGCAAATGACACAACAGATACTGAGCTGCTATCCAGAGCTTGCAGCTGGCTGTCAGAGGCCTTAGATTCTTCCAGAAACACTGCCGCTGACTGAGCCAGTGAAGTACTGAAGGGTAGCTCACCCCTGTTCCTGATACAAGCACTTCTTGCCTAAAACCCTAAGGACATTTGCATCTGTAATCCTTATTTTGCAATCCAAATAAATGGAAGGTGTCACCTGAGGGTAAACATTTTGCCTGTGGCAAAAAAAAAAAAAAAAAAAAAAAAACACTAATGAGTATGAAGTACCAGGATATGAATGGCATTTAACCCTTAATTTTCAGACTTTTTTCTCTATATAAAATGCTAAAGGTCAGCTTCTATTTTCAAGGTCTGAAGAGCATAAAGCAGGGCCCTCCTTTTTGTACTGGAGCACTATTGAGACTATCTAAATAGAGAGCAGAACCTGCTTAAGTGGGAAACAAACACAGAAATTCCTTCCTATGTTCAACTCCTCTCAAGGCCTTACATCTCAGAACTAAAGTCTACAAGCCCCTCCTTGATCCGGCTTCTTTTTGCTTCTCTGTGTCTCCTCCTGCTGTGCTCCTCCTGCTGTGCTCCACCCGCTCCAGGCAGCCACCTGGCCCCTTACCCTCCCCTCTCCACTAATTTCAAGTCTATGCTGATGTCATCTTTATAGGTAGCCTAATCCAAATTTCACCTTCCCGTAACACTCCTTATTCTAGCTTTATTTCTCTCCTTCTTGCATTTAATATACTACACATATCTGATTTTATTGTCTCTCCTTCCTAGACTCACATGTAAACTCCTCAAGGGCTAGGAATTCTGAATGGATTGTTGGAGTATATTCCCAATGCGCAGAACAGGACCTGGCACATTGCAAACTATCAACAAATACATGAAGAGTAACCAAAATTTTAAAATCCATCAATGCTAACCAATGTTGGTTGGTTGGGGAAATTGTCATGGCACCCTAATTAGGTTTTAAAATGGTGGACATGTTTTAAAATATTGAGAGCGAAAAGGATAAAATTTTCTTTCCAATGATCAAGGCAGCTGGGTGGAAGAGACACAGATAAAACATTTGGCTAGTGTTGATGATGTTGAAACCAGGTGCAGGGCACACAGAGTTTATTAAACTAATGTTTCTACTTCCATATAATTCTGAAATGCCACATAATAAAAAAAATGAAAAGAATAGCTAGGAAAGAAGGAAAATATAAACTGATAAATAAATAATGACCATGGAGAAAGATAGGTGAAAACCTAAACAGGACTGTGTGCCCAGTGTGAAGATAGACAGGTATCCACAAGTTGCCTGCCAGGAACTTCCTCTTTGTAGCATCCCTTAAAACCTGGTATTGTCAATTGCCCAAAGCAGGTCCATCTCTCATCACAGACTCACATTAACACTGTCCCCAGGAATTACTACAAAAACCAGATACTATTTGATTCATAGCAGAGATTTAATAGTCCTCAAGCAAGCCAGGAAATCGTCTTTAGAAGAGCAGTATGTTTCCTCCAAAAGCAAGCTCACTCTCAGAAAGCCTGATTCTGCAGATAAATCATTGCTAAACCTGCAGTCAAAGCAATAGGAGCAAATCACAAGATTGGAATGTATTATGCAGCATCTGCTCTTGACTAGCGACCTGTTGGAAACGCCTGAGTTTTAATGATTACAATTGCCTGGGATTACCCTCCAGGCTACAATTAGAATGCCACTGACTGGCCCACGGGCAGATATTTTTTATAAAACCTCCAGTTGTACTGTGCACTCAATATCAAGGTCCCTGATCTCTAGATGAAACTACCTTCCCTGGTTCTTTTCTTGTGCAATTGATTTACAGATCATTTAATTCTGTGACATAAGCATGCTGTTTGCAAATGCTTATTCCTAGTATTCCTATGGAGAGGTCACAGGTTCCTCTGTTGATGAGCCCAAAAATACTTTTGAAAATAGGCTTCTTAAACTAGTGTTAGGTCAACCACCTGAGGTGAACGTGACACAATGTCAATTTTCACTAGGCCTGCATAGGACAGGATGGGATAATCTACATCTTTTGCAAGCTCCCAAGTGATGCCCATGTCACCGGTGGACAGAGGCAGAGTCAAGGACCACACAAGTCATTAATGGTCTTAAATTGTTACCAGTAAGCTCCTTAGAAATCCTGAGTCTAGGTAACATCCGGGTGGCTCAGCAGTTGAGCATCTGCCTTTGGCTCAGGTCATGATCCCAAGTCCTGGGATAGTGTCCCTTATTGAGCTCGAGAGGACGCTGGTTTTCCCGCTGCCGGTCTTTCATTAATTAAAAAAAAAAAAAAACCCTGAATCGAATTCCATAGAAATCAAGTACCAGCCTGCATCTTTCTAAGATTTTACATGAGAACCAAGACTTCACTTTTATCAAGTCATGGGAATTGAGCAAATTAGTTTCAGACATGAAGTCAAACATGTCCACAGAACTAGTTTTGCAACGGTCATTGCCCAAACTTGCGAAAACTTACACCGAAGCATTCTGCACATAGGGAGAGGCTGAAAGGAGGAGCGGAGGGCACAACTGAAAGCCCAGGAAAAGAGCAAACATCACGTACCAAACCTCCACCTTTTAAGAGCTCACCTTAACACCAAGAACCAACTTAAAACGGGTTTAAAAAAGACTCGAAATTGAGGGAACACAATTACAGCAATTTTAGAGAAAAAGTGGGTGGCTCTTAGAAGAGCCTTTGAGTTAATTCAATTAGCGGGGGAAGCTTTACGCCCTCTCCCCGCGGATGCGGCGCGCCAGCTGGATGTCCTTGGGCATGATGGTGACGCGCTTGGCGTGGATGGCGCAGAGGTTGGTGTCCTCGAAGAGCCCCACCAGGTAGGCCTCGCACGCCTCCTGCAGCGCCATGACGGCCGAGCTCTGGAAGCGCAGGTCGGTCTTGAAGTCCTGCGCGATCTCGCGCACCAGGCGCTGGAACGGCAGCTTGCGGATCAGCAGCTCCGTGGACTTCTGGTAGCGCCGGATCTCGCGCAGGGCCACCGTGCCGGGCCGGTAGCGGTGCGGCTTCTTGACGCCGCCGGTGGCCGGCGCGCTCTTGCGGGCCGCCTTGGTGGCCAGCTGCTTGCGCGGGGCCTTGCCGCCCGTCGACTTGCGCGCCGTCTGCTTCGTACGAGCCATCTCGAGAAAACAGAGAGAAGACTACACTACCAAGTCTCGCAGACTACATTGCCCTTATATATACTCAGAACCGTTCCGATTGGTCTTGCATTTTTCAAAACTCCCGCGCGATGAAACCATTGGCTGAAGCTGAGGACGTGATTGGTGGACCACTGGAGGCTCCGATTGGATGAATTATTAAACATTCCAATCCGGTCTTTGTTGTAGTCAGCCAATCCAGAAATTAACCTTAGGGTGTTCTGCTTCAACTCCTCTCAGATTCCAAATAAGGCATAACCAGGGGGCAGGGGAAGATGCTAACTCTGGCTCAGGAGACTCACGTAATGGAGCGCAAGACGGAGGGTCACGTCTTAAGAACAAATTTGTTTTCTGATGGTTACTTTAACTGAATTGAATAGCGGGGACAGCCCCTTTCTATATCCACTCTGGGAAACCACAGGTAAGACGACTGGCCCGGGGACGAAGCGGTCACCACCGTGTGACAAATGTTGGGATTTCCTTTCATTCACTTCAGCATAGAAACAGCCTGCGCCGATTTCCGGTCCCATACTTTTTTTGCCTTACGGCATCCCAGGCTACCACCCCTCCCATGGAGGTTCATTGAATTATCCCTTACTTCTGGTTTCCTCACTGTAGGTGTATTACTCGCTAAACATGATTGAACATGGAGGCCCCTGGCCATCTACATAAAGCTAGGGTTTTGCAAACATTGCCATCACTAACTAGCTTCCCCTCACGTATTAGAACCTTGCCTACCATACTCCGGTTTCTGTCCAAGTTAAGCAGCCACAATTTATTGCAATGGATACACTGATTTTACTATCCAGAGCCCGTGCCCGTGTAAGGCTTACGTAATAGAAAAGCAACACTTTGTTACAAGCTTCCTAATTTGAAAATGTGGACGGCTCTGAAAAGAGCCTTTGGATGGGAAAATAAGCTTTAGATGCACAAAGAGGTATTTAGGTAGGTTTACTTCCCCTTGGCCTTGTGGTGACTCTCGGTCTTCTTGGGCAGCAGCACGGCCTGGATGTTGGGCAGGACGCCGCCCTGCGCGATGGTCACGCGGCCCAGCAGCTTGTTGAGCTCCTCGTCGTTGCGGATGGCCAGCTGCAGGTGGCGCGGGATGATGCGCGTCTTCTTGTTGTCGCGGGCCGCGTTGCCCGCCAGCTCCAGGATCTCGGCCGTCAGGTACTCCAGCACGGCCGCCAGGTACACCGGCGCGCCCGCCCCGACCCGCTCCGCGTAGTTGCCCTTGCGGAGCAGGCGGTGGACGCGGCCCACCGGGAACTGGAGCCCGGCCCGCGACGAGCGCGTCTTGGCCTTGGCGCGAGCCTTGCCGCCCTGCTTCCCGCGACCCGACATGATAGCACAGCAACAACGCACTAAAGAACAGGAGTCGAGACCGGCAAAACGCAAAGAGCTGAACTATTATACCCTGAGGCGGTTTCGTAAAGCAGCTTATGCCGTTGGCACAGAAGAAATTCCAGCCAATCAAAAGACACAGCCAGAGTGCAACAATGCCCCTAATTTGCATAGAACGTTTGTGAGTTACAAGATCAAATTATTTAAGGTTGAACTACGGGGAAAGACCAATGAGAGCTTAGGATAAAGAAGGAGCCTATCGGCGGTTAGGATACTGTAGAAGCCAATCAGAAATGTAAGTCTGCAATCCCTAATTTGCATACGTGTCAAATAAATAGGAGGGCGCTTGGTCGCGGGCGTACTTTTGTCGTTGCGCTTTAGTACTGGTTTCTGATTGTGAAACCCGAGCCCGCCAAGTCCGCGCCGGCCCCGAAGAAGGGCTCCAAGAAAGCTATCACTAAGGCGCAGAAAAAGGACAGCAAGAAGCGCAAGCGCAGCCGCAAGGAGAGCTATTCCATCTACGTGTACAAGGTGCTGAAGCAGGTGCACCCCGACACGGGCATCTCGTCCAAGGCCATGGGCATCATGAACTCGTTCGTCAACGACATCTTCGAGCGCATCGCGGGCGAGGCGTCGCGCCTGGCGCATTACAACAAGCGCTCGACCATCACGTCCAGGGAGATCCAGACGGCCGTGCGCCTGCTGCTGCCCGGGGAGCTGGCCAAGCACGCCGTGTCCGAGGGCACCAAGGCCGTCACCAAGTACACCAGCTTCAAGCAAACTCCTGTGCAACTACGACAACGACTTCAGGCCCTTTTAAGAGCCACCCATATGCTCATTTAAAGAGCTGTAACTTAAGCTTGAAAATGACCAGTACAGCCATTGTAATACTTTGTCAAGCAGTATTAATCTAGAAGCAAAACGTAATTCCAGCCTGTGAGAATCACCAAAGGGTAAATCTATGCAACTGGACTATTGTGTTCTCTTAGCTGCTCTGGTAGCTCCTTACTGAGTGTAATGTTCCTGGAGGCCCACCACACTTGGAGAGGCTTCGTTTCCCCATTTTGTTTCGCTTTGTTATTTCCACTACCCTAGATCAGGGAGTAATTAGGGGCAAAGTTGGGCAAAGTGTCGGGTGGCCCTAAATTAAAAGAGGAACATTCTTTTAGAAAATCCACTTGCTGTGAGCATCCGAGTGGCTACAGTGGCATCTAATGGAGCCATGTACTATCTGCGACTTGCATTTCTAAATCCCAGCGGATTTCTTGCCAGTCTCAAACCCATGTCCTTCCAATTCCACCAGTTTCTTCGCCAAAAACGTTAACGTAGTCTAAATACTGCCTCTTGCAAAGGTCAGGAATTCATCCATTAGAGTTTTCTACCTGGCTTAAATATACAAGAATGTAAGAGACACTACAACTGGAATATGTGAAGGAAGAGGAAGCAAGTGAAAGTCCATCTGTGATGGGGGCGGGGGTGGGCAGGGCATAAGGATCTGCCTCAGCCTCTTCACTTTCCAGTCCCAAGATCTCCCTAAACCTCTCCAAGTCCAGTGACTTATTCATGCCCTGGGATTTTATTTTAAGGGAGAAAAGTCACAAGGCATTAATATTCTTGTGCCTGTCCGCGTGATTTCAGCCTACAATCACCTATGAAATGGAATCTCCCATATTACAAATGAATGAGAAATTAAGGTTAAGTAACTCCTTACTGAAACGTGGGATCTGAATCCCTAAGGACTGTTTGCACACAGACTTTCAAGCAATAGAGGCCAGTTGCAATCTTAGGAATAGGGAAACCGGCTCAGAAGGAAAATTAAGTATTAGAATAAAACTAAATTAAAACTGGTCAGAAGATACACTTGTTCTTTGATGCACAACACAGGCCTTAAACCACCCAAAGTATATAATGAGCTATGGAAGCTAAGGATCTCCTTATGGCAAATTTAACTTTTCTGAGTGCTGTGCCATAGAGGGGAAGCCATGAGCATTAGCAGTATAAAACTAAGCTCAAAAACCTCATTTTCTACTTACTAGCCCAACCCCTCAGGATCCTGTAAGTCTGCTTTAACATGTAAAAATTCCCTTGGAAACTTCCTTTATCACTACCCATCAAGGTATCTATTAGCAATCATCCTCCAAACATATGATCCACTGATATACATCTGAAGAGTCTCGTGACTGAGTTTTTACTAAGTAATAATAATGACCTTTCCTAACAATAGCTAGCCCTCTTCGGATCCTGGAAACCTTGTTTCCGAAATACCTTGGAGGCTTGTGCTGTCCCTAAGCCCTTCCCAACTGGAAAGTATTTACTGGGCCACTCCTCATGACCCCAGGGCAGCTCTTCCTGCCCATGGGTCCTGTCCCTATTCCTTAATAAAACCACCTTTTTGCACCAAAGATGTCTTAAGAATTCTTTCTTGGCTATTGGCTCCAAACCCCAACTATTTCCTATATAAGTGACTCAATTTTGTAATAGGACTTGTGAAGAAGATACTCTAAGCCCCACATGTGATTAAGGCATTCATTTCTTGCTCTCCAAAGCTAATTTTAAGCACATTTGAAAACAAATATACTACCATGGCTTAAGGAGGAATCCCTTAAAACAAGATATAGTTGTGAAAGACTGTTTCAATGCTAAATTTAGGCCAATTTCTTAAACTGTCTGTGAACATTTCCTTACCTCTAAAATGGGAATGATAACTAACACATGGCATTGCTGGATGATCAGTAAAAGAACACTATAAAGCGTTTAGGACAGTTCTTATGCAGAGGAAAGTCTTCCAAAACGTTAATGACAGCTAAAGCCTCTGGTTGAAATGATAGGGAAGGTGAGTTGGTCCTGCCCATATTGGAATCTGAGTCCTGAAGCTTTGAACAAGTCAGTAGACTCCAAAGCCTAGCAGCACGTTATTCTAGTTAAGAGTTCCTCAACTGGCAAGGTGAATGACAATCTAATCCATTCTAACAGTCTACACCCCTCTTTAGGACCATCTCTTCACCCTGAACTTTTTTTTTTTTTTTAAGATTTTATTTATTTATTTGTGAGAGACACACAGAGAGAGGCCAAGACACAGCCAGTGAGAGAAGCAGGGAGCCTGATGTGGGACTCCATCCCAGGAGCCAGGGATCAGGAAGGACCTGAGCTGAAGGCAGACGCCCAACCATTGAAGCCACCCAGGTGTTCCTACCCTGAACTCTTTTGAAGACAACCTAGGGCCGTTGACTGTGAGACTTCTCTGCCCCTGCCCGCCAATTCAAGCAACATGTGACTTATTTTCCAGAGACTTCATGTCTCACTAGCATTAGGAGTACCTCATTTAACAGATGTGTTGGGTTATGAGGAAAGGACCCTGGAAACTCACAAAAGCTGCTTTAATAATTTTTTATTCCTATTTTGTTCCCATGCCTCCAGTTCTTTTTGCCTAACCTTACAGCAGTACCTGGCCAGAATGAAGAATCGTCTTCAGAAAAGCAGCTGCACTTTTAAAGCTAGAAGAGAAACATGAATTGCTGTCCACAATCATTCCCAGACTAGGGAAAGTTAGGGCCACCCTAAAGATTGCTGTGATGTTGCCAACAACTTAGAAGACTGATATCAACCTCCCTTCCTAAAAGAACTCTCCTTTTATATGCTCAAAGGAAATTCAGATAACTTCAAAATAAGAAATCTTCATACTCAATAAATGACCCACAGTCAGTAAACATTATGAGCAAAACATAAACCTTTATCATAGTAAGTCAACGGGACTTACTATAATTATGCTGTGAGGACTATCAGCATAATTAGCCAAAATGAATCAAAACAGTATCATATTGCAGCTAGTTTCTGGGAGTGGTTTTATTCAGGGAACAATGAGTTGCCATGTCGACACATGTAGCTAAATCTAGTTTGTTTTAGTAGCAATGTTAGATTGTATGCCTAATTATGTTACATCTATTGGTTGACATTTGCTTTGTTGGCTACCTTAAAAAATTTTATAGGATGCTTTGCTGGAATATAAAATATTAAGTAGAAATTTCATTGTGTGGATTACTTCATAATATTCTAGTAATAACATTAATGCATGTGTGGATTACTTATGATAATAGAATATAAGGTTTAAAACAGGTAGTTAGAAGTATATAACTTTAGGGGAAATAGTCAAGAAATCTGCTTTAACTTCCTTGCCCCACTCTGATTAGCTGAGCTGATTCGGAGATTTTTTTTTTTTTTCAATTTTGAAACAAAAGGAACTTGAACACATCACTGGTGTCCAAATGCTCATCTATGGCTAGTATTAATTAGTCCGTGCCAATTTTCTCTATTATTTTTCCTACTGTGTAAAAATGAGAAAAATAAGGTCAGTGCAATAAATTCTCCTTAATATTAAAAGTTAACACATCTTTTTAATCCTGTCAACTCCCCACAAATTTATTGTCTTCAGTCTAAAAGGTATAAAAACTGCCTGTCATGTTTGTCTCCGTTTCATTACTGGGCCTCTGCCCAAAGGTAATAAAACTTTAGGTATTTTTTCTCCTGTCCATACGTCTCCTGTAAATTTTAGTGCAGCTGGAAGACCTTGAAGGAAGAATATATCCTTCCCTACACCTAGTAACATTGGGTGAAATATCCCGAGGCCTATTTGTACACGTTTTAAAAATGCTATCGTGTCTGCTTAGGTTTTGGTGACATTTCGTTCATTAAGCAACATCCTTATCTTTTTAAGGTTTTCAAACTATCAGGAAATTTCGGGGGCGATGCTAAACACTGGCCAGCTCCCCCCGCGAGGGGGTTTCCCCCAGTGCCTTCGGAACGTGGACGACCGGGAACAGGGGGCCCCGGGTGAGGGCGCGACGCGGCGGGGCGGAGTCGGAGCGAGGTCGTGGCCGGCCACCCCGCCGGAACTCCTTTGTTCCCCCGCCGCCCAGCAGGGGCCGGGCGCGCTCCCTTTGTCTCCCAGCCGCCCCGCCATGTTGGGCGCGGGGCTCGGCGGGGAAGGCCCACCCGCTGCCTACGGGCCGGGGATCCCCGCTTTCTAGCGGAGCCAGGCACGCACGACTCCTACCTCGGCCCTCGGAAAACGGGGAAGCTCCCTGGAGAGCAGGCGGCGCCACGTGACCTGCTCTCCCCCCTTAAAACTGTCCGGAAGCTAAGATTTGAACGGAGCCGACTGCCAGCAAAGCAACTCCCGGAATCCGGAAATTAACCAGTTGAAGACTCGCTCCGAAACTAAAACCGAACCACCCCCGCCCCGCGCCTGAAATCTAGAAGCTCAAACACGGACTTATTAAAACAGCAAGAAAAGCTGCAGCTCTTTCGGGACACATGTGGGCGGCCCTGAAAAGGGCCTTTGTGTGTTTAGAAAAAGCGACGGATGCGGAGTTCAGCCGCCGAAGCCGTAGAGGGTGCGGCCCTGGCGCTTGAGCGCGTAGACCACGTCCATGGCCGTGACCGTCTTGCGCTTGGCGTGCTCCGTGTAGGTGACGGCGTCCCGGATCACGTTCTCCAGGAACACCTTGAGCACCCCGCGGGTCTCCTCGTAGATGAGGCCCGAGATGCGCTTGACGCCGCCGCGCCGGGCCAGCCGCCGGATGGCGGGCTTGGTGATGCCCTGGATGTTGTCGCGCAGCACCTTGCGGTGGCGCTTGGCGCCGCCCTTGCCTAGTCCCTTCCCGCCCTTGCCGCGACCAGACATATCTGCAACGTTCAGAACGTTCTCAGAATCAGCGTGAAAGCCGTTGGGGCAACCTCCTTATATACGCGGATCGCGGACCTAATTGAAAACAGGAAGCGCTCACGCGGGACTGGCCGTTGCCCGAACCCGCCCCTCGCCCGGACCCCCGTGACGTCACGGGAGTTGAGCCGGCGCGCTCCCTCCCCCGCTGCCGCCGTGCCCTCCGCGCCCTCCGCCCTCTGTCCCCAAATGGGAATTTCAGACCTTTTTAACTGCGCTAAAGGAAAGGAGCGTTTGGCACCATTTTTCCCGCGTTAGTCCGCGGAGCCCCCGGCGTTCTGCGGCCGCGGACCAGCTCTTCCCGCCGCTCGCCCGGCCCCGGGCTCACGCGTAGAGCCAATGGCCGCATCACCGGGCCCGGGAGGTGCTCTCCCGCGGGCGGAAGCGAGCCTGGGCAGCGTCTCCGCAGCGGCATCCTCGGCGGCCGCACCGAAGCCCGGGTTCCTTACTCGGTTTCCCTCTCTCCTCCCTGCTGATTAAAGCTTGTAATTCTCATATATCCCGCCACTTCTCATTTCTACGTCCGGAACCTCAACCGGGAGTTCTGCGTCTACTTCGCTTCCTCTTTGATTCTGGGACCGATATTATTCCGAAGAGAACTGGCAGCTTGTGGTAGCCGAAGGTTGAAGTACAGAGGCATTTTCGTAAGGTGGGGGGAAGGGTTCTGCCTGTACCTCTGAACATAGTTAAAGGTATTATTAGGAGGCCCAACCTACCGAGGAGCAGAGTGGCGCAGCGGAAGCGTGCTGGGCCCATAACCCAGAGGTCGATGGATCGAAACCATCCTCTGCTAACAATTTTTGCTTCAGCACTTTAGTTAAAATTCTGTGGTTTAGTTTCACAACTAAAAAAAGAGGCTGTAAAAACAAACAAAAAAAAAAAATAAAAAAGGCTGTTTTGTCAAATTCTGAAGTTTCAATGGTTTCGTGAAAGTGTTTACAACTTCTAGACATAAATAGAACGTCAATAAAGGACACTATCAATAACTAATATGAGTTTCCACAATAAACCTCATTTCTAGTGGCTGCCAAAGTGACACTGCTACTATTGCAACCAGTTATCATGAGTCTCACTGACGTATGAAAGCGGGTAAACGCTAAAATAAGCTGAATGTAGCAATGAGTTTTATTTCCTTTCACGCATAATTCAAAGAGCTGCTTGTTAGGTAGTTGTGGCCTTGTGGCTAAAGCCATAGACGAAATTTACTGGGCCATCCCAGCCCCAAACCTGTGCAGCTATGAGAGTCTTAATCTTCAGAGTAAATAAGTAACAGTTTGAGGCAGAATGCAAAGTCTTGGTGGCCACGATAGAACTCTGACCTGAGAAAACCACTTATGTGGTCGCTGCTGGTAATGTCTCTACCACCTACCTTCTTTACAATCTCTGATAGGACTGTTCTCTAGGCTCATTTTTAAAAGTGTATGTGTTACATATCCCTCAGAAAAGATCCCTATACAGATGTTTATGTGTCAGATACTGCACTAAGCACTAAGAAAAGTATTTAAGTAGTCTGTGGCCTAGTCATACTTTTAAACAAGTATGTATAGTACAATAAGATATTTTTCAAAGATTATTCACTAAAGCGCAGTGAGAATAAGGAAAAATGATTGTTTCTGGTGGCTCCATCATCGAGTAGTTGAATGATTTTCTAGAAGGACTCGCATGACTGAACATGAACATACAAAGATTCATTACAGCAAAGAGAAAAATGCAGACACAGCAGGAAAAAGAGATATACAACCAAACACAAGAGAAGTCTTTTTTTGTCCTCAATCTCCATCCATCTTCAGAGATGATACTCACTCTCTCTCCAGTTCTGAACTGCAGGGACTAGTGAAAGCTGTGGTTGCCAAACAAAGTCCACCTGAGTATTAGAGCCCAAGTTCTGAAAAGGAGCTAATCGGATACCTGACACATGATCAGCCATCCAGACACCAGATACGCATGGAAACTTGAATTTCCAAGTTTACTTTAAATATGCTGACAACCTACTTCATAGTGACCCACTGCTTCAGTACCCAAAATAACATCATTACCCAGTAACTAAGTGAATATTCCAGTATTTCAGTTCCGAGTTTGACAAAGGGTCATCACCATGGATAAAGAGATCTGTGAAAACTTGAACAAAATAGATTTGCTGAAAAAAAAAAAAAGATTTGCTGCATTACCTCTGCCCTGACAATGGCCCAATTTGGGAAAGGTGGCAGATTTTGAGTCCAATCTAGAATGAGTAAGAGCTTGGCAGGTAGCCAAGAAGAGGCTTCTAGATAGAAAAATAACAAATACAAGGAGGTATAACAGTTAAGGGTTTCTAGAGAACTACAAAACACTCAGTGTGATCGAACATGAAGGTGAGGCAGATTGTAGGAGGAGGATTTGGGGAGAAAAGTAAAGCAGCTGTATTCTGATCACCTCCCATTTACACTATAGGTGAAGGAGGGATCCTCCTCCCTAAACAATACCAGATGGCCCGATACACCACGCTCAACACTGGACAGATGAGACTGGTAGAGGTATACTCACAGCCTAGAAGAGGAGGCCACTGCAAGCTATGCAAGTTTGCTCAGGTTGCACTCCGGAATAGAGTGACCAGCAAGGACTGTGAGAGGTGAACTTTGGAGCAGAGAGAGGAAAGTGTGACCCCTAGTTCTCTCCAAAAAGATGGAATTGGCTTATTTTAATAGCTTCCAGGACTGACAGGTGAAACCCATTAGGTCGAAGGGCTGGAATGTACCTCGTCTGGTTGATGGGGGAATTGGCCAAGTACGGGGCATATCCTGTGAGAACAGGTGAATTCACAGGACTTTTTGGGGCCCTGTAAGGCTTAGAGATGCCAAAGGAGCCCTTGAAATTTTAGATCTTACAATATAATTCTGAGTTGTGGCAGATGAGATAGGGAAAGTGCCAGTCGTAAGAAAGTGAGTATGCAGTGCAAACAGGTTTTGATTTTATTTGTCTAGGGGCAGTAAGAAACCATCACTAATTTTGATCAAAGGAGTAATATGAGTAACATTTTCTCATCAGAAAAAATCTCTGGAGTTTTCAAGTTTGTGATCTGGTCTTTGTGTTTTTGGGGTTTTTTTTTTATCATAAACTATACAACAATGTCTTTTATAATGTATAGGGTTTTTGAAAATTATTTCTGCAACCTCTCCATATACAGGCAAAAATAAGTGTACTGTCTAACATATTGGAACTTGCAAACTTGATCATTGCCAAGAGAAAAGAAAATTATCCCTAAAGTATGCTAAACAAGGAGGCCAATTCATCTTCTCCCCTCCAAAAACATCTAGATGAACATGATAGATGGATTGACCCCTATCCCAACCTTCACTGTCCACCATTCCGTAACCAGGCCCATATCAGCAGCACATTTCTTGTCAACAATTATTAACTGTCCGAGGCTTTCATCATTATCTTCTACTACAGATCTCTAGGATAGCTTTTTCTTAGACATCATCAGAAAATATGTTGATGCATGTCATGGATACTAACACACCAGTCATCCTCAAAAATTCTTTTGGTTGGATATCCTTGCCAGTAATCTTCCTGAAGATAGTGTCTCCACCAGGCCAGTGCCTGAGACCGACTCTTCTTCTCCAAACAGATAGATACACTGGGGAAAGTGTAATATTACAATCGGAGAAAAGTCCCAGAGGAGAACGAGAAGGGCAAATGGTGATGCCCAGGGACCCTGCAGGTGTCCAGGAAGGAAAGCGAGAAAGACAACCGTACAGATGCTAAGGCTTTCTTCCGCTGCGTTTTGCATGATAACTGTCCAGAAGGACCTTCCAAGTATCCAGAGTCTGAAAATACTGACTGTGGCTGAGTATGTATAAGGAAGCAGCTCTGAGTAAGTTTATTAAAAAATATATATGTCCTTGGATGCAGACATATGAATGAAGTATCTTGGCATCTCTCAGGTGCCAGAAACAGCTTTTCTGCTCGGGCGTGGTCAGGCGGGTACCCCAGACCAAATAACGTCATCTCGAGCCCATATTTTCAAGGACAAGGAGGCCGGGGCGCTGTTGGACGACTGCTGACCGGCCAGAAAGCTCATTAGACGTACTAAGAGCCACGGCTGCACCGCGAGCTCAGGGACCACGTGGCCTAACGGATAAGGCGTCTGACTTCGGATCAGAAGATTGAGGGTTCGAATCCCTTCGTGGTTAGGAGTCTTTATGCGTTGCCCCAGATATGCCTTTTTTTTTTTTTTTTACCTGTTCTGTTTTCCACACCCGTGTCTTTTCTCCTACTTTTTTTTTTTTTTTTTTTTTTTTTCTTTTTTCTTTCCTTCTCAAAGGCCTGAGAAGGACCAGGGTCAGGACCGAAGACACGTCGAGAGTCCAAACTGGAACAAGCCCGTCCAGTAATCCGGATTTTTGAGCTCACAGTTCCAGGGCGGCTCGCGGCTGTGAAGCGGCGCCTCCCCAAGGAGGGACTGAGCAGCTCGCGGGGTGCCCTCGGGAGGCCGCGGGCTCCCGGAGTCCGGGTCACTGGCTTTCACTCTTACCCTCATCTTCCCCCTTCCCTTCCTTCTTGCCTTTGCTCTTGCTGCCATCAAAAGGACGAGAAGATCCTAGATTCCGACCTACATTCCAGAACAGGTGCAAGGTGCAGTAAGGCCACGCAAAGAGCCCAGGGGCTGACAGAGGGTGTAGGCAAGCAGGACACGGAGAAGACAGCTGTGCGAAATGCACAAAAACAAATTTTTGTGCCTAAATACTTGAACTTAATAATTCAGGATAAAGAAAAAGTTATTAGCAATTCTTGGCTTCATGGTGAAACAGTTCAGTCAAATCAAGTGGAGGATACAAATGCTTTTGCTAGGTCAAAGCAATGAATGTTACAAGGTAATAATTACCTCTTCCTCTCCCCAGCCTCTTTTTTTAGATCTCTTCTATGACTCTGGTTTTCCCTAATCAGCTATAAAGTTGGGGCTTGAACGTTGAGTCCCAGGTGTTGAGATTTCTCAAACTTAAAAAAAAGCAATGTTAAGTCAATGTCATGTGAAGCCACTCATTGCTTCCTTCCTCACAAAACGTAGCATTTACATTAAGCATCCTTTTATAAACCAGAGAAATGACATAATCTCAAAAGAACTGAATAAAGTTATAGTTAAAAGACATTTAAGTGGCTCACATTTTTCTCGTACCCTGAGAACACGCAAAAACTTCCTCCTCCCCACTAGATGGGTATTTAATTAAACCTGAGGACCAGAGGAGAAACTGACTTTCTTTACCCATACTCTCCCCAGGACTTTAATGGAAGTGGAAAATCTGACCCAAAAAGATAAAAATGTTCCTGACACAAACTCTTTCCTATTTTCTTCTTTTTCCTTGTCTTTCTCCTGCATTCACAGCAAATATCAAAGGAGCAGACAACCTTTCCCGACCAAGAAGTGCCAAAGAGAAGAAAATTGAAAATGGTAGACCAATCCACAGGCATCCTGAGCTTTAAATTGTCATTGGAGATTAAGGGCTTGCCCCCAAATCGAGAGAATAAGAATATATGCACCCACTAATAAGTGTGTAAAGCTTTCTGCTTTGAGAAGGGGATTCAGGAAAAAAAAAGTAACACTCTAGAGATTGATGGAAAAAATGACCAGAAGAAGAGAAATAAAGAAGAAAGATTCCTGGATGTGGATTACATGTGAGCCCTGCTGGACAGGGGAAGAACAGATTCATCAACATAATAAATGCTCATGGAGCACATTTCATGTTCCAATTTCCCTCCCCAGCCACTATTCCAAGTGCCGGATTCCAGGATCTAGGATCTAAGATTCTAGGATCACAGTAAACAATGTATACAAAAGTCTATGTCCTTAACAGACTTGGGGTGGGGGATAGGGAGAGGGGAAGGGAGCGACAGAAAACCAAAAGGAGACTAAGTAGATTATATAATATAAGTAAATTATATATTAGAGGAGACAGGCTCAAAAATGGAAGGACTTTTGATTATGTCCTGGAAGGAGCAAAGACTATGTGCTTCCATTAGCTTATTGCTCCATAACAAACACACAAAACAAACCACAAATACTTCGAAGCACAGAACAATAAGCATTTATTACTCAAGCATCTGAAGGCAAATGATCTCAGCCAAACTTAACTAAAGGCTGTATTTTAAGTTGTGGGTACAGCTCCACTCGGCTCCTCACTGCAGGCGCTCTGGTCATTTGGCAGCGTGTTCATTCTGGGACCATGGGTGAAAGCACAGTGCTCCCTGCAGAAGAATGCCTCTCATGAAGAGGCAGAGGGGCAGGAGGCAAGCTCAACCATGCAAACATATCTAAAGGCCCTGGTCCACTCACATCTACTCATATCCCATTGACCCAAGTCATCCTCCTGCCCCAGCCCATAGACAAGGGGCGACACTGCATCTCTTGAAGAGGAACTAAGAAGTCACTTAGACAAAGGGCTTGGATACTGTAAGGAATATGAAACTGAGGCCAGTACTTGAATCATCTGAGAAATCAATGCAGATTTACGAATTTCAGAAATCATTAATCCTTTCCTATTATCTTAGACCTTACTGCATTTCATCTTTAAAATGAGTTATTGAGTGTATGAATTAGATGCATTTTGAGAAAAGAAGAGCAGTCCCTGACAGCCAGGAGTTGCTCTGACATTCACAGCTCAGCGTGAGCATTGCTAGGAGTTGGCCTGGCACACCCAGCTAAGCCCTGGTCAATTCCTGTTGAACATAAATAATTTCAAAGGAAACCAGTCAAGGCCACTCTGTGACCATCAGGAAGCAAGATAAAAAATAAAAATAAACTGTATGTAATCATGTCTGAGCACAGATGAAAAGTAGTAACAGTGCCCATGTAACAAAAATAACCAAACATCCCCTCCTTCCTGCTAATATGAGGGACTGCTGCATTTCTTTAAACCAATTTTAGCCTTTGACCAATTCTTTAAACCAATATAGTCCTACTTTGATCCTCTCACTATCCAAGACAAAAATTATTAAAATAACCACTCAGAGAGTTACTGAGTCACTTAGCATGATATTTTGCCTTCCTCATTGCAACAACACAATAAATCCAACTTTGTTCAACTACAGTGTGTCCCTCATAGTATTTGGGAGGAAATCAATTATCTTGAATTTTGAAGCAATGCTATCACAGACATAAAGGCAATTAACTGTTATGTGACATTTTCCCTCCATCCATCACTCAGCCAGGTTAAGGGGACATGGGTTTAAAAGTTGAAGACGACCTCTGCATGTCGTAAGAGTGACATTTTCCAGTTTGCTATATTTTAACATGCTATGTTCTTGTTGAGATATGGGGTGCCTTGGGCCATGTGATAGTTTTTAATTTTTATTTAGGAATCCTATCAATGTTTTCCATTGTGATTTTCTTAACGTGGTAATAATTTTTAATGGTCTCGTGGTCTTTTTTATTTAGAAGTTGGTAAACCATCTCCAAAATACATATACTGTATAAACCAGATATTGTTCAATGAAATTCAAAATCATGCTTTGTAGGCCTCAATCCTCATGAGGCTCCGGCAGATCCGCTGGCTCATAAACAATATACTTCAGAAGGATTTTCTAGCTATCAAAAGTCACAGAGTCGGTCACAGGATTGAACATGTTGGAAAGATCCCATCACCAGAACCACATGATCTGAAAGAACTTGGTTTCCATGAAAGGCTCATTATGTGATTTTTTAAAGAACAATCAGTTTGGTCTCTACGTCAGGTTCCTCATCTGTAAAACAGAGACAAGTGACAGGGGGAGCGTTTCCAGAGCCATCATCTCTTTGGTCCCTTCGAATTTCGTTATTCCACCCTGTGCACCTGACCCTTTGCTGTGATGCTGTTGTTCTATGCTGGGTAACCAACCCGACCTTTGCTATAATTCACAGTAAAGTGAAAACAGATGGCAGGAGAGAGTTTTGGGGATTATATGCTAACATCAAGTTGCAAGTGGCAGAAGACGATCAAGAAGGGAGAAACCATTAGAGGCTGGAGCGCTTGCAAAAGTGCTTGGATTTAAGTTCATTTAACTAAAATACAAAAATGGAGGAGGACTTTCGATGATCGGGCCTTGCAGAGGGATTTTTTGCCAGAAGGAGGCGCTAGCATCACCTGTGCGACGGCCGGGCCTCACCTGGGGGTGCGTAGGTCACCCCGTGAAGGGGGCAGAGGGAAAGACGTCCGGTAATCGCCGCACCTGCGACCGTCGTCCGGCGTTAGAAGTCCTACGGTCCGGAACCAGAGTTTCTGACCTCGGTGGACACCCTGGGGGCGCAGATTCGGCGCGACACTCGCACCGTACGGGATAGAGGGACATTTCCCTAACCCCAGAAACCTCCGTAAAACGGCTAAAGCGGTATTAATAGTGAATATACCTCATTACGCCAGTTTTTGTTTTTCTTACACCGACACTTCCAACTGCTGACGAATCTCTCGTGAAGGAGCTAAAACCTCAGAATCGCTCGTTAAGTAGCTAAAACCTCAGCCCGCCGACGTAGTGGGAGAACTGACGACGAGGATGGGATTCGAACCCACGCGTGCAGAGCACAATGGATTAGCAGTCCATCGCCTTAACCACTCGGCCACCTCGTCACCTAGGAGGAGGGCATCACAGAAGTGTTATGTTGCTATATTGAGCAAGCAGTTCTTGCAATACTGAGCACGGCCAGTTTTCTCTTGCAATCTCCATTATTTGATTATATGTTTTTCTTAATGAAGACCTCTTTACTCTCTGCAAATGGCCCTCTTGCCGTGATAAAGGAAAAAGGGAAAGAAAATAAAAGGGGAGGGAGGGAGGGGGGAAGGAAGGAGGGAGGGAGGAAGGACAGCCCGGGGAAAGAGGGGTTCAGGGGGAGGAGTGGACCTGAATAAAAACCAAATACACTTCCTGAGGATACCTGGGAGCCCCTGACAGAAGAATGAAGTTCAGGACTGCTATTATTTTAACAATCAAATTGGTTTTCATCATTCCTATAGGCCATGTATACTGAAACCATCATTAAACTAGCTACATGACATATATTATTGCAGGATTCTCAGAAGGATGGCTGCCATATGGAACATTAGGTCTTCTTAGAAATCGTCATCACCTCCAGGAAGTGCGAGCAGGTGGTTGGTAAAAAGCTGGAGTGAGGGGTGAAGGTCAGATCAACTGGTACCCAATGTCAGACTAAAGATTTTGAACTTGATTAAAGAATTTTAGGACCATCTGAGGGAGTTTGGTTTTGTTTCGATTTTTGTTTGTTTTGAGCAGGTAAATTTAACAATTTACTACTGTCATTTATTTTTTATTTTTTTAATTGCCTATTTCAATGCCCTCTGACCAAACAAAGATCACCAAGAAAACACCTGCAGTTGGATAAGTTGCATTGGTTGCTGCCACCACTAGAACCTTGGAGGATCACAGTGAAAGGGGTAGTTGAAAAGACCTTATTAAATACAAACATCCTTTCATATGTCACATGTCTTGCCATATTGTTGACAAAACACAACATTCTTTCATGATTAAAAGAAAAACTCTCAACAAGTTGGGTCTAGAAAGAATGTACCTCAACATAATGAAAGTCATACACAACCTTTATGCTGGATAAAACCCAAATACTGGATTTTTATCGAAACTGGATAACCACATGCAGAAAACAGAAATTGGACCTCTATCTCACACCCTCAAAAATCAACTCGAAATGGATTAAAAACATAAATATAAGACAAGAAACCATAAAGCTAGAAGAAAACATTGAGGGAGAAAGCTCACTGACATTTATTTTGGCAATGATTTTTTTGGATAGGACACCAAAAGCACAAACAACAAAAGAAAAAAATTAACAAGTAGGACTCCATCAAACTAGAAAGCTTCAGTGCAGCGAAAGAAATCAACAAAATGAAAAAGCAAATTATGGGGTGGGAGAAAATATTTGCAAACCATATATTGGATAAGGAGTTAATATCCAAAATATAGATAGAAAGAACTCGTACAACTCAATAACAACAAAAAAAGTCCAATTTAAAAATGGTCAGAGAACCATATAGGCATTTGTATGAACTAGACTAACACCATCTTAGATAAAACTGCTATGAAAACCACTGTGGCCTGAAGCCTTCCTGAGCACAGCCCCAAACACACTCCAAACCCCCTCACACACACACACATACATGCAGGCATTCTCTCTGTCTAACCCACCCTTATAAGCACACCCACAGGGCGCAATGTCCTCAATCTGCTCTGGAGATAAAATCGTGAGTCTCCAACACCTCCCCGATGAGCCCCCCTGCAGGTGCTCCCAGTCTCTAAGCCTATAAAAGCAGGTCATACAGGAGGCTGAAGTCTCCCAAGAAATGCTTCCGTCCCTAAATCCCCTTAGCAAATCATTTCTCCTCAAACTGGACTTGTTGGCCTATGCTCTCAGTCTTCTGGCTCCTTCGGCCTTTGGAGATCATTTTGTGCTGACTTCCCTTTATTGAACAACGTTCCTCCAAAGGAAACATTTAAATGGCCAGCATGCTTGACATCATTAATAATCAGGGAAGTACAAGTCAAAACCACAATAAGCTATCACCTCACATTGTTAGAATGGCTGTCACCAAAACGTTAACAGATAAGAAGCATTAGCAACTCTGTGGAGAAAGGGGACCCCTGGTTCACTGTTAGTGGGAATATAAACTGGTTCAGCCACTCTGGAAAACAGTGTGAAAGCTCCTCAAAAAAATTAAAAATAGAACTACCATGTGACACAGAAATCCCACTTCTGGGTTTTTATCCAGAGGAAATGAAAACATGTTATCAAAGAGATATCCACACTCCCATTCTCATGGCAGCATTCTTTACAATAGCCAAAATACGGAAACAACCGACATGTCAGTGAATGCATGGATAAGGAACAAGTTGTGTATGTAAACATTATGTATATACAAAGATACACACAGAATGGAATCTTACTCCACCATGAGAAAGAAGGTAACTGCCGTTTGTGACAACATGGGTAGACCATGAGGCCATTATATTAAGTGGGACAAATCAAACAGAGAAAGACAAATACTGTGTGATCTCACTTCTACATGGACTCTTAAGAAGCTGAATGCTGAACTTTCAGAAATACAGAGTAGAACGGTGGTTGCCAAGGGCTGGGCAGGGGGGTGGAACTGGGGAGTTGGAGATCAAAGGAAACAAAACTTGCTGTTAGAAGATGAGTGATTTCTCAAGATCTAATGTATAAGCTCATGATTATAGTCAAGAATACTGTTATATACCTTAAAGTTGCTAAGAGACCATATCTTAAATATTCGCATCACACAAAAAAGAAATGTTAATTATGTGACATGATGAAGGTGTTCTGTAATGCTATATGGTAACAATTTTGCAACATATAAACGCATCAACATGTTACACATCTTAAACTTCTGCAATGTTATATGTCAATTATATCCAAATTTGGAAAAAGGAGAGGAGGGGCTTATTGTAACATTTGTCTTCTGTTGGGTGACTTGAGGGAAGTGACAAAGAAGCTGGGCTTTGTTCTGGATTGATTGCTGTCAAGAAGAGAGGGTCTGTGATTTGGTATCTTCATAAATTCTATCTAGAAAAAGGTACGAATAGAATGAAGCTAAATTTGGAAAACTAGTGGTCCTTATGTTGGCTGGAAGGAGATGTTTGGTATTTTTGTGGTACACACAGTGACCTTCTTTTGGTGTCTATTTTTAGACTAGATTATGGAATGTTCTGTTGCTTTCATTTGTTTCTGTATCACATCATCATGACCAGGGAAAGCCCTTGTCTGATACTCCTGTTTTGTGAAATTGTTTATGTTCCACAAAAAAAATCCCATGGCCTAGAAGTAAGTGCAAGACCAGTTCCTGAGGACACCCAGGCCTAGTGGATAGTCAAGCCAGTTCCTTAATGCCAGGAGCTGATTTTTCTCTTTCTCATCTATATCCAATGTCACTACCAGAAAAATAACTCTGGGTATGTGTGTGTCTGTGTGTGTGCACACGGGCATACACATGCTCTACAACATGATCAGGATTCAAACTGCAGGCTCTAAGGAGGTGTCAAGGAATTATTTAATAAAGAGCAAACATTAATTATCAAATCAGTATAATAAATACCTATAAAACAGGTAAAGAATACAAAGTTGTAATTGTTGTTAAGCTTAAGTGCATGACAAATTCTAAAATGTTTCTGGAAAGAAAAAAAATGTATTTGGGTTTGGAAGTGTTAGGTCTGGGAATTGTCAAACACGATGACCAAGGCCAAACTGAAGAGTTCATTGATTCTCTCATTTATTCATTTATTCAACGAAAGAGTTCATTTATTTCAACAAAAAGAATCATTTAATCAGTCTTCCCAGGAATATTTATCAAGCATCTCATATGTGCCAGGCACTGTTCTAAGTACTGGAACATACACCATACATAAAATTCCCTGCCCTGGCGAAACTTACTTATGCAGAAATAGGCAATAACCAATTTAAAAATCAAAACATACTGTATGTCAGAAAGTAGTAAATGCCTTGGAGTGGCAGCCAGTTGAATAGGATGGTCAGGGGAAAATTAGCTCAGTGGGTCTCATTCCTTGCTGCACATTTGAATCCATGGGGCACTTTAGGAAACTACCCAAGTCAGGGCATGATACCATGAGATTCTGATTTACTTGTCTAGCTCTTCAATGCTGGCTGGCTTCATTATAAAGAAAGATAGATAAAGGAAAACGTAGAAAAAAGATAGATAAAAGCTAAAACCTGGAAGTTATTTTCCCAGTTGGGAGGTACCAGGAATTATATAGCCTTTCAATATAGCATTTGCTGACAAAGCAAAAAAAAAAGAAAAGAAAAGAAAAGAAAAGAAAGAAAAGAAAACGCTGCCTGCAAAGTGTCAGTCAGTCATAGCAGAAGGCCAGAGCCAGACAGGGCTCATTCTGCATTGGATTCTCTAGGGTCTTTGAAGCCCAGTGTGGTAGACGTACTTTTTGTGAAATTCCTTCGCTTGAGTGTGGGCTGGACCTACTGACATGCTCCTGACCTTCAGAACACAGTAAATGTGATTGGATCTCACTTGCATGATTAGATTACAACAGATTGTGATTTCCAATTTACCAAAACATTTGAACTACTGCTTTCTCATCTTATGTGCTTTGACAAAACAAGCTGCCATGCTGGTAAGGTATTTAGAGCCACTAAATGTGTGGTAATTTGCTACAGCAGCAGTAGGAAACTGATACAGAAGTTCTAAAACATTACCAGGACTAGGGCTTAGTAGATATGAGGAAGTTTGCAGGGCTTTTTCTGGAACCATGTTTAGAGGCCAGATGAGTTTATAGAAGCTCTTCTTTTGCTGTCATCGAGCGCCCTAGAGGATATGCTTGAACTAAAGAGAATCAACAGAGGGAATTTATGGTCCAATGCCTAGAGGTTAACTGTCACACCATGGGGCTTCTGTATAACAAACCTTCAAGGGAAGACATGAACATTCCTGCATCTGGTCAGCTGATCTTCAAAGTGTGTGGGCAGAAATTCAATCTAAGAAACATTAAGAGGGAGCCTCTTGTATGAAAACAGTGGAAACTCTCAAATGACTATGATGGCTTTGGTCTCACTCCATGGTTTGGACGTTTGCAGGTCTATAGAAGATGTGCATGAAGATCATGTTGGGGAAAGAGTCACAGGTGGGGCCTCTGACACATGAACTCTTAATCACCGGAGCACATAATTAACTTCGGGGGATCTGACTGACTTCAGGCACCAGACAAAGCAAAACGAAGCTCCAAGAGGAGAGATTCTAGGAGGATGTGAGGATGATGAACAGACTGCAATTTTCAGTAGCCGGAGGAAAGAGCAAGGAGCTGGTTATTGATGTGGAAGAGGAAGTGCAAGGGTAAGGGAGTATCATACATACCAAAGTGTACTCCTGGTTTGGGAAACGCAAGGGCAAGGTGACCAAAACTGAGACAGGTCCACTGAGATTTGAAGTCCAAGTGCTATGTGTTACATCAGGAGGCCCTTGAAATTGGGGCCCCCCTGAAAGACGAATGAGTATCCCTAAGAGATCAGTGTATCTGCAAAATAATGGAGGTGACACAGTAGCTTGAGGTGGGCATGGAGCCTCCAATGAATGCAGACAGTAGAGGCTCTAAGATGTAGTCTGCAGCTGTACCAGTGCACAAGAGAACTTTTTCAGGACAGCGTTTAGAAGCTAATGGAACTGTTTAAGTGGCTCCATGAAAGGAAGGACTTAGGTTTGGAACTGTAAAACATAAATTCTTAGGCACCAGGGCCGGCAGTCCAACTCACCAGGAGCCAAGAAGTTCTGGGCAAAAAGGAAAAAAGGGACATGGAGTGTGAGGGGGAGTAGGGCTAGGATTCCAGAGATGAGTAGTCAGAGACAATTTTGGGACTCTTCTATGTTGATTTGGAAGCAACTGGCCAGGGACTCTTCTATATTGATTTGGAAGCCACTGGCAGCACCTGCAGCCAGATGTGTACACCTGGAAGGGGATCAAATAAGTTAGGAGAACCATAGAGGGAAAAATCACCAAAATGTTGCTGAGGTCTGGAAGAGACATGGACTCACATTGCTGGATTTAGAGCCCACAGTGCTAACCAAAGAGTCCTTCGCTGAGGACTCTTTCTATTGCAATTGTTATGCATTTTCTTGCATGGGGCATGACATCATGAGGCGCTTCAGAGAAGAAAAGAGGGAGGGTCTTCTGACAAGTGAACTGTTAGGGCCTAAAGACTAAAGATCAGATGGACTCCCGGACCCCAGGGAGTTAAGAGTGTTTCACAAGTGATGTAAAGTGATGTAAATTGGCCATTTTTCCAGTGTGTGAGAAGCGTGTGAGGAATTACCTGATGCTCTTCGGATGAGGAAAGCGAGAGTGGAAAGTTCATGCTCACAGCCAGAACCCTCCAGCAATTTGAAATATGGAGAGTGGTCACTAAAACTAAAGCAGGTCCCACCGAGATTTGAACTCGGATCGCTGGATTCAAAGTCCAGAGTGCTAACCATTACACCATGGGGCCACCTCATAAATACCTTTGTTGGAATACTTATGAATATGCAATGCAGAGTTTGTCTTTGTGCTCAATCTTGTGTAAACTGCAATTTTCATTTCCTAAATATTAATAGAAAATCCACTGCATCCCAGACAACAAATGCTCCAAAATGAACACAACTGGAACTCACACGCATTGCCAACTTCTCAAGGCCAAGTTCGTGTTAGAAACTGATGCACCCGGAACCCAGAACTGAGGTCTGGGGTGTGAAACAGGAGTACTTAGGGCGGTTCGGATGAAAACCTGATTTACTCACGAAGGAGGAGGGGCCGAGGAGGACGTACGTAGAATTCTAGAGGAAAGCGCAGGCGACGCTGTTCTGCCGGATGGTGGGATGCGGTGTTGAGGCTCGCAGGTGCTCAGGAGTCTAGCCAAGTGTGGGTGCGGGGTGCTTTAAGAGAAGAGGGAAGATACCAAAAGACAGACAGGTCCCACCGAGATTTGAACTCGGATCGCTGGATTCAAAGTCCAGAGTGCTAACCATTACACCATGGGGCCACAGGTGAGTGAGGTCTCAGACAAGCTTTTGGAAGTTCTTTGCAGTGAGTCGCATGCTCTGCACAGGTTGAAGGTTCTCGTTCTCGGAATCCCAGGAGGCAACAAACTTGCTCCGCTGAAGGAACAGCCCAACAGAGCTCATCTTTGCTTGGATTTTTCCCCAGGGTCCACGGAGGGCTTGAGTACCAGTGTCCCTAGAAAAATCAAAACTGCATTTACTATATTCTTAGCCTGGACAATGAAAGCTTGTCTACCGATGGGTGTCAACACTTAAAAATCTCTTAGGACGTGTACGAATATAGAAAACGCAAGAAGTAAAAAAAAGTTAAATATAACATGGGAATTTACTAGTACTTTCAAGGATTAAGAATTTTACATTTCTAAGTATTTTTACATCTTTCTTTTTGCTTATCTGCATTGTTATGGATTGACTGCAAGTGTAAAGAAAGGTAAAGTTTTGTTACAGTTATTCTTATTTGTGTTGCATATACAGTTATTGTGTATGTGTTAGTTTTATGGAGCAAAACAGTTTTGTTTTTCTTCTTTTTTAATAAGATTTAGCCAAAGTCTGAAAATAGTTTTGAAAATTCTCTATACTATCCTTCTTCCTAAGTGTAATGATAACAGAAGGAGGAAAGATTGGAAATTTCTGCTTGAGATGTTGTTTACAAAACACTAAATGTGCTCGTGAATAGGAAAGGGATGCCCTGGGTGTGCCTTAATTCCTGCAAGAACGACAAGCTGAAGCAAGCGAGGTTTCGGAAGTCAGGCTCCAGCTGGACGTCCACTAAGGAAATAGCAATTAAAGAAAGAATGAAAGCCCAGGCATTTTTTTCAGCATCTTTCTGGAGGTCTCAGAAATCCCTAGTATTTTCCCAAAATCATTTTCAAAAGTTTTTTCCACCCAGTATTACACTTACAGGACAGGACTACCTACTTACAATCCCATGGAGAAATATAAGAAGACCCAGGAAAACGATGCATCTCGTGCTATTTTGCGTTTTAGTTTCCAAAGCAAAGCTGGTCCACCTAGAAAGAAAAACACTACTCCGTAGTCGGCAGGATTCGAACCTGCGCGGGGAGACCCCAATGGATTTCAAGTCCATCGCCTTAACCACTCGGCCACGACTACATGACAGCTCTGTAGCTGTCTGGATATATTCCCATGAGGAATAATATCTTTTCCCTGCATAAACTGACCTTTCGGTTGGTTTCTATGACAACCGCTCCAGCGCACCTGTTCTCATACTTGAAGGAACAAAATTTTGTATATAGAGATGTGGTGACAGAAGTTACTACAAATTGTGACACTTCCCTGACCTTCGAGGGTCGTATTGGATGGTCCCTAAACCGGGGACCGAATGAAAACAGACCAACCAGATGCAATGGCCAGGCGTGCCTCTGTTACAGACAGGCGGCCGTACTTGTAACAAACTACTTTGGGGACTCACACATCTGGTCATCAACTTCATTCACTCCCTTTTTCTAAACTCTTGAGTTTGAAACAAACAAAAAAAGCCCTAACACATAGCAGAGGATGGTTTCGATCCATCGACCTCTGGGTTATGGGCCCAGCACGCTTCCGCTGCGCCACTCTGCTCCTGCCATGGAGGCTCGCTTTTCGCCTTTAAATGTCAAGATAATACACTTTAGCACCTTCCTGTATCTGAATTTTCTCATTACTTTTTAATCACCGCTGCCAAGACAGAATAAAAATACCTTGATTTCCGTCCGTGGCTACACTCCGCCCTCGACTACTAGGGGCTCTGAAAGACCCCTCCCTTGAAGTCGGAGTGCCCTCCAGCTCGGACAGGATGACGTTTCAGGGCATTGGAAAACCAAATGCATGCCAACTGGCATAATTTATGAAGGTGAAATGGCATGCAAAAGCAGAGTTAGCTTCTTTATTATTATATAAGTTTTTTTATGTATTCATGAGACACAGAGTGAGAAAGAGGCAGAGACACAAGCAGGCTCCGTGTAACGCAGGAAGCTCGACACGAGACTTGATCCTGCAACTCTAGGATCACACCCTGAGCTGAAGGCAGGAACCAAACCGCTGAGCCACCCAGGGATCCCGACAGGAGGGCTAGCTTTGATCTTTCCCAGCCATACTCCGGTAGGAGGAACACAGCTACTTCAAAGTAATTTTAGTTTGTAGTTTTTCAGTGAAAATACTTTAACCCCAACGTGGGCAAGATGCCTAGGATGTATTGGCGGGGAACCAAACCCGGCCCGCCACGTGGCAGGCAGGAATTCTACCATCAAACCACCAATGACCAACAGACTATGGTATCTATTTCTCCTCGTAACTAAAGTTTCATTGCCTTAGTAAAATCGACTTTTTTCCCCATAGGATTTCCTTAAATCCAATGAAAAAAAAAAAAAGCTTCACCTAAACACAAAAACCAATGGCCTAGAAGAAAGGTGAAATGGTTATGTAGGCCCTTGGAGACTTTTGAAGGTGAAAAGCAAACATAAATACCCAACATATAAAAAAATCATTAATAAAATCCCCCTTTAATCATTAATAAAAACAAATTCTGAAAAATCTCTCGTTTTACTATGCAAGCCAATTTGATTAATTACTAGGTCACAGCACTCAATTCAAGTTTGAAACAAGTTATCTCCTTTTAGAAAAAAAGACCTATTGTCATTCCTCTGTGAAGATTCAAGTTTGTACAAGGATGGTATCATCATCAGAAGTGAGAATAGTGAAGAATATGCTGAAAATAGGAATCCCCCTGAATCCTACTCCTTACATTCATCCCTTGCCGCTGGGGAGGATGACCACCAGCTGCTGAGGGTCATGTGTGCTTTGGAACCAAAAGCAAAAGGGGGCCTGGAAACAAATAGGAGTGTGGCCTCTGTTTTTGAGGACTTTTCAGTAGTTTGGAAAAAATAAAAACAATACAGAGAAAAAAAAATTAACAATTGATGAAAATTATCTTTACTGAGGTGAGTCTTAAGTTTGGGTTTCAGGGAGGTGATAGACTCTGATAGTCTGGATTATATAAAGAAAGCCAGGAGGTTTTTCACATGTATCTATCTTGCTCTAGTCTCTATCTTTACACCTCTTATTCAGAATAGAGTTATGGTATTTACTTGGCAGCTGTGATTAGGATGCTTTGAAGGGGAGGGATGGCAGGAAGCTACTGTAGCAAATCAAAAGGCTATCAATGTTGATCTTAAAGGAAGATTTGGAGCTATAAAATGGGTTTCTCCAAATTCTAGCAACAGAAGAAAACAGAACAGGACAGTATGAGACAAATAAATCAATTTGATCAAGTTATGTGATGCGTTAATTCTCGTTTATTCATAGATAAATGGATCCTAGAGTGGTTGCCCTACATTCTTCCAGGGACTTTAAAGGTAAATAAAAATGATGTCTATTAAAAACACTTGAAAAATTCTATAAAACCACCAGTTAAGTATTAGCTACTGATTTTTACTTCATGCAACTTTTAAAGTGAACTACTGAAAAATTAGAAAGTTTACCTTATTTCTTCAGGGTAACATGCATAGTTGGTGTTCATGTTGGTGGGACTTTTAGAGCAGGCAGTTGGTGAGGCTCTAACGGGATGCCTGGATGCCAGCAAGGAAGAGGCGGTGGCCAGCTGTGGGGAAGGTCCAGGCCTGTCCTGGCTGCACTCCACCATGAGAGGAGCCGGGTGGCGGAGCCACCACAGGAAACCCCTGAGCAGGTTAGGAAGAAAAAGCAGGAAACCCTGCTTCCAGCCTCAAGTAATAAACCTTCCGTCCCCTAGTTCACAACTATCCATAAAAGATAGAAACACAACACCCCAGGGCATGCAGCTCCAGGGTAATCTCTAGCTTGTGTGAGCTCTCTCTGTGTCTCTCTCAAGCTCTTCCATCTTTTTCTCTCCTCCCCTCTCTCCCCCTGCCTCTCATGCTCTCACATCTCCACAGTGAGTTTTTGCTTTAAAAAACGTTCCCCCTTGTGTTACTCATCACCATGCTACCTGCCTGTCCTCGAATTCATCCTCATGACAAGACCAAGAACCTTTGGCAAAGCCCTTGGATCTGGCTGGAGCAAGGCCCCAGGGCCTGGGGTCTCCCCAGCTCACCTGCAGCAGAATCATGCAGCAAACCAAGGGGGACATTCCTTTCGGAGGAAAGATCAGGGACCAAGGCCCCATCCTGGGAAGGAGTAACATGTATTCCAGGAGCTGAAAGAAGGCCTGTGTGACACACAGTTGGCTGTTTTAAACAGGAGGATATCAGGACAAGATGTGGGTTTCAAAATATGTGTAACAAGGACTCCAGTTTCACTGAACCTCTAACAGGAGATCTGGGAAGAGGAGTTAGGAGGTTCATGTCAACATCCAGGGCAAGAGATACTGATGGAAGGAAAGAGGTCCTTGTGGTCCTGAAGAGAGGAGGATAGATGGGCTATGACATTTTAGGAAATAAAAAGCAGAATTCGCTGCTCAGACCAGGAAGTGAAGAAGAGGACACGTCTAGGAGGGCTCTAGATTCCTGGCTCAGTGGGGGAAGGGGGAGAAGGATGAAGCTGAGAAGAACACATGCATTGTTACAGGCGGATACAAACAAAGGAACAGTGAGGAATGCAATCAGAGAAGAATGGGGGAAACCAGAAGACTGTGCATCCCCTGATGCCCAAGAAGAGAGTGTTGACATTAAATCTTTAAAGAAGGTCACAAAGAATGTACTGTCCATGTAGGGGATTCTTCCCCCATTTAGAATTCCGATGGCGAGCTAAGGGCAAAAGAGGACTCACAATGCATCCCACACTCTGCTAAGAGCAGATGTTCCGTCCTTTCTGTCAAGCTAAAACCAGGACCACAAGCCCCAAATGGAGTTAGGTGTACTAAGCCCAATCACAGGAGGGAGACTGAGACTTAACAGTTACAGTTTCAGCATCGCCCAGAAATGGAATCTTCAACCAGTCATTCAATCAGTAATCGGCTACTCAGCACCATTAGGTAATCTGCCAGATAGATGCCTGTCAGCTGGGTAGGGAACCCGGTAACTGGGTGATGGGATGAGCACTGGGTGTTAGACTGAGGAATCATTCAACTCTACCTCTGAAGCCAATAAGACATTGTATGCTAATTAATTGAATTTAAATAACATCTTTTTAAAGAGGGTGCCTGTCGCCCCCTAAAGGCAAGTGACTTTGCCTGAACCTCTCCGCGTTTTGCTAGTATAACTTCCTTCTTCCCAGTCCCTTCTGCCTATAAAAGTCTCATTTCCTACAACTCCCTGGAGCTCCTTTCTATCTACTAGATGGGATATTGCCCAATTCATGAATCATTCCATAAAGTCAATAAGATCTTTAAGATTCACTCAGTAAATCTTGTTTTTTCACAATCACAACTGCTTGGAAACCTCTCCAAACCAACTACTATATATATCTCAGAGGGAAAGGGTGTTGTTTTCCACTTCGTCTTCACCCTAAAAAGATACCCTCAACTGACCTCGACATGATTTGAGCGCACAACCTTCTGATCTGGAGTCAGATACGCTACCTTTGTGCCAGCAGGCCACGAGAAAGATTTGCTTATCTTCTAAATTAGAATTTAAATCCCAATTAATCTTTTCAGGTTCTAAGGGCTTATTTCTTTTTACTAAGTGGATTTGATCATTTTTCTCCCCACTAGCCATAGCTTCACTAATGCTTTGTTTAGCAAAGAAAGGAGCTGATCAAATTAAATATTAATGCAAAAACCCAAATGCTCCCTATGGGGAAAACTCTGTGCTTTCTCATGCTCAGTTTTTCTAGTTGTGGAAGTTGTTTGGAGAAAACTCCTCTACCTACTGGGTTTAGACCCACAGTGAAACAGAAGTAATAATGGTTATAAATTTTGAACGACGACTTTTCCTACAACTTATGAGACTTCTCCCTCTTCTGAAAGAGGCCCAGCCGTGCATCACCCTGCAGTGCCTGCCCTCGCCCCATCTCCCTCCTTTCCCAGCGCCCGACAATCCCATCCTCAACTTGCTGAAAAGCTTAATCTCAAAAGCCTGGTTTAAATGATATCTCTTTGCAACTGATGAATCACTAAACTGTCCCTCTGAAACTATAAAACCCTATAAGTTGATTAACTGAATTTAAATTTTTAAAAAAATAAAAAAGAAAAGAAATGACCTGTCTTCCCAGAATTCTCACTGCTCCTTTCAATCAGAATGTGTGGGCCTTCTGGTGTGTATAAAAGTACACTGCAACAACTCAGAGCAAGTGGGTAATATTTATTGAGCTCTTGCTATTTTCTGCTAGCCCTGTGTGTTATCCTCCTCCAGTCTAGTGAGTCTCAAAAGTGTCCCCTGGAATCAGATAGTGAGTATCAGCTGGGAACTAGCTAGAAATGCACATCCTTGTCCACACCCCAGAACCACTGAATCAAAAACAGAGCAGTCTGTGTTTTAGCAAGTTCTCCAGGTGATTGTGATACAGAGGAAAGTTTGAGAATCAATTGCTCCAGGCTGGAGATCACATATTTCTCTCTCTCAAGAAAATAAACTTTCAGTCTTCCTCCAGGATGAAGGGTGGACAATGGATTAGTCTGCTAGGACCACCACAACACGGTGCCCCAGCCTGGGTGGTTGGTTTAGGCCACAGATTTCCTTTCTCACAGTTCTGGAGGGAGGTCAACCCTGTCAGCAGGTTTGCAGAGGGCTCTCTTCTCCCAGTGTCTTCACGTGGGGTATCTTCCTCCTGTGTGTCTGTGTCCCAATGTCTTATTATTAGGACACCAGTTGTGATGGACCAGACCCACCCATATGACCTCGCCTCACTTTGTCTATGTCTTTGGAAGCCCTAGCTCCAGATCCAGCTCCACATTCTAGGGTACTGGGGGCGGGGCGGTGGGACACACAATTCCCCGGCTCACAGGCAGTATCCAGATGAAGCCCCCCCTGACAGTCCCTGAGCCTGGCCCTGGGGTATGAGGATTGGAGGGCTTATGGATAAATCTGACTGCTTTGGCTTTCCCATATGACTTGCTTAGGATTCAGCTTTTTGGAGTCTGACAAGTCAACTATCACACCTCCACTGGCTTTCCAGATCACAAAACATTGCTGCTGTGATCTCTCTCCCATGGTTTTTGTCCTATGTGAATTTCTATCTCAGAGTTGTATTCCGCAGGATTTCTGGAGTGCACAGAAGTGAATTCTTGTGTTTACCAACAACCTCTACCTGCCAAGGCGTTTCTGGGTACAGGTAGCAATCCGGTGTCGTCTTTGCCTCCCTCCCATGCCCCACCCCAGCCCTGGGCTCAAGCACCCCCTCCTCACTGTTGCCTTCTCTTCCAGATCCCTGTCCAAACTGCGCCATATCCCTCTCCTTGGTGGTTACCTTGGTTGTAACTTTACTGTGGTTTTCACCATTAGATTCAACTTGTCTCTCCAACCAGACTTGAGGATTTTCTATTTTTCTTCAAGATCGTACTTAAATTCCAGTTACCATGTAGTGTAATATTAGTTTCAGTCGTAGACTTCAGTGATCCTTCACCTTCCATACAACACTCAGTGCTCATCACAACAGGTGTCCTCCTTACTGCCCATCACCTGCCTCCTCCACCACCCCACCACCGACCTCCTGGAACCTTCAATGCATTCTCTGTGGCTAAGAGTCTAGACTGTAAGACTTTTGAAAATGCTTTGGTTGACAATAATAATTTCACTAGGTTGCAGTTACAACCTCATGATAATTTTCTTGTAACAAATTTTGAACATACATGCCCCTGCATCTCAGGAGGACCACGTGGCCTAATGGATAAGGCGTCTGACTTCGGATCAGAAGATTGAGGGTTCGAATCCCTTCGTGGTTGTTGTGTGGCTCCTTTATTTATTGTCCGCTTAAGACACCAGGATCGGTTCCTGGTGGTCCAATTTTTTACTGCTTCTGTTTTCTCGGTGAAAGTCGGTAAGCAGCATCTTCTCCTCCTATTCACGTCACCCCAATAGCCTTACGCCCTGGGGTATGTCTCTTCCACACCCCTTCCTTCGTGTCCCTTTGTTCCCCAGTGTCTGTCCCACGCCATTAGCACAGTCCCTCCTCCCGGGCCGCAGACCAGCGGTAGCTGGGGAAGTCCCCAGCTAATCCCCCTTTCCGCTCAGCCCTACCCTCGGCCTACAGGTCAGGATCTTTGGGGCGCGGTCCAGCACCCTGAGTTTCAGTCGGCCTGCCAGGGGAGCCCTGATGCCCGCGGCTAAGCCCCTGCAGGTTGCCAGACCCTTCCAGGTTCTCCAGTCCCTGGGTGCAAACACCCCCAACAGAGCGCCAACCCACCTGCTGGGGGTGGGGGGACGGCCCCAGGAAGGATTGGGGACGGGGAAAGGCAGGAGAAAGGTCAAGCTTCACTGTACCCTCTAACAAATGTAGGGAAGTGGTGGAATTGGAAGACTCGCCGTCCGCAATCCTCAGAGGAATCACACACTCAGCACAGAGCACCCCTTATTTTCAAACCCTCAGGACAGGGTATCTGGGAGACAGTGTGTGCACGGTGTTAAAGGACCTCCCCAAGATTAGTTGCTAATTGCAAAGGGAAAAAGAAAGCCCTGAGGGGACCACTCTACCTTCACCATCTGTGGATTTCCTGACAAATGCCTCCCGATGTGAAGTACTGTGTCAAGTACCCGGTAGTGCCAAGCCCCAATTTTTAACCTGAATCTAATCTAATCAGAATGGATCTAATCAGTAACTTCGACTCAACTTCTCGTTTTAAAGAGGGTCAAGGATGATATTTAAAGTTGCCTTGAGGAAACAGTGAGACAGATCCAGAATGTGGGACATTCTACAAGACAAATTGGCTTGGATTTTTTAAAAAGTCTATGTCCAAACAGGAACAGCAAGAAGCTGGGATGCTGTTCTAAACTGTAAGGGACTAAGGATACATTACAAACCAAATGCAATGAATGAATGAACTTTGATTGGATCCTGGTTAGAAACACCAGCTCCAAAAAATATGCTTGGAGAAATTTTTTTTTTTTTTTTTTAAGATTCTATTTATTCATGAGAGACACACACACCGAGAGAGAAAAGAGGCAAGCTCCACTCTTAGGAGTCGATCCCTGGTCTCCAGGATCACACCCTGTGCTACAGGTGGCGCTAAACCGCTGCGCCACCAGGGCTGCCCTACTTAGAGAAATTTAAATAAGGCTGGGATCTTAGATGTTTTTATAAAGAATCACTGGGTTCTTTAGTTATGATAATGGTGGCATGGTTTTACGAAACGTGATACATGTATATGTGTGTAGGTACGATGCATCATGATGTCTACAAAGGAATTTTATATGTTCCAGAAGAAGAAGGCAAATAAGACTAATATGGCAAAATATTAACAGTTGTTGAATCTAGTCGATGGGTATACAGATAATCCCTTACTCTTTCAACTTTTTTATTTAAACAGAAGCCCTAAAGAAGGGGCACAGAGCTCCAAGGAAATAAGGCAGAGGGTCAGCATGAAAAAGCCTGCACCATATAAAAAGAGCAGGTCCTTCCTTGTTTCAGGAATCCCAGGCTCCCTTGTCTGAGGGCCCAGAAAGGAAGCCGAGAAGATCACATAGAAGCCCATGATGGGGGCCTCCTATGCCATTTGTGATCTTCCTTCTAGGCCACAAAATATCTTCGAAGACTTTAAAAAGGAGGGAAAGGACGCAGCCAGATCTGCATTCTCAGATGAACACATCAGTTGGTGCCGACATAGCCCTACCTACAAAATCTCCTCTAAAATACATCTCTGCTATTCCCTCTCATTGCTGCCCCTCCCTGGACCTCTCCAAAAAACAATGTTCCAGCAAGACAGAACTTTCTTCAGTTTCTCTCATATCCTGTGAGGTTTAGGTCTAGACCACCACACCCCTTTCCAACCTGGCAAACTCCTACTCATCCTTCACATCTGAGCTTAGCTATATGATTCATTCTACATCTAGTCATCAAGTACCCATTTATCCATTCCAAGGTAATAAAGGTAGAACTGTACACTTTCTTCATGAAACTTGGAGTCAAATGAATGACTCTCCAGGCAACCATCCAAGATGCTCATGTCTGGGACCTAGCACTATTCCTACAGGCTACTTGGCACACTGGACCTCTCACTTGTCATACTTAACTGTAAATGTCCACTTCTATAATTGTTTATTCTGGAAATCCCTCAAAGGAGTGGCTTTATTTTTCTTGCTCTCCATTGAATGAGTAGCACTTAGCAAAGTGCTTGGCACATGATTGGGCTCAAATAATATTTTTGAAAGAATGAAGAAATGAACGAATCAGTTCAAAAACAAGAGCCTGGGAGCCAAATTACTTCTAACAAGTTGTGGTAATAACCCCTGAGACAAACTGTAAGAAGCTGATGGAAGAAAATGGGCCCATGGCTTGGGAGGAAGAGCCAGATTTGAGAACTAATGGGGAGGTTGAATTGAAAGCCTGATTGATGGGTTGAGAGTCAGAGAAAGGAAGAAAGTTAAGGGGACTTATAAGTCTTTGTTTTTGGCTCCTGATGAAATTTGGGTTGTTGAAGGAGATTCAGATTTGCAGGGAAAGGGTAGAGCATTCATTTGGGATGTCTTACTTTTGAGATGTCCATGAACATGCAAAAAGAAATTACTAGGACAGCTCTATATCATGAAGCCCAGAGGAGAGTTCTGGGCTGCAGATAATTTTCAATCCTTCAGTACATGAGCAGTAGTTTATCAGTCAAGTCTTATCCCTCTTCAATTCTATAGAGCGATCAATGAAATATAGAATCATCTACTCACACACTAACACACACGCACTCATAAACATACAGATAAGATTGTGACAATGGTGGTATAGTTTCAGAAATGTGGAGATCCTGGGGATCTCTTCTTGCTTTGAAGTCACCTTTAAACTATTGTTCCCAGAGTATCAGATACAGCTGTTCTTGCCCTTGTGAGAGAAGGCTCCGTGCAATAAAGTGGCTTTGACTTTCAGAAATATTTTCTACTTCCCTGTTTCATTTAAAAATATTCTATCAGCTGATTTAAAATATTTTGAGCTTTACCAAGAAACAGGAGATAGGATTCCCTCTGGAATATTTTGATGAGTCTACTTTCTCGAATTTAAAAATGATGCTTACAATAGCAGCTGACTGCATTGAGCCCTTGTTCAGGCACTGGATTCTGTGCCTGAAGACATAGGGTATCCATGAGGACATCTTTGTCAGATTATTTATTGAGGATAAATTTCCTACTTCAGCAAGAATATGAGGGTTTTTAAAAGATTATTTAAAGGGAATTAAAGAGAATTATTGCAATATATAGCTGATTTGCTATCTAGAAAAGACCCAAAGAGCATTCTGAGTTTATCATCTGCAAGAAGAGAAGTTGGTTGATTCCTCTCCAGTTTCATTCATGGGGATCCTTTGTTTTGCTCTCTTGTATTATTAATCCTGAAGTAGCCTAGAATACATAATATATGGTAACATTAAGGAGATAGAAAACACTTCAGCAGCTGTAGTTGTGACCGAGTGGTTAAGGCGATGGGCTAGAAATCTGCTGGGGTCCTCCTGTGCAGGTTCAAATCTTGCTGACTATGGGGTGGGTAGGGTTTTACATATTTGCATTTTCTCTCTTTAGTGTAATTCATCTTCAATTAAGCGTACTTTTAAAAACATTAACCATTCCTCAGATTTTTTGAAGTTTCATCAAAATGGAGTTCTTATTGACCACGAAGGAATCATACTGTATGAGTGAACTAAAGCTAAGGAACCAATAGAACTCTTCTGTTTTGGTGTTGGAGATCCTGGTAAGAGGGACAAAGGAAGTTGAAAGAAAAGACTTCACACATTCATATTTAGAGCAACATAGCAATTTCACCACTTCCTTTTCCTATAAGTGTAAATTATAATATCTGTGTGGGCCAGAGGCGCAATGGATAATACATCTGACTACGATTCAGAAGATTCTAGGTTTGACTCCTGGCTGGCTCATTATTTTGGTTACCCTCTTTGAGGTCCACAATTTCCATCTTTCTTAGACCACTGTGATTATATATATATAATTTTTTTTATGTTTAAATTTCTTTTGTAAAATCATTTTACACAAAATGACCAAAAATATTAATAATACAGAGGCCAGCTATATAGTTCACTACTCTTTTCTTACACATGTAAATTTTCTTTAAATCACATCATTGAATTGATTGTTTTCAAAATTGACTAGTCTTCACATTAGATGATAAAAACTTAATAGAAGGAAAACCTTTTAAATGCATCATCCCTTGAAAGTAAAGATTGGGAGTTTCACAAAGAGTATTTCTAAGTACTAAATCTTTTCTTCTGTCATTTTTTCAAGATTTAATTTTTCAGAGCAGTTTTAGGTTTCACAGCAAAATTGAGAGGAAGGTACCACATGCACAGCTTCCCCCATTATCAACATCCTCCACCAGAGTGGTACATTTGTTAAAACTGATGAACCTACTTTGACACATCGTAATCACATCACCCAGTTTAGAGTGTACCTTCCAGTTCACCCGTGGTGTTGCAGTTCTGTGGGTTTGGACAAAAGTATAATGACATGTATTCATCCTTATAATTTCACACAGTGTATTTTCACTAACCTTCCCACCCCCCATCCTCTGTGCTCTCTATGCTCTGTGTGTTCATCCTCCCTCCTCCCTCCAGTCTCTGGCAATCACTGGTCATATACTGCCTCCATAGTTTTGGTTTTTCAGAATGTCACGTATTTGGAATCATGTAGACTTTCAGCTTGACTTCTTCTACTTAGCAATATGCATTTAAGTTTTCTCCAAGTCCTCTAATGGCTTAGTAGCTCTTTTTTTTTTAATGCTGAATAATTTTTCATTATCTGGATGGACCACAATTTATTAATCCACTCACCATCTGAAGGGCATCCTGGTGGCTTCCAAGTTTTGGCAATTACGAATACGCTGCTATAAACATCAGTGCTCAGGTTTTTGTGTGGACATATATTTCAACTCCTTTGGGCAAATAACAAATAGTGTAACTGCTGTGTTATATGGTAAGACTATGTTTAATTTTGCCTTCCATGGTGGCTGTAACATTTCGCATTCCCACCAGCAATGATGAGAGTTCCTGTGACTCCACGTCCTTGCCAGCATTTGATATCAGTGTTCTGGATTTTGGACATTCTAAGAGGTACGTAGTGGTAGCTCATTGTTTAAATTTTCATTTCTTTCCTGACCTATGATTTGGAGCACCTTTTAATATGTTTAAAAAAATGGACCAAAGAGCTTATCAGACACCATCAAAGAGATATAGATGGCAGGTTTGCAAATTTTGTTAGGTTTTTATTTCTAAACTTTTTACATAATTTAAAGAATCAAGCCTTTCACAAGATTTGTAAGACAAATTAATCTTTTCTTTCTTGCTCCCTCTGCTAAAATGCAGCTTGCTTTGGGGGGAAAGGGACTAAACACAGCAGAGGATGGGTTATGAGCCCAGCACGCTCCTGCTACACCACTCTGCTATGGAAAGTAGCACTCCCATAGGTCATATTTGATTCCCCTCTGGTTTGTCCTTTTTTTCTTTTTTTCCCCTTTTCCTTTCAATCTGTAGAAATAAAAAATGAGTTCTCTTTTTTCCCTTCAGGAATGCAATTTATCTTTTTAATGCAATAGCACTGAGCCTGACTTAATTCCTAGGAGAAGGATTAAGAAGAAATGAAAAAAGCTTACTGTGGCTACGCTTCTACAGTGCACAAAGGCATTCAATAACAATAACAATATTCAATAACAGTATTCAATAACAGGCATTCAATAACAGTAACATCTGTTACTGTGTGCTATGTGAATGTGTACCTTATATCTATAGCACAATGTCTGCTGACATCCCAAAGGTCATGTCTTAAACTTATTCTATGTTTTACAAAATGATAGAATAGATGAAGTAAATGTGCTTTCCCTTTCTTCTATGCTGTAATGGGATCGTTCATAATCTGTTGATGGAGGACGAAAGTCTAGAGCCCCAGGTGAGAGTAAGACACATATTCCTGCACATATTCTTGACATAGAGTTTTAGAGGGTTCACAGAACTTCTAGCCTGGTAAGCTAACTTTCTCTGATGTCGTGGCTCATTCCCTGTAGTCTCAATTTGGCAAATAAAACTGTGCTCAGGTTTTCTGTGTTTGGAAAGGAATGGAACTCTTCTTTGATTTGATGTGGTGGAGAATCCCAGAGAGCCTAGGGTGGGCTTGCTATGTGAACTCTCTAGAATGGAAAAGCTGAGCCAGATGTGGAGCAGGGGAGACAAGGTCAACTAGGAGAAGCAGACTAGTTGCCTGAGAGGATCCGCTAAGGTCCCAAAGGTTAAAGAGAGACATCTGGATGAAGAGATGGGTCTGCCAGCACTGAGTGAGCGTGGAAAGGAAGCCAGGAGTGTTTGGAATAATAATGGCCAAGTTGGAGAAAAGTGGAATTCAGAACAGTTGCAATAAAAGAGTAAAAATGGGCCCCCCAAAAAAGCCAAAAACAGAATACTGACATCACACATTCCTGTGTATGCCTGCCTATTACTTACTTTTTAAAGGCATTTTCATGAGGGAGGCCAAAGCGGGAGAAAGTGTGACAGGCACCTTCCTCTTCCTCCTCCATTTCACTTCCCAGACCAGAACCTTCCACCAACACTAAAACTACTGACCCCGACGTGATTTGAACACGCAACCTTCTGATCTGGAGTCAGACGCACTACCATTGCGCCACGAGGTCTCTGCAGGCTTACCTCATTTCTTTACCTGTCAACATGATCCATGAAATTAATTTTCTGCACGTGGTGAAGACCATGAAGGTGAATATGACATATCGTCTGGCTGCCACCTTCTACATCAAAATGCTGTCCATCCGATCACTCCCTGATTCTGCCACCCAATAGTTTCTATTTACAGTCCTTCCTATTCTATTTCATTCCTGGTTTTCTCCATATACATTTAAAAAAAAAGTTTGGGGGAGTTTTGTTGTTTTCGTCTTTTTAAAAATATAGTGAAGGGCAGTCACTCTGGAGAGAAGTGGAGGTAGGGGAGACAGCAAAGAAAAATTGCATGTCCTCTCTCCCCGCAGTCAGGGTAACCAGGTTTTGGATTTATTTCCCGAGCATAGATTCTAACTAGTGAGTCAGGCAAGCAGGCTGTGTCACACCGGCCTGGAATGACCTGTGGCTCCCGGGGCCTCTGCTCAGATGTGGGGTCCCACGGTTGGTTTCAGCCTGCTAGAGTCCTCCAGGATCTGGTCGCCCAACTACGAACTGCCCCTGAAAAGAGCAAGGGATCTTTTTCTGTGTGAGCAGGTACATAATTCTGGCACAGTGGCTTGGCTGGTGAAATTTGGCCAATTTGGCCAAAATTGGCCAATTTGGAGACCTGGAGACCTGGAGACTTGAAGACTGGCTTTTGAATCACAGGGAAATTTTTCTGGAGACCTGAAATCATGCAGACCATCTGTTCAAGTGGTGAAAAGTCTCCTTGAATTCCTACTAGAGAAGGAGATTCTGAAAAGTGATCCACTGTTGTAAAACAGACACATCTTTCTCTGGAAATCAGTTTCCCTTTCTTCATCTTGAAAAAAATCGGTCCAGAGCCCCAGGTTTGGCTTGGGAATTGCTACAGGACTGTAGATAGTGGATTGAAGGAGTGTGTGTTTGACCTCGCTAGTACTGGACTATCCTTAGTAGGTTCTGTGCCTTGTAGTCACTTTGTCGGGGTAGGACGAGGTTAGGGACCTGTGTGAGAGATGTGCCGGAACCAGCAGCGCTGAGAGGTGAGATGAACCCAGCTTTCAGAAAGTAAACCACCAAAAGCTTGGTAGAATCTGAGGCCACTTATAAAAAGGAATGGGATCCCAGGTGTGCTGCTGCCAGAGAATTCAGTGTGATCTTGTTGGCAGAAAGTTGTAATCTATACTTTCCTCACCTTCCTATAAAATGAGGATAATGATAGGAGTGCCTGCCTCCCAGCATGGCATTGATAAATATAATGTGTTCTAATGAGTTTATATTATACTCATTAATATAATGTGTTCATAATGAGTTTATATATGTTTAGAATAATGTTTGCCTGGCACACAATAAGCTCTCAATAAAGGTGAGTAAGTGGGGTGACCTGTATGGCTCAGCAGAGAGAGTATGTGATTCATGATCTGTGGGTTGTTGGGTTTAAACCCCATGGTAGGTGCAGAGGTTATTATTATTATTATTATTATTATTATTATTATTATTATTTTGGTGCAGAGGTTATTAAACAAGTAGGTAAACAAGCTAGTATAATTGCTGTCACTATAAAACTTGCTGAAATTCTTTTGAGTAATTTCTACGTCCAATATGGGGCTCAGACTCACCAACCCAAAACTAAGAGCCAAACGCTCCACCAACCAAACCAGCCAAATGCCCCTAAGGTTTGCTGAAATTCTTAAAAGCATGTGCACATAATGCCAGCCTGGTTTGGCAGACTGTGACAAAATTTACATTTGTCAATCGTTAGTTTCCTCCACAGATTTTGAGTTTGTTGTTATCAAACAGAATGAAATGAACTGCCTTATCTCAAATGTTAGAACTATTGTTTTTTTTCTTAATAACTAAAATTTAAAAAAAAATAGTAAAAACGGCTATCATCCCAGGTTAGAGCTAAAATCAGACAGGCATTGACAAAGCAGGGCTACAGAGGGACACCCAGACCAACGTCACCTCAAACCAGCAACTGAAATTTAAATTAAAGTTCAGTGAAACACTTCAGTTCATAGAACTTTCTTTTCTTCATTTGTTTCAGTTGATGTCTAATGAAAATTCACAGCACATTTAAAATCAACTGTTGCTAATATCAGAGCAGTTTGGAATAATACTTTAAAATTCAATGGTCATTCATTCTCACAAGTTCCCAGAGCACCAGGTTACCTCTCTCCCTCCTTGCCTGGCATTGCTGCCTGGGGAATCTTTTCTCTCCCAGAGCCAGAGCCCATGATCCCAGGCCTTGCAGACTTGGTTTTACTAGTTACCCTATTCCAATCTGAAGCTCCAGCAAGTGAGTTTTCAGGATCCCTCAGAGCCCACATCTTAGCACCAAATCACCCTGTTTATCTTGATCTTGAACCATGTTTCTGATAGCTGGCTTTGTCTTTGTGTCCATCTTCTGTTCCTTCCTAGTACCTGTTCCAGAAACTTGGCTCTGGTCCTGGAGAGCTAAAGAAAGGGACTCCAGGAATAAGCCCTTAGGTTTGAGTCAGACCATCCCCTGCCCACTATCACCCACCTGCTGACAGATTCCTACCGTATCAGTAGCTCCTCTGGTCTCCAAATGTCTTTGATCCTGTCCCACATCTCACTACTGAGATCCTCACACCCTCTTTGACAGATACGTTGCTGAAATTTTTGTGGAACCCCTTTCTGACTGCTCACCTGAACACAGACCCTGGTCTACCACCGCCTCCTCCAAGAGGTCTTCCATCTTGGCCAGGTTCTCTCTTGATTCCCACAATGGGCCACCCTCAAGCCTCTTCCACTCTGCTAGGTAGGCCAAGGTTCAGACTGCTCCTGCAGTGCTGACATAAATTTGTGTTTGGGGTAGAAAACAGAGGTCAAATGTAATTATGCGTGTCTAAAACCTAATGAAAAGATTTACACTGTTATGGTGGTTATCACCAAAAAAGAAAAAACAAATAACAGGTGTTGGCAAATTATGGACAAATTGGAACTCTAATGCATTGCTGGTAGGAATGTACAATGATGCAACCACTGTGGAAAACAGTATGATGTTTCCTCAAAAAATTAAGTGTAGAATTTCCATATGATCCAACAATTTCACTTGTAGGTATATAGTCAAAAGGGTTGAAAGCAGGGACTCGGACAGAAAGTACTTGTGATATATCATATCATAGGATTCCACTTACCTGGGGGAGCCTAAAATAGTCCAATTCAGAAACAGAAGGTAGATTGGTGGTTGCCAGGCTCTGGGAGGAGGGGGTATGGGGAGTTCTTGTTTAAAGGGGACAGAGTTTCAGTTTAAGGTGATGAAAAAGTTCTGGAGATGGATGGTGGTGATGCTTTCACAACAATGCCACTGCACCTCATACCACTCAATTGACTCTTAAAAATTGTTAAAATGAAAAAAAATTGTTAAAATGGCAACTTAGGTTATATCTATTTCACCACAACAAAAAAGTAACTACAAAAGTAATTAAAAGAGAAAGCCACAGGGGCAGACATAAGGAGAAACTGGAGGTTAGTAAAGACAGCCGCAGAGGTGCAACATGACTTGTCACTGTCCCCCTTTGGGTGCAGAAAAATGACCACTGGTGGGTGTGTTGTGGGTAAGATTGGTGCCCTGCCGACCCTACCCCCGTTCTCCTCTGTGCTCTGTCCCAGCCACATTGGCCTCCATAAGGGAAAAATCATGAAAGTTGCTTTGAGGAGGGAAGCAGTGTCCTCTTCACCCTCCCTCCTTAAAAACACAGTATGTTCGCTATGACGTCATACTTCTTGACTTTACAATGCAAGGTCTGGCCCTTGACTGCAGACACATACCACTGAAATCAACTCAGGAGTCTCTCACCAGGTATACAAAAGATACAAGGTGCATGCTTTGTCTCTCAGGGAAATAGAACTTCCAGTGGATACATTTTACTGGATAAATTACCTTTAATTGTCTAAATTTGTGAGAATTCTTTCCAGACTTGGTAGTCACTTGTGTGCTACCTTATACTCGTGTAAAGGTGATAATGATAATGTTTAAACAAGTCATCAATTGTGTTCCCTCTTCTATTAGTTAGAAGAGGTATCTTTTGTTGGCAGAATCAGTTCATCTCCCCAGGAGTTACCTGATCCTTAAACCACAGGCTGGTCCCACCTCAGGGCCTTTGCACTTGGGCACCTGTAGCAAAGATGCTATGGACTGGGGGGTTTAAACAATAAACATTTATTTCTTACAGTTTCTGGAGGCTGGTGAGTCCAAGACTGAGGCGCTGGCAGGTTTGGTCTGGCTGTGTCCTCACATAGCAGAGGGGGCCAGGGAGCTCTCTAGGGTCTCTTATAAAGACATTAATTCCGTTCATGAGGTCTCAAACTGTTCACCTCCAAAGTCCTCACCTCCAGATACGATCACACTGAGCATTAGGAATTGAGGGGAACACAAAAATTCAATCTAAATGACATTTGCTAGGCTCCCTTGCAAACTAGGGATGGCCACATGGCTAAGATCTAAACAATGGACAGTGGAAGAATTGTAACACAGCAGTTTACAACCTTGAGGCTTGACCCAGGAAAACCTCCCATGAAAGTTTCTCTCTTTTTTTCTCTCAAATGCCGAGGACCAGCAGAGGACTCCATGACCCCAGACTCCGGAGCCACACGATGGTCCCTTGGCAGCCATGCAAAGACCAATCAGAAAACCTTCACTAGGGCACCCTGGGTAGCTCAGTGGTTTAGCACCATCTTTGGCCCAGGACATGATCCTTGAGTCCCACGTTGGGCTCCCTGTATGGAGCCTACTTCTCCCTCTGCCTTTTTCTCTGTCTCTCATGAGTAAATTAAAAAAAAAAAAAAATCTTTAAAAAAGGAAGAAAAAAAAAGGAAAGCTGCATTAGATCTTGCCTGAGAGAAAAATAAATATTTATGGAGTTGAAAAACAGATTTGTGAGTTTCTGTGTTAACAGCAACCAAACATATCACTAGCAGAACAATGTTTTCTTGTTCCTTTCTTAGTAATCTTATTGATTTCAATGCCCAAACTCCAGCTCTCATAATTACAGCATCTTCATAATCTACCAAGTGATAAGGTTAACAGGGATCAGTTGCACACACATGCTATGTATATGGCAGAAAATACAGATTTCTTCAACATTATCAACTCATTAATAATGTATAATTATTTCGGGGCACATGGGTGGCTCAGTGGTTGGGCAGCTGCCTTTGGCTCGGGGAGTGATCCTGGGGTCCCGGATTGAGTCCCACATCGGGTTCCCCACAGGGAGCCTGCTTCTCCCTCTGCCTATGTCTCTGCCTCTCTCTGTCTCTCATTAATAAATAAATAAAATCTTTTAAAAATGTTAATTATTTCATAAGCTAATTTAGGATTCCTCCTGCATGCCACTTCCTCACCTTAAAAATCCAAGGCGAGCAAAAATATATAAATGGATAGGACTCTTCTGCAAATGCGATGCTATCCTAAAAATCTCATATTAATGTGGACTTCTTTTGGGGATGATCTTATTTTAAACTCATTTTCCAATTTCCTCTCTCTAATAAAGGCAAATATTTTTAAGTGCCCCTTCATTATTCAGTGGGCTACTTGGGTTCTTGGTCCTTCTCAGGCTGTGGTATGCTGGTAAATATTTAATTGTTGGCTCTCCAGGGAAAAACTCTATCCTGGATCTGCAGTGTTTGGCAGCTTCCGTGGTGTAAATTCTCCTGCCACAGCTGATTGACGCTGGAGATCTGAAAGCACTGAAGTCATTGAATGTTGAATTGGGAAGGGAGGGACTGTACATCCCTCATGTACAAGCTGGTTCCAGACCACCAAGGTCTCACAGAACATTTTCTCAGCATTTCTCAGTAATGACAATAAGAAGATGCTAATATTTCTTGAGCACTCACTGTGGGCCAGCAACATTTCTCTGAGTTTTCCTATGCTGTTATAGAATTATAGTCAATCCCCACAAGTCGGGAAAGAATTGCCCTAGCAGCTAGGAGCTAAATCCTGGGAAGATAGAACATCAAATATTGACAGTAATCAGAAGAGGCCACTCTGTTCCTCACAATAGAACAAGGTGGAGATGATCACTCCCTAACTGTGTCTGAAACAAGAAAGAGGTAAAGATACTCGGCAATCACCCCTGTTTCCCAGCTTAGCAGAGTGACCATGCCCTCTGATCAAGGACTTTCCTTGGTGAAAATTACCAAGGCACCCAAGCCCTGAACTTCCTGCGACCTGACAACACCCAATCCAGGACTCATGTCAGACTTCCTTCCTCTAGCCTTGGAAGCATAAGCTTCTCCCAATCCCCTCTGAGCTAGATGGCCCATGGTCCCTAGGGCAAACACTGTCCCATGCCCAACAGCAAGTTAGATAATCCTAACTCTGGAGGTCTCTGGTCAATGGATTTTAACCACACTAGTGGCTTCATTTGACAGGGGAGAAAATTAAAGTTTAAATGTAGGAGTCTGTAGGGAGTCTGTCCTCTGGAGTAGAATTTCTTTTTCTTCTTTTTTTTTGGGGGGGGGGGGGGTGTAGGATTTCATACAAGAGGTTGCTGCCAACAAGGAACAGATGACCTGAGCTGCCGTTGAAAGACATTGCCAGAGGGAGGGTGAATGAACAGGCTGCCAGGATGAGCACAGTAGCTCCAATCAGCAACAGAAAGATGCTGGTGTTGTTGCTAAAGATGGAGGGACGGTTGGGAGAGGTGGTGTTAGAGCCCAGGGGGGAGCTAAGATGAGGACAGAGGATGCCTAGGAAAAGGAGCAGAGCAGCCAGGAAGCCAGAGGATAGGATCTGGCAGTAGCAAGGGCAGAAATGCTGCAGGAAGCAGATAAGGAGGAGAAATTTCTTGGTTTCTGCCTTCCTCGGGCTGGCCAATCTTTCCTCAGTTCTCTCATTGGCTAAACCTACGCAGAAACCAGAGAGCAAGGGAGCCTGGGAGATGTTCCTGTAACACAAGAAGCGCAAGAGAAGGGAAGGGATGAATCTAACATCCCTCCAGCTATGATCACAGTATTCAAATCTACTCCCCAAAACTGTTTTAATCAATATGTAAATGAGCCTTCTCATTAGAATGTACCCTTTGGACCAAGTCTTTCAAGTATGCAGTCCCAATTATAAAAATTCTAGTGTAACACGTTTGCATTTTAGATGTATTTATAGAAGTGCCTAAGGATTACAACATACACGTCACAGGGAAAAATTACAAATATTCCATTCAATTAAAAAGCTTTCCTTTTTAAGATGTAAGCATACAGCATATAAAACTCACACCATATCCCAAGTAGAGAGAGACTAATGATTCACTTATATAAGAGTGATATTTTGGCTGGTTCGTTAGTAGGATTTTCAATGCTTTGTTTAAAAATAAAGCACTTTAACGAAGAGTCGGGCTATGATTAAAGGTCAGTCCTTTCACTAACTTTCCCTTTATTTGAGCAACTCACTTCCCAATAGTGTTGCAAAACTTGAAAACCAGACCTAAGAAAAGATCTCAACCACCTAAGTCATTAGATTAAAGCAAAGGTCAGCAAATATCATTGGCAGGCAATATATTGCCCATCCTGTTTTGTACTGCCCTTAACTTTTTTCTTTTTTATATTTTTCTTTTTTTATATATTTTCTTTTTTATATTTTATATTTTTAGACAGTTGAATGTAAGTGAAAGGAAGAATAATATTCTGTGATATGTCAAAATTATATGAAATTCAAATAAAGTTTTTTCAGGACGGCCATGCGCATTCATCTACTGCTGCATCACAGGAGCAGTGAGAGCAGAAGACTGCGTGGCTCCCAAAACTGACCGTACAGAAAAAAAGTGCCAGGTCCCTGGGCTAGAGGAGGGCATTTTGGGGAGGACAGAAGTGATTGCTCCTCTCTTGGCATTGGAACTATCTGCAGAATGTTGTTGGGGCAGCGCAGGTTTGGGCAGGCAGACGGACATGTGCAACCTACCAGAGCTACAAGTGTCTAGGGGCTCCCTCTAACTTCCAGGCCACCAGGCCTGCCCACCCCCTGCCTCTGTATGGGTTCCCAGTCCCTCTGGGGGTCTTGTTGGAGCTCTGTTCATGAGTCCCCAAGTCACCAGTATATTATTACGATGTCCTTATAATGCTATACTACATTCCTTTTTCTTCCCTTCTTTTTTTTTTTTTTTTAATTTTTTTTATTTATTTATGATAGTCACAGAGAGAGAAAGAGAGAGAGGCAGAGACATAGGCAGAGGAGAAGGGGATTCGATCCCGGGTCTCCAGGATCGCGCCCTGGGCCAAAGGCAGGCGCCAAACCACTGCGCCACCCAGGGATCCCTCTTCCCTTCTTAATTGAGTTTGAGTTGCTTTATTCAAAACAAAAGTATTTGGATATAAAAATTCAAACTGGTGGGCAGCCCCCGTGGCTCAGTGGTTTAGCTCCGCCTTCGGCTCAGGGTATGATCCTGGAGACTCAGAATCGAGTCCCACATCGGGCTCCCTGCATGGAGTCTGCTTCTCCCTCTGTCTGTGTCTCTGCCTCTCTGTGTGTCTCTCATGAATAAATAAATAAAATATTAAAAAAAAATTCAAACTGGTGTTTTGCTTTAGAAGAATATTATTTCTCTTTTAAAGGGAAGGTAGGCTACTACATCCTTCTTCCCAGAAAAGTAGAAAGGCCCTTTTGTGGTTCTAGTGACCCATTCATTCATTCATGCATTCATTCATTTGTTAATTCTAAAAATAGTTATTGATCTACTAGTGACAGGCACTTTTCTAGACTTCAGGGATACTTCAAGTAACAAAACAAAACAAACAAAGGAATTCCTCTGAGGGTGTCTGGCTGGCTTCCTAGGTCAATTGTGCCACTCTTGATCTCTGAGTGGTGAACTCAAGCCCCATGTTAGGTGTAAAGGTGACTTAAAAAAATGTTTTTAATCATAAATAAATAAAAACAATTTCTCTGTTGGACGTTGCTATGCTTGGATGTGATCTCAGGGCAACTGCAGGTATCTGGTGACCATGAGGGGGAGCTAAGCCAACTTTCTAAGCCTGCAAAGTAGAAAGTTGGAAAGAATCTGGTCCCTGGTGAAACACCCAGAAATTGTCCCATGAGTTGGTCAGGGTTCAGTTGTAGAGAGTAGAATGTACTTTAGCTTGTCTAAAGAGGAAGGGATTTATTACAAAGTTTTGTCTACACTGAAAATCAGAATTGACTCCCCAATGCTATACTGCAGAACTGAGCCCCCAAGGGAGCTACTGGCCCTTTTAGAACTGGGACTACAGTGCCATTGCCACAGCCAAAGAAATGTGAACATCAGAAAGCCCTGCTCACTGCCAGCTCCAGGACCATGGGGCTCCTGCTAAGCCTGTGCCAGCAAAACAGGTACTTCTGGCCTGCCTCTCAGTTCCCAGGAAATCAATGATGTGTCACTGGGGACTCAGGCTCACACGACGCAGGAAAATGAAACGTTAGAAACAAGAAATAGCAGCTCCTGCCTCATTTCTATCCTCTAAATCCCACATGAGTGCACCTGTTTTGCCAAAATTAAATCTCTCCCAAATCATAGCTGCATGAGAACTTGAGAAATGCAGTTTTTCGTCTTCTTGCCTCTCTAGTGTTGAAGACCGCAGGGGCAGGGAGGAGAGGCTTGGCTGTGGAGGGATTGATCCCTCCCTATGTCCTAACTCAGAACTTCTTGTTAAATGAGGAAAAATATTATTTAGGCCAATAAAGCAATCTGACACCCCAGAGTATAAAATCAGTTACTGGCAGCTAGAGTACAAGGGCTTAGGTCTTCTGGACCACAACCTTATTCTCCCACACCTACGCCCCTTCAATAACTTTGGTATTAATATCTTTTTCTTCACACATGTGGGCTTACAAAAGTAAATAATAGAGCTCAGAGAGGTGACTTTCCAGAGGAGATGGTGTCAGCCAAGTTAAATCAAGAGAGGCCCTTCTAAGAGACAACTGAAATGGAATTTTGGAAATCTATTTCGCTTAGCAAGAAATACAAGACTAACCCAGTTCCTTCTTTACGCCTATAATGACTTTCATAGATGTGTGGTTTGTAGATGTATCGATTGATTGATAGATGTAAATGGGAGGTAGGCAAGACAATATTAAGAAATGCTAACCCATGTTTTATATCCTTTTGCACCAGGAAACTCTCCACTTGGCCTCATCCCTGAACGAAAAGCTTCTTATGACATTGATATGAAGAAAAATAAGGATGCCTGGGTGGCTCAGTGATTCAGCGTCTGCCTTTGGCTCAGGTCATGATCCTGGGGTCCTGGGACCAAGTTCCACATCAGCGTCCCCACAGGGAGCCTGTTCTACCTCTGCCTATGTCTCTGACTCTGTGTCTCTCATGAATAAATAAAAGCCTTAAGGAAAAATAAGTGCATTTTTAGCTTTCAAAATTTTGTTTAAAAACCCATATCCGGGCAGCCCGGATGGCTCAGCAGTTTAGCACTGCTTTCAGCTCAGGGCCTGATCCTGGAGCCCCTAGATCGAGCCCTTAGATCGTGCCCCCAGATCGAGCCCCCAGATGGAGTCCCATGTTGGGCTCCCTGCATGGAGCCTGCTTCTCCAGCTCTGCCTGTGTCTCTGCCTCTCCCTCTCTCTCATGAATAAATAAATAAAATCTTAAAAAAATAAATAAAAATCTGTATCAGAAATGAGAATTTGAAGGAAAAATTCTTGAGTCTCAAAATTCTGTCTTCGAAAAACAGAAACCTGCAGGACCTGGGCCATAATGTTTATGCCCTAAGATAATGATCACAGAACAAGGCTTTCAGCCTGCATGTCCTGGGCTATTCCCAGGTTGTGAAATCAATATATTGAGCATATCAAGTGACCAAGATTTTTTTTAAGCAAATGAACAGAGTGGAATTTTAAGAGTTATGGGAGACAAAGAAACCAAGGCCAGACTTTGCCTCGGCTTGAAGTCTCCAGGTAGAATTCCTGAGGCTGGCAGATGGTAACCCTGGACAGCACCCTCGTGGACTTCCTTTAGTGCTTTACCACCATAGCTTTGCTCTCATTACTGTCACTTTCTCTGATGGCTGTAAACACTCCCCAAGACATATTTACAATAGCCTCCTGAGCACATGGCTCACTGCTAGACATCTGAAGAGTCTCAAGACTGATGTTCTAATAGGCAGTAGTGATGTTGTTTTTGCAATATAGGTGAGGTTTGGTGCAGACCAGAGCTGGTGGCCAAGAAAGAATTCTTGAGACATCTTTGGCTTTGGTGCAAAATGGTTCTATTAAAGTACGAGGACAGAACCCGTAGGCAGGAAGAGCTGCTGTCCCCAGATTATGAGGAGCAAATGATTAAATATGTTGGAGTTGGGAGAAGTAAAGATAGGGCAGTTCCAAATGGACTTTCATATGTTAAAGAAGACTCAGGATCCTGGAGGAATGTTATACTCTATTTCTAATATTTGTCAATGGGTGACAGGTTATAAGGAGGTTCGATTTTATCTACATTTCCTTCTGCCTTTGTTTCCCACATCAGTAGGAAAAAACTTGAACTGAGCAGCAATCTAGCCTCCTCAAGGTCCCAAAAGTTTTACTTCCAAATTCTTTAAAGGCTTAGGCCACCCTAGAAACACCCCCCACCCCCATACCCCTCCCCACCCCACCCCCACAAACCAGAAGGTATGTGATCAGTGACTCATCACAAGCACAGTGCAGCTCTGTCTGCTCACAGGTCCTGTCCCACATCACATCAAGGGTATACAGTTCATACGGATTAGAATGTGGGCCGTGAGTCACGACATGAAATGAATTTCTTACTGCGGCCCACAGTGAAAAAACAAACCAGTGTGAGGTTGTGTTAGAACAAAGACATAGGAACCACAGGACTTGGAACCAGAGGAGGGAAAGAAAGCCGCTCCTCCAGATGTGCAGGTGTCCGACAGGCCCAGAGGCCCACCTCGCCCGGATGCCAGAGAAGAGAAGAGCGAATTTTCGCCGTTGCCCGCTGAGAAACCGGGCCACAGGGATGTGCAGGAGGACGCGCAGATGGCAGTCCCGAGCCAGCGCCTCTTCACCTCCCCCGACAAGTCAGATCTCTTCATCCCCACTGTGGGAGGCAGGGAGCCCCCACATTAAATCCTGAGTTTGCGGCCCACAACATTCAAACCTATTCACGGGATCTTCTGATTCTATCACAGCGTTCTTGCCGGAAAACCCCACATCTCTCAGCTCTTAGGATCCCACTGTGCGCAGCCCTCGGCTGGTCCGTTTACCCGACACTCCTCCATCAGGGGGGGCAGGTGGCTCGTTCCCCGGCCCTGGGCGCGGGCGGCCACGCGGCGGCCACTAGGGGGCAGAGAAGGCTGAAGACGAGCATCTGGGACGCGAACCGAGAAGAGGCGCTGGGAGGAGGGAAGGGGAGGGGCGGAGGAGGGGAGGAAGGGACGGGGGGAGGGGGAGGGGAGGAAAGGGGAGGGACGGAGGGAGGAGGGAGGGATGAGGGACGAGGATTGTGGAGGCGGGGGAGGGAGGAGGACGGAGGTCCTGAGTGGATGGTTTGACGGGGGGGAGGATATCGGGGCATGAGAGGGGAGAGGAGGGGAGGGGAGGAAGGGCAGAGTGGAGAGGGGAGGGCGGAGTGGATGGACTAGTGGGGTTATGGAAGGGGAAGGGAGCGGGGAGGAGGGGAGGAGGGGAGGGACTAGGGCCTTGCAGGGCGGGCGAGGAGGAAGGGGCAGGGGGGAAAGAGAGCGGGGAGGTCGTCGGAAGAAGCAACAAGAGGTGGAAGAAGGGGAGGAGAGAAAGCAAGTTATTGGAGGGAAAACATAACTTTCTGGATGGTAGTTAGGATACTTCACATCAGTTGAACAATACAAATTCAACTAAGTACATTTGAAGATCTAATTGGTTCTTTTAAGAGACTTGTGAACGGGGCAGCATCCCATCCAGCTCGGAAGGGCAGTGTAGGAAGGAGGGTGGGGCAAAGAGGTTATTAGCAAAAGAAAAGGAAAGCTCTTTTCTGGCAAAGTCACCTTTCTCTAGGAGTGGGGTGGGGGGGGTGGGAGGGGGCCCAGGTGGCAGAGCACCTCCCTGGTGCGGACCAGAAAGCTCCTAACTGACCTGTAAAGACTGCATTTCTGGGAGATTGACAGAGAAGTTGGGTGAGGTAAAAAGCCCTGGTTTGATGACTTGGCCTAAATGTGTTCATTTGGGGCCCGTGGTTTTCTTGTTGATACGTTTTACAATGTTTATCAATGCTGTCTCATTTTCTCCTAACAACAACCCGGCTGGATAATAATTCCTACTTTTATTTCAACCTGAAATACTATGGATTAAAACGGAACATATGTTGTACGTAACAAAATGAAGAGAAACATTTGGGCTGGGGATGTCAAGACTGCTGGAGCTTTACTCTATTTTAGTTTCATTAAATCCTTCCTGTAGTTATTCTGAGTAACAGGCCAAGAGTGCAATCCTGTCAGAGCTCAGACACAGAGACAAAAGGACAGAGCAGTACTCCAAACTGGACAGACATCTGCCCTCATGGAGTTGGCATTCTAGTGACAGGGAGAGAAAAAATAAACAAGTAGTAAACATCATAGCATATCCGAAGGTGACCTATAAGTTATGGAGAAAAATTAAGCATGAAGGAAAGATAAAGGGCAGAGGAGGAGGGAGTGGTTGGGGAGGTTTTGAGTTGTCTCCCCATCTGCAAGCCTGGGACAGTAGCCCAGAACTCATAAGATTCTGATGAGGAGGAACAAGTAAGTTAGTATAAGCCTTAAGCGAGTGCTCCATAAATGTGAGTAACAGGAGAAAATGAGAGAGTTTATTACTGTAATCAACATTGGGAGCTGTACTGTTTGAGGGATCGGATTAATTTTGTTTAGCTCCACAGAACAGAGCTATAACTAAAAGGTGAAAGAAAGGTGTGAGGAGGGAACATTTGGTGGCTCAGTGGTTGAGTATCTGCCTTTGGCTCAGGGCATGATCCTGGGGGTCCAGGATTGAGCCCTGCATTGAGCTCCTTCGAGAGCCTGCTTCTCTGTCTGCCTGTGTCTCTACTTTTCTGTGTCTGTCATGAATAAATTGATGGAATCTTTTTTTTTTTTTTTTTAGTTTAGAATTGATGGAATCTTTAAAGGAAAAAAAAAAGGTACGAGGAGGCAGATTTTGTACTGTGTGAGAAAAGCTTTCTCACAATTAGCCCTGTTCATTTTGTAAGGTAGTGAGCTGCTCATTTGGGGAATGTTTAACCAGAGATCTGATGGCTGCCACTGAAGGATGAAGTTGAAAGGCTTTCTGCACTGTGTGGGCAACTAACACAGCCAAGTTTTATCATTCTTTTCAAATATCAAACTTTAGGATTCAGTGAGAATTTACCTATAAATTAATCTTTTTTTTTTTTTTAAGATTTTTATTTATTTATTTATGAGATACAGAGAGAGAGAGAAAGAGAGGCAGAGACACAGGCAGAGGGAGAAGCAGGCTTCATGCAGGGAGCCCGACGTGGGACTCAATCCCCGGTCTCCAGGATCAGGCCCTGGGCTGAAGGTGGCGCTAAACCCCTGAGCTACCCAGGCTGCCCCCCATAAATTAATCTGACCTGTACTGAATGATACACATTCACTGGACATATGGTTTTTGAATTCTTCTGCTGGTCATTTTTGGAGATTAAACATAGAATTTATTTTTATTTTTAAGATTTTGTTTATTTATTAGAGAGTGTGTGTGTGTGCACAAGCAGGGGGAGGGACAGAGAGAGATGGAGAAGCAGCCACCCACCCACCCCAGCTGAGCAGAGGGCCCTGGTGCTCAATCCAAGGACCCGGGGATCATGACCTGAGCTGAGGGCAGATGCTTAACCAATAGAACCACCCAGGTGCCCAAGCACAGAGTTTATAGGATAGTGGAAATACACTTACATCATGTACATAATGATCAACAAATAACAGGTGGCATAATGCATTTCTGCGTTACTTTCATAAAGTCAAAATGTTTCCTTCAAAATGTTTTCCTCTATTTGTGTTATTATATCTACAACCTAAGTGATTGTCTACTATTTTCTCTATTATGTAGATTCAAAACAGCATGAGAGTTGATGTGGGAAACAAAGGCAAAAGAAAAAATTGTATTTCCTTACTACTTACAACCCAATGACAAGTCCTTAAAATAAGCTGAGTGACCTTCCCCTAGGGACTCAACTGCCTTGGTGCTAATACTTTCCTGAGGGACAAAGGCAATGATAGCTTAACATTATCCCAACCTCCAGGATCCTGTAAGTCTTCTTTAATATATAAAAATTCCTCTATATTTCCTTTATTGCTAACCCCTGCCCCCAAGATATATGTTGGCAATCATCCTCCAAGCATGACTCATTGATCCACATTTCAAGGGTCTCATGGCTGAGTTTTTACTAAAGGGTAATAAATGACTTTTTCCTAACAATAGCCAGCCCCTTAATGACTTACACTGTCTCTAACCCCTTCCCAATTTGAAAGTAATCAGTCAACTGTCACAATCCCAAGGCACCTCTTCCTGCCCACAGGTCCTGTCCCCATGCTTTAATAAAACCACCTTTTTATTTTTACACTGAAGACGTCTCAAGAATTCTTTCTGGACCATTTGCTTCAAATCCCAACATTCCCACATCACCAGTTATAAGTAGAAACTCTGGGATAAGACATTTGGCTTTATATCTAAGCAGTGTCTCCATCTGTCAGTGACCTGGGGCAGCTTACTTGTCTCTGAGCCTCAGATGTCTCTTTGGAGTAGAATGAGCTCACCTTTTACTATTTAAAAGTGGTGATCTGAGGATTACGTGAAATAGTGCATTTAGAAGACATTAGCAGAGTGCCTGTAAAAGAGCAAGAGCAAGGCAGTAGTTAGGAGTAAAGCCAAGTTCATCCCCAGTCCCACACACCATTGGATGTGATGCACATTTAATGGCAATGATCTGACCTTGTTTGGACCCCAATCTGAAGAAGCCAACTGTAAAAATATATTTTTGAGACGTTTGCAGAAAGTTACATATGACTGGATTCAGACGACTCAAAGAAATTACAGTAGTCTTAACTTTTCTTAGGCATGAAAAAGGCATTGTGGTTATGTTTAAAAAAAAAAAGTCCTTAAGAGTCCTTAAGTATTAAAGATTTAACCTTATAGATAAAATTGAATAGTGTGTGGAGAGAAAAGTAAGAGAAGAGGGATGTACTATTTTCTATCCAGCAAAACATTGGAGTTGCTGAAGCGGAGGATGGACACTTGAGGAATTCATTATACAATTTTTCTCTGTTTCTATGTATGCTTGAAATTTTCCTTAATAAAAATGTTTTAAATGTGCTGAAAAATGGCATGAGAATCTTCCTAGTACACTGTTTATAATTCAATGGCACAAAACTTTGAGAATTTATTTGAGGGGAAGAAAAAATCCATTCATTCCTTGGTCCATTCCACAAATATTTACAAGACACCTGTAATCAGGTATCTGTTCAAAGCACCAGGGAAAGAGGTGATAGAGACACATGCAGAGCTCACACTCTACAGAGAAAATAAACAAATAAACAAGATGTCTGGAGGGAATAAAATCGTGGTAAGACAGAGCAGGGGCTCTCAACTGGGGATTGAGGATGATTTGCATCCCTCAGGGAACATTTGGCAACCTATGGAGACCTTATTGATTCTTACTCTCAAGCAAGAAACTCTCAAGCAAGAAACTCTCAAGCCAGATGAGGAGGTGAGGAGCCTGTTTGAGGAAGTGATGGCTGATCTGAGCTGAGACTGGAGTGATGAGAAGGGGTGAGCCAGGTGCAGAGCTGAGAGGAGAGCCTGCAGGCAGAGGGGGGAGTCCTTGGAGCAGGAGGGATTTGGCGAGGGGAACGAATTGACAGAAGGCCTTTGGAGGGATGTGGCTGTAGAGGAAGTGGGGGGGGGGCGGTGCAGGATCACAGAGGGTGTTCCACTGGGAACAAAGCGCCAAGCTCATTAAAATTGCCAAGTCTCAAGATTTACCCAGCCCGGGTAAAGTTTAGTAAGATGCCACGCCCCAGGGGCATTGAGATCCACACTTCAGTGGGGGAAGCACGCTCTGAAAAATGGTAAGGAATTTGGATCTGATTTAAGCTGCAAGTGTTGCCTGGCGAGCTGAGGAGACCCCAGGGCCCTGGTGCCTAGACCCAGCCAGACCTAAAGGAATCACCACAGGTTCTTGTTCTTGTCATGAGAAGGAACTCCAGGGCAGATGCGCAGCACAGAGAACAAGTGGGAAAGTTTTTTAAAGCAAAAAGTAAAGTACAATCTCCAGACGTGGGAGCAGGCAGAGAGAGAGAGAGAGAGCAAGCTGCTGCCCCCGGGTTTGTGGTTTCTATTACTGACAGTTGTTAACTAGGGGGCAGAATATTTATTACTTGAGGCTGGAAGCAGGGTTTCTGGCTTTTTCTTCCTAACCTGCTCAGGGATTTCCTGTGGTGGCTCTGCCACCTGGGGCCAGTCTGGTGTGATCCGGCTCCTCTGGTGGTGGAGTGCTGCCAGGACAGGCCTGGACCTTCCCCGCAGCTGGCCACCACCTCCTCCTTGCTGGCCTCCAGGCATCCTGTTAGAGCTTCTCTGCCTGCTCCGACAGGAGGACCACTGGCAGGTACAGGGGGAGCCTGCCACGGTGACCTTCCTCCCTGTGAGGAGCAGAGCCACGGGGCAGGGTTAACTGTGGAGGAGAGAGACTATTCAGGAGACGGTTGCAGCTGGCTATGCCAGAGATGATGGTGCAGGCTTGGGCCATAGTGGGAACCATGGAGTCCCAGAATGTAAATATAGGTTTTCTTTGGAAGCAGAGCTGATAGGACTTGCTGGTGGGTTAGATGCTGGGGAGTTAGACGCTGGTAGTGAGGGGAGGAGAGAAGCAGGGATGACTTTCCAGTTTGGGCTTGAGCAGATGTGTAGACGGCAGCCACTAGGAGAAGAATAATTCAACTGAGTTTCTTTTGGTGGGATTGGGATTCCATGTGCCCGTTCTGTGTTTGGTACATGCTACTTCTGTGGTCAGGGCTCTCTCCTGTGGTGGATAGGATCACTGCTCCTAATTCTCCTGTTGTCAACCATGTGTCTTTGCAGTGCCCCACCTCCCTAACTTGGGGCTTGGCCAGTGGAATATCAGTGAAATGGACCAGGACTCTAAATGTGCTTTCATAGTTTGACTTGGCCCCTTAGCCTCTGCCACCTGCCAGGAGTGGGAGTTGCACATGCCTTGTGGGTCTGGTCTCAAACAAAAGAGACTTCTCAGCTGACTGGAACTCTCCCTCCAGCGTGGAGTCCAACCTAGTCAGTGAATCTCAAGTAAGTGCACCCCGGACCAGCTTTACCGCAGTCACCTGCTCACCATGAAGGAGAAAATAAATATTGATATAATCTCCTAAGATGTTTGGTTTTTGTTTGGAGGCATGATTACAATAGAAAACAGTCTAATACGCATACATCCAGTGTGGAGTTGGTGTTATTACCATTATTATTTTTTTAGATATAAGAATGGTAAATTTTTAAAAAATGGTAAATCCTTGCCACTGATCCGTTGGGGATCTATTTTGGCTATGTCTGAGGTTCCTATTTTGTGAATCAGAGCAGCTTAATCATCTTGCTGAGCATGATGATGGGGTGGAACCCAAAGACCCAGGGCCCTGGCCCTCCCCACACAGGGAAAACAGGCTTAACTCCAGGGCAGGATCTGGTTATGAAGGATAACCCCAGGGGTGAGAAGACTCCCTTGCACCTGGAAATCTGTTCCTAACCTGCCCACTATTTCCTGAAGTCTATTTATTTTTTTTTATTTTTTTTTAAAGATTCATTTATTTTAGAGAGAGAGAGTAAGCACACTAGCTAGGGAATGGGCATGGGGGAGATGAAGAGGGAGTGAGAAGCAGACTCCCCACTGAGCAGGGATTCCCAATGTGAGACTTGATCCCACGACCCTGTCATGACCCGAGCCATGACCCGAGCTGAAATCAAGGGTTGGACACTTAACTGACTGAGCCACCCAGGTGCCCCTCCTGAAGTCTTTTTAATAAGAGACATAGCCTTTTATTCAATGATTAGAAATCACAGATTTCAAAGGCAATATAAAAAAAGTAGAGCAGGGACACCTGGGTGGCTCAGCCATTGAATGTCTGCCTTCAGCTCGGGGCCTGATCCTGGGATCCAGGATCTGGAATCGAGTCCCACATCGGGCTCCTTACAGGGAACCTGCTTCTCCCTCTGCCTATGTCTCTGCCTCTCTCTCTCTCTCTCTCTCTCTTCTCTCTGTGTCTCTTATGGATAAATAAATAAAATCTTAAAAAAAAAAGTAAAGCAAATGAGTTTTTAAGGAAAGTAATGATGATCTCCCCTTCTCTCTCTCCTTTTCTTTCTTTCTTTCTTTCTTTCTTTCTTTCTTTCTTTCTTTCTTTCTTTCTTTTCTTTTCTTTTCTTTTCTTTTCTTTCTCTTTTTTTTCAATCAGTGGCTTGGGCATCTACCACTGTCTTTCAGGCACTGACTCCAGTTCCCCTCAAGTATGGAAATGCGAAATACTAGAGGCTTCATCTTACAGATAAGCATAGGGTTAAAAAGTCAGCAGGCCCTGGGCATCTGAAACTGAGTACACCGAGGAGACTGGATATCCTGAAGTCAAACTTCTCGGATTCCACAAATTGGCCTCACATACAGTCTATTTTTAAAACAAACAGAAATAGGGTCTAAAGGTATGTGCTTCGTTCAGTGCAGGGATGAGTCTGTGCAAGTTCTCTGACTCTTGATGTCAGTTAGAAATTGCCATCCCTGGAGCGGAGACCAATGTTTCTGAACAGTACCTCTCTCTTAGCTGACAATAGCCCACAAACAAACAGACAAACACAAAAACAAGGCAGAAGAGACTGGGGGCACCTGGGTGGCTCAGTGGTTGAGCATTTGCCTTTTTTTTTTTTTTTTTTCCGTCTGTCTTTGACTCAGGGAGTGATCCTGGGGGCCCGGGGTTGAGTCCACATTGGACTTTCTGCAGGGAGCCTGCTTCTCCCTCTGCCTATGTCTGCCTTTCTCTCTGTGTGTCTCTCATGAAGAAATAAGTAAAATCTTTTTAAAAAGAGAGACAAAGAAGAGATTGTCTGCAAGGTTCATTTGTGTTCCCCATTGTAGTTAATCTAGAAAGTGGGGCTTGTTTCTTAGGTGTGCTTTGAATAACAACAGCTTTCCTCACTGAGGCCAAGGAACCCATCCACCTGTCCACCTTCCAGAGTGTAGCATTATCACTAGTAATGAGCGGTCCAGTGGGGGAATACATTTCCCAGCATCTCTTGCATGGGCGGGAGGGGGATGGACTGATTCTCAGCAATAGAGCATGGTAGCAATAAAGCGTGTCACTTCTGAGCCAAAGCCTTTAGGAGATGACCACTTTCTCTTTCTTCTTTCTAGCCACAGGTGGAGGACTCTGCTGTCAGGGATGGGAACTCACAGATGAAAGGGGTCACACCGATAAAACCTACTTGCCAACTAGGAGCAACTGCATTGACAATTATGTGAGCACAACATTATTAATTACTGTTGAATTGAGCCCCTGGCATGTTGGAATATACTTGTTACAGCCACTCACAAGAGTCTAAGCAAGTATATGCCTTCCGTGTCCTAGAATATATAGAAACAGCAACAGTCCTTCAGGGAGGCAGTGTTTGCAAAAGTTTCCTCACTTTCTCCAGCCTTGGAGCCCATCCTTAAATACCCCGAATGCAAATGACAGCAGAGGAATTTGGTGACGTTCACCTTGTCATCAAGGTTCCCCAGGGCCAAGAACACCTTGAGCTTATCAACAAGCCTGGGGCTCTGGTGTGTATATGATGCAGCATGGGGTGGTGGGGGAGCGGTGGACATGCCTCCTGGAGCCCTTGCCTGAACTTTAGCATGGAGTTTGGAAATCAGGCTGCTACCTCCTGTCAAACTAATGTGGATCCTCCAGGCAAGGATGGAATGTTTCATTTTTACTTATTTATTTATTTATTTTTAAAGATTTTATTATTTATTTACTCATGAAAGACACAGAGAGAGATAGAGAGGCAGAGACACAGGCAGAGGGAGAAGCAGGCTCCACGCAGTGAGCCTGATGTGGGACTCTATCCTGGGTCTCCAGGATCAGGCCCTGGGCTGAAGGCGGCGCTAAACCGCTGAGCCACCCGGGCTGCCCGTGTTTCATTTTTATTGATATGATTTCAGGCACGAAGCTTTTTGGTAGACTGTTAATATTACAGACCAAGTTTCCCAGTGAGTAAGAAAGCACGAAGCACTCAGAGAAGGGGCTTGTTGGTGTCTTTGTGACTGCAGCATGATATTGGGAGAAATAATATTTCCCAGTCACCATGTAGTTGGCTTTAGCAAACACCTCTGCTATCCCATCCTGCTGACAGGCAGGGCAGATGTTTACATTCTGAGCTAGCCTGTACTTCCTCAGTCCTCCGTAATGCAATGCCCATTCTTCTATTTTATTGTGTCTCTGGACTCAACCCCATGCCTGTCTTCAGTCTTTTGCAATCTTATGATTTTATGCCAATCCCTCTTCCAGTGGCTTGTGGGCTCCCCCATCCTACAGGTAGGTCCTCAAGAACATCCAGTCCCTTCCTGTGGAACACTTCTCCCAGCAGGTGCCAGAGAATGAACAGAATGTAGCACAAGCAGGGCTTGTCCAGCCTCAGGCTGTCCTGCAAGGCAGTTCCAGAGACCTCCTGCTTCCATGAGCCCTATTGGAGTGGTCAGGTACCCAGAGCCAGACTGTCAATAGTGTTAGGAATGGCCAAGAATTTAGGAGCTATGGATACCCAGATAAAAATAAACCACTGATTATTTTTTAAACATTTTATTTATTTATTTATTTATTTATTTATTTGACAGAGAGAGAAAGAGAGCACGTGAACATAAGCAGGAAGAACTGGGAGTCTGACTCCGGGCTCAATCCCAGGACCTCGGGATCATGAGCTGAAGGCAGACACTTAATCACCTGAGCCACCCAGGCACCCCTACACTAATCATTTTAGAGCATACAACTGAACGTTACTCCTACACATATTTCAAATACTGTATTGGTGCCTTGAACATTTCACCACTGTATTCTACTTGACAGGTGTGCTCCAGTATCCAGGGGAAAGTGCACTGATATCTCTGCCGCTTACTTTAAAAGGCATGAAACAAAAAAATGAATAAAGATTGAAATACATACGGAAGAGTGAATAAGGGGACGAATGGAAGGATGGATTATAACAAAGAGCCAGTCTGGCAGTTCCGAGAGACATCTATGCCCCTGCCTCCTTCTGACTATATTCTCTGCCATCTCAGCCTGTGGTCTCCGGGGCTTCTGCTCATTTCTCCGAGGGACCTGGGGGCAAATGCTGAGTTCATGCTCCAAATCCACCTTGGAGCACTCCTGGCTGCTCACTAGGAACTGCCTCCATCTCCTTCCAACTGTTTCTGCGATGACTTTGAGAACTCCCTCGGACGCCATCGCAATCGCAAACATATCAGTAAAGCACTTCCTCCTGGGTCTGAGCAGGGGAGTTGAAGGGCAGGGATAGGAAGGATAAGAAAACCAGCCAAAGGCCCCCAGGAACACAGCTGCACCTGGGCAAGTGGTGTTTATTCCCCGTGGCAGCGAGGGGGAATGTGCGTCAAGTGGGACTGCGGTATCTCAGGAAGTCAGAGTGTCTGAGAGGTGTCAGAGAGGACTTGGCATAGAATTTGGGCTTGTGTAGGGAATTTGAGGGAGGGCTTATGGAAGGGGGGCTTTGCTCTGGGTTGGATGCTGCCGGGGAGGTGGGGCACGTGTAATTCTGTAGACAGGTATCTTAATAGGTCTTATGTAGGAGGAAGACTAGATCTAGGGAGGCTACAGCAGTAACTGATGAAGAAAGCACAGCAGTCTCTCAAAGCCTCTCTCTCAGAGGGGGATATTTGGTCCCAGCTGTGGAGTGGACACACTCATGTTTTCCTCCACGTTCATACACTGCTGTTGAGGGTCTTGTTTTCATCTCAATCCATCGTAAGACAAAATGCTCTTGTCTGATGCTGCTGTGTGAAATTGCTATGTTCAACAGAACACTGAGACCAGGCCCATATCCAGCTGTTAGACATGTCCCCTTCTCAGGGCTCCCTGAGCTTCTAGCTGGATTTGGTCAATGGGCAGCCATAGCAAATGATGGAAGGGGGAGAGAGGAGAGAGAAGTCTGGGAACTTATTCTCCCGGGCTCTCCCCTTGCAGGGCTCCTGTAGCTGGCTACACATTCCCCTTCAAAGGTCACAGCTCCTCTGAAAGGAGCACTCTCTACATGACTCTGTTCTTTTAGATCTTCACAATAGTCTCTTCTCCTTATCTATTTGGGGTTAGGGCTGGTGGTAACAGCTCCAGCATTCCTGGGCCTGGGGTATAGCTCCATCCTACCTTTTTGTAAACAGCTCCTTAGGGAGACCCTTCTTGAATTATCCAATGTGAGTGTGCTGACTGATGCCTGCTGGGAACCTCCCCAATGCAAGAGGCTCCCCAGATGGCAGGCTCATAGACCTTCTGCAGCGCTGGGCTCTGATAGAACTTCATATTGAAATGAAGCGTTATGAAGATGGCAGGATCCGCCTGGAGGGCATGTTCCCCACTTGTGTCCCCAGCCCCAAGCCCGGGGAAGCCACCTCCAATGAGAGAGCCTGCCAGCCAAGCAAGGCAGCCTCTTTGGTTGCAAATGGAGATCTGTGCCCCTGCCGCAGCAGTTGAGAACCTGAAAAGAACTCTGGAGCAGATAGATCCTGTGTCATAAGAAAGTCCCTCCTGGGCCAATAAAAGACAGCCTGTATCTGCCTCTATGCGAGGACAGTGCACTGAGCTGGGCTACTGGGAGGAGGGTGCTGATTCTCTGCTGCTGACTTGGGTTTCTGCAGTGACTGTAAGGCACAGAGCAGCACCCCCTAGCCTACTTGCTCCAGAGACATTTCTTTCCCACACAGAGCTGTTTCCTCCACAAATATTTACTGTGGAACCAGAATCTATGACAGGCAATGTGAGTTGGTACAAACAGACCCTTTGGCAAAGACTAAATGATAAAATGGGAAAAATATATATATATACAACTCCTATCTTAGAGAAAGAGCCAATCTCCCTAAAATAGAAAACAACCTATGAAGAACATGAGCCAAGGACATGAATTATTAGTTCACGGAAAAGAAAATAACACAAAAGTTTCTCAGTAGAGAAACAGGTGTATATGACCGAGTGCAGTTCTCCAGAAAAGATTGTTCACCCTGGTAGATATGATGTGCAATAAGATTGCTACCTAATTCCATCTCTTGGCCCAGGTTCCCCAAAAGTTGGCTTTTGAGTCAAGGACTTGGGTTCAGGTAGTCTACTTGGGAAGTGACCCCAGGAAACCCCAGTTCAGAAGTAAATAAAGGGAAAAAAGTCAACTAAATGAAATGTGGCAGAAAGGGTGTATGTTAACTGGTTGGTTATTGTACTGGCCACCAGGCCCAATCCCACCCCTACTCTCAGAATCCTCCTGGCAGAGGTGGGTGGCCTGGGCTACTTACCCACCCCTCCCATCCCCCTTTGGGTAAAAGTTGCCCCTAGGGGTGTCAACTCCCCTGCGCTTCTACTGTTCATCATCAGTGTTAGAGAAAGCTCTGAGATGGAGAAGAATAAAGTTAGGCACCTGGAGACTTGTTACCTTGTAGGAAGTTGTCTACCTGCTAGGACCAAGGGGACATGGGATTGCACATCAACAGCACTGACACCAACAAGGCTCTGCCTCTGGTAAGATCTGTTGGCCCCCCCGCCACCCCATCCAGTTAGCAGGGGTGACTTCCAGTCTTCCAGTACGAGTCCCCCTAACTTGGCCCCATTGCCCACCCCCCTACGCACATGGACTAGATCTGGTATGGACACCATGACCCAGGCCAGGCCAGAGGATATGCCTTGCATGTTTTGCCTGAATGACTCAGTGCTATATAACGGGTCACACTTATAGCAGGTATGCATGGGAGGCTTGGGTGGGGGTAGCATTTTTCACACTGTGACCCAGAGAAGCAAAGGTAGGTGATCTGCAGGGAGACTGGCCCAAAGCAGATGTACAGATATACAGAGTTGGAGAGTGGCCTCCCACTAAGCTTTCTCACTCGGTTGTCCAACAACTGCTGGGTGTAGAGCAATAGCTGACCCTAAGGAAGAGAGGAATCACAGAGTGTGAATATCTGCTTCCAGGGGTGCAAACTCCAGTCTCTGCGAAGTTGTACAATAATGGCACCTACACAGCAATAACACAGGACAGAACAGAGTAATGGCCAGAGCCTTGGGGGTCCAGAAAGTCTGAGAACACGGCAAATGGGGAACATGTAGAATCGTTCAGGGAGAACGAGACTCTAGAGGCAGAAATAGAGAGCCACGTGGGTGAGGAGTGTGGGCCTCAGGACTGTGAGCTCTGCTGTACCAGGCCAGTGTAGGCCTGAAGTGGACCAGAAGGGATTTGGAGGCCTTTCCAGGAAGCATTTAAGCACTTGGGGAAATATTAAGAAATGTGCCTTGAGAAGATTGTTCTAGAAGAAAGCTATCTAGTGACCTGATTGGGGTCTGTGGGGCATGGGACGGGAATACTGTGTGGGTGTAGACCCTCTACTGGCAGACCATGAATCCCAACTAGAAAGTCTTTGTTGGATGCCATCTTCCACTAGATGCCAACTCCTCCAGGAAAGGGATGTTCACATCTCACATCCTCTCCTTGGTATCTCAAAAACTCAGTCGTTTTTGAATGAATGATAAGGTGTTACGTACTGCAGCTGCTGTCTGGCTTCCTTCTTCATCAATTTCCCTACTCTTCCCTGCATTCCCTCTCTTCCCTCTTCTCTCTCTCTTTCTCTCTTTGTCTCTGTGTATCTCTCTCTCTCCTCTCCTCTTCCCCCTCCCGCCCTCTCCCCCTCCTCTCTCTCTGTCTGTCTCTTTCTCTCTCCCTCTCTGTCTCTGTGTCTCTCTCTACCCCTCCTCTCTCTCTCTCTCTCTCTCCTTCACTAGCCTAGGCCCCCACAAGTCCAGCACCTGGAACAGTCCTCTGGCTTTGGAAGGAAGAAAGCCTCTGTTTCCTTCACCCCCTCCGCACCCCCAGTGTCTACGCACTGACGCCTTTCCTGGTGCTTAGCCCTTCCTTCTGGAGAGAAGAAAAAGGACATTTTAAAACTCCAGATAATCTCAAAAGCTACGCGCAGCTGTACGAGTTTCCACTGTTGTGTATTCCGCCTGGTGACTGGTGAGAAGATGCCTTTAGGGATACCATTGGCTGGTTGGCCCGCAGCCGGCCAATCCGGGGCTCTAGACCCTTCATTGACCTCTTGGGCCTCCTGCGGCCAGAATAGAGTTGGAGCTTGTGCCAGGTCCCGCCGCTGCCCACGCCGCGCCTCGTGGGAGGCGAATAAAGGTTTTTTTTCCTCCGCTTTCAGGATGTATCGTTCTCTGATTATGACTATGAGATTAGGGAGAAGGACGACAGGAAAATCATTTGAGCGTCAGAGGAGAAATAACGCAGAAGTTATTTCGAGATGGTCGGAAAGGGAGGGTCGCGCTCGCCCCTCGGGGGCAGGGCTGGGGCGGTGGGTGGGAGGTGATTTGGGGGAAGGCAGTCCCCGGGAGAGGGGTCTGGCTTTCCCTGCCATCACTCTGAGCGATCCCCGGGAGGGGTGGAAGGTGGGGGGAGGCGATGGAAAAGTATCAAGTGACACCTGAAGAAACTCAACTCTGGCCAGAGGAGTGAGCCGGGGAGGGCGGAAAACGGCCTCCCGGATGGTCGCGTGGTTGGCTTATTCCTTGGGATGTCTGACGGGTCCATCAGGAGACTACCGAGCCGGGAGAGGAGGGGCGCTGAGCATCGCGGGGCGGGTCCCAGGAAGGTCTGCTATCCATCAGAGGCGGTGCCCAGGCTCGGTGGCTGATCCCTCTGCGTCTGCACCCCGCACCGTCCCCTCGCCCCGGCCTCGGGTCGCAGACGCCCCCGGGTGACCCTCCGGGTTCGCCGATGGAGCGGGCGGCTGCTCTGCGCTTCTCCGCGCCCGGCTCCCTTCTGCTCGTCGTGATGCTCGGCGGCTCTGCACCGCTCTCAGGTAAGGGCGCCTGCCTCTGGCTCCCGTCGGCTTTCCCGGGCGGGAGTGGGAGGTGGGGGGTCAACACTTCAGTCTGCCGAGAGGTAAAATGCATCAGTACTGCGGTTGGGGTTCAAGCAACTTTCACTCCCCTCGTGTGCACCGAATGTACATCATCGCCATCGGATAGAAATACAGGCAGGGCCCAAAGGCCAGCTGCCCGTACAATTTTAAGTGCTTGGGTAGCTACATTTAAAATAGTAAAAAGGGACAGATGAAATAGATGAAATAAGTTTTAATAATGCATGTTTTTTAATCCCAAATAACCAGAATATTGGTATGTAAACTTTTAATTCATGTAAGATATTATTAACAGTGAGATATTTCACATTTTTTATTCTAACATTTTAAAATGTGTGTGTGTGTACTTTTCATTTAAAGTACGTTCCAGTGGGGACTTAGTGGCTACCACAATGGACAGATCAAGTTTATCCTAGACTCCAGGCATTGTGTTACATTGGGAATAGGGGAAAAATCTCTGTAAGCACAGGGTCTGCTGGCACAGTGCTCAGTGTGTGCTTCTTAATAAGTATTCACAACCTCGGTGGATCCCCCACCAGGCATCTGTCACTGCCAACCAACCACACTGACTGGCTCAGCTCAGGAAGCCCCTGTGGCTCTAGAAAGAATACATCTGTCCCCTGGAATAACCACTGCCTTTCCTGCCTTTGATATCTGATGGCCATGCCTTGTTCTGCTCCTTTGTTGAACAGCCCAGTTTACTGTTGTGGGGCCGACAGATGCAGTCCTGGCCATGGCGGGAGAAAACACCAAGTTTCACTGCCACCTGTCACCCGAGAAGGATGCAGAGCACATGGAGGTGCGCTGGTTCCGATCTCAGTTCTCCCTGGCGGTGCTCGTGTATAAGGCTGGGCGGGAGAGAACAGAGGAGCAGATGGAGGAGTATCAAGGAAGAACCACCTTTGTGAGCGAACATATCAACAAGGGGAGCGTGGCACTCATCATACACAATGTCACAGCCCATGACAACGGCATCTACCACTGTTACTTCCAAGAAGGCAGATCCTATGACGAGGCTGTTATGCACCTGATGGTGGCAAGTGCGTCATTTCGTTTTGCTCAGTTTTTTTCAGTGTGACCCTTAGGAAGAGTTTCTCTCCCAACCTCAGGACCATTGCAGCCCAGCAGATTTTTGCCTAGCATCCCCTTTAAACAGGAAGGTAGCTTCTTCTGGCCCAAGGACCAAATGAGTGGGTTTGCCTTGCTTCAGTGTGGGCGTCAGTTCCTGAGAAGCATATGCAGAACTCCACTGTAGCCTTGAGCCAGAGTGAAGGTTTAACTCCCACAGATAATTCTTATGCCTACTAAGAGATCTCTAAGGGTTTTTCCCAGCAACTCGTTTTATAATTAATTGGATATTTTTATTGTGATATATAATACACATCCAGAAAAACTTATAAAACATTAATATAGGGATACCTGGGTGGCTCAGCGGTTGAGCGTCTGCCTTTGGCTCAGGGCCTGGGATCAAGTCCCACATTGGGCTCCTTGCATGGAGCCTGCTTCTCCCTCTGCCTGTGTTTCTGTCTCTCTTTCTGTGTCTCTCATGAATAAATAAATAAAATCCTTATTAAAAAAGTTAATATACAGATTCCGGAACTATGAACAATAACCCATGTGACCATGATAGGCTGCCCACAGGTTTGGCTTCTGAGGCCTCTCTCCGTGGCTTGCAGATGGTCACCTTCTGGCTGTGTCCTCACATGGCCTTTCCTCTGTGTGGACACAAGCCTGGTATCTTTCTCTGTACCTACTGATCTCTTCTTCACATCCAAAGGTATTGGAGGTTAGAACTCCAACATGTGAATGCGGGTGGGGGGGTATAATTCATAACAAAATCCCTCTCAAAATCCCCAACTGAAGCATGTTCCTAGAAGTGTTGTATGATGAGAAGTATTTCTCTTCTTCCTCTGTAATAGATACTACAAATTTATTTTCCAAAATGTTCATGCTAATATACACTCTTACCAATAGTATATGATCCATATGTTTTTCATTAAGTTCAAAGACTAGTGTTTCTCATTGATTTTCAATCGATTTCTTCTTTTTAAAAAATTTTTCCTAAAGTTTTTATTTATTTGAGAGAGTAGCAGAACATGAGTGATGGGTGGGGGAGAGGCAGAGAGAGAAGCAGACTCCCCAGTGAGCAGGGAGCCCAATGTGGAGCTCCATCCCAGCACCCCTGGATCAGGGCCTGAGCCCAGGACAGATACTCACTCAACCAACTGAGCCACCCAGGTGCCCCTTTGGACTTTTTTTTTTTTTTCTTAAGCTTTATTGTCCTAATCATAACCAGAACCAATCAGGATCTAACAATAGCAGTTATTCACCACTTTATCTCTAGCACCTAGCAAGTTGCTTGACACCTAGTAGATACTTAATAAATAGTTGTAAAATGAATGAGTGAAAAACAAATACATTGCTGATATCAAACTTTCAGAGTCAGTTTAAACCATCAAGACTTTGGAGGCAATCAGAATGATGCATGGTGGTTCATCTAAAGCAAAACAATTCACTAGCAATAAAATATATGCCACAAATGTGAGCCACATATATATTTTTTAAATTTTCAATAAACACATTTAAAAAGGGCAAAACAAAAAAAGGCAGAGTGGGGAAATTTATCTTTGGGCTCCCTCACATGACAGACATTCATAAGTTCATTGAACAAATCCGTTATTAACAAGCCCCTATATTCAAGTTACTGTTCCAAGTAACTGAAGACAAAGTAGTGAACAAAATACAGGAAGGTTCCTGACTTCATGGAGCCTGAGTTCTAGAGAGTACAGAGAGCCCATCAATAAACTACTGAATTAAACTGTATCTTAGATGGTGGTGAGTAGTGTGGAAAAAAGCAGAGAAGGGGTTGAGAGTTCAAGGGGTAGTGAGGGGAATATCTTCACTGAAAGGATGGCAAATGACCACAATTGGAGCAAAGTCAGGGAGAGATTTGTACCTCTCTGGGGGCTCCCCCAGAGGAACCAATGGGAAGTCCCATCTGGCCCAGTGCTAGGAGTCTGGGGGCCAGATAGTGGACCATATACTTCGTCATTTGAACCCTCTGACATTGAGAGTGAGAAGAGCCCCTGTCAGTAACCACATGGGGGAGGGCATATGGACATCCCTTGTCTCAATAGATATTAATTTTGTTTTTTCTCCCCTTTCCCCAAATCCTAATCATATGAGAATGACTGACGCGTCCAGATGATTTTATTAAAGCATGTTCCAGTGCCAAGCCTGCTGGCCCCCTAGGAGAACTAGTGACAATGTAATCAGTAGGAGTTTGGCAAGGCTGTAGGGGAGAAGTGGCATGTCCCAGAGTTTATTAATAATGGTTTTAAGGCATGACCTCTCTCTCAGGGCCAGTGTATTATACTTTAAAAGGAACATTTGAAGGCTGGAAGAGCCTTTAAGATACACATAAATCAATGGCATTTCAGTCAATTAGACCAATGGAAGGAAGGCTTAGGGGACAGTGTGGCCTCCCCAGGAGACCCCATCTTTGTCACTTAGAAGTGCAACCTTCTATGGGATGAATAGAAAATGTTGTGGCAGGAGGATTTCTCAACCCTGGTGGCCTGATTCTTCACAGCAACACTGCACAGCTGAGTAGGATGATTTGTATGTAACAGGAAACCTCTATTCTTTCCTGTGAGCACGACTCAGGTCTGGCCTGCCCCACTCTGAGCTGAGTTGTAGAATTGTTTATCGGTTTTTTGTTTGGTCGGTTGACTGGCTGGCTGATTTTGTCCTTATGTCTACTGTCTCAATCTTGCCCTGGCTGAACCCCATGGAACCTCATTATGTAGAATTTATTTCCAGCTTGCCAAATTCTTTTAAATCTTCTCACACTTTAGAGTTTCTGTGCCAGTCTTTCAGGTTTTTTTATTTTTGGTTTATTTCTTCTTGGCAAAAATAAGATGGAGCAGGTAGCTGAGACTTACATGATTGCTTTAATTTTGTCTTTTAATATTTTGAATTGCCTTAACAAAGGAATTACTTTTTTTATTGGTGTTCAATTTGCCAACATACAGAATAACAGCCAGTGCTCATCCCATCAAGTGTCCCACTCAGTGCCCGTCACCCATTCACCCCCACCTCCCCGCCCTCCTCCCCTTCCACCACCCCTAGTTTGTTTCCCAGAGTTAGGAGTCTTTATGTTCTGTCTCCCTTTCTGATATTTCCTACCCATTTCTTCTCCAACAAAGAAATTACTTAAAAGACATTTGGAAAAAAAAAAAAGATATTTGAATATGAGGTGCCTATGGTCAGTCTGTCAAGCATCTGCCTTCGGCTCAGGTCATCTCAGGGTCCTGGGATTGAGCATCTAATGGGGTGGGGGGCAGCGCAGGGATCTCTGCTCAGCAGGAAGTCAGCTTTTCCCTCACCCTCTCACCCTCCCTCCCACTTGTGCTTGCTCTGCCTGTCTCTCTCAAATAAATAAAGAAAATCCTTATTTTTTAAAAGATTATGTATTTATTCAAGAGAGAGCAAGAAAGAGTGAGAGAGTATAGAGGGAGAGAGAGTATAGAGTATAGAGGGAGAGAGACAAGAAGATTCCATGCTAAGTGTAGAGCTGAGCCCGAAGTAGAGGCAGACAAGGGTTCGATCTCAGCACCCTGAGATCATGATCTGAGCCAAAACCAAGAGTCGGTCACTTTACTGACTGTACCACACAGGAGCCCCAATAAATAAAATCTTAAAAAAAAAGTGTGGATGAAACAATATTGTCCAACAATAAACAGGAATTTTATTTTGCTGAGCTGTTCTAAAATTTAATTTAATTTAATTTAATTTAATTAATTTAATTTAATTTAAGACTTTGGTGACTGCAAGACCCCTGGCTAAAGGAGCAGAAGTTTCTTAGGACTGTGCACTTGCAGGTCTTGTACCAGTATTCTCTTTTATTAGAGACTCTTATTTTTTTAAACATTTTGCTTTTATTATTTTTAAGATCTTACTTATTTATTGACAGAGAGCACAAACAGGCAAAGCCAGACTCTGGTGAGCAGAGAGCCTGACATGGGGCTTAATCCCAGAAGCCTGAGATTATGTCATGACTCAAGCCAAAGGCAGATGCTAAACCAACTAAGCCGCCCCAGTGCCCCTTTTTAGAGATTCTTTTAAAGACAATAAGTTGGGAAGAGCTCAGAGTCAGAATTTTTTGTGATGTTCTGCTGACGTCGAGGAGATGATACTGTTAGCTTGAGGATCCCAGGAGCACCCAGATCTTTCTAATAGGTAGATGTTGTAGAGGAAATCCCCTGGCTGACAGGGTCCCCCCGAGAGGTAATCATCTCTGAATTGGGGTAAGGGTTGGTTCAGCATTCTAGTTCTGTCCATTCTCCTAAAAACCTGCCACTCCTGATGACCTGTGGTCCTGGGAAGCCCTGAGCCAGGAGAGAAGGGACAATCTCTTGAGGTCAGAAAGTTTCCTAAGATTCTGCTGGCCTGACAGGCTTCTATCCTTCTCCTGTGACTCCAGAGCCTCAGGAGACCACCAAGACTGAGCAGTCCTCCCAGGACAGAAAGAGAAATCCTCAACTGGCCTGTTTCAGGTCAGAGTGGACACACTCACCCAGAAGGGAGAAAACTAAATTCCCTGACTGAATGAAGCAATCGACAAACAATTAGTATGAGACAGATGGAGGTGTGCCACTGTGATGGGGTCAGAGCCCAAAGCGAAGTGCCATGTCATCCTGTCCTCAGAGATCTTGTGATTTATTGGCACACTGGTCTCCTGATGTTATCCCCGATCAGGGTCTTTTTCCTTCCTTCCTCTCCTCTATCTCTCCCCGCCTCACAGAAGGGCTACTGTGGGAATGTGTAGAATACCCATAACCAGCTTTGGTGGCCACTGGTGACTTGCTGTCTTCCTCTTCCCCCTTAGCATTCCCTGTTGAGAGCTGATCTAAGACACTCAGGCTAAGACACCATTGCCTTTTTAGCTGTTCCCTGGTCTCTGTCCCCAGGCCTGGGCTCTAAGCCCCTCATTGAAATGAAGGGCCACGAGGATGGAGGCATCCGGCTGGAGTGCACATCCATAGGGTGGTACCCAGAGCCCCATGCCACGTGGAGGGACCCTTATGGGGAGATCATGCCAGCCCTGGAGGAGGCTCACACTGTGGATGCGAATGGCCTCTTCATGGTCAGCATGGCTGTGATCATCATGGACTTCTCTGTGAGGAACGCATCCTGCTCTGTCAACAACACCCTGCTTGGCCAGGAGAGGGAAACTGTGATTTTCATCCCAGGTTAGTTCCCTGCCCTCTGGAGGCTCATCACATGGAGGCAGGATCTTCAGACATATTAGAGCCTGGAGGAGGGATGGGTAGGTAGAGGCGTAGGGTGGAAGGGTCCTAAGCTCTGAATAGCTGGCAGCTGCAGCTGAGGCGAGACCTCTCCCCTTCTCTTTTCTCAAGGGCAAAATCAAAGTCTTCTCTGATTGTCTTTTCTCTGTCACGGTTCTTATCCTGTAGGAATTTTTTTTTAATTTTATTTATTTATTTAAGTTCTACACCCAGCGTGGGGCTCGAACTTATAACACCCCCAGATCAAGAGTCACACACTCTTCTTCCTGAGCCAGCCAGGTGCCCCGTTGCAGCAATTTTTAAATATTTAGGACAATCATAAATGTGGAGTGGCCTGAGCAAGTGGCTACACCCAGAGGTGCTGCCTGCTGAGTCTCTCCCTTCCCGCCCATGGAATTTCTTAAGGTAGGGGTCGGTGGGTGGGATTCTCTAACTACAGACATGCACGAATACATTCAACAAATACATAACAAGTATTACCTATGTTCAAGGCACTGTTCTAAAGACCAAAGATAAATCAATGAACAAAATACATAAAGATCCCTACTGTCATGGAGCTAACATTCTAGAGTGGCAGAGAGCAATAGGTGAAATAATGAAACTGCAGATTGTATCAGATGGTGATAAGTACTATAGAAGAAATTAATTGGGGGAGGGGACAGGGCATGCTGGGGGATGAGGGAGTTGTCATTATAAATAGGATGGTCAGTGAAGTCTTCACTGAAAAGATGCCATTTGGGCAAGTAAAGCATGAGCTGTGCAGATATTTGAACCAAGCAACGCCATTAGCAGAAACAGCACATGGAAAGGGCCTGAGGCAGGAGTATGGAGCTTAGAGCCTGGAGCTCAGAGCCTGGAGGAGGGATGGGTAGGTAGCTCCTCTGGCAGCTTCAAGGAACCCCAAGAGGCAGGTGTGGCTGGTGGACAGGCAGTGAGTTAGTCTGAGCGTGATAGGAAACACTACAAGGCTTGGAGCAGAGAAGTAACATGATGGCACTTAGGCTGATAGCTGAGGACAGAAGCAGGGGTAGGGATGATATTGCCTGCAATATTTCAGGCAAGGAGGGATGGCAGCTTGTGCCAGGTGGCGGCTGTGGTAGTTCAATGGGACCATGGGATCATGACTTGAACCAAAGACAGACACTTAACCAACTGAGCCCCCCAGGCACCTCCTCTGTGGGGTTTCTGGCAGAGTAGAGACCCCAGGAAGCTCTTTCCATGTGCATCTTGTCCATCTTGTCCTTCTTCTAAGTGGGACCTTTCTGGCTCCCTGTTCAGAGTCCTTTGTTCCCAGCACATTCCCCTGGATGGTGAGCCTAGCTGCTGTCTTGCCTTCTCTGCTCCTCTTCTCCGCTGGAAGCATCTGTCTCGTCAGGAAACTCCACAGGGGAAAAGAGGTCGAAAATGAAGCGAAAGAAGTTGCATGTGAGGAACCGGAGAAAGAACAAGTGGAAAAAGAGAAAGAACGTCAAATCCGAGGTAAAAGATGGGAGGACAGGTTACGGCCACACAGGGACACAGCTCTGACAGCTGGAAGCCTGGGGGTGGGGGTGGGGGTGGGGGTGCAGAGTTGGGAATGAATAGAGGCCACAGCCAGGGACTGGGGACAGTGGCATCTGGGGACTGACCCTACTGGCTTGCCTGCTGCCTCCTGCAGACACTGGGCCCTCACCTGTGTGCAGCCCCAGAGCATCTAACAAAAGCAAACCTAGTAAGTACTGATAATACTGCCACTGGCTCACAGATGGTTTCTGGAATCTTGACAGCTCCGTAGGGAAAGGCAGGGGAAGAGGGGTGCTCACAAAGGGCCCATTGTTTACTGCAAACCCCAATTCTCTTATTTCTTCTGTCGAGGACATTAGTTGGCTTCTGTTTCTTTTTTCAGAGCAACTTCAAGAAGAATTGCGTAAGTGTGCCATGCCCGGGGGTAGCCCATGCTATTCTGTACTCTGCTGGGCTACTCACTGGCTCCTGCAGCTCACATCTCTGTTCCCCTTGCAGACTGGAGACGATCCCTGCTACATGCTGGTGAGCACCCTGGACATGCCCTCAGGCTTCAAGCCCTGCCCCCAGGCCAGCCAACAGGGCACATTAGAGGTCACAAACAGGGGGCTGGGGTCCCTTCACCCTGGTCCGCTCTGCCATTAGGGAATTCCCACAGCTCCTGAAGGATGCTGTGGCTTACTTCCCACTGTCCTCTTGTTTAGAATAATTTGATCTATGCTTACCAGACATTTACCATACATAATGGACCACCCCATAGGTTACATTTTACTAGTTGTTACTCTTTGAATCCTGGATTACTTTGGAAGATGGTATAGATTCCGCAGGGTTGGAGAACCATGTGTTGGAAAAGCAATAAGCTTCCTCACGCCCCCTGTAAGGGTGGCTGCTTGGGGAACCAGAATGCCTTCCTGCTCCATGGGAACACTGATGCTCTGTGTATGGCCTCTGATGGGAGCAAGGGTTGAGCACAGTGGAGAGCATAGGATCCAAAGGCCCCATCCTAGAGAGTGCTTTGCATCTTATGATTTCTCCCCTTCTGCTCAAAAGCACTGAGGAATCCTGGTTCTACCAGATACCATCGTACTTGCACCTTTCCTTTGTAGGTGAATTTCAAAACTGCCAGAGTCAGACATATCAACAAATCACGTTAACACAGTAAGAATGTAGATCAGCTGAGAAATACCTATAGGGGCGGAATCTGCAGAATGTCAGGGATATGCAGCATTTCCCACATCCAGAGAAGTCAGAGACAGAGGCTGCAGACCCATGTTGCTAAAGCAGAAGCAGGTTGGCTTGTGGAGACATCACCCTCCCTTTGTCCCCTGTGTGGGGTGCTCTTGTGAGTCACTGAAATCTGTTGTTACCTGGTTAAACTGGTGCCGTACAGAGAATCAACGAAAGGACTTTTCACTACCTGGGAATCTGCAGAGAGAAAATGGCATTCACTGCTTCACTGGGAGAGGGGGCAGGATGGGCCTCTTTTCTGGTTTAAGCCAGGTTGTAAAATTCCTTCACTCAAGAGAGTCCCTGCCCCGCCCATGTCTTGAATAGAAAAGGGGGCTGACCTAAGAATGTGGAGCAAAACTGGGAGCCATTAATTTCCATTCGTTAAACTTCCTGCATTTTTTTTTAAAGATTTTATCTATTCATGAAAGACACAGAGAAGCAGAGATACAGGCAGAGGGAGAAGCAGGCTCCCTGTGGGGAGCCACATTCAGAGCTCAATCCAATCTGACGACCTGGGACCCCAGGATCACAACCTAAGCCAAAGGCAGATGCTTAACTACTGAACCACCAGGTGTTCCCTTCCCATATTTTTTTAGAGCCCTGATTGTCCTCTCCCTGGGGCCAGGCCCCTGTCACACAGGAGGGAGAAGTGTCACCTCCCGGATTCTGTGAGCTAGCTGCCTCGGAATTGGGACCTAGGGGCCTCCATGGAAAAGGCGGCCACACAGGGATCTCCCACCACATTCCTGGGACCTCTCTGGAGCACAGGGATAGCCCATCTCTTGAGACCCCAGGCCTCACGCTGACACTTCCTCTGCAGCTGATGTGGTGCTTGACCCCGACACTGCTCATCCTGAGCTCTTCCTGACAGAGGACAGAAGAGGAGTGAGACGAGGCCCCTCCAGGCAGAGTGTCCCTGACAACCTGGAGAGATTTGACTGCCGGCCTTGTGTCCTAGGCCTGGACAGCTTCTCCTCGGGGAGGCATTACTGGGAGGTGGAGGTGGAAAATGTGATGGTGTGGGCCGTGGGGGTTTGTAGAGACAGCGTTGAGCGGAAAGGGGAGGCCCTGTTGGTTCCTCAGAATGGCTTCTGGACCCTGGAGATGTTTGGAAACCAGTACCGGGCCCTGTCTTCCCCCGAGAAGATTCTCCCCGTGAAAGAGCGTCTTCGCCGAGTGGGCATCTTTCTGGACTATGAAGCTGGAGATATCTCCTTCTACAACATGAGGGACAGATCACATATCTACACATGTCCCCGGTCACCCTTTTCTGGGCCCCTGAAGCCTTTCTTCAGGCTGGGGTCTGATGATAGCCTGCTCCTCATCTGTCCAGCCTTCACTGGGGCCCGGGGGGTCACGGTGCCTGAGGGCGGCCTGATCCTCCACAGGACGGGGCCCCATCGCAGCCACCATCAGTTCCCTGGCCTCAGACCCAAGTAGAGAAGCCCTGGCCCTCCTGCCACCAACGCACAGCACCCCTGGAAGGAAATGGGCCCTTCTTCCCTCTGGGCACCTGAGAGAACCTCCTCCGGAGGCTCCTTTCACACTCTTTTCAGGCCCAGCCCCTCATTAGGCTGCTGCTTTAGGAACTCATTTGCTGGTATCGTGGGGTAGGGGCCAGTTCCAAGAAGGGCCACCACATGGCTCACACCCAAGAGGAACGTGTGAGAAAGTGACAGGTTTTCAGATCAGAGTGACTCAGGGTGAAGGCAGCTGAACACACCAGGCTGCCAGGGGAGGAAAGCCACATGTGGAGGTCAGGCATAAAGGAAGCCAGCCAGGGGGTGCATGGGGACCTAGGGTGTGGGTGCTCTGAGCCTTGCTGTGGTAGCTGAGGGAGCTCTGGAGCTGGTGGTCTGTTCCCACCCCTCCCTTGGCATCTCCAGACCACACAGCACAACTCTCCTGGCCTCCAAGCTAAAGGAGGATGAGGATAAAGACACATCTCAGCCTGGCTCAGGTCTCCCCTCAATAGCCTAGAAGTCAATACTCAGTTCCTGAGTATGGCCTAAGGTTTATGGTCCCACCTGAGCAGGTGAGTACCCCCAACTTGGCAGGTCCCCAGGTTCAGGTTCAGTGGGAAAAGCAGCTGACCTCAGGCTGCCTTTAAACATTAACAATTATGGAGAGGGTCTCTTGAGTGGTGCAGTCAGTTGAACGTGCGACACTTGATTTCAACCCAGGTTATGATCTCAGGGCCCTGAGATCCAGCCCCTTGTCTCTGTGCTTAGTGAGAAGTCTGCTTGAGATTCCCTCTCTCCCTCTCCTTCTGCCCTTCCCCCACTCTCTCACTAAATAAATAAAACCTTAAAAATAAACAAAAATTAAAAAAATTATTGAGGGGCCTCAAAGAGCTTTTGCTCAGCTGGGTTATATCTGCCAATATTTATGGCATTGAAGATGGAAACTGAGACATATAAAAAATGTATTTGCAATTTATATTAAAATAGCAATAATAAACCCATTATAAGTTAATATAAAAATGTGTTATGAAAAATAACTTGTTTCTAAAGTAAAATAGATTTTATTGAGAAATGTAGCATTCTTTAAGGTTTTCACAAATCTAATATCTGGCTTTCACTAAAAGATGGGCTAGACCCTCACAGGTACGTCTGTCCTTAGTGTTGAGGTATCACAGGCCATGTCATCTCTAGTATGCTTCACTGTACACTAGTGAGTATCAACCTTACAGACTCCTTGAAAGTATAACAGGGGATCCCCCCACCTTGCCAGAAATCTTCAAATCATATGTTGAGAACCAGGATAGAGGATCCTGGAACCAAGTCAGGTATCTAAAGTGAGGGCTTAAATAGTAGTAATCCAGTTGTAAAAAGTAGGCTAGGGGTTCCCAGGTGGCTTAGTTGGTTAAGCTTCTACCTTCAGCTCAGGTCATGATCTCAGGGTCCTGGGATCAAGCTCCATGTGGGGCCCCATGCTCAGTGGGGAGTCTGCTTCCTCCCTTCCCCTGCTTGTGCTCACTCTCTCTCTCTCTCTCTCAAATAAATAAAATCTTAAAAAAAAAAGTAGAGTCAGAGAAGCAGTGGGTAGGGCAGGCCCAAAGACCCAGCGGGGTTTCTGCAGGACCCACCAAGAGGGTCCTGGGCTTTGAGTGGGATAGAAATCAAATGTGAGCCAGGAAAAAGCAAGAGCGGAGTTTATTGACTAGGATTAGTGATAGAGTATAGCAGATGGGAGTGTCTTGGAGACTCAGAGAAGTGAGTTTCCTCCTCACTTGGAGTTAGGGGTTTATACTGGAAAGGGGCATATGTTCCTTAAGGAATGCAAGGTAGGGTTCAATCAAAGGTGTCAAGCGTAATTCCATAAATCATGGAGGTAGGGGGTTGGCACCAGTGAAAACCGAGGTTTGTTGGAAGCTAATGTTCTGGAACATGCTCAGGATCTGGTTCCTCTTACATGTTACCAGGTGTATGGGGGCCTAGGAGGAAACTCAGAATGATGAACTTTCATGTCTCCCTCTCGGAGTGGGAACAGAGCTTCTTCGGTTTACTCAGGTGCAGGGGAAATACAGAACATGAGTAAATTGGGCCTTGCAGAGAGAAGGGAAATGGAGCCTCCCTAACAATGGAGTCCCTCCCCTTCCCTGCGTCACTAACTGGCTATGCTGATTTTAAACAAATTACAGCTTTCCAGTGTTTCAGCATTCCGGACAATAAAGCTTTGAGCAGGTTTGTATTTCTTTTAAACGCTGTCACTTGTGCCGAACTCAACCCTGACCTTCTCAGAAAGGTTTTGACTCTGAGAAAGGCGGGGTGGGGGGTGGGGGGTGGACTGTGGGGTACCTTGTGGGAAATCGCTTGTATAATAAAGAATAACGTCAAACACTTGGTTTAGGCATTTAAATTCTTCCAAACTAACGCGAGGCAGGAAATGAGAAGGGGGATGAGTGGGGTTAAGAGGAGGGGAGTCACGCAGCAGACAAGTCTCCCCAGAACCATCACTTCCTCCAGGAGACCCTCCTAACTTTGCCATCAAAGGTGGTCTCAAGAGCGAATAGGGGCTGTGTTTGGACACCCTCCCCCCCGCCCCCCCCCCCCTCCCCGCGTGTCACCTTGGAAGACAAGGCGGAGCAAGTCGTTCTTGACATCTCCTAGGAATGCGGAAGTAGGATGTCTGCCAGAAAGAACTCCGCGGGAGAAACCGGACTAAACTGGCTTGTTGCCCCGGTGGACCCCAGCGCCGACCGTTCACCTACTTTTCCCCTTATTATAATATTCACAGTCAGGGCCAGGGGTGTTGACTTAAGATGCTAATAAGGCGCGCGAGGCAGGTGGTAGCAGGTGCATCCCCCGCGCCTGCGCGCAGCTTCCCGGCTCCGCGCCTTTCCCGCCTCAGCCCGCTGGGGAGTCGCCGGCGTCTGTCCCCGGAGCCCCCCGGGACTCGTGCTCCCGAGGACGCCCGGTGCTCGGTAAGTTCGGCCCCTGCCTCGGCTCAGAGGCTTCGCGGATTCCTGCCCGTCTGTCGCTTGGCTCTGCACTTCCCCGGCGAGGGAGGCCTTCTGGTCGAGCGTTGCGGGGCCGAGTGTCCCTGTGCCCACACTCTTCTCCCCGGTATTGATCCCCTGCGGGGTCACTGGAGGTCCTCTGGGGGGGCCGAGCCCGACCTAAGTGTTCCCTCCCCCCGTGACTCGTGGCTTATGCCTCGTGGCCCCTCCCCTGGCTTTTCTTCTAGCTGGTCTCTGTTTCCTGGGTTTATTTAAAACCCAGAATTATTCCCAGACTCTGTTATTTTCTTTGGGGTTCAGATCAGCTGTCGCCCTGAGAAATCTCATTGTCTTTGTGAAAGTGGCATGTTAACTTCCTACCATGTCTTGTCTTGCCGCTGATCATCCTGTCTTTTCCCTTTTTGTTTGTCTTGTGAAACATTTGGTAATTTATTCTATTTAGAGGGAAGGAAAATTCTTGGTGAGCCAGACTTGGTTCTGGTGTAAGATGGAAGAAATCCAGACGTTGATTTGGATTCGGGGGCCTCAAGGGACTAATCGTTTTCTGTACTGGAAGCTGCCTTTTTTAAGAAATCAAGATTGCCTCATCATACTGGTCTGCCTCTACCAAAAGCCCAAGTGGGACGAGAACAAGTCCATTATTCACACAGACACAAAGTCCCAGGGATGACACCTGCTAGTCAGCTTTCACCTTTTTTTTTAATTAAGTCACCAGCTTTGTCTAACTACCCAACCTGGTCAGCACCTTAGATGTGACAAAGGATTCCCTTCTAGGATATATTCTTAATCATTGGGATCAATTTAAATTGGATGGTTTGAAGAAAAGGAAATTTATATATATATATATATATATATATATATATATATATATATATATATATATATTTTTTTTTTTTTTTTTTTTTTTTTTTTTTTACAATACTGTTTGGCTCCAACATAACTTAGGAGACCAGGAACTGTGGCCCCAAAATGGATCATTAAGTTTTAATACAATCTTGCAATTGGACTTGTTTTGCAAAAGATCTCAGAAGTGGGGAGAAATACCAAGACCCCAAATTAAGGGACTCTTGTGCCATCCCCGAGGGAGGAGTGACCAGAGTTCCCATCCCTTTCTCCCTCACAGACCTGGGGCTGTGGAAAGAAAAGTTTGGCCATTTTTCCAGAAAACCCTCTAAATTTAGAGATGCATTTATTAAATTAACTAACCTCCTTTCTCACCTGACAAGGTGTCATCATAGTCCTTACTGTTGCACCCTAGATGAGAAAGACAGGATCTTTAGGAGGCTAGTGAGTATGCTGTCAGTCTGGTACCTGCCAGCCCAGGGGACAGAGTGCTTTGGGTAGAAGGAAATGCTGTCGCTGACGAGGACCCACAATGGGATTATGAGGGCAGAACGGACAAGGTGCAGATGAGGCACTTCGTTACCTGCCTTTCTGAAGGGATGAAGTGCATTGTGAAACCAGTTAATTACAACAAAGTGAGGGAAACAACTCAGGAAGAGGATGAGAATCCAATTGTCTTTCTAAACCAGTGATAGAGAGCTTCTGATAATATGCCAGTGGAGACCAGAGTCAGCAGCGGGGAAGTCTTTATTGGCCATGCATTTTATCACCCCATCTGTCTCGGATATTAGGATTCTATGAAAGTTAGAGTCAGGCTCTCAGACCCTGCTGTCACCCTTGGTGGAGGAGGCTTTCAAGGTTTTGAACAATTGAGACAGGGCAGAGGAGGCCAATAAGACAAAAGGTTAGTCAAAAAGGTGCAGATCTGGCTGCCCTGGTACAGCCCACCACCTCAGGGTGATCCCAGGAGGCCTGGAAGACTCTAGCCTGAGCCATATGATCAGAGCAGAGGCCACCTGGATGGAACAAATGTGCATCCTGCAGACAGGAAGGCCAGTGGAAGGGACAGCTGGCTGCCCTAGCTGACTGGCTTCCTCCTGGCCAGCCTCTTGGAAGCAGGGCCACACAACTGTAGAGAAGAGGCCTGAGCGCCCACCAGGCCCATCACCATCATGCCAGTGGAGCCTGGGGTCACCCTTGACATGGTGGATAGAAAAACTAAATTCCCTGTGGATACTGGAGCCGCCTCCTCTGTCCCGCCTCACCCTGTTGATGATCAGCCCCTCTCTAACCATGACTGTGCGGTAACTGGGATAGATGGACAGTCAAAGGTAAGACAGCTTACTCTTCCCCTGGCTTGTGAAGCCGGATCAAATGTTATTACTCATTCTTTTCTGATGACCCTACTGGTGGGGAGAGGTCTGCTAAATGATTCTGGAGCCATGTTTTACCTTGAAAAGGGTTGGTACTAAGATGAAAATTGAACAGAAACCCAAATTCATCCACAGGCACTGCTGGATGGTCCCAGATTTGAGCCCTTAAATATTGCTCAGAACACAAAACTGAGTAGCTCCACCTGTGTGGGACACTCATGTCCTGGGTGAGGCAAAAAATGTCTACCCCATTCAGATAAAGTTAAAACCCAGAGCAGGCTGTCCTTGGGAATAATAGGATCCTATACAGAGTAAATCTTTAAGAGGAACACAGTCATTAATTTCACAATTTCTCAAGTATGGGCTGATTGAACCTTGTCAATCCCCATGTGATACCCCAGATCTCGCAGTGAGGCAGTCCAGTGGGGAATATTCTTTGTACAGGATTTGAGGGCTGTGAATAAAATAATTGTTCCCCTACACTCAAGAGTACCCAGCCTGAATCATCTGCTTAGCCAGGTCCCAGGCGATGCTCAGTTTTCCACTGTGCCAGACCTGAAGGATGCCTTTTTCTGCATATTCCATCACGAGGAGGGTCAAGATTTACTTGCCTTTGAATGAAAAACTCCTGGTACTTAAGGGGCTACTTAGTACACCTGGACAGTGCTTCCCTAGGGCTTTGGAGACAGCCCCCATCTATTTGGAAATGTACTATGCAAGACAGTTAAATGGGAATTAAAAGTGAGAGATGGGATCCTCTTACAGTATGTTGAGAATTTGCTAATAGCCAGTTTGGCTAAGCAGGCCTCAGATAATAAGACTATACAAACCTGAAATTTTCTAGTTAAGAGAGGATATAGGGTTCCCCCATCAAAAGCCCACATATCACAACAATAGGGCCAATATGTGGACTTGATCCTCACACCAGACTGGGTATCCCAAGAGGACCACCAGCACTATGCCCATTTCCCAAACCAGAAAGCAACTCTCTGTGGCTTTCAGGATATGGCAGAGCTCAGTTGCATCTGGTTCCCTAATTATGGTCTGATGCTAACTCCCCTTATAGGCCTTGAGTGGGGAGAAAGGGACCCCAACAACACGGATGTCACTGGGCCTTTTTAAAGCCTTGAAAACTGGATTGGGTGGGGCCCCTGCCCAAGTTTGGATAAGCCTTTTACTTAGATGTCCCTGAGAGGCAGGGAATTGCTTTGGGGGTCCTGACTTAAAAGCTGGACCCTGATCAGAGACTGGTAGCCTGTTTTTCAAAATAACTAGACCCAGTTGCACAGGCATGGCCCAGCTGCTTATAAGCAGTAGCAGCCCAGCTCTCTTAGTGAGCGAGACCCCTAAGCTGACCTGGGTCAACTGCTGACTACCCATCAGGTTCAGACAGTACTAGAAATTAAAGAGTACCACTGGCTGACCAGAGAAAGGCTAACTAAGGATCAGGTCCTCTCGCTAGATTCCCCAGATGTTATTTTAAATGTGTGCCAAACTAAACCCTGCTCCCGTCTGTAGAAGAGGAAGGTTTCCAGCATTGGTGTGTGGAGACAATGGAACAGACATATTCTAGTAGACCTGACCTTCAAGAAAAACCCCTTGACCATCCAGATCTGGTGTCGGTTATGGACAGGAGCAGTTTTGCGGAGGAGGCATCTGGAAGCCAGGCTACATAATGAGCCTAAGTAGAGTCATAGAGGCTTGAGCTTTTCCACCTCAATGCTCTGCCCACCCAAAAGACTAAACTGATAGCCCAAATTAGGGCCTTACAGTTGGGAGAAGGGAAAAGCTGAAGTCTCTATACTGATTCATAATAATAATTCTTTCTTCTGGAAAGTAAGGGGAATGTTAACAGTTACAAATTTATCAATAAAACATAAAGCCCTAAATTTCACCCTCCTGGAGATAGCGCAACTTCTCAATCAGGTATCTGGAGTCTACTGTAAAAGTTGTCAGAAAGATGAGACCTCTGTAATTGAAGAAGGTATTAAGGCTGACCAATCAACTGTTTAAACAGGCCACCTTAGCACAAGAGCCAGCTCAGATTATTACCAGTTCCCCAGCTGCCCTCAATACCTGCTGCTGGAACATGAAGATCTGAGACATGGGGATATACAGAACAAAGCACTAGGTGGCTTAGGAGAGAGAACAAAATTCTCATTCTAGAAGCCCAACATTTCCATGATGCCACCCATTATGGAAGAGACATCCTTTGGGACTTGGTGCAAAGGGTCTTTTCAGGATAGGGACTTAGACAATAAAACAAGTTACCCTCGCCTATAATTTATGCATCTCAAACCCATCCATTTGATTCCCACTTCTTACACCAGTCCAACACCAGGGGACATATCCTGGAGAAGACAAGTGAGTAGACTTTACCCAGCTTCCACCATGAGTGGGCTACAAATACCACCTCATGTTTGTTGATAATTTTACTGAATGGGTAGAAGCCTTCCAGAGAATTCCCCTGGTTAGGGCTCTCAAGTCTCTCCAAAGCGATAACAGGCCTCCATTTACAGCTAAAATCACCCAGAGCCTTTCGGCAGCTGTGGGAATAAATTATAAATTGTATGTTCCCTGGCGCCTCCATTCCTCAGAGAAGGATGACAAGATGAATCCTACCCTAAAAGGGACTTTAGCAAAACTTTGTCAAGAAACTTATGAACCTTGGGTTCAATTGCTTCCTATGGCACTACTCAGGATTGCCACTGCCCCTAAGATTAACCTAAGACTCAACCCATTTGAAATGACATGGGAGACCCCTGCTCAACTCTGGTATTTTACTAGATGGGAAAATAAGCCAGAGTTTGCAGCATTTTATTTGGGCTAGGTGCAAAAAGCTTTAGGGATTATGCTAATCACATACCACCAGCACCCCCCTAGAGGTAATTTAGAAGAGAACCCCTCCAACCACCACCACTGCAATTAATCCAGGGGATCTGATCTCCTTAAAACCCTGGAAGGAGGACTCCCCGGAAGATCAGTTGCCACCCAAGTGAAAAGGCCTTTATTGGGTGATTTTAGCCACCCCAATAGCAGTTAAGCTGCAAGGAATTCCTAGCTGCGTATATCTTTCCAGGCTGATACCTTTTTCTCCTGGACAGGCTCAGAAATTCCTGAAAGGCCTGGACCATCTTACTCATGTGAGCCCGTAGAAGAACTCAAGCACTTATTTGAGAAGCGACCCTCATAGTCAGATAAGTGATTGGTGCTTCGGTTTGCCAACTTTGCTTTTTGTTGCCTTTGTTTTACTTTTCCTTCTCTGTGAGTACTGTTTCCGGTCATCTCCCCTCCCTGGGAAAGACCCATTCTGCCCTTACGGGGTCTAGAAGATCAAAACCAATGATGGGATGGATGAAGTGGACCCTCCTCTTGGCCCTTCTCCTGGGAATGAGTTGGGAAGAAAATAGCAAAGTGGGGGCAACCTGGAGAGAAAACTCAATTGTCAATTTTTCTAGCATCGTGGCCTCTGGAAATAATCTCTCCAATTGTTGGATCTGTCATCCACAGCCACAAGTTGGGGTTCCTAAGCTCCAGTTTGTACCTATAAATGAGGATATTACTCTCACCTTGACTTCTGGGTCCGTTAGGAGCATACCACTTCTAGTGGTAGAACTCGACGATCGTGATGCTATGCAATGTGTCAGGCTTACAGACTCTTGGAATCAAACTGGTCTCCAGGTTAAGCGGCCTCTTCTCTGTAAAAAACAGGGACAGCCCTGTTGTCCCTGCCGGACAAACGCCTGCCTCACCAATGTGGGCAGCTTGCCCTCCATTTATCCTATGTCATTCTCCTCTGCAAGCTCTACATGTACCCCCAACAAGACCCACTGGTGTGTAGACTCATCTCTACTCTCTCCAGACGACCAACCTAACTTCTCCTGTACATACTGGAAAGGAACAGCAACCCCTTCCTGGAGGCTCACCTACCAGACCCCATCTGCTTTTGATAGCCAGGAGGGAATAGAAGAGGACTCAGAACTAGGTGGGGGGCCACTGGATGGAGGGCCCCTGTCGCCCAGATGTAAAACTGCACCTAATTGGGGTCCCCATTTACGAAGCTGGTTTAATTCCTCTTCACCCCACCAAGCATGTGCTCCCCCTGGGTATCTGTTTCTCTGCGGTCCACCACAAAATAAACTACCCTATGAAGGGAGCCCCAATTCCTCTTTCTCTTGGCCTCCTCAGGCAGTGGCCTATTCGTGTTTAGATAATGTTCACTTCCGGGGAGAATGCACTTTGGGACGATTGGGCCCTAAAGGATTAGGTGCCACTATATATAATGTCACTTCTCAAACCAGACAGACGAGAGCACTCAGATTAATCTTGGGAGCAACTGAAGAAGCCATGGGACTGGCTGCCCCTTGGGGAGAGTTTGCCTATCATGAAACAACCTTAAAAAACCTTACCCAGGTCATTGAAAACCTGGCCTCAAACGCTGGTGATGCCTTAGAGGGCCTCCAGGAGTCCCTGGATTCCTTGGCTAATGACATACTTGACAATCGGTTAGCTCTAGATTATCTTCGGGCTGAACAAGGGGGTGTCTGTGCAGTGGTCAACAACACCTGCTGTACATACATCAGCATCTCTGGAGAAGTTGAACTAAACATTCAGGAGATTTACAGACAAACCAGATGGTTGCATGGGTTCTATAATCACAATCCCCAAACTCTTCAGGACTCCTAACATCACATGATACCTTCCTTTCCTAGGTTGGCTTGTGCCAATAATTCTTTTGTTAATATTCAGACCTTGCCTCTTTAATCTTCTGGTTAAGTTTGTGTCTTCTAGACAGCAGTTTCCTGTCAGACTGATGATGGTGGCACAAGGGACCCACCTATCCAGTCCCAAGAAGAACAAGGACCCTATAGATCAGTAGAGCAGTCAGAGAGATTTTTACTCCTCCAGGCAGGACAGGGACAACGCCCCGGCTCCGCAAGAAGCAGTTTCAGAAGAGGAGACCTTCAGCCCCTCCTCCTCAGAAATAAGGAGAGTAAAACCTCTCAGGGGAATGAGCTAGCAAGCACAGGGGCTGTGTCTGGTACCCCACCCCTGCCCTCACCAGCGGCTCACCCAGAAGACAAGGCGGAGCTACCCGTTTGTGAGCACGTCTCCAGGGATGCTGAAGCTGGATGTCTGCCAGAAGAAACCGGGCGAAACCAGATTGTGACCTGGTGGACCGTGGCGCCGACCCTTCACCTACTTTTTTCCTCTTTGGAGTGCTCACGGTCAGGGCCCGGGGTGGAGGCTGAAGATGCTAAGGAGGCGTGGGAGGCTGGTGCCGCCTCCGCGCCTGCGCACAGCTTCCCGAATCTCCACCCCTCGGTTCCAGGACGTCTATCCTGCCCTCCTCAGCCTCTTTACAGGCTTTCTGGGGTTTTGTCAGCGAGCGGGCCGAGACCTTAGCTCCCTGGGCCGCCTCCCTGGTCTTGGAGCATAAACCCCCAATAAACACGGCCTGATCTTTCCTTGGCTTCGCGTCAATTACTGCTTTTGCTGAGAGAGCCAAAGAGCCCTGGGGTTGGGAGCAGTCCCCCCTCCGGTATCTCCTTGGCTTTCTCCAGCCTCTGTCCTCTGGAGATGCGGATGCTTTTTTTACTTAATAAAGGGAGGGTATGTTTCGTATGGGAGATGTGCTTCCTGCTTTCAGTGGGACGGGGGAGGACGTGAGCGTCCTTGAACCCACTGTTTCTGGAGTAACTTCATTGGGATAATCCGTATGCCAGAGGCTCACCTAGTGGGACACCTGCCCTTTCTCCCTGTAGCCTTGTAGCGGAGGCAAAACTCCACCCCTCCCCATTTTAGGATGCAGCCAGGACTCTAACAAGATCAAAAGGAGAAAAACAGTTAATGCCTGCGGTGTACATCACAAGAGGGAAACGTCAATGAGCAGGAACTCAGAATAGCAGTTTAGAATTCCAATTTATCTACTATCTTCAATAAAGAACAGACCAAGGAAAACAATTTTAGGCCCCAAGGGAAGGTAAAAAGAAGAGAGGGAAGTAATGGAGAAAGGTTTCTTTGCAGATTCTTCTGGTTCCTCTCTGGGCTAGTAAATCAGTCTCCAGTAAAAGGAGAATTTATATCCAGCCTTTGGACAGAAAAGGGGGGTGAAGGTAAAGAGCTTTTCCTGTGTGGGTTGCTTCCTTTTTTTCTAACTTGAAAACCTTTAATTTATACAAATAACTACTAACTACAAAAAGTAGATTAAAAAATATTTTTTTCCTGGCAGAGTTTAAATGCACATAATGGATAATTCCAAATGCATTTTCCCTGCAGCATCCAGAACAAAATTCTGATATCTTTGCTTCTGCGTCGGCTGCTTCTAAATTACCTTTAGCTCAAAATAATGTCTATGACAAAGTGGCATATTTGGGGTGGCCTATTCTGCTGTCTTTCATCATCAAAATTTCAAGGGCTTTTCTTTCTTCCTGTACCTCTAAGGCTAATTCTCTGCTAATGGTCATCACATGCCTGAGGTGTCTCATTTGGACAGGATTTTTATTTTGGAAGTGAATTGGGGTGGGGAGCACATGGGAAGGATGAGTTTGATTCTTGTTATACCATATCAGGATGCTTGTCAGGGGTGTTTGTGCCTTGTAAACATTTGCACTGTAGATGTGCCTGGATTCCATATCCTTTAAGATGACTTTCAGTCAAAAGTTATACCAATCTAGGATCTAGATATAGGATTCTAGGACTTTTCAAAATTTGAAGGGGAAAATTCAGGGTGCCCAGCTGGCTCAATCAGAGGAACGTATGACTCTTGAACTTAGGGTTGAGTTCTAGCCCCAAGTTGGGTGAAGAGATTACATAAATAAATAACCTTTTTTAAAAAATAGAAGGGATGGGACACCTGGGTGGCTCAATGGTTGAGTGTCTGCTTTCGGCTCAGGGCAAAGGGTCAAAAGGTCCTGGGATGAGTCCCCCATCAGGGTCCCCACAGAGAGCCTGCTTCTCCCTCTGCCTGTATCTCTGCCTCTCTCTCTGTGTCTCATGGATAAATAAATAAAATCTTTAGAAATATATATAAAGATTTTATTTATTCATGAGAGAGGCAGAGGGAGAAGCAGGGAGCCCGACGTGGGACTCAATCGTGACTTCAGGATCACGCCCTGGGCCGAAGGCAGGTGCCAAACCGCCAAGCCACCCAGGGATCCCTATAGAAGGGATTTTTTTTTTTTTTTGGATTTTTTTTTTTTTAAGATTTTATTTTATTTACTCATGAGACACCAAGAGAGGCAGAGACAGAGACACAGGCATAGGGAGAAGCAGGCTCCATGCAGGGAGCCTGATGTGAGACTCCACCCCAGGTCTCCAGGATCACGCCCTGGGCTGAAGGTGGCGCTAAACTGCAGGCTGCCCTGGAAGGGATTTTAAAGGTTATAAAACCCCAAATACTTTTAGATCTGAGAAAGAATATGGCCTGTAATTGAGAAAGCAAAAAGCAGGTATGACAGTTGTGGTCAGCATCAGACAAGACCATTCTGTGATTGTAATGGAGTGAGACAAAATAGATAGGTCCCCTGTGTAATCATGTTACAGCACAGACAAAAATACAAGACCCACATGCAAACCACAAAAATGACTATACATCCCTGTCTCGGCTAACTGCTTCTTGACCAATTAAAATTTTAACCCACTTTGTTCTGCTTCCTAATAAAAATTGGAATATCTGATCATACAACAGTCGCCTGATTTCCAACAGCATTCATCCAGAGCAACCTTTCTTTCTTTGACCCTCTCTGAAAGCACCAACACAAACTGAAATCCTGTAAATTCCTCCCACACCCTCTCACTGAGACACCCCACCTCCCAGCCTCCCCACGGCATGTGGAGTCCATACTGCTGTAACAAGTACCATCAAATTCAGTTTATTTTGGCCACAGGTCAGCTTTGGCTGGTGGGCTCCAGCATGGCCATCAGGAAGTCAGAACCCCTGTCAGCCTCCCAGCCCTCATACCCATCCCTCCCAAACTTGGCTCTAGACTTCAAGTTAACTTCCCCAGATACAGCAACATCTCTTAGCATCTATGGCCAAAAGGAACTTCCTGCAGATTTCTAAGAACTTAAACTGAAACACATGCATTCCTGTTCATGATTTATTGACAGGTGTTTGATAATCAGGTATTCACAGAAGGGAACAGGGACTCCATTGTGTGATTCATAAGCACATTCCACTTCCTCATATCTTAGCTCAAATCATTAAGATCGCTTTTGTTCGGTTTATTTTTCAAAGAAACTCCTAAAACAGGTTGGAAGAATTCTGGGTTTCTCTCACTTTTTTCTATAAACAAGGCTTTTCATCTCGTATAAAACGTCTCTGTTACTGCAGAATGGAAAAACCACAATTGTATGCACATCAGTGGTTCTTCATTATTTCTGGGACTCTGAACTCCCACCAACCATGGATTCGAAGCCTCGGGATGCACAGAAGTGAAAAATACTGACAACATTGTAGTAATGAGGGCAGAGAGAAGAGAGAGTATAAACTGCCTCAACTTTGTCCTTAGGAGACAGACATACAGGCCTCTCTAAATATGATCGTAAGATTAGTGCATGCATTTCTTTCCCTGAGTAACTTGAAGGTACACTCATCTGTAACTGATAATTAAGAAAGAAGTTGTGGGGTGGGGGGGCAGGCAGGCTGGGTGGGGGCCAGGGGCTGGGAGTGGAAGCCACTGAACAGGTTGGGAAAGGTCTTCTCCTGAGGATAACTGACAATTCTTAGCATGGTGTATCAATTCTTTGAAGAAAAAAAGAGATGCCTTCTGAATCTCTCACATTCACTGACTCTGTCTTTCCCCTTCTTTCTCTCCCTTCCCCTCCTCTCCCCTCGCCTCCCCCTCCTCTCCCCTCCCCTCCCCTTCTTCTTAACTTATCTGTGTCTCTCTTTCTGTCTCTCTCTGTGTCTGTCTCTCTCGGTAATCACCTGCGTACACTTTCTGTGATATTCACCCTAAAAGATCCTCAGCCAAAGAAGAGCTAAACTCTGTATTTTCATGTTTTTAGAGCCTCCTCGCAGAAGGTGAATGCATGTAGCTTTGGAGGGTTTACTTCCCAGGTAACAGGAAAAGAGGCTGCAGGGGAGAGATTCTGGAAAGAACTCAAAAGTGGTCCGCACCACCCGGACCCCGTCACAGGATCTTCCTATTTACCCCTGTCCAGTCCAACCTCACTCTGTTGGCTCCCATGAGTTCCCTGTCTGCTCCCTTTGTGTTCCAGGAACTTTCCTTTTCAGGTTTCCAGGAACCTGACTCAGATGTCCCCACTCAACCAGACCTCAGTGTCTTGCTCCCAGGGCACACTTATCCTCCCTCCAACTCCAGGAGCCCCTCTTCTACACAGAAATCTATCCCTGTATTTTCTCCAGGCCTTTTCATTTCCTTTCTAGCCACCCTTCCCAAATGCAAACCCTGGTACGGCCACACACCTGAATTTTTTTTTAAGATTTTATTTTTTATTTATCCATGAGAGACACAGAGAGGCAGAGACATAGGCAGAGGGAGAAGCAGCCTCCCCACAAGGAACCTGATGTGGGACTCAATCCCAGGATCCCAGGATCATGTCCTGAGCTGAAGGCAGATGCTCAACAACTGAGCCACCCAGGTGTCCCCACACCTGAATTTAACACAGGCTTGGTAAATAGGGGAATGAGGTTAGTGTTACAATATGGATATATCATTAGATCACTTCTAATTATTATCTGCATGTCAACGGTGTGTGCCCCAAGAAAGAGCAGTTGACCATGAAGCTCCCTCGGAAACCACTGAATTCAGTACTATACCCGGTGCCCGTTGGCCCTCACCCTTTGTTGTAGCTTGGTTTAGCAACAGAAATTAGCCCAAGACCCTGAGCCAGAGCCACCCCTCAGGGGCAGCTCCACAATTCATGTAAAGCTGCCAGCTGCCTCCTCACTTGTGACTTCTGAATAATGATCAGGGTAAACTCCTGTGGACCAGCAGCCCCAGTTAGGACCACTCTGATCCTGTCCAGATCTATCGAATCAGAATCTGTTATTTAGAAAACCCTCCAGTGAAACATAGGCTCAGGTAAGTTAAACATCACTCTGGGAGGGACACTGGGGGCAGGGGGACACATCCTAGCACTAATAAACCATCTGATGTATTTCACTGTGGAAACTATACCTAGAGGCTGTTGGAGGGGTGGGAAAAAACCTGTGATGGGAACACAGAAAGGTAAACAAACAAACAAAAAAAAAGATGAACCATTTAATTCCTTCCCTCTTCCATCCCCGAAAAAACCCAAGAAATTGTATAGGAAAATAAATGAATCAGATGTGATACTTGGATCCATAAAATTATAGCTACAGAACCATAGCATTGGAAACATGGAACAAAAGGGATCTATTTCTAATGGTGATTAAAGAGCTGTATCCATCAGGGTTCTCTAGAGAAACAGAACCAACAGGATCTATACAGATGTATAGAAAAAGATGTGTTAGGAGGGCTGGTTTGTGGGATTATGGAGGCAGACGAGCCCCATGATCTGTGCCCTGCAGACTGGATGCCCAGGAAAAGTGATGGCCTACCAGTCCAAACTCCAAGGCCTGAGAACCAGGGGAGCCAATGTCTGAGGGATGGAGAAGATGGATGTCCCAGCTCAAGCAGAGAGCAGATTTGCCCTTCCTGTTTTTTCCATTCGGGCCCTGCATGGATTGGATGGTGCCCGTCCACCTTGTTGAGGGAAATCTACTTTAACCTGTCTACAGAATCAAATGGTAATCTCTTCCAGAAACATTCCCGCAGACACATTCAGAAATAATGTTTTACCAGCTATCTGGGCATTGCTTAGGCCCAGTCAATTGACAAAGGAAATTAACTGTCACAAGAACTAAATCATCATCGACTTAATTGCTAGGGCTTTGAAAAGTGAAATCTAAAAATGATTATGTCAAGAAAAAGCAACAGAAATAGGTTATAGTTTCAGGGCGCCTGGGTGGCTTAGTCAGTTGAGGGATGGACTCTTGGTTTTGGCTCAGGTCGTGATCTCATGGGTGGGGTGGGGAGGTCTGCTTGAAGATTCCCTCCCTCTGCCCTCCACCGCCCCCCCCACACACACGTGTATGCTCGCACGTGCTCTCTCTCTCTCAAGTAAATAAATCTTAAAAAAAAAAAAAAAAAGAAGGTAATATATTATAGTCTTGAGAAATACCTAGATAAATGCCAGATAATACAAGCAGGTGAAGAAGCTGTTTCTGGGGAATGAGATGTGGAAGTGAGATAGATGCTTTTCCTAAAAGCTCTTTAACTGTTTGGATTTTTAAAAATCTGTATGGATTACTTTAGCAAGATAAACTAATTTTTTTAACTAATTTTTTTTAAAGATCTTATTTATTTATTTGACAGAGAGAGAGAGAGAGAAGCAGGAGGAGCGGCAGGCAGAGGGAGAAGGAGAAGCAGGATCCATCAATGTGGGGCTGGATCCCAGGACCCTGGGATTAGGGCCTGAGCTGAAGGCAGACACTTCACCAACTGGACCCCCCAGGTGCCCCTAAGAAAACTAATTTTAAAAAGAGAAGGAGCAGCAGGCCTGACTGGCTCAGTGGGAAAAGCTGTGACTGGATCTTGGGGTTCTAGGTTCAAGCCCCGCACCTGGTGCAGAGATTACTTAAGTAAAGAAATGAATAAACTTAAAAACGCGGCATGCGCGTGCGTGTGTGTGTGTGTGTGTGTGTGTGTGTGTGTGTGTGAGAGAGAGAGAGAGAGAAGCAGCAAGCAGTTGCCTCAACAAAGAGCAGATGAAGGTCCCGTAGGACAAGGATGAGCGTAATCCCTGGATTCAACTGATCTACAGCACTGGGAAATTAGAGCCATGCTGGAAAAGAGCAAGGGGAGGCAAGTCCTGACATTTTTGCTGTTAGATTTGCTCGTGTGGAGCCCATCACATTCCTCAACTCAAATGATTTTCATGTCTCTAAGGGAGAAGTTTGTGTTTCCAGTCTCCAGGGGCTGGGCAGTAGCAGGACCTTTCCCATAGCAGCCCCACACCATACAGGACTTCACACACAGCGTGAGCCTAGAGGGATAGGGGCTCGTAGACTTTTTCCCTGAGTGAGCCTGGATTCAGAGATCCTGCCTTTAAAGGCTGTTAGTTTATGGAGAGATAACTCAGAGGTCACCCAATTGACACTATGGCTGCCACTTAGCATGAGTTCTGGATACCATTGCTTTCTATTCCCCTGGCCTCTTCCTTGTCAGTCTAGCTCCCTTGAGACAAGTAAAAGCTTTTTTTTACCCCCGCCCCCCAATTTTTTTGACAATGTAGAGCAGAGGTCAGAAGTCTAGTCAGAGTGGGTTGAGGAAAAGAAACTGATTATAGGTGATATTTCCAAAAGCCAGGTTGAGAACAAGACAGAAGCACTTCAAACTAGGAAGGGCAAAGACCAGCTGGTTTGATTTGAGCTGCAAATTCTATTTTGGTTTATATGCTGATGAAAAGCCTGAGAATAGGAACTTCAAGAGTTTAGGTTAGGAGAGGAAGATAGACTTGCAAACAAAAGACAGAAGTAAATATATGAGCTTGTCAAAGCAAGACTCAGGTCAGGTGTGCACTAGCAGAGAAAGGGGCCAGGAAGTTGTCTGTCACAGAATAAACCCAACCATCATCCTGGAGACTTGGTTTCACTTGGAGGGGGCATACGCTATCCAGAGTCATATATAAACAAACCTCATAAAGAATGAAGTACAATGCTGTAATTTACTTTAAATTTATGGATAAGACCCAAGATAACACCTGAGGTGTCTCTCACCTGAGTTGGGCAATGCTTGGGAGCTTCTTCCTAAAACCCCTCTAGTTATCGTGCTCAGATGGGACCACAGCAAGATACAAGTGAAGAAACGAGAAATTCTAGAAGAGTGGTTGCACATGCTTACTTTGGAAGAGATTGACCTTAAATGAGCTTTTGTTTTAAAGATTTTATTTATTTATATATTTATTTGAGACAGAGAGAGAGAGCACAAATGGGGAGGAGGGTCAGAGGGAGGGAGAGGGAGAAGCAGGCTCCCCGCTGAGCAAGGGACCACCCCACCCCCCCACCCCCAGTGTGGATGTGAGGCTTGACCTGGGATCATGAACCAAGCTGAAAGCAGGTGCTTAACAAACTGAGCACCCAGGTGCCCCAGTGATTTCTACTTTTTTAAAATGTTTTTCCAGGGGTGGCTGGCTGGCTTAGTCAGTGGAGCAAGCAAATCTTGATCATAGAGTTGTCAGTTTGAGCTGCACAATGGGTGTAGAGATTACTTAAAAATAGTCTTAAAGGGACTCCTTGGGGGCTCAGTCAGTTCAGCATCAGACTCTTGATTTTGGCTCAGGTCCTGATCTAAGGGTTGTGAGATAGAGCCCTGCTGTGGGCTCCTGTTTAATATTCTTTCTCTCCCTCTCCCACCCCACCCCCCAGTTCATGCTCTCTTTCTCTCTCAATAATAATAATAATATCCTAAAAAATAAAAATGTTTTTCCATATTTAAAATATTTTTCATAACAATAAGAGGTTTAGTTCAAAATAGGGAGATGCAGGTTGAGTTGCTTGCAGGGAGGTCACTTTGAGGTCTTGCATCATACACATGCATTCCCAGCCTACCTTTAAATTTTCAACCCACATAAACAACAAACAGGATAACAACTTACCGTCTTCTAAATCCCTACGGTTCTCTAAGCACTTTACTTGCTTCATCTCATTTAATCCAGTGCCTTTCCAAAGAAGGTATTATCAACAATATTCCTAATTTAGAGCTAAAAGGAGATTAGATTTGAAGAGGTGAATGAACAGGTTTAAGGCCTTACAGCTCATTTTAGTGTTCTCTTGATCCTCTCTTTTTCGTCCAATCACCTTTGATTGAGTCCAGCTTCTCAGTGTATATTCTGGTCTTTGAGCTGAAGACCACAAATACACAGACTCACCATCTCTCTGGAAAACTACCCCTCCCCCCCCAAAAGTAAAGTCATCTGGGACCTGGGGGCAGGCTTTCCTGAGAGCACTTCCCCCTTCCTTCTTCCGCTGTCTTTAACTTTTGCTCCTGGGGCCACAGCCAGCTCTGCCGATTGCTCGCTGGACCCCCTGGTGCATCTTCCTGCCAGAACAGAGATCAGTACGGTGACCGCTCCCGCTCGTCCAGAGAACCCGAGAGCCGCAGCCAGCAGCGCATTTGCTCTTCCTCTGGCTCCTTCTTCCCCATTTCTTTCCCAGTCCCTCTATCCCTCTACCCTCTACTCTTTGCTCTCTCGGTTCATTCTTGTGCCTTCTCCCCTCATCATTTCTCTGTTCTCTTCCATTTCAACCCCCGGTTTCTGTCTCAGCCTGCATTGCTCAAAGCGAATACCAAACTACTATATTTGGGGGGAAAAGAGGTTTTTGAAAAGCCGTGGTCCCAAGCGTTGTTCGTTGATAAGAAGCGCATTCATGGTTACTAGGCCTCACCATTCTCTTCTAAGATTCTCTTGGGGTTTTAGGGTCTCTTTCGCGGCGGGATGCGCGGCCGACCAAAGGGGCAGTGGGTGCGCGGGGGCCGTGGCTGCGGGACCAAGGGTCTGTAGTGGGAGGGGCGAGCGGAGGGCTTCAGGTGCAAAGGTCCGGGGCGTTCCAAGCTGGAAGGAGCCGCGGGGAGGGCGGGGAGGGCGCAGAGAAGGGTGTCGAAAGAAACGTCGCGATCTCCCGTGCATTCATTCGTTCGTTCATCACCCAGGCGGGAGTTCTGACGACCACGACCAGGTAGGCCACCAGTAGCCTCTGCCCCAGGAAGGCTTGGAGATGGCAGTTTCCCCAAAGTCGTGTCTACTCTTCCTCACTCTCTTCCAGCTGTCCAAGCCAGATTCGGGTAGGTGCCCCCTTCCCCCGCCCGGGCCTCCCTCTCGCGGCCCCAGCGACCTCCGCCGGGCACTCCCGCTGCCCACACCGACCTGGGTCCCGCGTCCACGCTGTCTGCCTGCCCGCTTTCCGCAGCCCGCTTTGACGTGATTGGACCCGCGGAGCCCGTCGTGGCGGCGGTGGGGGCAGACGTGGAGCTGCCCTGCCACCTGTCCCCGAACGTGAGCGCCGAGCGCATGGAGCTGCGCTGGTTCCGCGGGCAGGCGGCGGCCGCGGTGCTGGTGCGCAGGGACGGGCGCGAGCAGGAGGCCGAGCAGGGGGCCCAGTACCGCGGCCGGGCCTCGCTCGTGGACGCCGACATCGCGGCCGGGCGCGTGGCCGTGAGGCTACACCGGGTGAGGGCCTCGGACGACGGCGAGTACCGCTGCTCCTTCCGGCAGGACGCAAGCTACGAGGAGGCCAGCGTGCACCTGCAGGTGGCCGGTAAGTACGCCTGCTTTGACCCGGGCGCGGTGGGTTATCCTGTGGCCCTGGTGCTTTGGAAACCACCAGATGCAGTGCCCAGATGCCTTTTGGGATGGACAAGGGGGCAGGCCCAGAGTGGGAGGGGGCGGGAGGGGCGTTTGGGAGTGGGGTCAGAGCATTTCCCCGTATTATTAATCAAATAAATGTAAGATGTAATGGCTCTAGAACACTCTTTTCCATGGGCACACCGTAGTCTCCGTGATTCAGGCTCAGCCCTGAACATTTTGATCTACTTTTCACTACGTACTTTTCACCCACTACGATGAGGCTGTGTAAAGCAGCACATCCTCTGAGGCTGCTTTATGGATTAGCACCCAATGACTGATTTCCTAAGATCCTAGAGCCTGGCTGCTCCTTAACATTCTTGATCCACCTAGACAAGTTTTTGGTTTTTGATTCCTTTTATTTTGCTTCAAGCCAAAATTCAGGGCGAAACAATAAAGCAAATGGTAAGCATTCAGGAGGAAAGCATGCACTGTCTCTGGTTTTCCCACTTACTAGTGAATGGCAGCAAACAAATCTCTTTCTGAGCCTTATTCCTTGCTGTAAAACTGTCAAAAGATTTTTCAAGAATGAAATAAAATTGGACAATACCTAAGAAACTGCATTATCAATGCTTGTAGAAGTATTGTATACTTGTGAATATTATTACTATGCCTCAGACTGCCCTATAATTTCCAGTATATGAATATATTACCTTTTATGTTTATACTAAAAGTTTAAAAAATACTTGGGTGTAATTTGGGTCCCTGCCTCAGAACAGGGACATAATGCATTATGCACAACTCACATTTCCTTCTTCGGGAAGTATCTTAAACATTGATTATAAAACCCTAGAGATCTGATAGCATAAAACTGCCGTTGTTACCTTTTATGAGTGATAGACATCTTTGAGAATCTGCTGTAGATGGCAGCCTTTTCATGAAAAGAATCCACATTTTCACACAAATTGGAACCTGGATTTAAACCAACAGTTGTGGACACATGTTTGAGGATTCTTCTCTGCAGCTTGGTTTGTTGTTTGTTTGTTTGTTTGTACTCTGTAGAAGTGTAAGAAGATAATCAGGCTGAAGACAGAAAGGAAAAACAGCTTTATGTTGATATATATTAGGACATAACTGTGTGTAGGGAAGATGAGGTTGAAACCCATTTAAGAAAATCCCTGAATCAGTAACACAGATGAAGGAAACTTAAATTGTCAGCTACAATCTCAATGCAAAGAACCTCCAACCTCCTTCTCTTCAAGGATACTCCTTCTCTGACCATCCTCAAATACCCACTCCTAGTTCTCCTACCCCCCCCCCCCAAAGGCTTTCATAATACTTCTGACCAAAGCCCTCTCCCATCTCTGGAGCTCCCTTACTTGTGTCTATGCCCTTGGTCTTGCTCTTCCTGCCGAGTAGAAAAGCTCCCTTTGTTGGCCCATCAAACTCCTGCCCACATCTCAAGCACTAAGTCCCGATATGGCATCCCTCTCCGATAAGGCAGGAAATTTCTTTTATTGATAGCACAGCTTTCTTGTGTAATGAAATAGGAGATGAAGATGGATCCTTCACTCCCAGTCCCTGCGTGCTTCTGTTTCTAAAACTGTGTAACCCTATGGTTATAAGACTCCCAGGAGAACGTCCACTAAAGAAGTAAGGCCAGTTTCTCTCTCCATAGCTCTGGGCTCCGATCCTTACATCCGTATGGAAGTTCAAGAAAGTGGAGAGGTCCGGCTGGAGTGTACCTCAGTAGGATGGTACCCAGAACCCCAGATACAGTGGAGAACTTCCGAGGGAGAAAAGTTTTCATCCACATCAGAGTCTAGGAATCCTGATGAAGAAGGCCTGTTCAGTGTGGCTGCTTCAGTGGTCATCAGAGACCCCTCCATGAAGAATGTAACCTGCTATATCCAGAACCTCCTTCTTGGCCAGCAGAAGGAAGTAGACATTTCGATACCAGGTCAGTGAAATCAAGGCTGGGTTCCTATTTGATGCCATTTCAGGGCCATATTGCCTGGGACACCTGCCCACGCCATGCCCTCATGGTACAATTGTCTACTTTCCCCACCTAAGCATAAAGGACCACTGGCATAAAGGAACCTCCCTCAATTTCATTAAAAGAGAAAAGACTCTTTAAAAAAATATTTATTTATTCATGAGAGGTACATAGAAAGAGAGGCAGAGACATAGGCAGAGGGAGAAGCAGGCTTCCCCGGGGGGGGATCCTGATGCAGGACTCGAATCCAGGACCCCGGGATCACAAACCAAGCCAAAGGCAGACGCTCAATCACTGAGCCACACGGTGCCCCGGAAAAGAAAAGATTCTAAATGCATAAAATCAGGGGGCCCTGGGTGGCTCAGTCGGTTAAACATCTGCCTTCAGCTCAGGTCATGATCCCAGGGTCCTGGGATTAAGCCCCACCTTGGGCTCCCTGCTCAGCCAGGAGTCTGCTTCTCCCTCTGCCTCTCCCCACTGCTTGTTCTCTCTCTCTCTGTCCAATAAATAGAATATTTTTTAAAGATTTTATTTATTTATTCATTAGAGACAGAGAGAGAGAGAGAGAGGCAGAGACACAGGCAGAGGGAGAAGCAGGCTCCATGCAGGGAGCCCGACGTGAGACTCAATCCTGGGACTCTGGGATCACGCCCTGAGCTGAAGGCAGACACTGAACCGTTCAACCACTGAGCCACCCAGGTGTCCCAAAAAATAGAATCTTTAGGTGCTCCTGGGTGGCTTGGCGGTTTAGCGCCTGCCTTTGGATCCTGGAGTCCCAGGATCAAGTCCCACATTGGGCTCCCTGCATGGAGCCTGCTTCTCCCTCTGCCTGTGTCTCTGCCTCTCTCTGTGTCTCTCATGAATAAATAAATAAAATATTTAAAAAATAAATAAATAGAACCTTTAAAAAAAGAATTTTAAATCCTAAATCCATAAAATCTGCCTTGATCTCATAGAAAGTCCAGATTTTCCATTTTGGGATATAGATCTTAGATACAGAAACTTTGTCTCTGGGGGTGGGCCTCCTCTCCTGAAATAACAAGAAAACCCATTTCCACCCTTGCCCCTCTGTCTTTCTCATCCCATGCTAGAGCTCTGTCTAGGTTTCCAGGGTCCTCAGGAAAGCAGGTATTCTCATTATTCCCCCAAACTATCTCTGGCTTAGGCAGGAACATTTCCTTATTCTTTGGTCATTGAGTCCCATTCTGTGGCACACGGTCCCATTCTGTGACAATTCCCTTCCTGATTTACTTCCTCCACCCACTTGGCTCCCATCCTGTATTGACAGTTAAGAAAGAATTTTCACAATAACCTGAATTGATCCATTATTTTCTTTATTTCCCAGGTCCTGTCCCAAAATGACTTTTTTTTTCTTGCCCATATTCCAAACTTTCTTGAAAAACTGACACCAAAGTAGATCACTGTTGTATACCTTGCAAAATTAAACATAATTACATCATCTTGGTTATATTAACTGGAATTACTAAACCATTAAGGCTTTCTGAAATATAACAGAAATTCAAGAGGTTGTGTGGACCATACATGTTGTTTTCTTCTAAACAAATACACTTGTGTGAGTGGCCTTTTGTCCTGTTGGCTGTCACGGCACTGTTAAATAGCCTGCACAAGGAACCACCATCTGAGCATAGTTGAAAAACAGGGTAATCTTGTAGCAACCTTGACATCCATAAACTAGGAATTTGGGCTCTGAGCTAGCTATTTCTTTTTACGTTTTTTTCTTATCCCTTCCAAGGGCAGGTGTAGTAAATCCTTAGCCAAAGGCATGAAAACAAACAAACAAACAAAAAAACAAAGGCATTTTGATCCTTTCACAGGCAGCCAGTCCCAATCTCAAAGGTGACACCCCTAGTGAGCAGCACGCCATCAGGCCCGAAATGACTCCTGTTCATTTCATTCCTCTCTTTCTCTGCCCTCACCTACTTAAGATTGAAACTTTTCTGAAAAGCTTAAAGCAGCATTGGAAGGACTATTTTTTGCCAGAGGAGGAGTGGGAGAGGTCCAAATCATCCTCTCTTCCAACCCTTTGGAATCAGAAAACAGAGCTGGATTTATTCAGAGTTGTACAACAACTTGTCCTTCTTGGGATTTTGTTTCAGCTCCCTTCTTCCCAAGATTGACTCCCTGGATGGTGGCAGTGGCTGTCATCCTGATGGTTCTGGGACTTCTCACAATTGGGTCCATAGTTTGTACTTGGAGACTATACAAGGAAAGATCTAGACACAGAAAGGATGAATTCAGCTCTAAGGGTAAGTCGTGGGCTGCTTGTCAGGCGTGCTTCCAAATGGGGTTAGATCCAAATCCTTTCAGATGGCTGCCAATGGGAAGATATTTGATTCCAGAATTCTGAAAGTCAAGGGGGGGGGGATTATAAGGCACCTGAATCCACCGATACCCAATATGAAGGTCTGGGGTGTAGAAGGAGTCAAAAACCAATGCTAACTGAGATATTAGACCTGATATTCGCTCACTATTGCCACTCCCCAGCCCCCAGACTCTCCTCTCACTTCTAACTCAGTTTCCCAGTAAAGATTGAAGATCTAATCCCAAACCAGTAGGAACTTCCTACTGGCACATTTCTTAGGAAAAAAACAAAAAACAAAAAAACACCACCATAATCCTTGTTCCTTATTATTGACAAAGTTTCTGTAATCAGGTAGTCATAAATTAACAATTTACTCCTTTATGTGTTCCTCACACCAGTTTTTTACCCTCTCTCATGCCTACTATAAAAGGTCATAAAGGTATTTGTTTGTTTTCCAGAGAAACTCCTGGAAGAGCTCAGTAAGTTCTCTCTTCTTGTCATTATTTCACCAACAAGATATTCTCTCTTGTTAGAAAACCTGTCACTGACTCTCTTTCTCTCTCTCTCTCTCTCTCTCTCTCTCATTGCAGAATGGAAAAAGGCTACACTGCACAGAGGTCAGTGGCTCTGAACTTCTCAGGAGCTCTGAGGCTCAATCCCCCGGGGATTCAAAGTCCTATCATACTTGGAAATAAAAAACACTAACCCATTTTCCTGGTAAGGATAGATAGGGGAAAGATGATGGCAAATGGCCTCCACATTTTCCTTGAAGCACATAGAGGGCCCTTGGGAGATGATGAGAAGACAAGCCCCTCTGACAGGGACCATTGGGCATTGGCGGACAGTCGGCTCACACTTCACCCCAAGACTTTTGATGGAAGAGGAAAATAGAGACAGCTGCACAGGCCAAACAGTTCTCCTCCTAAGAGGACCTGCTAACATCTAGAACAGTGCTTATTTACTTACTTACTTCTTACTTACTTACTTACTTACTTACTTACTTACTTACTTATTTATTGGAAAAGAAAGAATAGGTCTTGTAACCCCTAATGGTCACTGATGCTCAGACTTGCGCTCTCTGTCTCTAGTTGATGTGACTCTGGATCCAGACACCGCCCACCCCCACCTCTCTTTGTCTGAGGATTCAAAGTCTGTCCGACTGGAAGATTCACGTCAAGAACTGCCTGAGAAACCAGAGAGATTTGACTCCTGGCCTTGTGTGTTAGGTTGTGAGACCTTCACGTCAGGGCGACATTTCTGGGAGGTAGAGGTGGGAGACAGGGCTGACTGGGCAGTCGGCGTATGTAGGGAGAATGTGGTGAAGAAAGGGTTTGACCCCATGACTCCTGAGAATGGGTTCTGGGCTGTGGAGTTGTATGGGAATGGGTACTGGGCCCTCACCCCACGGCGGACCCCTCTCCCATTGGTAGGACCCCCCCGTCGGGTGGGGATTTTCCTGGACTATGAATCAGGAGACATCTCCTTCTACAATATGACTGATGGGTCCCCTATTTATGCTTTCTCCAATGCCTCCTTCTCTGGTCCCCTCCAGCCTTTCTTCTGCCTGTGGTCCTGTGGTAAAAAGCCCCTGACCATCTGCCCAATCACTGATGGGCCTGAGAGAGTCACAGTGGTTGCTGATGCCAAGGACTTCACTAAGGAGATCCCGCTGTCCCCCATGGGGCAGGACTCTGCCTCTGGGGATACAGACACCCTCCATTCTAAGCTAATCCCCACCCAGCCCAGCCAAAGGGCACTTTAAGGAATATCCCAGCCAGACTGCTTTCCTTTGCCCTAAGGCCTTCCCTCCATGCCTCTGAAGCACCACCTGCCAGCTTCTCCATTTCTTCATGTTGGGTAGGGATCAGTTGGTCTTGGGGAGGTTGTGCTGCTGCTGCTGCTGCTGGAGAGTGTGGGGTGTGGGACCTTCCTCATCTGTTTCTGTACTGATGCTCAGGGGGCAGGGAGGTGACTCTGAAGCTCCTTCCAGTGTTCTCCTATCCCCAGAGGCCAAATCCTAAAGGGAGGGATAGCTCGGCAATAAGATGGGGGTTGGGTTGGCATGGGGTTATGACAGAAACATCTGGGTGTCCAGAATAGGGATGTGTAGAGGAACATGCTTTAGGCAAGCAGGAAACCCAAAAGGTTCTGGGAAGAGAAGATCCAAGGTTGAAATCCCATAAAGTAACTTGTGAGGGGGGGGACATCCCAAAGGAGGACAGTGAGGGGAACCCAGGCCAAGGATGAACACCTGGCCCACTTCTAGAGTTTCTGGGCTTGTATCTCCAGTTCCCTAAGACACACCCTCCAGAGTGGAGACCACTGGCACTACTTCTGTGGGATCTGAGCAGTTGGCCTGGGGGCCTAGAGAAGGGATGAAATGAGCAGGGCTGGGGGCCAGACTGAACATTTGATCCAGGAGAAAACTTCAGACAAAAGCCAGGCTGCAAGCATTGCCATACCCCAGATCCTGCTTTCCTCTCTGCTGTCTCCTGTTTGCCTCTCACCCAGGGGTCATTCCAGTCTCACTTTGTGGACTCCACACACATTTTCAGCTCTCTCCTTCCTTTTGATTTAGAATCTGTCCATCTCAGAGGCTTTACAGGAATCCACCTGAGTGACTGCACCCCTTTATCAGCCAGGGTCAGCCTCAGGGCCCCTCGGCCCTCATCCCAACATCTGGTTTAAACCCCTCAGACTCGGAACCTGCGTGGCTCAGTTGGTTTGGTGTTGGCCTTTGGCTCAGTTCCTGGTTCTGGGGTCCTGGGATCGAGTCCCACATGGGGCCCCCTGGTCGGTGGGAGCCTGCTTGCCCCTCCCCCCTGCTCGTGCTCTCTATCTCAGTCAATTAAATAAACACATAAATCTTAAAAAAAAAAAAAAAAGACCCCAAATGTACCTTCAATTTGCTCCCCTGCAGTCCATGGCCACCCCAGGCCAGCATTCAGTCTCCCCACCCACCATCCCTGTGCACTGTCCCCTGGGTCCCCAGATGCCTTGTCCCTGTGCTCAGCACAGCTAGGCTGACCACACCTGTTCATGTCTGCATTTTCCTGTAGACATGTAGCTTATCATGCCAATGGACTGCTTACACCTTCCATTTCCATTGTGTTTTTCCAGTTTCCAGAAGAGAGGTCACCCATGGTTTTAGCCTAATAAGTCTGTTGATTGCTGAAAGTGGCATCTGCACATTTTCTTTACCTCAATGAGTAGAACTGAAACAAAAACAGGAAAGAAACTGCATGTGTAAAGAAAGAAAGAAAGAAAAAGAAAGAAAGAAAGAAAAGAAAGAAAGAAACTGCATGCGAATGCAGCTGACTGGACAGAGCAGCGTGCGTTTCTGTTTCCAAGACTCCTCTGCAGGCCTGATGGCAGTGGGCTGGCAGGGGTAGGCAGGCACTAGGGGCTGCTGTCCCCTTAGCCTCTAGCTGCTTACAGAAAGGCCGGAGTACCCGTGGCTGCTGACTTGTAGCCTCTGTTTGGGAGGTGACTCCATGTCTACTACTAAAAAGGTAATTGACTCCTGGTATAGGTGAGTGAGGCCACCTCTTCAGATGTTAACAGTACTCCTCCAGGAGGAGGAAAGATTTGGGAAATTTTTAATGGTAATGCCTTGTAATTGGAAAACCAGAAACACTTGGGTGATCTTTAGAAACCACTCTTCCAGAGGGGAAGCCCTATGGTTTCCTATTTCAAGACCCTTGTCGTTCAGTAAGATGCCCACTTTCCCCTGTGTGGTCCCAAGCAAGGATCGAAAAGGGTCTCCTTCACAGAAGGCCTGACCTTAATGCAATTCAAGCATCTCCACAGCCCAAAGGGGCAGACTGTGAGTCTCCAAAGGTCCACCAAATGGTGGGAGACCATATCACCTGATATGTGTGTCGCCTGCCAAGAAATCATCAAAATCAGATCTATTACAGATCCAACAACAAGAAAGCCAGCTTCCGAATTATGTTCACACTGGACATATTATTTCCATCATTATACCACATGACATATCTCATGAGTAAGCTAAGAACCAATTTTTCTTCATTTTCAGTCTACTAACTACCCTCATAGAGGACTGTGACAAAGTAAAGCCCAACATTGTCTCTTAGGGGGCGATTCTGAACACCAGACAGGCCTATTATCATCACATTCACTGTGTATCGTGACATACGACATTGTCAACAACTCTCTATTACTCATCTTTGTTACTATCAGCCTGGAGACCCCAACCCCTTTATGAATACACATAAAGGCTTGTATATCAGGAGACCCACACAGGTGTTATTTGGGGATTTCAGAGATAAACTGAAGCCAGGAGACATAAAGATATCTAATTAAAGCATATAGTCTGTGTCCAAGCTAGGATCTGAAAGCGAGTGTCCTTGTTCTCTCTCTGTTTAGGACATATTCCACAGAACAAACCACGATTGAGTAGCAAGACTAGAGACTTAGAGAGATTACCAAGGTGGGATCCATTGATTGGGTGAGTCTTAGGCATGAAGAAGGTCAGGAGAAGAAAAAAAGCAATGAAATGTGCCACCTTTTATTCGGACGAAGAGCAGGGACCTGGAGAACCAGATAGAAAGGGCCCCTTCATCATTTCATGGATCCTCAACACCCAGTGTCTTCCTTTCCATTGGAACCCCTACCTCAAACACTTCTCACCACATTGTCCACCTCATGCCATGCCCCACACCTCAATACCCTTGGGAGAAGAACATTATTTATCACGGTTTTAAGTATTCATTTGTGTTCAAATTATACTTCTAGAAAGTCAAAGAAAAACAAAGTCCAAAGTTCTTTAAAAATATTTGGGAACCTTAGGCAGTTGCTCTGCTGGCTTAATGTATAACGTGTATCCTGAAATGTTTATGTGAAATCTCACTCATAATAGACAGGGCTGTCACAAGAACCCCTCTCTGAGAATAGAAAGACATCATAGGTTTTAATCAGTTCTGTGACTCCTCTCCCCTTCCTCCTAATCCTTGACCTCCCCATGATCCATGATTTCCCTGACCACTCAAGGAAAATGGTCACCAGGTACAGTACTGAGCTGACAGTAGATTCTTAGGAAACATTTGTGTCCTTCCTTTAAACTCACCCACTCCACCCCCAGCTCTCACCTCTTTGCCTGAGACACCTCTAAGGAAGAACTTATCTGATGAACCTCCAGGCTCTCTCCAACTGGCACCAGCTACCAGTGCCTAGAGGAAACAATCAGTCTTGGTAGTCCTGGCTTTATTTCTGAATTTTCTAAAAGAGATGACATCGGGTATTGCTAGACCTCTATAACCCAAAAAGTTTATCTGTATCCTTGAGAGATTATATTTGTCTTCACAAAACGCTTACATACAGCCTCCTCCTGTACAACCACTCCAATAATCGGATTTTAATATTCTCTACAGATTATTTCCATCTTTTCTCCTGGACAGGTGGGCTCTGGCATTTCAGGTACCAGGGGACACCTTCCTTTGGTTATAGTCATCCCTGGCTATCTCCAATGATTCATATCCAGACATCCCAGTGCACGTGGGTTCACATATACGGAGCCTATGAACATCCATCATAAATTGTGCTTTGGACTCTGGCACTCTAGGATTCACAAATATTTTGGGCCAGAGGCCTGTACCACAGAGGTCTGAACATTCTTTTGAATGTGGTTCCTCCACTTTACCCTTAAAAGAAAGATTCAGCCTGTTTCTAAAGCTCCTAAAATAATGACTCAAAAGTGGGTTCACAGGAGAATCACCTAGGGGTGGAGGGGAATTCTTAACAAATACAATTCCCAGGTGGAACTCTCAGGTCTGAGGTGGGGAGGATGTTGGCAATAGCTACATGCTTTCACATGTCACCTCCTGCTACCGGCAGAGCAGTGGATCTGTTAAGAATTACAGGTTGCGCCCCTCGGACCCACTGCGCGACGGATCCACCCGCGGAAGAGCCTGCCCAGCACCTGCGAAACCTCTGGTTCCTCCAGCGTCACCGCGATGAAGAAAGTGGTTCAGCAGCTCCGGCTGGAAGCGGGGCTCAACCGCGTGAAAGTCTCCCAGGCAGCTGCAGATTTGAAACAATTCTGTCTGCAGAATGTCCAACACGACCCCCTGCAAACTGGTGTATCTTCAAGTACGAATCCCTTCAGACCCCAGAAAGTCTGTTCCTTTTTGTAGTAAAACGAATCTTTTGATGGTTTTCTAAACCACTTTACATGAACCAGTGAATATTCAAAGGAGAACTAAATTTGAAGCCTGTACAAAAGCTTATCCCAATAACACGTGCCATACTATATAAACTTCTTCCTTTGTCAGTCCTTAACATCTACCTCTCTGAATTTTCATAAATTTCTATTTCACAAGAAATAGAATTTACTCACCCCCGTAAATTTATATACACTGGCAGCAGCATATAATAAAATACTTAAGTGTAAAAGTTAAAAAAAAAAAAAGAAAGAAAGAATTACAGGTTGCTAGGCTTTAAGCAGGTGACTCTCACACTTGGGCCTGCCTTGGAATTGCATGGAGCAGTTATTAGACACAGATTACTGGACTTTGTCCCCAAAATGTCTGATTCAGTAGGTCTGAATTTGCCTCTAACTGGTTCCCCAGAGAGGAGGATTTGATGCATCATTTATGAGATGAAGCACTGTATTTCCTTAACTGAATTTAGATGAAACTGTAAAGCACCTAGGAAAGCAGTTTCTCAGATGGACAGAGACAAAATGTCTTGTCTGAAATACTGCGGGCAGTTAATACACTAGTCCTAGCTTTGTTTGAAACTCGCAGTCAGGTTCCCGGACTTGCAGTGAATGCTTTTCTGACCACAGGATCCTGATTGTAACACTTGGCGAGAAAAGGTCATATATGATGTTAGGTATGTTTAGAAAGGTGGCTGCATGGTATCAAGGGCCCCCTGTGCCAGGTTTACTAGATACAGAAACTACTCCCCCCAATCCCCCCCCCTTTTTTTTTTCAAACTACCTCTTGCAGTAAAATATCCATAGAGTAACACCGTAAGTCCTCAGTGCATAGAGCAAAATGAACTCAGAACCCGGAGCCAGACCAGCCGGCCTCCTAACCTGGCTCCCAGAGTGAGCACCTGCGGGCTGGGCTTCAGCCCGCACTCACCTGCCGCGGCCTAAGACCTGGGAGAACGCGGTGGCCTTCTGCAGGACTCCCCGAGAGTGGAGGGAGGGTGCCCTTCTTCTCCCGCATCCCGCCCCGCCCTCCACGGGGCCTGGAATCCAGGTCGCAGAGCAGGTGCTCCTCGGCCGCCCCGGGAACCCGGCCGCGTGCGGCGGTTCCCAGGCGGGCGCGCCGGCGGCTTACCCCGGCGCACTTTAACTCTTTCTCCGGGGAAGTCCCTTATCTTGAATAAATTAATAGTGTTTCCGGGGGCCCAGAAATATATTCAGAGCCAGGGAAACTTCCAGCGAGTCAGGATGGCCGAGCGGTCTAAGGCGCTGCGTTCAGGTCGCAGTCTCCCCTGGAGGCGTGGGTTCGAATCCCACTCCTGACAAGTCGTTTTTAGCAATTGAATGTATCCTGCCTCCTTTTCCTATATTCTCCATCGTGTGGAATGATCAATATTTCAAAATTTCTTATCAACGCTCTAAAATTAAGCACTCTATCTAGAAGACATAAACTCTAGTAGTTTTACCTTCATCTCCTATCTTTCTCACATTCAAGGAATGAAAGGCATGTCAACTCCTAAATCACAAACACTGATGATGTTCCCCAGGACCCCTCTTTTGTTCTGTTTACTTATAGATTTCTTTCTAATATTCACCTTCAAGCTTATTTCTCATCCCTCACCCCCGTAAGAAATTACTGGAGAGAGGTCATCTTTTCCTTTCTAAATGTTTTTTTGTAGAACATTTCTTTTTGGTTTCAGTGCTTCCCTCTTTAATTTACATAAATGACGCTGCCTCCTATATCATTCTATTTTTACCATATTCCGTCCTACCATGGCTTTCAGGTTTATTTATGCTGCTGTATGTACATCTAGGCCTGGAAAAAAAAGACCAATTTCTTTCAATTGTCACAAGTGTGTGTTTGCCTACTCACCCAGGGATGACTCCCAGTTTGGGTCCCATGCCTCCCCACCACAGAAAAGGTGCTCTCAATGAACATCCTCCCATCTATTCCATTATGAAGCTTTCCCTGTCACAAGAGCATGAGAGTCTGACGGTTTGCAAACTTTGAGCTTCAGAAAAGGATTCAGGACCCAGGGAATGTGATTTAGAAACACAGAAATTCATGTGTAGTGACATCTTCAGAAATATTCCCCAAATTCAAGGTTCCTGATGTCCAGCCTGCTTATCTTAAGCATCAATAGCTAATTACAAATATTAGCATACGGTGTTTCTGTTTTGAACTCAAAACTTGGACAGTGAATATTATTATTCTTACACAATTTATTGCAAAGCCCCAAATAATAAAAAATCTCAGGTAACTGGAATTTTCTCCCCACTGTTCCTTTTTAAAAAAGAAATCTAATCAAATACTCACTTAGAAAGACAGCAAATGGGGCAAATCTGTTTTGTGATCATTGACATTCAGAATCATTCTGCCCTCTCCCAAACTCCTTAAAATTCACAGGAACATTCATACATATAGTGAAAGAAAAATGAATTGGTATTTCTTAGAAAGATGGTCGTCAATAAGGTTAGTAAAGAACAACCAAAGTAGGTTTCTCCTTATTGTCCAGGTGGCCATATATTCAGTCTATTTCTGCCCGTTTTGAGTCCCCACTTGGGTCTCAGCAGCACATGACAAAGGAGGGAACAGCAAATAGGTGCAAAGAGGAGAAGCATTCGGAGATACTTGGGGGGCCAACAGGTTGACTTAATGCTATTCTGGTTACATGAGCTCACCCCTGACTCTGCCACTTATGAACTCTATGACTTTCCAGGCAAGTGACTTTGTATCCCTCTGCCTTGGTGCCCTCCTCTTTAAAATATGGGAAATAATTGAACAATCCTTTGTAAGTGTGCTGTGAGAATCGCATAACTTAGTATGTATTAAGTACTTGGCAAATAATAAATGCCTGGTAAATAACCAACACCGGATAAACGATATTTTTTTGTTCCAATAGAGCACCTGCTGTTTGCTGGGGCCTATGTTGAACTCTGAAGATCCAGAGATATAGCCCTTGCCCCAAGAAGTAGACAGGGTGGCAACAAAGATAAAAAGCAAGTAGATGAGTATTGCTATGCGGGGTGAAATGGGAATTCCAGCTCCACCTCCTCACAGAAATTTCAGCAGTCCAGCTGTAGACTCTACTTACTCACAACTGGTAAATTCCAAATGCCACCCTTTCTGCTTTGGTAACACATGGTCTTTTTGAAAAACACAAACATAAACACAAACAAAACCAAAAAGCAAAAACAAAACAAAACAAATGAACATGAAGCACTTGATAACTGTCAATTATCAGGTCATGTCCATCTGTGATCTTCATGAGGCCACAAATGATGAGGATGCCCAAAGGCCTTTGGTCATCTCCAGACACGGAAGAGTTTCAGGTGCAGACATACCTCCCTGCCCTCATTGCTTCCACTTACCTGCACTGGGCATCCCCTTTCACACCTCTGGTCACACAGTTTCCCTTTTGCCCTGAGCACTTTTTCCACTCCTTCTCCTCAATCCACTCTCATGTCTGCAAGAAGTCTCCTACATTTCCTTCATGCTCAGTCTGGATGTCACTTCTTTCATGAAGTCTTCCCCCACTTCCTTCTATCTCCGCCAGTCTGGGTTAAATAGCAAACCATGTCCCACAGTGTCCCCACTCCCAGTATTATTCCATGCTACCATCCTGGAACTGCCATTAAATTGTTTGCCACACCGTCCCCTAGTCTTTTTAGAACAGAATTCAGGACCCATGTGTGATTAGTATGGTGCTTGCCTTATAGTTGGCTCTGGACAAATAGTCACCGCTTGAATAAACAAGCATTTGATTAAGTCATTTCCACCGGTACGTATAAATCACTTTCATGATTGAAAATATGGAGAGTTAGAAAGGCTTTTAAGCTTTTGGGAGAGATGGTTAGATTCATCACCTGGAACATTCTATACATTTTAGTAGCCAGTACTATTACCTCATGCAATCAATTGAGGGCCTCTTGGCTGGAAGCATCCCAGTAAAGGTGTTCCTGGACCCTATGGAGCAGGGGGGTGAAGATTAAGTCAAATTCAGTAACGGGATTAAGTAGTGGTTTAGTATTGACTTCTATACGGTGACTCAGCTGTCCTCTGCATTTGATAGAATTCTGTACTCTAGGCCTGGAAAAAGACAAGGTAGAAATTCTTTCTCCCTAAAGAAATGTAAGTTCATCTTTACATTTCTTCTATGCAAACAGAGAGGCCACCCTCAGACCCATATAAAACAGTAGAGTTAAATTCCAAACTCTGCAGAGTAATCTATCCCAAATATTACACTTTGATCACTCATCCTCTTTATTGAGGGTGGGAAAATCACAAAAGGCCCCGCTGGGATTCGAACCCAGGATCTCCTGTTTACTAGACAGGCGCTTTAACCAGCTAAGCCACGGAGCCAACACGCTCACCGGCTCCTAAATCGACTGTGAAAGGGAATGATCTTTGCTTTTGTTGTGTGCATCTCTGGATTTTCTCACTATACAGGCTCAGGAGCAGCACAAATGCTTCACCCCCACGACGACCCCAGACCCTAACGACTAGTCAATCCCGCTTCACCACCACGAAGACCTAAGAAACCGCGCGACTACAGGAAAACTTGAGTCCCTTCCCGCGGGAGCCCGAGGCGTCCTGTCCCAGAAACTGCGAGCAGGGCAGTTCTCCTACCTCCGCGGGGAGTGGGAGTGGGACCTGAGGCCCAAGGGAGGGAACACACCACACTGACACCAGAATACTCCCAGCACCCAGAACTGGTCCCCGAAGGGAGCGAGCTCTCAGTCCTATGTTTCAGTCTTTAATTAAAAATTCAGTCATTCCTTAACCCCATTTCTTTCCAGAAAATTAGCTTCCACCTGCCTGCTTCTTGCTTATAATGTTAGCTAGTGGAATTCCAGAGTCACACCTTAAAAATACAAGACTTCATAATTAGACCTAGTCTTAGAGAGAAAGGAGAGAGCAGTCCCTTCTCCTCTGCAACTACAGAGGGAGAGAAGCTTTCTTGTCCCAAAACTTGTGCAAAGGATCTGTTTGGTAAGATGTCAAATTGAGACATTCATAAGAATTTCTAGATTGTCATGAGGTCTCATGTGAGTATTTGTAAGTGTTCCCAATTTATTCTATTCTCTGTAAAATAAATCTGTCCTTGGGAATAAAATTTGAACAGTAAGCACCAGTGAAACTCCCAATTGTTGCCGTAAACTGCGAAAGTAACTTCCCCTATGAGATGATGATTGGTTGTGTTGCTTGAAATCTATTGTCATGGTGATAATGTTGAAATCAATATTTTAGTTTTTCTAAACTCTATCAATATTTGAAGGAGTTCTCTGTCACACTATAAGAGGCCTTTACCTCCACCTACATATATGATGGGAGGTGGGGGAGTGAGGTGTAAAAGCCCATGACTCTACTAGATTTCTCATTTCAGTAAAACATAGAAAGTCTATACAATTAGTTTGAGACTCTAAGGAATAATCACCTGTTTTCCTTAATATGATAAGAGTAGCCATTATATTATTAGTGCACTTGGAGCTAATATAGTCATAAGCAGCACAGTCACACCTCATATGGCTTTGATCAAACTGTGGCAGTCAGAAAGACAGCAGAGCCAATAGTATTTTGTTTGGCTTTTCCCTTTGGTTACCAGCTGTCTACATTTGCACTGAAATTCTGGGAAGGCAGTTGTTTAACAAGCTAGAGGGAAAAAATTGAGACTTAGAGCAATTGTTTCCAGAAATCTGGGTGTGAATTCTCTCTTCTACTCAATTCCAAGTGTGACCAGCAAAGACCATGGAAGGCCTCTTACATTAGCTCTGTCCCACAAATCTGAAATTGGAGAAGGTGGGGATCTCTGTGTCGCAGCCTGCTGACATTAATGTAAACAAGCGTGGGAGGGGCAGACAGTGCCATTTTCCATATGTTTGAGAAGGAAACCAGAAGAACAAGTATACTGGGACACAGAAAAGGAGAGGAGTCTACCACCGTGACAGTTAGCTTGGTGTATTAACTCAACTAGGCTATGCTATCCAGTTATTCAACTGAACAGTAATCTACATGTTACTGTGAAGATATTTTGTAAATATGGTTAAATCTACAATTACTTGACCCTAAGTATCCACAGTAATATGGATAAGCTAGCCAGTTGAACCAATTATTATTTCTAACCCATTAATATTTCCAACCAGTTGAAAGGCTTTAAAAGCAAAATGGAGGTTTTCCTGAGGAAGAAGAAATTTGGTTTCAAGACTGTAGTCTCAGCTTCTGCCTGAGATTTTATTAAAGTACAGGCCTGCCCTGCAGATTTCATACATGCCAGTCCTAGAAACATTCATTCATTCATTCATTCACTCATTTATATTCTTCTACTGGTTCTATTTTTTCTGGACTCTGTTTCTCTGACTGATACAACCACTAAAGAAAAGACTGGAAACTAGAAACTGGAACTCTCAGAAAAGAAGGCGCAGTATAAAGATCTCCAAAAACAAAGTGAAAGCCTGCCCCAGCTCATGTCCATTTGTGAACATGGCTAAGAAATTTGAAGCAGCAGGAGAAGCTTTCAAAACCTGCAAAACAAAGAGAGGTCTTTGTTGGTGAGCGGATGAGCAGAGCAAATGTGGACAGGGCCTCCAGCTATCTGAGTGGAAGCCCATTTTAGAGGTGCAGGATGGGACCCGTGGCTCCAGGGACACCGTGGGATCTGGCCTGCCTATCCTGAGTATGTGATGAGGATAAAACAGAACCAAGAAGTACCCCAGTTTGCTTTATTTCTGAAAACGCAGGCAAATTGTTCATGTTTCCAAACTTCTCTTTAGAAGTCTTTTGCTTCCTTTAGGGACCGGATAGTCTGTGAACTTGGATGGGAAAATACATTTTTATTTTGACTAACTTGCTACTGAAATTTTGGGGTTTCTTCCATTATGAATGCAGGCAACAAATCACACTTGTATTTCAGTCCTTTTTACTTTATCGCTTTTGGAAATCACGAATATTTCATATAAAAGAACAGTTGTTACAAATTTCTTTAAATACCATTTATGCTCACAAGTGCTTTGAAATTACAGTACTTATTAGACCTCCTGCTGTATATTGTCATTCAGTGCATTAATAAAGGAGCACAAATATTACCATATATTCCATTTTAATACTTTGACAACATATTTCAATATAATTGATTTCCCTTTGAAATCTTACGTTATTTTTTTCTTTATATTTAAAATTATTATTCTGTGAAGCAATCAATAACCACCAAAGTGCCCTAGGGGTACAAGGACAAAACCCCCGTCAGAAGTCCCCTGTTCTACCATGGGCGTGTGTGTGTGTGTGTGTGTGTGTGTGGAATTCCCAACGAGGTGTACTTTGACTTATGCAGAAAAGAGTAGCAAGATGCATATTCTTCTTAAGGGCTGCTGCAATCTTACGAGCTGAAAGCAAGTATTTTCTAAACTCAGCGCCTATGTTCTCCACGTCAGGCAGTTTTACTCTCTCTGTCAACAGCCCTCAACTTTACAACGCTCAACCCAGGCATGGAGAGAACGCTGACTCCTCAGGAATACAGAGGCTGAACCGCACACGTAAGAGAATAGAGATGCTTATTTGAGAAGGCAAACCCGTGAGCGTTCCCGTGTGTCCGGGCTGATGATGCTCCATTGACAGGTGTCAGATGCTGTGCGGTGGGGCCCAGCGGTGGAAGCACAGGCAGAGCAGGTGCTTAGCACCGAGTCTTGCTTAGTAAATACTGAGATGGAAATTTTTTAACGACTCGAGGAGAGACAAGAAAGCATGTCCGATCACGCCATCCCCCAACGACTTCCAGTTTCCTACAGGTCCCACGCAGAGCCCTCGCGGGGGTCGCCTGCGCGCACCGGTCCCTCCTGGCTTCCGCCCTGACCTCCAGCGTTCCAATGGCTCCTTCCCCCGGTGGCCGCGTTTCTCTATCGTTGATCCCCGACTCCGCTGGGCTTTCCTGGACTTCCCGGTTTATTTTCCTCCAAGTGCTTATCATAATTATTCTACTTATTTAGTGATTCACGGTTGTAATCTCCTCGATGGGCAGGGATCACACCTGTTTTCTTCTAGGCTCCGCTTCCAGAGCCTTGAACGGTGGGTGACACAGGCTGCGGCGCGAACGCGTGGATGAAGAGGGAATGCGGGCGGCGAGCAGGTGGCTGCCCCGGAGCATCCTCGCGGCGGCCGGAGCGCGACCAGAGCGCGGACGCCTGGCGTCGGGCCCCGCCGGAACCCGAGTCCTCACGAAGACCTGCAGGCGCCCCCTTCCCGCATGCGGGGCCAGTGGCGCAATGGATAACGCGTCTGACTACGGATCAGAAGATTCCAGGTTCGACTCCTGGCTGGCTCGGTGGGCGCGCTTCCGTTTTACTCTTCCCTCCACGCCTCGGCGGCGAGGGACGCAGGGTTCCAGACCTCGCGCAGAGGGAGTCTCCTGCAAGTTCTCCGCGGCGAGAAAGCCCCCGCTTTTACCACCGCGGGGATCACCAGGCCACTGCAGAGCGGATGCCGCGGCTCGGCCGCTGAGTGCGCGCCGTCCCGGGGCGTGCCCGTTCCGGTCGCAACGCGTGAAGATCGTAGTCTCTCTAGTTTTCCTCCGTCTGGCCATTTTGAGCGTGAATTGTTAAGGCTCTGGCCTCAGGCATGTACTCTGGAAGGACTCCATGTGCGCGTCTTACCGCCTTGTCAGGTGCGAGCGCTCAACGTGCAAGCACCGACGCACCCGCGAACGAAGCTCGGCTGCAGGGATTGGGGAAGGCGGGAGCGGAGCGGAGCGGAGCAGAGCGAGCGCGGGGCGTGTTCCGCAGGGACAACTACCTTCGAGCGAGGCAGCCTCGCGGCTGGTTTCCGTAGTGTAGTGGTTATCACGTTCGCCTCACACGCGAAAGGTCCCCGGTTCGAAACCGGGCGGAAACAGGTGCGCTCCGTTTTGCGACTCATTCTTCAAAATTTTGTTTTATGTGATTTTTAAAAATACCACGCCTTCAGAAATATGCTCCCCAGCCTTTGGGGGTCCTGTCGCCGGGCCATAGTGCTGAGGCGGCGCCGCCCCAGGCGGGTCGGGGGCTCGCGGCCCGGGCGGCGGCCTGACGTCTCGCGAGGGGAGAGACGGCTCTCCCCTGCCCCGACGCGAGGTAGCTGCTGCCCGCAGTCCCGGAAGCGGTTCCTCGCCGCCGGTCACCTTCCTGTCCCCGGCAGGGCCCGCCGCACGCGTCTCTCCTCCGCCCCACGGCCCGTGCCCGCCCTGCCCCAGCCGAGGGCACCCGCGCGGCCCGGGCCGCAGCCGGGCGCCCTCGCCTCCCGGACGGTCGCGGACTCGGGTAAGCGGCGGAGGCCTCGGGGCGCGCCTGGGTGCGTGGGGAGGTCCCCCAAGTCTCGGGTGCGGGGGCCTCCGCAGTCGAGCCGGGTCGCCGTGAGGGCCCGCCTGGCCCGCCTCTCCGGAGTAACGGCACCGCTGCTGGCCCGGGGGGGCGGGGCGCCGGCACTGGGTCCCCGAGCCCACAGCCCCGCGGGGACGCCGGGGCACGACCGGGGGGGGGGGGGGCGACCGGGGCACGACCGGTGCTGGGTTCCTGAGCTTACAGCCCCGCGGGGACGCCGGGGCACGACCGGGGGCGGGGGAGCCCTTGCAAGGACGTGAGCTGCAGGGCCGCGGCGGGCCCGTACTCTCCCCGCCTTCTCCCTGGCCGCGCCTCGGGCTACCTTCACCGTGGCCTTCTGCTTTCCTCGCCAAAAGAAAGAAAACGATCCCAAAGTTAAGAAACGGACCAGCTGGATTCCGCGTATTGCCCTGAAGCTTGAGAAAAGCACCTGGTAGCCCCCGTTTAAAATCAGGTCTTGAGCCCCAGTGTTTGGCCTCTACCTCTGTTTTGCCATACATGGCCTGCTTCCGTGTTAATGGGATCCGTCAAAGGCTTTTCTGGTGCAGAAGTCTTAACATTCCACCGGACAGCTTCAGGTATATCCTCGGGATTTCCCTCCTAGATGAATTATTACTACAATTAATACTTGTATTATTTTTATTACCGCTGCTACTACTACTGCTATTTTTAGGGGTTAGCCAAGCCTGGTCTCTCAGATCCCATTGCTCTAGGTTCCCTGAAATGATTGCTATGAATGCGGTGTTTTTACGACCATAATATAAAAAAGAAAGGGCAATCTTTATCGAATGAGCTGTTTCTTTCTTTCACTCTTTTTTTCTTTCTCTTCTTCCTCCATTTTCATATCTATTCCAAAAACCCTTGCCTTTTTCTTTTTTTTTTTTTTTTTGAAGTTTTTATTTATTTATTCATGTGAGACACAGAAAGAGAAAGAGGCAGAGACACAGGCAGAGAGAGAAGCGGGCTCCATGCAGGGAGCCCGATGTGGGACTCTGTACTGGGACGCCAGGATCTTGCCCTGGATGGAAGGCAGGCACTCAACTGCTGAGCCACCCAGGCATCCCAAAACCTTTGCTTTTGTCATCTTTTTAATTTCCTTGTTAGCAAGATAATAAGCTTTGGCATGTGCTCAATAGAAATGTACCCAAGACATTTTCATTTGAAATCTCTCCTCTATCACTCAGAGGTGCCCTGAAAGGAGGCACGGGTCTCAGGAACCTGGGAGATGCTGGCAGATTTGTCCTCTCCCATCCTTCTGGGATGCCAGTGGGCAGGAGTACCTTAGCTGGGAGACCATGTGTGCCCCAAGCCAACTAGTTGCAGACGGGGGACAGTTTCACTGGAAGCCTGTGGCTCTCTGCTTTTCTTCAAACCAGGTGTATTCTGGCAAGATGCAGAAGCAGCCCTACCCTTTGAGACACCCTGCCTGTTCTTACCTTCTCCTACTACCCTTCCCTCCCTGCCTCCCTCACTTAATGCCAAATGGAAGCTAAGGCTGCCCACCTTGGCTGATAATTCATTTGGAAGGTGGAGAACAAAAAGGCTCTAGGTAATGGCTGACGCCATGTGAGCTCTTGCTCCTGTGGCACACCACACCCTGCATGTACAATTTTTTATTTAATTGTGTTATGTCCTTTATTCTCTCTTTCCTAACCTTGGTGTTAGCAGTCTTCTTCCAGGTCTTCCCTCCGACCCCAAGGTGCAGAGAGAAGAAGGTGGCCTTCTGACTTTGGGGTGGGATTGAGACTAGAACCCAAGTTAGAACTATCTCCCTGAGATCCAGGTCAGTAACAGTCAAGGGAGCAGAAGAATGCTGCTTAAATGTGCCTTGTACATGGTTGCTGGAAATGGAAGGATGTGTGTGTATTGGATGAGGTAGGATTTGCTCCATGGATACTGGAGACAAGCTTACAGTGAAAGAGAAAACAAAAACAAAAACAAAAAAAACCAGGAAAAGGATTTTGAGAGCTATGCAAAACCTCAGAATGCACCTAATCCAAGATGTGTCGCAGGCCACTAAGGTCTTTACGCTCTATTCTCCTGTGTTGGTGGGTGCCAGGACTGCTGTAACAAAAGTGCTACTGACCACATATGACAAGCAATGGAAGTTTATTTTCTCATAGTCCTAAAGTCTGGAAGTCAGTCATCAAGATGGTGGCAGCTTTGGTCCTTTCTGAGGCCTTTCTCTCCTTAGCTTGCACATGGTCACCCCTCTGTGTTGTCTGTGTTCTAATCTACTATTATTAGGGCCCACCCGCATGACCTCATTTTTCCTTAACTACCTTTCTAAAGGCCCTATCTCCAAATACAGTCACAGTCTGAGGTCCTAGGGGTTAGGACTTCAACCAATGAATTTGGGTGGGGGCTGGGTGAGGGACAAATTCAGCTCACTTTTGGGGACTGAGATTGACGTTTTATATATATATTATTATTGCCACAGTTTGGAAAATTTCCACCAGTTAACCTCACAGAAAACTGTAGTACCCTGCATCTCCTCATTACTCATCATTTGCATATTTCTGTTTCAGATGAAATAGATTATTTGCTTCTTATTTGACTTTTAGGTCTTTGAAGCTACTTCTGCTGGTTAATTTAAACTTCATGGGTCTGTTTCTAATGAAAAATACAAGTCTTCATAGCTAACAAAAATATTTTTAAAAAGGATGGGGCAGATGTTCCCTCTCCCTTGAGGCTGCTGAGGGAAAGATACCTTTCCACATTATAGAACAAGCAGTCTGGTTAAATGAAGAGTTGAACTGTGAGCTTTCTTAAGGATTTCAGTCTGATTCTTTACAACGTGAAAATGAATGATTCAACACTTTCATGAACTATTTTGTTTGTTCTGTTCTCTGTTAATATAATTCTGTCCTTGGATGTGTTATTTTAACAAAGGGGAATTGTTAAATTCCTAAAACTTTAAAAATTGTTGCCATGTCTTGGTAATTTCTTGCCCTGGTGATAGTATTGAAAGTCCTATCTCTGTATTCCCAAAGTTATAAAATTACTTATGTGATTTATCTGCCAGTTTATAATATTTATTTCTCTCACATGCATGATGGAATATTTGTAATCCTATGACTTCTATATTTTATTGCCTAACAAATTATCACTTCTTTTTTTTTAATTCTTAAAATAGTTTTTTTTTAATTAGTAGACTTTATTTTTTTAAGAGCAGTTTTAGCTTTTTGACAAATTGAGCAGGACGTAGGTTCTATTATTAGTTTCTCTTATTAATAACAGCTTGCGCTCGTGGGATACATCTGTTACAATTGATGGAAGTCCATTATTTATTTAGGCTTCACTGTATACAGTTGAGTTTTGTTAACTGCATAATGTCATCTATCTACAATTATAGCTCATACAGATTAGTCTCATTATCCTAAAAAATCCCTGGCCCTCCACCACCAATAATTTCTATGCAGTTAACACCACTGGGTGGTGAGAACCCTCCCTACCCATCTATCTTTGGCCTTCATGGAAATGAAATCACTTTATTCCACTGGCCCTTTTTCCTTATTTGTGTATCTGTCTCCTGATTTGCAAGGTCTCTGGAGAGTCAGCCTGTGGTCTCCTGATAAGCTTCCGCAAGGTGAGTTTCAAGGAACTAATCCATTTCATATACTCAAATACAGCATCTAGCTGGTGGCCTGTTTTCCTTGAATTTATCTTTATTGTTACCTGCTGTGTTTCGGCCTTTGACATGTGGTGATCACGGCCCCCCTGCTTGGGACGGACTGCAAGGGATCTAACATGAAGAAGACTGAGCCCACGAAACAGACTGTGAGCGTTCCCACACCAGGACATGGGCTAAGATACACAGTTTTGGAGTGAGATGGAAGGAGAATGGTATGAAGTGTCCATTCTGTAGGGAAGTGTGTCCTAGAAGAAAAGCTCACCCTTTGGTCTCCTCTCTCATCCTCTGGTAATGAAAAGGCCTCTAAAAATATATGCAGAATGTTTACAGTGACATTATCATTTTTTATTCACATTGGCACACTTTTGAGAGTGAATGGGGACATTATTAATAATCGCACCAGGGCAGTGGATGTAAACCAAGTTACCCTAATAGAAGACCAAATGATTTTCATGCCATAAAATATCTCGCAACGTTGGTTCCTTCCTCATAAGAACAGCTGTCTTTTCCTACCTTTTCCTTTCTGGGCACACCTTTACCATACCCAGAGTTGACCTATGTGATTTCTGGCATCCTTCTCAAGTACTTTCTTTATAAAGTATTTTCTTTTTTGTGTCAGAATTTGGATTAAAAAAAAAAAACTTTTGTTCTCTAAGAATCGCTTACACATTTCTTTAGTGATACATTTGGGAGAGAGAAAAAAAAGGAATAAATCAGGCATAAATTCACAAAATGTCTAGGGAAGCATGTCCTCAGGAGAGAGCAGGTTGAGTCTACTGGATCAGTTGAACTGCAGCGTGTATCTGTGGCAACAGGGACTTTTCGGCCCTCAGTAATTTCGATTATTTAGAGGCAAAGGAAGAGCACAGTAAGGGATTAGAAGGGTCCAGCTAATTTCACATTAGCTTTTCAGTGAATTGCTGTTCAGCATGAGCATGGAACTGTTTCTCCTCTCAGTTTCAATCTCAGTTCCCAAAGTTTCTTATAAGGTACCAAGGGAAATACTGACTGATTCAAGTCACTTTGCTTCTTCTTTTCTTCTTTATACTAATACACTTCTCCCTCTATTGCACAAGAAGGAAGGAAAAATGCAACATTTCCAGTAATTCTAGTCATGGTGAAAAACTGAGGAGAAAAATAGATAGTTTGATGTTTTAGCACCATTTGTAGGTGATCATTTTTGTTGGTCAAGGAACATAAAAATCAAAACCAAGTTTGCTCAAGGATCATGTTTGCCCTTTATGTATTTAGATACTGAGGTCCAGCAAAAACAAAACAACAAAACAATACTCTGGAGCAGTTTAGGGACAAGATAATTTTTTTTTCTTAAATTAAAACATGGTGGAATGGGACAGGGCATAGGTTACAGAATTCCCCAGGAAATGTTTTCAAGGGTGGGACAGAAGTGTGAGTAGCTAGTCCTAGCGTAAAGCTTTAAAAAAGTTCACACAGTGCTTGTGAATGCCAGCCATAGGCCTAGGCCCTAATTACCTAAACTCAAATCACTTTCCATTCTGTATATCCTTGAACCTGTGCTTTGGGCTATGTACTTTTTTAAAGTAATTTTTATTAATTCTTGAACAGATACATAAAATGGCTCTGTGTAGAATCCAGAGAATAGTACACCAGCCATGTCACTCCTCCTCCACCCCACCCTCAATTCAAGGGAGAGAATGCTACCCCCAGCCCTTTCTCTGGATCTTTTTACTCTCCAACCGCCATCCCTTTCTCAATTCCTTTTGCTGTGACTGTTTCGATTTTTATCTTTATCTCTTGTTTTTCTTTTTAGTTTTACTATATGCTTGTAGCCTAAACATGTCATTTACTCTTGTACTTGTAAATGGACCTATACTGTACATATTTTGCAACCTGTCATTTTTGCTCAACATTATGTTCTTGAGATTCATCTCTGTTTTTGCGTGTCACTGTAATCTACTCGTTTCTGCTGCTGAATAGCATTCCCTTGCATAGATGCTACTAAACATATTTACCTATTCTATCATTGAAGGCCGGTGGGTGGTATTGTGTTTTGAAATTACAGATTTGCCATAAACATTCTTGTAGGGATTTCTTTCCTGTGCACATTTCTAAGAATTCCTCTAGGAAATACCCAGAAGTGAAATTGCTTTTCAGTATGTTTTCAAATTTAATACACTAATTTGTATACACATAAACACACATCCAAGCAGTATTTGGTGTTTTCATTGTTACACATCTACTGAGCCCTTGATTTTGTCAAACAATTTAGTTTCCGCTAGTTTAATGGGTGTGAAATGTTAGTATGCATTTTAAGAGTACTTTTTTGTGTTTATTCACCATTCATGCTTCTTCTAAAAAGTACTTGTTAACGCTTCTGCTCACTGTTTAAAATTTTCCTTTTGTCCTTTTCTCATGGATCTGTAGAAATTCATTATATATTCTGGATTCAAATCCCTCGTCAGTCATATATGTTACAAATATCTTTGCCCAGCTTGCAACTTACCTTTTTTACTTTTTTATAGTATCTTTGATTTACACAAAGTATTCATTTTAACATAGTCAAATTTGAATCTTAATGTAGTTAAATTTGTCAGTCTTTCCCATCATGGTTTATACTTTTCTGTGTTTGTGAAAGAAATCTTTCTAGGAGCAGTGGGAAGGAGACAGAAACCACCCCTTCCCTGGACTGACAGAGCTACCTGCCGAGCGCTGCTGCCACCATGCCCAAGAGAAAGGCAAAAGGAGATGCTAAAGGTGACAAAGGGAAGGTGAAGGATGAGCCACAGAGGAGATCAGCACGGTTGTCTGCTAAACCGGCTCCTCCAAAACCAGAACCCAGGCCTAAAAAGACCCCTGCCAAGAAAGGAGAGAAGCTGCCCAGAAGGAGAAAGGGCAAAGCAGAGGGTGGCAAGGATGGCAACAACGCTGCAAAGAACTTAGATGCTTCTGCAGCCCAGTCACAGAAAGCAGAAGGTGGTGGGGATGCCAAGTGAAGGGTACTTTTTTGATAGCGCTGTCCTTCTAGTGACTATACTGTTTGAAATACTATTTTTCTTTAATCAAGTTTTATAAAAATGTAGAATTTTTTTTTTTTCAAATTTCTGTTGTTAGCCTACAAGACACATTGTTGTTGTCTTTTCTTTCATGCAAAGTGCAAATACCACTAACAGAATGTCTCAGAAGCTGGATTGAAATGGGGGAAGATGAGATCTTCTATCCTTGTGTTTGAAGATTATTCTTGGTTCCCAGGAGGGATTCTCTGACATTCACATAATTCAGCCACTTTGGCTTAGAAGCCTTACATCGTGGAGAAGCAAAACTTTGTCTTCTTTCCTGATGCCATCAGCATATACCTGACTTCCTGAAATAGTTTTGATGTGGCCTTGGGCCTCCTAAAATACTCAGGCTTTCTGGTGATGACATCAACATGGTGTTGCTCAAAAGAGCCAAGGTTCCTGCTCATAGTTTGCAGATCATCCCTTTTGTAATCTGAGAGTTTTAGCATCTTTCTAACATGCTGGAGTTGACCTGCAAAAAGATCTTACATATCTCTTGTGAAACATCCACCCCTACTGAGAACTCTGCCTTTTCAAAACAGCAACCGAAGACTGTTGACTTTCGGGGGAGGGGAGTTTGAAAGTTGTAAAATGTTGTGGATTATCAACTCTCTCCTGGAAGAAACTGGTTTTAAAAAATATCTTATTAAGCTGAATACAAATTAGCTTGGTGGTAGGGGATTTCCTACCCAAAGTTATAGAGCTATTCTTTACTGCATTGTAGACCTTTTATAGTCTTGCTTTTCACATTTGGTTTTAGTCTGCTCTGAACTGATTTTTGTGAAAAGTATGAGATAGTTCAGTTGAATGTTTTTTTTTTTTTTTCCATATGGATAAGTGGTGGTTGTCCCAGCACCACTCTATGAATGACTTAATTCTTTCCCACTGATCTATAACACCAGCTCTTTCATAAATGAAGTCTACACATGTGGGTGACTCACTGGCCAATTTGTCTAGCCTTGTGGCAGTACTATACAAGCCTGAGTACTACAACTTAAAAAAAGATCTTGCTATCTCAGGACAAATCCCACCTCCAAAAAAAAAAAAAAAAAAAAAAAAAAATCACCACCAAGTTTTTCTTCCTTGGGAATATCTTGGCTATTCTTAGCCATTTGCTCTCCTGTACAACTTTTAGAATTAGATGGACAAGTTCTAAAACAAAATTAAAATGTTGGAATTTTTATTGGATTTGTATTGAATTTGTAGACTAATTACAATGTTGAGTCTTCCAATCCATGAACATGATATAGTTCTCCATTTATTTAGCCTTTTTAAATGTCTTTCAATAAAGTTTTATAATTTTCTCCATAAATGTCTTTTATTAATATTTCCTAGGGACTTCAGATGTTTTTATGCTATTTTCATGGTATCTTTTTAATTACTGCAGTTTCTGTTTTTAGCTAAACTTGATGTTTAGATCCAGCAACCTTGCTAAACTCTCATTAATTCATGTAATATGTCTCTATTTTTTTGGGTTTTCTACATAGGCAAACCATACACAGACAATTTTGTTTCTACACAGTTTTATTCCCATTTTTACTCTTTCTAATGCTGAGCATTGTCCAACTGCTTAGTGCACAGGAGCAAACAAAGTTTTTTTTTTTTTTTTTTTTTTTTTTACAAACAAAGTTTTTACTGTCACCAATCTGATATTATGGTTGGGTCAGGGTGGGAGGGAGAAGTAGAAAATACACAGATTTATGTGAGGAGGGGCCTTAAGTTAACAAGTAAAAGTGGGTGCCATTTAGATAGGCTGGTGAGGGAAATCCTTCATGATGAGATGGCATCTGAGCAGAGCACTTAATGAAATAAAGGAACAAGAGATGTCAATATGCAAGGAAAGCACTCCAGCAGACAGGAGGTGAAAATGTGTTTGTTTGGCTCGCTGAGGAAGAATAGGGAATAAGGCTGCAGAAGTGGCTAAACTGGAAAGAAGATGGATAAGAGTGACAGCTGATAGGATTGCAGAGAAAGCCGAGGGCCAGGAAATGGAAGACCCTCCAAGCTGTAATTTTTCTCTGAAAGTGATGGGATACCATTAGCGTTCCAACAGAGAACACATTCTAAGTGGGGGTAGGGGGGCAAGCAATCAGCCATCTGGAGAGGGCAAAAGTTGAAGAAGGAAGACAAATTAGATGGCCGTCACACTGAATTGCATGAAATTCTATATTACCATGCTGTATTGCTGTCCTTCCCTCTGCTCAACTATTCCTGCCCCATTTTATTTGGTTAACAGCAAAACCTGTATCTGTGCTTTCTCTTTGCCAAGCAAGAACAGGTCAGGACCAAAGAAAAGCATTCTCTGTCATCAGAAGCCAAAGTCAAATGCAAAAAGTCACCACACAGTACTGTGCTTAGTGTTGTGGTGATACTGCTGCGGAAGCCCTGAGCCTGATGCCAGAGCGTATAAAGGGGTTTCAGGGAGAACTTCCTGGGTAATTTTGACACCTAGGCAGCAAAATGAAAACAGGAGTGGTCAAGCAAGGAAGGAGTGGAGGAAAGCCTTCTAGTAAGAGTAATAACATTTGCAAAGATGTTAAGAGAATATGGTGCATAGTTGATGTTCAATAAACTGTTGAATTAAAAAAAATTAATGCATAGCCAAATTGTAGTAGGTTTTTTTTTAACAATAAGGTATTTCTTGAGTGCTTATTGTTTGCCAAACACTGTATCTGTCCAGTGATTTCCATGACCCTTTGAGCTGAATATTAGTATCCCCCTTTTGCTTTACATTTAGTGAAACTGATGCAAATAGAAATGAAATAATTTCCCTTGAGATAATACAGTGAGTAGAAAAATCCAAATTAAGAGCCAGGTCTACAACTGCAGGGCCTGGAAGCTTTCCATTGTTGAAAAGATCAGTGGTATATATATATATATATATATATATTTTTTTTTTTTTAAGATCAGTAGTTTAAATTTCAAATGTGATCTGTCCAGTTCCTGTGTAAATTAAGGCATTTCCCAAGACACCATCAGGAAACAATCAAGTGCAAGAAATAATATTCTGCATGTTAAACGGTTGTAATTTCCACTAAAGAAAGATAGTAATTAGGGGTACCTGGGTGGCTCAGCGGTTGAGCATTTGCCTTTGGCTCAGGACCTGATTCTGGGGTCCTGGGATTGAATTCCCTATCGGGCTCCCTGCAGGGACCCTGCTTCTGCCTCTCTGTGTCTCTCATAAGTAAAATAAATAAATAAATATACATACATACATACATACACACATATATTAAGAAGGGTAGTAATAAAAGAATAAAAGGACTCTAAATTCAATGGGGAAGTGGTCATATGGAATTCAGGATTTCAGTGTTTCTCTAGCAACATAAAACTAGAAAGACCTATTTTTTTCTATACAAAGATGGTAGTTTTTTAGACAAATATTTCTAAATATTTTAGACAAATATTTCTAAATCTAAATTAGGAAATAGTGATTATTATACTTTAAACCTCTTTGCCCCCTTTTCTGACCCACTTGGTACTTACATTCCTATCTGTAAATTAATAAATTGACATCCTGGTTTATGAATATTTTGAGAATTTGGGTGTCTGACACCAAACAGCTTGAGTGATCCAGAGTTTTCCATAATAAAATTTGTGACTCTCAAAACGGAGGCCCTGGTCCTGGAAGAGCTGGAAAGAGAGAGGGAAACTTACTTTCCTGTATCCACTTCCGTACCTCTTAGTTTTATTGCCTGGTGAACTGGGGGTACCCCGGGGCCCTGGAGCCTTGGCTCAGCCAGACCTGAAGGCATCACCACAGGTTCTTGGTCACGAGAAGGAACCCCAGGACAGACACACAGCACAGCAAAGTGACACAAGTGGGGCAGTTTATTAAAGCAAAAAGTACAATCTCCAGACATGAGAGCAGGCACCTTGAGAGAGAAGAGAAAGCGCTGCCACCCCCGGGTCAGGTTTCCTTTATTGATGGTTGTTAACTAGGAGGCATGATGTGTATTAGTTGGGGCAGGGAGCAGGGTACCCAGTTTTTCTCCTTAACCCACTCACAGCTTTCCTGTGGCGGCCCCACCATCTGGGGCCTGTCCGGTGCGCTGCCAGGCTGGCCTCCGGCTATCAGGTTGGAGCCTCACTGCCGGCCCTAAAAGCCCTCTTCTCAACAGTGGACACAGCGATCTTCGTAAAAACGGCGCCAAATGCCCTCAACCCGCTCCAGCGCTCCCCACCCCACGTGGGGCACGACCCTGAAGTACGAGCGCCCCCCGCATGCGCGCCCAGAGCCCTTAGGGCCGCACCAAGCACTTCCAGCCTCTCTAGGGCTTCGGGAGGCCTCTGCTTCGGGCGTCGCGGCCCGGCTCCAGCCGGCTGAGGGAGGCCGGCCCTGTGAAGCTCCTTCCCGGATTCCTTGGACCCCTCACAACCGTGCGGAGGCCTGGGGTTCAGGGCGCTAACCCCCAGGACCCTGCCCGAAGGGGATTGTCAGAGCCGGAAGCCACTTGGGGCCTGGGCACCCCTTAGGGGCTTCAGTGCCCTCTGGCCTCGCGATCCTGCCCGTAGAGCCCTCCTCAAAATTATATTCTAAGAAAGCAGTAACAAATAGAGAAAGGGCAATTATACGACAAAAACAGTTACCAAGCATGTAAAATAACACTGTGCTGACGTATTGAATGTTCTACATCAAGCCCCGTCTTACGGCCACTGTCACGTCGGAAGAGTAAGTATGAGCCATTTACAAGGTGTCTCCTCGCTCAGGTCTGCGATGCTGCAGTCATCGGATGTGGGTTCCGGTGACAGGGGCCCGGGACCGGTGCAGCAGGTGTTTCCATGGTAGCTGGGGCAGGACCCGCGGGCAGGAGAAGGGGTGATCCTGAGGAGAGGATGATGGTGACACACTTTTTAGTTTGTGCAGGAGGGAAGGTGGAGGAAACCTCCGTTTCTAGGGACTCTGTCAGCTGGAAGCGGGCTCCATAAGACCTTGATGGTCTGGCTGCTGTTAAGGGAAAATAGCTTTAGGGTTTTGGTAAAACATCAGCAGTAAGGCAGCCCCGAGTTCCTTGAGGAGCATCACTCTTCCTGTCTCGGGGATTTATCGGTCGGCTGCAGGCTGTAACCTGTGATTGTTCTTGGCGATGAAACCACAGGGACTTCTTACTGTCCTTTGCTCTCTACATTCATATGTGAAGGGCATGCCAGATTTTAGTTCAACGTCAGAGATGTTAAAGATGTCAATATTTATTCCTTCCAGGTTGACCGACCGGGCCCCAGGTTAAGAAACCTTGCAGAGGTACCTCCTACAGCACCTGGCACAGAGGAGCCATCTCCCCCTGGAGATGTAGATATTAGTAATTTAAGTATTACTTTTCTTGCACCTGGTCACATTTCTTTTAGGTGACCATGATGACATGAATCACATGAGGTTCTGAGGGAGCACAAAAATAAGTCAGAATTCAGCCCATTAATTCGGTCATTTTTTTATTTATTTATTTTTCTGAGGTACAGTTGACATATAATGTACTAGTTCCAATTATATGACATAACAGTCTGGTATTTTTGTACATTGTGAAATGATCACCACAATGTCTGGTAAGCATCTGTCATTTTACATAGTGGCAAAAAAAATTGTGTGTGTGATGAGAAGATTCCAGATTTACTCTCTTAGCAACTTTCAACTATGTAACGCAGTATTGTTAACTATATTAATTTTAGTTACATATATATGTAACTAAATGTGTAATATAATATGTACTAAATATATAACATATCTAAATTTACTTATATGTATGACTTCATTTAGATATGCATGCTAAAGAATGCTGTCCACATCCTGAGGAAAGAGAAGAAAAAAAACAAAAGTGGAAAGCTCCAAGATTTGGCTCCACAGTTTCTAAACCATACGTCCTTACAAAGAAAGACTTGCAAAGGAGACTTTGCATAAAGGATTTAGCTCTAAGCACCACTTTTGGTTGTGCTGCCCTAGGAGCCATAGGTTAACATACGGTTAGATAAAACACAAGAGAAAAGAAGGATGTCATGGATAGAAATACCGTAGAGGCAAAGCAGTTCAGGAAGAGTCTTTCTCTTGCAAAGGATTTCAGATTTTATCCTGTTTGACTTAAAAGTTTTAACCCTGGGGAAAAGCCTTTGCAAACTTGCATTTCACAAAAACCTCTGCCAGTTGGCCTTTGTATGGTGGAATTAGAGGGAGGTTATTGGAAGTGGAGATTTCCTGACTATGAAATATACTGCTTTATTCAGGCCTAGAAATGAAGACTTTCAAGAGGATGTGGCAAAAACAGCTGTCCACTATACTAAAAAAGATAGTAATAAAATGATTGTCATAATCCTCAGAAAGATGGCAAGAGCCTGAATTTGCGTGATAGGATGGGAGCAGAAAAGGAAATGAAGTCTTCACAGAATTCCCTGCACCCCTTCCTCTTAAGTACTTAACGGGTAGACTTGGTAATGGGTTGGATCCAGAGGAGGAGGAATAGGGATGAAGAAAGGGAAGGAGTCTGAGACAGGACTTAGTTTCTAGCTTTGGATTTATGTGGGTGGTTGTATAACTAACCAAGATAAGGAATACACAGAAGGAAGAGGAGAGCGTCGGGTTGATGAGTGCCAAGAAATGGGCAAGGTCTGAAATTTTACCCAGCGTGAAAGCTAAACTTGCTACACAGGGTTCCGTGGATACTGGTATAATTCACAAGACTCCTGGGTTAGAGACAATGGAAAGTCCATTACTCTAGTAATAGCAATAGCCAGATTACGAGCATTTTTTTCTCTGGTTCCCTGGCTCTAGTTCTCAGAGGGCAAAACCATGAATGACATCTGTACATGCAGTGGATTCTAAGAAAGAAACCCTAAACCATGGATCTCAATTCTTTTATAATGAGCAGTAAGCATGCCTACCCATTGCTCTGGAGAGACATTTCTGTCTTCACTTCTACAGTGTTTGCTGTATAAGCATCTTTGAAAAGAAAATCCAGAACAAAGAGCAGTCAGTGCCTTGCTAGCAATACATGTAGAAATGTGAGAGATTCATGAAGGATTATGTCCCAACAAAGAGTTACTTTCACTCATTGAGCTTTTCTTTTTCTTTTCTTTTTCTCTTTTCTTTCTTTCTTTCTTTCTTTCTTTCTTTCTTTCTTTCTTTCTTTCTTTCTTTCTTTCTTTTTCTTCTTCTTCTTCTTCTTCTTCTTCTTCTTCTTCTTCTTCTTCTTCTTCTTTTCTTCTTCTTCTTCTTCTTCTTCTTCTTCTTCTTCTTCTTCTTCTTTTCTTCTTCTTCTTCTTCTTCTTTCTTCCTTCTTCTTCTAGAAGCATGGCTTGGAAAATTCAAATCTGGATGTTTTCCTCAACTCATCTGCCCAATAGAAGGGTAAATGACCCATGGAAACTTCTAGTAGCTTTTTCCTCTGGACACCAACCTCAAAGTAGCTGAGTTTCTTGAGTGGAAGGTGCCTGCCACATTTGGCTTTTTCTGGTAAAACAAATGATTAGAACTAGTTGACTTGTAGGTTTGAAGATTAATGGAGACAGGTTTAGGGATCGGGACAGTAATGGAGAATGGAAATACAACATATCCATTACCTTAATCCAGTGCCATGTTATAATGATCTAATATATGAATTGCTTGTAGCAACTTTGATGATTTTTCATAGCAATGTAAAATCCACTTTCTCTATTATCTTCTGGATCCTCTAGGATGAAAATTCTGCTTTGGGCAATGACCAAATGAAATCTCAAGCAAGGGCTGCCAGGTTCTGTTTCTTCAGAGACTCCAAGCAGGGCAGAGATGATGTTGCTGCCAATGCGCTCAGGTCACTTGAGGTTTTTGGGGCCTGGGATTTCTGGGAAGGGGCAGAGCAGGCAGGTTACTTGGCACAGGATGCATCACCCTGTAATTCCATCTTTGTGATTACTCTAAGCCCAATGTTTCCCACTGAGGGGGATGTGGAATCAATTTACTGGTGGCTAGTTCCCAGCATTGTAAATAGGAGGGAATCTGAAATATCAGAATGCAGTGCATATGTGAGGGTCAGTGGTTAGTCAATTTTGTTCCTGCTACATTTGTGTGTCTGGGTCCAGATGTAAACTCAAGTTCAAACTGGAAATGGCCAAAAAGTTTGGAAGTTGCTGCAACTGGGACCTGAATTCTAAGGGCTGATGTGGGCATCCCCAGAGCTGAGCAAAGTAGAGGATTGGAAAGGAGCACTCCAGTGTAGGGCAGAGGAAGCAGTTCTGTTTTGACTTTTGATAACTTGTGACCGTTGTTAATGAAACTTTTACTTGTGCTCTGGATGAAATGTTTAGCATGCTGCAGCTTCCAGCCACCTTACTAAAAGGCCATTCTACATTCTGGACAAATCCTAGGTTATGATATCTGTATTGTGTTCAGGATCCCCTCATTATTTAGTGAAATCAGCCTTTGATTTGATATTATCTTCTTTCCGGTTATATACTTGCTGGGTTAAAAATGCAGGAGCAGGGGAGAAAAGCACAAACCGCCCGAACAGGGACTTGAACCCTGGACCCTCAGATTAAAAGTCTGATGCTCTACCGACTGAGCTATCCGGGCTCACATAGAGTTCTCATACACCTCAACTGGCTCACATGAAATGCTTCTGACACATCAACTGTAGTCAATCTATCCCTAAACTTGAAGGAGGAAATTATTTTAGAAGTTTCACCTGTGATTCTGGTTCAGCATTGCTCGTTTAGAAAATGCTTAGAAATATACTAATTAGCATAGAAAGTCACAAGGAGGGTCTTCTTTAATACCAAGGTCTAACCATATTATATTAATTATAATGTTGCCCCAAATTCTTTCTCCCTATAAAGTATAGAGATACATATATGTGTATATATATATATACACACAGTATATGTTTATGTATATATATGTATGCATGTATATATATACACTATATGTGTATATACACTATATGTGTGTATATACACACACACACTATATATCACACACACACACTATCTGTATAGGTCAATACTATATAGAGATATATACTATACTATATAAAATTCAGTGCAGTCAAGAACTATGGAATGCTGGCCTTCAGTTCCTCAGTTTCCCAGAGAAATATCTCAAATATTCTACGTTTGGCCTCAAACAGAGCACTTTCAAAATGAAGCTGATTCATTGCTGGTGCTTTTAAGGTTTTAGGTGGCACTTTGGACACCTGAATATGGATCGAGAAACAGAGGGAGTGGTTTGATTTTGTGCTGGGTGTCAGCTGTCTTCATTTATTAATTTTTAATTTAAATAAACTCTTAACTTTTGAGTAGTTTTATATTTACCAAAAAGTTGCAAAAATATAAAGTTCCCATATACCCACTGTCCTTGGTTGTCCACATCCTACATTGTATATGGGTTTTAAGAAAACTAATTAGAATACTGTGTACATCTACATGTGCATTTCTCAGCTTAGACAATTACCAATTTTCATTTGTCCCTCTGGGGTCCTATCTCTTCACCCTCCCAGGTAAACACTGTCTTAAATTTGGGGTTTATTCTCTCTCTTTTGTTCTTTATAATTTGGCGTCTATTATAGTGTTTCTAAGTTTGTGAACAATATACTATGGAAATTTCCATAATAAAATCCAAACTTATGTATCTATAAACAAACAAACCAATCTCAGGTTTACTTAGTCATCTCTGTTTACTTAATCATCTTCTCAGTCGGTGTCCTTGAGTACCAGCACAATTTGGGCATGATATTCTATTGATCCCTGAACACATGCCCTGCAAGCACTAGGGCACCCTAACATTTCCAGGGCTGGGAAGAAGGGTCCAGAAGAAAACAGGAGGCCTGCTATTGACCCACTCCTCCCTCCTCTTCCCAGCCTTGTGCTCCAGAGACTCATAGAGGAGATCCATCCTTCTAGAAGCCCGCTTAGGGCTTTGGCCTGGAAATTCTGGATTCTGGGACTGGACCCAAGTGCAGTGGGGTGACTAACTTCCCAGTTTTAGCACTGGATGTCTTGAGTCCCAAGGCCAACTATGACTCTAGAAGACCTTCTGCTCTGTATGGGTGAGAGCCCCTTATAGTATTTGGATCCGTTTTATCCAGGTGGAAGACTTGCCTTAGGTCGTTATTTCTTCAGCCAATTTATCTTCAAGTAAATAAATATCGCCTGTTCTGAGACACTCTTCCACTTCTCTCTCAATTCAGCTTCAAGTTGCCAGGGATCTTATTAGCCTATAGATCACTGCAGTACCTCTCACGTGTCTTTAAAATAAAAGAGAAAAAAAAAAAACGGAAAGAAAGGAGCTTTTTATTTTCAAATTTTTATTTAAATTCGAGTTAGATAACATATGAGAAAGAAGCTTTTAGAGTCTCTCTGTCCTTTTTCTCATCAGATTTTTAGGTATTTGGTTCCATCTCTTAGTCTCTAGGTTAAGTGTCTGACAAACGTCCCATAGCTGGAAGACTCCTCTACTTGGAATATGGATGTTGCTCTTTTAACTATGTTATGATTTTGCTGAGCAGATAAAGGAAAATTTAATCTCAGTATTCAAAGTATCTTCTGGTTCCTGGGGAGGAAAATAGGAGTCAAAGAATTGGGAAGAGTTAGAAAGACAGGGCTTGCAGGGCTGGGGATGTAGCTCAGTGGTAGAGCGCATGCTTCGCATGTATGAGGCCCCGGGTTCGATCCCCGGCATCTCCAAGATGTTTTGCCAACACAATCAGAAACCATGTTTTTAAAACGTGGAATCACTAGACTTGATATCCTCTTCATCGATTTCCACAGTGTCCTTGTAGCCACTGCTTTTAGAATTGTGTATGTAGGGAGGAAAACAGGATAACTCTAAGGTATTTGGGTTCATCTTTACCTGAAACCAGTAGCCCTGGAAACGTAGAAAAAAAAACACCGGAAGGAGAGATGGCGGAAGCAGATCAGCCTGGAAATTAGCCCAGGACCCATTAATGAAAGGCAATTTGTAGTATCCGGCTGGTCTTCAGAGGCAGAGATAATCTTGGCCTCAAAATACAGAGAGGGAGTGGGGGGGGGGTATTGCTAGCACCTCGTTGCTGCGTCAGGGCACGAAAAACATAGGACAAGTATTGGGAAAGGGACGAAGCCTAGCTCGGTGCGGGCAAAATCAGCAGCGCAGATGCACCATGCTGTTTGCAGCGTAAAAAGCTGCAACAATACCTTCTTGTTATGACTTTGAACGCCCTTGTTGCGTAGTTGGCCGGTTAGCTCAGTTGGTTAGAGCGTGGTGCTAATAACGCCAAGGTCGCGGGTTCGATCCCCGTACGGGCCAGTCCAACGTTTTTTTTTTTTTTCTTTTGCCCTTGCCTTGAGTTAAATCCTCCTGGTGACCCTCCGGTGGAAAAGGAGGCCCGCGTTCTAAGTTAAGACTGCGTCCCCATAAGAAACGTTTTGCCGCGAGTCCACTCCATCGTAGGAGAGCCCTGGGAACCCCTCTTGGCAAGCCCTCGTGCTCAGAAAGTTTGCTCCGAGAAGCAGAAAGCCAGCCGGACACCGTAGGGATTGTTAAATTCATTTAGAAGGAAAACGGTGTCGGATTGCGGTTTGGGTCCATCATCGCGCGGGACAGGGGAGGAATCCTTCTGAGAGACGAGCAGGTTCTCACCACTCTGACCTATGGGCTCTCCCGCACGGTGTCCTCGCCTTGCGGCCCCTACTGCCCCGTGCGGCCGGGTGGCGACGGCCGCAGGCCCCTTTGCTTTGGCCGGTTCTGGTCCTTACGCTCTGTGTCAGCCAACTTCTCCACCGAAGCCGGCTCCGGCTCCCTGGGTCTCCCAGTGTTCCTAGGGCCGCTGATTTCCTGTATCCAACCACGACCTCACAGCGGTAGGAGCTCCCACGCGTCCGCTATGGGCGTGGGGGACCTCGGGACCAGGCCGAGTGTCCCGAGGGTCGGGGACGTGCGAGCGGCGGTGGGCCTGGTCCCCCTGCAGAGGGAGGGAGGGGCTGCTCGGGCCTCGACCGGTGCAGGTGAGGAGGAGCTCAGGCTGCTGCACTGTCGGAGCAGCCGCCCTGGCTGTTGCTTACACGGGATGGGTCAGCGCCCTCTGCGAAGCACTAAGGCTTGATGCGCTCCTTGCGAGGACTGGGGAAGTGCTGAGAGCCACGTCTACCCGGTTTTGAAAATAAGAAAGGAGGGAGGGTCCAAATAAAGGTCGGTTATAGTTACACACACCCAAATATGAATGGAATACCAAAAAAAAAAATTGTTTTTACTAAATATTCAATATACTCAGAGAGAGCCTCAGTATAGGTGGCTCGTTGGTCTAGGGGTATGATTCTCGCTTAGGGTGCGAGAGGTCCCGGGTTCAAATCCCGGACGAGCCCAGTTTTTGTGACTTCCCCTGATTCCACTTTTTCTAACTCGGCCTTCAAATTCTCACACAACGCAAACGGATACAGAGGCCATTCAGTAAACTGCTATCACTTCTGGTAGAAGTGTGTAGGCTGCATATTCCCTCAATCCGAGTAACACGGGAACTCTGACTTGAAAGAGACAAGCACTTTTCAGTTTTGCCTTTTATTCCGTGTTCCGCCAACTCTAAAGGGATTCTTGCAAAGGCTGATGTTTCTGGTTCCTCTAGAGTTCCAACCCAGGGGTGTGATCATAGGAAAGTATAGGAAGACGATGCACATCTCAATTCAGTACCATCCACCATTCATGCATCGCTTTTTTATGGAAAAATAAAACACCGAACTACAGAGTTGGGGTTTTGGCAAACTTTGTACAAGATATCTTGGCTTTCCTCGTTAGCATAGCGTTGCCTATTCCCCCATCTTTCAGGAGGTCCGGGTTCTGGTTCCTTATTGGGAAGGGGCACTTTCTCTCGCCTCCTGGAGATACTGTTGGTACACTCAGATATTTGGTACACAGCAATTTGTTTAGCATCTGTTATATTCGATGAACTTCTGTAGTCGGTGATAAATGAGACATTAAAAAAAATCACTGGATCCCATATTCTAGTGGTTGTCAAATAATTTATATTAAAATGAATTTGCGCCTCCTCTCTTGAGGTGTGTGTCAGCCTTGATGGTGAAGAAGTACAAAAAATGAGCAAGCATGGGGGCCTGAAAGGGAGGGGAAAAAAAACCGCATAGATTTTCTTCAGGGCCGCATCCACAGAGCACCGTGGAGGCTGGCAGGTGACAGGGGGGCCACAGAGAGGGCCCAGGAGGGCCTGGACTCCTCACCTCCATGCCTGGAAGAGCATAGGCAACCAGTCCGTGGCTCTGGGAATGCCAGAGTTGGGGTAAGTGTTACAGCGCCCAGAGATGCCGACCTTTGGATCCCAGAAACCTTCTGGGGTCTATTGCAGCAGATGGTGAGAATGGAGGTGGGCCGAGATGTAGTGAAAGTGGGTGGGATGTGCACAGTCATTTAGAATAATGCTTATACATCTTGGCTTTCATGCCATCTTTATAAAACAAAAATAATCAAGCAAAATCTGGAATCCTGCATTCCTAGCAGGCCCAAGAAGAATTTATATGTCCTCATAATAAATTGGGGAAGGAGCTCTTTAGGTTCCCTGACTAGCTCAGTCAATAGAGGTATAGAGCCCTTAATCCAGGGGCTGTGGGTTTGAGCCCTGTATTGGGTGACTGCCTTACTTTTTCAGTGTTTTTTCTTAATTGAATTTCTGCACATTGAGAAATTAAGTCCCACACCGCTGTCGAACAAGAGGAATGTTGGAGGTCAACACTTTTAAGGAGTGGAATTCTGGAATCACAGCAAGTGGCCACGGTTCACCAGCTCTCTGCTAAGCTGCTCTGACTTGCTCTATTCAGCTTGCGGTGTAGGCGCAGCGCCCCCTGCCGGGAATGCATTTTTCTGGCCTAGCTGAGGTAGGGCTTGGGCTCTGTGTATTTAAGCTACACGGATGATTCAGAAGTACTACCCCCCGAGAAAAAAGGTTTAGGATACAGGGAGAAGGATGCAGAAATGTTGGAAAAGGTATAATCTGAAGGTGGAAAAAATAATCCAAACACAGGGCAGAGGTGAGAGGCGGCAATGTCCGCGCAGAGTTTTGAGACTCCACTTTCTGGCCCAAGCAAGTGTCATTAGGGAATAATGGGAGATGAACGATCTTTCTTTCTTTTCTTTCTTTCTTTCTTTCTTTCTTTCTTTCTTTCTTTCTTTCTTTCTTTCTTTCTTTCTTTCTTTCTTTCTTTCTTTCTTTCTTTCTTTCTTCTTTCTTTCTTTCTTTCTTTCTCTTTCTTTCTTTCTTCTTTCTTTCTTTCTTTCTTTCTTCTTTCTTTTTTCTTTCTCTTTCTTTCTTTCTTTCTTTCTTTCTTTTCTTTTCTTTCTTTCTTCTTCTTTTTTTCTTTCTTTCTCTCTCTTTCTCCCTTCCGTTTCAAAGGCGGAGGTCAGTGACTCATCAGTCTTATAAGTCTTATAAGTCTTATATCACTCAGTGCTCATATCTTGTACATCACGTGCCCTCTTTCATGCCCATCACCCAGTGACCCCAGCCTCACCCACCTCCTCCCCTCCAGCAACCCTCAGTTTGTTTCCTAGAGTTAAGAGTCTCTTATGGTTTGTCTCCCTCTCTAATTTCATCTTATCTTCTGGGAGATGAATTTCCCATTACCACTACCTCACCCACCTGTTTGGTTCCTGCTCACTCACACCTGGATAGCACAACGTACCTCCTGATAGGTAATGCTGTTTCCAACCTTTCTTCCCTTCATATATGACAAATGGAAGAATCAAACAACCCACAACAGATTGCAGTTACCTTCACAATAAAATCCAAAGATTTAAGCTTGTTTTTCAGAATCCAAATTGCATTTCTACTTCCAACTTCTCTGAACTCTCCACCTCTAGGAAAAACCTGCCCTGTCCAACCAGTTATGTTCGTTCATTTCATTCCTACTGTGTATCCTTTTTACTCCTTTTTTTTTTTTTTTAAAGATCTTTTATTTATTCATAGAGACAGAGAGAGGCAGAGACCCAGGCAGAGGGAGAAGCAGGCATCATACAGAGAGCCTGACGTGGGACTCCATTCTCCAGGGTCTCCAGGATCATGCCCTGGGCTGCAGGCGGCGCTAAACCACTGCGCCACCGGGGCTGCCCACTCCTTTTTTCTTAACCAAATTTCTGCACATTGAGAAATGAGGTCCAAAATGAAGTCTAATTCCATTCTGGTTATGGACTAGGTTAACTCAGTTCTGTGCCTGGGCAATATGATCCCCGATAGGAATGGTTTGTGCTATTCCGGAGTGGCTTGAAAATCATTTCCATGGTGAAATTGACCCTTTCTGTGAGATTTCCTTGTTCCTCTGAAAATTTCATCATGCCTGTCCTCCTTTATCATTCCTTTGAAGCTTCCCTAGGTTTACTAGCACTTACTGACAAAATGCCCATGGCCATAATAGAGAAAGCACACACATACATACCTCCTCGTTTATTCTAAAAGCACAATTAGCCATTTATGTTCCTCTCTCTTCACTAACATTGTCCTAATGTTCTCTTCAGGCCTCAGGACAATTCAGTGGGCATGCTCTAACTTGGGTATCCAAATATGGCCGTACATGTGAATCACCTGGTGAGCTTCAAAAACTTGATTCCTGGGCCCCATCTCAGTCTTAGTGAGGCTGAATCTCTGATGCCTTAGAAACGAGCACTTTTAAGGTTGTTCTTTCTATTTTAACATGATAGATGTGGCAAGTTGGCTGCCTACTCAGGCTAGAATCCCACAAAGAGCCAATATCTGATGGAAAACACTGATTGTAGGTGTTTATCATTAGCTTTTGGTTCAGAAACTTGATGTTATATGCTTTTCTGCCTCTGTCTCTTCCTCTTGCCAGTTCATGTAGACTCTGGAGGGATGAGGTCCTGATAACCCAAATAAAACATGCTCATCCATTTATTCATTCTAGACATTTCTTGACCACTCCTGTGTGTCAGGCATTGTTTTGGGTGTTTGAGATTTATCAGTGAACAAACCAAAGATACCTGCCACTTAAGTTCTATGGAAGGAGGCAGACAATAACAAACAAAGATACAAGTAAACTAAAATTGATGTTAGAATGTGATCAGAGTGCTGGGAATAGGTGGGAGTCTCATCATAGTATTAAACAGGATTATTGGGTTAGCCTTACTGAAGGTAACATTTGAACACAGAGGGGCCACAGTGTTATTTTCAAGAGTTTCTAAGTAGAAGAATCAGGCAGAGCTGAAGGCAAAAGCATGTTTGCAGTAGTGTGGCTGGAGCAGAACATTTAAGGGGAAATGAGTCATGGGAGGAGGTCAAAAAATGTGAGGTCTTACAGTCTTTGTAAGGACTTTGAACTGGGTGAGACAGGAAGTCTCTGAAGTTTCTGTGTAGAAGAGTGACAGGAACTAACCTAGCTTCTAAAAGAATAACTCTGGCTGCTGTGTTGAGAAGAGATCTGAAGGAGATATGCTAGAAACAAGGACACCTGTTAGAAGGCTCTTGGTGGCCGAAAGGGTCAAGTCACACCTGAGTGGTCACAGGGCAGGTGTGGAGAAGTGACCTGATTTCTGGGTATGTCTGGCAGGCTGTCCAAGGGATTTTAATGGGGACTTGAAGGACAAGGATAACTTTGAAGATAGAGTGCCTGCTTTATGAATGAACTTATGCCAAGAAACAAACTGTTAGGTGGCCCAGTACATGTGTGTGTCTGTGTATGTGTTGTAATTGCCCTCAAATTTAGGAAGACAAAAATCATATAAAAGCTTGGCTAGTGTCTAATCAGAGCAGAAGGAGTTAGATGATAACATTTGTGTTGTTGTGAACACCTGATACTGCCTGCTGTCTGCACCTCGAGACTGCCACAAGCCTTGGAATATCCAGACTGCATTGAAAGAATGTCCACGTCCGGGCACGATGGCGTCAAGACAAATTACCACTCTCCATCCTCTTCCAACCAAACCTTCCTTTTTTCCTTACCCAGGAACCTGAATATTGTCATTAATCTATCACTTGCTCTGTGTAATGTTATATTAAGTTCTAAAATTCTTCTGTATTTTGCCTATTTAGATCAATCACACCTATACGTTGGGTACAGGGAATCATGTTTTAAACTAGGTGGACTCCCTAGTGTTTGGAGGTATTGTCATTATATACACAGTAAAAGCAAGGATCAAGAGTCGATATAAAATGCATGAACAGGCTCTTGGAGGGCCTGGACCGTGCAGGTAATGGCCGGCCCTATGCAGGGCAGGGGGTGGGGCCAGGGCACTGGGCCTGCTCCGGACCCTGCCCCATGTGAGCTTCACCACCCTAAAGCCCAATCCAGGCTCCAGGAACCCGGAAAGATGGCAGGAGATTGGAGAAGAGGTAGAAAACATAGCCAAGGCCATAAAGGAGAACAACAGAGAGGAACCCAGCCCAGACTGGCCTTTGGGCGGGGGGGGGGGGGGGGGGGGGGGCAGACTCCATTTTACATTCAAATCCGAAAATATGAGTTTAATGAAGGTCATCATAGCTTCAGATGCCATTATCAGCCTTTGAGCCTCAATAGATTGCAGTATCTTATCAATTTGGCCAAGTGGATCCTACTCAACCAATTGAATTAACTCAGCTTGTCAATGGGAGATGTATGACCATCCAGCCACTTTAAAGAGATTATGGTGTCCAGCTGGTAGAGGAGGGAGCTGACACCGTTATGATGAAAGTTAATATTGGAGTACGGTTGGCATCAGAATTAGCCATTGCTGCAATCGAAAAAAATGGTAGTGTCGTTACTATGGCCTTCTATGATTCAAGAAGTCTAGAAATTCTGTACCGACCTGTTCTATTCTTTCTGCACAGACAACCCATTCCAAAACAAATGCTTCCATCTGAAGCATTGATACCATATTATACTGATGCAAAGTCGTGGTTGCCTGGTGGATCCTGCCAAATTTCTCAAAGCAAGAGTTGTACTTGCCTAGAGTATCGCTACATTTTACTTGATATCACTAAAGATGAACTCTTCAAAATGCTTAGTATTTGAAAGAATCCAAGGCAGATTTTCTTTGATCTTGCCTCTGGGTGATAAATACAGCAGATAAGAAAATCTTAAAACCTACAGATGAGAATCTCAAGTATTACAGCTCATGAACTTAAAAGAAAAACAAGTTGTTAGAATTCTGGAAGAACAAGGACAGAAACATGCATATTTCTCACTGTCTTGTCTTCATTTGTGATTCTCTAGATGTTGATGTTTAATTTCTATGTAGCCCTATTTCCATTTTTATCTAAAATTAAATGTAATAAGCAAGGGCTGCAGAGAGGAACTGAATTGGTGTGGGTTCTTTCTCAATTAAAGAAACAAATTCCCTGGTTTTCTGCCGGAGGAAGATGATAGGTTTTAGTGTATTTCTTCTTCATTTTTTCATGATATTTTTTCCAAATCTTGTGTTATCATTGCTGCAAATCAGTATGAATTGTGCAGGTGGAATGGGTGTGACCACTAGGCCTGCTCAGTCAGGGTTAGAGCAGTTAGTAGTGTTGGCTCATCTTCGTCAACAGCCTCCAGGAAGGTCTCCTATCCAGTGTCAAGGTGAAAAGCCTTTGACTCTGGATTATTAAGATGTGGGATGTGAGTTAAAGGTTTAAGACCAGTGAATAAGTAGTACAATATTTGCTAGCAAAACCGAAACAGAAATTACAGGTGCATTCCTTTTCTCAATTCATCTGATAAGAGTAGACAATAATGATGAAGCCATCAGCCTTTTTCTTGAAGAAGGTAAGTGTTCTAATTCTGATACTTTACTTATTTCATAGATATTGGAGACCTTTGTTTCTCATTTAAATGATTTTTGGAAAATTGGTGATTATATAAGCCATAAAAACAACTGGTAATGTGAAAATTAAACTCAGTTAATGTAAAAGACTCAGCAGTCAGCTAGTTTATTTAGCTTTACAGAAATGTGTCATACCTAAACAGTACAAAAGCTCAATTTATCCTGCTGCAATTAAATCTTGAATGATTCATGACAATTTTTCCAGAGGAAAACCCAGGAAATCATTCCTGGTTATTTTAAAAGAAAAAACTTAAATACCTAAATGATGCAATATTTTGGTTTGTTAACTTATCTACCTTCTATATTGCTAATCTGGGATTCAATTTATAAAGTAATTTATGCACCAAGAGTTTATTTAAATTTTTATTCAGGATTCCATAACTTGGTTTGTTATTAAACCATTCCTTAACAAACCAGAACTTATAAGAACCTAAAAGAAAATGCATGAACAAGAAGTTTCCTACAAGGGTACACTGAACCTTGACTGTTTTCCAAATCCCCTTTACCAGACAAGGAATTTTTCACATCAACTGATGAACACGTTTATCATAAGCACCTTTCTCATGTTGGATACTTAACAGGAAAACACACAACATGGTCTGGGCCTTCAATAAGGTTGTCTCCTACGTACTGAGGGGATGTAACAGATTAGATGAGAACCGAGTCCCTGGCTGTGTTTCCTGGCCCTAGGAGAGGAGGGCCTTGCTGTGGCTGATTTAAAAATAGGTGGTAGTGACAGAATTGGGTCATAAAGAAATTACCAGCGTTTACCACATCAAATCAAAGGAACAAAGACCTCATGTCTGATTCCTATAGATATTCTACCTACAATGGAACAACCGTGGAGGATTTCCAGACCACATGTTGTGCATATGAAGAAGCCCTAAGTCTTACTGTAAAGCCTGAACTCCCTTTCCTCACCCTGCAGCCTCTGCCTAATGTTCTGGTTTCTGGGGTGCCAGAAAATCTATATTGGGTTATCCTGGGTGGAACAGGTATTATTGATAAACCACATATGCTTCTGTCAATGAACTTACTGGATTTCTGGCTTGTAAACATCTTTTGAGTTTCTTAGAACAGAAGGCTGTTTCCCTATTTTTACAGCTCCTTAGCTGTATTGTTAAAACTGAGTTGACATATTTAAAAATTGAATTTCTGAACCTAAGACCTGTGGCATCACTTCCAAGGCCAAAGCTGTCCCTGAGCCTTGTCCTGAGCACCAGCTAACCTAACTCCTTTGATATAACATATTAGCTGCAAAGGAGTCCTTGATGAAAGGAGGTTTGAAAGAGTGTTGGGCAGGTGGGGTGTCTTATTATTCCTGGGCTGCCAAAACAAAACACCATACCTTGGATGGCATAAACAACAGAAATTTATTATCTCAGTTCTGGGGCTGAGAAGTTCAAGATTGAGGTACCAGCTGTTCAGCTTCTAGTAAGAGCTCTCTTCTTGGTTCGAAGATGCCTCCTCATTGTGTCCTCATGTGGAAGAGAGGAGTGAGCCCTCTCTTGTCAGGAAACTAACCCTAGTGCATCAGGGCTCCACCCTTATGACCTCATTTAACTTTAATTACTTCTATATTCCAAATACACCCACACAGGGGATTCAGTGTAAACTTTAGTAAAGCTTTAACATATGAATTTGCAGGAGGGGAGGACACAATTCAGTTCATAGCAGGGGGACAAAACAAAAAAACAAAAAAAAACACCCAAAACACTAGGTGACATTTGGAATTCAGAAACTTCTCTGGCACATAGTAAGTACTCACATATTTGTTGAATGAATGATTTAGCTGCATTGTCTTTATGACACTTAACACAATCTTTTTTTAAAAAAAATATTTATTTATTTATGAGACACACACACACAGAGGCAGAGACATAGGCAGAGGGAGAAGCAGGCTCCCTGAGAGGAGCCCAATGTGGACTCGATCCCAGGACCCTGGGATCACAACCTGAGCCAAAGGCAGACACTCAGCCACTGAGCCACCCAGGTTTCCCTTGACACAATATTTTATACATTTAACACTATATAATAAATACTACTAAATTACCTAAAAGGCCATCTTACAGCAGCTTTTCCTCAGGACAGATAATCTAGAAGTAGAATGCACAGACTCTGTTCTTAACTAGAGCTTGAATGGTACTGGATTGAGCCAGATATAAAAAAAATGCCAGACATCAGTAATTTGAGGGGCTGCCTACCAAGCTATGTGAGCTTAAAGATAAATTCAAACTTGAGAGGTGAGTCTCTGAAAAAAATCAAAGGGAGACAAAATCACAATGTTGTGAATATAAGGTTCTAGGTTAGCCTGTTCAGGGAAAGAGATCAACAGCAATTTGTACAGCCACGTGTGCTTCTGGAAGCCTTGGGTAGGTGAGCAGAGTAGAAAGTACAGTAAAGTAGGAGCTTACTCCTGTTTCCAGGGCAGACCTGGAAACCTGGCAGAGGCTGGACCATAGGCCAGGTAGCAAGGAAATATCCTACTCAAGAGAGGTCATCTGCACCAGCAGCTCCAGAGGACAACCCCCTTGGCATTCCAGAAAGAAAAGACAGTATCATTTTCTGATTGTGAAATAAAAAGGGAAATGTAATGAATGATGTCAGCCAGTATCAGGGACTGCAGCTCAGAGATCTGCACACACAACTGGGTTAGAGGGTAAAGCCTCTGGGAAAGAGGCCCCAACTGTCATGTAACAAAGAACAAGGAACCAATCCGTTAATGTTGTAATCTGAGGGTTAAATTAATACTCGTTCTTTTGAGCCCGTCAGAGCCCATCACACACATCTCATTAAGGAAAAGCACTACCCCCATTGGTTATGCTTCTGTGAATAATCCTTGGATCTGAGTGGAAGAAATAGCATCCAAAAAAGTTAGGCATGTCTGGGAAGGTGATCTAAAATGAAAATTGAAATTATTTGGGTCACCTCCTGATGTGTTGCCATATGAAATATCAGCCTCGTTTATGGAGTCTTGTCCCTAAAAAAGTTTAACTTGAATCTAATAAAGTTAGACTTAATTAGACTTAACTTCTGATTTGTAGGAAAAAAAGTAGAGCAAGTTGAACAAAACCATGAGACAAGTCCAGAATGCAGGACTTTCCAGAAGACAAATCACCTTCAAAAAGTCAGGGTTATAAGAATATTAAGAGACTGGAGGCATTACAACCTAATGTAATGAGTAATTCTATATTGAATTCTCATTTACCAAATAAATATATAAAAGATATTCTTGGGATAATTGGAGAAATTGGATCATGAACTGATTGGATCATCCCAGAGCCAGGTGCAAGGCAACTAGGGACCATCCCATTACTTAGAGACCATCAAAATTATTCACGTTAGCCAATTTTCTGTTTACTGAGCCTTGTTTTGTCTAGATGTCCCCTACTTCTGGTTCTGCCTCCTGACCACCCTGGAGCTTCCCCACATGAACCTACACTGTGTACAGTACTTTCTGGCTCTAGAGCCCGTGAGTAGAATAAACTTTTGTTTTCCTGAGCCTCCCCTGTGATTTCTCTTGTGTCCCCACCTGAATGACCATCACGTAAAGGAACACAAAATGCATATCTTATAGTAACTGCATTTTTATCACGATTTCTTAAGGCACCAATATGTGGATCAATGAGAGCCAAACTCTGTAGTACTTGTCCACAAAGCTGGACCCAATTTGATGCCACTGCCACCATCGTGGTACACACTGACCTTAGCCACTGAGCCACAGAACTCACTGTAGTCCTTCTACAAGGGAAGAGTAAAAATAGGATGAATTTGATTAGCTGCATGAACCTATTATATAAAAAAGAATGGCACATCATACCTTTTAATGCAGTTCTGCGCTGGTTGGTATAAAAGCAAATGGGTGGAAAGAGAGAATGAAAATAACACTGAGCCAAGGGTTAAGATGTTAGGTGTTAGATACACACAGTTTTGTGTCACTTGGAAGTCTCCTGGTGCTAGACAAACCAATGGAATTCTCAGAATCTCAGTGACCCATTAAAAGGGGTCTAATACTTGTTCTGTGTATTTAACTCATAATGTTATGAGAATCAGGATAACACGTGTAAGGGCTGTCAATGCATACAAATCATCCTTTGGGCATAATGCCTGAATCCCTCTCAGCCCCCTCATAGGAAATATATCAGTGTTCAGGGGTGCCTGGGTGGCTCAGTTGGTTGGGCGTCTGCCTTTGGCTGAGGTTAGATCCTGGGGTCCTGGGATTGGGCCCCATGGTGGGCCCCCTGCTCATCAAAGAGTCTGCTTCTCCCTCTCCCTCTCCCTCTGCCACTCCCCCTGTTGGGCTCTCTTGCTCTCTATTCCTCAAATAAATAAAATAAAATGAAATAAAATAAAATAAAATAAAATAAAATAACGAAATATATCCGCGTTCAATGTGGAAACAATAGACTCAAAGTAGGCTTTGGAAAGGGAAAACCATAAAATAAAAGGAGATCATAAAAGGGATACCTCTTCTAGACACCTATAAGAATCCAAGTAGAAGACAAGAAATTACTTTCCACAGATCTTAACTAATGACTCAGTAGGTGTGAAAAAAGAACGGGAGGTGAAGGGGACCTGTTCCAGCTAACAGGCTTGCCCCGAGTCACAGGGTCACAGAGGAGTCAGAACAGGCCTGGGAGAGCCATATTGCAACAAAGCTTCTCCAGGGAGAAGACCCTGCTCTAAGACTGCATGAAAGGAAAGGCAATGTAGCCAAGAGGGTTGGGGACAATCAGATAATGAGTTCTCACATTCAGCTTTCATTTACATTACCAAACTTTCACCAAACTTATCTGCAACTCAAAGTCCTCTCACAGTTCTCTGTGTTGTACTTTTTCTCTAGACCAATCTGCCAAACTCCCCGATTCTCTCCGTGCACGTATTGCTGTGTTCAGCATCAATAGGTTAAGCTAGCACACAGATTGTCTGACATCAGAATAGACTGTGACACTATTTCTCAGCAATAAAATCTTGGACCAGTTACCCCTTTGAGAATATTAATTCCTGCCTCATATAGTGTCATAAGAGCTATATATGACCATTCTTTTATTCACTAAGATTTCTTTATGGAGCACTAATAACAATGACCACTTATAAGGAACTCACCACACTGAAGATTCCATGCAATCTCTATGGTCAAGAGCTAACTAGAAACACATCAGCCCAGAAAGTCCCTGACCTCAGTAAAGAGTATGTAATGCCTAGTGCCTATCAGGCAAGACATGCCTAACATGTCCAAGTATGGACATGTTAAATTTTTTTTTTTCCTGACAGTTATCTAATGTCTAGCAAAGTTTCATAGACTTTACCTTTACTTTTCTTACATTCCTAACTCTGTTTTTCCTTTCTTCAAGCTTACACTTCCAAGTAATACTGCTTCTGGAAATCCTGGAGGAAGAAGTTACAAATCAATTAAAACAAAATCTCAAGGGAAAATAATGTTAAATTTTAATTTGAGAAACTCCTGGAAATACTTACATCTGTTGGTATTTTCGCCGTCTTATGACAGACTTTATATAAGATATTTGCAATCAATCTATACAGTGTACTACAGGTAAAATGATCTACCTTAAGGCAGGGCCTGTGTTGGCAAGTAGAATTAGTTTAGCTTTGCCTTGCCCAGTCATCTTCACTACCTGTGTCTCAGCACATGCTTGCATAATCAACTGAAGTCAAGAGTTCAAGAAATTCCAGGACTTTTTCTAAAAAACAAGTGTTTATAATAGTAGAATAATACACTTTTATTAAAGTTTGGTCCAACCACAAAGGTTCCATTAACTTAAATACCACACTTTCGGGTCAAACCTTCAAAGCTACAACCATTAACTCTATGGCCCACTCAAACTTGTTCTGTGGGCTTTTACATTTTGACAGCTTCTGGGGACAGAGAGTGTCTTATTTAACACTGTGTGTTCCAAGCACATAGCACACATGACACCTGGATAGTCAGTGCCCAATACGTGTTTGTGAATATAAAGGTCACTGTTGTGTATATATTGCTGCTTTTCATTAATTTTGGTCTTAAAACTCCAATAGCTGACTTTTCATTCAATTATGACTACTGAGCCCAATGTTAAAAAAAAAAAATCAAGTAACTTTTAGACCTTGCTTACATATGTCTCTACTTTTTGTCAAAAGTGATTTTGTTATCAATCACTTCTTCAAAATTCCCATATAAAGAATTTCACTCCATCTAGGAAAGCTTCCTTACTTAATCTCACTCAAATCTGATCACTTACGTAGTCTAAATTATGTACCTGTATTTTTTGTGACATTGTTTGGGACCTGTTGTTTTAAGGATTAAACTGATACCCTTATGATTCAGATGGTATATTCTGGAAGTTTCCATTCTGAATTACCCAAAGGTGGGGCCCAGATAGAAATTTGTCAAAGCACCCTGTGGGGGTTCCCCCTGCTTGACCCAGTAGGGGTGGGACTGAGCAGTACACCCCATGCAATTTGCTTTACAAATGTTATTTCATTTGTTATCCACAACAATACCCCTAAAGATCCATACTATCTTTATTGTCATCATCCCCATTTTGCATAGGGCACAAGGAAGTTAGGTCACACAGCTAGAAAGAGATAGGATTCAAAAGTGGTCTAAGTGTTCTAAACACTAATAGTGAAGTAGCAGAAGGAGAATTTAGAAAATAATCCCATTTACAATTTCACCAAGAATAACATGCCTAGGAATAAACTTAACCAAGGAAGTGAAAGACCTATACTCTGAAGACAATTAAATACGGATGAAAAAAAATGAAGATGAGACAGATGGAAAGATAGTCCATGCTCATCAACCAGAAGAATTAATATTGTTAAAATGTCTATACTACCTAAAATAATCTACAGATTTAATGCAATCCCTATCAAACACCAACAGCATTTTTCACAGAATTAGAACAAAATGCACTAAAATTTGTATGGAACCATGAAAGATCCCAAATAGCCAAAGCAATCTTGAGAAAGAAGAACAAAGCTGGAGATATCACAACTCCATATAGTTCATATGTATATATATATTAACATATAACATATATGTATAACATACATACTTTAAGGTATACTACAAAGCTGTAATAATCATATTAAAACAGTATGGCACTGGCACAAAAATAGACACATAGATCAATAGGACAGAATAGAGAGCCCATAAATAAACCCACAGATATATATAGAGCCAATTAATCTATGACAAGAGAGGCAGGAATGTACAATGGGAAAAAGTCTCTTCAGTAAATGGTGCTGGGAGAACTGGACAGCTACATGTAGAAGAATGAACACCACACACAAAAATAAGCTCAAAATGGATTGAAGACCTAAATGTGAGATAGGAAACCATAAAACTCCTAGAAGAAAACATATGTAGTAATTTCTCTGACATCAGACTGAGCAAGATTTTTCTAGATATGTCTCCTCAGGCAAGGGAAACAAAAGCAAAAATAAACAATTGGGACTACACCAAAGCAAGAAGCATTTTCAGAGTGAAGGAAACCATCAACAAAATGAAAAGGTAGCCTACTGAATAGGAGGAGATATTTGCAAATGACATATCTGATAAGGGGCAAATATCCAAAATATATGAAGAACTTCCATAACTCAACACCCAAAAAACAATCAGATTAAAAATGGGCAGAAAACCCAAATCAACGTTTTTCCAAAGAAGACATATAAGTGGTCAACAGACACATGAAAAGATGCTCAACATTACTGATCATCAAAGAAATGCAAATCAAAAGCATAATTAGGTATCACTTCACACCAGTTAGAATGGCTAGAATCAAAAAGACAAGGAATAACAAGTGTTGGTGAGAATATGGAGAAAAAGGATCCCTACTGCACTGTTGGTGGGAATGTAAACTGGTGTGGTCACTGTGGAAAACAATATGAAATTTCCTCAAAAAATAAAAATAGAACTATCCTATGATCCAGTCAATTTCACTACTGGTACTAAACCAAAGAAAATGAAAACACTAATCTGAAAAGATGTATGCATCCCTACATTTACAGCAGCATTATTTACAATAGCCAGTATATGGAAGCAACTCAAGTGTCCATCAATAGATGAATGGATAAAGATGATGTGGTATATACATATATGTACAATGGAACATTAGCCATAAAAAAAGAATGAGATCTTGTCATTTATGACAACATGGATGGGCCTGGAGAGTATAATTCTAAGTGAAATAAGTCAACAAAGAAAGACAAATACCACATGATTCCCCTTATATGTGGAATCTAAAACGAAAACAAACAAAAAAGCAGACTTGTAAATACAGAGAACAAACCAGTGGTTGCCAGGGGAAGGTGGGTGGGGGAAATGAGTGAAATAGATACAGAAAATTAAGAGGTACAAACTTTCAGTTACAAAATTAAGTCAAGGAGATGAAAAGTACAGCATAGGGAATAGACTCAATAATATTGTGCTAATGTCTGGTGACAGATGGTGACTACACTTGCTCCATACTGAGCAATGAGTAATGTTGAATCATGTTGTAGGCCTGAAACTAACATAACACTGCTAATTCTACTTGAACTTTAAAAAAAAGTGGTAGTAATATGTAGTAATTTCCCTGACATCAGACTGAGCAACATTTTTGGAACCAAATGGAACCAAATGGTTCCAAGCCTTTGTTCTTTCCATTGCATCATACACACTGATAAATAATCTGCCGTGTTGCTGTAATTTCTACCACGGTGATTCGGTATTTACTTTTAAATCGTGTTAAACCGGCCTTGCCTATAGAGAAGGTCGTATGTATCTACTTTTTGAAGTATTACAACCCAGTAAGCATTAGGACACACTTCACAGCGGGGCGCCGCGTGTGCCCCCCTGAGCCCCCCTGCACCTGGCCGCCGGCACCGGTTCCAACCTCGCGGGCCTGGCCGGCAGGTGCTCACTGAGCCTGACCGAGGAGACCAAGGAAGGGGCGACCTGAGGTTCGGCAGCTCGGGCCCCACTTAAAACCAAGGGACCTTCAGCTGATGGAGGAGGCCCGCCGCCCACAGCGCCCCGCGGAACCGTCTCGGGGGAGCCCTCCGCGCAGCTCCCGCGGGGCGGGGCGGGGCGACGTGAGGGGTGGGCGGAGCCCAGCAGCCCGGGCCCTCCGCAGACTCGGGTCGCGCCCCAGTCACCAGGCCGCGGCGCGCCGGGGCCCTCTGCTCCCTCGCGCAGTGCCCTCCCCAGGGGAGAGGGGGGCGCCCGGAGGGGGAACAGACCCAGAAGCCGAGGAAGGTGGAAGAGGGGGCGAGTGCCTGCAGGTGGGAGACCGGCGCGGTCCCACTGGAGACGCTTCCTGCCGAGGGGCACCCCCACGCGCTGTGGTTTTCTGGAGGTGCCGCGAGCCCTTGCACCCCAGTCTCCAGACTCCCGCCCGCGCTTACCCGCGCCCCCCCTCACCGGCACCGCGCCCCGCCCCCTCTGTTGGGCCCGGAGCCCGCGCCCCCCCCCCGCTCTTCTCTCGCTGGGTGCAGGGACGGGGCAGAGCGTGCGGAGGCAGGACTCGAATTCCTCTCCTACCTGCGTCCAAGGATACTCACGAAGGAGAAAAACTATGGGACACCCACACTTTTCTGCTTCCTCCCGTGTTCACGTGGAATTATATAGTTTATTTTGAAAATATAGAGAAAAGAATCATGTATGTGACTCAGGCAAGATTCTTCACCTGCAAGAATACAGGATGTATATACGCATCTCAGAATCCCCCAAATCTCCTGTACCTTCCCCCTGCCCTCCGCCCCGCCCCCCTTCGTCAGGGCTTCCTTAAGGCCTGTCTTCTTTATCTCTGAATCTCCCCAAATGTGCAGCGGAACAAAATGAAGGACTTTAAAAAAAAATCTGTATAAGGAAGGATCATGCATTTAACTTTTTGAAAGGTGTACTTTGACAAGATGGATAATACTACATCTACAAAGTAACTTATTTAGTCAGTGGGGCTTGAGGAGGAGGTAAAATTTTATATTTAATTCATTCAGACCGACCCCTCTTCAAATAGATGTTTCATAAAGACTTGAGGAGGTCAATGGCCAAATTAAAGGATTAGCAACTCGCTTTTAATTCTTATTCGGAAAAGAGAAATGTTTCTTTGTGTCACAGATGGTCTTAATGATCTACTTGCACAAGGAGGATCGTTTGCTCTGTGTGTATGGCTCCCTTATAGGACAATTGAATGAGGTTTAGTGGAACGTGAAGAATAAAACATTCTTCATGTCGGAGGCCACTTCGGATCGATTCCATTAACAGAGAATAATAGACCTTTTGAGATTCAGACAGTCCCAGAAAACTAAACTAAAATCTCACATTTTGCAAAATTAACTAGTATTTGAATGACATGACTTTCTACCTTGTGTTAACATAGAGAATTCAAAAACATTGTTTTAGTTCCTTATGGATAGACTTTTGCTGGGTTTAGAATTAGTGTGTTGGTCTGGCTTATCTACGAAGACTAGTATCCAAGAACTTTTTAGTATGGTTTGGGAGAGTTTAACCCTACACTTCTTTTCTTCCCCCTCCTCTTCCATCAGCATCTCCTCGTCCTCCTCCCCCTCCTGTTAATTATCCTGTTAGAATTGTAGACTGAAGTATTTCAAATCCTGTTTGTAGGTTGAGTCAATATTGACTCCCTTCATTCCTCCTAATAAAAGATGCTCATTGCTCAGGTCTTATCCGTTCCTGTGTCTCCTTGTTTTATTGTCCTTTATGCAAACCAGCGGATGCTCCCGTTTTCTTCTTCGTCGGGGGCAGTGTACCTTTGAGTGTCACTTCCGTGAGGTTGCTGGATTATATTTTAAAAAGAAAAAAAAAAGAAAGCTTAAAAAAAAAAAAAAGTGGACGCGGCTGGGGCAGGCAGACCTGTGAGCAACGCAGCTAAATCGAGCCATCAGCGCCTGCAGACGCCCAACCTTGCGCAGAGATGGCATCTGCTGCGAGAAGAGCAGGCGGTGTGATTCCTTCGATAGCTCAGTTGGTAGAGCGGAGGACTGTAGTGGAAGCTCGCACGGCCATCCTTAGGTCGCTGGTTCGAATCCGGCTCGAAGGAGTTCAAGTTTTGCGGGTTTTTTTTTTTAAACCTCCACCCTGAAATGGTGTATTCTAGCTACATATACATATATCCTCGATGCTCATCTACTAAGACTATCCCGATGGACAGCGAGTCCAATTTAAACATTTTTTTTCCATTTCTGGAACAATGACTAACACCACGCGATCAGAGTTCATTTCAGCCCCATACTTTCCATACAGGATAGCTGCGGGCCGCCGAGAAATACCGGTCCCTGACCAGGCGCAGCAGAGGCGGCCCAGCGGGGCTCGGGGTCGGCAGACGCGTCTCCGCTCTCCCTTCCCGCGATCCGGGACCCCGGCCGGAAGGCCGCGACCGGCGGGTACTTGGTGGAACACGCGCGCCTCCTGGTGGGCTCGGAGTCCCGAGTCTCTGGAAAGGGGTTTTTCCAGGTGAAGAAGGCTCGGGGGTGGTATGAAATTCAGGGGCACTACTCCCCCTTCTCTGTTTACTTATGTAACTGTGGTTTTCTTTTTCTCTTTTCTTTTCTTTTTTTAAATGTAACTGTGGTTTTCAACCTGGCTAAGAAAGTCGGTGGATACAGAGTTACCTGGGCAGATTTTACAACGCACCTTTGCTTGGATAGTTTGGAGATGGGATCTAGGCATTGGTAGTTTTAAAAACTTCCAGATGATATTACTGGGCTGCAAGGTTTGAGGACCATAGATACAAGACAAACAAAAATTTTAGAATTACAAATAACAGACAAGACAGGGGGATTGGCAGGATTTTCTACCCATTTTGGGAATTAGCTCAAAAGAGAGATTTCTCTTAACAATAGAAAGCATTTGCTAATTTTGGGTCAATCTCATTAAGATACATTAATCACACTTGTACCCTGTCTCAAAAATGTGATACTAAGCACCATGGAAGAGTTCTCAGCTACAAATATATTAGACCAGAGTTTAAAAAGCTGTGTGAGAATTTTGTCCTTGATAATGTTTTGTATTTTCCTTACTATGTTTCAGAACTCTTACTCTTTAATGATTCTCAAACTTTGATGTAGGTCAGAATGTCTCGAATTGGGGTAGTGGTTTGAGAACCACTCCCTAAAATGTATTGGAAACTACCCCTATTAAGGGCTGAAGGTTGGTCTAAAATGGTAGCTCCTGAGTCACTTCTTGCTTTTTGAAAACAAATTGGGACAAAAGAATAAAGAAGAAAAATGGTTCAATTTTCTTTTCAAGGATAATATTTGGGCTTTGGATGCAAAATTTGTTAGATAGTCCTGGTCTGAGCTTCTCCCCAAAACACCATAGAGGTCCTCCATCTCCCATAATTGGGCCATACTCCAGTATACTGCCATAGTCCAGTATCAGTATCAGCATTATCACCACCACCTCCAAAGACCACCCCAGAAGAGGAAAAATGCATGTTTCGAAAACAAATCTCCAACATACCTACATATTATCTGGCTCTTCACCATCTCATTAAGAAATGGGAATCATTCGTCACAGTTTTAAGAACTTCAGGTTGCCCTCAATAGATGGGACATGTGGGAAATAGATTCTGCGAATGCAAATATAATATTAATGCATAAATAAATCTAGACGTGTAAATCCACTTGGCAGACACTGATATTCAAATCTGCAAAACGTTTGAGAAATCCTCCATAAAGAACTTAGCCATGCCTATCCCAGCACTGTCCAAAGACAAGACACCAGAGCGTGGCTTTTGAAGGAAAGGCCATCCCTATTAGGGACCTGGCCAAGCTTTATGCTGGTCCTGTTTGAAAAAGCCTAAAATTGGAGAATGCGGGCATCGATCCCGCTACCTCTCGCATGCTAAGCGAGCGCTCTACCATTTGAGCTAATTCCCCACCCGAGATGCCGCCGCGCCTTTCTCACTCCCTTAGATACCTGGAGGTGATTCAGGCGCCACCTGTTAGTACTGGGCGCGAACGAAGCGCGAGACTGCAGCCGGGGTGATGTTCCTCCGAGCCACCCACAACCTGCCCTACGGGTCTGGATCCTGTCGGGAAGACCCGGGAGTGCAGGCGGAGTCCAGGCCAGGGAATCCTCAGAAACGCTAGTCTTAGAAACTGGGCGAGAGTTTAACCCTGGGTTCCTATCTGAGGAAACGGGACCGGAAGAAAGCTGCAGGCGCATCCAGGAGGGAAAACCAAGTTTCTCGAGCAATGAGGCGCGGCTTTGGCCTTCGCAGTAGTTCCCGACAATCCCTGCACCCCTAAATTTTCCACTCGTTGACTCAGCTGGCCCGAGAAACAGATTTTCCAAAGTCCCTACATCTATCCCTGCCTGGCTTTTTTTTTTTTTTTCTTTTCTTTTCTTTTTTAAAATCATCGCCTGTGGACACATGGGCACGAGGGGGCGCGCGTCCCAGTTAATTTCTTCTTCATTCTGGCTTCTGCAGTCCCGGTTTTGATCAAAGGGTGTAACAAGTTTGTTTTTTTCTAAGGAAAACATTACTAGGATGCTAAGATAATTATGACTGCAGGCTTAGATGCAGAGTCTTTGCAAAAAGACAAAGGTAGTAGTCGTGTCTTTTACTTTTACTGGACCTATTGGGTACTTGGTGCTGGTTACTGTTGGGAGCTCGCTCTGGAGAGGAGGACTCGCTGGGCATTGCCAGAAACCCATCACATTCCAGAAAGCCATCTGAAGGCCTTCAACCAACATCCAAACCTTCAACTGTTTCTTGCCCTAATATCCCATCGTGGGAGACTTCCTCTTTTTGGGTTAGTGTTATTTTTACTCTTAATGACATTGAAAGCAAGTGATCAAAATTCAAATGGAGGAGAAACAACTCATTCAAGAAAGTGACTCTATGTCTCTATGCAGAGCAGGCATTTCTGAGATCCTTAAAATACCCTTTACGTTTGTTCTTTTTTTTTTTTCTTTTTCATTGCAATCACGACTGATTAAAAGGGATGAATAACTTTCTGAGGGACAAAACCTTCCACCTACCTTCCTCCTCACAACTTAGACCAGAGAGTCCACAACTCAGGTGTCCTATGTGTGTGTAGAAACCCACCATTCGTTTCAAGATTTGGCTCAAGGTCAGCCTTACCCTGAATCTCTCCATCACCTGCGTGCTTTCTACTTACTCTTCCCTGGACAGAATTTGCCTGGCTGCAGACGCAAGTCAGTTGGGCCTCCACTCATTTTTTCCCTCCCTATTTATTTTCAATGACTCTATTAGGGGTGCAGGTGCAGAATTTAGTGACAGGACGTAGCTCAGATCCATGGGGGCACTGGCACAACTCAGCTGGAAGTGACTGGTTTGTCTGGGGACTTTCAATCGTGAGCTGGGAGTGCTGGTTTCCAGTAATACCGAATTGGGTATTACATTTTCCAACACTCAGTTTCCACAGGTACTAAATGAAAATCAAGAATATTATTTTAAAGTTCACATAGAAGCTTCACCAGTTGTTAAACCATTGACTCAACTCTAAGCTCTCTGCTCTGGATTGAGTTGTGTTCCCTCCAAAATTCAAATGTTTTTAGCTCTAATCCCCAATATGACTGTGTTTGGAATAGCAAAGTAATTAAGATTAATAAGGTTGTAAGGGTAGAGCACTAACCCTGATATCATAGGGTTAGTGTCTTTATAAGGGGAGACCCTTATAAAGCTCACTCTGCCACGTGAAGACACAGCCAGGAGATGACCATCCACAAGCCAAGAAGAGTGCTTTCACCAGGAACCCAATGGCCATCACGTTGGCCATGGACTTCCAGCCTTCAAAACTGTGAGAAAAATTAACTTCCATTGTTAAAGTTACCCAGCCTGTGATACTTTGTCACAGTGGCCTGAGCAGACTAAGACAATAATCATTTTTCAATCTGCCTTGTGAGGCAGGAGCTCTGTATACCACATTATGGAGGCCCCCCCACCCCATGTTAGGCTTTGGCAGGAGGAAGCTAGAAGAAGAATGCAAGCCTGGGAGCAGGGGAGAGTGGGCTTATACATTCCTGTTTCCCTTCTGTGGACTTCCTGTGCCTCATTACCCCAGTAATGAATCTTGCAGCACTCTGAAATCCTGTCACTTGCTGGCAACTTGGCTATTTTCCACTGGGTTTCAAGGCATGGACAGGACACCTAATAATGTCAAGAGAAACAGTCCACTTCTTAAGATTATTTTTCCTCTAGCTGTGAATTTTCTATCAGGCTAGAAACACTGAAAAAAAGTCACTAGGTCCTATTCTCTGAGTTTCTCACAGAAAAGGACCTAATGACTAAGTTCAAGAGCAACCATGTGCTTTCAACATTTCTAATAGGCATTGGTGAGTGCTGTTTGAAGAAAATTTTGGAATGTTTTCAATAATATAATTTTGTAGAAATTTTATTTTAATAAGTACAGATATTTTATACAGAAATCCACTTAATCTTTTCCTTAAATATATTACAAAGGAAAATGTATACATATTTGCTCCAGATAGTGTAGTATCTTCTCCATCTGTGTCTATTTCTGCAGCAGATGCAAGGAAACTGATGAATCTATGTTGAACTTCAACGTTGAATGATTGAACTTTGAAAAGGAATATTTATATCTCCATTTAATAATTTTCAGGATTTGTGTTTCATTTTAATTGCTCTACTATAATTACGCAATATAATATGAACCACCCAAACATCAACAACAAAAAAATTTACACACACACGTGCACACACTCAACACTCCAAATTTTTTGCCGCAGGCATTATGAATACACACGATTTCCCATTAGACTTTCAGAATGAAGTACTGCAGTGTACCAAAATGCCAGGCATTGCTCTGTTCCCAACCCAGAGATCTTCAGCCTAGTTGTCTGTATTTATGGCAACTATAACACTTACTGAACAAACTGACGCTTTTGAGAGAAGAAGGAAGTCACCAGAGAGCAGGAAGGAAGCCGGGTGTAACCCAGGGCATTACTTTGAGCTATGCTATTCCTAGGGTAAGAGGACATGGGATGGGTACCCTTTGGGTTTTTTCCTTGAGATAGACATAAGTAATATCCTAACGTCTGAGATGTACAACCCAATGAATTTCATGTATTTCTAAAGCCATGGCCAGTGACCCAGTTCATTATAGAAAATACACTCGGTATCTAAGAAGACAGCTCAAAGTTGCACTTTTAGAAGCGAATCTGAACGTTACCAACACGGCAACCCTCCGGATAGACATTATTTCAGCAATCCTGCAAGAGGCCCTTCCGGGGTCCTTCGATAGCTCAGTTGGTAGAGCGGAGGACTGTAGATGGAGCAATGAGGCATCCTTAGGTCGCTGGTTCGAATCCGGCTCGAAGGACGACAATTTTGGAGATGCCGGGCTCCTCCGGGGAAGCCGCCGTAACCCTTGACCCCACCTTCTGGCGCGTCTACAGAGGACTTTCCGCTCAAACAGGAACGCGGGCACCTCTCTTATTTACGAGCACGAAATACATCCGCGGCGGGTCCGCGGGCCGCTGTCCCAGCCGTCTCGGTCCTACTAGTCCGGCGCGAACCGCAACCTCTCTCTGCGCAGCGCAGCTCCAAGGGGGCGCGCCCCTGGGGAGTAGGGGCCCCCGGTTACCCTGGGGGTCCCTGAAGGGGCCTGTTATTGGAGGAATTTCAGACGTACCCCAAGGTGGGAAGTAGCTTAATGAACTTCATTCGCCCATAGCCCCGGCGCAGCCACCCTGTCGGCAGCATGTAAACTAAATCCACCCCCACCCCCACCCCCACCCCGCACCCTGACCTCTGCACCACCTGGACATGTGTTCTCATCTCGCCGGCTTCTGTGTTTCCGAGGAGCGGGTGTGAAGGATGAAAGAGGGGACAGGCCCAGCTCATTCCCTCCCCCTGCGCACATCAGCATCGAGCTGTCCCCCTGCAGGCTGGCCGAGGCCGTACCTGGGGGTGGCCCGGGGCTGGGAGGCGTTGGGAGAACAGTGGAGCTCAGACGTGTACAGGCCCAGCACCAGAACTGAAAGTGGAAACAAGTCAACCACCAGGTTTCCTCCAGCTTTCAAGCCACGGAAGTGCACAGGGCACAAATATGTGACGTGGTCATGTAACGTTGGTCAGTCTTTTCACTCCCAGTCTGGTATAAAACTCCACTTTTAAAAATTACCTGGATTGGTAATTTTCAGGAGCAGCAAGGAATCAGGAGAGTTTGGGTTTGAAGACTCGTGCTATAGTTTTCAGCCTGTTCCCAAAGACCAAGTGGCTGGGAGAAGCCACCAAGAAAAAAGGAAAACAGTCTGAATTCTGAGACAGTTTGGACAAGGGCGGCCACTATGGCTGATATGGCTGGGACCTGGAGCAGGTGAAATGCCTCTGTCCGAGACTTTAAATTAAATCCTTTTTAAAAATTTTTTATTTTTATAAATTAAATCCTTTTTGCTTGGAGTCCCAGCTCACGTACGCAGTGTCCAGTCTTGAAAAATTGCCATAGTATGTACAACTTCCAATCCAGATTTGTATTCGCTCCAGTGAAGTGGTTCTACTTTTAGCTCAACACATTCAGGAATTCCACAAAGAGCCTCAGCCTATGAGTAGGAATTATTTCAGAACACTTTCCTAGAACCCATTTCTTGGAGTAATTGGAAAAAAAAAAAAAAAACCCACATCTCTTAAAGTGGTGTAAGATGACACTAGGCCAGCAGGTAGACTTTCCGCAAAATGTCACTGAGCTTTTTCATCGCTCAGTGATATAACATGGACAATTGTTTTTAAAAAAAAAATCTGAAAACTCTCACCATATATCTTGGCACAGTCCACACATTTTTGTTGAGTATTTTCTTAGGAGGTGAATAAGCCTTCTTAGTGGATTCAGATTTTCAGATTTCCTGTATATGTCCACTTAAATAGGTTAAGTTACAGTGGAGTAATAAGCATCCCTCATTATTGAGCCCCCTGAGAATCATGTGGGCTCATAACCAGAAACTCTTATTTTTGTGTCATATAAATCATGGTTTGGCTAGTGGACTCCACTCCATCCTGGGACCCTGACTGGTAGATCCTCTACAACTCAGATCATAAATTAGTTTGTCAGGCTGAGGGTAAAGAGGGACATGGTGAATTGCTCATTAACTCTCAAACTTCCAGAAGAGACATATCATTTGTTAAAACAATTGTGTTGCATGGCCACATGTATTTCCAAAAGAGTAATGGACTATAATTCTACATATGCTAGAACACTGTGTCAGAATATTTTTAAAAAGCAGTAATGTCCTTTACAGCTCACCATATATGGCCATATACGGTACACTTGGCTTCTCCATGTGGGAGACAGCATAATAGTCCATTACATCAATTTGCTGAAAGTCTAGGACATCTGAGTGCTGCATGGTGGTTCTTTAACTGATGAAGGATTTGCATTTGTTTCTGGCTGCTTTTCACACAAGCAACTAGGTAACTTTCCCCAAATGTGACATTTAGGACAACTAAAACTGTTGGATATAATACTGAAAACATCAGCTTGAAAGCATTGGAGATTTGAAAATATGGTTAAAACAAATTTGTGTAATTGTATAATATGTTAAAAAGAATAAGTACTATAGGCAGAAGAAAAGAAAACGAGTAAATTGGGAATCTGTGCTAAGGAGGCTGTGTGCAGCAAGAAACCGACTGCTTAGCAAGACGTCAAATTGATGTTGAAGTTTTTGCATGGTTTTGTTTTTAATTACGTCTACCGCGATATAATTTAAACACAATAACATTCATTCCTTTTAAGTGTAGAGTTTGATGAGTTTTGAAAATTATATTCAATCATATAAGCGTGCTGCTTTGAGTCTGGCTTCCTCCACTGAGCACAATGCTGTTGAGATTCTTCCTGGTCGTGTGCACATCCATAGTTCATTCCTTTTTACTGTTCAGTCATCCATTGCAAGGATGTGCTATAATTTAGTTTATTCATTCACCAGCTGATTAAATTTTTTATTGTTTTTATTATTATTAATAGAACTGAGAAAATATTTACAATTACAGGCTGAATTACGTGCCCCCTTCATATGTTAAAGCTCTAATTTCCTAATTTTTCTAATTTCTAATTTTTACAGGCCCTCAGAATGAGACTGTATTTGGAGACAGAGCCTTGAAAGAAGTTACTTACAACATTCACATGAGGATGTGGGGTGTGCCCTGACCCAATTTGACCGGTGTCTTTATAGGAAGGAGAGATTAGGATAGAGAGAGAGACACTAGAGGCATGGGTGTGCAGAGGAAACAAGAGGATACCCTTCTTTGGGCCAAACAGAGGCCTCAGAAGAAATCAGTCTGGCTGACACCTTGATCTTGGACTTGCAGCCTCCAGAACTATATCCAGAACTATAAGGATATACATTTCTGTTTTAGTCACCCAGTCTATGGTATGTTTTTGTGGTTGTCCTTGCAAACTATCACGTGGCTATAAATATTTTGGGTATAAGTCTTTGCATGGACATGTGTTTTCATTTATTTGCAGTAAATATATAGGAGTGGGATTGCTGGATCCTATGGTAGGTGTATATTTAACTTTTAAAGAATCTACTGACTATTATCCAACATGGCTGTACCATTTTACATTCTCATTAACAATGGATGAGAGTTTGTTTCTCTACATCTTAGATGACACTTGGAACAGTTTTTTAAATATTAGCCATTCAAATTTGTAACTAACAAGACACAATTACATGTCCTACCCATATTTATGGGGTGGGGATTATTCAGATGTTATAAGAGGTGGGTGGAAATCTCAGGGCCCTCTTAGAATTCTGCCTCCTACAATGAGTGTATCCAGGCATCTCATGTGGTTTTAATTTGCACTCCCCTCAACTAATGATGTCTACGTTTTCAGGTAGTTATTTGTCCCTGTATATCTTCTTTGGTGAAGTGTCTGTTGAAATCCTTCCTTTTTTTTTTTTTTAATTGAATTGTTTGCCTCCTTTTTGAGTTGTAAGAATGCTTTATGTATTCTGGATAAAAGTCTTATCTGTCAGGTGTTTGTCCTGCATATATTTTCTCCCATTCTATGATCTGACTTTTCATTTTCTTAGCAGTATCTTTTGAAAAGCAAACATTAAACTTTTGATGAAGTCCAATTTGTCTTTTTTTTTTCTTTTACACCTTATATTTTTGTGCTCTTTGGTGTGCTAAATTTTTTTTGCCTAACCAAAAGTCACAGAGATTTTCTTCTGGAAGTTTTATCTTTTACATTTAGGTCTCCGATCAAAATAGAATTAACTATGGTATTGATGTAGGGTCAAAGATTTTTTTGTTTTATATAAATGAATGTTCAATTGTACCTACACCAGTTATTGAAAGCTTATCCTTTCTCTATAGAATTAAACCTTGTCTATAGCAAAAACCAATCAATCATATTTTTAACAAATTGTGGTAGAACAATTGAACATCCACATGCAAAAAAATGAATCAGAAAAATTAACTCAAAATTATCATACACCTAAATGTTAAAGCAAAACTATGTTATTACTAGAAGATAACAGAAAATAATGTAGGTAGCTTGGGGCATGGCGATAATTTTGTGTGTATGTGAGGCGGGGGTAATTTTTTAGATGCAACACCAGAGGCATGCTTCAGGAAAAAAAATAATTGGTAAGTTGGACTTCATTAAAATTAAAAACTTCTTCAGAAAGACACTGTTAATAAGAATAGAAGCCACAGACTGGGAGAAAATATTTGCAAAGGACAAATCTGATAAAGGACTGCTATCTAAAATATACTAAGAGCTTTTAAAACTCAACAATAAAATAAACAACTTGGGCAAAAGATCTGGACAACTCAATAAAGAAGATATATAGGTTGCAAATAAAGATACTTTACATCACATGTAATTAGGGAATTGTAAACTGAAAAACCAATGAGAAACCACTACATACCTATTAGAATGGCCAAAATCCAAAACACAACACCAAATGCTGGTGAGGATGTTAAGCAACAGGAGCTCTTATTCATGGAGGCTTGTAATTTGCATTCCGTAAGGAATAATAATGTTAAGGATCAGTATCACCTGCTTATTGGCCATCTGTACATTTTGTTTTGTGAACTATCTATCCAAATCATTTGCCTATTCATGGCTCACTACTCAGTTGTACTGAGTGTGTTATATATTCTGGATACAAGTCCTTTGTCACTTATCCCTTAAACATTTATCTAAATGTTTTGCATATATTTTTCCCAACCTGTTGCTTGCCTTTTACTTATCTTACATTCTTAAGCATCTTTTGAGATTTTTAAAGACTTTGATGAAGTCCAGTTTATCATTTTTTTCTTTATAGCTTACCTGTGCTCTAAGAATTTTTTGCTTAACCTAAAGTTACAAAGATTTTTCTTCTAGAAGTTTTACAGTTTTAGTCATTATGTTTAGGTTTTCGTCCATTTTGAGTTTTGTCCATTATACTGTGTAGGGTCTGAGTTCATTTATTAGCATGTGAATATCCACTTTTGGCATATTTTTCTGGACTCTATCTAGCTTTGTAGTAAGTCTTGAAACCAGGTGGTGTTAAATCCTCTTTCTTCTTCTCTTCACAATTGTTTTGAGTATTTTATATCTTTTTCAGTCTATATAAACTTTAGAATCAGCTTGTAATTTTTACAAAACTGGTCATTGAGATTTTGATTGGGATGGCATTAAATGTATAAGTCAATTTGGAAGAATTTGCATCTGAAAAATATTGAATTTTCTGTTTAGAATGTATTGTTTTCATTGTATTTTTTGTTAAATTGATCTCTATAAAGATTCACGTTTTTATACCCTTCTAAATGGTGTTTTATATTTCAAGTTCCAGCTGTTCAGTGTTAATATTAGAATACTTATTAATAAATAGAATTATAATTCATTATATTTGTGTCCTGTACCTTTGGTAAGTTTTTTATTTGCAGTAGCTTTACAGGAGATTCTCCAGCATTTTCTCATAATGGTTGCATCATATGTAAATAGAGATAGCTTTGCATTTCCCTTTCAAATTATGATTTTATTTCTTTCTTGATTTGTACTGGGTAGAACTTTCAGGGCAATATTGAATAGAAGTCAGGATTCAATATCCTTGTTCTAGACCTGATCTTAGTGGCAAAGCATTCAGTCTTTCACTATTAGATGTAGTAACAGTAGGGTTTTCCCATATGTCTTTCATAGGCTGATGAAATTCTCTTATATTACTAGTTGGCAGAAATTTAATCCATGAATGCACCCTTAATTTTACCATGTTTATTCTGCATATATTGAGATAATCATATAGGTCTTTTTAAATGTGATGATAAGATTATATTGATTTCTAAACACTTTAACTTTTCACCTGCTTTAATTTTTTGGAAGTTTCTTTTCCCACTTTAAAAATGTAGGCAACATTTACATAAAACACTCCCTTCATAAAACATGCCACTCCATGAGTTCTGACAAAATTATAGTCATGTAACCACAATGACAATGAAGATAAAAAATAGTTATATCACACCCTCAAACTTCCCCATGTTCCTTTTGTAGTTAGTCCCTCCCCATACATTCTACTTTGTTATCTACTGACTTTTCTATTCTTTTAGTTTTGTGCTTGTAAGAATGTACTATGAATGGAATAATACAGTACGCATGTAGGTGTATCTGCCTTTAGGATAATGCAGGGGAAATTATCCCTGTTGTTACATTTATCAATAGTTTGCTTCTTTTTTTGCTGAGATTCCACTGGAATATTGTCTGCAGGCTTCAGGAGCAGGCAAATTTGAGTCAGAACCATCTAGGAGTCAGTTAGCTATAGAAACATTTCAGACTGAAATCAACTCTGCAATAGAAGTGGCTGAATCTCAGACAAGCACTTGTCTGTGCTTAACCCAGCACTAGCTGATGAGAAAAATATGGAATCATCGGGTAGTGGTTTGAAAGTTTACAAAAGACAGAAAAGAGAAAGAAATTTGGATTAGCTGCAAGGGATGTTTCCAAGATGAGGAGACACATTGGAAAGGAAATGTCGTCCTATGTAATGAAAATCATGTCCATCTGTGTGTGTTCTAAGAGACTTAGGTAAAATTTAAACATTTTTTTCCAGTTAAAAAAAAAAAAGGAAAGAAAATTGGGGAAGCTTTTACTTGAGAGACACGTGAACTTAGATCCTAGATTTTGGCTGCTTTCATGCCTGTGGTGTTCAAGGCTCTGTCAGGACACTTGATACATGGAAGAGATGGTCTCACACAGAAGCTATTTGTTTCTCTAAGCCTTTTCTACTCCAGCTTCTCACAGTCCCCCCATATCAGGTTAGATTATTGGAAAGAAATGTACCAGACCACATATTCTTAGTTTCTCATGATAGGGAACTGAATAACTGAAACAAAAATGAATTATGTGTGGCAGATTTCTCATGCACCTTTTGAAGAAAAATTTATTTTTTCAAAAGCCCAGTTATGAAGTACTTTGATTTTTATTTTAAAGATTTTATTTATTTATTCATGAGAGACACACAGAGGGAGAGGCAGAGACACAGGCAGAGGGAGAAGCAGGCTCCATGCAGGGAGCCCAATGTGGGCTTTGACCCTGGGTCTCCAGGGTCAGACCCTGGGCTGAAGGCAGACGCTCTACCGCTGAGCCACCCAGGTGTCCCAGTACTTTGTTTTTTAATAAGAAATACTCTTTTATAAATTTACCAGAAATCTTCTCTATAAATATATCGTCAAGAAAAGTCCATCCAGATGGCTTCCTGCTTTCTCCATCCATGTTCTGCCAGGAAGCCAAATGCCGTTATAGGTGCTCCCTAGCAGTGCATGGCAGCATCCCTACGAACAAATATCTACATTTCTCTTTTTAAACTTGGGGACGGGTGTTTCATTTATTTGCCTCACTGTAGTATTGGAGCCACTCAATTCACAAACACACACCAGCACACGCACAATGCCTCTGTTTTCGATCTAGTACATTTGTGTCTATACATTATTTTCATTGTCCTTCAAAAAGAATTGCAATGTTCTCAAAATGAACTCGGCAGCATGTCCACTTCAGGGTGGTAGATCCCTCTTTAACCGCGCTGTCTATATTTAGGATAAATTATCATTTATTGGTTAAATAGAGCGGCGGTAAGCGGAAGGGACAGCAGGACAGCAAGTAGAATTAAGGGTGATGGTCCTATCAATATTATACCTAAGCAAACAGGACATGGAACATGGGTGGTGGTGTTTTTTTTTGTTTTTGTTTTTGTTTTTGTTTTTTAAACACCTAAAACAGGACCTCACCAGAAAATGGAGGAGAGGGGTCCTCAACACACCTGGCCCCAACAACTTACCTAGATAACTTTCAAATCATCCTGCAAACCTACAAATTCCATCTGAGATTTAAAGAGTGAACAGCTGGAACGCCACAGAGTGTAAGGATAGAGGGAACATTCCCCAGCATCTTAAAAGCCATCTACAAAAAGCCCACAACAAATATCATTCTCAATGGGGAAACACTGGGAGCCTTTCCCCTAAGATCAGGAACACGACAGGGATGTCCACTCTCACCACTGCTATTCAACATAGTACTAGAAGTCCTAGCCTTAGCAATCAGACAAATAAAAGGCATTCAAATTGGCAAAGAAGAAGTCACACCCTCCTTCTTCACAGATGACATGATACTGTACATTGAAAACCCAAAAGACTCCACCCCAAGATTGCTAGAACTCATACAGCAATTCAGCAATGTGGCAGGATACAAAATCAATGCCCAGAAATCAGTGGCATTTCTATACACTAACAATGAGACTGAAGAAAGTGAAATTAAGGAGTCAATCCCATTTACAATTGCACCCAAAAGCATAAGATACCTAGGAATAAACCTAACCAAAGAGGTAAAGGATCTATACCCTAAAAACTACAGAACACTTCTGAAAGAAATTGAGGAAGACACAAAGAGATGGAAAAATACTCCATGCTCATGGATTGGAAGAATTAATATTGTGAAAATGTCAGTGCTACCTAGGAGAATTTACACATTCAATGCAATCCCTATCAAAATACCATGGACTTTCTTCAGAGAGTTGGAACAAATAGTCTTAAGATTTATGTGGAATCAGAAAAGACCCCAAATAGCCAGGGGAATATTGAAAAAGAAAACCGGAGCCAGGGGCATCACAATGCTGGATTTCAAGTTGTACTACAAAGCTGTGATCATCACGACAGTGCGCTACTGGTACAAATACAGACATATAGATCAACGGAACAGAATAGAGAATCCAGAAATGGGCCCTCAACTCTATGGTCAACTAACTAATATTCGGCAAAGCAGGAAAGACTATCCACTGGAAAAAGGACAGTCTCTTTAGTAAATAGTGCTGGGAAAATTGGACATCCACATGCAGAAGAATGAAACTAGACCATTCTCTTACACCATACACAAAGATAAACTCAAAATAGATGAAAAATCTAAATGTGAGACAAAAATCCATCAAAATCCTAGAGGAGAACACAGGCAACACCTTTTTTTGAACTTGGCCACAGCAGTGTCTTGCAAGATACATCCATGAAGGCAAGGGAAACAAAAACAAAAATGAACTATTGGGGCTTCATCAAGATAAAAAGCTTCTGCACAGCAAAAGGAACAGTCAACGAAACTAAAAGACAACTTACAGAATGGGAGAAGGTATTTGCAAATGACGTAACAGATAAAGGGCTAGTATCCAAGATCTATAAAGGAACTTATTATAACTCAGCAGCAAAGAAACAAACAACCCAGTCATGAAATGGGCAAAAGACATGAACAGAAATCTCACAGAGGAAGACATAGACATGGCCAACAAGCACATGAGAAAATGCTCTGCATCACTTGCCATCAGGGAAATACAATCAAAACCACAATGAGATACCACCTCACACCAGTGAGAATGGTGAAAATTAACAAGACAGGAAACAACAAATGTTGGGAGAGGATGTGGAGAAAGGGGAACCCTCTTACACTATTGGTGGGAATGGGAACTAGTGCAGCCACTCTGGAAAACTGTGTGGAGGTTCCTCAAAGAGTTAAAAATAGACCTGCCCTACGACCCAGCAATTGCACTGCTGGGGATTTACCCCAAAGATGCAGGTGCAGTGAAAAACCGAGATACCTGCACCCCAGTGTTTATAGCAGCAATGTCCACAATAGACAAACTGTGGAAGGAGCCTCAGTGCCCATTAAAATATAAATGGATAAAGAAGATGTAGTCTATATAAACAATGGAATATTACTCAGCCATTAGAAACGACAAATACCCAGCATTTGCTTCAACATGGATAGAAATGGAGGGTGTTATGCTGAGTGAAGTAAGTCAATCAGAGAAGGACAATCATTACATGGTTTCATTCACACAGGGAATATAAAAAATAGTGAAAGGGATTAAAGGGGAAAGGAAAGAAAATGAGTGGGAAATCTCAGAGGGGGTGACAGAACATGAGAGACTCCTAACTGGGAAATGAGCAAGGGGTAGTGGAAGGGGAGGTGGGCAGGGGGCACTTGATGGGATGAGCACTGGGTGTTATACTATGCTGGCAAATCGAACGTTAATAAAAAATATACAAAAAAAAAAAAAGAATAAAGTAAAAAAATTTAAGAAAATAAAAACCTAAAACAGACAGTAAAAAGCACAAAGCTTAAGTGTTTAAAGGTATTAATTATTTAATGTATCTCTATGATCACCACTCCATCCGTTTTAGAACATTCCTAGCATTTTTGTTCACCTATTTTAAAAATAGTGAAAAACCACTGAGATAAACATTATTTAAAGTATTCTAAGAAGCCACACCTCAGATCCTTCGATAGCTCAGTTGGTAGAGCGGAGGACTGTAGATGTTGAGTCACGTGGGCATCCTTAGGTCGCTGGTTCGAATCCGGCTCGGAGGACTGTACCTTTTGAAAGGTTTTCATTGACGCAGCAAGTCTGGACCCTTAATGAAAGTTAAGAAAACTTTTTGTTTGTTTGTTTTGTTTTGGTTAAGAAAACTTGAACACAGTTGGGCAGGTTGTCGTTTGTGCTCACAGATGAACTCGTAGGCCTGAAAATAACAACAAAAAATAAAGGATCCTCAGGTTCGTACAAAAGAAGCTGCTTATGTAAGACAGGGTCTCCTGGGAGACTGACTTTTCATGAAGTTTTGGAAAGGGTCATGCGGAGTCTGGAGAAGCAGAAAGCAGGCTTGGCCCAAGGTTTTCATTTTATTTTGGAGGTCCTTTTGGATGGCCTTTCTGGGCTCTCTGTTGATATTCAAGTGAATAAACATTTTATTGATGACAACTTCAAATACACACAGGTGGAGAAAACAGCACAAATTACCATCATAGGCATCACACCTGTACAACTAGCATCATCTATACCCCTTCATGCCCCCTTCCCACCCCCGACCTTGTGAAGCAAAACCTAGACGTGTGCTCTCACTTCATCCACCGCGGCTCCGTGTTTTGAAGAGGTAAAGATTATTATTTTTTTTAATTTTTAAAAAAATGTTTATTTACTTATTTATCCGTGAGAGACCCACAGAGAGGCAGAGACACCGGCAGAGGGAGAAGCAGGCTCCCCGCAAGGAGCCCGATGTGGGATTCAATCCTGGACCCCCAGGATCTCGCCCCGAGCCAAAGGTAGACGTTCAACCACTGCGCCGCCCAGGCGTCCCTGAAGACCTTAGAATTAAATGCGGGACCGAGTCTGTATCTCTTAGCGCCCCCATCCTTCCTCCAAAAAAGCAGCGGCGGGCGGCGGGCAACTGATAGAAAATCCCGTTATAAAATTAATGAAACTAGTGTAAGCACCGGAGAAGTCTGGTTTATTCGATCTTTCGTCCTCTTTATCAAAGAGCTAGGCGCCGTGTTCAGGCAGAAATACACTGGGAGGGACGCCTGGGTGGCTCAGTGGATGAGCGCCTCCCTTCAGCCCAGGGCGGGGTCCCACATCGGGCTCCCTGCATGGAGCCTGCCTTTCTCTCTCTGTGTCTCTCATGAATAAATGAATAAAATCTTAAACAAACAAACAAACAAAACAAAAAAGCCCACAAAACACTGGGAGAGCCTTCCCCTCGGATGATAGCTCGACCCCGTGCCCCTGCTGCAGTCCTCCGGCTTCGTGTGCGCACACGTCCGTCTCAGCGGGATGGGAAATTTTGTCCGGCTGCAGCGAGGGCGGGTTTATATTATCCTCACACTCGCCCGGGGCCCCTTCTAGAAAGCCGGCTGCACCGCTGTCCACATTGGTAGCCTCGGGGCTTTGCATTTGGCCCTGCAGCAGGTGCAAAGGCGGGGGCGAAGGGGTAGGGGCGTGGCGGGGAACCGCGGCGCCAAGAGCAGGTGAACGGCGCCCCCTCCCGGACGGTTTCTGCGCCACGGGAGAGGTCTCGGAGGCGGTAGGGAGGGGGCTGGGCGGGGGTGGCCGGGACTGCAGCAGGGGCACGGGGTCGAGCAGGGGCACCGGGTCCTCAGGGGCGTGAGCATCGCCGGCCCGGAGGTTCCTTACTCCCGGCCTCTAGCAGGGCAGGGCCCAGGGGGCCAGAGTTAGAGCAGCGCGACGCCCCGGGTCGCCAGGGCCGAGGGGACACAGGAAACCATGTGTTCGTAACATCAATATGAATCACGTGTCAATACAAAGCTATGACAGGCGCCGAAATAACGTTTTTAAAACCAGAGAAGTAACTGTTGCATATTAACTGTTGCACATTTTTTTGGTAATCCTATTCACAAAATCAAACTTATAATTAATATTTTAAAGCAAACAAAAGGTTTTACACTAAATGAGGTCACAATTGAAATCTTTAAAACTTCTCTAAATTTCCGAAACGTGTATTTTCAAAGCTAAACTACATTTCCAAAACCTAAAGACATTCAGAGCGCTCGGATTCTCAAAAAAATAACTGAAACGTCAAAACTCCAGACAATTTTAAAAACTGAAAGTTAAGTCCACTTTGAAAGGTGGTATCATCTCCCAACCGGAGTCTTGCCCAGGTCCGTAGGTCAAATGTCGGGTTGATGGCTAAGACACAGAAACCTCGCCCGACTTCCCAAAGCTTTGCAACGTATCCAGAAGAGGCCGCCTCCTGCGTGTTTCCACGCAGCCGAGGCGTTCTCTAGGGTAAGTGACCCCCGGGGACCAACTCCTCCACTCCCGCCTCCCCATCGCCAGCCGCAGCCGGCTTCACCATCTCGCCTTTGATCCCGCCTTCCCGCTTCGAATCCCGCGGCCGACCAGGCCCCCACTTCCGCTTGCTGCGTCCAATCCGGTCCTTCTATGTACTATGACGTCATCTCCCCGCCCTTCGCCGCCGGCCGGCGCACGCGGTGTGCGGCAGGACGGCGCGGCGCTTTACGGCTGTCGTACGTCTCATCGGCGCCAGCATGGAGGCAGAGGAGTTGGAGAAGGAAGCTGTGGGGCAGGAGCCTCTGGAAGGGACAGACCAGAAAGCAGAGGCAGAGGAGGAGCAGGAGGAATCTGAAGAGGCGGCGTGTGGCGCCAAGAAGCGGGTGGTGCCGGGTATTGTGTACTTGGGCCACCTCCCGCCCCGCTTTCGACCTCTGCATGTACGGAACCTTCTCAGCGCGTTCGGAGAGGTTGGACGCGTTTTTTTCCAGCCCGAGGGTAAGAGCGCGGGCCCTGGATGTTCGGGAAGGGGGTGGGTTCCCTGGCGCGGAAGCCAGGGCGCTGCGGGGGCACGGGGCTCCAGGCCGGCGCCCGACTCCCTTGGTCATCAGCGGAGCTCTCAGCTTTCAGGAGGCGGGATCGGGGGTGGATAGCTCAGTAACACACGATGAGTAGTTCTTGCTTGGATGGTTAATTTGGGCTTGTCGTGTCGATTCCGCACGCCCCCGTTTCCTGAACCGGATTTGCCGGCTTGTTAATGAGTTCACCCTGAATAAAAATCTGAGGCTTTTTCAAACACAACGGCACCCATCACCTCTGCTCTCGTGACCTGAGTCTAGAAACAGACTCAGGACGGGTGTATGGCCAGGTGACCCCAGCTTTCGTCTGAGCTCTGGTTGAATTGGGTTTGGGGGCGTGTGCGAGTTTTAAATAGAATGTCCTGAGCCGATCTGATGCAGAAGTTGACGTTTGAAGAAAAGATTGAGTTTGACGTAGGGAAATGGCGTACGGGGAAAGGCCTTGCGGTGGGTTCCTGGCCCGAGGGGTCGTAGATGAAGTTGACTGGGTGCCACGTCGGCCTCCTAAACCACTGCTGTGCCTTTGGTTCACAGACGGGTTCGTGAGGCGCAAGAAGAAGGCAGTGTCAGCCTCAGCCACGGGAGGGAAAAAGCGGTCCAAGTACAGCAAGGACTACACCGAGGGCTGGGTGGAGTTCCGGGACAAGCGAGTAGCCAAGCGTGTGGCGGCCAGTCTTCACAACACGCCCATGGGAGCCCGAAGGCGCAGCCCCTTCCGTTACGACCTATGGAATCTCAAGGTGAGGGGGGTTAGGCTCTCCTGCCGCATCTCATCCTCCCACCTCCCCAGCCCCAGCCTAGGCACCTCATTCCCTCTTGCTGGCCTCACTCTCTCTCTTCACCTCTGCATTCCTGACATATCTTACCTGGATCTTTTCCTGTTTTCCTGTCCACAGTACCTGCACCGTTTCACGTGGTCCCACCTCAGCGAACATCTTGCCTTTGAGCGCCAGGTGCGCAGGCAGCGCCTCAGGGCCGAGGTTGCCCAGGCCAAGCGTGAGACTGACTTCTATCTTCGAAGTGTGGAACGGGGACAGCGCTTCCTTGCTACTGATGGGGACTCTTCCCGCCCGAATGGCTCCTGGAACTTTGCCCAGCGTCCTACTGAGCAAGAGCTGAGAGCCCGGAAGGCAGCTCGGCCTGGAGGAAGTGAACGGGCTCGCTTAGCTAATGCCAAGGACCAGGCTCGTTCCAACCGAGGGCTGCTTGCCAAGATCTTTGGAGCTCCACCACTTTCAGAGAGCACAGAGGAACCCTCACTAGTCAGGGACTCTTAAAAGGGAGAGAGACCCTTTTCATCTCCTGGCCCTGCTTCCTGTCTACATGATAATGACTACTCAGGCAGACATTTCATTTCTAAGACCAGGAATCTCTAGTGGGTGCTTAGACATAGACGTCTTATGGATCTCTGGTCCCCCCTCCAACTCCTGTTGCCTGGCTGAGGCACCTAATTCATACTAGCATGAGTATGACTAACTGCACATTCCTATTTTGTTTGATTCTTGACTGTCTGCTTCCTGCCCAATAGGCTCTTCTAAAAATCCCACTTTCTGGACCCAGGAAGAGCCTTTACTTCATGCTGGAGTGATAATATCTAATGCAGAAAGCTATTTTACTAACTTAGGTGAAGGGCAACAGCACCATCCTTTCTATTTAGATAAGATTAACAGGGACGGGTTAATGGGGTGGGACTGCATTGGGAGCCACCTTCCAAATGTTTGTATAGAAAAGAAAAAAATGTGTTTGTAGTTTATTGGAAATGGGAGGCGTTTTGTAAGTTCTGACTTCTGTCTCTTCATGTCCTGTTCACTCCCCTTAACTTCATCCCCTGGTCTCAGAGACACCATTCCTCCCTGACCCCTCTCAATTCAGCCTGGGACCTTTTCTATCTATCAAATTAATTTCTTAGCCCATTTTATCAGTTATCTAACCCAGCATTTACTAAGTCACTGTATGAGGACACAGGAATGGTAGGTAATATAATACATGGCCCTTGGCATTAAGTTATAGACCACTAGAAAGAGACAGATACATAAGAAATAAATATACAGAGGTACTACAGGCATCATTGTAGATATATATAAGGGATAAAGTAGGGGCCATGGGAGGGCATGGTTGACTCTATCTTGGATGGTAAGCCATGCTTAATATGGAGCTGATTCTGAATCACAGTCTTCCAGAGATGGATCACTTTCACCGGGTTTCTAGATCATTCCTGAAAAGTGAATTTAAAATCGAAATTAACTTGGTTTAGTCCTGATGTTGGAAACAAAGCTCCATGGATGGAGTGTTTGGTTCAAGAAACCATTGTAAAGGCAGACAAAACCTAGGAGGTAGTCAGGCCCAAATGATGCCCCTCAGGGGCACTTTTATGAATTAAGGCTTAGATGAGGGCGGGTTCACAAACAATATTCAAAGCAGCTCTGGAGGCCACAGAGTCTATGTTAGCCATGAAGAGAAGCTGAAAAGTGAAGTGTCACGATAAACTAAGGAATTAAATGATAAACATTAAAACTGGGCAGGGTTCCTGGCTGGATCAGTTGGTAAAGCATCTAAATCTTGATTTCGAGATTGTGAGTTTGAGCCTCATGTCAAGTTTAGAGATGACTTAAAAATAAAAAATCTTGAACAAACTGATCAATATCTAGTTTTTTAAACTTCTAGGAAGTAGTAGAATGTAATAATTTGGATTTTGCTAGTGCTATTTAATTTTTTTTCCCCACTATGCTTAATATAATTATGCATTTGTTCTTTGGGTGAAGTGGATTAATCCACTTACTTGGTTCTGAAGTAAAATTTTAGTCATGCACTTGTTTTGAGAGAATAAAAATGACCATACGGTAAAAAATGTTTGCTTGGTGTAACATTTTCCACAATGCCTATACCTTTCACACCCATGAAACAAAAATGTGTGTAATGTTACAGCCTCAGTCTTATAAGAACTCCATACCCTTGTTTCTGTGTTCATTTCTTGTGAGTTTGTTTCATGTGGATTGTTTCTTTGGGTCCTAATGTCTTCCACCTGAGCCAGAAAGATCCAGTGTCAGAATTTGATCAGCTATTTATGTACTCAGAATTCTAAGTGCCCATTGCCACCTTTGCTAGATAAAGAGAATATCAAGATTAAGAAACTTCTTTCCCTTAGGTTGCTAACAACTTAGAAAGTAAAATACATATAGGGCTTATGTATTTGAAATAAACTTCTCAGGCTAGGTGGCATATTCAAGGTCAGCATCTCAGGCTCCCAGTCAATAGTTTTGCATGATTAGCTCACACGTACAGCCTGGTAAATTGGGTAATTCACAGGTCCAGTGAGAAATGAAAATAAAACGGGTGGAAGAAAATGAATTTCCCGAGGAAATGTCAGCTTGATTCCTTGGGGACTGAGCCCTTTGAGGGCAGGAAAATTCCTTTTTTACATTTACTATTTTATTTCTCTTTTAAATGTTGCCATGAGTGACCCTGACATAGGTCAATTTTGTACAAATGCAGCACTTCTATACATTTCCAGAAGTGGAAAGTCTGTGAAGACTAATTTTGGTAGCTAATGTCAAAATGCCTTTTATGAAAAGTGCAAGAGACCATTTTGGGGATTACTCTTAAAAGCGAGGAAACATGGTTTGCAGAAATACCAGTCCCTGGAGGCCAGGTGCTCCAGGTAGAAGCCTCAGCACTCCTCACTGTCACTTGCAGACGTGGGGGTTCCGACCTGAGAACCCGACTGAGGGAGAGGCCGGGCCAGCTCGGTGTAAGGGGCAAGCTTTGCAGGACTTTGGCCAAGCGCCCGCTGCTGCCCTTCTCGGTGTGCACGCTACCGGACGAACCGACGCAGGTACAGGAGGTGGAATCTGGAAACAAAGTCAGCAGCAGCAGGTACAAAGGACGGGTTTGCGCTTGTATTTGAGGGCACCGCGAAGGGACTCGGCAAATCCGTAATCACCGAGCAAGAGAATATGACGTGTATCTCCATTCTCGATTTTCATTTAATTTGTGACAATGGTCAGAAACAACCTAGTCAGACAAAATATCAGAAGTAAAACCACCGCAGGAGATCCTTAAATGGCAACCACCGTCCCTGGGTGGGCTCGAACCACCAACCTTTCGGTTAACAGCCGAACGCGCTAACCGATTGCGCCACAGAGACACCGGCGATGAAGTGTCCCTCCTCAAACATGATCATTTCATTTTTCCAGTTCAGCCTGATAGTCTATGAGTGTAGTTTTCGTTAGGCCTATATATGGAAAAAAATGTTCCCTCGTGATTTTTTTTTTTTTTTGTTCCTATGTTTGTTTTCAAAACAAGTTTTGGTACTACAAGTCTTACTCATAGAGAGGAACCTCGGAATTCCGATTAGGCGGGGAGCAGGGCGCAGGACCTCACTTTACCCGAGTGTGACACCATCAGAACAAGGACACACGGACAGAGTTTATTTTCAGGTCAAAAAGAGAGTTCTCGCTGACACTTGAGTTGATAGAGCAGCCCCTCTAAGGATTCTGTATAGATGAAGATAGCAGTAAGAGCGACAGAAAGGAAAACCACTTAAGGGAAAATCTAGAGGCTCATCAATGCATCCTTAAATTATCAAATAAAAGTGTGCTTCCTGGGCAACAGGAGATTCTCAGGTACCAAAGTGGCAGTGCACAGCTATCTGGCTAATTGGAAAGAGAAAAACAAATCTCTACAGAGAGGAGACTTACCTCTCCACTGAAACTAGGGATCAAATTTAGCATCATTAACAGCGGCACAAATTAACACTGTGTGCTTCCTGATGAAGTCACAGGAAGTACACAGCACATGATATTCGGCGAAAAAGGATTACCTTGGATGCAATCAGATCTGTAGACAACTACTAGCCTTGTCGCTTCATTAAGCTATTGCTGTGTAACAAGACAGTAAAACATCAGTGGCTGTGTGAGTCATGGTTCTTCCAGAAAAGCTTTTAATGAGGGATAAATCTCTCCTCTCTACCTCAATCCCTCTCCTTATAGAGATCTTCCTTCTATATCTATTTATCAATCTGTCTCATGGGGATGCCTGGTTGGCTCAGCAGTTGAGCGTCTGCCTTCAGCTCAGCCGTGATCTCTGGGGCTGGGGGCCTGAAACCGCATTGGGCTCCCTGCAGGAAGGCCTATATCTCTGTCTCTCTCTCTCTCTCTGTCTCTCATGAACAAATAAATAGTGTAGAGCGGGCCAGCAAGCCGGAAACTCAGGATTTCTATGTCACAATCTTGAGACAGAATTTCTTCTTCAGGAAGAAAAGTAGTGAAACATTAAGAATTTAAAATGTTGGTTGAGTAAAATAAGATATTGGAGATTTCAAGGTCAAAAAATCCAATTAAGGTCCTCAGTATAGACTTTGAGTGTTTTTGGAATACAGAGTGCATGGAAAGGTCTGGAAGGTAGTACAAAATTGACATTAATATGTCCCTAGAAAGACTCCCCAGCTGGGAGCAGAGGTAGAGGACAGGTGATCACAAATATTATGATGCAATGCATTTTTCTTTGCTAGGAGAATAATGAGCCAAGTAATGTACTATTTTGTCTTAGATAAAACTTTGACTCAGAAAGGTTGAGTGACTCGCGCAGGGTAACACAGGTGGACTTCGTAATCCTAAACTCTGAACCAGTAAGCTCTAGTGTATTTCCTACTACATCATGACAATGAGGAGTATTTCAGAGAGTTTCTGATCTAGGGTAAAGAGAATAGTGTCATGTAAGTTAACCTACTGGCTAGTGTCTGTCTACCCACACTTCAAACTAACGTACCTGGGAAATGGAAAGTTGAAACACTTGCCTCTTGGGTTAAAATGTGCTTAGAAATATCTGATTATTTTGATCCCACATCAGAGAGAAGTCAATTAAATTCTTGTGATACGTCAGCGCTATTAACAGAGGCAAAAGGCATTTCAAAGGGAATAGGAATTTTTGACGAGTGAGATCAGATTTCTGTAATTCTCCATCATCATATCCCAGTGTAAACCCTTCTGTTCAGAATCCAATTGAGCCTTGGTGAATTCTATAGCCACATCCTTAAATGTCACTGTTTCCTTAAAAGCCAAACAAATCCAGGGATGCCTGGGTGGCTCAGGGGGTGATCCCAGATTAGGGATCGAGTCCCACATTGAGATCCCTGTGGGGAGCCTGCTTCTCCCTCTGCCTATGTCTGTATTTCTCTGTGTCTCTCATAAGTAAATAAATAAAATATAAAAAACGAACAAACAAACAAATCCAGAATAACCTGAGGGGCTACAAGCCCAGGGATGAATAGAGTGTAGAACAAAACAAAAACAAAGCAAAGCGAGATATAGTTATGACAGAATAAAATATTCTGAGTCAAGACAAGCCAAGTCTATTCATTCTTACTTTGTGTCTAGTACTGTGTTGGAGTCTATGCCAGATACAAAAACAAAGAATATCAGTCCACAAGAGATGGGAAATTTTACATGTGTAATAATTTCAAAATGATATAGCACATAAATTGTGAACTTCTCTCGTGTCAAATAAATAAAGTCTTAAAAAAAAAAAAAAAGAAGTAGAGGTGCCTGCGTGGCTCAACTGGTTAAGCATCTGCCTTCAGCTCAGGTCCTGATCTCAGGGTCTCGATTCCTCACTCAATGGGGAGTCTGCTTCTCTCTCTCCCTCTGCTGCTCCCCCTGCTGTGCTCTCACTCTGTGTGTAAAATAAATAAAATCTTCAAAAAAAAAAAAAAAAAAGGAGAGTTATTAAAAGAACAAAAAGACAAGCCATAGCCTGGGTGGAAAATTTACCAAAAAATCCACACATGATAAATGGTATCCAAAACAGGCAAAGAACTCTTAAAATCAACAGCAAGAAAATAATTTAAAAATGGGCAAAAGATCTGATTAGACACCTCATCAAAAGAGGTGTACAATGGCAAATAAGCACATGAAAAGATGCCCCACAGCCTATGTCATTAGGGAATTGCGAATTAAAATAACAATGAGATACTATTCCACACGTATTAAAATAGTTAAAATTCAAAACACAATAGCACCATGCTGGTGAGAATATGGCCCAAACGGCTCAACGAGAGCTCACGTCCGTCTGTGGTGGGAATGTACAATGGTACAGCTACTTTGGAAGAATGATGGTTTCTTACAAAGCTGAACATAGTCTTCCCATGCAATCTAGCAATTGGATTCCTTGGTATATACCCAGAGAAGTTGCTATGTCAACACAAAAACCTGCGCACAATGTTTCTTGCAGCTTTATTTGCCAAAACTTGGAGGCCACCGAGATGTCCCTCAACAGGTGAACAGATGAACTGTGGTGCATTTGGACAGTGGAATATTATTCAGCACTGAAACGAAGTGAGCTATCAAGCCATGAAAAGACATGGAAGAATCTTAATGCATAAGGCTATAGACCATAGGATTCCAACCCTATGGAATCTGGAAAGGTAAAACTGTGGAGACTGTAAAAACGTCAGTGGTTGCTAGAGGTTCAGAGTGGGAGGGAGGGATAAAAAGGTGAGGCACCAGGGGGTTTTTAGGGCCAAGTATCCTGTCTAAAGCAGTAATGGTGGACACACATTATCATGCATTCTCAAAACTCAAAGAATGTCCTAATGTAAACTACAGACTTAGGTTAATAATAATGAATTAATATTTGCTTACCAATTGTAATAAATGTGCTACTGATACAAGGTGTTATTTATAACAGGAGGAACTGTGTGCAGAGGGAGACGCAGTACATGAGAACTCTGTATATCTGATTCGGTTTTCTATGAACCTACAAATGCTCTAGACAAATCTTTTAATTTAAATCTATCAAATCAATTAGTCCTATTTAAAAAAAAAAAAAAAAAAGAAGGACGTTCCTGATGGGCGTCAAAACAGGATCAAAGAGATGGCTCCTAAGCACTGTCGCCTGTTCTTGCACTCAGGACAGAGCTTTAGTCCTGGAGTGAGGACACAGTGGACACATCTGGAATTCTCCCAAAATGCCTTTTTGCTCTGCAAAGTATGATTCACCCTGACAGTAGCTTTAGTCTATGTTTTCATTCAGTGACACATTTTTACTATTCCCCTCCTGCTGTATAGGGTTATAGAAATCAAGCAGTTAAGTTCCAGAGAGGGACATAATGAGATAAAACATGTTTCCTGTTCTGTTATGTATGCAGAATTCATGTCTCATTTAATACATTTATTGGACTGTTCAGTTTCCTCAGGGATTTAATGGGAACATGACACCTGCCCAATTTCTAGAGCCTAGTTGCAAAATGGAAGCCTAGTAATCAGTATTCAACCACATTCTCGGTGGCACTGATTTATTTTACAGATTAAGAAAACAAAAAACAAAAAAAGGAGGGTTGAGAAGAAAAATGTCCAAGAGCAAAGGGTCTTTTTGCCACCAGATCTGGAGCATATATGGTAATTATTTCCTTCCCCTGGGTTTCTGACCCAGAGGTTTGCTGCACACTAGGGCTAGGAGACAGCTGGAGTTGATGTGATACACAAGATTCACAGACACATAATGAGAATGTTGACTGATTTTTTTTTTAACTAAGCCATCTACCGGATTGGTAAAGTTTGGTAAATATGGAATTGGCTCAAAGCTGCCCATCCTACCCTACACCTCACCCCTTTCCCTCTCCCACAGTTCACACCCTTCCCCTGAGGTCTTTGGAGGCTGTCTTCTCATGGGACATGTGAACCATCACTTCTGCTTTTTTTCCCAAAAGGATGGATCAAAAAAATCCTCTATATCTCCAGAAGCTCTAGGATCTGTTTCTGCTTATACATTTCTGGTTTCTTTCTGAGTCAAGTACCCACAGGGTTGCTAACTCTGTCCAGGACCGTAGCAGTAGCATCCAACTAACCAGTGGATGCATTCTTTGTGAGAAGTCCCATTGCAGAATCCACCAGCTGGACTCACAGCCTGTGGAGGGTGGGCAGTGGGGTGGAGTTGGGTCGATGCTGTCAACTCTGGCAAAATTCAAAGTGAAGAAATCACAGAATTCAAGGGATAATGTATTTTCGTGACTGACTGATTTAATTCCACTCATTTTACTGAAGAAGATAGGGACCAAAAACATCTTACTGTCATTGGCTTTGAAGTAGAAAAGCAAATAAGTAGAAGAGCAATAGTAACTGCCTGACTTCCTGAATCGATTTCAGTATTCTTTTCACAATGCACCACGTTTCACAGAGCTGCTCCCTGAGATCAGGCTTCATGGCTATTATGACTGTTGGCTTTTGCGTTTACCCCAACCTCCTATCATAATGTAAACTTAATAAACACATGAACTGTTCACTGATCTTTCTGCAGCATCTAGAAAAATGTCCAGCACTCAGTAAATATTTGTTAAATGAAAGAAGTTCTGTGACTGTGATAGACTACATTGGATCTGGTTAAAGCCCTGCGTGTTCAGGCAGACCCCCCATCAGATGCTTTTAGGCCGAGCCACAGCATGCTCCTGTTTCCAACGGGTGTGGAGTCACTTTAGATGTTACTCTACTACCAGGTTTTAATGTTCTTTGAAAGAAATCATAGTTCTTCATATATAAGAGTGCTTAACAAATGTCACTTCCTTTCCACCTCGCTTCCCTCTAAGAGAGGCTGCTTCCCTGTAGCTGTTTCATTTCCTACAGCTAATACTTTAACTCCTAAAGTATCTAGTAAGATAGCAGATGTCCTGTTCAGAAAATCTCCACATGCAAACATCACGAGAGATGTATGCAAGAAACTATCCACTTCAGGCTGTAAGTTCAACCGTAGGGAGCAGAGAGGCTGTGGCGCTCTGGCCCTCGGGTGGGAACTCCAACCAGAGGTTCTGAATATGAGATATGGGGGTTCCAGAATGGATTTTCCTAACCAGAAGCTCAGTTGGGTGATGCCTCCCTCCTCTGGGTTCTGCCTGGACAAACTCTGTATCACGATTAAGTTCTTTATTGGTATCTTATTTTAAAAGCATTTCATGTATATGTTTTATCTCCCCAATAAAAGGAAACTGTATACATCTTGAACATTGAGGAAAAATAAGAGAGAAAAAGAGGAGAACTACTGGAGACACAGAGTACCAGAGAATCCTTTCAGGGATGTTTACTGACATAAGAGACCTTTTTGGACACTCTAGGGATGTCAGGCTGGCTCAGCCAGTAGAACATGCTTGGGGTTGTGAGTTTGAGCTCCACAATGCGTGGGGAAATTACACAAAAATAAAATCTAAAAAAAATAAGAAAACTTTAGAAAGGAGAATCTAGTCGTCAGTTTAATTTCATAGGCAGAAACGTAAGAACTTCATTGCATCTGGGCCCTAGAAGCTACAGGAAGAACGGTTTTTAAAGTACATGGATTAAAAGGTGAAAACATCCCAAATTTCCATCCAGTAGAAGAGTAGATAAACAAAATGTGGTATATTCATACAGCAGAATATTATTCATCCTTAGAACACAATTCTGATACATGATGCCCAGGAATAAAGTTTGAAGACATGATGCTGAGTGAACCAAGCCAGACACAAAAGGACATGTATAGGATGATTCCACAATGTGAGGAAGCCACACGAGGCAAACTCATAGAGACAGAGATTAAGGTTTCCAGGGGCTGGGAGAGAGGCAATGAGAAGTGACTGTTGAATGGATTCAGTTTCTGTTTGGGATGAGGAAAAAGTTCTGGAAATTGATAGTGGTGATGGTTGTACAACATTGGGAATGTGCTTAAATGCTATTTGTGCACTTAAAAATGGTTAGAATGGTAAATTTGATGTTCTATTTTACCATCTTTAAAAAAAAACATTTTCAATTTCAAAAATATGTTCACTATTAGATATTTAAGAAATAAACCTATAAACCAACAGAGATAATTGCTGTTACCATCTTAATGTGTATATTCCCAATGTTTTTCCTATATATGTCTGCATATATTAAAACGGAGTCATATAATACATACCATTGTATGACCTGCTTTTCAGTGCTGACAACATATCATGTAGATCCCTTAGTGCCAGACACGTACATTTTATGAATAACTGTGACAAGCACCCTTGTCTGTGTATTTTATCACAGTTTATTGCTTCCTAGTGGTAAATTTCTTAAAATAATTTAAGATCAAATCCCAAAGGATTTGAGTGTTGAGGAATACTAAAGAAGAAATTCCTTGGACACTGAGGGTAGATATAACTCTAGAATAGAGAAGAAAAATGATGAACAACTAAGACAAGCTGTTGGGTTTTGAATACCACAATCTGCCATGTAAATGTTCCATGGTTTATGGTATAGCTATGCTCTGAGAGTTGCCCAACTCCAGTAAAATAGTTGTATTCTTAATATTCTGCTCAGACTGTTTTCTCTGAATTTTAACATTTAAATAATGAAATGATACAAAATACATAAATTAGAAAATACAAATGTCCTCTATTTGTAACATTCATAAAAATACTATCAATATCCTCCTAGAATATTATTTTTCTTTGCATTTACAAACATACCATTTTTTACAATAATGTACATACTACTTTGCTACTCTTTACACAAATATATTTTGACATTTCATCAAATACATTCACCTTATTTAAATAGTTTATTTAACTCGACGTTTGTTTTTTGCTATATCATTATATCACAAGGTGGCTACAATAACTGTCCATATAGATACAGAGACACAGACTTTTATCAGTATATTTATGGAAACATCCTTAATCATTAAATTACTGAGGTAGTATATACATTACATATGAAAGCTACTGTTTTCTCCTAGTTTCCAATCTTTTCAGGCAAAAGTTTGTTACTCCAATAAGACTATATACAAGTATATCCACATATAAATATGAAATACTAGTAATGTATGAGTGTCAGTCTGTTCATGGAGTGTCAGCTTATAAACAGCAGAAATTTATTTCTTAAAAAAAAAGAAATTTATTTCTTACAATCTGGATTCTGGAAGTCCAAGATCAGGGTGCCAAAATGGTAGAGTTCTGTGAAGGCCCCCTTCCTGGTTCTGTTCAAGATGGCAGTCTTCTTGCTGTGTTTTCACATGGCTGAAGGGGCAAGAAGGCTCTCTAGGGTCTCTTATTCAAGGACACTAATCCCATTCGTGAGGGTTTCACCTTGTTGGCCTAATCACCTCCCAAAGGCCCCACCTCCGAATGCCATCACATTTGGGGATTGGGCTTTAAACCATAAGAGTTTTGGGGAGATGCAAACATTCAATCTATAGCATAGTGTCTATTTTTTCTAACTGCCACCTACATGGCTATTACAGTTTTTTACATCTTTGCTAATAGGAAACATTACCAAAAGAGTTGGATATTCAAAATAGTGGAAGTATTTTATATTACTAAGAATATTAATGTGACTCTCTTTCCAAGTGTATATTGGCCAGCTGTATTCCTTCAGTGAACTCCCTATTCACATCTTTTTCCATTTTCTTTTACTTATTGATTTGTAGATGCTCTTTTATAGCATGAATAGGAGCCCTTGTCTATGACATACAATAAATATACTTTCTTACCTGGCTGATTGTGTAATTAGGTAATATAAGTTTTTAGTTTTTACACCGTCACTTCTGGTAACTCTTGCATAATTTCTGGCACTGATACTATGTGAAGAAAGGCCTTCACAAGAAAGGACTGTTATTTTTTTTTAATTTACCCTAACTTTATTTTGGTACAACCATGATCTTATATTTTACATTAAGAAAATATTTAATTTTTCCAATTAAACTTCTCCAGACTGTTTTTAGATTTGGTGTGGTAGGAATTTAATGCTATTTTCCCCAACCCTTAACGTCCCAAGAATATTTTAAAATAAACTACCCTTTCTCTATGATTTGAATACCAAATACCAATACATTGCTTCCTATAGAAATCACTGATCTGTTTCTGGACTAGTTATTCCACAGACTCTGGAGGAAATATAAGCCTGTAAGTATGGTAATAGAATTTTCTGAGTAGACAGAGAAGCTAGTTAGAAGACCTATGTGGAGCAGCCCCGATGCTTGTTTCTTTAGTTACCTAGGTCTCTTTCAAGACTCACTCTCTTTCTGGGATTTTGCTTCTTTATGTCTTCTCTTTAGTTCCTATAGAACCTGGAGGTTCGTACCTAATGAGGCAAACTCCCTTCAGTTTTCTCTCGAACTCTGAGGCTTATTTGTACACCAAGGAGGGAGACAGACAACAAGTCAAATGAAGGGACCTCTTTCCCCAATACATACACACCACCACCACTGCCACTCAGATCAGTCTTGGTGTGAGCTCTGAAGATTGCAAGACACTCAAACTCTAATATAAACATCAAGTTCCATGTATGCCTCAGATATAAAATGAAACGTGCCAGGATCCAGCCTTGGAGCACAGCACAGAAGGGACTTGCTCTAGTCCTGATTCCATCATAGGAACCTTGAAACTGTCTTTAATAAAGGCTTAGCTTCCTTACCATCTGAGAAATGGGGATAATCATTGTGATCCTGCCTGGGAGCTCTAATTGAGACAATATATCATAAAATAGCTGTAGAAGATGTAATTTACTATACAAATGTAAGGAATCACAATAGGCTTGCATTTATTTATTTATTTATTTATTTATTTATTTATTTATTTATTTATTTATTTACAATAGGCTTTTAAAGCTTGAGATGGCCTTAAATATTATACAGCAGTACAATTCCATAGAAATATAATGCAAGCCTCTGGAACACCTGGGGAGCTCAGTCTGTGGAGCCTCCAACTCTTGTTCTCAGCTTGATCTCAGCCTGATCTCAGGGTTCAGGCCCTGTGTTGGGCTCCATGCTGGGCACTGAACCTACTTAAAAAAAAAGAAAAAAGAAATATACTGCAAGTCTCATGTGCAATTTTAAATTTTTTAGTAGCCACATGAAAAGAAAAATGAGACAGGTGAAATTTGAGTAATAAATTTTATTTAACACAATATATATCAAAAGTACTATTTTAATATGCAATTGATATAAATTATTAAGGAGATATTTTACATTTTTTTGGTACTAAGTCCTCCAAATCCAGTGTGTATCTTACAGGTATATCTCAATTTAGACTAAAATTTTAAGTGTTCAATAGCCAGGAGCGGCTAGCTACCTAATAGTGCAATTATATGGTCCAAATGCTAATTTTATAGAGTGGAAAACTGAGGATCAGGGGTATTAAGGGACTTTCTTCAAGGTCATCTGGTTTTATCTTGGTAGAGTTTGGTTTAAAATTCCAATCTTTTAGCCTACCTGTACTTTATTTTTACGCTTCACGCGGCAGGGATGTACTTTTTTTTTTTTTTCTCCCAAGCTTTTATCTGACTAATCTAACACCATTGAGTGAATCATGCCTTCTGCACTAATTTAAAATGACACTTTTTAAAATATAGTAAATTCCCATATAAAATGCAGCTCTGTGTCTGGACTTTGCATTCTGTCCTCTCTACCGCCTTCACAGGAACAGGAGCTTTTGATCGCTCGGGGTCTGCAGCGAGGACCATCTAGTTTACACCACTCAACAACCACGGCGAAGCAAGCGCAACATTCTACAGTTTCCATGTGGACACGTAACTGTAAAAGCACCTTTCATACTGCGGTTCTTAGTACAGAGCCGCTGCCAGGCCGGATCCGGATGCCCCCCACCCCCGCGGACGCGGGTGCTCCCTCGCACACGGGACTCAGCCCCGGACAGATTCCGGGAGCGGGCACCGAGGGGCCGGGGGAGGGCGAGCGCGAAAAGGAGGACAGAGACAGGGTGAAGACGCTAAGAGACGGCAGCGGAACGGCAAAGTGCACATCTTCTTGCGATTTGGTGCAGAGATCAGTGATCTTTGAGAGCATCTCAGTAGAAAACTGAGAGAAGGCAGAGGGTAGCATGATAGGTAGGAAATGAACTCTTAGAAATGGAAGCAGCATAGATTTTAAGCGGGTATATTCTGGAAGGGGAAAAAAGAAGAGAAAAAACTAGCATCTTAAGGGCAACCTAAACTTTTTTTACACAGGAAACGAAAGGATAGCTCTATATATTTGAATACACGAGGAACAATCTCAATGAAGGAAATTAATTTAAAATTCTACAGAAAAAAAAAAGTGGAAGAAGGTTCCAGAGGTGGTTGTACCATGTGCTCAGCTTGTGAAAGGAATCAGGACATTTATTCTTGTGGGAGGAGAAAAGCAGGCTAGATAAAACGATTTGTTTTGCAGTGGTCAGGAAGGCTCTTTTTGGTATAGGTGATCCTGTGGGGGCGCTGAGAGGGAGCTGAAGAATGAGGGGAGTGTGGATTTAGCACATCAGCAGAGGTGACCAGCAGCGACTGTTCCATACAACTCCCTCATCAGTCCACTGCCCAGTCAGGAACTCAGCTGCCCAATGTAAACCACAGGCCCTGCTGCCCCTCAGTGCCTGCCCCAGGTCTCCCAGGACAGCTCTAACTTCCTCCACCTGTAAGGCCAGGCTCCCGTTAGAAGATCTGGATTCAATGAGAAAGGTCCACTTAGAATTTCATACAAAGGGCTTTTCCTAGTTTTCAGATATATTAATGCAACTGTCTGAGCCAGGAACTAAGGCACAGAATTGCAGATTTTGAAAATAGGCACAAAAGGTAATGGGAGCCTCTCCAGGAGTCCTTCCTTTCCCTCAGTGGACTGAGAGCACCAATTATTCCATGTTACCAGACACCACTCACAGTGCAGCCCCTACTGCTGTTTCCTTGGCCAGATAGGAGGAGCATTTCCTCTGCAAGAGTAGCTACCTTCAGCTTCTCTCACTTCCTAAAGGCCAAATCTCTGCTTGGGTAAAGTGACAACACAAGCTAATGTTGGGGTATCAAACAAGGAACTTTCAATTTCATTGCAAGCGTTTTGTTTTGCTCAAGGAGCAATGCAAAGAATGATTTCAAGAAACATCCGTGGCATATGTGTGTGTGTCAGGATGCATCTTTGCTTTTCTACTTCCCCAGAGACACCACTTCTCTTCTGGTTACTTGTAAGAGATGTGGCTGTTTTCCAGGTAATCTCTTACCCCCCCGCCCACCGGAGCGCAGGGCTGGAACAGTACTGTAAGGTGGTGGAGGGGGCACAGGAGCTTGCAGGCCTTGTTCCAGGTATTCCACTCCAGGCATCCCTCTCAAGTTCAGAAGGAAAACAAAAGGACATTGTGCTATGCTCCCTTCCCCTTTTCATCTACCCAGCTGTCATGCTTCCCCCTTATTCTTTTCTCACAATTAAAAAAAAAAAAAAAAAGCCACTTTGAAACCTGAGACCTATTCTAGTTGGCCGGAGCAAACATACCAACAGGCAAATTTGCTAATGGGAGGAAAGTGGGCGCCACCGTTCTGACCCCGCCTCCTGAGCTGCACTCCAACCAAGGTGGGAAGACAGCACTGCAGCCCTATGCAGCTTCTAAGGAGGACTGCAAATTCAACATTTTGCTTGATTTTTGACGTTGGAGGTTACTCAAACAATAGATGATTTTGTTGTTACGGTCAGTTTAAGCTATTACTCTCTCCTGTGCTATTTAGGTAATGCAGTGGGGAGGCTCCAAAAGGATCCAGTACCCACAGCAGAGCACAGACAATATTTCTTCCAGGTTTCCATTCACTTCTCTGCCTTAGCATCAAAAACTGGAACTCTGGAGACAGTTTTAACGACGATCACCCCTACCAGGTGGAAGGGTCACATGAATACCCACTTTATTTTTCTGCTGTTTCACTGAGGTATAGCTGACAAAACTGGAAGGTAAAGTGAACAAGCTAATGGTCTGACATATGTATACACTGTGAAAAGGTTCCTGAATACCTGCTTTATTCTTGTGCAAGTGTAGGGGAAGTGCTTGTTCTTAGTAGAGCAGAGACAAAAATGGAGTTTTTCAGAATAAATGTTTATTTAAGAATTTAAGGGAAAACAAAAACATTAAAGCATAGGAATACATAGACTGAATACAAGTGTCTTGTTTGGTCTGAAGTCTTGAAAAAGTTACTCTAACTACTTACCTGAGGTAGATTTAGGTTGGCACTGTCTCAAGAGAACCTCCATCCATCCCAGAAGTTACCTTCTAGTTCTGGTTACAGGCTCCCAGTGGTCCTCTCCAACCTCAGGTTATGCTCTACAAATAACACCAACCCCTCTCTCAATGGGTAAAAGCCCTCACCCTCAGACCTGTCTCATACCCTGCCTGTTTGCCGTTTGAGGGATGGTCCATCCTTAATTTATTTAAAGACAAGAGACAATTATCAGTAAGATTAGTTGAAAGAAGGGGCAAGTCACTGCCCTGCCAACAATACAAACTCTGTCCCCTTCTCTAAGCTGTAACGATTAACAAGTAGCCATGAGGAATAACCCTCATCACCACCATGCCATACACCCAATACTATTTTAAGCATTACAACCGTCAAACATATACTAGTGACAGGCATGATCTGCACCAAAGAGAAACAAATACATCTTGCGTGTTTAATCACACTGGGCAACTTTTCATGGTATAAGAGCTATTTATGAAAATTACTAAAACACAACAGATCAAAGAAACCCTCCAGCATTTGTTTTCTAAAACAAAACAAAAACAAAAACCAAAAAAACCAAAGGAAAAAACAAGTAAACCCCACCCTAGAACCAGATTCCTTATTATTACTATACACTATATCCACTGACTCTTAGATTATCAAGCTCATTAACCAGTTAATAGGACCAAAGCTTAGAGCCATACACAAGGTAACAGCTGGCCACCACCATGAGTCTGAATGCCAGCACTCTCCAATCATTCAGGGATTTGTTAAAATAAACCAGAGAACCCAGACTAGCAACAAAATATTTACTCACCAGTCTATAGTCCCAAATACTGTAGGAATCTTATTTATAGTAAATGTCTTTTAACTTGAGGGAAGAAAAAAAACCTCTGAATGGTCCATTTATAATCCCTGGATTAAGTACAGTATTTCTAGAGAATGTTAGAGATAATCATTAATTATCCTGTTAAATTGGAGATAAGTGCTTATCCTTAGGTCTCTGATGAATCTGTCAACTACTTTTGCCTCCTAGCATTCAGAATCCTACATTCCAAGCCAAACAGATACCTTATGTTGTGGTGACTGCAATCCTTTCCCTGGGAAAAAAAGTATTCTCTCTTTCCTTGGCAGAACTGAAATAAATGAAAGGCATATCATTATGGGGATTGATTTACTATCAACAGCAGGATGACAGAGTGAAAAACACCAGCTTTGAAGTCAGGATACTCAAAGTTTAGCTCCTTCATTAATAATGTATCATTATGTGTTTTTACTCTGTGTTCAGGCTTAAATCTTTCTTTTGGTTTCCCTTAATCATTTTACAAGGAGCTGAAGAGCATCTTTTCATCAAAAGAGATGTATTAAATAAAGTCACAAAAATACAGATGCTAGCAACATCATGACCATTATACTTAAATTTGCATTTCTGAGTTGAAAATAACTCTCTAAAGCTAAAATTTCAAATACCAGTGATAATCTCAAAGATGTTCGAGGGAAAGGAAACTTTTTGGGGGGATCCCTTAACTCACACAGGAAAAAGCTAAGTATTCTGCCTTTTTATGAGGTTGGCCCTCCAAAGAGGGCACTTTGGGGAGTGTTTTGATCTGGCTACTCCCTAGCTGTTCAGTTCTTTTCACTACCAGCAAAAGGTTCCCAGGCTATTGACAACATACTAGTCCCCATTCTTGCCAAGAATTAAAAAACTGACAGAGGCAAAGTCAGTATAATCCTTTCCCCCTGACAGTAACACATGCCACACCTTCTATCACAAGGTTACAGTCCTTTCCTTTATTGGATTTCCAAATTTTAACAAGTGAAAGTAAAGCAATCATTAAGTGGTTCAGATAAAAGTATCTTTACCTGAGTTACCCATCAGGCCACTTCTGACCTGCCTAGCTCCTCCCAGAACAAGGTTCCAGGCATCTAAGCAACTGTTTACATACTGACTCCATTAAAAATCATCTCTACCATATGGGTCAACTATTACCTAACATATGTACACAGTCCACAATGAGATCTCTCATTGGCGCAAAATTCTGTGCAGAGTACGTTCTTTGGGACCTGATAAGGTAGGAGTTTCTAGCAAGGCTTTTTTCAGACTCAAAGGAGGGTTCTTCCCTTATGGGAGTTCCCTGGTGTACCACAAGAGCTGCTCACTGACAGGAGTCTTTCTTACTCAGAGACTTTGTAAGGTCTTTCCTCAGATTGGGTTTCTTTGGTGCAAACCCAAGAAGGCTCTCAGCTAATGTTTTTGCCACATTCAAGACAAATACACGCATTTTCACCAGTATGGCTTCTCTGAAAAGTAAGAAAGTCATAGTTCTGTTAGAAGCTTTTTACGCACTTGCTGGGTTTCTCCCCACGATGGGCTTTCTGACATCCAATTCGACGTACATGCTGTTTGAAGCTCTATTGACAATGAGGGCATTTAAAAAGTCCTCTGGAGCGAATTCTCTTGGGATGAGGCGGGGTGACTGCTGCTAGAGAGCTCTCTTACACTCACTGCATTTGTAAAGTTTCCCACCTGTAGGAATCCCCTTGCGGGTGATCAGATATGAGCCTGGACTAACGGTTTGTCCAAACTCAAGGCATTTGTATGGTTTCTCATTGGAGTGGCTGATTAAGTGTTCTGTTAGGGTAGTTCTCTGGGCAAACCATTTCTCAACTTCCCACAGTTGCATTCTCTGGTCCCCACTGAAGTCTGAGCTCTGAGGAAAGTGTGAGATTTGCCTAGAGTTCTTTAATGAGTTCTCTCACAGGTAAATACGTTTTTTATGGTATTGTAACTTCTTGTCTGATCAAGACATTTGTGAGGCTTCTGACGCATGGGGAGGGCTGAGCTCAAGACCTTTCTCGCCCATATTACAGATGTATGGTTTCTCACCGATATGGATTGTCTGATGTTGAAGAAGAGCTGAGCTCTGGTGGAAGCTTTTATCACATACACTGTATTTATAATGCAGCTCCTCAGTCTGAGTTCTCATTTTCTGTTGGGCAACAAAGTCCATCCCTAGGAGGAAGCCACTCTCGCATGTCGACCACTGATGTGGTTTCTCCTCCATGTGAATTCTCTGATGCACAATAAGGTCTGAGCTACAGCTGAAACTTTTCTCATATTCAAGGCATTTAAAAGTGTGAGTATGAGTTGCCTGATGTCTGATGAGGTTGGCACTCCGGGTAAAACTTCTCATACATTCCAAGCATTTATATGGTTTCTCACCCGTATGAACTCTCTGGTGTACAATGAGGTCTGATTTCTGGCCAAAGCATTTCTCACAGGCACCACACTTATAGGGCTTCTCCCCGGTATGAACTCTCTTATGAACAATGAAGGCTGAACGGTGTCGGTAACTTTTCTCACACTTATTACATTTGTAGGGCCTTTCACCAGTATGAGTTCTCTGGTGGCTAATCAGATCTGATTTCCCACTAAAAGCTTTTTCACACTCCAGACACTTAAATGGTTTCTCACCTGTGTGAGTTCTTCGGTGCCTTATAAGGTTTGTACTTCGACTGAAGCATTTATCACACTCACTACACAGATATGGTTTCTCGCCTGTATGGCTTCGCTGGTGGACAAGCAGATCAGAGCTCTGACCGAAATTTTTGCCACAAATATCACATGTATAGAATTTTTTACCTGCATGTGTTCTCTGGTGTCCTGAAAGAGCTAAGTGGTGCCAAAAGCTCTTCTCACATTTGCTACATTTGTAAGGTTTCTCATAATTGTGGATCCTCTGGTGTGAAATAAGATCTGAGCTTTGGATGAAGGTTTTCTCACACATATCACATCTACAAGGTTTCTCCCCAGTATGGGATCTCTCACACATAATAAGAGCTAAGTTTTCACAGAAGTTTTGCTCACGTTCAAGGCACTGGTATATCTGATCATCTATTTGAGTAATCTCATGCACATGAATAAAAATCTTTTTACCCTTCTGAGGGCATACATGATATATTTTACTTTTCTGAGTTCTCTGATTATATCTCTCTTGTGAAGTGAACATTTTCTATGGCTCTCTCCTAGGGAGTCTTCCACTTGTCTTCCTGACCCATCATTTTTTTCATTGTTGTTTTCTTGATATGAACTTGAAAGATACATCTGTTGTAGGCCTTTCAGTCATGAGCAGCTCATCTCTACAAGCTTCCAGCATTATACACACTAATTCCTCACTTGGTATTTCCAACCCTGTGAAACAAAGAAGAAATATGATTTATATTCCTGTAACTAGGAAAAGAATGCACAAGGTTATTACTGCAGAAAAGATGGAACTGTTCCATCAGAGTTCATAAGTGCTCTAGTTTTTATAGGGCTTGCAATCTTTTCCTCTTTTCTAACATACAACTAGTCAGAGACACATATGGGGAAAAGTCCAGGAAGAGTTATTTCTGTCATGAGCCTGGGTGATCTCAACACTAGGCTTCCTCCTCTTTCCCCTGCTTCAACTGAGTAATCACAACAGGCCTAACAGTTAGTGTGCTTGCTCAAGAGGAGAACAACTCCAAAGGGACTGGGAAGGTCTATGCAGTCCTCTCGGTAGCAAAGTTGGGAAGGAATCGGGAATGATCATTAGAATTGAACACACACGTACGTTAAGTAAGTAAATTAATCACTACGTATCTCACAGTAAGCACTCTGTGTTAGCTCTCACGCTCACTGTTATTAAGATGAAGATTCTGCTTTGCTATGAGCACAAACCCTGCTCAAAAAGAAAAATCCTGACTACAGATGAAAGCTTGGGCTTCAAGCCTGCTTTTTGTACCAGGCTCTTCCTTATACAATGAAGAGATACGGAAGAATTTCTTTCCTCTTTTGAGGGATGTGCAAGTATTAAAACAACTGAGGTTGAGCATCTTGAAGAAATAAGCCCTTATACAAAGAAACATCACAATTACATAACTCTCCTTTGTCACTTCACTGAAAAGGGCCCTCTGCTCAGGCTGCCAATGCTCCACTCTTCCTGGGTAAGGGATGCAGCCACATCTTCAAATGAGTAGGAGATTAAAAAGGAAGGAGAGGAGAGAAATGCGGAGGTCTTTCAACTAAGGACCTATTTTCCATGAAGCTATACTAGTAGATGAGTTAAAGACGCCATGGCCAACAGGAAATAACACAGACTAATGCTGTACACTGGGCTGATTCGAGAGAGAAGCACGGGGGGGGGGGGGGGGGGGGCGGGGGCGGGGGGGCAATGAATTGGTCACTTAATCAACCACTCACAATATACCAAAGAAGAAACACAGGAGAAACAAGAAAGGGGAAAAACCATCATATTCCGTGTCCTTTACACTCTTTTCAGTGATCATTTCCATATTGAATCCTCCCCTCATACATTCTAAACCTTTCTCATCATCTAAGGAGTAAAAGCTGATGACTTTGCTTCCTATTTTTGAGAAAATTTAAGTAAGCCAAAAAAAACCCCACAATATAACACAATATACACTTATGCTCAAAACAAAAACATAAAAAACCACTTCTACATGCTCCCACCACATCAACTAACTTCTTGCCAGCACGGTCATGCGCTCCATCTTTCCTCTGTCCTTACGGATGACAAACTGCCTTTGCTCAGTCTAAGGACAGACAGCCCTTCCACTGGCGTACTGGATTCTATCCCTTTACTCCACAAGGACATCACTCCAGCAATTCAATCCTCCCTATCCTGCACCTGTTCTTTTTGTGTGGATCACACTAACCAGCAAGCTGGCTGTCCTGTTCTCCTAAAACAAAAGCACAACCAACATGAGAACTTCTCTTGACCACCTTGCCCTCAAGCTATCATCCCACTTCTGTTTCTTTTTCCTGCAAATTTCTTCAAAAGAAATCAATCTGTTTATTGCCTCCAAATCTTGTCTTCTAAGGTTTCTGGAACATCCTCCAATCTAACATTTGCCCTTATCGCTCTGCCAGACTGCTCTTGTTAGAAACCAACAAGCCCCTAAGAACTCTGCCTCCTGGTTACCACTCTGACTCTTCTCCTTGCTTTTCTTCTACTGTGCACATGTCACATTGTCTCTCTGCTGCTGTTCAAACTAGCAGGTCACCCCCACTTCAGGATCTGTGCTGTCTCCTCGCTAAAGTGCTATCCCCTCTAGATCTTCAAGGTTCCATCCCCCTCATCACCTTCAAATCTTTGCCTGGCCATCCTACTTTACATTGTAATACACCTGCATCCCAGCTGACCCACACATATAACACTCCTGATATACTGTTGTATTTTCCTCCATAGAATGTCAGCCCCTAAAGGACAGGGATTTTTTTCATTTCAATGCTGTTTCCCTAGTACCTGGCACATAGCAGGTGCTCAAAGCTAGAAAAGAAGTCCTTATCCAGCATCTATGGACTCCTAAATAAACACAAAAACTGTGAAACTGATTGCAAATGTTATTTGGTGTATGTACATACTTCTGGGGACAGGGTCCACCATTCATCAACTGTGACATATAGGACTAGAGCCTGTGTATGTGAGAGGAAACAATATGCAGGCCACCAGAATTCAGAGTAAACAATGAGGCGAAAGGATCCAGAAGATGGGGGACTTTCTGTTTCATCCATTTGCTAATTGGTTTCCCAATTTCCATTCAGCAATTTGCAAACTCTCCATGCGTAAGGCACAGAGATGGTTGTCATAATTAAAAAAAAAAAAAGGTTATTTATAAATAGAAAAAGAAATACCAAGGCTTTAGGTGTCAACTCAAAACTGAACAGGGTGGAAGTAGAGCAGTTTCTTGAAGAAGCCAGAGAGAGGTCCACAGAAAGGTAGTGTTCAAACCACTACAGAGGAACAGTATGAGAGAAAACTGATGCATGGCTGAAAAGAGCGGTGATGTCCACAGCTCGGAGAAGGGAAGGAGGTGGGATACACACAAGAGATGGTGTGTTTATGCTAAATACAGTAACTCTACATCCTAGATTTCAAATATTCTATCATGTCACCGTGATCAACAAAACTGTCATAGAAATTACATTTTTTGGTCCAAATTACCTGTTCCAGGTGACCCTCATAGTTATCATACAAGAATTCCTTACACTCCAAGATCATTTCTCTCTGTTCATTCGATAATGGATCCTAGGAAATAAGTGTACACATCTGACCAGTCAAATGAACTCCTGCTACCCAATGAAGTATCTTAAAGATGAGTACATTTCTGTCCTGATGATACAAGAGAGTGAATACTACTCTATGTATTTACCAAGATGCTGAGTCTCTGAGTTCTAAGGGGCTGCAGGCAGCCACAGAACACATACCCTTGATTACTGATGAACCATGGGCCTCTTGAGAAAAAGTTATCTGAAAACTACTAACAAAACAAAACAAAACCCCCAAAGCTAAAACAAAACCAAAAACTACTAATAATAACATATTATTAGTTACTAAGTACCAGAGTGTATGCTGCAGCTTCCACAATCAACCCCCAAAGCCTAAAGTGTCACAAAAAACGTTTTCTGTTAATAGAATTTAGAACTCGATGTCCCGTATCTGATCTTGCCTTACTTAGTCAAAAAGCAGGCCAGCAGAGAAGCTGCACCGAGCTGAAATCCAGACCTACTCCACTACTCCTCCGCCTGATCCCAGTTCAGGGCAAATCTATCCTTTCCTGTCCTCAGGCCCAAACCCTGGAGTCATCCTGTAATCTTCTCTCTCACTCTCTACAATTGAGTCATCAACAAATTCATGGGCTCCATTCTCAAAACTAGAATGCAACCACTTCTCACTGTGTCTGCTGCTGCAACCTTGGTCCAAATCATGCTCATTTCTCATTTGGATGATGGTAAAAACCTCCTAACTGGTTCCTATCAATTAAGGGGTGAAAGGGGTGCTTCCCAGATTTGTATGTTGAAGCTCTAACAAACCCTACACCCCATTACCTTGGAATGTGGCTGTATTTGGAAACAGGATCTTTAGTTTACTTTTTATTTTTTTTTTTAAAGATTTTATTTATTTATTCAATGTACAATGATAGTCACACAGAGAGAGAGAGGGGCAGAGACACAGGCAGAGGGAGAAGCAGGCTCCATGCACCGGGAGCCCGACGTGGGATTCAATCCCGGGTCTCCAGGATCGCGCCCCGGGCCAAAGGCAGGCGCCAAACCGCTGCGCCACCCAGGGATCCCTAGTTTACTTTTTAAAAAGATTTTAAAGTAAACTCTACACCCAATATGAGGTTCACTTACAACCTTGAGATCAAGAGTTACTTGCTTTATGGACTAGGCCAGCCAGAGGCCCTGGAGACAGGACTTTTAAAGGGTAAAGTTAGGGACACCTGGGTAGCTCAGTGGTTAAGCATCTGCCTTTGGCTCAAGGCATGATTCCTGGAGTCCTGGGATCGAGTCCCACATCGGGCTTCCTGAATGGAGCTTGCTTCTCCCTCTGTCTATGTCTCTCTCTGTGTGTCTCTCACAAATAAACAAACAAAATCTTAAAAAAAAAGGGGGGGGGGTAAATTTAGGTGGGCCCTAATCCATTTTGACTGATGTCTTTATAAGAAAAGATTAGGACACAGAGATATTTGGGATGTGTGGGCAGGGGGAAGATCATATGAGGACCAAGAGAAGGTGGCCGTCTGTAAGCCATGGAGAGATCTCAGAAGAAACCAAACCTGACACTTTGATCTTGGACTTCTAGCCTCCAGACTGTGAGGCAACCAATTTGCTGTTTAAAGGCACTCAGTCTGTGGCATTTCATCATGGTAGCCCCAGCAACTCCTGCCATCCTATCACTACCCTCCTTATACCCACAAGCCCTCAACCCTGCAACCAGTGAACTCCTGTTAAAACAACAGAACAGGAGTGCTTGGGGTGGGGCTCAGTCAGTGAAGATCTGCCCTCTGCTTGGGCTCTCTCTTCCTCTGCCCTTACCCCTGCTTTACGCTTGCACTCTGTCAAACAAATAAAAATCCAAACAAAATAAAAATAAAACAACAGAATCCATTCTTCTCTGCTCCCTTCAGAGGCCTCCCCTTTCCCCACCTCTTTCAGTCCCCACAATGGCCCTAGAGGCCTCAAAGGGGCTGCTTTGTGACCTTACCACTGCTTCTCTGACCTGCTCTCTGTTCTCCACATGATGTGCCCACAATGGCTTCCCAGCTGTTCTCACCCCAACTCCCTTTAGAGCCTCAGTCCTTCCCTGCTGGTTTCTCCAGCTTTCTTCCTTGTGGGTATGCACAGCTCTCTTAATTCCCTCAACTACTTCTTCAGCTGTCACTTCTTCAGGAGGCCTCCCGTGACCACCATATTCAGAGCTGTGGGCCATCCCCACGCCCAGTGTTCCCAAGACTGCTTTTCCGATTTTTCCACAACGCTGACCACTTTGGATATGCTACATAATTTGTTTTTTTATGGTCTAAAATATGGCAAGGATGTTTATGTGTCTTGTGTACTGCTCTTTCTTTAGGATACAGAGCAGTGCCAGGCACACAGCTGGTGCTTACTAAGCATCTGCTGAGTACGTGAATAAACCTCATTGTAATTCTTCGTGTCCCTATGGTAAAAGCAAAAGGCCGAGTTCCAGAAGACAGGGGGCCACTCTGACAGAGCACGATCTAGGAGAAGGTACATCCCTGAGGACCAGAGAAACTTAGCTTACCTAGAATCTAACTGGAAAGAAAGCAGCATTTACCTCCTGGTCCTAAGAATTTGATTTCTCAAGGAAGACAGCATTCTGTAAAACACAAGGATGAGAAAAGAATACACCATCATAAATGAGCAAATTTAGCACCAGATCATTTCACTCGAAGAACCTGAAAATGGGTAAACTGATTTCCTTAAAAGAGCAGATGGGTTTTCTTATACAATGCCTTAAATTCAATTCTGAGGTTAATCGGAATCCTACACCATCTCAGAGAACTCTACAGGAAAGGGACAAGGGAGAATCTGAAGACCACCTGCACAATCTACAGCTTCCTTGGGGATTCTAACAGCATCAAAGGAAAGGGCCCCTATCCCTAAATCTCAGTGGAAGACAACACATGCTAAGGCATCATCCTCCCAGCAGGAACTCGGGCTGCAGGAGGGACCTACAGAGCAGTAGGGAACACACACTATACCTGCATTCCCACGAAACCACTCCTTGACTATAGGCATCCTTCCTTCACTGGAGGGCATGACATCATCACACTTCTGGTTATCCAAAATTTACAGTGGCCTAAGGGGACTAGTATTTCAGCCACAAACAATTCGGAAGGTAGCCCATTACGGGCATAAAAGAAGTCAGAGAGCTCAGACTTGTCCACTGATTCCTTCCCTCGCAGCTTTAACCTGCCTATTTCAGGCCATGGAGGTTTCCGTTTCCTCAAGAACCTTTCTGCTCTGGAGGATCAGAAGCATGAAAGGAACTCCTGAGACCCAGACAACAAGTGGGCACATTTAGTTGAGGCTCTCTATGACATGGAGTCCCTACGTAGCTGCCAGTATAAAGATGACAAGTGTCATGATTCTGGTTCCAGGCTAAGATGGAGTAAACACATGCCATTTTTGTTCTCCCTCAGAATGCACTTCTGAAATCTGGACAGAATCCATGGGCTAGGCACTTAAGGCCTCTGAAAAGTAAACAGTGCGCAGGTTAAGGAAGACCAAACTTTCAAGCACAACCCAATGGGCAGTGAGTTGACTCTTCTGAATGCTGTTTCCTTCAGGGTGAACCCAATACAGCCTGAAACAAAGAAGTCAGGGAAACCATAAATTGTAGTTCAACTGGGATTTTTCAGAAAACCTATGAGCTTCTACAACAATGATTTAAAACTGACTTCAGTGGATAGAAAACCGACTTATGTATGGAAAAAGGACAAAATACCTCTGGGAGAACTCTACAGAACACAGTAATAAAGCAAAGTCAGGGTAATGGTGGCTGTAGGAAGCCCAATTTCCCGACACCTCCTTTAGAAGCTAAAGGAGCAAGAAGAAAAACAAACGCACAACACAAGCCCACATCTTCACCAAGTCACAGCTGGCCGGCTCTCAAGTGCAAGTTATGCATGCTGCCCATGAGAGCAAGGGTGGCCTGAGTATGTGGGGTGCAGACGAGGGCTCAGGGTACACAAAATCAACTGAGTTTCCTGCCAGAGAGAGAAAACCCACTCTAAGTACAAAACACATTTTGAAAGTTCTGATCAGAAAAGGGTATCAGAAAGGGACTTAACACCCACACCAGAGTAAAAGAGGCAGTCCTGGCAGGTGCTTCAGGAGAGAGTAAACAGGGAGGGAGAGGAACCAACCCTCTGGGCTGCATAGTGAAGGAGAAAAGAAAGAAAATTTAAGGGTCCTTCAAGATGAAGGGAAGATTTTTTTTTTTAGAAAAAAGGAAAATAAAAGAGACACACTCTATCTCCCCATTATCTTCAAAAAATGCCAACTCATTAAAAAAGACAAAAACCAAAAAAAAAACTTAAAAAAAAAAAAAGACAAAAACCCCACAAAACCTTACCACAATGACAAAAGTGCCAAAGTGTTACTAAATTAGCAGTCTTGTTAAACACTTTATGTTTCAATAAAACAGACATAATTCAACTAAAAGCTGAGAGAAGAAAAAGAAAGTGGCCTCACTAGTTAGTGCATTAATGGCAGACAGGAGGAAAGGGTTCCTACTAAAAACTGAAAAACCAGATAATTAAAGGCTCAATAAGAAAATGGGACTAACATCACAAAAGATCTATGCCATGATAACAAAAACCAAACATTCTAAAAACATTTTTAATGAAAGAGCAATGAAAACACAACAAGTAGCTGAAAAATTAGGACAAGTATAAACAATATGATCATGCGGAGACCAAATATATCAATCATCAATGCATGCGAAGGAGTTTGGCTCACCTCTTCAAATGTTTTTACCATGGTTCACAAAGCAAGATCCAACTACATGCCAACTACAACAGATGTTTAAAGACTCAAAAAGGCTGAAACTAAAGGGACAGAAAAAGGATCACAGGCAAAAAAAAAAAAAACAAAAAAACAAAAAAAAACCCACAGGTAAATAGAAAGAATAAAGGAAGGCCCTGAAAAAAAATAAAAATAAAAAAAAAAATAAAGGAAGGCCCTGTATCCAAGATATCAAGAAGAGAAGAACTCAGGCTGAAAAATATTAGACATGATGAATAACTTTTTAATGTTGAAAGCCGTAATTAAAATAGAGCTTGTAAGTTATAATTTTGAACCAAGTTACACAGCAGTCACCCTTACAAAGCAAAAACTACAAGAGATAACAAGAAATACAGATAAAAACATTAATAATAAAACAACATGCCACTATCAGTAAAGACTTACAAAGCAGAACAAAAATAAATAATGATGCAGAAGACCTAGATAATCTAATTATCAAGTAAATCTTAAGAATAGCTATGGAAACTTATGCCCTAATAATACGAAGTAAACTTTTTTCTCAGGCACATGTGACTCAGTCACAGAATCCTGTCATGTATTAGGTCACAGAGACAACATCAGTAAGTTCCATAAAGTGACATGAAACTAAAAATTTATTAAAATGCAAAATTTAAAAAGCCCCTCCTAAGTGGGGAAAATAAGCTATTAAGACAACTCTTCAGCAAATGGGGAGATGAAACGAAATTTCTTTTTTTTTAAATTTTATTTATTGAGAGAGAGCACGATAGGGGATGGGGAGAGAGAGAACCAGACTTCCCACTGAGCAGGGAGCCCCATGAGGAGTTCCATCCCAGAACCCCAAGATCATGACTTGACCCAAAGGCAGAAGGCAGGCACTTAACCAAATGAGCCACAGAGGCACCCCTGAAATAAAATTTCTAAATATTGATAATTAAAACTATTACAGATTATAATCTATAGAGTAAACTTAAAGCAGTGATCCAGGAATGTTCATAGTCTTACTTTTATATCAATAAAAAGATTAAATGAACAAACACTAAATTCTCAGATCAAAGAACTAAGAGAAAGGTAAATCAAAGGAAATTAAGGAAGAAAATAAAAATAAAAATGGAAATCAGTGAACTAAAGAGAAAAGCAACCTAATTATAAATCAAAATCCTACTTATTTGGAAAAACTTAAATGATTTAATGAAGACAAAGAAAATGTACATATTTATTAAAAAAGAAAAGGAATTAATAACAAGTAAAACAAAAAAACCCCACATACACAAAACATCACTTTGCAGACTTCTACACAAATAAATGGGATAACCTATGAAACACTGTTTCCTGGGAAAAACCTAATTTACCAAAATCACACTTATCAGAGACAGAAAGTTTTAAAACACTAATATGCACAGAATAAACAGAAGATTATTAAGGAATTATCCCACAAAAAAGCACTAGATCGACATCATTTCTAAAGGGTATTCTAACAAACTTACCAAGACCAAATAAACTCAATGCTGCAAAAATGTTTTCCAGAATACCAAAAATTAGAAATACTGCTAGTCTTTTGTGAAAATAGCTTAATGTTGACAACTAAATCTGATGAAAAGTATAAAAATGTTTATAGCCCAGTATTAGTGTGAAAAATACTAATAAAAATCTAAAACCATATTAAAAGTAACATCACAAGAAAGATGAACTTATTCAAATGTAAGATTTGTTCAAATATTAGGAAATCCATTAATATGATACCATATATTAACTGATCTATGGAGATAAATCATGACTATCATCATAGATGCTGAAGGAACTCACAACAGAAATCAACATCTATTCCTAATGAAAATACTCAAAGTAGGAATTGATGGACTTCCTTTTAAATAATAAATTATACATTCTTTGGTCTAACAGCTAGTATCTAAGTGAGAAAAACTAGTCATTTCCAGTAAGATCAGAACAAGTCAAGAACAATCACTATCTCTTCTGTTACTAAACACTAACTTGGAAGTATTAGCTAATGCAATAAGAAAATAAAAATCAATTAGAAGTATAATAATAGAAAAGAAATAAATTTATATCTGTTTGGAGATATAGGTTATAATTCAAAAACCCTAGAGAGAATCAACATTAAAATTGACTCAAAGGGGAGGGATACCTGGGTGGCTCAGTCAGTTGAGCATCTATCTGCCTTAGGCCTGGGACTTGATCTCTGGGTCCTTGGATCTAGCTCCACCTCCAGCTCAGCAGGGAGTCTGCTTCTCACTCACCCTTCGCTCCCCTGCTCCTGCTCTCCTGTGCTCTATCTCAAATGAATACATAAATAAAATCTAAAAAAAAAACTGACTCAAAGGAATTCAGCAAGGCAGCAGGATATAATACACACAGAAATGAACAGCACTTTTTTGTACACAAATAACTAGAGTATACAATGATAGAGAATACTCTTTGTACAACAAAATATGAAATACTTAAAGATAAATTAAACAATAATTATGTAAAATGAAGAAGAGGAAAACTTTCAAACACTACTGAAAGACCCAAGAGTACACTTAAACAAATGGAAAGATATCTTTTTGGATAGATTAATTCAGTATGATGAAGATGTTAGTTCCTCCTAAAAAGACTTATAAACTAATACAATTCCAACAAAAATAATAAACTTCTTCATGGAACGAGACCAAAGGTGGGTAAACTATGGCCACAGGTAACTCTGGCCTGCAGCCTAGCCTTTTTATAAAGTTTTCCTGAAACAAGGTAACACTTATTCATGAATGTATTGCTCATGGCTTCTTTCACACAAGCAGAGTTAATTAGTTGAACAGAGACCATATGGCCCCCAAAGCCTAAAGTATATACTTTCTGAGACTTTACAAAAAAAATCAACAATGCCTGAGCTAGTTATTACTCAGATTCACTTGGAAAAACCAACATGCAAGAGTAGCTAAGAAACGATGAAAAGATTGAGAGGTGATTGATAATCCCAGGAGACATTAAAATATACCATAAAGCCTCTATATTTAAAAAAATGTCATTCTGGTACATAAATACATAAAAAGATAAGTGGAATAGAATAGAAAATCATATACAGAAATTTAGTATATAATAAAGATGATGTCTCAAATCACCAGGAAAATAATGCATTTTTAAATAAATGATTAAACGATTAGATTAAATAATTAGAACATCAGGATAGTCACATGGAAGTTGATACAACTGATCTATACCCCATACCACATACCAAAATCAACTCCACACTGATCAAAGATGTGAATTTACAAACTGAAATCATACACATACTGAACATACAGGTAATTTCAGTGTATAGAAAGGTTTTTGGCTTATGATACAAAATTGGCCATTTGAAAAAAATAAAAACATTTTTGCATGTAAAAAGAATTGCAATAAATGTACCACTCTGGGCTGAGATGTTGATAGCTGGGGAGGCTGGGGTCGGTGGGTGGAGGGTGGCAGAGGACATACAGCAACAATATGTACTCAACTCAATTTTGCTGTGAACCTCAAAGTACTCTAAAAAAAGTCTATTTTTAAAAAATGAAATAATTGAAAAGGGTATGGGAAATGCCCAATCAATTTGACATACACTAAAAAGTATGACAACCCATTTTGTTGTCAAAACCGTGGGGAAATAAGACACTTTCATATGTTGCTAGAGGTAACACCAATTGGTACAACCTCTGGAGGGGAATTTGACAATGTAACTAATAAAACTAAATGCATGTATGCTTCAAAGTATTGGTTATTTTATGATTTCTAATAAAACTAAATATGCATTTCTATCTGACTCAGAATTCCATTACTAGAACTTGACTCTGAAGATACACCTCCAACAATATAAAAATATACAAGCATAAGGTTAGTCACCGTAGCAATGTTTGTAACTTGAATATATTTAAAACAACTTAAATACCCATACGTAAGAAAGTGGTTGAACAAACTCAGTATAGGCACATATAATGGAGTACTATGAAGCTGTAAAAGAATGAAGAAAACCTTTATGAATTGACGTCGAGTGATTTTCAGGATATTCCATAAACTTTAAAAACAATGGTATAAAAAAGCATGCTACATTTTGTATAAGAATGAAGTAAAAATAAAAAAATACACGTGTATGTGTGGGCACCTGGGTAGCTTGCCTCTTGGTTTTGGCTCAGGTTATGATCTCAGGGTTGTGGGACCTAGTCCCCGTTTGGGCTCTGTGATGACCTTGGAGCCTGCTTGGGGGTTCTCTTTCTCCTTCTGCCCTCCCCCTGCTGATGCTCTCTCAAATAAATAAATAAATAAATAAATAAATAATAAATAGATAGATAGATAGATAGATAAATAAATAAATAAATAAATAAATAAATAAATAAATAAATAAAACAACTATAAATCCTTTCATTTGGCCAAAAATAACTCTTTTTTTAAAGATTATTTATTTATTCATGATAGTCACAGAGAGAGGAGAGAGAGGCAGAGACACAGGCAGAGGGAGAAGCAGGCTCCACGCCGGGAGCCCGACGTGGGACTCGATCCCGTGACTCCGGGATCACGCCCTGGGCCAAAGGCAGGTGGTAAACCGCTGAGCCACCAGGGATCCCAGGCCAAAAGAACTTTGCAAAAGGTTAAAGAAACTAATGCATGTGCTTATCACCACAAGGTAGGTGAAATGGGATTAAAAGGACCAGCAAATGGCATCAGTGTCAATAGGTCAAGGACTATACATTTTTGTAACACACTCAACATTTTTACTTTTAGAACTGTTACATTTCACACATTCAATAAAACAGACAAGAGAGAAATGTTAAAATATAATACAAACAAAAACAAATGAGTCTGCTTTTCAAATGATTAAACACCCAGAAGGGAAAAAAACAACTCAAATAGCACTTTAATACAGTCTTAGGATTATATAAACTCAAGCTAAACATAAAAGAACTATAAACAATTACTAAATTCTCATTAGTGGGGCTTTTTTCTCTCCTGTGGTATAGATATATTACTTAGAGTATACCCTAGAACTGAACAAGTATATACTTTGGGTAAAATGGCACACAGATTCCTCTTTCAGAGAAGGGAATTATAAATATAGAAAAGGCAAAGGCAAGAATGAACTCTGTAGTGATTAAATGGAATTAGAAGTATCAGTATGAGGCCAAGGTTTTATAGTATATATGAAAACAAAGGTGTGTATGTGTCAAAGTATGTGTTTATTTTATTTTTCTAATGACGTCTGCTGAAAGGTTATATAAAGAATGAAATCCTAGTAGTAATGTGCATACTAAACACTCAGGTCTTGGTTTCTAAACACATTCTCCACTTAATGCTATCAGGGCTCCTGGAGTAATGGCTGATTCCCGGGCTTAGAAAGTATAAGATGAACCCAGAACATCTTATTGTGCCAGGTAAGAAGTGCTCAAATAGTGGTGACAATATGCCAAAAGGACCCAGGAGCCAGGCCGAAGGGGCTGCTACTGTACAAATCTGGAACAAACAGAACATCAAAATAAATATTGACTATGATAAGTTTTTTTTTTCCAAGATTTATTTATTTATTTTATGATAGACATAGAGAGAGAGAGGCAAAGACACAGGAGGAGGGAGAAGCAGGCTCCATGCAGGGAGCCCAATGCGGGACTCAATCCGGGGACTCCAGGATCACGCCCTGGGCCAAAGGCAGGCGCCAAACCGCTGAGCCACCCAGGGATCCCCTGACTGTAATAAGTTAATAACACAATAAGAATCCATACAGATTCAAAAAAAGTGAAAATGGAGAAGGGAGTTTTTCTTATTTTAAAAAAGTCAATAAGTAAATGTAGAAGAAATGATGGAATTTTAAAAACCACCATGTCAAAAAAATAAATAAATAAAAATAAAAATAAATAAAAATAAAAATAAAAACCACCATGTCCAATCAAAACTAGAGTATTTAATTGTTTCAGGTAGAAATCTAGTGGGTGAAAAGTTTATGAGATCAGGATATTTATACAATCTGAAAGTATCTCCCTACTAGATATTTAATAATTATGAGACAAGAGTACTTCACAGTACCGAAACTTACAGAAACCTGGAAGATACCACCTTAACCAAATGATCAAAGTTACTATTACCAGTAACACGATGTCCAAGTTACCCAACAGAAGGTAAAGAACAGAATAGGACATCACCTCTGTGCTATCTTGCCAAAAATGTATAACCTAAATATGCGGAAACATCAGACAAACCAAATTGAGGGAAATTCTACTAAATACATGACCTAACCTCTTAAAAAAAAAAAGCCAATGGGGCACTTGAGTGGTTCAGTCAGTTAAGCAGCTGCCTTCAGCTCAAGTCACAATCTCAGGGTCCTGGGATAGAACCCTGGGCATGGGGCACCCTGCTCAGTGGAGAGTCTGTTTCTCCCTCTCCCGCTTCCCCTGCTTCTGCTCTCTCTCTCTCCGTCTTGTTCTCAAATAAATAAATAAATAAGATCTTAAAAAAAAAAAAACAAAAGAAAAAAGTCAAGGTCTGAGGACATATATTCCATGATAAAGAAGACATGACAATTAAATGAAATGGGGAATGATGGACTGATCTTGGGCAACAAAAACTGGTTTCTTCCCTTTCCTGAAAAGGACACTAGTGGAACAATTGACTCAACTTGAATAAGATAATAGTGTTATATGAGTTTTAATTTCCTAGCTTTGATAGCTGTAATGGTAAGGAGAACAGCCTTGTTTTCAGGAAATAAACTGCTGCGTATTTAGGACAGGCATTCTCAACTGGGGTTCTAGGAAAGAATGAAGCTCTATAGGAAACAATTTGAGTATTTTTTCAATTCTCTCAAGAATGGCATGTAACTAGGAGCACTGGACATGCATAGGAGAGAAGTTAATTCACTACATACTTTTAGGGCTTAATTCTCTTAAGACTTTAGGGCTTAGCATGTCATAAGACTTTAGCGCTTAATACTCTCATAGTTTGAGGAGAATCATTATGTCTATAACCTAGTCTTAAAGGGTTCAGGGAAAACATATATATATATGTGTGTGTATATATATATATATATATATATATATATATATGTGTATATAGAGACACATAGAATCATAGAGTGAATACAGTAAAATGTTAACATTCAGGACCATGGACAAAAGGTATATAAGCATTCTTTGTACTACTCTGCAACTTTTTCTTACGTCCGAAATTATTTCAAAATGAGAAGGTATTTTAGTTTGTTTAAAAGAACATGAGAGCTGAGAGTTGATATATTGTACTAGTTAAAACTGAATGTTCAAGTTCTGGAATCAGATTTTGGTTCAAATTCCCACTATGCTTCTCTGTAGCTGCAAGAACTTGGGTAAATTACTTAACTTCCTTCAGCTTCAATTTCCCCTTTGATAAAATAGGAAAGATCCCATTACATGCCTCAAGAAGCTGCCATGAGAACTCAGACATCACCACGAAAGGACTCAGCTCAGTACCTATGTCTCTACAGATACTCAATAAATGACAGGTTCTATTATTTTCTTAATTTCATCTTCACACACACAAAAACCCTCTTTATCCAGTCCATCCTCTGCATCTGCCTCGTGTAAAGCTTTGCTCAGAATCCACTAAAAATTAACTAAATCATAAGTAATAAAATAACTCAGCCAGTTAACAATGAATATGGAGATTCTGCAAAAGCTAGAAAAACAGTAATGGATAAATATTAGGAGAAAAAAGAAAAATTCAGAATCAAAACCAAGTAAAGATATGCAGGCATATGGACAAATAGCTAGTAGAAGACAGTAGAGACTGTGGAAGCTTTGTCTTTTAAAATGTGTATTACTGCTCAGGTCAAAAGTACAGCAGAATGGAAATAAAGGATTCTGAGTTTGGCAATAGCCTGGTAAATGAAATCAGAGTCTTGCCTAAAGTTATCAGCCCAGGATATTGTATTTATCCTAAGTAGCCAATAAACTGTGGGACACCAAAAAGAAAAAAATTAAAAAATTAGGAAAATCATTTTCTCATTCCTATCTAAGTCTTTAGAAGCCAGCACCTAGAAAATAAAACACTCTGGTTTGTCAAAACTTAAAGTAGACCATGACACTTCCCTAGCTCAAGATATTATCATTTCCTATCACACTCAGAATAAAACCCAGTTCTCACTGTTCTACATAATGTGGCACCTCCAACTATCTTTACCCTCACGAACCATCTTGGAACTTCTGCACTTGTTCCCTCTGCCTGGGACATTCTTCCCCCAGGTAGCTTGCTTCTTTCTTTGATCCAAGTCTCTGCCTGAAAATTAATTCCTCAAAAGGAGGCACATCCTGACTACTTTATATAAAATAGCTATGTCCTCTTATTCTCTTTTATTTCTCTTCACAGCACTTTTCATTCTCCAACTTTATGGTACATATTTTATATCTGTTCATTTGTTTCTCTCTCCTAGTAGACTTTCATTAGGGTTAGGACTTAGTATTTCATTCACTGCACTATCCCTATACTCTAGAACACATTTGTTGAATGAATGAAAAATATGAATAAATACCAGAGCAACAAAAAGGACCGACCACCATAATTCTTAGGGCCCCCATAGCAATGCAACAGGCCAGGCTGGCAGTCCTGGCTGGTCCATCTGGCAATCTCAAACATATCCTGTGTGTCCTAGCTTCAGGGTGCCCTCCTCCAAGAGGTTTATCCTACCTCACCCTAGGGGGAGACTGGTTCTCTCTTCCATGGCTAGGGTCAGAGTGTGCACAATAAGCAGGCATGCAATAGAAGTCCAAACAGAGAATCTGAGTATTGAACTTCAAAGCTCAAGGTTATTCTTACAGTTGAAGGATATATGGGACAAGCAAAGTCGATAAGGCATTAATCTAAAAAACAGATAATGCTTATTGTATCAGGCCCGAGGCGATACATTTATCATTTATCTTTCATTGACTGCATGGATTATCTCATTTAATCTTCCCAAGAGCTTGGTAAAATAGGTATTAATACCAATATTTGCACTTAACAGAAAACCTTATGCGTAGGGCAATTAAATAATTACTCAAGAACTCATGGCTATTAGGTAGCATGGCAATGATTGAAATTTCAATCTTCTAACTAAGGAAGCTGCCTAAGCATTGGGCATACTGCCTTTTTTGGGCTGGAAATCAATCAAGAAGCAATTGCTACAAGCCTACTGCGAATACATATGTGGGAAAGAAGTAGAAAATACACTTAAATTGGCAGAATAGGATCCAGTTTTAACACTATCTCAGGACCTAAGAAAGTATCAATCTCTTTTTCCTGTTATCTTCTTCCAATCCTTCTTGTCCTCCCCCACCTCCTGCTCCCAAATCCATATTTATAGAGAAACATGTAGTCTGGTATGCCACTTACCATTAACAAAGATTGAAGATGGCCTTCCTTTGGCTTCAAAAAGTCTCTAGTCTGTAAGTATTCACAATACTCAATGCTTCCCTCTCCTAGAGAAAAAACCAATAATGTAGAAATTTATAATTTTTTGGTGAAATTTATATATCTTTCTGGAGCTGGACGTCTAAATATTGGTCCCATTTACGCCCCAGTCTGGTCAACATCCTTCAATCACATCTAACTCTTCCCACAATTGCTTACATTCCGTTTCTCCTGCAAGAAATAGCTGCCACTGGTAGCCATCACTTCCTTCCCAAGCAGCCCTAGACAAAACATCAAGAATCCTTCTGGATGATGACTAACTTTCTTAGGAAAACTCTGAGTCTTGTTTTACTTGTCTAAAATATTTTTTTGCTCATTTTTCGTTTGCATTATCTCCACTTCTAAGGTCAAGGACCCATTCATTATTCGACCACAATACATCCCAAGACACACCAGTAAGTGTATATAATACACTTCTCCAAACATAGTTATGAATGGTTAAAAAACGGTATTCTTCTGCATATAGATTTGAGTACAACAGAACTAATCTCCGCCTTAAAAGACGGGGCGGGGGGGGGGGGCTTCATTCAATGTCCTTGGGTTTTTCCCCAACGGGAGAGATACAGATCGCTCAGAAAAGTGCCCGGTAATGTTTATTGTTATCCTCTCCAGGAAGGACCGGACTGAGCTGCTCTTCTTTCAACTTTTCATTGACCGTCTTTCAGTCCGCTGTCTGGGCGGGGGCGAGGCGGGGGAGGGGATACGGACCCCGCTCGGCAGCCGGCTGCAGGGGCCCAGGGACCGTGGAGGGCGTGGGGTGGTCGGTCTCCGGTCCGGCCGCGACCCCCCCCCCGCCCCTGGGCCCCGCGGCCGCGCCCCTCCCAGGCCCCACCGGCCCGGCTTACCCCGGCGGCCGCAGGCACCGCCCCTCCGCCTAGGACCGCACTTCCGGTTAGTCTTCGGACACTCGGGTTTGGGTTTCCCGGCAGCCGCAGGCTTCGCGGCGGCGGACCCCAGGGCCCACCTTCGGGAAGAGAAAGAAAGCAAACCTGGGGAGCCGACGAGAGCCAGAAGCAGCTTCCTTTGCGCGGCTCGGGAGGGGAGCCGAGGCCAGGCCGCCCAAGGAGCGCTTTAAGGGCCGACAAGGCCGGATCCGCGAGCCTTTTCAACCAGGCTGGGAAGCAGCCGGCGTAGCCCCGCCCCCTAGAGTCACATGACCACCCCTGCTCCGGAGGCTGGGGCGCCCCGCCCCCGGCCTCTGGGCCAATGGGAGATGAGCTTCTGTGAGGGGGCGGGGCCTCGGGGCGCCTGCGCTCCGGGCCGCCGGTGGTTCGGGGCGGGGCGGCCAACAGCCCGGGGCCTGCGAGACCCCTGGGGTGCTGGGTTGAGGGCGGGCTCCCTTACCGCTTTGAAGAGAAACGACGTAGTTTCTGTTCCAGTGTCTGCCTTCTGTGCTCTTTCCTGAAAAGCAATTAAAAGAGGACTCGAGCCAGAAGTAGCGTCACGGAGACGAGGGCCACCCTGAGAACACCCGGAAGGATCCGGGAGAGATGGAGGCTCCCGGAGCGCGGCGGAAGCGCTCAGCCACCCGAGATGGGGCTGGCGAAACGGAGGAAGTACTTTACCGGGGGTGCTGGTAGCAGCCGCGCGGAGGATGGGACCGCCCGGGATCACGGGGGTCCCCGGTCCTGCTGCTGGGCTGCAGTCAACGAAGACCAATCACTTTTGTTTGGGTTGGAGCAGAAATAAGATTGCCTGCACAGTGAGAAATCTGTGAAGGTCTGCTTTCCCTGTTCGATTGTTCAGGGAACAAAAGTTTTTAAAAGGCCCTCAGACAGCAAAGAGGGAGGATAAATACTAAGAAAATAAAGGAGGAAAGGCTGGGGGAGGTAGCCAGGGACCTGACCTGGATTGTGAGCTCAGTACTGGGGCTGGGGAGCGGTGAAAACATCAGTGTTTTACCAGTCACGCCTTCAGGAGTAGCCAGTCATGTTTCTAATCCTGGAATTCTCCAGAGGAGCTGCAGTTCATTTTAATTTCATATATATTTTTAAAGATTTATTTAGAGAGCGTACAAGTAGGGGAAGAGACAGAGGGACCGACTCTTGAGCAAACTCCGCACTGACAGGGGAGCCCAACACAGGGCTTGACCTCAGGACCCTGAGATCATGACCTGAGCTGAAATCAAGAGTGGGTCTCTTAACCTAGGAGTCATCCAGGCGCCCCTTTTTAATGAGAACTAAGGCCAAAATATTCTATCTATCCAGAGTCGTCTTAATATTTGAAATAACAACTTTTAAATTGATATATGTGGTGTGTTCCAGACACTGTTCTAAACACTTTATATGTGTTATCATATTAGCTTGTAACACAAATTCTGATATGTATTATTATTTTTATCTTAGAAGGGAACTGGTGCACGCAGAGATTAAGTGACTTGCCCAAGATCACACATTTAGTCACTGGTGAAGCTGAAAGATGAACAGTCTGATACCAGAGCCTGTGCTTGCACCCGCTCTATTTGTATGGCTACCTGGATAGTGGTGAGTGTATTCTGGGAAAGTACTGTAGTAAAAATCAAGCAAATGGTTCTGATCCCTGCACTCCATGTAGGAAGGATTCAGTACATGTTGAACTCTTCAGCCTTTTCTTTCAAGAGACATTGGCCCAATCAAAGTGCTCATCCTATTTATTGTTTCATTCACTCAACAGGTGTTTCTCAAGCACTGCCAATTCATGTGACTATATTGGATTTTAGGAATTTGTTTTTTATTTTTAAAAATATTTTATTTATTTATTCATGAAAGACACACACACACAGAGAGAGAGGGGGGTAGAGACACAGGCAGAGGGAGCAGCAGGCTCCACCTAACCCCGGGACTCCAGGATCATGCCCTGAGCCAAAGGAAGGCGCCAAACCGCTGAGCCACCCCTGGATCCCAGATCTTAGGAATTTAAAGATGAGTGAGACTCAGTCCCATTCCTCTAATGGCTCACATCCTAGCATGGAGACAGCAGGGGCCATAAGTGGTATGACAGAGGTAGAAGTTCCATAATATATTCTGGGAGCATAGATAAGGAGTACCTAAGATTTTTTTTTTAAGTACATAAGAATTTGAGAAAAGTTCAGAAAAGCCTCGGCGGGGGTGGGGGTGGGGGTGGGGGGAGGGACGAAATAGGAGGTGGAGCTTAAAAGAACAGAAGCAATGAGATGAGACTGGAATGAAAGATGGGAAAAAAGAGATACTTGAATGTGATTTCAATTAATGGATTTATCCATTAATTTCCATTAATTTAATGGAAGCTCTTCATGAGATAGCTTAATTATTTTCAAACTTAAAATCTTTAGAAATAATGGTTTTATTTTTATTAGTTATTTAGAAAGATGATTTTACTTTAAAATACAGAAGCAAAACAGGAAGCTGGGAGAAAAGGATAAAGAATAAGGAGTAGCCAGCAAATTATGAGGAAAATGAACAAACAAAAACGGGTCAGGACAACCAAGGGAGGAGAGTTTCAATTAAAAGTTTGACAACAGGGGCTCCTGGGTGGCTCAGTCAGTTATGTGTCGGCTTTCAGCTAGGGTCATGATCCCAGTATATCGGGCTCTTTACTCAGTGGGGAGCCTGCTTCTCCCTTTCTGTCTGCCTACTGCTTCCCCTGCTTGTGTTCTCTGTCAAATAAATAAAATATTTAAAAATAACAATAAAAGAATAAAACGTTGACAACAGCAATGTCATATGTTATAGAGATCAGTTGGGAATTCCTATATTCTAGGCATGTTATAAAGCTCCTTATACCTACTAACTCAATCATCCAAGAACCCTTTGCTGTTTAATCCTCACAAAAACCCCATCCTAGGGATGATGGAAATGGAAGTACAAGGAAGTTCAGTGTTTTGTGCAAAATCATGCTGCTGGTACGTGGCAGAATGGGGATGTAAACCCTGGCAGTCTGGCTTCCTGAGTCTGTGCTGGTTACCATTACCTTATACTCTCTCTCTCTGAAGAGGATCTATGGAATTTAGGATAACCAGGAGTCTTTTGTGTTTAATAGGGGCAGCTTGCGTGCAGTATGGTGGAAAGGGAAGAAGGGGACACAGGTTGTATCATTTCTTTCCAGAATCTTGGTTATAAAAATGAACGATGAAAGGCCATCTCTACTGCAGAACATAGGACTACTAGAGGGAGTAGGGCCTACAGCTTCAGGGTGAAAGAGATTTGAATATGTTGCTAAAGGGAAAATGGCAGTGGAGAGGATGGAGATTCGGGAAAGGAGTATCTGAGGCCACTCAGGAGATAGGAGAAGCTAGGTTCTAAAATATCAGGGGAATCAATCCTTTAACCGAGAAAGAGTCTGAGATCAGAGGAAGGAAAATACATCTGCACTGCTCGGGGCTTGTTCAGAAACACTTTTAGGATTTGGAGGGAGGAATCCTAACTAGCCACAGGTACCTTACTCATCAGGCATCCAATTTGTTATATTAGTCATTCACTAAAACCCTGATTCAGCAGAGTTATAGTCTCACAAAGGTGTCTTCTGTTTGATGTACTCCAAAGTCAACAACCAACAGCACATTTTAAAAAAATCACCATCTTGCTGGTTCAACAATTCCAAGAGGATAGCATCGCTGTCCTTCATGTTTTGATTTCCTAGGGCAGCTCAGATTTTCTCACTGAGGAACACCCAAGCAAGAGGAAAATGAGCAGACACCCCAAAGTGGCTTGTCACAGGTATCAAATTAATTTGAGGATCTCATTTTATCTTTTTGTTGTTAAGCCACAGCAATTGCTTCACTGTTAAAAGTATTTATTTTTAACTAAGTATTTTAGGTCACACAAAAGTTGGGAAGAGAAAGATGGATGTCAACTAGCCCATGTCCAAATCTGAGGACAAAGAGCTGCCTAAAGAAATGAGTAGCTGGAACAAACCACAGAGATCACAATGGCCACTGACCAGTGGAGTCAGCTTCCTGGGTGCACATTCACAAGCACCACTGGGGTGTAGTGAGGGCAGCAAAGCTGCTGGCCCCGGTCATTACAACTTTTTAGGAAAGGAGAAGCATGAGCTCCCTCTTCAGACACGGCCTTGATGCATTTGTGCTCCTTCCTGGCCCTCTCCCAATCCATGGCATTGAATTCCTCAGTGGCCATGCTCCACACACCACTCTCCTCCAGGCGGGCAGCATGTGGCAATTCCAAAACCTCCAGGGTGTGAGCAGGATATGTAAAAGCTCTGAATGCCACAGCTCTCACAGAAGTGTGATGAGAAAAAAAGTCTCGAAAGACCTCATACACAAGGGAAGCCATTTTAAATTTCTTTCTAAGTTAGCATGAGTACCTAAATGTGGTTCAAACCCAAAGCCTAATTTATGGCCCACCACACATGCGTTGTACATCTGCTTTGTAAATGAGTAGCCTGAAGGAAAATCAACTTATCTTTGAGCTGTCAATGTTCCTACCACTGGCATTCCTTTGCTATAAAACTCATTCCTGCCTATGTGCTAATCTATGATCTTCTAAGCTCCTACAAGATGTAAAAAAGTATATAACCCTGTAAAAACTGTTCATTCTCCAGAATATTTTCTAATCTGTGAACAGTGTGTTTCCCTGGCAGCTGGCCTAAGTTGGGCTCAAGTAAAACACTTTCTTACTTTTAGAGATTCTAAAAGGCTTGTTCATTTGGCATGGGCCAGTGTGCTAGGCTTTGTTGTGCTTTGAGTGTATATGTGGTTATGCCCTTAGCTCCCTTCAGGAGCTTGGTGAGAGAAGCCTGAGCAATGAAGTATCTGTTCTGCTGTTTCTTGCAGATACTGCAATTGCAATCAGAAAGGTACATGTCTGGAAGATGGCACCGAAGGCAAAGAAGGAAGCCCCTGCCCCTCCCAAAGCCGAAGCCAAAGCAAACACTTTGAAAGCTAAGAAAGCGGTGCTGAGAGGCGTGCACAGTCACAAAAAAAGAAGATCCATGTCACCTACATTCCAACGACCCAAGACTCTGCATCTCCGAAGGCAGCCCAAATATCTTTGAAAGAGTGCCCCCAGGAGAAACAAGCTTGATCACTATGCCATCATCAAGTTCCCCCTGACTACTGAGTCAGCCATGAAGAAAATAGAAGACAACAACACACTTGTGTTCATTGTGGATGTCAAGGCCAATAAGCACCAGATCAAACAGACTGTGAAGAAGCTCTATGACATTGATGTGGCCAAGGTTAACACCTTGATCAGGCCTGATGGAGAGAAGAAAGCATATGTTCGACTGGCTCCTGACTATGATGCTTTGGATGTTGCCAACAAAATTGGGATCATCTAAACTGAGTCTAGCCGGCTATAAATTTAAATATAAATTTTTTCACCATAAAAAAAAAGAAAGGTACAAGTCTGCTGAGACCCAAATGTTAAAGTGTCCTGCTCTGCATTGGCAGCCTCCTGAGTGTTATCCCAAGGCATCCTGCAGCAGCTCAGTGGCCCACTGGCAGGGTAGTGCCTGACAGCTCCTGGAAAGTCTTCCACTGGTCACCAGGAGAAGAGAGCTGCTGTCCAGGGCCACCTCCTGGGCCCAGTGACCACTATCTCCATTGCTGCTTGTTCTGTGGGTGCCTCACTGGCCACAGCTCCCACTCCCAGCTGGCCTGTGGAGTGCTATTTGTGGCTGGTGTTCAGGCCTTGGAGATCCAGCTGCTTCTGCCCCAGGTGGCTTGGTGGCCCTGCTGCTCCTTGCTGAGAGCATTAATTTAGGAGTCTCATTTTATCTTTAAAAGTCATGCAGTTTACATTCTACTCTATAATCTAGTTGGGCACTAGAGACAGAAAATAAGAGACTGGTTCCTTACTCTTTAGAAATCATATTTTATTTTTTTAAAGATTTTATTTATTTATTCATAGACACACACACACAGACACACACACACACGTGCGCACACACACAGGCAGAGATACAGGCAGAGGGAGAAGCAGGCTTCATACAAGGAGCCTGACATGGGACTCCATCCCAGGTCTCCAGGATCACGCCCTGGGCTGAAGGTGGTGCTAAACCACTGAGCCACCCAGGCTGCCCTAGAAATCATATTTTAAAATGAAATAGATGCATGCCTCACTCAGGTGGCAAACTATTAGTCTCCTTGCCATATTTAGGCAGGTAACACCAAGCAGTTGTGACTTTCTTTTCCACTCAACAAAAACTTGGACTCAGGTTCTTCCTCGATACAGTATTCACTCAGGTTCACCTCGATACAGTCCATCCACAGAATGGACTTTGATTTGGGAAATCTCTATGTATAAGAGACAAGTTTAATTCAATAAGCTATGCGTTGGAGGAAAGATCAGTGCAAAGTGCAGTAAGAGCACTGAAGGAAGGGGTTTTCTGCTTGGACGGATCTAAGGGAACTTTACAACAGGAGGTATTCAGTCTGTGACTTGCTCTGGCTTTGCTCTACAAAGTCTTCAGGGGTCCCAGTTCCTTCCAACTTATATTCCATCATCCCTTGTCCGGTAGGTAGATTTCTAGTCGTCACATTCAGATTTTAGATAGAAACATGGAGGAAGAGACAAGAAAAGGTGAAGGGTTGTGGGCCAGCTCTTATTAAAAGAAGTCTCCAAGAAGCCACAGCTCAGGCAGCCCGCCCTCATCTCCTTGGCCAGACCTTAGTCACATAGCCACACCTACATGTAAGTTCCATTCCTATAGAAGAAGATGCATATGGACATTACATGGGGCCAGGGTGGGGGATGGGAAGGAGGGGGAAAATGGTTGTTTTGTTAAGTAAATGTTGGAAATACTGGATTCTATTAAATGGTCTATTTTTATTTTCAGTGTGACTCTTGTATGCCCAACCCCTGACGTGTAATATATATGTCTTCTTCCATAGGAATAGAACCTCCTATAATTAAGAAAATGGACAGCAGAATAAGACTTAATTCCCTTACAGCAAGGGAGGATGAAGAGGGATATCCACTGAGTAAGAGGGATAAGAGAGGTTAAAACAACAACAACAAAACCTCAAAAAACTAGAGAGAATCAGCTTAGGGAAGCAACAAGAAATAAAGCTAGTAGTATGCGGGGTCCAGTACATAGGGAGGGAGTGGGTTATATGGGGAAGGCAGAACTTCTTTTTTTTTTTAAGATTTTATTTATTTATTCATAGACACAGAGAGAGGGGCAGAGACACAGACAGAGGGAGAAGCAGGCTCTATGCAGGGAGCCCGATGTGGGACTCGATTCTGGGTCTCCAGGATCACACCCCAGGCTGCAGGCGGCGCCAAACTGCTGTGCCACTGGGGCTGCCCAAGGCAGAACTTTGCGCAATCTGATAGAAAGCAACTGGAGATTTGGCCATATCCAAAATCTCCTTTCAAAAGAGCTCAAGTGGAAGGAGCTAGCTCAGGCCTGCCAGGGAGAAACAGCAGAGGGATGTTCCTAAGCATGTCTTGTCCTATGCCATCACTGGCTCCATTCCAATCTTCACCAGAACATGAATCTCTCCCAAGAAGAACCCAAGGAAGCAGGTCAAGTCTCTGTCTTGGCCCTCAACTTCATGGCCACCTTCTTGCTGAAATAGACTTATATCTCCTTATCCTGGGTCCCTGTCATGTTCCTTGACAAGCTGACATTCAGTAGTGTCTGGGATATCTGTTTGGAAGGTGATTTTTTACTTTCTCCTGGTGCAAAGGGACTAGGTGACAACTGTGGGGAGTGGTTACTTTTATTGTAGGCTAGGTCCCCTCTAAGGTAGGTGTTCCTGACCCAGACCTTATATTGTGTTAGGAAGACTTAAGAAATGCAGACCTCTGGGGTACCTGAGTGGCTCAGTTGATTTGGCATCTGCCTTTGGCTCAGATCATGATCCCAGGACCTGGGCCCCACATTGGGCTTCCTGTTCAGCTGGGGGTCTGCTTCTCCCTCTGGCCCTCCTCCCCATTTGTGTTCTCTCTTAAATAAAATCTTTAAAAAAAGAAAAGAAAAGGAATGCAGGCCTCCAGGTAGACTTTTACCTCTAGGTAAGTGCCAGCAGGCAAACAGGCTCAGACTGAGATCTCACCCTTCCTGAACTCCTCCATTTTCTCTATCTTCTCCATCTTCTCTGAGTCCTCCAGCATCCTGTCCCTGAGCTCACCTGTCCATCTTTGAGTTCTCTCTCAGTTCTTCTCCTCTGCTCTTGACAGTCTGTGAATATGAGTAGGGCAGGTGGGGAGGAGCATGTGAATTTAGAGGCTAACAGAATCAACTCCTGTCCCAAACTGGACTTCCCACTTCCTCCTCAGCATATTTGTGGCCGGTGTTTCATTGTCTTTGCCATTATACTCTCCTCCTCAAGCCTCATTTTGGTAGTATCCTTCCAGACCTTTCCTCTTTTTCCCTCAGAGTTATCTGTTTTTGCCGTCTGGGAATTCACTTTGGTTAAGGGATTCCCATCCAGTTGCTTTGGTACTGAAGAGCATCTGGGTTTAGGGATTGAGATGAAGGGGAAGAGACAACATTGTGAGTAGGATTGAATGGTTAGAAATTGTGATCTGCAACCCCTGGACAGGCACATTTCATCAGTCTGAGACCTTTTTCTAGGATGAGACACTAAAAAATGAGATGCCATATTGGTCCTAAGGGGAATGTATGGTATCTGGGGTTGCCAGATTTAGAATGAAAAAAAAAAAAATACAGGGGGCCTACTTATATTTGAATTTTAGATAAATAATGTATTTTTAAGCTTTTTTTTTTACATGGGGCTACTTATACTAAAAAAAGAATGATTCGTTGTTTATTGAAATTCAAATTGAAATGGGCATCCTGTATTTTATTTGGCAGCCCTAGAAGTAGCCTTTGTGCGGAAGGAGAGACAGATTGTGTGAAAGGAATTCATTTCTAAGTAGGAGGATTCGTGTTAAATGAGGCAGAAAATTCCACACCTTCCTAGGATGCCTCTATTTGGGATGGTGAAGAGACAACCACACGAGTGAGATAGATCGTGTGATTAAGATAATGAGATCTGATTATAGGAGGGATTGATATCTGTAGTTAGGGTGAAATATTTGGAAAGAATAAGAGTATGGCAATTTGGGAAAGGAGAAATTTAAGTTTGGGCTAATGGTAGGTAGGAAGACAAGGCATTGGACATGTGGGGGAGAGGACAGGATCAGGGGACAGCAGAGGTTTAGTGTGTGGGCCATATTTAGGTAGAAGGGTGAGTTTGGATGGAAAGTGATTTCAAATAGGTGGATGATAGATTTACATTGGTTGGACAAGCATGATTAGGCAAGCAGGTGGGCAGTACAGAGGTATGAGTTGTGCTTGGCTGTTTAAAGTGTGGAGAATTGATGAGTTGTAGAGGAAAGTGATCAATGAGCTTTTTTGAAGGATATGTTTTATAGATACATTGGAATGCCATTTAAAAAGGTTTTAAATCCTCCTTAAACACTATGCAGTCTTTTTAAAAAAAAAAATCATTCTGCAAAACAACTTACACACTAAAGAAGCAGGCCTATTTTACCCGTATGACATGCACTAACACAGATGATCTTAGTGATGAGACATAATCAAGATCAAAGTGGAACTTCCTAGGACACTTTAAGGAAATAGCTGAGATCAGGGCTGAGGCTTTTCCTCCTCAAACCTAAGCTCACACCAATGGTGGACTCCAGAGAGCAGTACTTTTCTTACACATGGAGGATACATTTGTGATTACTGAGCTCCTGAAGCACGCACTGCCAATGACGACTTTCACAGGAGTCAGACCCCAAGTCACCTGTTAGTGTCCTCACTTTATACTTCATCGTGTCCCTGAGTTCTGGTGATTGTCCTCGCACCTGTAAATCCAGCCAGATTTTAACTTGGTCAAGGGAAAGGTTTTATGCCATGCCACCTCTTCTTAATTTACCTGTTCTCTCATTTGTTGAATTTATCTGGCTACCCATATGAAGACATCCATTTTCCTTCTCCTGAATACCACCTGACTGCCCTTCTTGACAGTATATGAATATGAGTGGGGCAGGTGGAGAGATGTCCAGCATTCCATATTCTCTGCTTTGCAACTCTCCATTGTGTCTTTCCATCTTGATTATTACAAGTTGATAATGCAACACCTCCTTCCCTGAGTTGTGGGAAGGTTGCAATTGTGGTAATTGGTGCAAAGAGACCAGCACAGTGGCTAGGGATGAAATAGGTACTCATTAAAATGATAGTTCTCTGAAGAGCACAAACCACGCCTTTGGTTTCTTTTGGCTCCAAACTGTTCTGAACCCAGCAAACACCAAACAGATACTGACAATTTGAGACGGCTTGTTAAAATCTGTTTCTCTTTTTGTCTCCACTTCTCAATGTTTTCATATCTCAATGGCTTTGTGAAATTTCTCTTTCTCCTTCTATTTCCCAGGATTCCTTTCTTTTAGTTCATTCAACCTGGAGGACTGGCCTTGAGGGATGAACACAACCTGAGGAAGTCTGAGCCTAAAGCATGTTCCTGGAATAGACTGAGGCCTTATGAGATAACCCTTGCAGTAGTGAGAGCACCTGAGTATTTGACTTGCATCTGCCAGCCTTCCTGTGCTTTACATTCTGTGCTCTAGGAGTCTCTCTCGTAGTTCATGGGTCGTTTGGTCAAATTCCCATTCATTCCTCCCATGGAATTAGATTCAGATTTAGACAAGAAGGTGGTTTAAAGAGATTCATTCTCAGCTCAGATGAGCAAGTGAAGCCTCTTGTACAAGCCTGTGTACACCTACACAACATTTCTAAGCTTAGGGACTCCCGTGATTCTGCCTCCCCTAGCTGAGTGCCTATACAGCACAGCTATTTCAGAAGGCAGACTGCGAAGAAGGTATAATGAGCCTAAGTTTAGCATACAGCTGGATCAGTGGGGTTGGGAGGGAAAAAACCTCAGACCACCACCCTCTCCTTTCTTGCCCTCATTTCAAGTGGATTATGCAAAAGCAGCTGGTTTTAAGTAATTTTCAGGCAATGACTTAGTCCGCCATTTGCTACTTCAGAGTTCCTGTTTTTCCAGTGTTGACTGATTTTGCATTGTTGGGGGATCATGTTAAAAAATCAAATTTTTGGAACGCCTGGGTGGCTCAGCAGTTGAGCGTCTGCCTTTCATTCAGGGCGTGATCCTGGAGTTCCAGGAATGAGTCCCACATCAGGCTCCCTGTAGGGAGCCTGCTTCTCCCTCTGCCTATGTGTCTGCCTCTCTGTGTCTTTAATGAATGAATGAATGAATGAATGAATGAATAAATAAATAAATAAATAAATAAATAAATAAATAACTTTTTAAAAGATCAATTTTTTCTTTTTAAAAAATTGTATTGTGGTAAAATATATGGAGTGTAAAAGAAATGTAAGCATGCCACCTTTAACCACTTTTAAGTGTACAATTTGAAAACATTAACTAAATTTAGTGTTCTCCAACCATCACTACTATTTCCAAATCTTTATCTATCACCCAACTAGAAACTCAACCATTTTATACTTGTTTTCCTCCAACTCCTCATATTCTCAAATCCATGTTGTCTCTATGAATTTGCCCCTTCTAGGGCAGCCCCGGTGGTGCAGTGGTTTAGCACCACCTGCAGCCTGGGGTGTGATCCTGGAGACCCAGGATTGAGTCCCTGCATGGAGCCTGCTTCTCCCTCTGCCTGTGTCTCTGCCTTTCTCTCTGTGTGTGTCTCTATGAATAAATAAATAAAATTTAAAAAAAGAATTTGCCTCTTCCAGATATTTCCTATAAATGGATTCATATAATATTTATACTTTGGTGTCTGGCTTATTTCACTTAGCATAATGTTTTCAAGATTCATCCATGTTTTAGCATGTGTGAAGACTTCCATCTTATGGCTGAATAATACTCCATTGTGTACACACACACACACACACACACACTTGGTTTATCCATTCATCTGTTCATGGATGTTTGTGTCATTTCTACCTTTTGTCTATTGTGAACAATGCTACAATGGGCATTGGTGTGCAAGTATCTGTGTGGATCTTTGTTTTCAGTTACTTTGGGTGTATACCTAGGAGTAGAATTGCTAGCTGATAATGGTAATTCTATGTTTAGCTTTTGGAGGAAGTCAGCTGTTTTGCACAACAATTTACATTTTACATTCCCATTGGCATTATATGAGGGTCCCAAATTTCCTCACAACCTTGCCAACATTTATTTTCCTGTTCTTTTTAGTTATAGCCAACCTAGTAGGTATGAAGTGATATCTCATTGTAGTTTTAGCTTGCATTTTCCTGATGATTAATGATGAACATCTTTCCATGTACTTTTTGGCCATCTGTACATCTTTAGAGAAATTTCTCTTTGAATCCCTTGCCTATTTTACTTTTTAATTAATAAAAAATTTTAATTGAAGTATAGTGGACTCACAATATTACATAAGTTTCAGGGTACAACATAATGATTCAGCAACTGTATATGTTAGTCTATATTCACCCAAGTGTAGCCCCCATCTGTCACCATATAATGCTATTACAATACTATTGATTATCTTCTCATGTTTTCTGTACTTCCCACCCCTGTGATTTATTCATTCCATGACTGGAAGCCTGGACCTTCCACTCCCTTTCAACCATTTTACCCGTCCTCTTGACCTCTTCCTCTGTCAAACACAAGTTTGTGTTTTGTATTTAAGGATTTTTTTTCTGTTTTTGTGTATGTTCTTTTGTTTTTTAGATTCCACATATAAGTGAAATCATGTGGTATTTGTATTTTTCTATCTGACTTATTCCACTTAACATAATACCATCTAGGTCCATGCATGTTGTCACAAATGGCAAGATCTCATTCTTTTTTTATGACTAAGTAATGTTCCTATATCTGTTTCTATATACCACATCTTCTTTATCCATTCATCTATTGATGGACACTTGGGTTGTTTCCATATCTTTGCTGCTGTAAATATTGCAGTAAACATAAGGGGAGCATATATCTTCTCAAATTAGTGTTTTTGTTTTCTTTGCGTAAATACCCAGTGGTGAAATTACTGGATCATATAGTAGGTCTATTTTTAAGTTTTTGAGAACATCCATACTGTTTTCCAGAGTGTCTGTGCTAGTTTGCATTCCCACCAATAATGCACAGGGGTTCCTCTTTCTCCACATCCTTGGCTCCACTTGTTGTTTTTTGTCTTTTTGATTCTAGTCGTTCTGACAGGTGTGAGGTGTTACCTCATTGTGCTTTTGATTTGCATTTCCCTGATGATTAGTGATGTTGAGCATCTTTTCATGTGTTTGTTAGCCATCTGAATGTCTTCTTTGGAAAAATGTCTTTTCAGTTCCTCTCCCTGTTTTTTAATTGGATTATTATTGTTATATACATACAAGAATATTATGTATTATATACAACTTACAATATTATATATTATAAAATATATAATATTATTATATTGTTTAAGTTCTTTATATATTTTTGGATATTAACCCCTTCATGGATATATCATTTGCAAATATCTTTTCTCATTCAGTAGGTTGACTTTTCATTTTATTGATGATTTCCTTCACTGTGCAAGTTCTTTTTGCTTTGGTAGAGGTGGCAGGAATGTAGGAGCCCACGCAGGATAAGGAAGACAAGTACAAAGACTTGGATTGTTTAACCCAAGCATAGTGCAGAGGGCATCCATTTAGGAATGGGCCCAAAGTATGGAGTTGGAGAAGAAGAGCGTGGGTCAGTATGAGATGTTCAAGCCTAATTAGTGCAAGGAAGGTGTCTGTCAGAGGCAGAAGCCCAGCCAATGATGTCAAACCCTGAGCAGGATGAGGAGAGCATCTCTGTAGTACAAGGCAGAGGCAATTGAAATAGAATTTGTGAAAAGGACTTTGGAGTGAGCTGTTGGTGAGCTATTATTTTTGTACATTGCCCACATACAAAAGTTCAGAATGAGTTGTCTCTTCTTTTTTACTAAATCTTCACAAGAGAGATGCCAACAAGGCCAGTCAATGGCACCAAAATATGGGGGACACAGTGGAGAGGCCATGGGTAATATTAAGGCAATGTTACCCAAATTAATTCTTTATTGAGATTAGTCTGCAGTTTCAGAGCTCTTTGGGGACAACCAGGCATGAACATTTCCCACACGTGTGGGAAACAGAATAGAAAGAGGATTGGCCCAGGAGCAACTTAAAGCCAGTTTAGGGATGCCTGGGTGGCTCAGTGGTTGAGTGTCTGCCTTTGGCTCAGGGCATGATCCCAGAGTCCTGGGATTGAGTCCCACATTGGGCTCCCTGCAGGGAGCCTGCTTCTCCCTCTGCCAATGTTTCTGCCTCTCTCTGTGTATCTTTCATGAATAAATAAACAAAATCTTTAAAAAAAAACAGCATAAATGGGCTGAATAGAGAAATGAAAGCAACTCAGAGAAAAAGAAGCAGGAGGAAAGAGAGAGGAAACATTTTCCCCAACAATTGTCAAGTAGCCGCCATTCAGCAGCTTCAGGGAGTGAAGGGAAAAGTTTGATATTTATGTCAAGTATGAGTTTGAATGTGACAGGGAGCTCAGCATTTTAATTTTGGGACTGAGACTGTATTACTCAGGATAAGTCATGAAACTACTTAGGTCTTCATATGGACATAGGGGAAAAAATGAGTCCCAGTGAATGGAAATAAAATGATAATGGAACACCTTCAAATATATGGTCTATATCATCATGTCCCAAACCCATAAGATAGTTATGGACAAGGAGTCACAGGGCTCAGGGAAAATAAGACAAGATCATATACGAATGAAAATAGCAAGAATGGGCCTTGAAGAATGAAGATGAGAAATCATGGATGAAAAGAAATAATGGATGTATGGATCAGGCATGAAGTTGGAATTCTTCTAATGACTTTTTTAATTGAGGAGGCTTTAACAAACACATAAAGGGAAGTAGTGACAGCAAAGGCTGAGCATTTTGAGCATGTTATGGGCTGAATTGTGTCCCTCCAAAATTTGTATGTTAAAACCCTAACCCTTGCTACCTCAGAATGTAGCTGCATTTAGAGATAGGGCCTTTAAAGACATAATCAAGTTAAATGAGTTAGAGTGGACCCTAATCCAATCTGACTGGTATCCTTTAAGAAGAGGAGATTAGGACAGAGAGAAACCAGACATGTACATACAAAGGAAAAACCATGTGAGGACACAGAAGGTCGCCATGCACAAGTCAAGGAGAGAGGCCTGAGGAGAAACCAAATCTGCCGACACCTTGATTTGAACTAGGATTTGATCTAGCCTCCAGGACCGTGAGAAGAATTTCTGTCGTTTAAACCATCCAGTTTGTGGTATTTTGTTGCAGCAGCCCTAGCTGAAGAATACAGAGCGGAAGGGTTATGTTATCAAAATGAAGTATTTCAGAGGATATATTTAATTGTAAGAATGAGGAAGTTTGAGAGTGTGGGAACTGGGCCTTTGTTTATCCGGCCAGCTCCTGAGGTTAAGGATTGTTCAGGTCTCTGTAAATCTCCAACCTCAGTATAATGCTTGGCACAGAATGTGTTCTCAATAATTATACGTAAAATGAATGATGGGATGAAAAGGAAGAGAGTTTTAAGAGAGGTTGTATAGAAATAATCTGTGGTGATTCTCAAGATTTCTGGTACCAGGACCATTTTTTAAAAAATTTTATTTTTAAGTAATCTCTAAACCCAATGTAGGGTTTGAACTTATGACATTTTTTTTTTTTTAAATTTATGATAGTCACACAGAGAGAGGGAGAGAGGCAGAGACACAGGCAGAGGGAGAAGCAGGCTCCAAGCACTGGGAGCCCGACGTGGGATTCGATCCCAGGTCCCCAGGATCGCGCCCTGGGCCAAAGGTAGGCGCTAAACCACTGCACCACCCAGGGATCCCTGAACTTATGACATTGAGATCAAGAGTTGCATGCTCTACTGACTGACTCAGGCTGGCACCCCAGGACTCTTCATACTCTTAAATATTATTGTGAAACCAAAGATCTTTCTGGATTATATCTATCAACATTTACTATGTTAAGATTTAAAACTGCAAATTTAAAAGCATTTACTTGTTGGGGTGCCTGGCTGGCTCAGTCTGCAGAGCATGAGTCTTGATTATGGGGTTGTGAGTTCAAGCCTCATGTTGGGTGTAGAGGTTACTTTAAAAACAATTTTTAAAATCTTGGAAAAATTGTTAATTTTTTCTAAAATAAAAACAATCAACTTATTAAATAACATTTTATGAAAAAATAACTATATATTTTTTCTTTAACTGTCCTTAATGACTGGCTATGTCGTATATGAACAAAGTTTGGCTTCATACAGATATGTTGTTAGAAAAGGAAAGAGTATTTTAATAGCTTTTTTAGTTAATTGTGGATATTCTTTTTTGATTTTATAACAAAACTTGACAGGTGGCATCTTCTTAGGGTTGATTGTAATGTGGAATCTGAAGCCTTATCATTAAGTTTGAATGGATCTTTTAACCCATGTGCGTTTGGTAAATAGGTTGGCATATTGGTCCATGGAGGTGTTCAGCTTTTCCAAATATTGAAACATTTCAGTATATAATGTCAAACAAACAGAAAAGAACATTCATTAATACCATCACCAATCTCATCAGAATATATCTCATCAGAAATATCTCTAAGTATTAGGGACACCTGGGTGGCTCTGTTGGGTGGGTGTTTGCCTTTGGCTAAGGTCATGATCCCAGGGTCCTGAGATTAAGTTGGCATGGGGCTCCCTGCTCAGTAGGGAGCCTGCTTCTCCCTCTCCTCCTGCTTGTGCTCTCTAGCTCACTCACTCTCAAATAAAAAAAAAAATTTTTTTTAAAAAGGAAATATCTCTAAGTATTGCAAAGCTGCAAGTTCATGAAGTCTCCTAACTGCTAATTTTCACTTGAAAGCTAATAATTCATCATTGTAAACAAATCCTCTCAATTATTTTCTTTGAATTGTTTTTTAGACAGATTTCTTGAGAAAAATCTCTGAGTATATCATAGTTTTGCCTATTTGTGCTTTCAAATAAAAATGATGTTCCATGAAAACAAAACATCTAGATCAGTTTGCAAGTCAAAAGTCATCCAAACACTTTTCTTAGACAATCATCCTATTTTTATACACAACTGAAGTGCTTTTTCTGCATTAACATTTATTCATATGGATTATTAAAAAGACATGTACTTAAGGGTAAGAGCTAATAAAGTGATTTTTTTTGTTACTGCATCATCAAGGATATTCTCAAATAAACCAACAACCACCCCCGCCCCAGCCCTATATGTGACCCCTATGAACACAATGAGAGCGAGTACCTCTTGATATACTGCCTTGATCCATAAAAGGAACCAGCAGTTTTATCTACTGTTTTTGCACCATCAGCCTTTTTCATAACAAATAAAAGCCTTGATATTATTATGAAAATAAGTTTGGCTTCACATACATTGAAAATGTCTCAGGATCTCCATGGATCTGTTCACCACACTTTGAGAACTGATGTTCTGAAGTATGGGGATTTGAAGGACAAGAGACCAAGCTTGCCTTGGAAGTTTAGAACTGAGTCCTCAAGCATATGGCAGGTTGCGAATTAATGTTGGTTGAATGGACTGGAGAATCCATAATTGTATAAATATTTGCTTAATTGAATGAATGCAGTGATGTGGATAAAAATGGTGGAGAAAGCATGCTTTTTGGAATCAGAATCTGCTTTAAAGGTCTGGCTTTGCCACTTAGCAGCTGTGGGGTTAATTCTGCAGAGCCTCACTTTTACCAGGATAATGATATATAGATTTATGACCAAGAAATTAAATTGGGACTAAATGAAATTATGTGTATAAAAGTCTTTTAACAAGTGCAATCTACCCCCTAACATGGTGTTTGAACTCAAAAATCTCAAGATAAAGGGTCACACACTCTACCCATAGAACCATCCAGGTTTCCTTATATGGATAAAGTCTTTAATAGAATTTTTGGTTGTATACAGGTAGAGAGAGCATGGAGACTTTAAAAATCAGTTTGTGATATTTCAAGGGTAATAACTCCGGAGACATCAGTGGGAATGTAGTCAAATTGACAGGTAGGTATGGACCATGGACATACTATTTAGTGAGTCTACTTCTCCAACAAAAGAGGCTGTGGACGGCAAAACATCGGCATCTCTGAAGAGAAGACGATCTAGATCAATAGGGAATGAAGAAAATACTGTCCACAGGTCAGTTTTTTAGTAGGTACACCAGGAATTCCAGAAATTCCATGATTCATTTAAAATCTAACCAGGGGTGAGTCCTCACCGCCTTCTTAGCGCAGTGGGCAGCGCGTCAGTCTCATAATCTGAAGGTCCTGAGTTCGAGCCTCAGAGAGGGCATGTTTTTGTCTCGAAGCTTGCTCACCTCACCTCATTTTCACAGTCGACGACAACCTCACTTTTAGAGACCGGGGGGCATCCTGAGGGCTGCGCTCACTGCGCCTGGGATGTGGTTGCTCCTGTCCCAAACCGAGAAGGTGACAATCCGTGAGATGCGGGGAGTTCCCGCAGCAGGTGTTGGGAGCCGCATTCCACCCGCGCTCTGCCTCCTGCCGGGGAAGCCGGGGACCTGCGGGTCGCGAGAAATCGGCGGGGAGGGGGGTGCGCGGGGGCGGGGGCGGGGGCGGGGGCGGGGGCGCGCCACCCGGTGCCGGGACAGCCAGGGGCGCCGGAGGAAATCCTCCACGCAGGCTGGGAGGAGCCGCAGGGGCCGCGCTAGTGCCTGGAGGTCGGGCCGCGCCTTCCCCGGCGGCCACCTGCCGAGCGCATCCCAGCGCCGCGTGCACCTCGGGGTCCTGCTTTTCCCGTCTGTTTTCAGTTTTAGGGGCACGTAGAAGACGGGGACATAGTGGATATCTTTGAAGCGTAGTGAACGGGCTCTTTCTGCCCTTTTTTCCTACGTTTCCGCCCACCTCGGCAGGCCCCGCGATATTCTGATCGACCCTCCTAACAGACCGCTTGTGTCCGACGAGGGGACACAGGGGAAGCGGGGTGGGGGTCCCCGCGGCCTCGGAAGGGCTCAGAGAGGGAGGAGGTCCGGGCCAGGAGGCGTCCTGGGGCGCCCGCAGTGCGCTGAGCTGGTGCAGTGGGCCAGGCGCCCCGCCCCCCTTCCCAGCAGCTGTGAGAAGTTCATTTTAGTGGTGACAGCACCTCTCCGCTCCCTGGATCTGGGATTTACATGCGGGATTAGCCTGGGGTAAAGGAAGCTAATGTCGTGGGCCTGGAGAAGCTGGACTATTTATAATATGCGGGGGCAAGGTCTCCAGGCAGATACTGGCTTGCAGAATGATGGAGTGCAAAGTGCCGGAGACTCAGGCAAAGGAAGGTTAGGACACCCAGTGGAATTTATAGAAACTGGATTCACGTGGAAAGAAAGGAAGGAAGAAAGTGTGGGGAGGTCTGTCAACTCAGTGCTAACCCACCTGCCCGGGACCCCATGGCCTCCCTATTTCAACTGTAAGACCAGTCCTGAACAATAGCTTCTGAAACCCTTCAAAATTAGAGATGGAGACAAAGAGGCCATTGTCTGTGCCATACACAGAACCCAGATAGTTTCCCCTCTTTTGTTTTAGAGGCTCCCGGAGATGGAAGCAAATGTGCAACAGCTTCCCAAGCAAAAAAGCAATTCCACCCCGACTGTTGTCAGAACTTACTGAGGTCTAGACAGTGGGAGGGAAGGGACTCACTCAGTGGTACTGGGCAGTGGGACACTCTCTGCCTTTGGGCTCTTTCTCACAACCTTTTCACGGCTTCAACATGAGCCCAAGCCCCAAGATATCTGAGGATGATGCAGGCGGCATGAGGAGGTCCTGTGACAGGAATCACCCTTGGATAATAAGACATTATCATGGCTTTCAGATCCACAAATGCCATGTGCCCTTGACTTTTAAGGCCACCAAACTGGAGTGAGGATGGAATAACCGTCTACCATTCCAGAGGGTACCCAGGGTGGGAGCAGGAGGACCAGCCATGGCTCTGTTGTCTCCACAACAGTAAAGTTCCCAGGCCCATGGAAGGGAGCATGGTCCATCTGGGGAAGACCACACCAGGAACTGCCTGGCTAGTTAATACAGGTGTTCCAGAATTTCCTTCCATATTTTTCAAAGTTATGATTGTCAGCTGACTGTTGTGGCTGACACTGTGGCTATCTGGTAGCTTTGGGGTAGGCCATTCTACACTCTCTGTTTGCACATCTGTTCCCAGCATGTCTAGTCCACGTGTAAGTGGAAAGATCATGTCTATGGGAAAAATTATCATTTATATGTAACTCAAGATAAACACTTTTTGTTTGTTTGTTTAAAATGCCAGTTAAAAAAAAATAAAACGCCAGTTAAACATTCTCTCCTTAGACGTAAAAAGGAACCAGGTGGGTTTTTTGTCTTTTTTTTTTTTTTTTTTTTTAAGTAGCTGAGCTTAATTGGTGGAAAGAAATCAAGGTTCATCTTTAATTTTTGTTGCTACAAGAGCCATTTGGAAACAGACAGGGACCATGCGGTGTCTGAAGACTGTCATTTAGGCTTCTGCTTCTCACTCTTCCCCCAACAGTACTGCTGGTCTGTTGTGCTTCACACTGTCCCTACTCCATCTCCTTCATAGGTAGACCATCAGCCCCCCTGGAGCAGCAGCAGCGGGCTTTCCCTGGAGATCTGGGGGCTGCATGCTGTTCCCTTGGCTCAGTTCTCAGTCACTCTGATGGATTCCAATTCTGAGTTTCACTACCCAGCAATCTCACTTTCACTGCATATTCCTGGCAACTAGAGATCTCATCCCACAAATTCCATACTAACTGAATGAATAAATACACTACTTATGTGACTTAAATAAAAGAGAGGTTGATTGATCTTTGAGGACTGGGACAGCCTGATAGAAACTTGATCAAAGGCCGGATCGATCTGCAGAATGTTTCTTGTGCAGGAGCAGAGACTGGGAGGAGACTTGAGTGCAGTATCTCTAGGGTGAATGGCAGCTGTTGGATTACCAGCTGATCTTCTTGCAGTTGCAGTCAGAGCAGCAGGGCTAAAGCCTCATCTCATTACAGTTCAGGGTCTGCAGGGGACATGACAGGGGCTGCATTCTGTTACCTCCCTTAGATCCCTATACCCCAGCAGGCCCTAGTTGATCTTTTCCCCACAGAGTGCCTGAGCAGCAGGGGAAGTAAATACTGGGCTTGAGGTTTCTGCCACCTGAACTTCTTTACTCCTGTGAGCATCTATCTGGCCCTCAAATTGCTAAAGCTTCATGGGTACCACTGAGGCTGCCTGCTTCAAATTTCCCCCTTCCCTCACAACTCCAGCCCAGTCTGATTCCTGCTCTCAGCCTTGGGCAGGTAAAAAAGTAAGACGTGCCATCGATGAGACTCAGGATCAAGATTACAATGACCCCATGATGCTTGTGTGGCCAAGTGGGTTAGTTCTTGACTCTTTATCTCAGGCTTGTGAGTTCAAAGCCTGTGTTGGGCTCCACCCTACTTAGAAAAAAAAAAAAAAAAGAATATGATGAATTTTTGCTTTTTCTTTTTAGCCTGTGTTGGGCTCCACCCTACTTAGAAAAAAAAAAAGAATATGATGAATATTTGCTTTTCTTTTTATCCTTTTGAAATAATAAACTAGTAGTGTAGAGACTATTGGGGCAGTTACCTTACTTTTAAATTTTATATTTTTTTTGAATAGATAACAATTTAACACAGTTCAATATTCAAGAGGTTTTCCAAAGGGTGACAATGTTCCTGGTGTTCAATTCTGTCCTCTGAAAGCAATCAAAGTTAGCAAATGCTTATGTATATTTCCAAAGATACTTAAGGAATGTACGAGAAGCTATCTGTGTAGCTAAGTGTAATTTTATTTATTTATTTATAAAAGATTTTTACTTTTTTATGAGAGACACACAGAGGCAGAGACATAAGCAGAGGGAGAAGCAGGCTCCTTGCCGGGAGCCCAGTGCAGGACCTAGGACCCCGGGATCACACCCCCAGCCGAAGGCAGACACTCAACTACGAAGCCACTCAGGTGTCCAGCTAAGTGTAATTTATGTATCTGGTCCCTTGCTACATGGTTTGTGAAAATCTGCTTTTAACAATAGACCTTGGATCTGTTTGTTTTTTACTTTATGCTCCTCTTTCCCCTTTCAATCCCATTAAAGATTCTATTTTATTCATTTACCATATTTGGTTTAACTGTTCTCCTATTGATGGGCCCTTAGGGGGTTTCTGGTCCCTTGATGTTACAAACAATGCTACGATTATTATATTATGCACATTTTTTGGCATATGTAAGGGGATCTGTAGCATGAATTCCTAGAAGTACAGTTGCTGGGTTAATTTTGAGAGATTTGGCCAAATTGTGCTCCAAAAAGTGTTGTACTAGATTTGGAGGGAATCACCGGTGAAGTAAACTAACCCTTTGTGGTCAGGGAGGAAAATAAATCAGGTTTCTCAGAGACTGATATTTATTTACAGGAATGACAATTCTCAGAGAAAGTGTCACTTGTTCAAATGGCCCAACATTTGTATGGGCACATTTTGGGGCAGGGAAGACGTACAGCTCCTTGCTGGTGGGACTTGTCAAGTCCCAGAAACATGTAGGTCCTGGGGTTATGGTAAGACAAAGAAAAAATATTCTGCCGGGGGAGGGGGGAGACCTGGGGTGAAGGCTGGTGGGGAGAGGAGGTTCTCAGTAAGAGCAGACAGAACCCCAGATGCTGACTGCATGAAAATTTCAGAGACACTTCAAAATGTAAGAGAAAGCAAAATAGAATTGAATACATATGAATAAAGGAATAAAATAAAATTGATTTGCTGTGTTCTCAGAGGTATGCTGTGAACACACACACTTTGCCTCATGGCCTTGGCCACAAGTCCACGGAGCCGGCGCCACGCAGTTAGAGGCCTCTGACTCTCTTTTCTGTCCCCTGTCCCTTAGAAGCTGGATTCCTGGAAGGAATGACTGGAAATTGAACATTGTTCTAATCAGAAAACTAAAAAAGAACATTTGTTCCTGTTCTTCCCTTTTCTTTCCTCTTCTTCTCAAGGTCACGCTTGTAATTACGTTTTATTGGCTACAGAGCCAAACAATTTAGAAATGGGCATTTTAAGCACAGGCAAGGTCCCAAAGGCATGAAGTCATCAGGAATGGAGGAGAACCAACAGGTGGCTAATGCATAGAAGGGAGAGCAGGGTGACATTCTCGAAGGTGAGAGGCTCTGAGCACTTTGTTGTCTGCTAAAGGCCCTGTTTCAGTGATTTTACACTGAACTGCAACATGGCCAAGTCTGTGTTTCTCAAAAGATAGCTGTGGTGCTGGCGCAAAGGGAAGAGTGGAAAGTTAAGTTCAAAGGTCAAGAGAAACATTAGGGCATCACTTTAGTGGACCTGGAAGAGATGTGGAATGGCTTTTCTGGCAGTCAGGGTAGGCTCATTTGTTCCTATGAGCCTTGGGAGTTCAGTCACCATCGGGGCAGACATCAGCCTCACACTGTTGTATGGGGAGATAAAAACAAAAACAAAATAATAAACTAGATAGTTTCAAGTGTGATGGAAGTAACAACTTGATGATTCAGGGGCAAGTGCTCTGAGGGGATGATTTTGAGGTGAGTCTAAATATGTGGAAAGTCAAGTATATGAAGACTCTTGAGCCTTGAAGCAGACGGAATAGTAATGCAAAGACCTTGAGACAAAATTCACTTGAGTTATCAAAAGGGAAAAATGAAAAGAAGCTAGTGTTTCTAATTTAGACAAAGAGGTAGAACTCATAGAATGTAGTGAACAACTGAATGCAGATGATGAGAAGGGACAGAAAGTCCTGGAGTCTCTTGCTTGGGGCATTGCATGGTTGGTGGTGCTTTTTCCAAGACTGGATATTCTTCACTAAAGCAGATTTGGAGAGAGAAATTATTAGGTTCTTGCCATGATCTATTAGTTCTGAAATATCATGGGATGATATTCAGAGATATCAGTGAGGGGTGGAGATATCAGTGAGGGGTTATAGATAAAGGTTGGAACTCAGGAGAGATGACCCTTCAGAATATAGATTGGGCTTGTAATGAAGCACAGAGAAATAAATTGTATAGGGCTGTACTACTCAATACAGTAGCCACTAATGATATGTGGCTATAAAGTATTTGAAATATGCTTTGAAATGGGATGTGCTATAAGTGTAAAATATATAGCATATTTCAAAAACTTAGTAAGAGAGAAAAAGAATGTAAAATACCTCATTAACAATTTTTATATTGATCACTGTTGAATTGATAATATTTTGGATATAGTGTTAGATAAAGCATGGTATTAATTTCCCTTGTTTCTGTTTGCTTTTTTAAAAAAAAATGTTTTATTTACTTATTAATGAGAGACACAGAGAGAGTGGGGGCCGGGGGGGGGGGGGGAAGGGCAGAAACACAGGCAGAGGGAGAAGCAGGCTGCATGCAGGGAGCCTGACGTGGGACTCGATCCTGGATCTCCAGGATCAGGCCCTGGGCTGAAGGCAGCGCTAAACCGCTGAGCCACCCGGGCTGCCCTCTGCTTTTTTAATGTGACTGCTAGAACATTTAAAATTATGTGTATGATGCATATATCTATTGGGTAGCACAGGTATAAGGCAATAGTTCTGAACCTCCTGGTGAGAAGGGGATCACATTTGCGGAACTCTTCACTTACAAGAATGGTCACAGATTCCTGCCCTCCCCCCAAATTAGCTTGAGATAAGAAGTGGCCCAAGGACAGAACCTCAAAGAATATTTATAGAGAAAGATAGAGAAAAAGTGGAGATACAAAAGCCCCTGAAGAGTTCAAGGAGAACTAGTTGGGGGAATCCCTGGGTGGCTCAGCGGTTTAGCACCTGCCTTTGGTGTGGGGCATGATCCTGGAGTTACAGGATCAAGTCCCACATCAGGCTCCCTGCATGGAGCTTGCTTCTCCCTAACTGCCTGTGTCTCTGCCTCTCTCTGTGTGCTTTTCATGAATAAATAAATTAAAAAAAAATTTTTTTAAAGGAGAACGAATTGGTGCTATCTAAATCCAAGGAAGAGATCTTACTCATGTGATAGGGGGAAGGACGGAGAGTATCGCAAAAACTACAACCCCAAGTAGGAAAAAATATAGACGTTCCCACTGGATTTTACAATTTCAAGGAGATCATAGTGGCCTGAAGGAAAGCAGTTTAAACAAAAACCACACTTTCTTTAGTGTTTTAAGTCTCTCTTCGTTCATAGATGATCCCTTGCTTTTCTTTTAAAATTGTCGTTAGTTAACTAATATACTTTATTTTTTAGAGCACTTTTAGATTTGAAGAAAAATCAAACCAGTTACATAGTTCCCAGTAGACAAGGTCACCCTTCCTTCTGTATAGTTTCCCCTATTATTAATATTGTGTGTTAGTGTGGGACATTTGTTATAACAGGTGAATCAATATTGATACATTATTATCATTGACTGAAGTCCATAGTTAACATTAGGGTTCACTCTTTGTGTTATACATTCTATGGGTTCTGACAAATGTACAATAACATGTATCCACTATTCTAGGATCATACAGATTATTGGTTATGCCAACAGACTTGTTGAAGGGACTATATATTTTTTATCCTACATAATTTCCTACACTGTGGATTTATTCAATCTCATCTTCTTGGCATCCCTTGACATATTTTTCAATTTGCTCTACTTCTTGTAAACTGGTAGTTAGAGGTACAGGCTCACTTAATTTCAGTTTCAAATATTTCAACAGTAAAATTTGAGAGGCATTATGTGCATCACTTTACGAGGTACATAATATCTGAATTTCTCAATTTTAGTCGTCAGTGTTAACGTTCATCTGTGGGCTCGAATGTCATATACATAACATTTATATCATGTTAATCATATATTGATACATACAATTGACACACAAAATAAATTTAGACACTATTAAAAGAACAAACATAAGTGCAAACAAAATATTAATTCTCAAATGAACACCTTAGAGACAAATCAAAAGCATACTTTCAGACTCCTTAGATGATCAAAAAAAATGGGAATTTTGAATGACCTATTTCTTGGATTCTGCAGAAACTGCTCTCTAGTTTAAAACTCTATCCTTAAATACTCTTTAGTTATAGAGCATTATAATAAATCATCTGTGCATTTAATATAAGGAGTAAAAAACAGAAAGAGACTCTAAAGAAAGCCAGAAAAAAGAATGGTAAATGGAAAAACAGGGATTAGCCGGAATATAGCAAATCTAGTTCATCATTTGAAACAACAACAACAACAAAAAACCCTAAAATTGCCAATTATCAGTCAAATGTAAGAAAAACAGGAAGATGAAGAAAGCACAAGAAAGAAGCAGAATGAGTTAGTGGATGTTATTTTAGATTTTAGAGATGTGGTGGGATAATTTTTTGAAGAATTAATCTGTTTGATTTTCCCGCACCACCAACTGCATCTGGGCAAGGCAGTGGCCATATGTCATAGAACCTTCACTCTAGATGCTGGGGGTACAGTAAGACTCAGTGGTCTGTACAGACTGTGCCTGGGCACTCAGGAAGCTCTAGGAAAGAGAAAAACAAACCAATAACTTTAAAAACAAACTTTCTGGAAGACATAACATTTGTGAAGAAGATAGGACAAGGAGTGAGAGACCGTGCAGGCGCCATTTTAGCTTTACTTGTCTGAAGAAGGAAAATTTGAGTTGGGACCAGAGTACTTAGAAGTGCCAAGCCTGGGGCAGGAGTAGGAAGGAAGGGACGCTGGATGGTGGACCAAGGCTCTCCATGAGGAACAGTAACAAAGTACAACAGAGGAGACAAAGTTTCTTGGATCTTTTCCCAGGGGAGAAGCTTCAGGTTTGTAAATAGGAGAGCAAGCAATATACAAACTAAGGAAGGGGGGTGGTTTAGAACACCTCTAAACTAAGCCAGTGCTCTACCACTTGAGCTAATTCCTGTAGCCCACCCATGGGCAGACTGACCACACCCCACTCTCATTCCGAGTTCATTCCTTGTTGCTGGGGCTGCCCCAGCCAGGACCAGATTGAGGGTGGAGATGATCAGACATTGCCATGGGCAAATCTCTGAACCTCAAGTGTGAAGGATGGGGACTTCCTTGGAAAGCCTTGTCACATCTTCCCAGTTTCACTTTCTTGACCTCTTGGAAGTAAAGAGAACACATTCCAGATGTGGACACACCATGTCTATTCCAGCCTGCTCCCAAGCTGTGATCATTAATGTTCATTGCAGGCATGGCTGCCAGAGAGAAGTAATGGGGCAGCCTCTCCAAGTCCAGGGCCTCAAGCCATCTGTGTCACATCCCTGGGTCAGGCCACTGGAAAGCCCTACTCCCACTTCCTAGAGAAGCCCCAGAAAACCAAAAACCTAATTTCGTTCAACTTCCCAAAGGTGAAACTTGTCTGTAGCCCAGGATGGGGACAAGAGGAACGACTGGGAGAGAATTTTGAGGCCAGTAGGTCTAAGTGAAAACACAAGCTTTGTTAAGTTGGGTGGATTAATAGTTTCAAAGAAAGGCAGAGAAGGCAACCGCCAGCATCAGTCCCTTCCCAGAACTGAATATCTGTGGGGATAGTGACTCTGAAATAATAGTTTGCTGTTAGCCTGAGAGAATGACCACGTTTGCCTCTCTTCTCCTTTCTAAATGCAGTGGACACTCTTCCACTTTATTCTCCAATTCTGGATATGGAATCAACACACTTGACCTCAGTATTTTGTCTGTTGCAAGCTGCCCACCACAATCTGGGTATTCCATTAAAAGATCTTGATCTTCTTGCCTCCATTTCAACTTTGATCTGAGCCTCAATGTTCTCACAGTTATGCTAGTCTGTAGTGGAGATTTCTTAGATTTCTCAGAGAATACCCATTCCTGAGGCTGCACATGGCATTTTTCTCCTGTAGGGCTCAGGGAGCGATGATGAACCTCGAGGGGAGCCAGTATTGTATCTTGAGCATTTTACCCTTAATCTGTAGATTCATTGCTGAAGCACTTAGCACCAGGCCCAGAGGGTGAGACCAGTGACCTACTCAGAAACTGCAGCACTAGTATTAATTTATGGAGCAATTTCTGTGGTCTAGAACTGTTCTTGATGCTGTACATGTATTAATCCAGGTAACATACCTAGAGATAGCCTACAGTCTCCATTTCCATCTGAAAAAACTTATGAAAATTTCTTGCTGCAGACCTCAAGACTCTCATGGCCAAAAGGGAAAACAAATGGAAGTGATACATTGCTCTTTAGATTCTCCTTCCTCCATCCCTACCTCTCTCTCTCTGGTCCACTTGGCAACCACATCTTTCTTACTACTATCTAGACCTTCACTTCCACAGGCCAATAGAAGAGGGCTTTTCCCTTGTCATCTCAGTGGACCCTAAATTAGCTCGTGTCCCAGAGTGTAGAGGACTCCAAATTTGTTTTCCACCCAAGCAGAATTCTTGTTTAAGATAGAAACATAGGCATTTCCTCTAACTATCACTAATATCAAGTAGGGATTTTTGTTTAGTTAGTATTTGATGTGTGGAGAAATGATATACAAGTAATTAGAAGCCTTGAAGGAGAGAGTCATTTGAGATTCAGTAAAGACTGGATAGTGAATAAGAAGCTCGAGCCTTTCGGGAAGCCTGGGTGGTTCAGTCAGTTGAGCCTTTGACTCTTGGTCTTGGGTTAGGTCCAGATTTCAGGGTCTTGAGATCAAGTTCCACAACGGGCTCCACTTTCAGCAAGGAGTCTGCTAGAGATTCTCTCCCTCTGGCTCTCCCCCTGTTCTCTCTTTGTCTCGATCTCTAAAATAAATAATTTTTTTTTAAAGTCTTGAGCCTGACAAATCCACAAGAATTCCTATGTGTGAGAAGGAAATGTGGTTGGGGAAGATTAGGAGGGCATGATCCAAAGAGTGACTGGCAGGTACAGGCATGAGGCACTGACCTTCTGGAACTGCAGATGGTTTTGAGCAGCTTCAGGGCAGGGTCCTTCTTCATGGTCCCAGTTTATGAGGAGTGCACATCCTAAGAATGCGATTCTCATATGAGAAACAAATTCATCAACATGCATTATTATTTGTAACATTTATTGGCAAAATGTATAAACAAGGAAAGAGATAAGCACATCTAATAAATAAAAATGTTTTTCTACTTTGATCACTATCGGGCAATACTGAGAAGGATCATGTAGTGTCAAAGAGGGAGATATGGGAGGGGGAGAAGAGAAAGATGTTTGATGAAAGGGTAAAACATTGGCAGCAGCCCTAAGGACCCACAGGATCTCCCAAAATCCAGCACAGAGATCAATGCCCCCTTCAGCATGACTCTGCTAGGGCCAACTGAACTGAATGAGAACTTCATGCTGTTTCTAAGTAAAATGGAATAATGTTGCAATTTCAAAAATACATTTTTAAAAATGTGGTTCCTCTTGGTAGTTAAAGGAAAATCTGGAGCCCAATATATATTGAGCACATTTTCAGAAAATTCAGGGAGTTAAGCAAAACACTGGACCTTGCCTTCTTAGTGAAGGCATACCTGAAAGCAGAATTAATAGCTAGCTCACATCTTTTCCCATCGTCCTTCCAAATCCCTCTTTCCTTCTTTGTCTTCTTCTTAATACTTAGCCAACTCTCAGAGAACCTGATAGACAAATTTACATTAGCTACCATACCATGAGTTGTCACTGTGAATGAAATACTAAAGCGATATCATGATAAAAATAAAAAATAAAATTTATTGTTTATAAAGTGTAAGATGTATTTTATGAAAAAAAATTAAGATGTAATAAAATCCAGATTCTCCTATGTGTGCCTCCTGACACAATTCTCAGGCTGTTCCTCACACTTTGTACCCCAAAGGAGAAAGTTTGGTTTTCCTACCACATTTTTTATTAACTTTGAGCAGAGGCCCCAAAACCTGTGTTTGTAAAAGACATTTTGACCTATCTGTTCCTTTTTTGGTTTTGTATGTAACATTTTATGTTTTATTTTTTCTTTTTAAACCAGCACATAAGTGTTCAGGGGAGATGAGCTAAAGAGAAGTCTGCCTGGTGTACACCTCTCCAGATGCCCATGCAGCCCGGGAATTGGGGGAGCCTGACAGGGGTGCAAAAGCTGGAGAATGCAGGTGTCGATCCCGCTACCTCTCGCATGCTAAGCGAGCGCTCTACCACTTGAGCTAATTCCCCCTGATATCTTTGCTCTTCAGCCTATTTTTTATAATCTTGACACAAATTTCATTCCAGTGCAACTTCAGTTTCCAGGTAGTTCACACCCTCAGGAAACTTCACTACCAAGGGAGAGCTGGGACTGGAGCTGGTCAGAGACAGCCTGGGACCCGAAAGGCACACACCACCTCTGCGTGCAGAAGGGAGGGACAAAGCTGTGCAGCTAGCTCTGCTTCAGCTTCACTCTCCGGATTAGATGAGAGTGGGGGGAGGGGTCCTTCATTAGCAACTACTCGGAGTCATCTGGGAGTGCATTGCACTTGAATACCACCTTCTGTACTCCGTCTCCTAAATCTGGGAACAAACCCAAGCATCTTTCCACGTGTTGTTCCTTCAAATAATTCATCTTTTATCTGATATCTCTTAATAGTTTCTCCTTTAAGGGAGTTGGGATCTGCTGTTATCTATTTCCTCCTTGAGTCATGGGCTTATCTGTTGAATTATAGATCACTGGATCTAGCAATTCTTTTTTAAAGAAGTAACTGGATTGGGGAACTCAATTATGGTGGTTTATTTTACAGTGGTCCATATTGTGATGCCTATTTTAAAAATATCAACATGGTTGAAGCATAATGTATATACTGTGGAGGTCGAGAGAATTAGGGCTATTCAAGTTTAACATTGGCATGAGTACAACCATTGTAGCTTTGGCAGCCATCTCAGGCCCCTATGACCAGACCAGGCCACTGTGACCAGGAACTGAACTCTACCTTACCCTGGCTACAGGCAAAATCACAAAGCACGCCCTTATCGGAATAAGGAAGCAAGAGCTTGTGAGACCTCTTTACTGGAGATTCTCACACCCTTACCCTTACTGAAAAACCCCACCTTACCCCTAGACCAGCCCATAAAAAACCAGCTGTAACCCACCTCGGGGTCCAAGTCCCTGCTCCGCTGTGTTGGGTATACTTGGACCCAAGCTCGAGCTTGTTAATAAACCCTCATGTACTTGCATCAGTGTCGGTTCCTTGGTGGTTTTCTCAGATTTGCAATATTGGGCACAACAATACAACAAAATGCACACATTTCAATGAATTTTGACAAATGTACCCACACATGAAACCATCACCACAAAGAAGATATAGGACACTTTCACCCTAGGAGTTTCCTAGAGCTGCCGTAACAAAATACCCAAGGCTGGAAGGCTTAAAACAAACATTGATGGTCTTAGTTGTAGAGGCTAGATGTCTGAAGTCAAGGTTTCCCTTAGGCCATAGCTCCTGAGCAGAATCCTTCCTTGAATTGTGTTCTTGAATTTTGGATGGTTTTTCACTCAACATGTTTTGGAGATTTCGCACAACTTTGTTGTGTGCATCAGTTGTACATTCTTGTTACTGCTGGCTGTTTTTCCATAGTCACATCAGCTTGCCTTTGGTCTTAATCTTGAAACAGAGGGTCTGAACCAGCCAGTGTTAGGAAAATTGGAGCTTCGTTTGTGTCATTCAGCATAACTTGTAAACTTTTTCGGTGTTGTGAGTCATAGGGCTTTTGCAAATTCTCAATTTGTTAATTTCTCACTTTGTCCTCTTTCCTCCCACTAGGGCCACGCAGACCCAGTTACAGCCCAGTCGGGGAGGCCTTAGCTGCGAAAATCCTCAGCGAATCCGGAGAACGGTCTCCTTCTAGAAATATGAAAGCCGAGAAGTTAAAGGACTTCTCTAAGGACACATAAGCTAAAGAGGGAGAGGATCCCATACCGAGCTCGCTTGGTCTGTGGCCGTATCCCGACGGACGTGACCTTCTAGACAGCTGAGGGGATTGGGTGTGGGGAGGGGCGCGGGGCTCCGCGGACCTGGTGCTGCGTTCCCCGGGGGTCTGTGCCTGGTCTCGGGCGCCAGCAGGGCCCGGGGGCGGTAGCGATTGCCGGCCGCCTGTACCCCTGGGACCCAGCCCGGGAGCTGAGGGGTGGGCTGTGCGGGTGGGAAGAACGGAGTCCAGGCCGGAGAAGGGGAGCTGAGGCGCGGAGAGGCCTCTGTCCCGCTGCGCATCGGCTTTGCAGGCCTGCTCTGAGCGCGCTGGGACCGCACTGGTCGCTTCCCACCGACCGTGTTGCCAACTCCGGGCACTCTCCCGTCCCTCTCCAGCGGGCAAAGGGCTCGGGTCCCTGACAGCTTCTTTCTCTCTCCCTCAAGGCCCCCCTACCGATCTGAGAGAGTGGGGTGTCCCCTGATTGTCTAGGAATTCCGCAGGCACCCCAGGCTGGAGCGTGCTTGCTTGCTTGCTTTCTCTCCCACCCTCCCAGGCTGGGGATCTCTCCTCTCCTCTCCTCTCCTCTCCTCTCCTCTCCTCTCCTCTCCTCTCCTCTCCTCTCCTCTCCTCTCCTCTCCTCTCCTCTCCTCTCCTCTCCTCTCCTCTCCTCTCCTCTTCCCCTTCCTTCCTCATCTTTCTTCTTTCTTTCTTTCTTTCTTTCTTCTTTCTTTTCTCTTTCTTCTCTTTCTTTCTTTCTTTTCTTTCTTTCTTTCTTTCTTTCTTTCTTTCTTTTTTTTCTTTCTTTCTTTCTTTCTTTCTTTCTTTCTTTTTCTTTCTTTCTTTTCTTTCTTCTTTCTTTCTTTCTTTTTCTTTCTTTTTTTTCTTTCTTCTTTCTTTTTTCTTTCTTTTTCTTTTTTCTTTCTTTCTTTCTTTCTTTCTTTTTCTTTCTTTCTTTCTTCTTTCTTTCTTTTTTTCCTTTTTTCTTTTCTTTTCTTCCTCTCTCTCTCTCTCTCTCTCCATTCCTTCCCCTTCCTTCTTTTTCAGGAATATAATTGCTATTATTATTGAAGTACAGTTGGCACAGTGCTAATTTAGCTACCAGTGTACAACATAGTGATTTGACAATTCTATACACTAGTCAGTGCTCATCATGATAACTGTAGTCACCATAGCAAGTTATTACAAAATTATTTATTATATTCCCAATGTTGTGCTTTTTATCTCTGTGACTTATTTATTTTATAACCAGAAGTTTGTACCTCTTAATCCCTTTATTTCATACTCTCATCCCTCTGTCAACCACTAGTTTATTCTCTGTATTTATGAGTCTGTTTATTTTGTTTTGTTTTTTTTTTGTTGTCATTTGTTCTTCTTTATTTCTTTTTTTTCTTTTAGATTCCACATGGAAGTGAAATTATATGGTATTTGTCTTTCTCTGTCTGACTTATTTCAATTAACATAATCCCCTCTGGGCCCACTCATATTGATACAAATGGTAAAGTCTTATTCTTTTTTCTATGGCTAATATTACATTACATATATGTACACACCTGTCGATAGACACTTCTATCCATTCATCTGTTGATAGACACTTAGGTTGCTTCCATATCTTGGCTATTGTCAATAACGCTGCAATAAACAGAGGTGCATGTGTCTTTTCAATTAATGTTTTCATTTCTTTGGGTAATGGAATTACTGGATCATACAGTATTTCTATTTTTAATTTTTTTGGGGGGACCCTCGTACTGTTTGTCATGGTGGCCACATAGTTTGCAGGAGGGCTCCTTTCCTCCACATCCTGGTCCAGGTGCCTCATGTTTGTTTTTGTTTTTCTGACAACTTAAAGATACGTTTCAATTTTTTTTCAGGTTCCCAGGGGTTTGACCTGTGGGGGGTGGATTGGGGTGGGATGATCGCTGAGGTTGGTCATCAAGTTCAAAATTTGGAGGCAAGGAGAGGAAAAGCTTCTTTGTGTGTCCTGTTCTCTCCTGCGTGAAATTCGCAGGGAAATGATGACAAGAAAAGGCATCACAAGGCTGGGTTCTCTGCAGATCGTGGGACAGTCGTGGGACCGTGTCATACGGGAAAACATAGCGAGCTCAGGCTGAGTTCACCAAGCCCTCACAGAGACTGAGTACTACAGGGAACTGTAGCTCGTCGGGCTCCAGGGCGCGGGAGTGCTCCGCCCCAGGGCGCCACGACCTAGCCCATTCCCGGAGTGCTTATCTTTTCTGTCTTTTCCTTCCCCTTCTTGGGCGTCTGCTTTCCCGCCAGACAAAAGGCACAAAGAGGATGTGTTTCCTCAACTCCTTTTCTAGGAGCTTTTTATCCAGTTTCTTGTCCGCAGCCTCTACCCCAGGCTGGGTGCCCAGGCGGTCTCCGGAGAGGAGGGGGAGGAGGAGGAGGAGGAGGAGGAGGAGGAGGAGGAGGAGGAGGAGGAGGAGGGGGGGGGAGGAGGAGGAGAGGGGGGTAGGAAGGAAGAGGAGGGAGCCGAGGAAGACGCGGAGCCTCCACCCGCCAGCCGGGAGCACTTGCAGCAGGTGCAGGAGGCTGGGCCCCGGGTTTGCACTCTGCGGCGGTGCCTGGGCCTCAGGAAGCCGACCCGGGAAGACCCGCCAGCCCGAAAAAAGTGAGCTGGAGAGAGGTAAGCGTCAAGTCCAAAAGTCACGAGCAGTAACGGCACTAGAGCAAACGGTGAGAGGCCGCGCACCTGCTTGAGAAGCGGGCGGTGGGCGGAGACTCCCTCACTAGTTCAGACGCCCGGTGCGGGGCTCACGGTGCCGCGAGGTCCTGGCTGCTGCGGGGGTGCCTGCCCCCTCCCCGTGGCTCTGCGACGCTGCGGGCCGCCCACCCCACTTTACCTAAGATCCCAGACGTTTCCAAAAACGAATCGCACCAGATTCGTTTGGGGGAGAAATGGCTAGCCGGGCGGAAACCCGCGGGCGGAGGGGACGTCGGGGCTCCTATCCCAAGCGGAGCGGTCACCCTCGTCCCAGAGCGAGACCTGCGGAGCTCCCTGAGGTCCGCCTCTTGGAGCCCCAACTTGAAGGTGGGCGGCTGTTTGCACCCACGGCCTGAACGCGTTTCGAGAAACAATGCAGACACGAAGAATGCAATGGAACGTGTTTGTCTCAAGTGACTTTTGCAAATAGAACTATGGGAGTGCTTTCCCGAATTGGGTAAAAATAGGGAATAGGGGTAAAATTCTGCCTTTAAGGGAAAATGGGCGAAGAACCCAGTGGGGATGGTGCTAGAAGCCGCGTGTAGAGGAGCAGGTGGAGAGCCAGGGTCTCCAAATTCGACTCCCGCCAGTTACTCCGTGGGAGTGAGTTCGGGAAGCAAAGTAGAAAGGATGGAAGGAGCCGGGCCAGAGGAGGGATAAAGGGTAGTGAGATTGTCTTTCAGATGATTGTCGCGAAAACTCAAGGTCCTGAAACACCTGAGCAGGTGACATTTGAACTCTCCATGTGTAGTGCTGTATTTTAACTGAAATATCGGGCTTACAACGAACCGAAGATCGTGACTTCTCCCAAACTCCAAGGTGAATTTGAAGAAAAAACTTTCTTTCATAGTGATTGGAATAATATTGTTCTTCATTATGTGTCTAAGGTTAGAAAACGCCCAGCAGCGTTCGGCCGGTTAGCTCAGTTGGTTAGAGCGTGGTGCTAATAACGCCAAGGTCGTGGGTTCGATCCCCACACGGGCCAGTACGTCTTTTGTTCCCTTTTCCATTAAAAACTGCTGTGCTCTAAAAAAAAAAAAAAAAAACCAACAACAACAACAACAACAAAAAACAAAACCCTAAGAGATTAATAGAAGAACAGATTAACAGCTCCTTAATCTCAACAGGGTGGAGAGTGGTCAACTGTGGTTTTCTGTGTGGGATTTCCTGTTCTTGGAGGATCCGATGAGAAGGGAACTGAGAACAGAACGAAAAAGATGTGAGCCTCCAGAAGGGAAGTGAAATCGGTAGCAATGTGAAAACCAGAAACGCTGGGCTTTCCCATCTTTTTACATTTCCCAAGATGTTCAAAGATTCCTCAACCATTACTAGCTCCTCAGGTGAATTTTTCTAGTTATGATTCTGCTTACTTGCAGGGGGCTGTCCTTGGCCTGAGCAGGGTGAGTAAAGCCTTTCAGAGCAAGTCAGAGCAGAGCCCTGGCCTCTGCTCCAATCTTCACTCCTATTTCCTCTTTTTACCAGGACTTGACTCCAGGGGTGTTGGACTTAAGATGTTTCATACAGAATGCTCAAACTTTCATTGCTCTTTGCTTGTCAAGGTACTTGCTAGACCTGAAACCATCTTCCGGGAGGCGTCTTGTCTCTGATGTCTCTCCCAGTTTTCTGAGGTTGGATTGTGTTCCTTCCAAAACTCCTGGAGATCCAGGAAAACATCTATTTTGTGACATTTACCAAGTTATGAATGTCTGTTACTCAGCCATCTTCCCTATGAGATCGTAAGAGCCTTGTGGGCAGGATGCTTATAGCCTAGTGCTAAGTGCTTTTAAAAATCTGCATTAATGATAAAAGAATGAAAGAAATATGTGCAGGCCTGAAGGAAAGAGTGTGACAGGTGCTTCACATGGACCTTACAGGTCTGTGACATCATGCTGTCTGAACACAGTGCACTGAGGTCCATTGAGGGGTAGACTACAGTACATGGTGGTTGGACCCATTTCTCTGAATGTATCCCCAAGGCTCAATCAGAATGGCTGTGTCCACAGGATCAAGGTGGTGGTACCAGGATCAGGACAGAGCATGTCCAATAGATCCAAAGTCAGGGAAAGTCTAGAAGGTTGAACTAGGCTGAGGCTGGGAGATGGGAGAGAGGAATCTGACCACCTCAGACCCTAAAAGATGGAAGGATAAATATAGACAAGAAATGATCCCTTTTGGTTTCACCACTCGTAGTCTCACTGACATCTACCGACAACTCTAAAACATCAGTTTCATTACTATCACTCTTCTGCACTCTGACCACTCTTGATTTCCTCGTTTTGATATGATCTTGGTTTCCTCTCAACTCTGGCTTTTGTATCTGTCAGAGCAGGTAGTTAGTGAGACTTTCATGGGATGGCTGGAGGCCAGCAAGCGGGAGGCCATGGCCAGCCACAGGGAAGGTCCAGGCCTGTCCTGGCAGCCCTCACAAGAAGCTGAATCACCCCAGATGGGCCCCAGATGGCAATGCCACCACAGGAAACCCCTGAGCAAGTTAGGAAGAAACACTGAGAAACTTGCCTCTAACCTCAAGTTATAAATAGCCTGCCCCTATTAACAACCATCAATAAAAGATAGAAATCCAATCTCTAGGATGCACAGCTGTCTTTCTCTTTTTAAGACTTACTTATTTTAAAGAGAGAGCAGGGGCAGGAAGGGGCAGAAAGACACTTTAGCCCACTTTGCTTCCCAGAGCCTGGGGTGGCACTCAATCCCAGGGCCCTGAGACCATGGCCTGAGCCACAAGCAAGTCAGGTGCTTAGCGACTGAGCCAGCCAGGCTTCCCTCACCAGCCTTTAATCTTCCACCCTAACGTCTTTAACATGTGTGTAGTACATGTAGATACATCAATTTTGTGATTTTCACTTTCTATCATCAACCAGGCTTTAAAGAACTCAAAAGAGAATAACAGTGTATCATATCAACCCAGATGTTTCCTGTCTCTGTTCTTCTTCATTCATTCTTAGTATCTAAGATCCCTTCTGGTATCATTTTTCTTTTTTCTTTTTTTTTTTTTTTGGTATCATTTTTCTTGTCTCACAATCTGTCTAACTCTTTTCTAGCACTTCCACTAATAATGGATTCTCTGTTTTACCTTTGAATGAGGATGTATTTCTTTCACCTTTATGTCCAAAGGATAGTTTTGCTCTACTTAGCCTTCTGGGGTTAATGGGTCTTTTCTTTCAACATTTAATAAATGGTGTGTCATTTCTTTATGGCCCTTGTGGTCTCTGATGAGAAATACATAATCATTCAGATTGTAGTTTCCCTTTTGTTTTTATCTTGACATGTTCAAAAAAATTTTTTTCTATTGTTTCCAGCAGTTTAATTGTGAGATGTCTGAGTGTGGATTTATTCAGCTTTATCCTGCTTGGGGTTTGCTGAACTTCTTGCATCTGATTTATGTCTATTGCCAAGTTTGGAAACTTTTCAACTATTAACAATTCAATTATTTTTCCTTTTTCTGGGACTTCTTTCTCCTCTTCTTCTGGGTCTCCAATATTGTGAATAGAATTTCTTTGTTATTTCCTGTTTGTCCCTGAGGCTCTGTCCATCTTTTAAAACCCACTTTTCTCTCTGTCATTTAGATTGGGTTGCTACTATTGTTCTATCTTCATATTCACTGAACTTCTCTCAGTTATCTCCTGATACAGAGACAACTCAGTGCTTTCATAATTTTGGTAAATACACTTTTCAGTTCTGAAGTTTATACCTGGATTTACATCTTCAGATGATTTGCTAAGATTTTCTAACATTCCATTCATTTCAAAGAATTCTTGCCCCTGATTCTCGGAGCATGTAATCATCACAGGTTTAAAGTGTTTGCCAGATGATTCCAACACCTGTGCCATCCCAGAATTGGTATCTGTCAATTCTCTCCTCCAAGTGATTTAGGACTTCTTGGTTCTTCATATAATCCATATAGTTTTGGATTATAACCATTTATATATTATAAGATGTTGTATCTTACTTAGATCTCAGGGAGAATAGCACCAGTTTTGTTTTCCTGGGTGCTTTGCCTTGTACCAAGTACTAACCAGACTTCTAAGTAAGTGTTGTGGTTTCAAGGTCCATTCCTTTTTCAAAGCCTTTACCATACTATTTGGAGATCTCTGGAGTGTGTGCAACCCCATGACCAGTGTGGACTTGGGCAGTGGGCTACCACTTACTGCAGTTCTCAAAGTCTGTGCTGTGTTCTTTAGGGTCAGAGCCACTTATTCACAGCTGGAAAGTGCGTTCAAGAGTTCATAAATAACTTTATGAGTTTGCTTTCCATGTGTCTCCCCCAATATTTTTTGGTTCCCTGGGGTTCACTGTCTCAGTCCACTGACCAAAGAGTTGGGCTCTTATTTCCCTGGCTCTGCCCTGCTCTTCCAGGACTGTGCTACATTTAAGGCCAAACTGCAGGAGAAATGGAGAAAGAGAGCAACTGGGCAAGTCTCTTGGGATCACAGCTTCTCTGAACACAAATTGTAAATTGATGGTAGATCTGCTTACCCAGGGGTAGGTGGACTCGGGAAAGCCAGCCTTAAACTTGCCCAGAGGTCATACATGATAGAAACATCCAAATTACTGCGTTCAAAGTGTCTAATATTTTCTCAGTGCAATAGGCTGAAAGATGTGGGGTTGGGAGCTGGAGATTTGGGTGGAAACAGTAAAATGTGGAGAATGTGGGCATCGATCCCACTCCCTCTCACATGCTAAATGCTAAGCGAGTGCTCTACCTCCTGAGCTAACTCCCCTACCCTATGTGCTTCTGTCTCCAGTCTTTGTTCTGGTCTCCACGTCATGGTCCACTATGCTGAGAGGCCCCCAAAAGACGGGGAAATGTCAAAGCCTTTCATATGAAACCAGGAATCACCTAAAGGGTGTCTTCTCAGATGACGCAGGGCCAGAGAGGGATGGATGGGCACCTATTCCTCCGCCAGAGAAAGGAAGAGAGCAGCTGTGGGGGAACTCTGGCGTCTGAACCAACCCATTGCGCAGTTCAGACTTTCCAGAAGTGGGACGGGATGCGGGGCGGTACCAGATAAGCGCGCGCCCCCGGGGTGCGGGGGAGGACTCATCCGGCACGCGCCCGCTAAGGTGGCACAGCTGTCTCTGGATGGTTGTTTCTTAAAGACAAAAACCAAAAACACAGCAACAAAAGGGGGATTATCACTGTTCTTTTCAGCTGGAATAGAAAGAGGCGGTGATTTCCTTTCCTCCCTTCTCCCGGGAGAGGGGCAAAAAGCAGACACTGTTTCCGCCCGGTTTCGAACCGGGGACCTCTCGCGTGTTAGGCGAGCGTGATGACCGCTACACTACGGAAACCCACATCAACCCGCCCCTCCGAGATCAGTGTTCAATTCTTGCTAAGTCGTGCCGTGGAGCCGATCCATATCTACCCCAGGTGAGAGAGCAGAAAATAAACCCCAAAACCCAGACAGGAGAGCTATAGGAAATAGGAGGAGAAATCGCGTCAGAGCGAAGAAATAAAAAATGGACATGGAGGGATACAGATGAGGAGAGAACACAGGGTGGAAGGAACAAGCATGTAGGCCCGACTTCTTGTGTTAAGAGATATACCTGTTCAATTGGAGGTGTGTGTGTGTAAAATAGACACAGAGGAAAATGTGATTGAAAAGCCTGGACATAGAGAGATATATTGAGGAGAAGGGGTTGTCCAGGCTTAAGAACCTTTGAAAAATCCCGGGAAGGTGGTTTACACAATCAAACTAACATTTTGGAAAAGGTTTTTTTATTTGGAATGACAAAGAGGTTGGAAATGGGGCAATTAGAATGGAAGAAAAAGGAAAGAAGTTATAGAGTAGGAAAGGGTTGGGGTTTATCCTGTTAATTCTTGAGATTATCAGTAGCAGGAGTCTTTCTGGGTCATCAGTGCCTGGTACACTGCCTGGCATAGAATACTTCCTTCACAAACATCATAAGATGGATGAAGGGAGAAGAAAGAAGGATTCTGGCGAGGTTGTGTAGGAAGGATTTACAGTATTCGTCAAGACACTGGGTATAGAGATCTGAGGGAGAGGAAGGAGTCAAAGGCACTTAGAAGTCTTGAAACAGGGTGGCCAATACAGAAGAGATTTTGATTAATGTCTGATGAATGGAAGAATAAATCCATTCATTTACAAGCACCTGTTATATGAATGAAAGAATGAATGGTCCTGCCAGATGGGTATGGGATCTCCTTAAAGAAGAACTACCTGAAGATCTTACTTATTTCTATTATTCTTTCATGCCTTTTCTCTAAAAATTTCCCTAGCTTCACAATTTTTTTTTTTTTTTCTGACAGTCTGGGTCTGTATGATCCCTTCAGACCCGTGCTACTCAGAGACCTCAGACTCACAGATTCTTTATTACATCCTGTCTCTCTAGGTGACCCTCACCAGCCTTCTTTGCATCCCAAGGCTAAGTAACCCCCACAAATCTCAATTACAAAGTCACGGAGAGGTTTTCTTCTCACCAGGATCTCTTTGTCCAGAAAACAGGAGTAGGAGGTCCACCTTCCTACTAGCCAAAAAATTGTGAATCTTGAGTTGGAAATGCCCAGCACAGCCCAGTGCAGATGATGATCTCCACAGAGCTCTCTCCACAGCTTTTTTCAGGTTTTCTTTCTTTGTCTATAGCCCAATGACAGAGTATTGTCAAAGATTAAGCCTGAGATGCCTTGTGGGTGAAATAAGATAAGAATCAGATAAGATACATTGATAAAGATAAGATAAATCTTAAAAAGATTCAATATTTCCTGCAGTTGAGTTCAGGAGAGAAGCTCTAGGGATCACAGGTGCCTATTAAGAAGGAATGAAGAGTCATAACAAGAAAACAGGTGCCTTTTCCTCTAGCTTTGAGTGCAAAGAAGGCATTCTAATATTTGACCTGATTCCCACACTCTAACCCTCTTTTTGACTAATGGTCATTCTAAGCATGTGCCCTAACTAATTTTATGGGTTTAACCTGGTACCAAAGGGTTGCTTCCCTGCCATCGAAGAGGACCTAACTAAGGGCAGGTCATCTCAAACATGATTTCAGCAACAGCAGAATGAAAAACAATGATTCTGTTAGAAAGTGTTGGCGGAAGGAGAATCCTACCATATGTCACCACAAGAATGATCTATCTCTGAAACAATTTCACATGATCTTGAATGACAGAGGGCCAATGAAAGGTCCCAACTGGGTGGGGTAGCCAGGTGAGATAACAGGGCTTTCCAGAGGTTGTGTATCTTACTATAAAAATAGGGTTGTGATTGTTACCTGGTTAGAAATATGGCCATCTAGGAGGAGAATTTGGGGCTGCCTCTCTGGTCCTCACATCTGCACCATTATCTCCTCCCATTGTGACCCAGGTCACTGGGTGGGGCCTGATCCTTTTCCCTAACTTCCAGAGAAAGATAAGACTGTCATAGGGGTCTTCCTGGGACAAAATAAGACAGGGGGAAGAGGAGGAGGAAAAGTTTTTAAGTGAACACCGAAACTGGTTTTACTAAGCATTTAATTTTAAAGAAACTTAAAGAAATTTAAAAATGGTCAGGAAAGATCAACAATAAAAACACTAATGCTCCAGGAGTCAGAATCTCTTTTCGTTCTAATTATCTGTCAGAAATTTTGAGATTTTGAGCCAGAAATAATGGGAAAAGGCTTTTCTCCATTATGAAAGAAAACCTTACATTTGTTGTCTTCCTTTTTTTGCCTGAGCTCAAGAGATAAGAACTCTGGTGCATATGTCTTTCAAATTGTGAAATGAAATCAAAATTGCTTCTCTCCACCGTGGACTTTCTGGTCAGAGTCGCTGCTTACCATCCTGACCTCTTGAGCCCTCATCTGTGTACTGAGACCCTACTATGTGCTCAGATGACATCCTCCCACAGCTGGGCTTGCCGCTTTTCCCAGAGAACAATCGAAGCCCATTTGGAGCACTTTCCTTATCCAGGAACTATGGGAAAATTTAGAAGGGAAGCCTGTTCTGTCCAAGAAGAGAACCCTGGTGAATTCTAATCTTAATCTGCAAATCCATTCCTCAAGCATCTCTGGTGAGCATCTATTCCACAGGGAGAAGGCAACCAAAGTAGTAAATTGTCTACTGATCAATTCCTGACTCTGCTCCAAGAATCCCTTGCTTCTCATTCTCCATATGAAGAAACATGTTAAGGATCTATCAGGTACCACTATTTATCCAACTAAGCCCCTCTTATGGGCAAATAGCTCTCATATCCCCCAGTTTTCTTGATAGGTAAAGATGACTCTAGTGACAGTGTTAGAAAAACTTTGGTCACAAGGATCTCAGCAAGCAGGATGGAGAGACTGAAAAGTTTCTTCATGGTGACAACTCTCATCGCTCTTTTCTGGAAAGCTAACGGAGCCACCTCCACACTCTTGACTCCTTTGATTAGCTAATGATTACCCCCCCAGTAAACATTATCACTAGTTGATTATGCATTTTTCATATTTGCTTCTTGTTTGTTTCCCTTACACTCCCAACTGAGCTGTAGCTCCAGGAGGGAGGGAATTTTTGCCATGTTTTCACCCTTTAATACTGCATCCAGGACCATCCATTAATATGTGCTCAAGCAATATTTGTTGAGTGACAGAATAAATGATTTGACACTTCTTTCACCTCCTAACTGTGGTGGGGCCAGTTCAGAGCAGGAAGTGGGAAGAGAAATTTTTCCTGTTTCTTCCATAAGACAGAAGGAAGACCAGAAATATAGTATAGCTTGTAGTTTCTGGTGCAATCTAAATTTCTTCACCTTTCATTTCCTGAAACTACCGGGAAGCTCAACGAACTATAAAACTGATGTAACCTTCCTCAGCAAATTCTCCATCAATGCTCAAAAATCCTTGTAGGAAATATCTGAGAATTTTTCCTTCCGTTCCTGTTTTTTAATCAAAGTAACTGACCTGGGGAAAAACCTAGTCTTGCCCTCTCTGAGACTCAAACTGAGGACCTTCAGATTATGAAATTGACACTCTGCCTACTGTGCCAAGAAGGCAATTGCCCATGATCTTTCACATTTAAAATAAAATAACAAATATTATTTTCCAAGCACCGCTGTTTTTTTTGTTTCCAGCATTTAAGAAATGCTACCAATGTGACTTGAAAATCACTCCATGTAAGCCAGTGCTGGACCCAAAGGATTTCACACCCAAGATGAGTGAAGTCCAAGCCTTTCCAGTATTCACCCAAGGATAGGTCCATCTGGGCTGTAAGACTGGGGGCAGTGATGCCTGTCTTTGCTGCTCTGCTGTTCTAATGATGTGGTTTGTCCTTCCCTCAGAGCTCTCTTACACCTCAGGAAGGTGTAAGGCGATCTTACACCTTCCTGGTCTCCTTTGTTGAAAATAAACATAGGAGGTGTTTATTTACTATTGGTTCGCTGATGGCCGACTAAAAGAATGAATGAGTGGGTGAATAAATAATCCACATATTTGTCTACAGTTCAAACTTCTCTGTCTTGGTCTGTTTTATCTTCACTTACATCTACATGACTGGAGACATTCTCCCTACCAACCAGCAACAAAACAACAACTTAATAGAAATCTTGCTGTTCGCTTTGTTTTGTTTTGTCATGTACCATTAATTATACTGAGAGATCTATGGAGATTATCTCATATGGTCCAATTGGATTTTGGCAACAAAACTACTTATCAAAATCTACACTTTCAAGATATAATGGAAGTGCAAGTAAGTTAAGTATTGCCTCCTACCATCCCGGAGCTTCTAAGTGGCAAAGCATGAGTCAAGAAGCATACTTCTAGATTCTATAATGTACGCCCTTTCTCTGCTCCAACTCAAGATGTCTCTGTTCTCCACAGTAGCTCATTCATTCATACATAAATATCTCACTTTCAGCCTCCTTTATGTTGGCCTTTTGGGCTTAGACCCCCCACATCAATATTGATTCGTTGTCCTCCTTCAAATCCCACATCCAGTGACTTGAAAATTACTGAGCACTGTTGTGCAATTCTTTTGAATCCATCACTTCTCTTCCATTCATTTAGTACATGTTCACTGGACAGCTGTCCTTTGCCAGGCACTGTACTGTGCTCAGGTATTCAGAAGGAAATCTGATGACTGCAGACCTCAAGAGATGGGAGGATAAATATGGACAAGAAACGATCCATTTCTAGTTTCACTGCTTTGTCTCTCTGGCATTTACAGATAAATAACTCATTCTAAAATATCAAGTTTAATAACATCACTCTATATTAATTTATCTTTGTGGTGGTTTTTTCTTTTTACTATATCCCTTTTTATAGTTTTTTCCCCTTTTTATAGTTATTTAGCAATTAATCTAGGTTGCTAATAGTAATTGGTACATGCATTACCATATACATACCTGATATTTTACAGTCTATTATAGAATCAGTGTTAGACCATTCAAGTCATATATAGAAACCTTATCATCATGTAGGTCCCTTTATTCTAACACCTTTGTGGTGTGTATATAGTATATTCAGATGATGTGTTATAATTTTTGCTTTCAGGCATCAAAAGCTTACTTTAAAAAATAGCAAAAGAGAGAGAGAGAGAGAGAGAGAGAGAACTTTAAAGGACTCCAGAGAATAATGCTCTATTGTCTCTACCCAGATATTTCCTATTCTGCTCTTGTTCCTTTGTTTCTGATGTTCCAAATTTCCTATCAATTCTCTTCAGTCTTAAATCTTTTTTTTTAAAGCCATTCTGTTATCAGTGAATTTTCTCAGTGTGCTTTCAAGAAAGAATGTATTTATTTCACCTTTATGTCTGAAGGATATTTTTGCTACTTAGATAAAATTTCAGATGGACAATTATTTTCTTTCACCGTTTAAAAAATATTCCTTCTTTTCTCTCTAGCCCCTACGGTTTCTGATAAGAAGCCTTCACACACACAACACCTTTTCCTTGTCCTCTGGCAGCTTTCAATTTCTTTTCTTTAATTTCATTGTGATGTGTCTGGACCTGATTTTCTTTGAGTTCATTCTTCGTGAGCTTTCCTGAACTTCTTGAATCTGGCTTATGTGTTTTGCACTTTCCCGGACTGTGCTGAATGTCGGGCAAAGTTGCAGGGGACACATGGAGAAATACAGAAAATGTGTATGCCTCATCCTTCGGGGATCACACCTCCTCCGAAGAAACGGGACTTACTATAAACTGGCAGTCTACATACCTATGTCTTGGAGAGCCCTCACCAGCCCTGTCTTGTCCATTCCCATACGTCAAAATTCAAAGAAATACCCCCAAATACCCGCCACTTTCTCATTTTCTTGAGGCTTGAAATCACCCCCTGGAAAGCCAACGTCGGACAAAACTTGGAGAATGTGGGCATCGATCCCACTACCTCTCGCATGCTAAGCGAGCGCTCTACCACTTGAGCTAATTCCCCAAGCACGTCTTAGGGATCCTTCCAATTTTTCTTTCAGGAATAGAAGCGCCGGTTTCTGCTTATTATTCGCTGTTTCTGATGGCCAAGAGCAAGGGGCAGTCAAGGCCATTAATGCAGAACTGGAATTCAGCGAGGAGCGCCTCTTCTGCAGACTGCCCCCCGCTAGGGCACGGGGAGGGCACCGGTTCCTCTGCGCGGAAAGGAGGGGGAGAAAGTCGCTAAGAGAAAAATCCGGTGTGGCCCAGATCTCCGGGTGCACATTCCCGGGAGAGGAGCGCGCCGTTTCCAGCGCGGTAGGATTCCGGGCAGCGAGGGTCGGGTTGCTCGGCTCCCCCGGGATGGGGACCACGCGCTCGGCGCCGCTGCAGCCTCAGGAAACGGGCGGTGGGGACCGTCCTGGGAGGTGGAGGCAAAAGGAGACGGTTGTTCCCGCCCAGTTTCGAACCGCAAGCCCCTAGTGTGTCAGGCGAGCGTGAGGACCCCTAAACTACGGAACCCGCTCGCCCCGCGGGGCTTTATCTTAATTTCTGAGATCGCGTTGACTGCAGGTGCAGCGCTCCGAGCGGCGGCCACCAGCGACCCAGCGCGCGAGCACAACGCGACCCACGAAGGGGGCTCGCGGGAGGCACCAAGAAGCACCGGCGCATCAGAGCGGAGAACCCGCAGCCGAACCTTGCCGGGTACAGAGGACGGGGGAGCACCAGGGGAAGCGAGCAGGCGCGGGCGTAGGAATTGCGGGGATGGGGGGAAGGCGGGGCGGAGGCGACGCCTGTTACATTGTTTGAGTTAAGAGCGCAGGGCTCGGGGAGGGCGGGGCCGCGGGAGCGCACGGCAGAGCGCACGCCCTCTACGCCGGAGAGGCTGCGCGCCCCCCCCGGGTGCCCGCCCGGCCCGTGCTCCCCGCTCCCGCCCACACTCCCCGTGCTGGTGCCCGGTGTCCCCCCGCCCCGCGTCCTTCCGCCAAACCCTTGACCCGCCTGGCGGCGCGATCCCCACCATCGATCACACGCCTGGACAGTAACTGATCTTGGATCTTTCTTTTTCTTGTAAGGGCGCACCCAGCACCGGGGCGGGGGCCAGGACTTCGCTTCCACCGCATGGGATGAGCTGTGCAAGGTGGAGGAAGGCGGCGCAGAGCCGGGGGACGAAGCCCGGACCGGACAGGAATCCCGGGGAGAAAGAAGGGGGCCCCAGCCTGGCCAGGAGGGGCATTTTTGTCAGAGGGGGTATTGGGGGAGTCCCTGAGCGCCGCGGGTTCCAGGGGGGCAGCGCGGACGCCCATTCCCTGTTCTCCCCCGAGAGAAGCCGTTCCCGTGGGGCAGGAAGGGCTCTCAGCTCTTTGAGATTGAGATTCACAGGAATCTAACAGGATTCACAGGAAGGGTTAGCCTGGGAAATGAGAAAGGGAATAGTAGCGGGCCCGGAGACGGCTGACGCAGGTAAGGATGTGTGGATCTGAGGCCTCTGTTCAGGGCAGCACTGAGAGATTACCTAAAAGCAGAGAGGGAGGGACTAGAAGGTACTGACACGATCCAGGCTCTGAGGCAGATCAGGGACAAGGTGTGGGGCAACAGGCACTAGGATGTGGTCATCCCTGGCTGCCTGGGCCTCACCATTTCTGTAGTGCATCCATTGTTTCATGACACCCAGAACAAATTCCTCCGGATCACCAAAGAAATTATAAACAGAACCAATGAAGACCTTTCCCAAGGCCATACCTGTGCCCCAAGACAGATTTTTCTCTAGGGACTCAGTCAGCTGCAGATTGACCCAACATGCTGTCCGTGCCCAGCAGGAAATGCTATAAGGTCATTCCTTTCCCAGCAGTGGACAGAATCTTGTGAGAGTTTGAGCAAGGGTGTGAGGTCAGGGAGGTCATGACCCATAGTGGGCTGAGCAGTGGGACAGTCCTTGCATCCATCCCACTTACAGACACCAAGGGTCCAACATGAGGTTCTGGGAATGGAGTGGCTGGGGTCTTAAGAGGTCCAAGGCTGCTTTGGGACTGTGAGGTACAGTCTGGAGAACTGAGGAAAAGACAAATCTCATATGTGGCTGTGCTGAGGAACTGTCTTCTTGCCGTTCAGGGAGGCCCCTGCCCTAGCTGTCAGCCTCTCAATTCTTCCACTCTTGCTCCAGACCTGATACAGTTGACTCTTTCATCACTGAGGCCGTTACTCCAATGTCACTGCCTTAGAGGACCCTTTACTGGCCTTTCTAGCTGAATCAGTACCCTACCTGTCCCTCTCTTCATCATCTTTATAAAACTCTGTCCTGAAAAGGATACTAAATTATTGTCTTATTTTCCATATTTCCTCTAGAGTATAATAAGCTTCTTGACAGGTTGGCAGTATAGATCCTCTCAGGGTCTAGAGTTAGGATGATGCTATTCTTAGCTATTGGCTATTCAGACATTAGTGACTTGGAGAGGAAGAGCTTTTCTCTGTGTTGTGTTCTTTCATAGGGTAAATTCAGGAAGAGACCTTTCTTAAACTGAGGCAACATGCCAGCTGAGAGGCCCTTTGATTTTCTGCAATGGACAAGATAAATGGGCACAGCTGAAAGGAAACAAGATTATTCCACTTGTCAGTTTTGAATATGCATTTCTGTTTTGCAAGCATATAGTACGTCTCTTGGAGCTCTTACTGACTTCATGGTAAGGCAATTGCCATGATTAATTTGTAAGAAATAGAAGTAATCTGATTTTCTTAGTGGCCTGCATGATCATATATAGTGGTTAGTATTCTTGTTGTGACTGTAGTGGGGATCTGAGTATGGCAGTCTGGAATCTACTGCTTTCATTCCCTCCACTCCAAAACTGAACCTAAGGCTTTGATTGGAAGCTAAGTTTTGTTCCATTCAGAAGAAATATATAAAGAAAACCTTCTGTGCTTCTTTTTGGGCACTGTTGGTCAAATCAGGAGGGGAAAGAGTATCTGAGTTTTCTCAATTTATTGTTCTCTTTCTCTTTCCACCTCCATTCAAGGCAGTGCTCACTTTAAAAAAAAAAAAAAGATTTATTTGAGAGAGAGCACCAGTTGGGGGGAGGGGGAGCGGGCAGAAGGAGAGGGAGACAGAATTTCATCTCAAGCAGATTCCATACTGAGCTCATTGAGTAAGGAGCCCCCATGGGGCCCAGGGCTCAACCACATGACCATGACATTATGACTCTGAGATCTTGACCATGAGATCACAACCTGAGCAGAAACCAAAAGTCAGATGGTTAACCCACTGCACCACCCAGGCATCCTCAAATTATGTTTTAAGGATGAGAGGCCATACAGCTGCTTTACCCAAGGGAATTTGCAAAGTCTCAGAAAAATGAAAGAACAGGTTTGTTTGTTTTTTTTTTTTTTTTTTTGAAAGAGCAGGTTTTGAAGGTAAATAAGAATGACTTATTTTTTCCTAGAGTCGCATGGGAGAAAACTTCAGGAGTGAAGCTGTTAGGCAGGCCAACCCTCTTCATGAATGGCTTTGGATGCCAGGTAAAGTATTTGGACAGTCTCTCTAGCTAAGTTTGCTGGTGAATGAATTTAGTCTGGACTGTAACTGAATTTGCACCTCAACACCGCTCCCACAAAGGCCAGAACTTAGAGCTACGTGCAAAGGCCAGGAGGAGGGTCAGAGCATCATCAGAGTGGTCCAGGCAGAGAAACTGATACAGTAACTTTGGTGGAGTTACGACACCTTTATTCATTCCACAAATCATTTGAGCGCCTACTGCTGTTCCTAGGCTGTGTGCGTGTGTGTGTGTGTGTGTGTGTGTGTGTGTGTGTATGGGGGGGGGCGGGAATCACAGTGCCTCCTAGGATTCAAGGATAGCTGCTAGGTGGTAGTGACCCCTGGCCCTTGGGTGAGAAACTCTTTTGAAGTCTGCTCTCATATTGAATTTTCTGGGGAGGTGCTGAGGAACACTGCTCTGCACGTGGAGGAATGGCATTCCCTAAGGCAGCATGGTGCATGAGAGGAGCAATCAGTTCTTGATTTTGAAGTTGGATGCAACAACCCTAACCAGAAGGGTGATTGGTGGGACTTTCCTCTTCCAGAGTCTGAAGATCCCAGCGCAGGAGTTCAAAGTGAGTTTATTTTCCTGTGTACAAAATATCAATCGACTTATCTGTGTCAAGAATAAAATGAATCCTGAATCCAACCAACAGAGACGTTAAGAAAACATATACTCCCACAGTTCCTTTTACAAATAGCAGGTTTAGGACTGCAATCAGAAGTTGATGCAAATTTCAGGAGAATAAAAATGCATCCCTTTTGGGAAAATAGGTGGAGTGCAGAGTGGGAGCTGGGCAAGAATCTAGGAGCAAAGGGGCAGAAAGTGCATTTTTGTCTGCATTGGTCAACTTGACAGTCTGGGAGAGAAAGAAGGAAAACGTTTGTGTTCAGTCAGATTCTAAGGGTCATCCAGGTGCTGTGAAGACAAATCAGGCAGGAAGTAGGTCAGGCTATGGGGTAACAGGGTAGGTTGGTAACTGGGGTCATCACACTAGGCAGATGACATTTGAACCTTCTCTCTTTCTTTATTTTTTAAAGAATTTATTTATTTATTTATTTATTTATTTATTTATTTATTTATTTATTTATTTATGATACAGAGAGAGGCAGAGACATAGGTAGAGGGAGAAGCAGGCTCCCTGTGGAGAGCCAGCTGTGGAATTCTATCCTGGACAGTGTGGAACTCAATCTCAAAACTCCAGCATCAATCCTAGAGCCAAGGGCAGCTGCTCAACTGCTGAGCTAGTCAGGTGTCCCTCCACTTCAGAGTTTCAAGGTGACTGATGTTTTAGGCTAAAAATTAAAAAGAGTGATATAGTCTTTTAGGCTTCTAAATGAATTTGAAGGGGGGGGATTGAGTCACTCTAGAACAGTATTATTCACCATTCAGGGGAATGCTTGAGATATCTGATTAAGGCTTTAGTTTTCTTAAAGTTCTACTGGTTACAGCGCGTTGCTAATGTCCATCACTTGCTAATGATCTGGGTAATCTAGATAGCCTTTACCTTGCTAGGAATTTCCAAAGCAGAACCAAGCATAAGTACACCCAGAGGTCTAGTACCAATGAGTCTGTAAGTAGGAAGGCGCTGCCAATGCAAATCCCAACATAGGTTTGTACTGCAGGGAACACACCAGAGCTATTACTAGTAGTTGTCACTAGCAGTGGTGGTGGCATCTGAGTTTTGAATCCAGGGATGTATTTCCTCTTCCAAACTTTATTTTTTTTTCCAAAAGCACTGTTTTTATTTATACAGAGTCCTAACCACTTCACAGTGGCAGGAGGAGTGGGAGCGGTTCCTTTTTCAATCCTGGGGCCTCCACGATATTGGTGTGTTGTTACCAAACACAGGCAAGTGGTGTCATGGATTTGGCAAACTAACTACAATGTTTAGTCTCTCTCTGTTAGAGCAACAAGGTGAGCATCAATCTCTGCTTCTGAAAGAATTCTGAATTTAAGATTTTCAACTGTAACTACTCCAACTTCTATTTCTGAAGGTTTAAAATCAATTGATAGAACAGTTGATAGGCATGTAATTGCAGTTTCCACTGTTTGTTCAAATGTCTGATCAAATTTCTTCTTCACTTTTTTTTTTCAAGGAAGCTGGTTGACTCTGTTTGTTTAACTCCTGCTGCAGTGGCTTTAAACCCACAGTAGTAACCTGCAGGATCACACTTGTACACCCGAGGGCCTTGTGCTTCATCTATACCAATTAAAATCATACAACAACCGAGAGGCCTCATTTCAGCATTCTGTGTGTAGACCTGAGAAATATCAGCAATTCTTTTGCATAGCATGTCCACAGGAGTCTCATAGCCATACTTGTATTTCCAATTAGCTGCCTCATAGCGTAACCTCTGCACCTGGGATCTGCTGTCAGCTGTCATTCCTGTCATCACACAGCCAATGTTTTCAGTTATCTTGAATGAGTGAGTCACTATGCTGGAATCCAATAATTTGTCAGGTACTTTCTTCTGTGTGACAATTACTGCACAGTCTTTCCCTCTAACAGCTACTGATGTAAGGGCACCCTGGTTAATAGCCTTAAAAGCATATTCTACTTGGTAGAGCCAGCCCTCAGGTGAAAAAATGCTAATGTGACGGTCAAACCCAGCGCTGGAACCCCGGGACATGTTGGTGAACCCACTACTTCAAGCATTGTCTCTGAGCCCCGTCTTCAAACTTTAAAAGGAAAAGTTTGGGCTACATTATCCTACCAGGCCACAGCACAGCCAGGATGGAAGGAGCCCCTGACTCCAGACCCTTCTTTTCTCTTTTCTGACGCTCAAATTCTTTCGGCCTCCTCCCGCACTCTCCCAGCCGTGGTCTTAAAGGAGGATAGAAAAATTCATCCTTTACTGGCCAGGATCTGTTCTCTGTCCTTCTTCTGCCAGCTGGCCTGCCCTCGTGTGCATCTGTGACGCCCCTCCCCCCCCCCGGGGGGAGATGAATGCTGGCAGGACCCAGGGACCTGTCACTTTGGGGCGGTCAAGCATGGAGGTGGGTGGGGTGGCTGTTCTGCAGGCACCGGCCAGCGAGCTCCATCGCATTTTATGCAGCCACCCCGTCCTAGCTGAGCCCAGTTCCGCACCCTGGTCACCTGGTAGATACAAACTCCAGGTCTTCCCTGTCACCGTGTGAAGGGCTCCCCACCTGCGGGCTGCTTCTCACTACAGCAGGTTTCTTACTCCTGACCCGAGATCCCCCTGTGTCCTGCCCTCATCCTTCGGCAGCTTCTCTCTTCTGTTGGTTATGAAATCACTGTCGATTGTTTCCGGATAGACCTGAGCAGCTGAACACTGGAGGAAATTAAGCGGGATTCTCTGAGAATTCTGTTAATTCTCAAGAGAGCATTAACAAAGAGGCAAATGTTCATAAAGGGGAGACTTCTTCATGCAAAATGGGCAGGTATAGAAGATATTATGAGTTGATTTATGCCAGATTCTTGTCTTACTCTTTTGTATGTCTTTTCCCACTCCTCTCATCTTCCCTCAATCTTTCTCAAGGATGTGGTGATGGAACAAGAGTTATAATGCAACTTTTATGAGGACCTCTTTATAATAAGACCGCTTCAGAAGGATTATTGGGTGCACGTTGGTTATAAATAACACAGCATACCACTCCCATTCCCTCACCAAAAGGAAAGAAGCTGCTGAGCCAGCCAGGAGTCGAACCTGGAATCTTCTGATCCGTAGTCAGACGCGTTATCCATTGCGCCACTGGCCCTGCTGACAATGGTATCTTCTAAAGCATTGTTAATTAGTCTTCATGAAGTGCCTGGATTTTTATACCACCCAGTCTCTGGATGTGGCTCTTGGGCACTGGGCCCCCTTCCGCTTTTCTCTGCTCTTCAGTTCCCTGGCTGAGAGAATGTAAAGCTTTGCAGTCTATTGTGAAGACTCAATATCCTGCCAACCTCAGGACGTTAACCTCACGGTGACAGACAGACCTGCAAGCTCCCAATGATGGCGTTTAAGGCTTAGCTGTTGGAAACTGGAAATCAGGGGCCAAGGCCAATGTGAAGGAACAGAATGAAGAAACACTCTTACAAACCTAATGGGATGAATTCTTACCCAGTTTGGGTTTTGTTCTTTCCTGTATTCCCAGGTAGAGAGCATACACAATTGTGGCATTGTGATGTCAGCTGCTGTTTGCTCAGCGATCTTTCTTACCAAATTGTATATTCTTTGAGGGCAGCTCCCATAGTGTCTACAATAACTAATTTTTCATTAAAAGTCTGTGTGCATGGATGAAGAATTGAGAGCATAAAAAGGCATAGCTGGTGGTATATGTAGGTAGGCATTCCGTGTCTGTATTCCGTGCTCTCCTAACCCTGATATTTAAATGGAAGAACAGGGAAGGAGTATGTACAGCTATGGTGTTCTCATTTCCTGAACATAGCTTGGGGGCTCACAAATGGTTTCCTTGCTTCGGAGCTGGGGCTGGGCAGGTCCATTGTCTAAAGCTAGGGACAGACAGTAGGGCTGGGCAGGAGCTAGTGACTGAGAATTAGGGCTCCTCCTAAGTGAATAGACATCTACTCTGATGATATGAAAGAAAAAGATTTGGATGCCTGGGTGGCTCAGCAGTTGAGTGCCTGCCTTCAGCCCAGGGCGTGATCCTGGGGTCCCGGCATCGGGCTCCCTGCTTGGTGCCTGCTTCTCTCTCTGTCTCTCTTCATGAATAAATAAAATTTTTTTAAAAGAAAGCTTAGTGAACCAAATGCACACCAGATTGACATTTTTCATATCATTTAGGTGGTTGGTTTTGAGTTTTTCCTAATGCCAGTGATCAGAAGGATTTAGAACATAATGCTTATGCAAAAACTCACTACAAAACTTACATATCTACCCCTAAAGAGCACTCCTCAGTAACAGGAAACTTTCAGCAACAGATCCAGAACAATTGAAAATACAACATTCGATGGCTTAAACAAAGTGATTTATTATCACACATAGTCCAGAGGGTAGGAAAGCTATATGTCAGGTTAATTCAGTGGCTTCATGATGTCATCAGGACTCAGATTTAAAAAAAAAAAAATTTGCACACTGTCCTTTTCAACCTGTGGCTCTCATACTCCAGCTGGTTTCCGTGCAGTTCCTCAAACTCAAACAAAAAGCAGGCCTCTTTCTGGTATCTCTTGTTGAGGACAACTTCTCCTATACACTCCTAGTAGATCTTCTCCCACACTGGCCAGATTTGCATCACACACTCTTACCTAACCCAATTATCTCCCAGAGTAGGATCACTGTCATTTAGTAGATCAATCATCATTCTTTGTTTGGAGCTGAGAATGGAGTCCATCTCCTCCAAAGCCAAGGAATACAGAAAGTTATGTGAATAAAAATATTTTTCTGTTGGAAAGGAGGACTGAGGGCAGTGGTGCAGGGGACTGGTGGTGGTGTAGCCAAGCAGTATTAGCTGCTATACTCAGCTCCAGCCCCATATTTGAAATAAAATGAAATAAGTATTTTTAAAGCATTTTTGAGGGCTGAGAGCTTACATTAACCTTCACTGGTTCTATAGCTAGATTTCCAGGTCCTTCCAGAGCCTCAAAGAAGGATTTTGACCTATGGTGTGTGTTCAATACTGTGTTCAGTGCAAGTACATTACTTGCATATGACATTAATTGTACATGATTACATATTGATTCTGATATTGCAATTATATAATTGTGGCTATTAGTAATGCCATACATCACAGATCTTTGTAACTGTCCAGTTAAACGATCCCACAGTTTCTAGATTTGAAGCATCAGAGGGTGATGTGCACAACACAGAGCAGAGCACTGGAGTTCAACCTGAAATGGTTGCCTCCATCTGCTTCTCCAGGATGGAGCAGGAGTCTTACATTATTAATTCCAGAATCAGTAATTTATGCCATCTATATTTGTCTATAACAAATATATATCTCTCAGTGGTTCCCACACTTATTTTTGCAGTGCCTGTATAACTGTTGATATTTTTAATTTGTTTTATCATCATGGTCTGCTCATCTCCAGCATTACTGTAGCTTAACACTTTCTGTATTAAATTTACTCCCTATTCTTATCATTATTCATTAGAAGAAACTTGATGTGGAAAGAAAGCAAGTGTAGAGAGAAACCCAGATTAAAATCTTGACTCTGCCTTTGATTAGCTATGTGAAATTTGGACAATGTAAGTTTTCAGTCACTGCATTACTTTATCTGAAATAGGAGGACTATAGTCACTTTGCAGATTTGTTGTAAGATTAAATAACATAACACAGGTAAAGACCTGGCAGGTATTTCAACTGTCAATAAAATACAGTCATCATTGATAGCAATGTCCAGTTCCTGTCCTGTCTTCTAAAATTTAATCTCAATATGTCAAAAGGCATTTACTGCATATTCATTTGCCAAGCAAAATGTGAACCCCTAAGGATTTACATATAAAGCTTAATCCTCCTTTCTCAAGGAACTAACATCTAGTCAGGGAAACCAATTTAAACTCGTCATTACAATAAAACAGGAGAAGTGCTACCCCAGAAATAAAGAAGAAAATGTGTTAGCAACATGGAAGTAAATCAGTGAACTCTGGAGAGGCAGCCAGGGAAGGCTCTCAGGGAAGGCTCTCTCAGACCAGATGTCAGTGAAGCTTAATTTTTATTTTATTTATTTGAGAGAGAGAGAGAGAGCAAGAGCAAGCACACACAGAGAGAGTATGAGTGAGAAAGAGCACATTCCTCACTGAGTGGAGAGCCTGCTTCAGGATTCAAACCCAGGACCCTGAAATCAGGACCCTGAGGTCAGGACCTGAGCCAAAGGCAGACACAGTCAAATGAGCCACCCAGGTGCCCCAAGTGAAGCTTAATCTTGAAGGAGAAGCAAATTTGACCTTGTGAAGAAGGAACTAAAGGGCGACAGGGCTCAGGATGTGCAAGATTAAAAGTTGCAGAAGGTGCCTGGCATAGTTGAGGAAAGTGGTTTCATGTAGTAGAACTATGGTTTGAATTGGCCTGGAGAAAGGAAACTGGAGAAGAGGCTGGAAAGGCAGCTTGCGGAACACACTAGACTTCAAATATACTAACAATAGTTTTTTCTAGATTTTGTAGGTTCGTTTCTTATACATTTTAACTTCTTTTGCATGTATGACATGCACTACAATAAAAAAATTAAAATATTTTGAAAGATAGGTTGGTGCCAACTTGTAAATAACTTTATCAAGATAAGGCATTTATCCTGAGGGCAGGAAGAAGGTAAAATAGGTTTTTAAAGAGAACATTTTCAGTTCTATATCTTAGGAAGATTGAATTAGGCTCTACTAGAGGGCACCTGCAGTGGGGGAGGAGCCAGATTTCTAGACCCCCATAGTCTGAGCAGGAATGGCAAGAATTGCTCTGGCTACTGAGTGTGAGGAGGGCTCAGAGAGGGGAACAGAGATCTGGTTGTGGTGGAAAGGTTAGGTTTTGGTGATTCAGCCAAAGTGGTAAGCAAGGAGAACTTAGGATAATGCTTATATTTATGGATCAGGAAATTCCATTGATCTTCATTGAATATTAAAAATAAAAAGTATCCTGAAGGAAATGAGTTCCACATTTTAGTTTCCAAACTCTCTTTTGTAGCCCTAATTATACCAGAACTTTCTTTGAGTCTATGAACTACCCCTATATCGTTCCAATAAATTCAACCTTGTTACTATGCTTTTCTGGGGTGTCTGGCTGTCCTGTCTCACCACCTGGCCTGGAAGTCCTTGGAGGACAGTAGCCCTGACTTAACCTCCCTGGTATCACACTTTGCCCCGTGCTTTACATGAGGGAGGATCTCAGCAATAATTGTTAACAGAACAGAAAAAAAAAAAAATGGCAGAACCCAAATCCATTCCTTGGTGATGTCAAGAGAAGTAAAGTGTTTTCTTTGTTGTTGTTGTTGTTGTTGTTTTCCTGATGCTCAACATTCCCTGAAGTCATAGCCCTTACCTCCCCTCCCCTATGGCTAATGATCCTGGTTTACCTTTTATTCTTTTAATCTTTCTGTTTCAGCTTTTGATTACACTGTTTTCTACAGAGGACCTTTTTACATTGAGGTCATCCTAACCTTCTCTTCAAGAGTAGAACCTTGTGGTCCTTTCCTGTGTCCCCATTGGTAGGAACATTCAGTGACATCATAAGGATGTGAACTTTGCCTTCCAACAAAAAGGTGAAATCCTACCCTGATGCTCCTGTTTAAATACACATACACACACACACACACACACACACACACACACTTCTCAGGGGTGCCTGTCTGACTGAGCCAGTGGAGTTTGTGACTCTTGATCTCAGGGTTGTGAGTTCAAACCTCATGTTGAGTGTAGAGATTACTTTAAAAAATGAGGGGCAACTGGGTGGCAAGTTAATTAAGTGTATCACTCTTGATTTCAACTCAGGCCATAATCTCAGGGTTGTGAGGTTGAGCCCCGTGTTGGGCTCTGCACTTAGCACAGAGTCTACTTGAGTGTCTCTCTCTACCCTCTCACTCATGCTTTCTTTCTCAAATAAATCTTTAAAAAATTAATAAAAAACTTATCACTTCCCATATTTCTCCACCCACCAATGTCTGTCTTTATGGCTTATGCCCTTAGTTCTAACTTCTAATACTGAATAGGCAGGAGTATTGTATTCCTGTACAAGGCTGAAGGGCACTTGAGAGAGAATACAGGGTAATCAGGAAAATACCTGGGAAGACATTAGGTGGAAAACAGTTTTGTGTTAAGGGTGCAATGGGTCATACTACACTCTTCACCCCCTTCATCAGAATGATGTTAAGATATGTAATGCCTCCGACACCACCTTTATTGTCTAGCACACCGCTTGGCCAGTGGTGGGTACCCTGCATGTTTGCTGTGGAAGAAATTAATGAGTAAGTGAATAAATAAAAATGATGAAAGGACAAAGCAGAGGGTTGCTAAGAACCTTTCTTTAGAAGTTTTAAAAATGTAAATTCTGGGAAGGCTGGAATTATCTTTGTCTATTCTATTCACTTCTGTGTTCTGAGCTCCCAACATTGTCTGGCACAAGGCAGGTACTAAATAAATCTTTTTGGAATGAATCAATGAACAGGAACAAAAGGCTCATCCTCAGGGTGGAGGGTTGTCCATTTCTGTTGGGTATATACTATGCTAAAATATTTATCAAATTAAGTAGGATGTTAAAGTGTGCAACAGTAATACATTTCTAGCTCGGAACTATATAGCTTTTTGTGTCAGTCAGTTGTACTATTAAAAGAGGATAGCCTGATAATGCCATTGGCTGGGGAAAGAAGGGATATTCATGGCAGGAAATCAGAGGTAATTCAACAGGGTAAAAGATTGCTTTTGACAATCACATGCACCTGGAAACCCAATCCTGAGACTTAGGAAGAATAGATGTTCCAAGGGAATATTTTTAAGTTTCAACGTTGGTGGAAGCCCCATTGAGAAGAGCATCATATTTTCTTAGCTCCATGGCTCCAGAGAGTGTGATTCTTGAGCATAGTTTGGGACTGGTGGGATGGGGTCCGCAAGACAGATTCCAAACCTTTCTCGATAGAGGATCTACAGCTGAGCTACAGAAAAACAGATTCTCACATAAGCCACTATCTTCTCAAAGGGTGGTACATGACCAGTTCCATTCGAGATGCCTCGGAGAGGTTAATTCATTACCTGTGGTGGATACCCCTTAGGGCATTAGGACACCTTAGGCTACGTCTGAGGATGGACAGATGCTGAGCCCCCTACACATTTTCCACGTGAGAAAAGCTTAGGATTTTCTCAGGGCCTATGTATCTATAAAAAATTCAGTACACTTTTCCTCTGGTGCCCAAATCCCCTTTATCCCCGGTGTTGAAGGCAGTGGGACATTGCTTAGTGCTCTTATCTTCGGTGGTAATCTTTTATCTGAGTTGCAAGACAATCTACCTTTAAGGTCAAATATTATACATAAACTTCAAGAAGACTTCAGGGGCTCTTTTTCCCCTTTTGAACTTTAGATACACAGTATCTTTCACTTGACTCCACATTTTTTTTTTATCTTACCTCACAGCTTTTGTTTTGATGTATCATATGCACGTGAAAAATGGTAACTTTTTTTTTTTCTTAAGGAAAAGAAAAACAAGAAAATGCTTGGGATGGAAATGCCAGCTAATTCAACGTATTTAATGCCAGTTAATTCAACGTAACCTCTCCTCCGCCTCGCCATCCACAACAAAGACCCCAACACTCCGGGGCAACACGCACACACGCGCACGCACCGGGGATAGCTCCTTGTCCCATCCTCCCATCTCAAAACTCTCCTAGGTATGGGGTCTTAAAAAACAAAACAAAACAAAACAACAAACCCTAGTTCAACGTAGCCTAGAGGCAGCCGGCACTCCAGAGACTCAGCCTTGGGCCTGTTTCGGTCGTTTCCCCTATAGTTTGCAGTCCCCGGAGAGGAACGCCCGCGGGCGGGGAGCTCCAGGCTCCATTTCAGGGGCTGTTTCTCAGACCGCGTCATCGCAGCCAACAGCCTCGGGCACACTTTGGTTTCTAACCTGCTTGTCGGGAGAGGACTGGAGAGAGGCGGGGGCACCTGTCTCCCACCTCCGCCCCCGCACCCCCGGTGGCGGGGAAGTGGCCGCCGCGTTCCCGCCGGCACAGCGCCCTCAGGGCCCCGGAGTGGGTGGCAGCCTCGTGCTCAAGAGGCGGCCCCGGGAGCTCGGGGAGACCCGGGGCAGGAGGAGAGCGGCAGCGCCCTGGCCTTGCCCCCAGCGGAGACCTAGGACCGGTCTCCGTAGGCCGTGTAGCAAGTGACCGGAAGCGGGGAGCAGGTGCTCCAGTGGCGCAATCGGTTAGCGCGCGGTACTTATACAGCAGTATGTGTGCGGGTGATGCCGAGGTTGTGAGTTCGAGCCTCACCTGGAGCATCATTTTCCAGCCAGAGCGTGCAAGAGCCTTTCCTCTTTGTATTCCCACGTCCTCTGGACCATGTCGCGCCACCTTTGATATGTTTGATGGGTTCTCTAGCAGGTCTCTTCACCCTTCTCCTTGGCGCTTTTGCAATGGAACAACGTCAAGCGTTTACAGACGGAATCCGTGATGCTGCAGTGAGTTAACTTCTCTTTATCCGCCCCGTGTTCTGCAAGCGTTCTCCCATGAACATCTCCTGACACCCCGTCTTCCCACTTTGCCCTAATGTTTGGTGATGGATACTCAGGGAGCCCCGGCACGTACTTAGAAAGTGCTAAGTAACTTCCCTGAAGCGATAAGTGTGGAACTCCAGTAGAGGGAACTCAAAAATGAGAAATAGTGTGCCGTCCCAGCCCTATTAAAGTTCCAGCTTGGGGGAACAATGAAATACTGATTTCTGAAGGTCACCCCTAGTATTTACCCCTCCCCCCACTTGAGTCTACCCTGATGAGCCAACAATCAGAGACCATAGAGCAGCTTTTGCCACCTGAGAAACAGAGCCTGGCATCTGCTGATAATCCAACAGCCTAGGACTGGAAGAAGATGTGTGATAAAGAGACCTAGAGACCAGAAATCTGTAGAACAACATCACAGGAATAAGCATACTGTTGTTCCTGAGGTAGGTAGGAAGTAGGGAGTGATTTTGACTTTTGACTCCCTTAACCCATTTTACCTGCCCCTCCCCCTTACCTCTGACAACCACCCGCCTGTTCACTGTATCTATGAGCTGGGTTACCCCCTCACCAAAAACAAAACAAAACAAAACAACTTTTCATGAAGCCTGAGGCAGATGCAACAATTTTTCAGAGGCGGGATTCAGCCAAACTTTTATCAGAGTCAGGAAAACCAGCAGCAGGACACAGGACCACTGAAGGCTCCAGCCTCAGGCACTGTCTTTCATGTTAAAGACTGCAGAGCTCATTTGATTCTTCTATCTCTGGACAGAATCTCTTACATATCTAATTCACAATTCTCGAGCATAACTTGTTGACCCAGTAAGACCACATTTCCAATATCCTAATTAATTAACAAGGGTAAATTTCACTAAAGAAAACCAATTTCATTATGTTAATTAGCAGAGCCTCTGGCATTTATCAAAAATAAACAGAAGTTTTTTAGGGAACACTTCTGCATTGTGGTTTCTATGATGCCAACTGACCATCCTCCAGATTGTGATATCTGCACAATGTCCTGACCCTAGAATCATTTAAAATCATTTTATACACACATTTATATTATGCTGTACAGTTGATTAATTTATTGGTCCCTCTCTGTATCCATACCAAGATTGTGGTAGAGTGTATGTCTTCATCCACAGTAGACTATATTTGTGAAATAGCTCTCATTCTTTTCTGAATGTGACCTTGGAACTGCCTCACCTATAATTGGACTCTGTTTCTCTTCCCCGTGAAGTTGGACTGGATTTCTAACTCCTTGGAGCAATGGAATGCAGTAAAAGTAATATTCTGGGGCTTGTGAACTCAGGCATTAAGAAAATATGTCAGCTTTCAATTTGCCTTTATTTTTTATTTTTTTTTTAAGGATTTTATTTATTTATTCTTGAGAGACACAGAGAGAGGGAGAAAGAAAGAGAGAGAGGCAGAGACACAGGCAGAGGGAGAAGCAGGCTCCATGCAGGGAGTCCAATGTGGGACTCAATCCCAGGTCTCCAGGACCACACTCTGGGCAGAGGGCAGGCATTAAATGAATAAATGAATCTAATAACATTTCTGCCACTGCTTTAATGAAGATACTCATTATCTCTGCCTGGACCATTATGAAGGTCCTAACCCTGTTCCTGACCTTCAGAATTTACCCTGTATGAAGACATTCCTGCCTTTCTCTAATGCAAATTCAGTCATGTGACATTTGTCAGTTGATAACAAACTGTTACCAGAAAGAGATGTCCAAAATCCTTAGCAAACTTTTTTTTTTTTTGAGGAGAGCCAGCTAGTCTTCCAACTCCTGAAATTTTGTCCATTGTGCCCTTTCTGCATGCTACCATAGACTGCTTCTTCCTCATACCATCTTTGTTCATTTTTCCAGGTTTTCTAGTCCATTCCCAAAATGCCATTCTGTAAGGCAGCTAGATCCTTCTCAGTCCTTAGGTGAAACTGTAGGCATAGATTTAAGCAGAGGTGGAAAAAGAACTGGGAAGGCAGATGGAAGAAAACACACCAGGGAGACTCACTTCACTGGTCTGAGAGCAGCTCCTGGAGAGAATGAGATGCAGAAGAAAGGTTTTCTTTTAATTTTCTGATTGGATCAAGGCCATAATTCCAAGTTTCAGTATTAGATTCAGTTTCCAAAAGAGGCCTTCAGGAACACAGATGTTTCACAGGATCTTTGATTCCAAAGTAAAATTGAAGAAAGCCGGAGAGGTTCAAAATGTGTTTGCCAACCTAATAGCAGTGCCTCTCATTCAAACACACACTGTCTGTGACCACAACTCGGCACTGCCTGGAAGTCAGTATCACTGGGTTGTTCTTATGCTCCGTGACCTATTGTAATTTACTCAGATGCTGCTCAGAAAGCACCTGGGATCAAAAAGTTGTACAAGTGTTCCCTCTGCTAAATGCCCAGGGTTCTTTCTGCTGTCAGCTGTGAAAGGACTGTTCGCTTCAGTTCCAAACACCTTTTACTCATTCGTCTCATTTCCATCCTGCAGACAAACTTAAAAGAGAGAAAATGTTTACAGCCATCACCTCCAGGTCCTTCTGAGATTCCACATGGCAGAGACTAGGGCCTATCAGGGCCTGCTTTTCTCTGCACACTTATTTCTGCCTTGAGCAGTCCTCACGTTCAACACCCCACCCTCTGCTCAGGCAGATCAGTGTCCCTTCTAGTAAGACAGGAGGTGCCACTGGGCCAGGCGGAGGGCCTGGAGATCAACTCTTCCAACCCTGTGTGGGGCCTTAGGTAGAATCTGAGCCTGATGAGCTAAGGGGCCAGACACAAAAGTTGGTGGTCCTGCCCTTATCAGGCTTCTGAGGACACAAGGTGCAGTGAAGGGCAAATGGGGCCCCAAGATGGGCCTGGGGGTCAGAGAGGCGACCAGGAGAGACTTGTCCCAGCCTGGCAATGGCGTGACAGGAGCAGGAAGGGCTGCGCGTGGTGAGGGGAGGGGAGGGTCTGGCGAGGACTGGCTACCAACTGCACATATCCTTTCAGTGCACATTTTCCAGGGCATTCATTTCCTCCCATCTTCAAATTAATTGGGATGAGAGTGTTTCAGGCCAGAACGATAAGCATTTTATCTAATCTTCCTACCCAGATTAAAATCGCTGTTTTTTTGTTTTTGTTGTTTAAATTTGCAACAGATTCAAAACGTTTATGTCAAGATTCTTTGGGGACGAAAGCAGACTATGAGCTCCGAAGTTTGGAAATTCCCACTGTCGCTCCAGAACTCCCAGAGAGCCCAGGAGGTACCCTACTTCCTGAGCAACCTTTTGATGCCTCTGGTTTTCCCCTGATGGAAGAACATCTGAGCCAGGCCAGCCGGATACTCTTCGGTCCCTTCTGTTCAACGTCTGCGCTGGCCAGACCAAGGGGCCAGGCAGCCAGAACGGTAGAGGTCTGTGCTTTTCGGGCGGCGGCCGGAAGATGCGCTCTGGGAGCAGGCAGAACCACCGAGGCAGGGTGCGCAGGGTGGGGAGGCCCGCGACGCCCCCCACGCCACCCCCCCACCCCCACCCCAGGGGACCTGCAGGCCATTTTCTGAACGAGATCTGTAAGTTCGTTTTCTTAGGGCGCTGTTAGCAAAGGGCAAGTTCCCACCGGGGCACCAGCTTCCTGCCCAGGGAAGCGGGCCTGCTCCCTGACCGGCAGACTTTGGGGGCACAACAGCGGAGGAATGGGCGGCCAGGGAGCTAGGCCTCTGAGTGCCCGCAGCCTCTCTTCCACTGATTGCTTCCTGGTTCACCTGTGAGGAAAGCCCAGCCTTCCCTAAGGCGTCCTGAGCACAGGCTTTGCTTTGCAGGAGGACCTGGATCGAAGATGAGCAAAAACCCTGACGCTGGATGTACTGAGGAGTCCTTGACCCTGCTGGTACCCGAGGTGGCCCCCAGGCTCTTGGTCTCCTCACAGGAGAGAATCCAAGGGCAGGCACAAGTCGGATGAGCCATACAAGTAGGAAATTTGAAAGCAAAAGTGCACTCCCAACATCCCAGGATGTGAGAGGGGTGAGCTGAGGAGGGAGAGAGTGGCACGACCTGGGGCTGGGTTTCTCTCTATTACTGACAGTTGTTAACTAGGGGGCAGAATGTTTATTACTTGGGCCTGGAAGCAGGGTTTCCCACTGTTTTTTCTTCCTAACCTGCTCAGCGATTTCCATTTCCGGTGGTGGCTCCACCATCTGGGGCCCCTGTGGTGTGATCCTGCTCCTTGTGGAGTGCTGCCAGGACCTTCCTCACCACTGGCCACTGCCTCCTCCTTGCTGGCCTCCGGGCATCCCATGAGAGCCTCACTGCCTGCCTCCAAAAACCTGAGGTTTGTGAGAGTTTCCTTTCCCCATGCCACACATTGAGCCAGAGGCAAAGCCTGACCTAACACCTGGGTTCTCTGACCTTTGCACTCAGCACCGTATCAGAGCTGTTTTATATATTTTTTATATTTTAATGGGAGACTGCATTTATGTTCATTCTGTGCTGACAAACAGTAATCACAAATGTCAGACACGGGTCCTCTTTGGCCTGCCCAACCTTGGACACATCATTTGACTCCTATGACTCCTCAGGTTCCCTATCTGTTGTTCCAAATGACATAGGGCCTTTTGGCTTCAGTGCCCTTTAGCTGGAGTCACAGTAATGATCTGAAATTTAGAATCTTGGGAGGAGTACAAGTCCTGGCCCCTATGCTTCAGTGCGGCCTCTACAATGATCGGTGCTTAATTAAATAAAGGAATGGCATTCCCAGGGTGTCCCGCTGTATAAAATGGATAAGTCCCCAAATCTACAGCTAAATAGTTCAGCACCACAGTCTGGACTCAAGGGAGAAAGTAGCTTGCAAGTCTCAAGGCTTCATGAAGTGGGGATCACAGAGCCTGTGTGGTCTGTATGGTTTATAACAACAGATGAGGTGCATTCATTGTTGAAGGGACAGCAGATGAGAAGTATTACTTTTGTATATGTCTCATTCATGGGGAGAGGTAAAGAAAGTGAAGCAAACTAAAAACACAGAGAAACCGAAGAGGGTTTAGAAGGCATTCTTCAGTGCTGTCTGTGGTCTCTTTTCTCACTGCCTCCACAGTAAACTCTCCTGCCATAACCATCCTGGGTTTCCCATAGCTCTATTTATTTCTTTTATAACCATTGTTTTTTTTTTTAAGCACAATATATATTTTAATATGTATCATTCCAGTTTTTTAAAATGTACACAGATACAATTATACACCTATAAAATACATTAAAATAGAGTTGTAGGGGATCCCTGGGTGGCTCAGCAGTTTAGTACCTGCCTTTGGCCCGAGGCGTGATACTGGAGTCCTGGGGTCGAGTCCCACGTCGGGCTCCTTGCATGGAGCCTACTTCTCCCTGTGCCTGTGTCTCTGCCTCTCTCTCTCTCTCTGGGTCTCTCATTAATAAATAAATAAAATCTTTAAAAAATTAAAAAATAAAATAGAGTTGTACTGCATGGACTGTTTTGCAACTTACTGTTTTTCATGTAACCACATATTTTATTTTATTAAAAATATTTTTAAACTTAAATTCAATTAACATATACTGTATTACGAGTTTTAGACATAGAGGTCAGTGATTTATTAGTTGCATATAACACCTAGAGCTCATCACATCACGTCCCCTCCTTCATGCCCATCACCCAGTTACCCCATCCCCCACTTCTCTCCCCTCCAGCAACCCTGTTTGTTTCCTATGATTAAGTCTCTTACAGTTTGTCTCCCTTTCTGATTTCATCTTGTCTTATTTTTTTTCTTTGCTTCCTCTATGATCCCATGTTTTGTTTCCTAAATTCCACATATGAGTGAGATTATATGATAATTATCTTTCTCTGATTGGCTTATTTCACTTAGCATAATACCCTCTAGTTCCACCTATGTCATTGCAAATGCTAAGATTTCATTTTTTGATGGTTGAGTAATATTCCATTGAGTAATATTCCATTATTCCACACACATCTTCCATATCCGTTCATCTGTTGATGAACATATGGGCTTTCCACAGTTTGGCTATTGTGGACATTGCTGCTATAAGCATTGGGGTGCAGGTGCCCCTTTGGATCACTACATTTGTATCTTTGGGGTAAATACCCACTAGTGCAATTGCTGGGCTGTAGGGTAGCTCTATTTTAAAATTTTGAAGAACCTCCATACTGTTTTCCAGAGTGACTGCCCCAGCTTGCATTCCCACCAACAGTGCAAGAGGAACTCTGCATCCTCGCAAAGATCTGTTGTATCTTGGGTTGTTAATTTTAGCCATTCTCACTGGTGTGAGGTGGGATCTCATTGTGGTTTTGACTTCTATTTGCCTGGTGCCGAGTGATGTTGAGCATTTCTTCATGTGCTTATTGGCCAACCTATGTCATCTTTGGAGAAATGTCTGTTCATGTCTTCAGCTCATTTCTTGATAGAATTATTTGTTTTTTGGGTGTCTAGTTCGATAAATCCTTTGAAGATTTTGAATACTAACCCTTTATCTGATATGGCATTTGTATTTTTAAAAAGTCTTCCAGTCTCACCCCTTTTTCTTCAGTCTTAGGAATTGAGGGTGATAAGAGTTCTTGAAGAGATTACAAGCCTTTTGAGATAAATAGGGGAGGTTTTGGGATTGGTGGAAGTGAATGGGTAGAATTTGGCCTGCCTCTAGAGCTGCATTTGTTTTCTCATTTTACAAGTTGTAAGATAGAGGGGCTCTCAATTTCTCAGAGAATAAGGTTGTAACTTAATGACATGATAGATCCATCTCTCCAACTTCATTATCCTCCATTTGCCTCTTTTTTTTTTTATGTGTACAAAGTTCTAATTTTAATGTGGGGCAGGGGGAAAGGCTTTGAACAATTCCTACCGGACTCCCAAACAATTCCTACCGGACTCCCAATGTCGGGTTCCAATCTGGCCAACTTTTGATTACAGAATTACTTAAAACAGAATTATTTTAAATGTCTTATCATTTTCCAGCTAGAACAAATAGTACATATTTCTAATGGTATTGAAAACCCCCTTTGGGTATAAGAGTCAACCCCAAAAGGGGGGATAGGGTGCTACCTTACCAAGATCCAGATCATCTGCAAAAGGGGGAATAGGATGCTACCTTACCAAGATCCAGTCATCCCCAAAAGGGGGGATAGGGTGCTACCCTACCAAGATCCAGAGCCACTCCCAAAGACAGCCAAATACAAAAACCAACAACCTGCATGTCTCAAGCAGAAAGGCAAGCCAAGTTCATAGGACATAAAATCAGATCACAGAGATCTTCATAATTGACTAGTTGATTATGGTTTTGTTTAACTGCTGTATATAAGAATCTACTAAAGTCTCACTTGGTCTGGAAAAGGAGAAACATTCCAGGCCTGTGTGAATATACACCCGACTTGAATCACTCAAGCACCATGGATAATTGTGGATCCTTAAACATCCCCAGACACGACCTGGTTCTGTGACCCAGAGAACCTTGAATGATGGGAAAGATAGATCCCCATGGAGAAACTCTACTACATTGCCAAGAACATAACAGTGATAATCTTCCCGCAGCCATCCCCGGAGGGACCCGCAGTCACTTATTATGGAGACTGTGTAGTGGACAAAGGGACATAATCAGTCTTCTCAGAGACTCACGGTCATTGGCTCTGAGCTGACAATAATTCCTGGAGACCCAAAGTCGCACTATGCATCACCAGTCAGACTAGGAACTTATTAGGTTAAGTTAGATGATCAATAAAGTTTTATCTCAGGTCCATGGTTTCTTCCAAGAAATCCACTATCATTTAAGAATTGTAGATAACTTGTCGTTTAACTCTGGCTGCTTTTAAGATATTTTGCTTTCATTTTTACAGACTGGTCTGGATATAAACATTTTTGAGTCTATGCTGCTTAGAATTCTCTGAGCTTTTGAAGCTACTAGTTTGAATTTCACCAAATCTGAGACATTTTCAGTTATCATTACTTCAAAACTTCTGTAAGATTTCACAGGCAAAATTGATACAGAGTTCACCTTCCTACTCTATTTTACTCATAACAGAACTATAAATGAGAGGCAAGAGGTAGTTGGTGGGGGTTACCAGCCATGTCAGGGTGTTCTAAAATTCAATATTCTCAGTTTCTCCTTCCTCCCTCCCTCCCGCTCTCCTATATGGGTAACAATTTAGTCATGTGTTTCTCATTTTAAGTTACTTTCTGCTTAAGATTCTAGATTCAATTTAAATTTCTCAACTCCATCCTAACTTTTCCAAGGGAAGCACAGAAGAACACTTACTTTGAGAATCCAAATTCCAGGCTCTCTGTAATCACTAATTTTGTGTGTCAACTTAACTGATCTAAGGGATGCCCACATAGCTGGAAAAACTGACTTTGTCTCTGAGGGTGTTTCTGGAAGAGAATAGCCTTTGCTCAATAGACTGAGTAGGGATGCCCTGTCACCAATCTGCTAGGGGCCCTCCTGGAACAAAAAGGCAAAGGAAGGCTGAATTCCTTCTCTCTTCTTGAGCTGGCAAGTGAATCCGCTCCAGCTCTCCATCCTGGCAGCTCCTGGTTCTCAGGCCCTCAGACTTGGGTATGTAAATAAGGAACCCCTTGGTTATCAGGCCTTTGGACTCCTACCGGACACTACCACTGGCTTTCCTGGTTCTCTAGCTTGCAGACAGCAGACTGTGGGACTTCCCTGCCTCCAGAATGGAGTGAGCTAAGTCCAATCATTTCTCTCTCTCTCTCTCTCTCTCTCTCTCTCTTCAGAGAGACAGATACAGATACATAGATATAGATATTTCCTGTTGATTCTCTTTCTCTGGAGGACCCTGACTAACACACTATCCTAACCATTTTTGTTACCAACCACACATCTCCGTATCCATCTGGATACTTTCTATTTTAATGCTCATTAAGTCTCTTCTTTATAATTAATTTTAAAATGCTATTCTTAACTTCATTTCCAAGCTCTTACATCCCTTCCTTTGGGGTCCATTACCCATGACCAGTTCAGGGAGTGCTTATTTTGTCTTGTTCTCCATGATAGAAAAAGATGTCATAGGGAAGTTACAAAACTAAGATAAATAGCATAATCTTGGCCTTCCAACACCCACAGTTATATAAAGGAGTTAAGCTCCTAAACATATTACAATATAGCATAATAACACAGATAAGTTATTTAAAACTGTGTTGACATGGTCCAACAAAACCAAAGGGAAGTTTAGTAGGGAAGTAAGAGACTCAAATGTATACAAGGGTGACAAAACAAGTATGATACAGGCATTCATAAAAATGGGATGGAAAATGCCTATATGAATTCTAAGATTTGCATCATAAAATATGTGAAATCAGTAAAACAGCATCAGGTAATTTTCAAAACAGCTTGAGGACATATCTTATTGCCAGAATGATGACTTCTACTCAAATACCTATTTGGCTTCCAATTTAAGAAAAATATAAACCAAATTTATTATTTAAATTAGTGTAGAGGGCAGCCCTGGTGGCTCAGCGGTTTAGCGTCGCCTTCGGCCCAGGGCGTGATCCTGGAGACCTAGGATGGAGTCCTATATCGGGCTCCCTGCGTGGAGCCTGCTGCTTTTCCCTCTGCCTGTATCTCTGCCTCTCTCTCAATCTCTGTGTCTCTGAATGAATGAATGAATAAATAAATAAATAATAAATATAAATATAAATAAATATAAATAAATAAATAAATAACAAATAAATAAATAAATTAGTGTAGAAAACAAATTATTTTGTAGCTCTTTGATGGCACACCAATGTGAGACTGATATTATTGTGGCAGTGTCAGAGCACTAACAAATGTGTTTTGAAACAAGCCACGCACTATTTTCAAACTAATTTTTTTTTTTTAATTTTTTATGGTCACACACACAAAGAGAGAGAAGCAGGCTCCATGCACCGGGAGCCCGACGTGGGATTCGATCCCGCGTCTCCAAGACCGCGCCCTGGGCCAAAAGCAGACGCCAAACCACTGCGCCACCCAGGGATTCCCGTCAGAACTTGTTCTTTTTTCATCTTTATAAAGATATATTCAAAGATTTAAAGACTCAGAAGATAGGGGGTCCCTGGGTGGCTCAGCGGTTGGCGCCTGCTTTTGGTCCAGGGCTGCGCGATCCGGGGGGCCCGCGAAGGAGTCCCGCGTCGGGCTCCCGGCATGGGGCCTGCTTCTCCCTCTGCCTCTCTCTCTCTCTCTCTCTCTCTATCATGAATGAATAAAATCTTTTTAAAAAAAGACTCAGAAGATAGAGAGAGATATAAAAGGAAATTCTACTGATTTGTTTCACATACCTAGGTTCTCTGAAACCAGATCATACTGTTTTAAGGTTCCTTTGCACTCTTGCAAAAGAGAGGGATCGGGTGGAGTTGAAATATTACATTCCATTTTTGAATACCATTGCTCTTGAGTTACTATCTTTTATTAATTACAGATACATCTTGCTCATCATTCCATAGCAATACATTTTGAACTCACCCATTCTTTCATAAGCTCAATAACATCCCCTTGTATGGCAGAACCCTCTAGAATATTTTCACATAGCCAGCAAAAAATAGTCTATTTGCTGGATACTAGTTCATGATTTTTCAAAATCGCCACAATGTGTAGTAATTTTTATACTGCAATTCTCATATGAGCAATCCTCCTAGAAGTGACACAAGTCAAAGAGAAAATACAGTAGCGTTTTGAAAGAATTTGCCAAATTTTTCTCCTTCCTATAGGAACCTTGGTAGTAATAGAGGCATCTTATAAGCAGGAAAGCTGGAATTGGCTTCTTCCCGAGGGTGGCAGGATGGACAGGAGAAGAAGGCAAAGTCCCCAGAGGGCACCCAGAAGTTATTATGATCTCCTTCCTCTGTCAGCTCAGGGCTACTGGTCAACAGCTTTGCTGTATAACATCATAATTTAATTTGTTGAGGCTACTCTTCATTGTTGTTGTTGTTTTTGTTTTACACGCAGCCATTACATGTCTTATTTCAAACTTGCTACCCAAGGGATCAATGAAACAGTCATTTTCCTCAAGTCTTAATGAATGTGCCAACATTTAGCCAGATGTCCATCTCTGTGAGTCAGCACAAATGGGCTGAGAAATGAATAACTAAGGCTTATGATTTCTAAAACGCTTAGCTTTATGAAATTATTCTCAAGGAAAGAATTTAAATATAAAAAATAATAGAATCTGTCCAAGAAAAGAAAAGAAAACAAAGCATCAGAAGGAGAACACTGTGAACGGCTCTTACCTCAGGGGGGTTCTGGTAGAGAACCTTGGATCTCCGCAGGTAGTGGGCATGCTTGTGGTGCTTGTGGAGAACATGTACCATGTAGACAGTGGCCCAGCCCATGAGACTCAGAAACAGGAAATCTCGCAGGGCCATGAGAATGAGAAAAATCCACTTCATTGTCTGGCTTGCTGGTAGGAAACAAGAGCCATCACTTGCGCCAGTTCGTGATCTGTTTAGGCTGTTGATGTTTCTGATGTAATAGAGTAAGTTCACGTTGACCAAGGAACTGAGTATCCAAAAGAAGAGGAAAAAGGGAAGGATACGCCATGTGGATGCTGGCTTGAAAATGGTGCACAGGGGGGGCTCTGGGGCTGATGGTGGCTGCCTGGACCACAGTGAGGAAGCTGCTGATGGAGATCGAGAGGCCTCGATCATCTGGGAAAGGTATCAACCCAAAAGTTTGTATTGTTTTTAGCATGAGCTTGGAAAAAAGAATTAGGATATTTGTAAAAGCCAGGTGGATGAGAATTACATGTATAGATTTCTTTTTAGTGTCTCCAAAGAAAATGCACACGTAATTCACAGAGACAAAGATGTTCCCCACAATGCCAGATCCAGTGAGTAAGAGAAACATTGGTCCCTTGATATTGTTTGAAACCATTTCTTACTTCATGGGCAGAAAAATTTGAATCCAGCAAGCACCTTTTGAAGAAAGCAACTGTATGATGTATCTTCAAAGAATGATTCGTACCAAAGGGTTTTTCTAATGTATAAAGGACAGTTAGGATATATGTAATAGAGCATATTTTTGTACAAATAACTCTTTTCCTTTCCCTGGAAGCACTCTTTGTAGACAATTCTATGTGGCTTCAAATGTAATATTGGTAATAAGAATACAAAAATCTAAATTTGCAACCTAGATTTTTTTTCTGGCTCCATGCCAGCAAAGACAATCTATGTGCTCAATAGCTTGTATATCCCAGCTATTTTCAATCTTGGCATGTGCCAAATTGAACTAAAAGAGACCCCACCCGATGTCACCCTGTGTTTTTCTACTTCTTCATTTTGATATTACCATGAGCCAACTCCAGAAGATCTCTACCTCCCCACATTCCACAACACAGACTTAAATACTCTTCTTGCCCCACATATTTCATAGTTCATGAATTTAGCCTGTCTCATTGTTCATACTGCCCCTTCTTATGTTTACATCCATCACATACGGCATTTTTTTTAAGATTTTATTTATTTATTCATGAGAAACACAGAGACACAGGCGGAGGGAGAAGCAGGCTCCACGCAGAGGGCCCGATGTGGGACTGGATCCTGTGACTATATGATCACGCCCTGGGCCGAAGGCAGACTCCCAACCGCTGAGCCACCCAGGGATCCCCACATACGGCATTTTGATTAGTATATCAATCTCCTGGTTTGTCTCTTAGATTCTGCTCTTTATATCTCTGACACATACACTTAATATTTCCTGACTTCTCTTTTAATGCCAAAAATGATTTTGTGAGTTCATCGCTTATAAGATTTCAGTGGGTTTTCCTAATTGTCAACATCAAATCAAACTGCATAACCTTTTGAGACAGGACTCCAACTCTTAAAGCCTCATCGGCCAAAGACCTCTAGAAACAGTTTGTGGGCTGCACAAGCTCAGACCAGACTTGATGCAGCCTGGGCAAGAGTCCGGAGCAACCTTGGAATGCTGCCCTGCAAGGGTCTTTATAGGAGGTCTGAGTCCCACGGAGGAATCTGAGGAGACCCTAAGGGAAGCCTGGATGTGTTCAGGATGTGTTACTATTTCCCGGGGTGGGAGTTGGGGTGGGGGGTGCTGGTGGTTAAAAAAGAAAGCCAGTTAACAAGGAATTGGGGGTTGTCAGGAGAAGAGTGCGGTTTATGACTTAGAGATCCCTAATAATGGTAAAGTGCAGCAAAGTGGGGTGGGGTATGTTTGGTAAGAAAAGAGAAATCACTCAAACAAAGGTTTGTAACGGCCTTTCACAGTTTCTGAATAATCCTGGGATAAACAAGCTTTCCAGGTAGTTTAGCAATTAGCTTTTACCAACTTCTGTTTTCCCAACCTGAGCAACAACAGAACTGACTGAATTGTCACCAGTCCAAACCGATTGTCAACCTTTCAGGCCCGGGTAAAACTTGGCTCTTTCATCAATAGCTTCTCCAATCTAATTTTTCACCTAGAAATTGATATAAAACTGCTGACAATTCCCCCCAAACAAAATAGACCAAGATGTTTGATTTAACTCCCAGGGGTTCCATAGATTCTATATACTTTGGAAGCCTTTCCACAGCCTTCACCCCGTTCCATATCCTACCAGGGTTGTAAAAATTTAATTACCTATATTCAGTACTTTCCTATACAAAATGTTTTACCATTTTTCCAGCCTTCTTTCTATCTTCCCCAAATCTCAAAGCTCTGAATCAGGATGGGGACTGCTTTCCGTGTCAGCTGGTAAACCACTCGTCTTTCTTTGTGACTGAAATATAGGAACAATGTCAGAGGAGGGAGGGATGGGACTGTCCCAGAATACTTTTTTGGAAATGTTAAAATAAACTATCTTTTTAAATTTTTTATTTATTTACTTGAGAGAAAGAGAGAGAGAGAGAGAGAGAGAGAACAAGCATGGGGAGAAGTAGGGCCAGAGGGAGAAGCAGGCTCCTCACTGAGCAGGGAAGCAGATGTGGGGCTGCATCCCAGGACCCTGAGATCATGATCTGAGCCGAAGGCAGACACTTGACCAACTGAGCCATCCAGGTGCCCCTTTTAAAGTAAGCTATTTTAAGAGACATGCTTTACATTCAGGTAGTCCTGAATGCAAGCCCACAAGCCCATTCTGGATCTAACACTCACTGCCTTAGCCAAGTAAGTGCATCCCTCTCAGCTCCTTTTCTCAACTAAAAAGTGAGAGGAGTGCTTTCTGCTACGTGAGAGGACAGTAGAGGTAAAGCGGACTGCCTCAGGTTATTCACAACCTGGCTGTAAAAGTAAGACTCGGCCAACAGCCCCTGTCATTTTCATCCTAATGCTGCTAAGAGGTGCCTCCGTCAAGCTGGCGTGTAGTGGCCGAAGCTGACTTACACATACGGTGCCATTATTAGTGTTAGGATGGGGAGGCTAAGGACAGGTGAGGGAAGAAGACCTTCAAATTCCACACAAACACTTGGAGAATTTTCAAGACACCTGGGAAGACCAAGCTGGCTCATATGCAAAACCCAGGAATGCCCCCAGTGAGAGCCACAAACTCCATCCCTGCTAGTGTTGCTGACAGAGCAGGATGCAGGGGGCAGCGAGGCAGAGGGAAACACAGCTGCTCCTGGAGACTGCAGGCACTCTGATGCTTCGCGGATTTCCTGAGAAAAGAAAGCGGTACCTTGTCTACAGCGCGCCCCAGAGCTCTCTCGTGGTACCGATCCTGAACCCAGGGACACCTGCTCAAACGTGTCTGGAGGCACATTTGCTGAAACCGGTCCCCGTCATCTTTCTGGCCCCGGGGAAATGTACCTTTGCAGGATCAGGAGTCCAGGTGCTCAGGCTCACAGACCCTCTCAGGAACTGCCTCACTTAGTCAAAGACAGGAGCAAGGTCCCTGCATCTGAGGGACGGTTTCTGTGGCACAGGGAGTAATAAAAGACTTGGTCAGCTGTGCTCCCCTGGCAGCTGCTGTGCAGCCGTGCTCTTTGTTGGTCCTTCGGGCAGGTGAACCCTCCACCGAGACATCCTTTACCTTCTGGATTTGAAGAGCTCTTGGCTAACCTCAACTGGAACCAAGACTTGGCTTTTCAAGGTTGTCAGCCTGTCAGGGAAGAGAACACTTTGGTCAGAATCTCAGTCCCTGAAGTACAGCTTTCCCTGTCCCTCCAAATTACAATGAGTGTGTTTTAAAGTTATATTAAAATGTTTTTTTTTTTTAAAGAAGATTTCAGAAAAAATATTTTTAGTAAAGTATCTTAAAAATAATAGTTTTTAAAAATTTTATTCGTTTTTTATCAGATACATGGAGAGAGAGGTAAGAGACATAGGCAGTGGAGAAGCAGGATCCCTGCAGGGATCCCCATGTGGGACTTGATCCCAGGACCCTGGATGACGCCTTGAATTGAAGGCAGTTTCTCAACCACTGAGCCACCCAGGTGTCCCTAAAGATAATAGTCTTTAAACAGAAGGAAATGTAATTGTAAAAACTAGTTGAACATTGAGGATGGGAAATTCCAGTCATGTTCCTAAGTGGATAGAACTAAACATCTATCTATCTAAAACCTGTATTCCATTGTTATATAAATATAAAATAGTAAAATAATTTTGAAACCAAATTTCCATTGTACTGGAGAATTTGGCTTATTCAAGTATCTGTGGCAACACTGTAAAATGAAACAAAAATTTGGGAACTAGTCAACTTAGAGATTGGTCGATTGCTAAAAAGATTCATAGAGTTCAGGCCTTGACCAATTAATTCTCCAAATTATGAATTGGTTTTAAAAAAAAAAAAGCCCTTCAAGGAGTATGGTACATGTCCAGGGAATACATTACATTGGGTCAAACTGAGGAATAATCTGCAAAATCTGCTATAAAGAAATTAATGTCACAAACACAGGAATACTACCCAAAGGAAGGCAGACATAATGGTACAGGTTGTATAATCAGTAAAGATGAAGTTAAACTTCAGGTGAAACTCAGGACACTAAACTGATTTTCTTTTTTTAAGGTTAATTTATTTGAGTAATCTCTACACCAAAGTGGGTCTGGAACCCATGACTCCGAAATCAAGAGCCACATGCTCCATCCACTGAGCCAAGCCAGCCATCCAACTGAACGGATATTTGAAAGGAGCTTATCCCAACCTGGAAACGCCAGGAGACCTTTGAAAATATTCCTACAGCTTTCACACCAAAAGGTACACGACCGACGAAGGTGGGACTTGAACCCACGCGTGCAGAGCACAATGGATTAGCAGTCCATCGCCTTAACCACTCGGCCACTTCGTCTCTATACCATGCCGTTTGGGGTACTTTCTTCCAGAATTTACACTTGGGAACTCATTGGATGGAAGGACGGTCAGGAGACGTCCAGGAGACGTGGGGCCGGCGGGCTCCGCACAGAGCGGCCGCGGAGCGCGGGGGACCCTCGCGCTGGGGCAGGGGCGGGGGCAGCTCTCGCCCGAGGCCCGACCGCGCCCGCAGCGCCACTGGCCCCGCCGGGGTCCGGGCTGCAGGGCCGCGTGCGCGCAGGAAGCCCTCTGAGCCCGCCGCGGGCAGGGGCCCCCAGAGTCGGGCCGCCAGAGCCCACCCCAGGGCCCCTGGCGAGTCCGGACCCCGAATTCCTGGCGGCTGAGACAGCCTGGGCGACCGAAGCACGGGGCCGAGTGAGGCGGTGCTGCCTCTCTCACCGCCTAACGCTGCGGGGTGGGGTTGCAGAGGTGACCCTGTACCCGGGTGGGGCGAGGGCCCCTTTGCCGCGCATCCGCCCGGGGGAACCCTGAGTTCTCAGCACCCCCCCCCCCCATATCCGTGCCTCTGGGTGATTTTCTAGGGGACGGGTTCTCAGCTTCTGTCCGATTTTACAAGGCATGTGGTGCTAGGGATGTCAAAAGACTCACTCCTAGCGAGGAAATTATTTGGGGAAAGGATGGGGGTGAGGGAGAGTTTTCAGCTTCTTCGTAGTTTCTAAGAATGAATGCAAAGCACAGATGAATAAGCGAAATAAGTAGGAGTGAATTCTGACTAATCAGAATGAATTGTAAATGCATGGGAAAGGAAAATAATACTGAAAATTAGGGTGTTTTCCCCAAAATTTGAAGTTAAATTCCAGTTGGTTAACCTACGGTGTAATAATAGTTTCAGATGTAAAATGTAATGATCCAGCGTTTATAAACAACACCCAGTGCTCATCACAAGTGCCCTCCTAAACCACCATCACCTATGTCACCCATCCCCTCACCCACCTTCCCTCTGGTGACCATCAATTTGTTCTCTAGAGTTACGAGTCTGTTTCTTGGTTTTCCTCTCTTTTTCCTCCCTTTGTTAATTTGTCTTGTTTTTTAAATTTGACATTAGTGAGATCATATGGTATTTGGCTTTCTCTGACCTATTTTGGCTTAGCATTATACTCTCTGGCTCTATCCAGATGGTTGCAAATGGGCAGGATTTCATTCTTTTTCATGGCTCAGTAATATTCCCTTGTGTATATATACCACATCGTCTTAATCCATTCATCAGTCGATGGACACTTGGGCTATTACCATAATTTGGCTATTGTAAATAATGCTCCCGTAAACATCAGAGTGCATGTATCCCTTCAGATCAATATTTTTGTATCATTTGGGTAGATACCTAGTAGTGCAATTACTGGATTGCTCAAGCGTAACCTTCAGAAAACAGAACTGCCCTATGAAGGTTAGTCTGAGCAAGTTTTCTAGAGATGGCTGAGAGAGAAAGTGTGTCCCAGACTGAGGAAAGGGTCTGAGCAAAGGTAATCATGTAATTATGTGGGGCTTTTTTCCTCCTTAAAACTATTAATTTGATGTGACATTAATAGGTCTCCTAATACTCAATCATTATTCCATTTCTAGTATATACCCTGTTTGTTCATGGTAGGTTAATATTGGCTAACATTTTGTTTAAGATTTTGCGTTGGTTTTCAGAACATGTTGGTCTGAAATTATCTTTTTGTGCATATGCTAACTTTATCAGGTTTGGGTATTATTATACCTATTCATTAAAAGAACTTGGAAGTTTTCTTTTGTTTCCTATCAACTGAAACAATTACATAATATTGGGGCTGTTTGTACTCTAACAGTTTTGTGGAAGGCTCTAGTGAAACCAATTGAGGTTTTTGTTTTGTTTTGTTTTGTTCCTATGGTATTTTCTTGATTACTCTTTCTCTTCTATGGAAGTTTGGGATTGTTTTCTTCAAAAGGCATGTTTTTGAAAATTTCTCAAACTTCCTGTATGTCAAACAGTGTTTGGAAGGAACTATGTTTATCAGAAACTATTTGTTTTGCAGGGAGAGGCACCCCCAGCATATCTGGTTGATCGTATTGCCCCTCTCTGCCTCCTCCTTATGCTCTCTAATCTGAAACTAGAATATTTAGGTTGAAATTTTGACTGTCTTTTGTCCTTTGTTGCTTGCCCATTAGTAGGTTGGCCATAGGACAGAGTCTGGCTTTTGTGGAGAAAACGGACTCTCATGAATAAATAAAATCTTTTTAAAAATAAAGTAAAATGTATTCAACTGATTATCTAGAGTTTACCATTTGACCTCTACGTTATATAGATATCCAAGCCAAACTATTTGTAGTCTCCAAGGCACTTGGCAATCAGTAATAAATAAATACTTGAAATCTATCTTCTTTTCTAGACAAACAAGGTTATTTTTCTTATTCACTTGCATACCTACCAATTACAGCAGATTTTATTCTCAGTGAAGGCTGTTTCATGAGATTTCCTCCTGAATTGCTGCCAAGTCTTGCACCTCCAGGTGGCTGTCCACCTTCCTTAGGGTCACCGCCCTTCCCAGCTAGCATGCCCTAATCTTGAGGCCAGTGGGGCAATGCAGCCTCTACACTGAGATGGGGAGAAGAACTGTCATCTATAAACACACACGATTTCTCCAGCACTGTGTCTGAGGAGTTCATCGAGCAGGTGCATTAGCTCTGGAATTCGGTCAGCTGTCCTGCTGGACACCCTCCCTACACCACAGACCCCAGCTGTGTAATATATCACCCATCATCCTGCATGATGAGCTCCTAATCCCCTTCCAGATACTGGCAAGCCCAGAGATAAAGGTGTTTGACCCTCAGCAACTGCAAGTTGGTCAAGCACTTCTTGTGTGATGCAACCTCTTGAGGACTTCGTTTCAGGTGTACAACACATTGATTCAACAATTCTATGTATTACTCCTTGCTGACCACAATTGTGTCATAATCTCTTTGCTGGTGGAGAGTCTTGCTTTGATGTTGATGGCTGGTGGTGGTTGCTCAAGGTTAGGGTGGCTGTGGCAATTTCTTAAAATAAGACCACAAGTTTGCCACATCCTCCTTTCACAAATGATTTCTCTGTAGCATGTGATACTGTTTGATCACCTTTTACTCACAGTAAACTTCTTGCAGAATTGGTGTCAATCATTGTAAACCCTGCCACTGCTTTATCAGCTAAATTATTCTGAATCCCTTGTTGTCATCTCGACAATCTTCACAGCACTTCTCCAGGAGTAGGTTCCATCTTACTTTCTTTTACTCATCCATAAGAAGCAACTCCTCATCTGATAAAGTTTTATCATGAGATTGCAGCCATGCAGCCACATATTCAAGTCTCACTTCTCATTCTAGTTTCCTCACCATTTCCACCACCACTGAAGTCTTGAGCCACTCAAAATCATCCATTAGGTGGAATTAAGTTCTTCTAAACTTCTATGGATGTCAGTATTTTGACCTCTTCCCATGAAACTCAAATGTCTTGAATGGCTTCTAGAATGGTGAATCTTTTCCAGAAAGTTTTCAATTTACTTTGCCCAGGGCCATCAGAGGAATCACTATCTATGGCAGCTATAGCCTTTCAAAATGTTGTTCTAAAATAATAAGATTTGAAAGTCAAACTTATTTCTTGATCTATGGGTTGCAGAATGGATGTTGTATCAGCAGGCATGAAAACAACCTTAATCTCATACATCTTCATCAGCACTCTTGGGTGACCAGGTACATTGTCAGTGAACAGTAATATTTTTTAAACTCTTTTTTTAAAAGATTTTATTTATTCTTTCATGAGAGACACAGAGAGAGGCAGAGACACAGGAGGAGGGAGAAGCAGGCTCCATGTCGGGAGCCCGACACAAGACTTGATCATGGGACTCCAGGATCACGCCCTGGGCCAAAGACAAGCGCCAAACCGCTGAGCCACCCAGGGATCCCCTGAAGAGTAATATTTTGAAAGGATTTGTTTTTCTGAGCAGTAGGTGTCAACAGTGGGCTTAAAATAGTCAGTAAACCATTTTGTAAAAAGATGTGCTGCCATGCAGGCTTTGTTCTTCTTATAAAGCATAGACAGAGTAGATTTAGCATAGTTTTTAAGGGCCCTAGAATTCTCAGTATTGTAAATGAGCATTGGCTTCAACTTAAAGTAACTGGCTGCATTAGCCCCCAACAAGAGAGTCAGCCTATGTTTTGAAGCTTTAAGTCTAATGCATTGACTTCTACTGTCTGGGTGTGAAAATCCTAAATGGCCTCTTCTTCCAAAAGAAGGCTGTTTGGTCTACATTGAAAATCTGTTGTTTAGTGTAGCACCTTCAGCTAGATCCTCCTGATGACTTGACATCAGCACCTGCTGCTTCACCTTGCACTTTATGTTATGGAAATGGCTTCTTTCCTTGACCTGATAAACCAACTGTTGCTAGTTTCAACCTTTTCTCCCACAGCTTCCTCACCTTTCTCAGTCTTCACAGAATAGAAGACACTTGACATCTTGCTCTAGCTGAGGCTTTGACTTAAGGGAATATTGATCTTCTATCCAGACCACTCAAACTTTCTCTGTGTCAGCAATGGGACTGTTTCACTTCCTTATCATCCATGTGTTTGCTGGAGTAGCACTTTTCATTTTCTTCAAGAAGTTTTCCTTCTCATTCACAACTTAGCCAACTGTTTGGCACAGGAGGCCAATCTTTTGGCTTATTTTGGCTGTAGACATGCCTTCCTCATTATGTTACACCATTTCTAGCTTTTGATTTAAAATGAAGGATGTTAGGGCATCCCTGGGTGGCTCAGCGGCTCAGCGGTTTAGCGCCTGCCTTTGGCCCAGGGTGGAATCCTGGAGTCCTGGGATTGAGTCCTGCATCGGGCTCCCGGCATGGAGCCTGCTTCTTCCTCTGCCTGTGTCTCTGCCTCTCTCTCTATGTCTATCATAAATAAATAAATAAATAAATAAATCTTTTAAAAAAAATGAAGGATGTATAATTCTCAGAACACTTGAAAACTTTGAGGCCAGTGTAGGGTTATTAATTGGCCTAATTTCAATATTGTTGTGTCTCAGGGAATAGGAAGGCTAGACAGAGAAGAAAAAACGTGGGGGAAAGTCCAGTCATTGGAGCAATCAGCACACACACAACATTTATTAAGTTCACCATTTTATATGGGTGCAGTTCCTGGTACCCCAAAGCAATTACAGAGGTAACATCACTGATCACAAATCACAGTAACAGATTGAATGATGAAAAAGTTTAAATTATTGTGGGAATTACCAATATGTGACACAGAGATACAAGTGAACAAATGTTAGAAAAATGGCACCAACAGACTTGATATACAAAGGACTGCCACATGGGCAGCCCTGGTGGCTCAGCAGTTTAGCGCTGCCTTCAGCCTATGGCGTGATCCTGGAGACCCAGAATCGAGTCCCACATCGGGCTCCTTGCATGGAACCTGCTTCTCCCTTCCAGGCATGGAGCCTGCTTCTCCTTCTGCCTGTGTCTCTCATAAATAAATAAAATCTTAAGAAAAAGAAAAAAAAAAAAAAGGACGGCTACAAGTCTGCAATTTGTAAGAAATGCTGTATCTGTGTAGTGCAACAAAGTGAAACTCAAAAAGCAAGGTGTGCCTGCAAGTAGGACAGCTCCATAATATTGAATGTCAAGCATATATAGTTGTTTTTAGTTACCTCCCCTTTTCATCATAAATATATGGTATTTGTTTTGACTAGTGAGGATCTTGCAATTCTAAGAGAGTTTAGCTGTGAAAGACATATTAAGCTCATTTTAATTCTCACTTAGTACAGCAAGGATACAAAAATCAACACACAAAAATCAGATGTTTCTATATACTAACAATAAACAATACAAAAAAGGAATTTAAAAACAATTGCACTTAAAACAGCATCAAAAAGATAAAAATACTTAAAAATAACCTTAGCCAAAGAGACAAAAAGCTCATACACTGAACACTGTAAATAATGCTGAAAGAAATTAAAGAAGACATAAATAAACGGAAAGAGATCCCATGTGTATGGATTGGAAGCCTTAATATTGTTAAGAGGTCAATACTACCCCAAACCATCTACAGATTTAATGCAAACTGTATCAAAACTTCAATGATATTTTTCACAAAAACAGAAAAGTATGATCTAAATTTCATATGGAATACAAAGGACTCCAATTGGTCAAAAACCACTTTAAAAAAAAGAGAAGAACAGAGTTAGAGATCCCACACTTCCTGATTTCAAAACTCACTACAAAGCTATGGTGATCAAACAATATGGTACTGGCACAAAGACAGACATATAGACCAATGGAATAGAATAGGGATCCCAAAAATGCACTTTCACATCTTTAGTCAAATGATTTTCAATTGGAGTACCAACATCATTCAATGGGAAAAGGCATTTTTTTTAGCAAGTAGCATTGGGAACACTGGATGTGCAAAAGAATAAAGTGAGACTCTTATCTCACACTATAAACAAAAATTAACTCAAAGTGGACCGAGACCTGACTTTATAGTTTTAACTATAAAACTCTTACCAAAAAAATAAGACAAAAATATTAATGGCATTAGACTTTGCATTGACTTATTGGAAATGCCTCAAAACATAGGCAGCAAAGTAAAAGTAGAAAAGATGGATTTCAATCAAATGTAAAACTTTGGTGCATCAAAGGACACTATCAACACAGTGAAAGGGCAGTCGTTAAAATGGGAGAAATTATTAGTAAATTATGTGTCTGTTAAGTGATACATATAGAATGTACAAGAACAAAAGACAACTCAGTTACCAATGGGCAAAGGAGTTGAATGGACATTTCTCTAGAGAAGAAACAGGAAAGGCCAATAAGCACATGAAAAGATACTCAACATCACTCATCATCAGGGAAGAATAAATCAAAACCACCATAACATATCATCTCACACTCAGTAGGATGACTATTATTAGAAAAAAAAATGAAAAGAGAAAATAGTAAGCATTTACAATCAAAGCTGGGTTTGGGCTACGATGCAGGACATGAGTTTCCAGGGCCACTGACACTGTTTGGCAGTACACTTATGAAAGAAGTGAACATACTAAGAACAATAGAAATCATAAGTGACCACCTAAGTGGTCACTTAGGTGACCATATGAACTGGTTCATATGCATATAGCCAGCACCCAGAAGTCCCCCTTTCATGCTTTTCTAGACACTGTCTCTCATGGGGAGTCAGTATTCTGACTCTACTGCTCAATGATCTTTTATTATCAGTGTATAGTTTAAAAATATTCAGAAAGTGACCACTTGTGATTCTCAAGTGTTTCTTCTTGAGCTTTGGTGGTGGCTGTGGGTGTGTGGGAGATGGCAGGAGGTCCTAATACAATCAAGGAGACCAGAGCTTCTCTGAGACATGTGCTGTGCTGAGGGCTCATCCTTGCAGTGCTTCCTATTCATTATTGCACATTTACTATAATTGGGATCAGAGTGTTTCTGGGCTCAGCAAATGACAGAGGGTCAGGGGAGACGTGTGCCTCAGGGATCTATATGGTGCAGAAGTTGCCCTATACCCCTAGCTGAGAGCCAGAACTTGTGACATTGATATGGTTACATCAGTAAGTTAGCCATGACCACAAGGGCTCAGAAAAGTATAAACAGGGCCTGGCTGGTGCTGCTTTGCCACAGCACCTCTCCTGTCCCAGAGCAGAGCTGAACAGAGCTGCCAAGGTGAGTACACCTGACAGCCATGGATAGGGGCTGCCTTTGGCTATGCAAGGAGGCTATCTGGGGCAGAATGGGGAGGGGCAGGCGGAAGACAGCAGTCGGAGCTCTCCTGTGCCTTGTGCAGGACCCAAAGCTGTGAGAAGACAGCTGATCACTTCCCAGGCCCTGCAAAGACATCTGTTCCTTTCTGGTCTGTGAGGAGGCTGTTGTGCAGCAGCAGACTTGATGTGCTGTGCCTGAGGATGCCCCTGTGTAGCAAGGAGGGACGTGTAGGAGACATCACATGCCAGGACATCTCCCCCAGGTCTATGGGAGTGCACATCCTCTGTGGTCTCCTCAGTGCCTGGGCCTTTTAACTCCCAGACTTGGGGCTTTGTACTTAAGCTTGTATGTTATCTTTGGTGTCCTTCTGTCTCTTCAATATGGGGCATGCTTGCCTGTTTTACTAAGATTTTATTTATTCTGATGTTTTCCTTCTCTAGCTACCCAAAATGACACAGTACACTATTATAGAGAATTTTTTTAAGGTGTGGGGACACACAGTAACATGAATAGTTGTTTTTAGAAAATTATTCTTTTGTGCTTTCCAGGCACTGACATAGCACTACATATATCAGTTCATTTAATCCTCAAGACAGACCTCCAAAGTGCAAAGTTGTCACCCCTATTTTACAGATGAGAACACTGGGCCTGGGAGAAGCCAAATAATACACCCAGAGTCACCCAGACAGAAATTGGGAAGGCAGTATTTAAACTCCAGAATGTGCTTGTGAACATTGTTATACTTCTCAGATCTAATGATACTGCACAAGCATCTGGAATGCATTGATTCACGCAGACTGCATTTGTTCATCCTTAAATTATGGAAGTAAGAAGCTTTGAAAGCTTCTTAAAATCTATATAAACTCTCTTTCCAACATCCTCCAGATCATATAGACATGTGTAGCTTTTACACATCTGAGGAAACACTCAAGTCCCTTGTGAATGCGACATTCACTGTGAATTGTCTTCTCCAACTCATTCAGTTGTGACATTTGTAAAGAAACACAAATCAACTCAAATCTCTCTCCAAACTAGCTCACAGACTTATCTCTGATTAACAGGCAGTTTTACAACCATAACCATATGTCTCATTTAATAACATTTTCATAAACAACTCCCTGAGCAGTTAATAGCAAGCGCTGTAACGTGAAATGTAGGTACAGGATGGACAGAGAACACCTCTCAGGTGCTCCACAACTGAATGAAGGAAGGAGACATGTAAACAAACCAGGGCAGCAGAGCCCAGAGAATCCAGGGAAAGACACCAGACAATAAAATCCTAAGCTGATGTGTGATAGATGAGCAGCAGTTAGCTGCGTGAAGGGGCAGCTGAGGGCAGGAGCATCTCAGCATCTGGAGTTCATGTACATTTGTTGGCAGGGGAGCTGACAGTAATTCAGAAATAAATTTGGCAAGAAGGAGAGGAGGCCCAATTGTGAAGGACAAACTTGTTTAGGCATAAGGTTAACATGTGAAGCCATCTATGGTTTGTAGGCCATTGAAGCAAAAGGAACAGATTCATGTTTCAAAAGCTCTTTTTAGTCTGACATAATATAGAAAGAGAATAAAAAGAAAGAGGGATGCCATTTATAAGGTGGTTATATAAATCACAACATGGGAATACTGAGGACACTTGGCCTTCAGGGTGAGGCATTTCTGACTGTAAGAGTGTCACTAAATTTGAAAGGGGGAAGAGAGTGTGTCAGTAAGATGTGTGTCTTTGATTGCATTTCCATGAGATCTCTATGGAGCCAGAGCTCTTCCTCTGCTGGGGGAACATCCTCAGGAGAGGTGGAGCATGCAAAGAGCACAGACAAGAGAAAAAAAATCTGCTCCAGTCTGACAACACTCAGGTGGAAAATTAGGAACACACATGTGACCAGAGTTAGTCCCCCTTGAGGCAAGGGGGCTGGGACTCCCCTTCTGCACTTGGAGAGAGACAAGTAAGCCAAATAGTCTTCCCTGAGAAACCACTCTCATTGAGCCAAATACAGTTCTTTGGGGCAACTACAACTGTGTTAGCCCAGTATTCACAGTATCTGAAGGTTAGGTAAGTCTAGGCTGCTAAAGTGGACCAGGAAGAGCCTAGCACAGTTCTCTACAGTGAGATCATGTACTGGGTATGAGCAGTGAAGGAGGAGGTGTCAAAAATGATGTTCAGCAGTAGAGCTTAGAAATGGACTGTAGCAGGTTCCTGGGTGGCTCAGCAGTTTGGCGCCTGCCTTTGGCCCAGGGTGTGACCCTGGAGTCCCGGGATTGAGTCCCACATCAAGCTCACTGCGTGGAGCCTGCTTCTCCCTCTGCCTGTGTCTCTGCCTCTCTCTCTGTCTCCACCAGTTCTTTTCACTGGAACAGACATGGACCTAAAATATGTCATCTTTACTTATTTGTGTCTGTCCAAAGTTTTTCCTGCTTTTGTGCATGATGTCAGAAGATAATCTGGAGTAAGCTCATCCAGGGAATAATCTTGCTTTCTGTTATTGGACTTGAAATTGTGGGGAACTTCTTCATACTTGTGAGACATGTATATACTTTGCTCATGGGGCCTGAAAAAAAAAAAAAAAACAAACCCCATAGGCCTTATCCTCAACCATTTGGCTTTTGCAAATACAATTATTTGTACCAATGAGAGCAAAGATATAACCGTATTTTTTCATCTCAGAAATTTCCTAGGCAATGCTGGTTGTAAGACTGTGCTTTACCTGGGGAGAGTGGCCGGTGGTCTTTCAATCTGCACCACCTGCCACCTCAGCGTGGTCCAGGCCATCAGCATCAGTCCCAGGACCACCTCATGGAGGAAGCTGAAACCACAGACTACATGGCAAGTTCTTCCATATCTCCTCCTCTTCTGGATCTTCAATTTCCTGATAACCTCCAACTTGCTCTACTGCATCACAGCAGTCAGTAGCATGAGCAGATCTGGGATTACAGCATTTGGGACTACAGTTATATGCTACCACCTGGGCAACTTATTAGGTGGCTTTTTCCTACTCTCATGGCTCTGCAGGATGTTGTCTTTCAGAGTCTCATGGGCTGGAGCAAGTGGGTACATGGCTCTCCATCTTTATAGGCATCACCAGAGTGTACTCTCTCTCCAGAGTTCAGGCTTCAGAGAAAATCCAGCCCAGAGATCAGAGTTACTCATAGTGCTCTCATTCTCATGACCTGTTTTCTTCTCTTTTATTGGGCATATTTCATTGTCTCCTTCACCACAGGCTCCTTCCTGACAAATAATTACACAATATTAAATATTAAAACACTTATAATATTTGGTTATGCCAGCGTCAGCCTCTATGTGCTGATCAGCAGGGATGCCCAACCTGGCATAATGCTGGGGTGCTCACTGAGAAATTGGGAAAACTGCTTTCTCTAGTGATTCCATTAGTAGCTAAAGGTACATCATTCAGTGATGGTTTGGGCCCAGCAAAAATTCCATCCAGCATAAATTAGAAGTATATTATAAAAAAAGTCCACTAGTCTGGGTCTTCTGAGAAGCAAACACCAGGACAAGGTTAAATATTCAGAGAAGTTGTCAGGGCAAATGCCTGAAAGAAAATGAGGAGGGAGCCAGGAAGGCTGAAGAGCCAGCTGATGGAGATGTAAGTGTGATGCTGAGGAAAGGGCAGACAGTAGAAGGTTGGGTGGAAGCATCCTAGGCCAACTTCCAGCCTAAATAGAGTTGAGCAAGGGAATTCTGGAGTAAATTTAGCCATGAGTAGAACTCTTGGAACATCTCCAAACTCATTTAAGAGACTAGCATAACTTTGATACCAAAATCTGAATGAGGACGTTGCAAGATAAAATAACTCACAGGCTAATATTGCTCATGAATGTAGATGCAAAATTAGAAACAAAATATTAGCAGATGGAACCAAACACTATATAAAAAGGATAATATTTATTCCAGAAATGCCAGAAGGGCTTAATATTCAATAATTAAGGGAATATCATGAGTCTCATAAAGACCACAAAGGGAAAAAATGCGTACATTCATTTTAATAGAGTCCTGAATACACTTGGTAAAAATTCGACACCCAGTCTTTAAAAATATAAATAAAACTTCTCAGAGAAAATTATATTAGAGAAAATTATAATCTTCATTTGATAGAGATTAACTACAGGAAAACCACAGTTAACATCATATCCAATGCAGAAATTTTAAATGTTTAATTCTGAGGTTAGAAATGAGACAAATGTTAATCATCATCATTTCTACTCAGCATTTTTCTGAAGATTCTAGCTATTATGGGAAGGTAAAAAAAGAAAGAAAGAAGGAAAATGGATTGAAATAAGTGAAATAGTTCTTAGTCACTCACCTATTAATAAAATTATGTGTGTAGAAAACTTGAAAGAGTAAAAAAGAAATAAAATTAGCAAATCCCACAGATGGAAGGTCAATATAAAAATAATGGCCTACTACATATTAACAATAAATAATTGAATAATTTGCTTAAAATATAAAAATCAAATATATAAGAAAAAACAAAACGCTTACACTTTCTCCAGTGAAAACTAGAAAACATTGGGTTATACATTAAAGCTAAATAAATGTATAAGAATCCCATGTTCAGGGGGTTTGGCGCCTGCCTTTGGCCCAGGGTGCGATCCCTGAGACCAGGGATCGAATCCCACATCGGGTTCCCGGTGCATGGAGCCTGCTTCTCCCTCTGCCTGTGTCTCTGCCTCTTTCTCTCTCTCTCTCTGTGACTATCATAAATAAAAATTAAAAAAAAATCCCATGTTCAGGGAAAGAAAAACTCACTATGTTTAAGGTGTCCATTGTCTCCAAAGTACTCTTTTTTGAAATTGAAGTATATTTCAACTTATGAATCACTGAACTCTACCTCTGAAATTAATAATATGCTAGATGTAATTTAATTGAATGTATATAAAATAAAATTGAATGAAAAAATGGAAATATAATTGACACACACTATTACATTAGTTTCAGGTGTACAACACAGTGATTGGACAACTGCATATGATATGCTGCACTCACCACGAATGGAGCTGCCATCTGTCGCCATACAACACTATTACAATACCATTGACTATATTTCCTATGTTGTAGCTTTTATTCCTGGGACTCATTCATTTCCTAACTGGAAGCGTGTATCTCCTACTCTCCTTCACCCATTTTGCCCAACCTCCCATCCCGCTCTTCTCTGGCAACCATCAGTTTGTTCTCTGTGTTTCTGGATCTGTTTCTGTTTTTTGTTTGTTTGTTTATTCATTTGTTTTGTCTTTTAGGTTCCACTTCTAAAGGAAATCATATGCTATTTGTCTTTCTTTATCTGATATAATTCACTTAGCATAATATCCTCAAGAGGACCATCTATGTTGTCACAAATGTCAAGATTTCATTATTTTTTAATGGCTAAGTAATATTCCAGTGTGTGTGTGTGTGTGTGTATATATATATATATATGTCTTTCTCCATTCATCTATGGATGGACACTTAGGTTGCTCCCATACCCTGGCTATTGTAAATATTGCTGTAATAAAAAATAGGGGTGCACATAGCTTCCCCAAATCATTCTTTTTTTCCCCCAAATCATTCTTAAGTTGCAGTGCAATTTGGATTAATATCCCAAAGTGTGTGTGTGTGTGTGTGTGTGTGTGTGTGTATAAACTAGTAAGCTTATGCTAAGTTTATGTGAAAATATAAAGGACCCACTCTAGGCAGATAACAGATGCACTACCAGATATCAATCCCGATTATAAATCTATAGTAATAAAGCAGTATACTTTTGTTCCAAGAGTAGGTAAACTGATCAATGGAACAAGATATTGAATTCAGGCTACATATTTGTAATAATCTGATTCATAACAAGGGCAGCCTTACTACAGTGGGTAAAAAAATGGTCTTTAAATGAATTAGGTTGGGTCTGTAAAATAGCCACCTGGAGAAATGTACCTGATCTCCTAACCTACAAAATACAATCAGTTAGAGATGGATTGGAGAGTTTAAGAAAGAAAGCAATAAAGCTCTTAAAAGAAAACATAAGAGAATGTCTTTATGACTACATAGTAGACAAAGATATTTTTTTTAACAATTCAGGATGTCAAACCAGCTAACCATAAAAAAATTATAATTTGGAAAATATTAAAATTAAGAATTTCTGTTCATCAACAGTCATACTAAGAAACTGAGTCAAGAAACCACGGATTGGGAGAAGATGTGCACAATACACATAACTGACAAAAGACTCAAATCTAAAATACATGCAGACTCTTATTACACATAAATAAAGGAAATTAACAACCCAGTAAAAATGGGCAAAGACTTGAAGCCACTTCCATGAAATGATAGTGTCCAGTAAGCATAGGAAAAGCTGCACAGCATCATTAGTCATCAAGGAACAGTAAATCAAAATGGTAAAGAATTCTCACTACCCATACAGCAGGGGGCATAAAACTAATACATCAACAAGACAAAGTGTTGGCATATGTATTTTGTTCATTAGATTTGTTAATTTTTAAAACATTTCATAACATTGAATCCAATAGTGGAAACTTAAACAGAATTTGAAAACCACTGGCCAGGAACCTATCACTATTCTTATTCATCTTCTAAAAGACCCCTAGAGACATTACTGTTACTGCTGATTATCTGAATGCTGGTAAGTCAGTTCTGGAACTACCTGATGAAGGCAATGAAGACTTGACAAGAAAGAAGGAAAGCAAGCAAGCAAGCAAGGGGGACCTGAAGACACAGTGGGAGGAATGAGAGATGGAAGGAAATTCCATTAAGAAGTAGAACTAGAATCTCACAAGGTCTTTTTTTTTTTTTTTTTTTTTTAGAATCTCATAAGGTCTTGAACCAAAAGCTCTCACTTAACAGATAAACAAGCTGAACAACAAAACTACACTGCCTTTACTATTATTTGAAATATGTAATATAGAAAACATTGACTAGCACTAACTATATACATTTTTGTGAGAAATTACATGGCCTTGAGAAAGGAAGCATCTCTTACCGGCCCAAACCAGGGAGAACCGCTTGATACAAGGCCTAGGCAGAGGAGGCCACCCTTTGTGGAAATTGCCAGCAAAGGGGACAAAGTGTCCCCCTTCTAATTCATCTTTTTTTGTGTCTTTCCCCTAGTCTTTCTAATCTCCATGGCTCTAAGAAAGCTGTTCTAAGCTCTGATATTCAAGTTAACTCAGCTGTTCTCACTCCATCCAGCTCAATTCAACAAATACTGTAGGTGTCTGCAGGCCAAGTGTTGGCGTTGTGGTCACTGCCCTGGAAAAGATGGAGTATTGAGAAAGGAGGTCACGTGAGCACACTAGGTAACAAAACACCTTCACCTTCGGGAAGATACAGCCTGAGGGGCTCCTGTTACAGGAGTACATATGGCCTGGGATTTCTCAGCCCAGCAGTGAGCCAACCACCTGCCAGGGACTTACCAATGGGAAGGGCGCCACCATGGTGACAAACATTCCATGGAAGGTGTGATCACTGACCATTTGAGTTCTATATTTGTATGTGTTTATTTGTGTTTGTATAAAGAAATTCCAGGTGGGTACACAGGATAAAAGTGAAATCTTGATGTTGATGGGGGACTGGGGCGGCTTGGGACTGGGGTGAGAATAGAATTCATTTCTTTATAGATGCAATTATTTAACCCTAGCAATGCCATGCTATTCAAGACTACAAAACAATATTACATATGTATGTATGTGTGTAAATATACATATATAGAGAGTGCCATACACTAAATGACCTCAGAGATTTTTTTCGGTCAGCATAATGCCCTTGAGATCTAACTAAACTGTTGCATACATCAATAGTTAGTTCATTAGGGGTGACTCAGTCTGTTGAGCATCTGCTTTGGGCTCAGGTCGAGATCCTAGATCTTCAAGTCCCCGCATCAGGCTCTCTGCTTAGTGGGAAGTCTGCTTTGCCCCCCCTCTCTCTCTGCCCTCCCCCCACTCGTGTGCTCTCTCTCTCCTATCAAATAATCTTCCCACCAGCAATAGATAAATATCCAGCATCCTTGCCAACATTTTGTATTGTCACTATTTTTCATTTTTGCTGTTCTCATAGATATGCAGTAGTACCTCATCTTAATTTGTATGTATCTGGAAACTAGTGATATTGCACATCTTGTCACATGTTAGCTTTCCGTCTGTATGTCCTCTTCACTGAAGTATTTCACATCTATCGCACATTTTCTAGTTGGATTATTCATCTTTCCATTCTTGAGTTTTGAGTATTATTTCTACATCTAGAATGGTCCTTTGTTGAATATGTTTGTCAAGATTCCTCAAGTCAGAAGTTTGCCTTTTAATCTTCTCAGCACTCTTTCACAGAGCAAAAGTCTTTATTTTTTTGATGGTCAATTCAATTCATCAATCCTCTTTCATAGATGGTGGTTTTGGTATCATGTCTAAGAGCTCCTTACCAAGTCCTAGGACCTGAAGATCTTCTCCTCAAGTTTTATATTCCTAGGTTTACTTTTGTTGAGGGAGGAGTTCACTGTTTGTCTTGTACTCTTGTTACTGGGCCTCCAAGGCCAGGTTCTTGAGTCTCGATGTCATGGAAATGAACGTTAACCTTGAGACAAAGAAAACAGGTGGAGTTCATTAGAGATAGCTTGTGTACCAGGGAGCTGACAAGAAAGAGAAATGTCACTCCCTGAAGGGATAGTGTATTTTCCCGAAGAGTGAGGAGCTGGGAGTGGAGAAACATCCTTCAGTTCCATGGTCATTATCTTGCGATGGTTACTTTTTTTTTCTTTGGGTTGCTTTTCTTTTCTTTTCTTTTCTTTCTTTTCTTTTCTTTTCTTTCTTTCTTTCTTTCCTTTCTTTTTCTTTTTCTTTTTTAGTACGGTTGGCACAAATGTTACACTAGTTTCAGGTGTACACTTGAGTGATTTGATAAGTCGAACATAGCATTATGCTATGTGCACCTAATGTAGCTGCCATATGTCCCAGTACATGGTTATTGCAATATCACTCACTGTATTCTTTATGCTCTGCTCTTTATTCCGCTGACTTGCTCCATAACTGGAGGCCTGTATCTCCCTCCCACTTCTCCCATTTTGCCCAGCCCCTACCCCTCCCCTCTGGCCACCACCAGTTTCTTCTTTATTCATTTTTAAAGATCCTATCTATAAATGAAATCATATAACATTTGTATTTCTTGGTCGAACTATTTCACTTAGCATAATATCCTCTAGATCCATTCACATAGTTGCAAATGAAAAATTATACACCAACAAACCAGACAACCTAGAAGAAATGGATAAACTCCTGGAAACATCCAATATTCCAAACCTGAACCTGGGAGAGATAGAAAATCATAATAGATCTACTCCAAGTAAAGAAATGAGTACAAATGTACCATATTCAATGTCCTTACTCATTACAGTATTCTCTTATAATCTTTTGCATGGGTATGGGTTGTTACTTCTCTCATTATTCTTCCTGTTGGACCACATTCCTGTGTCTCCCTTTTTGCTTTACTTTCAGTATTAGATTCTATGAATTAGGTGAAATGGCTACTTCTCCTAAAGTTGAAGCAGGGGTCTTGTGTATGGTGACTCCCGTGCAGACCATGTATGCTTGCTGACTTTTGCTGGCTGGCTAGAGTTGTGGCCCCAAGTGCTCAGTTTCTTTCTTCTTTCTTTCTTTCTTCCTTTCTTTCTTTCTTTCTTTTCTTTCTTTTTCTTTCTTTCTTTCTTTCTTTCTTTCTTTCTTTCTTCTTCTTCTTCTTTCTTTCTTTCTTTCTTTCTTTCTTTCTTTCTTCTTTTTCTTTCTTTTAATTAATCAATTTTGACTTATTTATTTGAGAGAGAGAGAGAGCGAACACTGGACCTGGATAGAAATAATTTGTGCCAGTCAAGGGAAAGATGATAAGAAGAATAAAGACAAGGTTTATACATCACCAACCAGTGATGCCTAATCAGGATGTATCATAGATAAACCTGTAGACAGAGAATACAACTCTGAGTTCTGTGCTGACCTAAAGCTATCCCTGGCATTATAGGAGTCAGACTGTGTACACAGAGCAGGGGACAAGGCGGAAGCAGAGAAGGAACTCATTTTCACTTTTAAACAAAGCTTAACAGAGTTTGTTAGCAAATGCCTATTTTTAAACAGTATTTTGTCTTAACATTACAAAGAGCAATAAAAGAAAAGGAGGTATTCCTTGGAGACATTGGACTTGTTAATTACTTGTAGAACTAGTGAATGTCAGAGAAGTACAAAGCTTTCATGCTTTTATCAGGTATGCCATCCAGATCGTGTTGACCCAGACCTGCCCTAGGGATGAGCTAGAGATTCTAAGTCACACAGCTCCATGCCAAGAAATGCACATGTGGTCCATTGGTATAAGCCACTCTGTCCTGTTATTTCCTTAAGACTGGGAAAGATTTTTCTTTTATTCACACAGAACATACATAGGCAATATTTCTTGACTGTCTTTCTAGAAGACTGTCTTCCTGAAAGCCCACAAATACTCTCTGAGGTAGGTCTTTTCATTGTCATTTTACATAAGAGAAAGGATAGCAATAGAAGCCCAGTAACTCATTAACTGTCTACCATCACTTGTGACTTAGTCAGCATGAGGGCCAAGGACAGGTTGCCCCAAGGTATGCAATTTTGGTATACTGATTGTTTTAAATAAAAGTTACTTAAGAGACAGCTTGTGTAACCAGGACACTCAGACCTTTCACCATTCCCCTGAAAGCAGGAAATAAATCTGCCAGAAAGGCATCCTCGCTGTACCAGGAGGTAAAGACACATCCATATCCACCAGAAATAGGAAATTTTGAGATAAGAAGCTATATAAACACCCCTTATCACTCTCTATTCATTACTACCCAAGCCTAAATTGTTTAGAATTCCTTATTAATTGAAGATCCCGAAGTTAAGTTTTCTTTGTAATGTCAAATCCTTACAGATTTATTGTCTCATTGTCTCAAAAGTATAAAAACCACCTGCCTTGGTCATTTCTTTGGGTCTCAGTTTCATTATTACACCTCAGGGCGCATATAATAAAACATGTATTTTCTTCTCCCGTTAATCTGTCTCCTGTCAATTTAATTCATAAACCATCTGGAAGAATTTGAAGGGTTGAAGGAAATACTTCCCTTTCCCTACCGTGGGAATCAGTGGAATCCACATGAAACTCCAGAGCTGCCACTAATGGTAGAAAGGAGAAGTTGAGGGACACACATCTAGATGCAGAGGGAAAGATGTGGGCAGAGGCTAGAGGACTTGGCAGTGGTGCTGAGGAAGAACACACTGAAAGAGAGAATGACCAGAAGGACATATGTCAAATGGGAAGGGAGTGATGGTTGGCAGTGAGATTGTGTCAGATTCTCTGGGTTCAACCCTTGATTCAAGTCTTCCTCCTCTATGTGTGTTGGAAAATGATAATTAGAAACAAAATGTCCTGCCAACCCACAAGACTCTCTATAAAAGCAAAAGAGAAGGAAAACAATTTTATTATTGAAAAGGCATTAAAACATAATGTGATGAGCATCACAGCCAATCCACTAAAGAGATTGCAAGAACAGAAAAAAAGCTCATTTTTTTATACAGCCAAGCAGATGGAATCCATTACATACATGTTCTCATGATAAATGATAGTTTGCTCTCAATAAGAAGTCTTCACAGTACTATGTATTTGTCACACATAGAACCTCCAAAATTCATCTGATCTGGGGGTCACTGTGTAAATGAATTGGTTGTATTTAAAAGATAAATTTCTTCATCTTCATGACAGAATAGAGTTTTGCCTTTTGGAATCAGGTCCTCCTGGAGTTGGGCTTTTAATCTCCCATAGAAACTGGGAGAAAAGAGCACTCTTTTCAGGGTGATGTTGCAAAAGGTGACAACTGGCAAGAGCTTTATTTAGGTTTTTAAAAAACTTACACACATCTCAAAGGGGCCAAGGAAAAATTTACAAGTTATTTGTTGTTGTACTTTTTATAGAAAACACTCTAAGGAAAGGGAGGGTGGAAAGTATGTCTTTTGCACCAGGGAAGATAATTGTTTTTTCCTTTTGCCTTTAGATGTCTCATTGGCACCTCAGGCAATCTGTCTGTGCCTGCATGTCCTCGTTCAAAATTGGGGATTGAAAACAAGTACTTAACTCAAAGAGATTCTTCTGAAGTGTTCCTTAAGTATTTTTAGCAAGTTCCCAGTACACCTGTAGCTAATGTTAGAGAAGAAAATATTCACTGATGCTTGTTCAAGGTGGTGAGGCAGACTTTATTCAGGACCACTGTGGATGGTATAGGGAAACCCTGCCCTGGGATTTTACAATGACGCAAGGAGACACTGACCTCAATTCAGAATACAGCACGGGCAAGGAGAACTCAGAGCCAAGAGGCACGAGGGGGCTCAGTAGAGGATTAAAAATTACTAAGAGAACACATCAAGGGTAAGGGCTTGTGGCTTTATCGACCTCTCAGGATTCTTGCTGCAGACAGGCCAGGGTGCTTGGGTATCACCTTGGGAGGTGACAGGTATGAAGCCCCCAAATAGATAAGGGAATAGATACAGGGTTCTTGCTACAACTAGATTTTGCAAGAGAGCACACATAAGCTTCTAGGAGAAGGTTGAGGAGCCTGATTAATTGTTGGCCAAATAAAGAATGTTTGACCATAATGAAAATACAGCCCCACAGAAAATGAGGGGAAATCTGGCCTTTTCAGACTCTTTGATGCTCTCATTTCTTGAAAAATAATTCTAACCTCACCTCTCATCTCAACCTTTTGCTCAATTTTGTTTCTATTCCTTTGCATCAGTGATGGGAAAGTTCATTCTTGGGGGAGAAAGTTATCTAGATGATAGAAGTTCCTGTTCATGAAGCTTTGTAGGCCACGAGGGATTAGGAACAAAAGGGGCATCCTTCCAGATTTCTAGTTCCATTTCTTTTTAATAGACAAGAAATTTAAAAATAATAACTTGCAGGGCACCCGGGGGGCTCAGTCTGTTAGGTGGCTGTCCTGGGCTCCCTGCCCAGTGGGGAGCCTGCTTTTCCTGCTCTCTCTCTCTCAAATAAACAGAAAATATGTCATCTATTTATTTGAGAGAGTGAGAGAGTGAGAGAGAGTGAGAGTGAGCATGAGCAGGGGGACAGGGAGAAGCAGACCCCGGAATGAGTGGAGAGCTCGACCCAGCACTCCATTCCAGGACCCCAGGATCATGACCTGAGCTGAAGGCAAACACTTAATGGACTGGGCCACCCACGTGTCCCAACAGAATCTTGTAAGAAAACAAAAATGAACAATCACTTGAAGAAAAGATCTCCAACCCCCTGCTACTCCAAACTATGTTGGTTTGTATATTGATTAGGTAGAGCTGTAGGCACTTGGAAAATAGGAGAGCAAGGAGAGGTGTCCTTAAAACTCTCCTAATCTGCTAAAGACAGATTCTCAGCTGTCATAAGTTACCTCCCTGGGAGTTTCATTAACCAGAGAAATTTGGTTCCTATCACAGGAGAGAAGCTTAGAAGTGGACACCATACACAGGCAAACTTTGCCACAAATTATCAGACCTCCCAAGTATGCATGTAAGGGCACATTTATCTTTCTTAAAAATCATTTACTTTCTCCAAAAAGACCTACGCCCCCAATACCCTTTCTCTATTACAATGGCATTTAGACCAAATTCCAGCCACCTCAGAGACTTGCTTGTTTTTCTCTGGATATCTTCATGTGTGTATGAGATATATGTGATAGTAAATGCCTGCTTGTTTTTCTCTTGTGGGTCTATCTTTTATTACAGAGGTCCCAGCTTGAAACTCAGAGGGGAAGGAGGAAAATCATTTCCCCACTAAAACCCTGAGTGCATGGTGATACTTGTACTCTCCATATCCATGGTTATGATGAGCTCACAAACCAGAATCTCCAGCCATCTTTGCAATAACCCTGAGCATAAAGAAAACCTACAGAGAAAAAGGAAAACACTCAGATGTGTCTGGGAGCAGGTCCCCATTCTGATTCAAGGTCTGGAACTCAGGGAAGAGGAGGAGGGGCCAGAATAATGTGAAATGCTGGATACAGAACCTAACTAACTACTTGTTCATTTTCTCACCACACATCCTTCCTATTCCTATAATTAAAATTAATTAAGACCAAGAACATTTCTGAGCCAAACACTCATTGTAATTTGGAGGGACAGGGAAAGCTGTACTTCAGGGACTGAGATTCTGACCAAAGTGTTCTCTTCCCCGACAGGCTGACAACCTTGAAAAGCCAAGTCTTGGTTCCAGTTGAGGTTAGCCAAGAGCTCTTCAAATCCAGAAGGTAAAGGATGTCTCGGTGGAGGGTTCACCTGCCCGAAGGACCAACAAAGAGCACGGCTGCACAGCAGCTGCCAGGGGAGCACAGCTGACCAAGTCTTTTATTACTCCCTGTGCCACAGAAACCATCCCTCAGATGCAGGGACCTTGCTCCTGTCTTTGACTAAGTGAGGCAGTTCCTGAGAGGGTCTGTGAGCCTGAGCACCTGGACTCCTGATCCTGCAAAGGTACATTTCCCCGGGGCCAGAAAGATGACGGGGACCGGTTTCAGCAAATGTGCCTCCAGACACGTTTGAGCAGGTGTCCCTGGGTTCAGGATCGGTACCACGAGAGAGCTCTGGGGCGCGCTGTAGACAAGGTACCGCTTTCTTTTCTCAGGAAATCCGCGAAGCATCAGAGTGCCTGCAGTCTCCAGGAGCAGCTGTGTTTCCCTCTGCCTCGCTGCCCCCTGCATCCTGCTCTGTCAGCAACACTAGCAGGGATGGAGTTTGTGGCTCTCACTGGGGGCATTCCTGGGTTTTGCATATGAGCCAGCTTGGTCTTCCCAGGTGTCTTGAAAATTCTCCAAGTGTTTGTGTGGAATTTGAAGGTCTTCTTCCCTCACCTGTCCTTAGCCTCCCCATCCTAACACTAATAATGGCACCGTATGTGTAAGTCAGCTTCGGCCACTACACGCCAGCTTGACGGAGGCACCTCTTAGCAGCATTAGGATGAAAATGACAGGGGCTGTTGGCCGAGTCTTACTTTTACAGCCAGGTTGTGAATAACCTGAGGCAGTCCGCTTTACCTCTACTGTCCTCTCACGTAGCAGAAAGCACTCCTCTCACTTTTTAGTTGAGAAAAGGAGCTGAGAGGGATGCACTTACTTGGCTAAGGCAGTGAGTGTTAGATCCAGAATGGGCTTGTGGGCTTGCATTCAGGACTACCTGAATGTAAAGCATGTCTCTTAAAATAGCTTACTTTAAAGGGGCACCTGGATGGCTCAGTTGGTCAAGTGTCTGCCTTCGGCTCAGATCATGATCTCAGGGTCCTGGGATGCAGCCCCACATCTGCTTCCCTGCTCAGCGAGGAGCCTGCTTCTCCCTCTGGCCCTACTTCTCCCCCTGCTTGCTCTCTCTCTCTCTCTCAAGTAAATAAATAAAAAATTTAAAAAGATAGTTTATTTTAACATTTCCAAAAAAGTAATCTGGGACAGTCCCATCCCTCCCTCCTCTGACATTGTTCCTATATTTCAGTCACAAAGAAAGACGAGTGGTTTACCAGCTGACACGGAAAGCAGTCCCCATCCTGATTCAGAGCTTTGAGATTTGGGGAAGATAGAAAGAAGGCTGGAAAAATGGTAAAACATTTTGTATAGGAAAGTACTGAATATAGGTAATTAAATTTTTACAACCCTGGTAGGATATGGAACGGGGTGAAGGCTGTGGAAAGGCTTCCAAAGTATATAGAATCTATGGAACCCCTGGGAGTTAAATCAAACATCTTGGTCTATTTTGTTTGGGGGGAATTGTCAGCAGTTTTATATCAATTTCTAGGTGAAAAATTAGATTGGAGAAGCTATTGATGAAAGAGCCAAGTTTTACCCAGGCCTGAAAGGTTGACAATCGGTTTGGACTGGTGACAATTCAGTCAGTTCTGTTGTTGCCCAGGTTGGGAAAACAGAAGTTGGTAAAAGCTAATTGCTAAACTACCTGGAAAGCTTGTTTATCCCAGGATTATTCAGAAACTGTGAAAGGCCATTACAAACCTTTGTTTGAGTGATTTCTCTTTTCTTACCAAACATACCCCACCCCACTTTGCTGCACTTTACCATTATTAGGGATCTCTAAGTCATAAACCGCACTCTTCTCCTGACAACCCCCAATTCCTTGTTAACTGGCTTTCTTTTTTAACCACCAGCACCCCCCACCCCAACTCCCACCCCGGGAAATAGTAACACATCCTGAACACATCCAGGCTTCCCTTAGGATCTCCTCAGATTCCTCCGTGGGACTCAGACCTCCTATAAAGACCCTTGCAGGGCAGCATTCCAAGGTTGCTCCGGACTCTTGCCCAGGCTGCATCAAGTCTGGTCTGAGCTTGTGCAGCCCACAAACTGTTTCTAGAGGTCTTTGGCCGATGAGGCTTTAAGAGTTGGAGTCCTGTCTCAAAAGGTTATGCAGTTTGATTTGATGTTGACAATTAGGAAAACCCATTGAAATCTTATAAGCGATGAACTCACAAAATCATTTTGGGCATTAAAAGAGAAGTCAGGAAATATTAAGTGTATGTGTCAGAGATATAAAGACCAGAATCTAAGAGACAAACCAGGAGATTGATATACTAATCAAAATGCCGTATGTGGGGATCCCTGGGTGGCTCAGCGGTTGGGAGTCTGCCTTCGGCCCAGGGCGTGATCATATAGTCACAGGATCCAGTCCCACATCGGGCCCTCTGCGTGGAGCCTGCTTCTCCTTCCGCCTGTGTCTCTGTGTTTCTCATGAATAAATAAATAAAATCTTTAAAAAAATGCCGTATGTGATGGATGTAAACATAAGAAGGGGCAGTATGAACAATGAGACAGGCTAAATTCATGAACTATGAAATATGTGGGGCAAGAAGAGTATTTAAGTCTGTGTTGTGGAATGTGGGGAGGTAGAGATCTTCTGGAGTTGGCTCATGGTAATATCAAAATGAAGAAGTAGAAAAACACAGGGTGACATCGGGTGGGGTCTCTTTTAGTTCAATTTGGCACATGCCAAGATTGAAAATAGCTGGGATATACAAGCTATTGAGCACATAGATTGTCTTTGCTGGCATGGAGCCAGAAAAAAAATCTAGGTTGCAAATTTAGATTTTTGTATTCTTATTACCAATATTACATTTGAAGCCACATAGAATTGTCTACAAAGAGTGCTTCCAGGGAAAGGAAAAGAGTTATTTGTACAAAAATATGCTCCATTACATATATCCTAACTGTCCTTTATACATTAGAAAAACCCTTTGGTACGAATCATTCTTTGAAGATACATCATACAGTTGCTTTCTTCAAAAGGTGCTTGCTGGATTCAAATTTTTCTGCCCATGAAGTAAGAAATGGTTTCAAACAATATCAAGGGACCAATGTTTCTCTTACTCACTGGATCTGGCATTGTGGGGAACATCTTTGTCTCTGTGACTTACGTGTGCATTTTCTTTGGAGACACTAAAAAGAAATCTATACATGTAATTCTCATCCACTTGGCTTTTACAAATATCCTAATTCTTTTTTCCAAGCTCATGCTAAAAACAATACAAACTTTTGGGTTGATACCTTTCCCAGATGATCGAGGCCTCTCGATCTCCATCAGCAGCTTCCTCACTGTGGTCCAGGCAGCCACCATCAGCCCCAGAGCCCCCCCGTGCACCATTTTCAAGCCAGCATCCACATGGCGTATCCTTCCCTTTTTCCTCTTCTTTTGGATACTCAGTTCCTTGGTCAGCGTGAACTTACTCTATTACATCAGAAACATCAACAGCCTAAACAGATCACGAACTGGTGCAAGTGATGGCTCTTGTTTCCTACCAGCAAGCCAGACAATGAAGTGGATTTTTCTCATTCTCATGGCCCTGCGAGATTTCCTGTTTCTGAGTCTCATGGGCTGGGCCACTGTCTACATGGTACATGTTCTCCACAAGCACCACAAGCATGCCCACTACCTGCGGAGATCCAAGGTTCTCTACCAGAACCCCCCTGAGGTAAGAGCCGTTCACAGTGTTCTCCTTCTGATGCTTTGTTTTCTTTTCTTTTCTTGGACAGATTCTATTATTTCTTTATATTTAAATTCTTTCCTTGAGAATAATTTCATAAAGCTAAGCGTTTTAGAAATCATAAGCCTTAGTTATTCATTTCTCAGCCCATTTGTGCTGACTCACAGAGATGGACATCTGGCTAAATGTTGGCACATTCATTAAGACTTGAGGAAAATGACTGTTTCATTGATCCCTTGGGTAGCAAGTTTGAAATAAGACATGTAATGGCTGCGTGTAAAACAAAAAACAACAACAACAACAATGAAGAGTAGCCTCAACAAATTAAATTATGATGTTATACAGCAAAGCTGTTGACCAGTAGCCCTGAGCTGACAGAGGAAGGAGATCATAATAACTTCTGGGTGCCCTCTGGGGACTTTGCCTTCTTCTCCTGTCCATCCTGCCACCCTCGGGAAGAAGCCAATTCCAGCTTTCCTGCTTATAAGATGCCTCTATTACTACCAAGCTTCCTATAGGAAGGAGAAAAATTTGGCAAATTCTTTCAAAACGCTACTGTATTTTCTCTTTGACTTGTGTCACTTCTAGGAGGATTGCTCATATGAGAATTGCAGTATAAAAATTACTACACATTGTGGCGATTTTGAAAAATCATGAACTAGTATCCAGCAAATAGACTATTTTTTGCTGGCTTTGTGAAAATATTCTAGAGGGTTCTGCCATACAAGAGGATGCTATTGAGCTTATGAAAGAATGGGTGAGTTCAAAATGTATTGCTATGGAATGATGAGCAAGATGTATCTGTAATTAATAAAAGATAGTAACTCAAGAGCAATGGTATTCAAAAATGGAATGTAATATTTCAACTCCATCCGATCCCTCTCTTTTGCAAGAGTGCAAAGGAACCTTAAAACAGTTTGATCTGGTTTCAGAGAACCTAGGTATGTGAAACAAATCAGTAGAATTTCCTTTTATATCTCTCTCTATTTTCTGAGTCTTTTTTTAAAAAGATTTTATTCATTCATGATAGAGAGAGAGAGAGAGAGAGAGAGAGAGAGAGAGGCAGAGGGAGAAGCAGGCCCCATGCCGGGAGCCCGACGCGGGACTCCATCGCGGGCCCCCTGGATCGCGCAGCCCTGGACCAAAAGCAGGCGCCAACCGCTGAGCCACCCAGGGACCCCCTATCTTCTGAGTCTTTAAATCTTTGAATACATCTTTATAAAGATGAATAAAGAACAAGTTATGAAGGGGGTCCCTGGTCGAATCCCACGTCGGGCTCCGGGTGCATGGAGCCTGCTTCTCTCTCTCTTTGTGTGTGACCATAAAAAATTAAAAAAAAAATTAGTTTGAAAATAGTGCGTGGCTTGTTTCAAAACCCATTTGTTAGTGCTCTGACACTGCCACAATAATATCAGTCTCACATTGGTGTGCCATCAAAGAGCTACAAAATAATTTGGTTTCTACACTAATTTATTTATTTATTTATTTATTTATTTATTTATTTATTTATTTATTCATTCAGAGACACAGAGATTGAAGGAGAGACAGAGATACAGGCAGAGGGAAAAGCAGCAGGCTCCATGCAGGGAGCCCGATATAGGACTCCATCCTAGGTCTCCAGGATCTCGCCCTGGGCCGAAGGCGACGCTAAACCGCTGAGCCACCAGGGCTGCCCTCTACACTAATTTAAATAATAAATTTGGTTTATATTTTTCTTAAATTGGAACCCAAATAGGTATTTGAGTAGAAGTCATCATTCTGGCAATAAGATATGTCCTCAAGCTATTTTGAAAATTACCTGATGCTGTTTTACTGATTTCACATATTTTATGATGCAAATCTTAGAATTCATATAGGCATTTTCCATCCCATTTTTATGAATGCCTGTATCATACTTGTTTTGTCACCCTTGTATACATTTGAGTCTCTTACTTCCCTACTAAACTTCCCTTTGGTTTTGTTGGACCATGTCAACACAGTTTTAAATAACTTATCTGTGTTATTATGCTATATTGTAATATGTTTAGGAGCTTAACTCCTTTATATAACTGTGGGTGTTGGAAGGCCAAGATTATGCTATTTATCTTAGTTTTGTAACTTCTCTATGACATCTTTTTCTATCATGGAGAACAAGACAAAATAAGCACTCCCTGAACTGGTCATGGGTAATGGACCCCAAAGGAAGGGATGTAAGAGCTTGGAAATGAAGTTAAGAATAGCATTTTAAAATTAATTATAAAGAAGAGACTTAATGAGCATTAAAATAGAAAGTATCCAGATGGATACGGAGATGTGTGGTTGGTAACAAAAATGGTTAGGATAGTGTGTTAGTCAGGGTCCTCCAGAGAAAGAGAATCAACAGGAAATATCTATATCTATGTATCTGTATCTGTCTCTCTGAAGAGAGAGAGAGAGAGAGAGAGAGAGAGAGAAATGATTGGACTTAGCTCACTCCATTCTGGAGGCAGGGAAGTCCCACAGTCTGCTGTCTGCAAGCTAGAGAACCAGGAAAGCCAGTGGTAGTGTCCGGTACGAGTCCAAAGGCCTGACAACCAAGGGGTTCCTTATTTACATACCCAAGTCTGAGGGCCTGAGAACCAGGAGCTGCCAGGATGGAGAGCTGGAGCGGATTCACTTGCCAGCTCAAGAAGAGAGAAGAAATTCAGCCTTCCTTTGCCTTTTTGTTCCAGGAGGGCCCCTAGCAGATTGGTGACAGGGCATCCCTACTCAGTCTATTGAGCAAAGGCTATTCTCTTCCAGAAACACCCTCAGAGACAAAGTCAGTTTTTCCAGCTATGTGGGCATCCCTTAGATCAGTTAAGTTGACACACAAAATTAGTGATTACAGAGAGCCTGGAATTTGGATTCTCAAAGTAAGTGTTCTTCTGTGCTTCCCTTGGAAAAGTTAGGATGGAGTTGAGAAATTTAAATTGAATCTAGAATCTTAAGCAGAAAGTAACTTAAAATGAGAAGCACATGACTAAATTGTTACCCATATAGGAGAGCGGGAGGGAGGGAGGAAGGAGAAACCGAGAATATTGAATTTTAGAACACCCTGACATGGCTGGTAACCCCCACCAACTACCTCTTGCCTCTCATTTATAGTTCTGTTATGAGTAAAATAGAGTAGGAAGGTGAACTCTGTATCAGTTTTGCCTGTGAAATCTTACAGAAGTTTTGAAGTAATGATAACTGAAAATGTCTCAGATTTGGTGAAATTCAAACTAGTAGCTTCAAAAGCTCAGAGAATTCTAAGCAGCATAGACTCAAAAATGTTTATATCCAGACCAGTCTGTAAAAATGAAAGCAAAATATCTTAAAAGCAGCCAGAGTTAAACGACAAGTTATCTACAATTCTTAAATGATAGTGGATTTCTTGGAAGAAACCATGGACCTGAGATAAAACTTTATTGATCATCTAACTTAACCTAATAAGTTCCTAGTCTGACTGGTGATGCATAGTGCGACTTTGGGTCTCCAGGAATTTTTGTCAGCTCAGAGCCAATGACCGTGAGTCTCTGAGAAGACTGATTATGTCCCTTTGTCCACTACACAGTCTCCATAATAAGTGACTGCGGGTCCCTCCGGGGATGGCTGCGGGAAGATTATCACTGTTATGTTCTTGGCAATGTAGTAGAGTTTCTCCATGGGGATCTATCCCATCATTCAAGGTTCTCTGGGTCACAGAACCAGGTCGTGTCTGGGGATGTTTAAGGATCCACAATTATCCATGGTGCTTGAGTGATTCAAGTCGGGTGTATATTCACACGGCCTGGAATGTTTCTCCTTTTCCAGACCAAGTGAGACTTTAGTAGATTCTTATATACAGCAGTTAAACAAAACCATAACCAACTAGCCAATGCTGAAGATCTCTGTGAGTCAGACTGTTTGATAAGTGTTCATTAAGGCAATCCTGCCCCGCTTAGTTGGTGATTAAGTGTCATCACTTGGCACCTGTCATTCAAGTTATTCCCACTGTACTGAGGCCTTCCAGTTCAACAGTAGTAACTCCTGATGCAATTTTTTATTTGTAGGCAAGAACTCCAACAGAGCTGTGTTAGGATGCTGGGCTATACTCATGAATTTATTTGTCAAAGCTATAGTGAAAGGCTTGTGTTGTAGAACACTTCTGGTTGGCATGGGCTGATCCTACATAGTAAATACTTTAGAATTCCCACAATCTCCAAGATTTCATAACTGCCTCTATAGCATACTGAGGATTTCTTGACATTTCAACCTCATTTAGTATAGGAACTACATTTAGTGTAGGAACCCACGTTTGGGTCATCCAACCTCTGAAACTGTTTGAGCCATTCCTGCACTTAACAGAGAAATTGAATTCATAATCTCAGCTGAGTGGGTCCATCACAATACATCTGGCCTTACCTCTCCTTACACTCTTTTTAGCTTGATCCTACATCATTAAGATCCATTTCCATATACACATCTCTTGCTTGGACTACAAAATATCCTGGGACAGCTTCTGAAATACAGATGAAGTATTTTCTGAAATACATGTGACTTTGCTCTAAAATCTGTCCTGGTCTAAAATCTATTCCAGGATTTTCATCTCTTCAGACAGGTTTCAAAGTGCCTTAGTCAATATCTCCTTACTTAGATCATCTATAGCATCTGTCCCTAATGGAAAGGCTGCCCTTCATGTTTGCACCTGTCTAATAGTAACATGTCATACTAAATTTAATGAAGGCTTATAAATGTAGTTAACGAATTGTCAAGAATAGGGGGTGATAATGGCATGGTTAATGACAGCATAGAAATGGGTAAACTTCAGAAGTGAAAAGTTCTAAATGTCCGGCTTTCCTGAGATAATAAATGAAAAAAAAGAAAACCTTGTTTTCCAGTGATAACTAATGAGACTCTTAGATATTTGAAAAGAACACAGGTAGGATCTTACTGGGATCTTCTTTACTTACTTTTATCCCATCTTATTTTCTTAAGCAACTAAATTTCCTAATTATTAAACAAATGTGTAAATAAATGAATGTCAAATTATGAAACAAGGTGTAGCAAGTAAGTGGGGAAAATGATTCTTGCCCATAATGCTCATTGTATCAACTGTAAGGAAATGCAAGTAATATACATGCATTAAGAGAAGAGAGGAAAGTAGCACTGGATGTGAAATTGCAAGAAGGATTTGGAAAGTAAGAAATTCTCTCCTTCTCCCCCTCCTCCCCCTCTTTCCCCTCCTCCTCTTCCACCTTCCCCTTCCCCTCTTCCTTCTTCTTCCCCCTCTCCTCCTCCTCCTCCTCCATACCCAGCATAATGCCCAACCCAGGGCTTGAACTCACAACCTGAGACCAAGACCTGAGGTGAGATCAAGAGTTGTATGCTTAACCAAGTGATAGAAATTTTTAATTGAGAGCTGTGGGCCACTTTGGTCAGATTGCCAAGAACAAACATTTAAGTGTCCACGACACTTAAAAACTAATATTTGACAACTGGTTAAACTGATTGAACCACCATAATAAACCACTCTTCATTTCCCCACTTTTTGTTGATACTGGAGATATTAAGAGCATCACAGTGCATAATGATGATTCTTTCTCCTAAAGGGAAAAAAATATCTACTTGAATAACTTTCAGTCAAGAAAATACCACATCCACGTAGTCTGGTATATTAGTGTTCTATTGCTACATAAGAAACTACCACACATTTAATGACTTAAGATAACATAAATTTATTATCTCATAGTTTCAACGGGTCAGGAATGCGGCTTAACTGTATTTTCTGCTGCGTGTCTCAGTAGACTAAATTCACAACATCAGCTAAGGCTGCAATTTCATCTGAAGCTCTTCCTGGCCCACTTGATTGTTGGCAAACCTCAGCCTTGTTGTTTTAGAACCCAGACCCCAGGTTCCTAGAGGACACCTCTGCCACAGGACCTTCTTCATAAGCCATTCACATCATAGCTGTTTATTTTCTCCAAAGTCAGCAGGAGAGCCCCACTTACTCTGAATATGTCCCTTGTCCAAAGTGCTCACCTGATTATCAGACGCATCCAGGATTATCTGTCACCCTCTTTGTCATTGTTATTGTTTAGGTTTTATTTCATAATCATAAACCTAACTCTGCATGCAACCCAGCTAGACTTGGAGGGGAAAGGAAAATATGGAGACCATAAAAATGCAATGAGAGTGCAATGGTTATAGTATATTTCAAGCAGATGGAGATGAAGGGGTGCTCTCTTGAGTACAGAAGGAATAGTCTGGTGGTTAAGATAAAACACAAGTCAAATTTATTAGGTTTGTCCACAGTCAGCAACAGTGATCTTCTTGTTGGTCTTGCTATTCCTGGACCCAAAGTGTTCCACGGCTTTCACAATGTTCCTTCCCTCTCTCACGTTTCCAAAAACCACACACTTGCCCTCACATTCAGTCTTGGCAATGCAGATGAAAAACTGGCAACCTTTCATGTTGGGTCCAGCATCTCTGATGGACGAGATACCAGGACCATAGGTTTCAGGATGAAATTCTCATCATTAAACTTCTCCCCACAGATGGAGTTGCTGCCAGTGCCATTGTGGTGTATGAATTCACCACTGTGGCAAAATAATCCTTTGAAAGCAGGAATATTTATAACCAAATCCTTTCTCCCCAGTGCTCAGAGTGCAAAAGTTCTCTGCTGTCTTTGGAATTTTGTCTGCAAACAGCTTGAAAGAGACTTGGCCCAAGGGCTTTCTGGCCAGGGTAATGTTGAAGAACACAGTGGGGTTGACCATGGCTGGGCCACACAGGTGGCTCCGAGGCAGCAGTATCTGTAAGACCTAATCTTTCTCTTTTTTATTAATAACTCAAGGCCCATTGATTAGGAACCTTAATTATATCCGAAAAATCCCCTCTACTGTGTTATATAATGTAATCTAATCAGGGCAGTGTAGGGGCCAAGGGCAGGTTGTCCCAAAATGTACCACAATCACATGCTGATTATTTTGAATTGAAGCTATTAGGGGAACAGCTAGTGCACGGACCGCAGACCCTCTACTGTCTCCCTGAAAGCAAGGAATGAATCGTATGAAAGATACCCTCTACTAAGAAGTAAAAGGAAATTCTTATCACAAGAGATGGAAAATTTAAGAGCGAGAAGTCTATATAAACAACCCTGTTATGTTTTTACTAATCTCAATCCAAATTCCACATAGAATTCCTTTAAGTAAAGCTCCCAAACATCTGTTTTCTTTATTCTGTCAATTCCTCAAGAAGTTATTGTTTCTTCGTCTAAAAAGTATAAAAACTGCCTGCCTTGGTCATTTCTTTAGTTCTTGATTTGGTCCTCCAGGCACATATAATAAACTTTGGAGGGCACATGATGAGATGAGCACTGGGTGTTATACTTTATGTTGGCAAATTGAATTTAAATAAATTTTTTTTAAACTTTGGTGTTTTTTTTTCTTCTTACTCATCTGTCTCACATCAATTTAACTCTTAAAACAGCTGGAAGAACTTGAAAGGTAGAGGAAGGATTTTTCCTTCCCCATTGTAGTGCAATTCCACCATATTCAGAGGTCCTCCTCATATTCAAGGAGGGAAAGATTATACAGGTCTACACACCAGAGAAGACGGAATCGTGGGGGTCATCATAGAATTTTGCCTATATCCCTTATGATAGTACCCCTTTCTCTAGTTGTTTTCAAATCTAGTCATCTAACTCTCAAAATGTATTTTGGTGGCAGTGTTGGAAGAATGAGAGATCTGAAAGCAGTGCTGCTTGTATATTTTCCCACTGAAAGAAGTTAGATGGGAGGTTGGCTGGAAGAGAGGAAGAGCAAGAGTGATTAGGCAGTGGATGGAGAAGCTAATCTGTGCTGTTCAGTCAGGACAGTCAGTACTCTGGCACAGTAAGTAGGATGGAGAAATGGGAGATACTCTTGGCTTACCACAGGTAATGTTTCAGTCTTTCATCAGGAGTGTGATTTTATATGTATAGTTTGCAGAGATTCACTGAGCTGTATGTGTCAGGTATATGTGGGTTTCTTTATGTATGGTTTACCTCCGTGAAAATAAGGCCTCAAATACCTAGGCCGTGGAAATTCTTTCTGAGCGTTTAAATGCCTGAAGACTATTGCTGCTGATGGAAGACACTATGGATCATGTAAATGTGTTTTTGTCAAAATAACAAAATTCTGCCTTCTTTTTAATGTTACTTTTTCCTCAGTGCATTATAACTTGTAACAGGCTGTTACAAAGACCTGAGTGGTACAATATAGCCAAGCTGCCAGTAAAAACACTAGATATCAGAAACCTGAAGAGTGGGTTTGGGAATAGCAACCTCATGACCTTTATAAAGGATAACAAGAGGAATATACCAGAACACATGGTTCACTGCCCAGTGCCCTGGAATCACTTACTAATTTTACAGAAATGAATAAAGACCATTCCATGATTTACTAATTAGAACTCTAGACCTCGAATCTGACGAGATCAAGGGCGAACCTTTATGTCTCTAATTAGGTGGATTCTTCCCAAATGTTGGGCAGATGATTGAGAGGAGGTGGTCACTGGCTGACTTGTGAGCAGGACCCTGGCAACAAGAGGTCCTCCCTCTTTCCCTTGTCTTTGGGATATGGCTGTTAACCTTCCCTGTTTCCAGAAGCTGCCCCAAGGACACAGCCTTGAGATAGTGAGATGGTGTTGACACCATCTAGACGCTATATGGGACTGAACCCAGTTAGGACCTTTATATAAACCTCTAAGATTTGGCAGGCAGGTACAGGAATCTATTTGTCTTGGGCCACCAAAGACAAGCCTAATATGTAAATTATCTTGCTAATTAAAATTACCATCTACCAACCTGGAGAGGGCTGCCTCTGTCTCTTCATTCAGTCTTTCCCTGCTCTCCTCAGAGGGGCCAGTTTCAGATTACACCCAGGAAGCTCTGGAGGTTGCAAAATAACACCGAACTCTTGTTTGTTTCCAGACAAACTACTGTTTTCCTTGAAACATGCACGATGAGTTCTGCATACCCGACTGCTTTAGTAAACCAAGCACTGGTTCACTAAGGGACACACTGGCCCTGTCCCTTGATTCCTTGCCATCCCGGGACAATGAAGGTGAAACTGTGACAGAGAGCAAAATGCACACGAAACTTCAAACAGCTGAAATCAGTGTGGATAAAGAGGCTGGGATTTGTCATTAAGAGAAAGGACACAGTTTTGTGACACCAGGCTCGTTAATGGGAATACTTAATTCATTAATGCAAAGTATTTATTTATTTCTTTAAAGATTTTATTTATTTATTCATGAGAAACACAGAGAGAGAGAGAGGTAGAAACCTAGACAGAGGGAGAAGCAGGTTCCCCATGGGGAGCCCATTATGGGATAGATCATGCCCTGAGCCAAAAGCAGACACCCAATTGCTGAGCCACCCAGGCGTCCCATATTGCAAAATATTTAAATCCTAAAGATATTCCTCCAGATATGCATTCGGGAAACTTGAATTTTTCCACTGTTCCCTTTCACCTTTATCAGTCACTTTTGGAAACTCAGTGCACTGTTCTGGTTCTGAGGAGTCCATGTCGGCATCAGGCCAGGGGGGAACAGCCCCTGCTGTTCTGTTAGTGATCTTTGAAAGAACTAGACGAGACAAATAGAAGTAAAGTGTGAGATGATCAAATCAGATGGCATCCTCACAAGATACAAGGCTGGAGAACTGATTAAGATAAAGGAGTTAGAGTTGACAGAAATATCAGACATCTCCTGGGTCTTGTCTTCAAATGCACAAAGATTTTCAGAAAAACACTGATTAAAAAAAAACTTTATAAGAAAGTTAATTGGGTTGATGAGCTATCTTTCAAAGGAGATGCCATTTCAAATTCCTCTCTCTCAATCCCACTAAAAAGCCCAAACCTTCTAAAAGTTAAGGACATATAGGAGAAGACAAATGAAGCATTCATCTGCCAGCACTGCCTTTTTCAGAGGAGAATCTTGTGAGAAACTAAGCAAGTAGGGACACCAGTCTGTAAAGAATTTGGAGACATGTGCTTGCAATGAAGTGTCAAATCTTTGAATTTATGTCTTAGTTATAGCAGAATATAGAGATTTCAAAGTCATAAACCAGATGTAGTAATAACGACCCGTGCCTGGGGTACAATCCAGTGTTAGGGAACCACATATTGAAATAAACACCTTGGTAACTCCTGTCACCTAACTGGGCCCTGGGCTCTCTAAGAGAAATTGACAAGAGGCAGAAGGGGTTCCAGGCAGGGTTTGTTGTTGTTTTTAATTATTTTATTTATTTATTTGACAGAGAAAGAGAGAGTTTAAGCAGGGGGAGCCACAGGCAGAGGGAGAGGGAGAAGCAGGGAGCCAGATGCGGCCTCGAACCCAGGACCTTGAGATGATGACCTGAGCTGTAGGCAGACACATAACCAACTGAGCTGCCCAGGCAGTTTTGTCAGGGCTTCTGCGAGAACCTAAGGGAGGCAACACAAAGGAAAGAGTTGTTAGGCTGGCTCTCTGAGGGCCTAGGAGAGCTTTAATTAAGATTCAGTGGGAAAAGAGCATCTGATCTTATAGAGGAGGGGATTTCTTGGCTCTTGTGCACTTAAAGGTCATGCTTCTTCATACGTGACATGTCTAATTAGCATGTTACATCTCTACCCTTGGGCATGATCTTTTTAGTATTATAATGAGGGGTAAATGTGGGTGAAAAGTCAGCACTGTGGTTCTTCTTGGGGCTTACTGGTTTGGTCCTACCTTACCACTCTTTACAGTGAAGACCCACCCCTCACCCCTTCTTTCAGTAAGCATCCTGCCTCTGCATTCCTGCAAAATGAGCTATACAAGGGTGTAGAGTTTTAGCTTTTTTCTTTTTGTGAAGGCAGCCAATAAATGATGGATTTTTGTGGTTGGTGATAAGGGGAACAGTCCAGTCTCCACGCTGTCTCACTTATAAGACAGCAAATCTTTAGGTGACTTGTCAGAAAAAATATCAGGCAATTATCTCCGTGAAAGTCAACTATAGAAAATTAATACGAATGTCACTCAAATCATTTGTCATACCACAGAGCATATTATGGAAGTGGAATAGATTCCATATATATTCTTTAGGTTAAAATATGGATCAAAACTAGAGTTCTGAACTAATGTAAACTTTATCGTAGTAAGTGAGTCATAGTCTACAGATAGAACTCATGTGGGAGTGGTTCTCATATAACAGATGGGAAGAATGAGAAATTTAGTAACATAAGCCTAAGTTAAGAAGTCATCAGAAGGCCCCAAAATATATGTTAGTTGTCATTTAAATATAGTTACATTGATTAAATAGCCAAGAAGATTGTGGCTCATATTTTTTATTCCAAAAGTGTGAAGACAGAAAAATTCCCTCTAACTCTTATTTACTTGGTGCCATGATTGCCTTTTTTCCCCTACCTATAGATGATAATAAACCTAGTGATTCAATAATATTTCCAAAGATAACGTTATTAAGTGGCAACTGAAACCAAACCTTACCACCGTCAGTAGTCCAAAAGGAATAGTCAAAGCCGTACTAGGAAGCTGACTTTTTGGTGAGAGATATGAGAGAAAATGGAATAAAAATCTCAGCTGAGAACAACTAGAAAAGTGACATAGCTACCCGGACAGCCAGCTAGCCAAGTCTCTCTAAGGACTGAAACTCTTGTTTGTTTTTGGTAACCCAGGGCCTAATATAAATCTGACACCGAGTAATTATTAAATAGAAACTTGGCAAATAAGTCTTGTTTTCATTTGTTAGGATATTTTATGCCCTTTGTCCTAATGTGTCTTTTGTAACTGTATCTTCATGATATGCCTTCTGTTTACCAAGGAATGTGAGTATAAGTATGAATATAATCATGTTTGCCAACATAACTAAGTATCTGATTACATATGATCTACATGACTTAGACAAGAACAGTAGACATCTCAGTAAAATCACTGGAATATAAATTTCATGTGGGTCCTCTACTATGTAAAATGATGCTCCTTTTAGCAATGTTTAAATAGTGACCTTTGTTTGGAGTCTGAGTTCTCACTGGTATACAAGTAAATAAATTATTTATTATCCTCAGGGAAATTGGCTTGAGACAGGATAAAGTATATTCCACTATGGAAATAAAGAGAGAACAGAAGTTTGAGGTCTAGAATGTAGGCCGCTCTGTGGAGCATGTGACCCCAAGACTAAGTGAGTTCAGAAATTAGTAAACTAATTTATTCAGTTGATTTCACCGGAAAGGAAGGGCTCTCGTTTACCAAGTAATTGAATCTTTGAAAGTTTTTGGGTTCAGGTTGAACAAGTCTTTTCCACAATGAAGTATTTAAACTTTGATTTAAAGTCTTATTATAGTCCTATGTCAGGGGATCCATCTGTAAATGAATATAAGATGCTATTTTTTGAAGAGAACATGTTTTCGTGGATGTGGAATGCTGAGTCTGAACCGTGGCTTAAGTTTGAGGGCAATTAGAAATTATTACTACTCAAAGGCAGATGTTTCAGAATAATCAGTCAAGATTTTTTAAACTGGCAAGGTAGAAAGCAAGCAGTTGGACGGTAACAAGAATCTTGCTATTCCAACATTAAGATCAAAAGTAGAGTGCCTCCTAACCTCATAATTACTTTAATCCACCCAGTAAATACAAGTAAAAATGTAAACTGAGTGCTGGTTTAAGTCTACTCTCTCTTTCACAAAGGATTGATTTCTCTCCACACATATTCAAAAAAATCATTATTTTTATTCATCTTTGTAACAGAATTTCATTTGGGGTAAAAAATTTAAAAAAGTAGGCATTCTATAAATAATAGAATAATTGAAAGAATGAATGTAATGAGGTGAACTGCTTTTAATTTTGAAGGTATCAAATTCAGTACAGCAAAATAAAATTAAAAATGTGTATTAGTTCAATGCATACATGTTTATGTGCATTTATTTTTAAAGATTTTATTTATTTATTCATGAGAGACACAAAGAGAGAGGCAGAGACATAGGTAGAGGGAAAAGCAGGTTTTCCACAGAGAGCCCGATATGGGACCCTATCCCACAACCCCTGGATCACAACTTGAGCCAAAGGCAGACGCTCAACCACTGAGCCACCCAGGTGATCCTTTACGTGGGTTTAAAATGTGGTTTACATATATCAGCTAATGGCCCATTGTGAAAACTTTGCCTTCAACCAGAGATTTTGGTAAGTCAAGAAACTCACCTAATACTAACCTCTTGGCTCCCCTGAAAAATTAATGTTATGGAATTGAATCAACGTAATTTGCGGAGATTCAGAGTGTTCATTCTGAGGAACCTTTGCTAGCTGCAAAGACTCCTGGTTAGAGCGCATGGCTTCTGAACTCCCCAGTAATAGTAATATCCAGTTTTCAAAAAGGATAATAGTAAGTAGAGGAAAGCCCCAGGACACCTTTTCTAACCGAATTTAATTAAAAGCTAAATGAAAGTGAGTTCAATTACGTAGAGTAGTTCAGTAATGTAGATCAAAGAAAAAAGATAATCTTAAAACTTCCTACAGGTGACCAGTCTTACAACCAAGTGATATCATGGTGGTTTAGATTTAATATACAGTGCACACAAACAGCTCTTCCAAACTGTTTCATTTATGTAAGTGATTGGTGGGGAATTATACCTTATTGGGAAACAATTTTTTTGTAAACAAAATAAAACAGAATTTGATTCTATTTCTTCTTATACCAAAATATGGACAAGCCTCGCACGTGGGTGGCTCGTTGGTCTAGGGGTATGATTCTCGCTTCGGGTGTGAGAGGTCCCGGGTTCAAATCCCGGACGAGCCCGCTTCCTTTTCAACCACTTGGACTTAATAGCATCAGGGGGGAAAAAAGCGTTTTCCCAAATATTCTTGCCAAAAACACTGGCTGTGGAATGGCAGTGTTCTCGGAGGAGCCGGGCACGAATGCCCGCATCTCCCGCGCGCCTACGCACCTGCGGTGCTGATGCTGCACCAGCCACAGGCCGGCTCTTCTGTGCATCCTTCCTCGGGTGCAGGGAGGGAGGGAGGCGGGGGAGTGGCTGGCGGGCACGCGCATGCGCACACCTGCCGCAGGGGGCGGAGTGAGAGCCATGCTCCGGCACCTTACCTACTGCCGCCCAGTCCTAGTCCGATTTCCGCTGTTACAGCCCTCTGGTGGGGTGGGGAGGGGTGCGGAGGGGTGGGGAGGGGTGGGGAGGGGTGGGGAGCTCTCCGACCCTCAACCTCTGCTGCTCCCACCACCCTGACCGCTGGCTCTACGGCCTATGACTGCGGCCAGACGCCGGCCTCTTTCTGGTCCTGCACTGCCCTGGTCGGAGCTCATTCAGGTGCTCTGTCAGCCAGTGAATATTCAGTGGCTGCTGTGTGTCCACCTGTGCCTGATGCTAGGGACGTAGAGGTGGGCAGGGAATAAAATAAGGTTTGTTTCTACTAGTTCCAAGTAACTACATAGCGTTTTCATGCGTCCAGACTTCCCAGAAGAGCCTGCAGAAGCAGGGCCGACGTGTACACTCCAGGGAAAACCCCAAGGAGCAATACCTACCCTAGACCCCATGCACACCAGTACTTTTTCCTCCAGGAAATGCTCTCACTTAGGAACTGTGCAAAACGCTCAGGTGAATTAATTAGCATAAATATAAAAGATGACAAAGAAAAAAGATGAGGAGGAAGGTATTAATTCAGTTCTTTTGCTCTTGCCAGCTATCTTAAGATATTTCCTTGGAATAACTGCTGCTTTGTGACCAACACTGAATGCTGACACACACACACACATCACGGCAATTTCTTTGAAGGCTCATTTTGAAAGTATTCTGGAAGAGTGGTCTTTTTTTTACCTTTGTTTAGGGCAATTTTGGAAGCCCAATAAACATGAAGATGCAGGTCCTTTTTCAGAAGTGGTGTAGAATATATTGTCTCTTTTTATACATGAAATATGAGTGTATAATTGATTTGTAAAACAATTTTATAATTTGAAGTAGATGTTGTTATTCATGAAGTTTGAAATTCAAACCTCCTCCAACCTTTGTCCTTCAAGAATTTTCTTAGGATGCAGGAAGTCAGTTCTATGCCACCTAAGCCAGAGATTGAATTATCCTCTTTCAAGACATTTTATTATCCCAAAAAGGATAATTTAAAGATACTGTCTGATAGGAAATGGCACAGTAGATCACTTTACTGTGATGCCCACAGTCAATAAACTGGACTCATAATCTCAGTGTCCAGTTATTGTAAGGGCTTAATTATAACTATAACCAGCAACCAAGGATCACTAGACATCTAAAATAAGTGCCTAACATGATAGAGATAAAAGTGAACTAGAAAAAAATAGAGGAAAATATTATGCAGAAAGAAGAAAACTCAGGAAAGTTATTACAGAGAGAAAGAATGCTATACAAAACAGTAGCTCAACTACAAAAGCATCTTAAAATTCAAATTATGAGAGTAGAAATGAAAAACTTAATGGAGTAACTGCAATAAAATGTGAAGGATATCTTCCAGAATATGGAGTAAAAATATAAAGGGGAACCAACAGTTATGCTCCCTAGTAGATACCCAAATGAATTGAAACTTATGACTACAACAAAACCTGCACACGAATGCTTATAGCAGCTTTATTCATAACTGGAAAAACTGAGAAGCAACCAAAACGTCCTTCAGTAAGTGAATGGATGGGGTGTCTGATTGGTTCAGTTGGTTAAGCATTCAACTTTTGGTTTTAGCTCAGGTTACCATCTCAGAGTCTTGGCATCGAACCCATGTTGGGCCCTGTGCTCAGTGCAGAGTCTGCTTGAGAATCTCTCTCCCTCTACTATGCCCTTCCCCATGTTTGGGCACACACATGCTCTCTCTCTCAAATAAATAAAATATTTAAAAAATTAATAAATGGATAAACTGTGGTACATCCATACAATGGAATATTATTTAGTAAGAAAAAGAAATGAGCACTCAGGCCACAAAAAGACATTAAAGAACCTTAAAAGCATATTGTTAAGTGAAAGAAGCCAATCTGAAACAGGTAGGGAGGGATATAGGAATGAAGAGGTAGAGCACACGCCAGTGAAATTATTCTGTATGATACTGTAGTGATGGGCACATGTCATGACACATTTGTCAAAACCCATAGAATGTGCAGCACAAGGAGTGAACCTTAATGTAAGTTATGGACTTTGGTTACATTGGTCCCTCGGCTGTAACAAATATAGCACAAGACTATGAGATGTAAATAATAAGAGAAGCTGTAGGAGAGAAGAGAGGGTATGTGGGAACTCTGTACTTTCCTATCAATTTTTCTGTAAACCTAGAACTGCCTTTAAAAAAATGTCTGGGCAGCCCCGGTGGCGCAGCGGTTTAGCGCCACCTGCAGCCCGGGGTGTGATCCTGGAGACCCAGGATGGAGTCCCACGTCGGGCTCCCTGCATGGAGCCTGCTTCTCCTTCTGCCTGTGTCTCTGCCTCTCTCTCTCTCTCTCTCTGTCTCTATGAATAAATAAAATCTTTAAAAAAATGTCTAGATGGCAGAAGAGTAGGGTCTCTTTAAAAAATGTCTAGATGGCGGAAGAGTAGGGTCCCCAAGTCACCTGTCCCCATCAACTTACAAATAATCCTGAAAACCTATGAATTCAGCCTGAGATTTAAAGAGAGAACAGCTGGAATGCTACAGAGAGAAGAGTTTGCACTTCTAACAAGTACAACTCTTTTTTAGCCACTCTGCACTGAGCAAAATGACTAGAAAGAACTCACCACAAAAGAAAGAATCAGAAATAGTACTCTCTCCCGCAGAATTACAGAATTTGGATTACAATTTGATGTCAGAAAGCCAATTCAGAAGCACAATTATAAAGCTACTGGTGAAAAAAAAAATAAAGCTACTGGTGGCTCTGGAAAAAAGCATAAAGGATTCAAGAGACTTCATGGCTGCAGAATTTAGATCTAATCAGGCCGAAATTAAAAATCAATTAAGTGAGATGCAATCCAAACTGGAGGTCCTAATGATGAGGGTTAATGAGGCAGAAGAAAGAGTGAGTGACATAGAAGACAAGTTGATGGCAAGGAAGGAAGCTGAGGAAAAAAAGAGAAAAACAATTAAAATACCATGAGGAAAGGTTAAGGAAAATAAATGACAGCCTCAAAAGGAAAAATCTATGTATAATTGGGGTTCCAGAGGGCGCCAAAAGGAGCAGAAGACCAGAAAATGTATTTGAACAAATCATAGCTGAGAACTTCCCTAACTTGGGGAGGGAAACAGGCATTCAGATCTAGGATATAAAGAGATCCCTGCCCCCCCCAAATCAATAAAAACTGTTCAACACCTTGACATTTATTTATAAAGATTTTTATTTATTTCTTCATGAGAGAGATATATAGAGAGAGGCAGAGACACAGGCAGAGGGAGAAGCAGGCTCCATGCAGGAAGCCCAACGTGGGACTCGATCCCAGGTCTCCAGGATCATGCCCGTGGGCTGAAGGCAGGCGCCAAACCACTGAGCCACCCAGGGATCTCAACACCTTGACATTTAATAGTGAAACTTGCAAATTCCAAAGATAAAGAGAAAATCCTTAGAGCAGCGAGAGACAAGAGATCCCTAACTTATATGGGGAGAAATATTAGATTAATAGCAGACCTCTCCACAGAGACCTGGCAGGCCAGAAAGGGCTGAATTATTCAGGGTCCTAAATGAGAAGAACATGCAGCCAAGAATCCTTTATCCAGCAAGGCTCTCATTCAGAATACAAGGAGAGATAAAGAGCTTCCAAGATAGGCACAAACTGAAAGAATATGTGACCACCAAACCAGCTCTGCAAAAAATATTAAGGGAGACTCTGTAAAAGAAAGAGGAAGTCCAAAGAAATAATCCACAAAAACAGGGACTGAATAGGTATTATGATGACACTAAATTCATATCCTTCAATAGTAACTCTGAACATGAATGGGATTAATGATCCCATCAAAAGACGCAGGGTTTCAGACTGAATAAAAAAGCAAGACCCATCTATTTGCTGTCTATGAGAGACTCATTTGAGACCTAAGGACATCTACAACCTGAAAATAAAAGATTGGAGAACTATTTACCATTCAAATGGTCCTCAAAAGAAAGCAGGGGTATCCATCCTTATATCAGATAAATTAAAGTTTATCCCAAAGACTGTAGTAAGAGATGAAGAGGGATACTATATCATACTTAAAGGATCCATCCAACAAGAGGACCTAACAATCATGAATATTTATGCCCCTAATGCGGGAGCTGCCAAGTATATCAATCAATTAATAATCAAAGCTAAGACATACTTAGATAATAATACACTTATACTGGGAGACTTCAACACAGTGCTTTCTGCAAATGACATATTTTCTAAGCACATCTCCAAAGAAACAAGAACTTTAAATGATACACTGTACCAGATGGATTTCACAGATATTTACAGAACTTTACATACAAACGCAACTGAATACACATTCTTCTCAAGTGCACATGGAACTTTCTCCAGAATAGACTACATACTGGGTCACAAATCAGGACTTAACCAATACAAAAAGATGGGGAGTGTCCCCTGCATATTTTCAGACCATAATGCTTTGAAACTTGAACTCAATCACATGAAGAAGTTTGGAAGAAATTCAAACACGTGGAGTTTAAAGACCATCCTGCCAAAAGATGAAAGGGTCAACTAGGAAATTAGAGAAGAATTTAAAAGATTCATGGAAACTAATGAGAATGAAGATACAACCATTATCCCCAAATCCCAAAATCTTTGGGATATAGCAAAAGCAGTCCTGAGAGGGAAATACATCGCAATATAAGCATCCCTCAAAAAACTGGGAAAAACTCAAATATACAAGCTGACCTCGCACCTAAAGGAACTGGAGAAAGAACAGCAAATAAAACCTACACCCAGCAGAAGAGAGTTAATAAAGATCCGAGCAGAAACCAATGAAATAGAGACCAGAACTGTAGAACTGATCAACAAAACCAGGAGTTAGTTCTTTGAAAGAATTAATAAGATAGATAAACCATTAGCCAGCCTTATTAAAAACAAAAGAGAAAAGACTCTAATTAATAAAATCACGAATGAAAAATGAGAGATCACAACCAATACCAAGGAAATACAAACGATTTTAAAAACATATTATGAGCAGCTATATACCAATAAATTAGGCAATCTAGAAGAAATGGACGCATTTCTGGAAAGCCACAAACTACCAAAACTGGAACAGGAAGAAATAGAAAACCTGAACAGGCCTGATAACCAGGGAGGAAATTGAAGCGGTCATCAAAAACCTCCCAAGACAGATGGCTTCCCAGGGAATTCTATCAAACGTTTAAAGAAGAAACAATACCTATTCTACTAAAGCTGTTCCAAAAGATAGAAAGGGATGGAATACTTCCAAACTTCTATGAGGCCAGCATCACCTTAATTCCAAAACCAGACAAAGACCCCACCAAAAAGAAGAATTAGAGATCAATATTCCTGATGAACACAGATGCAAAAATTCTCAACAAGGTACTAGCCAATAGGATACAACAGTACATTAAGAATATTATTCACCATGACCAAGTGGAATTTATCCGTGGGATGCAAGGCTGGTTCAACACTCGTAAAGCAATCAATATGATAGATCATATCAGCAAGAGAAAAACCAAGAACCATATGATCCTCTCAATAGATGCAGAGAAAGCATTTGACAAAATCCATCCATTCTGATCAAAATTCTTCAGAGTGTAGGGATAGAGGGAACATTCCTCGACATCTTAAAAGCCATCTATGAAAAGCCCACAGCAAATATCATTCTCAGTGGGGAAACACTGGGAGCCTTTCCCCTAAGATCAGGAATAAGGACAGGGATGTCCATTGTCACTACTGCTATTCAACATAGTACTGGAAGTCCTAGCCTCAGCAATCAGATAACAAAAAGACATTAAAGGCATTCAAATTGGAAAAGAAGAAGTCAAACTCTCCCTCTTTGCAGATGACATGATACTGTACATTGAAAACCCAAAAGACTCCACCCCAAGATTGCTAGAACTCACACAGTAATTCGGCAGTGTGGCAAGATACAAAATCATTGCCCAGAAATCAGTGGCATTTCTATCCACTCACAATGAGACTGAAGAAAGAGAAATTAAGGAGTCAATCCCATTTACAATTGCACCCAAAAGCATAAGATACCTAGGAATAAACCTAACCAAAGAGGTAAAGGATCTATACCCTAAAAACTACAGAACATTTCTGAAAGAAATTGAGGAAGACACAAAGAGATGGAAAAATACTCCATGCTCATGGATTGGAAGAATTAATATTGTGAAAATGTCAATGCTACCCAGGGCTACCTACACATTTAATGCAATTCCTATCAAAATACCATGGACTTTCTTCAGAGAGTTGGAACAAATAATCTTAAGATTTGTGTGGAATCAGAAAAGACCCCGAATAGCCAGGGGAATATTAAAAAAGAAAACCATATCTGGGGGCATCACAATGCTGGATTTCAGGTTGTACCACAAAGCTGTGATCATCAAGACAGTGATGTTTCTGGCACAGAAACAGACATACAGATCAATGGAACAGAATAGAGAATCCAGAAATGGGCCCTCAACTCTATGGTCAACTAATATTCGACATAGCAGGAAAGACTATCCACTGGAAAAAGGACAGCCTCTTCAATAAATAGTGCTGGGAAAATTGGACAGCCACATGCAGAAGAATGAAACTAGACCATTCTCTTACACCATACACAAAGATAAACTCAAAATGGATGAAAGATCTAAATGTGAGATAAGATTCCATCAAAATCCTAGAGGAGAACACAGGCAACACCCTTTTTGAACTTGGCCACAGCAACTTCTTGCAAGATACAACTATGAAGGCAAGGGAAACAAAAGCAAAAATGAATTATTGGGATTTAATCAAGATAAAAAGCTTCGTACAGCAAAAGAAACAGTCAACAAAACTAAAAGACAACCTACAGAAGGGAGAAGATATTTGCAAATGACGTATCAGATAAAGGGCTAGTATCCAAGATCTATAAAGAACTTATTAAACTCAATGGCAAAGAAACAAACAACCCAATCATGAAATGGGCAAAAGACATGAACAGAAATTTCACCAAAGAAGACATACACATGGCCAACAAGCACATGAGAAAATGCTCTGCATCACTTGCCATCAGGGAAATACCAATCAAAACCACAATGAGATACTACCTCACACCAGTGAGAATGGGGAAAATTAACAGGGCAGGAAAAAACAAATGTTGGAGAGGATGTGGAGAAGGGAAACCCTCTTGTACTGTTGGTGGGAATGTGAACTGGTGCAGCCATTCTGGAAAACTGTGTGGAGGTTCTTCAAAGAGTTAAAAATAGAGCTACCCTATGACCCAGCAATTGCACTGCTGGAGATTTACCCCAAAGGTACAGATGCAGTGAAACGCTAGGACACCTGCACCCCGATGTTTCTAGCAGCAATGTCCACAATAGCCAAACTCTGGAAGGAGCCTCGGTTTCCATCAAAGGATGAATGGATAAAGAAGATGTGGTCTATGTATACAATGGAATATTACTCAGCCTTCTGAAATAATACTCAGCCAATACTTGCTTTAAAGTGGATGGAACAGGAGGGTATTATGCTGAGTAAAATAAGTCAATCGGAGAAGGACAAACATTATATGGTCTCATTCATTTGGGGAATATAAAAAATAGTGAAAGGGAATAAAGGGGAAAGGAAAGAAAATGAGTGGGAAATCTCAGAGGGGGTGACAGAACATGAGAGACACCTAATTCTGGGAAACGAACAAGGGGTGGTGGAAAGGGAGGTGGGCGGGGGGTTGGGGTGACTGGGTGACGGGCACTGAGTAGGACACTTGACAGGATGAGCACTGGGTGTTATGCTATATGTTGGCAAATTGTACTCCAATAAAAAAATAAGTCTATTAAAAAATAAGCAGAGTGCAAATAGTAAAAAAAAAAAGGGGGGGGATGGCAGGGAGGAAAGAAAAAAGGAGAGGAAATATCTTGGAGCTATAAAATCTGAGGTAAAAGAAGTTCCAGGAAAAAAAAAAAAAGAAAATAGAGAACATGTAAGTGAGAAAATCAACAACAAAAAAGTCAAGCTAATTTTCCAAACGGAAATACATGATTTTCCAAATTTAATGAAGTAATAGAGCTCTCAGAACAATGAATGAAAATAGAAACACATGATGGCATACTTTTCAGACTTTTGGGAACACTGTAGACAGGGAAATTATCCTGAAAGAGAGAAAAGCTAATTAGAAATGAAGTATCAGTAATTAGAATGACTTCTTAATTCTTGTAAAGTAATACTGAAAGCCAAAGACAATGAAGAACTTTCAGAATCCTGAAAGAAAATATTCCCCAACCTAGCATTCCCATACCCAACCAACCTTCAATCAACCGTTGGAGAAACATAATAGATATTTTCCAATGCCCAAATACTCAAAAATCTTATTCCCAATGAACTTTTTTTTTCTTTTCAGGAAGCTACTCTACAATGTAGAAAGCAAATTAAGATAGAAAAAGCCTTAGGATATCCACCCCCAGTGGTAGGGAAAGAAAAGGTACATGATTATGGTGAAGACATCCTGAAGAAAACCTGTATAGCAACTACAGAAATCATCCAATTCTATCCCCTCCCCCTTTTAAAGATTTTATTTATTCATTCATGAGAGACACAGAGACACACACAGGGAGCCCAACGTGGGACTCAATCCTGGGCCTCCAGGACCACACCCTGGACTGAAGGCAGGCACTAAACCTCTGAGCCACCCAGGGATTTCCGTCTTAACCCCTTTTTTAAGACAAACGTGTGTGGTTATTTGCGGTAACTTGGAAAAAAAAACTTCTAATGTTCAGGAAAAAGAGGTGGATCTTTTTGTATAATGGATAATCAGTAAAAAAACAGTAAATTTAAAAAATCTGTAAGTAGAAATAATGTGTATTATTTAGAATATATTTTTTTAAGATTTTATTTATTTATTCATGAGAGAGATGGAGAGAGGCAGAGACACAGGCTGAGGGAGAAGCAGGCTCCATGCAGGGAGACTAATGCAGGACTCGAGTATCACACCCTGGGCCAAAGGCAGGTGCCAAACCGCTGAGCCACCCAGGGATCCCCTGGAATATAATTTTGCCTTTGTAACCTACTGTAGCTTAAAGGAAGCAGATGGGACTCACATCTTACATAATTGTCTGAATGTATAATCAATCCTAGGGTGATGCTTTCACTCCAGGGTGTTTCCTTCCAGTATTCTACCTCATTGCTCCTTCCTTCTTATGGTGTTGGCTTTTCCAGCAAGCGGAGAGAGTAGGAAGAGAGAAGTGGGTGGTACTTCTTTCCTCTTTTGGGCATAACCTGCAAGCTTTACATACAGTGACTAGTTTAGAAATTGGTCACATGGCCATGCTTAGCCATCAAGAAAAGTTGTGCATGGTAGTCTTCTCTGGGTGGCTATAAGCCCTTCTAAATGCCCATTTCTAAGAAAGGAACAAATATTGATGGACAACTAGCCATCTCTGCTATAGTATGAGATTTGGAGACATGCTGCTGGTAAAAACAAAAACAACACAAACAAAAAATCAAATGTCTAAAAATCTTTTTCTCTCCCAAGGGGGAAGAAGAAAAGAGGAAAAAGATCGCTTTTTTATGTATACATGCTTTTGAAGTGTTTAAGATTTTAAAACATGGTTATTGTTAAAAAATATTAATGAAAAAATAAGCTTTAAGGTGAGAACTAAGGTATGGATAAAAAATTTATCCAGGTTCAAATGAGGAAGGGCAAGAGCACTCCATGAGGGAAAAGGTCTTGTTGGAAAGAGGGGAAATAGATCCTTCTTGATACAAAATCAGGAATTGGACTAGAGAGGAAAACAAGGCAGAGGAAAGTGGGTGAAGCTGAGCATGAAGATCCGTGCAGGTCAATAAGGCAAACACTAAAATAGAAGGTTTTTTTTTCAAGTAAGAAGAGAGAATGGTTCATCACAAGCAAAGAGTGGTCTTCACTCAAGATATTAGTGCAACCCAAGGTAAAGTGCCCTCACACTAAGAGTATAAGAATGAGTGGAGATCCATTCCTGCAAGATTTCCCCCATGTCCCCTGCGTAGGTTCCTCCTGTGATTGATTTGCTTAGGCTTCATGGAAAAAAAAAATCCTGTTGCAGCTCCCACTGCTCAGGCCACTGAATGGGTAGGAACAACCACTGAGTGGTCTTAAGCTGCTCTTCCACAGAAGGAACAGAATGGAAATAAGGTTGACGGAAAATAAAGTTTCTAAAAAAAAAAAAAAAAAAAGAAAGAAAAAAAAATCTTCATGACCACCTCCCTTCTCAGATTTATGGATGCTCCCTGATCACTCACGTGCATCAGTGCTCCAGCCAGTGATTTCCGCATACTTGTGTAGATCCTGCGAGCTCCCTGCCTTTGCTCAGGCCCCTTCCTCAGCGCGGGACACCCTTTCTCAGCCACCTCTAGAAAACTTCCTCTGCAAGACTCACCTTTAATATGACCTTCTCTGACCAGGCATTTATGATTCATTATGATTGGTCAGAATTAAGCCCTACCCATGTTCATTTATGTGCATTTTATTCATTCAGTGAAACTAATCAAAAACCTAAAAAAAAAAAAAAAAAAAAAGGTTGAAACAGCCTTTTTTCACCCCTTCCCCAAATAATTTCCTCGCTAGGAGTGAGTCTTTTGACATCCCTAGCACCACATGCCTTGTAAAATCGGACAGAAGCTGAGAACCCGTCCCCTAGAAAATCACCCAGAGGCACGGATATGGGGGGGGGGGGCTGCTGAGAACTCAGGGTTCCCCCGGGCGGATGCGCGGCAAAGGGGCCCTCGCCCCACCCCGGTGCAGGGTCACCTCTGCAACCCCACCCCGCAGCGTTAGGCGGTGAGAGAGGCAGCACCGCCTCACTCGGCCCCGTGCTTCGGTCGCCCAGGCTGTCTCAGCCGCCAGGAATGCGGGGTCCGGACTCGCCAGGGGCCCTGGGGTGGGCTCTGGCGGCCCGACTCTGGGGGCCCCTGCCCGCGGCGGGCTCAGAGGGCTTCCTGCGCGCACGCGGCCCTGCAGCCCGGACCCCGGCGGGGCCTGTGGCGCTGCGGGCGCGGTCGGGCCTCGGGCGAGAGCTGCCCCCGCCCCTGCCCCAGCGCGAGGGTCCCCCGCGCTCCGCGGCCGCTCTGTGCGGAGCCCGCCGGCCCCACGTCTCCTGGACGTCTCCTGACCGCCCTTCCCTCCAGGACAGCAGGAGTTCCCGGGTGTAAACTCTGAAATAAAGTACTTAGGAACCCCGGCGCGTCGCGACGAGGTGGCCGAGTGGTTAAGGCGATGGATTGCTAATCCATTGTGCTCTGCACGCGTGGGTTCGAATCCTACCCTCGTCGGTTGGGGCATTTTAGTTAGGAGAGGGGGAAAAAATTAAGCCAATTTGTCCAAAAAGTTGACGTTGCGGGTTTTCCACTTTATCGTTCGTTTGGTGGGAACTTTATGAGAGCAGTGAAGTACCTCCTTGGTGCACCTCTCCTGCCTGGTGCCTGCCTGGAGCGCGACAGGAAGAGAGGAAGTGAAAGATGCTTGAAAAAAATCTGCCATCTGGAAACCACAAAGGTTTTGCCCTTTATTAGCACGCACAGACTATATTATTCTACCTCTTAGATTTAGATCTACAATTCACCTAGAACTAATATTTATTTATAGTGGGAGGAAAAATCCATCGAAATATCGATTGATCTGTCATCCATCTATAGATAAATACATTCATTTTGGTATTTAAATAAACACCATTTGTCGAGAAGACCATCTTTTTCTCCTTTGCACTACAAAATCACCTTTACCATACACATCAAGTGTCCATGTGTGTGTAGTGTTTTTCAGATATCTATTTTCTTCACCTGCCTATTTTACAATAACCCTCTGTCTTATGTAACATAGCCTTGTAGGGACGTCTGGGTGGCTCAGCGGTTAAGTGTCTGCCTTCGGCTCTGGGCATGATCCTGGGGTCCTGGAATCGAGTCCTGCATGGGGCTCCCTGTATGGAGCCTACTTCTCCCTCTGCCGGTGTTTTCTGCCTCTTTCTGTCTCTCATGAATAAACAAAATCTTTAAAGATATATATCTATAAATATAGATATATATCGCTTTGTAGTAAGTCTTCACACCTTGTTCCTATTCAAGATTTGCCTGTTCTAAATTGCCTTTTTGTATTTTCATAAACATTTTAGAATCATTTTGTAAATTTCTGCCTCCCAAAAAGAGAAGGCTGATGTAATTTTGGATAATATTGTTTGAATCTGTAAGTCAATATGAATATAATTGACATCTGTAAGGTATTGAATCTTGCAATGCATATTATACTTTTCAATTATTTATATCTTCTCTAATTTATCTCAATAGTGTCTTACATGATTTTTCTACATAGAAATATATAGCCCATTATTTTACTAGATATATTTTAGATATTTTTATCTAAATATTATCTAAATTGGGGAGCCCAGGTGGCTCAGTGGTTTAGTGCCACCTTCAGTCCAGGGCTTGATCCTGGAGACCAAATCCCACATCAGGTTCACTGCATGGAGCCTGTGTACATATATATGTAAAATAGAGAAAAATACATCAAATGGCCACAACTTGACTCTGTCTCTTAGATCAATATGCAACTCTTTAAGTAAACATTCAAGACCATCCATGCTCTTAAGACTCCTCAGAGTGAAGCTTTGATCTCTCTCACCTATGTCATATGAATTCCTTCTTAACCCATTTCTTAGGATGCTTGTGCAATCTGTACTGCTTCGTTTTCTTTGACTAATTTATATTTTTTCAAAGAGAATTTCCATATTTACCTTTTGTAGAACGACTATAGAGAAAGGGACTGATTATTTGCTTTTCAACTTTGAGTTTGGTTCTGTGGTCTGTAGCACGTGGTGCTTCATCATATACCCAGCTAATTAGACATCTGCCCAAACATACTTGCTTTTTGGGTGATATTTCTTAACCAACACCATTCTCCATTCACTTGGGTAGAGTTAATCTACTTCTATCAAATATATACAGAAATGTGTAGAACTCTTTCTAGCATATTAGACCAGTGAAGAATAATAGTGATCTGTTCTCGATGTAATATCTTCTGATAACATGAGGACTCCTCAAGAGATTTCTTCCTTCAAATAGCAACTATGTCAGTTAAAATTAGTTATATGCTTACACCTTGCACTGTCTGAAATCTTGTTCTTCTGCACATTCTCTGCTACACAGCTCTAACGCCAACCACCACCTTGGGAGGCCTTTCCCCGTCTCCAAGATTAAGATGTCTCATGTTAAGTTCTCAGAGCCCTTTGTAATTCTTTATGCACATATAAGAACTACAGTTAAGTATTCCCAACTATTTGTTTAATATCTGTCTCCCATCATATCTGTTTCCCTTTCTCCATAAGGGCCTGGGCTATTCTGTAGTGTGTCCGTGGTATCAAGACTAACACATAATGGACTTCTAAAGAAATATTAAATGAAAAAGTTACTTCCAGAATAGTTTTTATATACTGAGTCTAGGTACATATGTCCATGGGTCTAGGCTTGGGGTCTTGTCAAGTTCAGAGAGCAGAAGCAGCCCTTATATATAGGCCTTGAAGAGCAAAACCCAGAAATTCAGGAGTTAGCACCTCTTGTGAGGTGTGTGAGGCTCACATGATGGCAAATCTAGAGCCAGGGTTAATGACTTCCAAAACACACTGATTCTGAAAAGCCACACATTCATAAAAGGACAAAACATTGATACTGCTCCACAGTGACACCCAGATACACATCAGACATTCATCTAATCAAGGTCCTCTACAATGATTGTTACTGATAAAATGATAGGGACATGCAACGACACTGACACACAGCAACAGACAAGCACAAAACAGCAAATCTCATCCATTCATGTATTAATCTACTGCACAATCACCAAACCCTCTCTATACATGATTCTGTGCTGGGCGATTCTGGTGCAGTGGCTCAGAAAAACCCGTCCTGATTCTTAAGGAACTCCATTGTGGTAGGTGATACAGACCACGACCCCACAGGCCATGCTATTGAGACACAACTTGAACCATACACAATACTACTGAAAGACAGAAGTGCCCACACAGACCTTGAGTGGTAGAGAGACAGATTAATGTCCACAGACACACCATGTGAGAAACAGATCATGATCAAACAGACATAATCACACCCACACACATTAAATAAGGCATTAAGGGCTAAAATGTGTCAGACACTGTGCTAAGCACTTCCTAATAAAATGTGGATCACAGATACCATTATGATCTCCATTTAAACTTTGATAAATCCAAGACACAAAGAACTGAAGCCTTCCCAAGGTCACTAGCTCATAAATTGGGTTGGGGATTTAGGATTTTTACCTGTCTGGTCCAAAATCTAGTATCTGCCTTATCCATTATTCTCAACTGTCCTTTTCCCTGAGGATCTTTTGAGGGTGGTTCTTCCTCCTTCTTCAAGTATCAGGTCTAAGAGGCCTTCCAAGACCCCATATTTTAAAAATCCAACATAGCCTTGCGTTGTCATCTCCAGGAACCCATGAATATTTGAAATTACTCTGTATCTTTTCCTAGTGTATATAGTGGCTTCCCCCACAGGACTTGGGGAGGATCTGGTCCATCTATGACTTCCAGATAAAGCAAATGAAAATACAAAATGCCCAAGTAAATTGGAACTTCAGATAATTTTGTGGTACATCTCACGCAATATTAGGGACATGCTCATATTTAAAAATTATCAGTTCATTGGAAATACAAATTTAATTAAGTGTCCTATATTTTACCTGGCAACCCTACTTCCTTCAGGCAGCCCTGTAGCCTATGGAGTCTTGGCATATAATTGTTACTAAATGTACATTCAATGTAGAAATAAAAGGAGTTTTATTTCTATGGTTGTGGCTCAGGAAATCTATGTAACTCTCTGAGTTTCTGAGTTGGGTAGGGGAATTGATCTATTTGCAGATTTGCAGGGAGAATATCCAAAGATATTTTTAGATGAACAATTACAAGATCAGTAATTTTTTTTTTTTTTTTTTTTTAACTGTTGGTCTCTTCCCAAGTGATTACTAGTTTATATCCGATCACTTCACATGTTGTTGCACGTTGGTGCCATTGTGTGTCTCTGTTATATAAAAGGTTTTTCCTTAGAATCTTCTAAGACTTGTTGATTCCCTAGCTATTCTTTCACAAACCTCCTAACTCCTTTCTCACTATAGGATGGCATAGAGTGACAATGTGTTTCTGGAAAAAGTCTGAAGATGTGGATGTTCTTTATGGACTCACTACTTGTGTGTCTTTCTCTTTTCTTTCCAAGGCTTCTGGTTCTTCATTTTTCTTATATTCCAAATATCATATGCCTCTCAGATTTTTGAGGCAATAAGTAAAATAATGAATGTGAAATCATTTGTAGGCTCTCAAAGACAAAAGAAATGCCAATAATTTATATTCTTTAATATGTGAGTCTCACACTGACAAATGGACACTCAAGAAGGCATCAAGCACTGAACAGAGTTTTATTTTGAGGTATTATCAGGACTAATAGGTCTTGAAACTTAGCTGCCAAGGTACAGGCCCGGGAATACCCACACCCATGAAATAAGCATATCTCTGTAGGCAGCAGACTAGGTGATGATAGAGGAGAAATGGGTGGGAAACAGGCTCTTCAGCCACCTGTGTTTGGTTCCTAAGTGTTATGGGGTTGTGTATGGAATGAATAATAAGCCCAAGGGTCGGCTTTCCTTGAAACCGGGGCCTGATGCAGAGCCAGGAATAAGATCCATGCCGTCAGGGCAGTGACATATTCTCCTGGAAAACAAATAAGTAACTGAATTACTTAATACAATGTTCATGTGTGCCTTGAAGAACCAGATGAGACAAGTGCAGAAACAAAGGATTCTAAACTAAGGGTCAGGAAAAAAGTCCCAGAATAGGCTGCCTAAAAGCCATGAACTGAAGGAGAGAGCCACACAGGGGATGTGAGTATTTAACATAATTTGATTGCTATCTGACTGATAATGATTAACTCCCTACTCTAGAGAAACCTTTGTTGGCTGGTGAACTGGGAGAGGGTGGTGGGTCTCCAGGCCTGGAGACCTCTACCCAGCCATACCCAAAAGAGTCACAGAAGGTTCTTGGTCACGAGAAGGAATTCAAGGACAGACACCCAACACAAAAGACAAGTAACACAAGCAGGAAAGTTTATTAAAATGAAAACCATTCTCCTATCTTGAGATAGGAGAATGAGAGAGAAAGAGAGGGAGAGAGAGAGCTGTGCACCCTGGGGGTTGCTTTTTTTTTTTTTTTTAAGATTTTATTTATTTATTCATGAGAGACACAGAAAGAGAGGCAGAGACACAGGGAGAGGGAGGAGAAGCAGGTTCCATGCAAGGAGCCCAATGCAGGACTCAGTCGGGGGAATCTGGGATCATGCCCTGAGCCAAAGACAGACACTCAACCACTGAGCCACCCAGGTGTCCCTTACTGACAGTTGCTGAGTAGGGGATAGAATGAATATTCATTACTTGGGACAAGGATTTCTTGGAAGGAGGGTTTCTGAACCTTTCCTATTCTGACACCTTCATTTTATGAGGGGTTGCAAAATTGTGATTTAATTTTTTCCACTCAGTGATATATAGACTGGGAGAGGCCCAGAGGTTCTTATAATACATAGTATTGACATATTTTTTAAAAGACTTGTTATAAATTAATAATATTGACTTTTTCAGTTTTACATAATGCAAATATTTTCTAGTTTGTCATTTGTTTTCTGTCCTTGTTTGTTGTTTGTTGCTATCTGTCAAAATGTTTTAAATGTGTACATAATAGTATTTATTTTTGTGTCTTTTATTAGATTTAGGATGAAATTCATAAACACAAATGAAAAGAAATAATTTTCTAAATTTTCATCTGGAAGACATTATACTATTGCAGATATCAAGTCTTTCCCATTCACCATTAAGTTTCTCCTTGCAGGGCAGCCCCGGTGGCACAGTGGTTTAGCGCCGCCTGCAGCCCAGGGTGTGATCCTGGAGACCTGGGACCGAGTCCCACGTCGGGCTTCCTGCATGGAGCCTGCTTCTTTTTCTGCCTGTGTCTCTGCCTTTCTCTCTCTCTCTCTCTGAATAAATAAATCTTAAAAAAAAAAAAAAAAAAAAAAAAGATTCTCTCTGAATACTTATTGCACAAAATAGGTAGCAAGTAAAATTTTGAATGGTGGACTGCATCTTCAAATCACCACCCACAAATCCTGGAGTCTTACATGGGCAGGTGAATTTCCTGTCTTCTTTTAAAAAAGATTTTATCTTTATTTATTCATGAGAGACTAAGAGAGAGAGGCAGAGACACAGGGAGAGGGAGAAGCAGACTCCCTTCAAGGAACCCGATACAGGACTCGATCCCAGCACCCTGGGACCGCCACCTGAGCTGAAGGCCGACACTCAACCACTGAGTCACCCAGGTATCCCAGCGTTTTAGCTCTTAATGTTGGCAGATTTGGTTCCTAGTTTTAGTGTCTGCTGTTTTAGAATCTGGTCAATTTGGCAGGATTGGAAAATGTTTCTACAAATAGTATTAATTCAACCAGAAATGCTTTGCCTGAATGTCTGATATGGCTCCTTGTAAAGACTCTTCAACATATAATAAATATTTAATTGAAGTCGGGTCTTAAAACCTTTGGTTTTTGGTGACCATAAAACTGAACAGGATTTAACATGAAATAGGGTTAAAAGAAAGACTTTGGAGCTATTTTAGCTGGCTTCTTAACAATCTTTGCAAGTCACTGCTGTAGGACCTTGCACTCTTTGCCACAATCTTTATCCTACAGGTTCATCCTCTGTAAATGGAGATAAGTAGAAAAGACCTTTTCAAAATTAGATGTGTTATTATCTTTAAAATTCTTCATACAGGGGACTAGAACCAATGATAAATTTTTTAATGATTCTTTACTCTTACTTTTAGTGTCATTATCAAACTATTTCATACTTTGCTTGAGTGTATATCTCATACTGGTATCTTTTTACTGTGAATGAGTCTGGATTTGGCTACAGCCAATTACAGTATCATATTCTCTGGGGACCTTCAGAGCATCTCCTATTTGGTAGGAGAGATGGAGGGAAAATCTGGGAGGAGGATGTGTAGGACTCCATCAGGGCCTGACTTTATATGAATTGAAAGTTGAATCATAAGGAAGCAATAAAGAAATACTTTACCCTGTCCTGAGATTAAAATTGTGTTCTTCATGGCAATGGGCACTACCTACATGCTCTTCACTCTACCACATTGCTGCTAAAGTATGCCTCACTGAAAGGGTATCCTCGTGCTCTGAGGACTCACATTTGTTAATGTTCTCGGCCTACTAGGAAGTGACATCTTTTACTATGCAAAAAAGTTGGGATCTCATAAGCCACAGAGCAGACACCAGGCGAATTTTCCTGGGAGGACTTTGTGGTCATCATTTCCATATGTGAATTAGAGTCCTTGTCCCTTATTTGTGGGCTTCTCATATTTAATTTAAAAAGGTATATTATAGGGGCACCTGGGTGACTCAGCGGTTGAGCATCTGCCTTGGCTCAGGTTGTGATCCTGGGGTCCTAGGATTGAGACCTGCATTAGGATTTCTCCCTCTGCCTATGTCTCTGTGTCTCTCATGAGTAAATAAAGTCTTTAAAGATAAATAAAAAATAAAAAGGTATATTATAAATTGGTTCTATCCTATTATATTTTTAATATGACTGAAGAATTATATTTTTACTTATTTTTTTAAAAAACATCTTTATTGGGGATCCCTGGGTGGCTCAGCGGTTTGGCGCCTACCTTTGGCCCAGAGCGCGATCCTGGAGACCTGGGATTGAGTCCCGTGTCGGGCTCCCGGCAGGGAGCCTGCTTGTCTCTCTCTCTCTCTCTCTCATAAATAAATAAATAAATCTTAAAAAAAAAAAAAGAAAACGTCTTTATTAAAGTATTATTGGCATGTGATAAACTGCATATATTTAAAGTGTACATTTAATGAGCTTTGATATATGTATACACATGAAAACATCTCAATCAAGATAGTGAACTTAGCCATCACCCCTAAAGTCTCCCTGTCCCTTTTTATAATACTTTTCTCCTGCTCCGTGGACCCATCTCCAAGGGACCACTGATCTGCATTTTGTCACAGTAGATTGGTTTGCATCTTCTAAGGTTTTATATAAATAGGATTCAGTATGTACTCTATTTTGATTGGCTCCTTTAACTCAGTATAATTATTGTGTGGTTATTATCTGTGTTGTGTGTTTGGTAGCCAGACCCCCATAAACCCACATCCTGGCATTCAGACTTTTTGCCTATGCCCTCCCCTTGATTGTGAGTTGGACCTATTGACTTGCTTCTTTAAAAAAAAAAAAGAAAAAGAAAAAAAGATTTTATTTATGTATTTGAGAGAGAAAAAGAATGTGAGTGCACACAGGCAAGGGGGAGGGGCAGAGGAAGAGAAGCAGACTCTCCACTGAGCAGGAATGAGCCTGATGAGAGGCTCAATCCCAGGACCCCTGGATCATGATCTGAGCCAAGGGCAGACCCTACTGAGTCACCCAAGTGCTCCACGATGACTTTCTTCTAACCAATAGAATAGGAAAAAGTGATGGGATCATTCCTGTGATTATGTTGATTCAATCTTGGTAGCAGACTTAATCTAGAGAATATTGATGCTGGATTCATGTTGTAAATAGTCAAGTAGGGAAAGCTCACTTGGCAAGGAGCTTCAGACATCTCTGGAAACTGAAAGATACTTCCAGCCAACAGCCAACAGAAAGCCTGTGCCCTCAGTCCTAAAGCTACAAGGAAATGAATTCTGCCAACAACCCGAGTGAGCTTGGAAACGGATTCTTCCCCGGCCAACTGAAGGGTAGCAGAAATTGCCACCTCAAAGCATTCTTCTTTGGCATAAATGTTTATTTTGAGCCAATTTTTTTTCAAGCTAATTAATTTTGAGAAAAAAAAACATACACAGGAAAATCTCTAGAAGCAGTACAAGTTCCTCTTTCATTAGGGCACTTTGCACTTTAATAAGGGAAGTCTCCCATTGTAAGGATGTGTCCCTCTCTGCACCAGGAAGAGAAGTTAACGAATGAAGAGGGTACCCACTGCAGTCTGCATAACAGCCTTCTCTTGTTTACAGCTCTTCTTGATAACTTCCCATACCTGGCCTTCCTAACCTCCAGCGTCTGATATTTAAGATTGGTGGCTTGAGTCATTTCAGGGAGTTTTACTCAGTTTTCCTGAGTATGTCCCATGTATACATGAAGGAGATGTGTTATTAAACTCTTGTTTTTCTCTTATTAATCTGTTTTTTTTTTATTACAACAGGGGTCTCAGCCACAGAACCTAAGAAGGGTGGAGGAAAAAATATTTTTTGTCTGCTACATAAGCTTCCAGATGAGAATACAGCCTAGTAGGCATCTTGATTGAAGCCCTGTGAGAACCTAAGCAGATGACCTAGCTAAGTCTTCCCCAGACTTCCCATCATTTACTATCCTGAAGTAATAGATGTGTATTATTCCAGATACTAAGTTTCTGGTCTTACTTTGTGTAAGTTATCCAACTGAGTAAAACTTTAAAGAGCTTACTGGTTTCATTCAGTGATTCATAAATCAGGCAGCATCCAATCTAGCAGACAGAAATAATAAAGTAGTTTGGAGGGTCTGGTCCTACTCCCACGTGGAGGAGGCCATTCTGCATCTTCCTGGGTTGAATTCGTGGGAGCCTAAAGGACTAGGAATGGGATCAAATGGGCGTTCAGCACTAGCAACACCAAGCCGGGGGATATGGGGTTGAGGAAGTTCCCCAACACACTTTGTTCCCAGCAGCAGGATCATTGGGATTAAGTAAAAGTACCGTTAGTCTCTTCCATTAGACTATGAGAGCAAGGATAATGTCTTACTCCTTTTTCCTTTCCAGTTGCCTGAAACAGTTCTTGACAAATAAGTACTTATTCAACAGTTATTATTTATTGCACCAATAAACACTGCTTTTTTTTTTTTCAAACATTTTATTTATTTCAGAGAGAGAGAGAGCACAAGCAGGGCGAGGGGCAGAGGGAGAAGCAGACTCTTCACTGAGTGTGGAGCTTGACGTGGGGATCCATCCCAGGACCCCGGAACTATGACCAGAACCAAAGGCAGATGCTCAACTGACTGAGCCACCCACACACCTCACATCATTAGACACTATTATAGCTACTTTCGATTGTCCAAGTGCTTGTAGGTCAAGTGTGGAACTGACCAGATAAAGCAAATGAGACTTAACCCAAGGGCAAGTTTTGTGGAAAGAAATGAGTATCAAGAAGTATTAGACATGCAAAAGCAAAATCTTGTGAGGATTTGAATCGAATATCTTTTGCTTACCAGATAAGTAGGATGGATTGCAAAGCAACAACCTATTGTCCTAAAAAATAGTTTATTAGATATGCACCTATGGATAACATTTAGGGGCATGCCAGTACACTTTTAGAATTTTTTAAAAAGATTTTTATTCATTTATTTGAGAGGGAATGAGAGAGAGCACAAGAACAGTGGGAGGGAAAAGCAGACTCTCCATTGAGCAGGGAGCCTGATGTTGCCGCTCCATCCTAGGACACCAGGATCATAACCTGGCACTGTAAAGCTGGAAAATACAGTGATGATCAAAATAAAGCAAAACAGAAAAATACATCTGTCAAGGGACTTACATTCCAGTGGGTGTTAGGGTGACGATAAGCAAAAGAAGAGGTAGAAATATACAGCATGTCAGGTCCTGGTCCATATTGTGAAGACAAATAGAGTAGTAAGTAGGAATGGGAGATTGCGGTGAGGTTGCTCAATGATAAAGATGACTATCAATGACAGCCCCACTGACAAGGTGAGTGCTCAGTCTTAGGATCCCCCTGTCCCTCCTTACAAAGCTCAGAGATCCTAACCCAGGAAAGAAGCAGGCACTCACCCACCCCACAGCTGTCCTGACTTGCTTCCATCCTCTGCGCTTGCCCTCTCAAAGATGAACCTCAGGCTCACTTTCAAGGGTTCCCAGTGTAGGAACAGGTTTGGCCTCGGGTTACCTTCCTCAGGTTACTAGCTAGGGCGCAACTGCCCACAAGTTTCAGCTGCTCTAGTTAACTAAGGAAAGTGTTCCAAGCTAGGTAATGAGAAAAACAATGAGTAAAACTCTGAGAACATCACCATGGGTCATTTGAGTGAAAGTGTGTGTGTTGTGGCGGGGGAGTTCACGTTTATGTACTTGTTTGTATACAGAAGTTCCAGACGGTTACACACAAAACTAATGAACGTGGTTCCCTGTTACTGAACGAACGGGAGAGCTGGGCGTTGAGGACTATGTTGGCAGCAGAACTGTTTTTTGTGTTCTTTGTGCATGCAATTGTGAGTCCCTCGCAACAGGCTGCCTAATGGAAACCACGCAAGCCGTTTTAGCTGCATTATCCCGAACGGCCAGCAGGTGACGACAGCGTGTAGCTCGCTCCGGCCGGTGGGGAAGGGGGTGGAAGGAGGAGACAGGCCAGGAGCCCCCGCCTCAGGCCCACCCCTCTTCCTGTTCCTCAGCTCAGTGGCGCGAATTTCTGTGTCTCGATTCCTCCGTGGCACCCTTTGTTGACCAAAAGAGAAATAGATTCTTTAAGTGGGCCGACTTTTTAAAGAACTTTGTTGAGGGCGAGGGTGCAGGGGAGGCAGGCAAGCAAAGGACTGTGACCATATTGAAGCCTACCTCAAATCTCTGGGAATGACCAACATCCTGTCCACGCTGTTTCACTCTCCAGGCTTCATCCGGCAGGAGGGGGACAGTGTGAGGAAATCAGCAGCACGTCATTTCATTCATGAATATTGTCACAAACGTCCCAACAGATACAGAGGTCAACAGAATACAGGATCCTCACACCTAAAAACACTTGGAAGGGATCATTTGTAACATCATCCAAAAAAACCCCCCAAATCCTCAACTGCCTCAAATACTTTTTTACAATGATTTTATCTGAATTAGGATTCCATTGGTATTGCTATGTCTTCCAAATCTGTTTTAATTCATAGCGCTTAACCAGATCTCCAAATAGTCAAGTTTGCTATTTGGAAAAGGATGGAGAAACTATAATCTGGGTGATGGCAATTCTCATTGTTCACGGATTGTCTTTCCTTGTAGACCCTTTCTGTGAAAAGTGCTGAGGAGAAGCTGTTTTCTAAAAAACAGAAGTAATATCATACTGATATTTTCTGCTCATATCCCATTCAACATGAAAGTTAGCATCTTTAACTTTATAATTGAAACACTTTTCTTTTGAAAAGCTTAGTTTTTTACACAAGAAGCAAACAAACTTGTTTTTGATATCTATAGACAAGATAGGAAAGATATCTTAACACTTTCATTGTTTTGAACTAGAAATCAAAAGGAAAGAGAGAAGAAAAGAAGGTTTGAACCGAAAAATCTGACCTCAGTTCAGATCAAGGTCAGATTTCAGTGGAAACACTTTTCCATCTCTTCTTCATTTTCAGTTGACACATTCACTAATATCTTCTCCTTCCCAAATTAAAGAACAAAGAATCTCTAGAAGTCTTGATGTTGTGAAACAGCTTAAGAAAAAATGCCTCCTCTAATGAGGTATAACTTAGCACACTTCTTCATGGCTAGTACTTCGGTTTCTTGTTTTAAAAGTCTTTCTCTAGAGTTATATTTTCCTATTTTATCTTTCGAAGGCCTTAGTGGTTTTCTATTTACATTCAGGGGTCCTCCTCCCACAACCGCCCCATAACCGGTTGCCCTGATCAATTTTTTTGTGCAGTCTATCTCTTTCTCACTAATCTGAAATCTCACCTCTTTCTTTTCTGAAGTTTCAACAAAAAGTTAGATGCGATCCTTGGCTTTCTATCTAATTCAGTTGGTAAATGTGTCCATCTCTGTGCAGTACCACATAGTATTTTATAAGTCTTTTATCACTAAATCATATTCTACCTTTTATTGGGATTTCCTTGGATTTTTTTTAATCACTTAGCTCTTCAAATAAATGTTAGAATTAACTTCCAAATTCCAAAACTAACATTAGGATTTTGACTGGAAATACCTTGAACAATTATGCCAATTTTAGGAGAACTGACACCTTCATGCTATTTCATATTTCTTGTCCATGAACATATTCTATCTTTTCATTTAATGTCTTTAAATAAGAGTCTGATAGCATTGGACCTCTTCTTAATCGTATAATGCAGCTATTATGTCGTTCTATATATAGGTTTAATAATTTTTGAAAAAATGTGTTGTTATACAAAAATTCAATTAATTTTTGTAAATTGAGAAATAAACAATGGCCTAAAATCAAAATACACTCTTTTCCACATATAGCTTCTCCATGACGATGATGATTTGCCCGTTTTCCATGTCTCTGTTATATTTTAAGGGCATGCAAAATCATTTTAGTTATGGAAAATAGCTCATAACCCAGAATCCACTGCTTTTCTGGTTCTATTGTGAGGTCATCTATATACTGTGTGACTTGTAAAGTTATGTGGCACCAAGACACCCTAAATAAAATACTGGGAGAAAGAAAAAGTAGTGATTAGATTAAATAGGAAACGCGTGAAATATCACAGGAGGAGACAAAGGTAAACAAGACAATTTTTCTCAACTCAGTTATCTAAAAATCATTTCACCAAGTGATCAATTCTTAAGAACTGTTGAAACTTTGTGTATCAATTTTATAGTAACTTACATTAGCACAGTTTAACTTGTATTTGCAAATTTCTGAGATTAAGTCAACGGACTTTCATTGTGTATTTTTTATGACAGCCTTTTAAAGAACATTCAAACTGTCTCTGTTCCTGTTGCCTGCCCATCCTCCTAAAAAGAGAATGTGCAGGAGGGAAGAAGGAAAACAAAAACTTAGAGAACATTGAGAAACAGAGGAATGCAAAGGCCTAAATCCCTCAGGTCAAGACTTTCCACATATCTCTTAAGCCAGCTAGTGAATCTAATTAAAATTGTTTTAACTTTACATAAAAAAAAAAAAAAACCATTTTTGGAAAATCAATAAAATTTAATAGAGTCATCTCAGTGTCCACCAGCAGAGGCATTCTTCCCTTGAATACTTTTAAAACAAAACTTTTAAAAACAAAAACCCCAAAATCCAATGAACTCAACAGAATGAGCCCTGAGTTGCAAGGATGGAAAGTGAGCTTTTTTGGAGCTGGTGATTAAGCCCTCATAGCAGAGGGACCATTCAATTTCTGCCTCTCTGTTCTTTAATCAATGTTTTTTGGCAATGGCAGGGGTTACAGGTCTTTGTCACTATTCAGTATATACACATTATCCAGCTGAACGGGACTCCAATAACTTGCCAGACTGCTACATGCCGCTTTAACTGAGTCTCCCAGTAACTAACTGATAAGGTTGCCACTCATGAAGGCTGTGGTACGTATGAAGACTAGTGAGTCCCATGGTCATCTTTGCATTACCTTATCTTTTCTATGTAAGGTACTAAAATGGGTAAAAACCACGTCGTACGTATAAAGAATTCACTGAGTTCATAAATAAGCTTGCTAGCAGTGGCATGAGAATGAAGTATACCAAATCTAGAATAAGTATCTATCTCCGTGAAGTCCCATATCTGCCTCATCCATGACAAAATGGATCCAAGAATACTTAGCAGCATCAGTATCCAGGTCAGCTCTGGTGAGCTAAGTCTATATTGAATAGCTTGTGTGAAAACTCTACCAGCACCACCTTGGCCACCCTACTTATAAATTGCTTGGTCAGTAAGAAGGGCGCTGAGAAAAGGCATTTAATCACATACACATGGCTGGTGTTGCATGCCTGATGACTGATAGCCTCCTTGGAAGTGCGAACCTTTTAGTTGGTATTAACACGGATCAACATTATTCTTATACCTTGGAACCATTCTGAGTGCACTCTTCCCCCAAACTAGTCAACAAACCTCCATTTTGTCCCCTTCAATCTCTGCCTAGCCAGACAAGTCATTACCCACACACATGAATCAGTTTAGATCAATATCTTAGATCATTTCTCTTCCCAGCAAAAGTAAACAATGAGATGCAATGCTCCCGATTCTTCGCAGTGGCAGCAATTCTCTCTTCCCTCTTGTCTTTCATGGATACTCCTGAGTAGTACATTGTTATTACTGTTTCTAATACTGCTGTTAGGATTGGTGTCAGCAGTGGTATTAGCTCACATATTTTGAATACTTACTATATGCAAGGCATTGTTCCAGGCATGTTAAGAATATTAATTCATGAGAACCACTACTATATTCCCCTTTTAAACGAGGAAAAAAGCTAGAGAAACTAATGTGTAAATGCAAATTTTAAGTGGCATGGCCTAGTTTCAAAACTGGTCTTTCTCAATCAACAATTTATAGGAAACTCCTCGTTTTTAATAATAATAAGTATAACTATATTTCACAAGTAGAAATAAATGGAGTGTGAACTGCCTGCTCTAACAATTTTTTTCTTCAGGACAGGGCCTATGTGGTGGGCCTTGTATATATGACTTCCACATGACAATCAAATGCTGTTGTATGCTTCATAGTTTGCAGATCTGATGGTGTGCAAGCAGTAGGAACACAAACAACACGTGCATTTGGTTTCCCAAAATCAAGTATATAGTATAGTTTCCATAGTAAATGAGAACAGATCCATTTACAAAGACTAGAAAAAATATTAATAACATGCAAAACAAGTTCTTCAGGAATCCTTTTTTTAAATTAAAATTGAAAAACTTCAGTCTACAGTTAAGTGCAAAATGAAAATATGCCTTCATGCTATGCAGACTCAAAATGGAATGGCATATACAACATTTGGGGGAAGTTTCAAGGAAAGTGACAATTCGAAATTAAAGCTAAGAATAAATCATTCAGGTCCATGGATAGTTTGTAAATATAGTTACTACTAATTGGATATTTACCATTTATTATCAAAACTTGAAAATAATATTAGCCAAAATCATATCACAATGCAATTAAGTTTAACATACCAAAGGTATAATGATGTATATCTGCGTGGTCTCTAGATATAGGGCCATTGATCTTTCCATAGGCTTTGTCAGTGGGTCTCTATTAATTCACTGGGGAATGGGTGCCTTGATTTCAACAACTATTGGAGATTAGTTTAAAAAAAATAATGGGGCACCTGGGTGGCTCAGTGGTTGAACCTCTGCCTTTGGCTCAGGTCCTGATCCTGGGATCCTTGGATCAAGTCCCATATCAGGCTCCTCGCAGGAAGCCTGCTTTTCCCTCTATGTCTCTGTCTCTCTGATGAATTTATAATAAAATATTTTTAAAAATGATAATTTTAACAAATATAACAAAATAATGTACGCAGTAGAAAAATAAAATATAATCATTTGACATGGCTGGAAAAAGGATTCCTTACAAACAACTAGTTCTACCAACACAGTGTTCAAAGCGTCATTCTGGCTTGTGATTTCCAAGGAAGCCCTGTCAAATAGTCATGAGTACTTTCATCAACAAATTCTATTTATTTTGTGATATGCTATTTCACAATGTACACTTTTGTAAACGACATACTATGTTAGTTTAGCTTTGAACCAGTTCTTCTGAAGCTGATTAGCAATGGGTTAAAGTGATAACAGCTCTATCAAGGTGCAAATAACCCCAAAGATGAAAATTTGATTTATTTACCTGTTTTGTTTATGGTTTAGGTAGTTTAACTTTCTGAGTAAAGGAGAATTGGCTGGGATCTTTTCAACTTTGTAGCTTTCAAAAACTTAGTCTTTAAAGATTTTCTAATAATGGACTATTGCATATGACTCATCCTCTGTCTCAATCTCTGTCCTTTTCCCACAAATTCTCAATTTTTATTCTGATTTCTATAGCCTAAAAGACAAATAACAACAAAAAAGTATCTAGCTTGCAAATTATCATCTGATTATTTGGATTAATGGAGGATGGGGGCTCATGTGACACATGACAGAGGAAGTGACAAAAATTATTTACATTCTTATTTACAGATACTCAGTTATCATTAGTGTGGGATGGAGATGAAGGAAACAACTTTTTTTTTCTGACTGTACATTTTCTATGTGGAAACCTACAACAAAACAGTAGCAGTTCATACCGATATATATGGAACTAACTATATGCAAGATTGAAGTGGGAATTGAAACATGAGTAGGATTTGAGTCAACAAATAAGTATATATTTGATACCGGATTTAACAAAATACGGTCTTAGGTGTCACCACTATACTAAATTTAGATTCGTTTTAGATAAATTAGGTAATGTATTTAAATTAAATCCACTTAAAATAATTATCTAAACCCAAAACCAGCCATAGTGGAAACTTCCAAATGCTTTGGATCATGACTTTTTAGCTCAGAGATACAGAATATTGAATAGTTTTAATAGAGAGACATTATTGTTGGGAGACTGGCTTTTATTTATGACAACCAAACTCACACGGAGTTTGCTCTCCCTCACTGGTTTCAGGCAAACAGGATTTAAAATACCAACGAAAGAAATTTAAAATATACCGATTTTTGTTTTGAGAAAGTCTAGGATAGATGCAATCAAGCTTCTTTGCCTTCATTGGACGCCCCCAGATAGTCCTGTCTCGTCCTGTAGCATTTCCTATTGTACGGATGTATGGCAAAGGGAAAGTACCGCCCTAATTAGTAAAGCATTGCTGCTCCTCAGGATGAAAATCACATCCTCCAGATTCCTTTCTCTCCAACAAAGTTCCAAGGGGAAATCATAAACGTCACTCCAGACAAGGGCAGAAAGCTATAATCAGGAAAACGAAAAGCATGATAGAGCACGCGAGACTATTCACTCCCGGGTGCTCGTGTGCGCTGGGCTCCGGGGCGGGAGGCGGCTGCCAGTGATCAGAGCGCGGGGAGGGATGGCGGCAAATTCAAACCGCCCGCGCAATCCCTGCAGGCGGGCGCCACGTCCAGCTTTCTTCCCCAGATAACTGAACTGCGGAGTTCTCGGAATTTCTTTCGAGTTTAGCGTTCTCTTCCATGGAGACTGAAGCCTAAGTTATCAGAACTAGTGGTAGAGCATTTTTCAAGAGTTCCCAACGGACAGTGACAAGCTCAGGGCGTTGCTAGTTTGCACAAAAGAGTTCCAAAGCTTTGCCAGGGCTTGGTAGTGTTACTTTGGTCATTTAGTTAAGGCGACAGAAGTCTGACCTTGTTTAATAATTGTCATACTTGGCAGACTACTGCAACGAGTTACAAGAGCGCAGCACGGAATAAAAAGGAACAGCTCTCTTTGAGAATATGGGTGGCTCTTAAAAGAGCCGTTGTTTTTGAATTTGCAGCCAACTTACGGTTTACTTGGCGCTGGTGTACTTGGTGACGGCCTTGGTGCCCTCGGATACGGCGTGCTTGGCCAGCTCCCCGGGCAGCAGCAGGCGCACGGCCGTCTGGATCTCCCTGGACGTGATGGTCGAGCGCTTGTTGTAATGCGCCAGGCGCGACGCCTCGCCCGCGATGCGCTCGAAGATGTCGTTGACGAACGAGTTCATGATGCCCATGGCCTTGGACGAGATGCCCGTGTCGGGATGCACCTGCTTCAGCACCTTGTACACGTAGATGGAATAGCTCTCCTTGCGGCTGCGCTTGCGCTTCTTGCCGTCCTTCTTCTGCGCCTTAGTCACCGCCTTTTTGGAGCCCTTCTTCGGGGCCGGGGCGGACTTGGCTGGCTCGGGCATAATTCGCAAAAGCTCAAACGCCTTCTAAGAAAAAAACTAGTAAGTAAGTGAAAAAAAAGGTCATGGGTCCATTTTATATAGAACCTCTTATGCAAATAAGGTGTCAATGACAGTCCTGGATCTGATTGGTCGCCATTCAGGGTACCGTCAGACGTTAGTTCTGACCAACCATACTGCAATGTCCCCAACGTTGCGTTGCTATTGGTTAAAATGAGGCTGCAATCTTAGCCAATGAAAGATGTCCTTTTTCAAGCCCAATAAGGGTTATAAAAAGTGCTACCCCACCCCCACCCACCCCCCGCTCCCCTTCATTCCTATTTCTGAAGCTTCACGTTGTATTGCAGGAGAACCTTGATACTACGATGTCTGGGCGCGGAAAGCAGGGCGGCAAAGCTCGCGCCAAGGCCAAGACGCGCTCGTCGCGGGCCGGGCTCCAGTTCCCAGTGGGCCGCGTCCACCGCCTGCTCCGCAAGGGCAATTACTCGGAGCGGGTCGGGGCGGGCGCGCCGGTGTACCTGGCGGCCGTGCTGGAGTACCTGACGGCCGAGATCCTGGAGCTGGCGGGCAACGCGGCCCGCGACAACAAGAAGACGCGCATCATCCCGCGCCACCTGCAGCTGGCCATCCGCAACGACGAGGAGCTCAACAAGCTGCTGGGCCGCGTGACCATCGCGCAGGGCGGCGTCCTGCCCAACATCCAGGCCGTGCTGCTGCCCAAGAAGACCGAGAGCCACCACAAGGCCAAGAGCAAGTAGTGGCTGGCCTACATAAAACCTTTCACGGTAGTTGGAGCAAGTCGAATCCAAACAAAAGGCTCTTTTCAGGGCCACCTACGTTTTCTGGGAAAGAGCTTGACATGGTTGATAGTTTCACTATTCTAGGTTGGAAGAGCGCCATAGATTTAAAGCAAGAAATCCGCGGTAATTGGAAACGGACTTCAAACGTATATTGCTCAATTGTTCACCTTGTCCCTGTGCGTCCACAGGAAGCTATTAGATTTTGTCCGTTAGTGAAATTTTTTGGTGCAGAAAAGTTGCACCGGCCGCGTTTACCGGCCGGCTCCGCCAGAAGCTGGCGACCAAGGCGGCCCGCAAGAGCGCGCCGGCCACCGGCGGCGTCAAGAAGCCGCACCGCTACCGGCCCGGCACGGTGGCCCTGCGCGAGATCCGGCGCTACCAGAAGTCCACGGAGCTGCTGATCCGCAAGCTGCCGTTCCAGCGCCTGGTGCGCGAGATCGCGCAGGACTTCAAGACCGACCTGCGCTTCCAGAGCTCGGCCGTCATGGCGCTGCAGGAGGCGTGCGAGGCCTACCTGGTGGGGCTCTTCGAGGACACCAACCTCTGCGCCATCCACGCCAAGCGCGTCACCATCATGCCCAAGGACATCCAGGTCCCCTACAGGTCACTGGAGAGCTTCGTTACAGGATTGTCTTCCCCCACCCGAAGGCTGTCAAGAGTCACACCCATTTTTCCCAACAGTACAGATGCTTGGAGACCCTGCCCTCACATTTAGGATGAGCCTAAAAACGTCAGGGTTGTGGCCTCAATGTATTTTCTATCCCTCCTTAAGGAAGTCAAAACATTTAAGGAATGTTTACCTTAACTATTGCCATTGAAATGTAAGGTGTTGCTAGTCACACAGGCTGGTCTGCCTGACAGACAAAGGTACGTGCGTGCGGAGTAAAGAAAATACTAAAAAATGGAGGATTCTCGTATGGTTTGACCAAGGGCTGCTTACGAATGAAGGGTAGTGTGCTGTGGGCTACTGACAAACCTTGGGCCCTGGGCCAAGGTGGCAGGATTAGCTAATGGAGGAAAGTCCGTTGATGTGCATTACATCTTTTGTCGATGTTGTAATTAAACAAGGAAAAACCCTGCCAAAAGTTTTTGTTGCCCAGAGCACAGACTCTTGCCTCTGACTATTCAATGAACTCCTTTAACTGTCATCTCAAAAAAGAAAAAAAAAAAAGTGATCTTAGTTTTTTCTTGAATGTCATGGACACCTTTGCCTTACTGTTGACATTTATGGAAATCCTCAGAATAATATTTGAAGTGTATAAAATGCAAAAATTGCAAAAAATGTATCCCGTTACTCGTCTGTGTTTTTAAAAATAAATTTGATAGGAGTGACGTATGTGCTTAATTATTAACACATTATGTAATGTAATCTTGATGAGCCTAATAGCCATCAATTATTAGATGAGTAAATAATGGTTCAAGATAATTTGGCAGTTATGAGAAATGAGATATCTGTGAATTCCATTGGGTGACAGTCACAGGTACTGAGGTTTGTGGCTTAAATTCATTGCAAAGGGAAATACTGAAATTCAGTCAGAGATAAATTATATTTTTCCCTATCTCAGCTCATGGTGTTCCTCCTCCTCCTCACCACCACCACCACCCCAACCATGCACTGCTGATTTTCATCCTCAGAGGTATTGTGTATATGAGCTCCAGGTTAAAAACCCTTGCTCTATAGTTTGTGCCCATTGATTTGCAACCTAATTATAATTTTTTCCCTGAAAGTGTCTCTTTCTACCTGGGATTTCTTTAACACTTAAAGTCTAGTAATAAGTCGTATTAATATTCATATTCTTGTACTTAAAATATAACTTTTTTTAGGTAAAATATAACTTCTAATCCTAGTATAACTATGACTTCTTGGAATAAAATAAATGGTGACAACAATATCTAACAATGATAGGCACTCAAACGCACCCTCATAGTAAAATATTTGACTTTTTGATGGGCTTTTTAGAAGCTGTGTAACCCAAATAATTTTACTCATTATTCAATTGTTCTGTCTTTAAATATGTCTTCCAATTAAAGGGAAAGAAAAATAATTTTTCCTCTACTCTTCTGAGTGTTTGGCTGAGATCCCTTATAAATAAAAGTTTTCGCAAGAGAAAAGCACACAGAAGTTTATTCGCATTGTTAAACAACAAAAATTGAACTGAATAAATGTAAAGGTCAAGTTGGCTTTATTCGATGATTCAGGGATCAGGCAGCGTCCCATTCAGCAATAAAAAGGAGTTCTGCTGAGTTCCAGAAAAGGAAGTCTTTTAAAGGTGGAAAGGTAGCAGAAAAGGAAGATTTTTTAACAAGAGAAAAATCTAACTTAATAGCATTTGTACAGGGAATCCACACAGACATGGAAATTCCAAAGACAGTGAAGGCAAAACAAGGCATATTATCTCATTCTGAACTAAGGAGAAGGGGTCTAGGATTTCCAAGGGAAGGAATGCCCTTCACAGTCTGATAAGAAGATAAGAAGAGCAGATGTTTGGTAATTAGATGTTTGCCCTGCCGTACAGGTGAGTCACTCAGATAAAATTGATCTCTGTTAATAACCGTCTTCTGTCAAAGACTAATTTAGTTTAGTTTTGTTTTGTTTTTGTTTGTTTGTTTGTTTTTAAGATTCTTTTTGTTTGTTTGTTTGTTTGTTTTTAAGATTCTTCTACGTAGTTAAGGGAGAGACAAAGTTTCTCTGAGCCCTCAGGGTCTAATTGCCTTCTCCTACGAATGATCTCATCAAAGCGGCAGCTCCTGGGGCATCCTGACCTTGGCCCCTTTAAGGCAAAGACAAAAGGTGAGCGGAAGTCAGTTATGGGAAAGTTACCAGGAAAACAAGAATCAAGTATGTTAGGAAGATTTAAGGTGGTGCCTTCTCCATTGATATGGGTCTAAAGCTTTCGACTGGTGTTGGTGGGTGAACTGGGAGGCCCTGGGCCCTGAAGTCTGGATCCAACCCCTATCAAAGATGTTGTAGAAGACTCCAGGTCTCCTCTCAAGAAAGAATCCGAGGGCAGACACCCCACAGTGTATGAGGGGTGCAAGCAGGAAAGTTTATTAAAACAGAAGTATACTATCAAGAAGTGAGAGCATGGTGAGCTCAAGAAAGCAAGCTGTGTGAACTAGCGTTCAAGTTCCTATCTTTTATTGATGGTTGTTAAAAAGGGGCAGGATATTTATTACTTGGGGCTGGAAGCAGGGTTTCCTGCTTTTCTTCATTATTTGACCAGGGGTATCCTGTGGTGGCTCCGCCACCTGGGGCCCATCCGGCTCCTCCTGGAGTGCTGCCAGGACAGGCCTGGACCCTCCCCAGGGCTAGCCACCACCTTCTCCTTGCTGGCCTCCAGCATCCAGTTAGAGCCTCACTAACTAACTGCCTGCTCCAACACTGGGATTAACCTTTGTCTTTCCTAGTAGAGAGGAAAGGAGGGGCAGCTTTGTAAATCTACTTCCTGCTTTTAGGGAAGTAAGCAGGGAGGCAATAGAGCTTTTCTTACATCTGCTTCACCTCAGACACTTTCAGCTCAAAATAAAACTTATGCCAGAGTGGAATGATTGTTTCCTGGGTAGCCTATTCTGCTTCCTTTCAATACTTAATGCTAATATTTTCTTAATATTTGTTAGTACAGTATTAGATCTGTATTTAAAAAAATCTGAAATCTGCTTTATATTTCTAATTAATATACAGAATGTTTTTAAACAAAAGGTGATAGCAAATTAAAGCTCTTTCTTTACAATACATTTAAGGCTTTTTTTTCCCATTTTAAATGGAATATTAATTCTGGGTTAATGTAATTGAGCACTTTTTCTCATGTTTGTAGATATTTATATATCCATTACAGATGATTTGGATGATCTATCCAAGTTATATGGGCTTGTGAGAACCTTTTATGACAATACAGAGAGACATTAAGAAAACCACTTGGATGTGGTGGGGAGATTGGGGGGAAAGATTGCAAGAGGAGGGAAAGACAGTTATCCATTCATCCTTTAGCCTGATAACTGGCCCTGCCTTGGCTAGATTCTGGTCCTTTCCCTTTTTCTTCCAGGGGCCAGCTTATCTACCTACTGGTGAAAGTACACTCCATCGAGAATGTGATTATGTTCCCTAATCAATGTATTTGTGGGCTGCAACCCAAATCAAAGGGGAATAGGAGATCTGGATTTCTTTCATGGGGAATGACATCTAAAAGCAAACTGGAAGACGTTGACCTCAATGACCCTTCTTGGAAATAATATGCAACATAAACACTGAAAATTTGTATCATTGTACCGGAACTAAGGTGAGTTCTCTCCTGGGGGGGGGGGGGGGGACCACAGATAGAAGCTGCACCAGGGGGTTGGCTGAGCATCTGACTCTTGATTTTGTCTCAGGTCCTGATGTCAGGGTCATGGGATCCAGCCCTGTATTGGGCTCTGTGCACAGCACAAATTCCGCTTGTCCCTCTCCCTCTGCTCTCCTCACCTCTAAAATAAGTAAACACTTAAAAAAGAAAGAAAAAGAAAGGAAAGGAAAGGAAAGGAAAGGAAAGGAAAGGAAAGGAAAGGAAAGGAAAGGAGAAAGGGAAGGGAAAGGGAAAGGGAAAGGGAAAGGGAAAGGAAAAAAGAAAAAGAATGAAGCTGCACCAGGAGAGCTGTCCCACAAAGGAAGCTTTATGTGCAGCAAATAAGGAGATATGGGGAAAATCTTCCAAAGCCATGTCTCCTCAAACAAGTGTGAATGGGTTCCTTTTATTTGGGGCTAGGATGGATATTTAGAAAGGGGAGCCTTGTCATTGTATGCAATGGCAGCTAGATAGTAGCATATGCAATTTAAGGAAACACACCTAGACACTCTCTGTAAAAGAGCCTTGTGCTCCTCCAAAGGCAGAGATTTTAGTATTGCAATGAGGTACAGGTAACTGTTGGTGACTCCAGGGGTCACTCCACGGTCCACCTGTGCAGGTTGGAATCAGGATAAATTCAAACTGGTTTGGGTGGTCTGGGCAGTTGCTAATGCTTGAGGTGTAGTTTCAATTTCCCCGCCCGGGATATTATGCCCCTTGGGTCTTTTGCCTGAATTGAAAGATAAACTGGAAAGAAGAGCTGAAGGAAAAATGTGGGGCAAAGGTCAGTGGGTACAAGCAGGTGGGCAGTCAAGGTCAGGTCTTCGGGGCTAGCTGGTGACATTGTCACTTTCCTCCAGGAATGCATCACTTTCCTCCTAAATTTCCATCTGGTAAAGAATGAAAAGACCAAATTCTCTGCCAAAAATTTGGTTAAGGGTGACTCAGGAGGTTAAGAGTCTGCCTTGGGCTCAGGTCATGATCTCAGAGTCCTGAGATTGAGCCCCACGTCAGGCCCCCTGCTCAGTGGAAAGCCTGCTTCTCCCTCTCCCTCTCCCTTTGCCTTTCCCAGTGCATGCTTTCACTCTCTCAAGTAAATACAATCTTCAAAAAAATTTTTTTGGTTAAGATGAACCTCTGTGGATTTATTCTGAAGAGATATTTGGTCAACTGCATGAAGACATATGTTCAAGGTGATTGCACCATTTTTTAATACCAGATTTCATCAAATCTAAAACACCTAAGTAGGCAAGCAAAATAGATGATTATGTGCCAATAATCTGTTAAAAAATAAAATTCAACCAGGTAAGTTTGAAGATCTAATTGACTTCATTAAATGTTTCCCAATTGGGCAGCATCTGAGGAGCTGTACAAAATGGAATGTTGTTGCAAAAAAGGGTGAGGCAAGAAAATTATAAACAAAAGCAAAGAAAGGATTGTTTCAGGCCAGATCCACCTCTTAGGGGAAAGGCCAGGGGGTCTGATTATGCAGATTACCTTGTCTTCTTTTTGGGGGTGGAGAGGGGTCCCTGAGACAGATTACCTCTTTGGTGCTTCTCAGAAAATTTCTAATGGACTGGTAAAAATTTACATTTCTGGGGAAAGTTGAAACTACAATTCGATTCATGATTAAGCCCTGGTTGCTGACCTGGGTTTTTAACCTAAGTGACGCCATTTTGGGCCTGTGGTTTTCTTTTTAGCAAAAGAAATACCAACTATACGTATAATATGCTGTTCATTTTATATCACACACATTTTAGACTCAAAAATATGGTGGCATTAATTTGGAAACATGAGTTTTTTTTTTTTGTTTTTTTTTTTTTTTTTAGATTTTGTTTATTCATGAGAGACACAGAGAAAGAGGCAGAGACACAGGTGGAGGGAGAAGCAGGCTCCCTGCGGGAAACCCAATATGGGACTTGATTCTAGGACCCCGGGATCACGACCTGAGTGGAAGACAGATGATCTAACACTGAGCCACCCACAGCCACCCAGGTATCCTTGGAAACATGAGTTTCAATGAAGAAGGTAATTAATTACAAAATTCTCCATAAAATGGAAAAATATCACCTATTGAAGATAAGTCATTCATTGCCTCAAAAACTACTAGGTCACACCAAGCTAGACATTGCACATACCAAGAGAATAAGACAACTTCCTTGCCTTTGTAGCCTATATATTCCAGCAAGAAACAAAATAAAATCTTTAAAAATATTACATTTTAGGTTGTGATCATAGCTGTAAGGAAAATTTAATCAGGTTCCTAGGCTATGGAGGCGCAGGAGCAGCTGTGCATGTTCCCTTTTGGGTGACAATAATCATTTCTTGGGCTGCTTGTAACAATTCACCACCAAGTCTTTCAATAATAGAAATGTATTCTTACACAGTTCTGCAGGTCAGAAGCTCAAGATCAAGGAGCTACTAGAGCTGTTCCTTCTGGAGGCTGCCAGGGAGAAACCATTCCATGCCTTGGGCCTAGCTCCTGGGGGTGGATAGTAACACTGTGTGTTCCTTGGCTTGTTTGCAGCTGCTTGCAACAGCTTATCTCCAATACCTACCTTAAGCTTCACCTAGCCTTCTTCCCTGTGTGTGCCCTCCTTCCACTTATAAGGACACCAATCATTAGATATAAGGTCCACACTAAATCCAGGATGATTTCATCTCAAGATCTTTAATAAATACATCTGCAAAAACTCTATTTCTAAATAAAGTGACATTCAGAGGAAACCGAGGTAGATAATAAACCGGGAGTGGGGGAAGGAAACGATTCAACCCACTGCAACGACCCTGGAAAAATGCTGACCAGATGGTATTTAAGCAGAGAGTTGAATAATATCAGATGGTAAATTATGTCATTCTTTTGGGGGATGTATTTTTTTTGTTTGTTTGTGTGTCAAGTTTTTATTTAAATTCAAGTTTAGGTAGAGTATAATATTAGATTAGTATCAGGAGTGTAATTTAGTGATTCACCACTTAACACCCAGTGCTCATTACCACAAGTGCCCTCAATGCCCATCACCCAATTACCCTGTCCCCCCACCATCACCCTCAACAACCCTGTTTGTTCCTTCTAGTTAAGAGTCTGTTTTATGGTTTGCATCTCTTTTCCCCCATGCTTCTCTCTTTTGTTTCCTAAATTCCACAGATGAGTGAGACCATATGGTATTTGCCTTTTTCTGACTGACTTATTTCACTCATCATTATACCCTCTAGTCCCAGCCACAATCCTTTTGGTAAGATTTCATTCCTTTTGATGGCTGAGTAATATATATATATATATATATATATATATATATATATATAGTGTGTGTGTGTGTTTCTTGGAGATATATATATATATATATATATACCAACTTCAACTTCTTTTCCAGTCATCAACAGTGTAAGAGGATTCCCTTCTCCACATCCTCACCAACATCTGTTATTTCCTGACAGGTGTGCAGGAGGAAGTCTTCTAAGAAGATAATGCAAATACGTGAGGCCATCATATACATGAAATATTTCATCAGGATCAGAAAGCATAAGGAAGTTCAAGATCAAGTCTAAGATCAAGAATGTGTAGCAAAGATCAAGAGCAGAAGGAACAAGGGAAGAAAGTAAATTCACAGACACAGGCAGAGGTCAGATCATGCCAAGTTGAGTTTTGTAAATCATTTTATTTTTTTATTTATGAGAGACACACACACAGAGAGAGGCTGAGACACAGGCAGAGGGCAAAGGAGGCTCCATGCATGGAGCCCAACGTGGGACTCAATTCCAGGACTCCAGGATCACACCCTGAGCCAAAGGCTGATGCTTAACCGCTGAGCCACCCAGGCATCCCTGTAAATCATTTTAAATGACCATTCTAAGTTTTGAACACAGGAATGGCATACCCAACTCATGTTTCTTTGGAAGTTCACTAAGGCAAGTATGTGGTAAATACAAAGTTCAGAAGTAAAGCTACAAATTTGGAAAGTATTGTAATCTGTTCAAGAGATAGTGGTGGCTTGGCCTAGTGGTAGGCCTAAATACCTTGGTAGGCACAGGATATATTTTACAAGTGTAACTAAGAAAGTTTGCTGCTGATTTGAGGTGTACTGTGTTGAGGAGGAAAAAAGAATTTCCTTCTATCCTTTTGAGTTCTTGGCTAAGATTCCCATAATAAAAGACAGATTATTAAGAGAAAAACAACCAAAATTTTATCAACATGTATATACCTCATGTATACATGAAAGATAGAAAAATGAATAAACATTCCAAAATGGCCAAGCGACAGCCTTATTTATATACCATCTTCAGCTAAAGACAAAAGAAAGGGGTATGTGTTGGGACAAGGGGTTAGGAGGAGGACTGTTATGAGAAAAAATCAGGAAAAGCAAGACAAACAAAGATAAGGTTCGATATACACATTCAAGTAGGTGTCTTCTCCATTAAAATTCTCTTATATGTAGTCTTCCTTCCTGGTACTTAGAAATGGTGATTTCCTTTATAAATGTAAATATCTTTTACTAAAAAGTAACTTCTATTTTCAGGAACAACTGGGTGGCCCCGTGGTTGAGCATCTGCCTTTGGCTGAGGGCTTGATCCCTCATCCAGGGATTAAGTCCTACATCACGCTCCCGGGAGCCCACTTCTCCCTCTGCCTCTCTGTGTCTCTCATGAGCAAGCAAAACTCTTTTAAAAAGCAAAAATTAAAAAAAACTTCTATTTTCAGACATCTTCCTGTATATGCCGTTTCTCAAAAATAATCAGTTCAAAATAATCCCTATGACAAAGAAGCATAGTTTGGGGTGGCATATTCAACTACCCTTCAACTGTTGAAAGATACAAGGAAAATATCTTGATTTGAATGAAGTTTGTCTTGATCTATTAAAGTCAGGATTAGCAAACAGACCAAATAGCATTGTAATTTTACAAAATAATATACTGTAGGTTTATAGAAAAAGAAACGTCTTTGGATATCAATTTCAAAAACTATAAAGGGCCTGACCAAGTTTTCAGATATCAATCTATTGCTACTTTTATCATGACTAGTTGCTATGCAAAAATCTATAACATCAGATGAAGAGGGAGGCTACTGGTTGGTGGGAATTTTACTGATTTTTAAAGTAAAGAGAGTAGGATCTATAAAATGTATTCCAATGAATTAATGTTGGTGAAATATAATGAAGAAGGAAAACAATAAGCATGAAGCCAGAGTATTATGCTCATCACAGGCCAGTCTTCTAAAGAAATGGCAAAGACAGAAAGATATCTCACTTTTTTAGAGCTAAGTGGATACAACTCTACCCACATTAGGTAGGTTTTGTAATGTGGACTCAGATACCATCTGAAGTTAGGTCCATTTTCCTTTCAAGAAAGTGGCAAATAGAGTCCTGTTTTCCTTGACTCAGATCCTGAGTTAAGAGGTAGCCAAAGAGTTACTTAGCCATAAAAAGGATGGACATACATTTGGAAAGGACAGAGAAAGAAATTCTGAAAGAGAAAAGGAAAATAGAGGAACCCGCAGGAAGAAGTAAGTCTCTTATTTTCTATGTTTCTTTGCTCTTAAATCAACCTATGCTATCCAGTCCTCTATAAAATATCCTGGATTTGCCTCTCACTAGTTGAATCAGTTTTGTTTCTTCAAGTGTTTGGCAAGTTTTCTTTTATTGCGACATAAATGCAGGGAAAAAATACAATATTCTAATGACACTTAAAATTACTTTTACTTATTTATGAAATTTAAATGGAATACTTTGGAAGGTAATGGAATGTAATGCAACATTGCTTAAAGTAACTCATTGAAATACAAGGTAGCAAGAAAATAAGTGGATAACAAGGGGATTATATGGTAATGCTGAAAAAGCAATTAAAATTTTTCAGAATTTAAGCAATAGTAAAATTGTAGATATGTAAACTTTTAAAACTAAGTATATAAGTATATTCTTTTATTAAAGACTGTCTTAGAAAGACCAAAGTTTACTTTCTTTACCCTGCATTTGAATGCATTTGTTCATTAAGGACAAATTAATTGCTCTTGTAATTAATGAAAGTTTAAAAAAATTTTAAATTATGTATTATCTAGGAAAAAAAAAAACAAAACCCTCTACAGAGATACACTTAAAGACCTAGCTTGGAGAGATTGGGTAGTTTTCAAGTTAGGAGGACACCATAATTCAAAGATAACAAATTTACCATAATAGATGTATAGCCAAATACTAAGATATCTTTCAATGTTACAAATAATCATAATACTTCAGCACTACAAATACACTGAACAGAACAGTCAAAATTCAAGAAATAATTTTAAGTGAACTATTCGATACATGAACAATTAATTTCCTCAAATCAGTGGAGAAAATATTCGTAATACTGATTAGCCAGCTGGTTAACTTCTTAAAAGTTAATTCTCCATACCAGAAACCAGGTCTGGATTACTAGTCACATTTTTAAAAAATGGTTTTACTCATTATTAGTAAGATATCATAGGAACTGCTGTTGAAAATGAAAATTGTTGGGGATCGAGTCCAGGATCGAGTCCCGGGATCGAATCCCATATCAGGCTCCCTGCGTGGAGCCTGTTTCTCTGTGAGCTTGTGCCTCTGCCTCTCTCTCTCTCTCTCTCACGAATAAATAAATAAAACCTTTAAAAAAAATGAAAATTGGGAACCCTTTGGTGGAAGATAATATGTAGCCATATACCCAGGTCTTAGAATTCTCTATTTTATTAGCTCGTCTTGTTCTGCTTCTAGATAGTAAAGATTTGGAGCGTACCCTCCACCCCCCCGGGTATAACAAGGAGAAAACCTTTACAAAATGGGGTAGTCTTATGTCAATATTAGTTGAAAAAGAAAATGCATGCATGTATCTAGAGATAATAGAATATTCAGTGCTTTTTTTTTTTTTCCTGTGCTTTTTAAAATGTATTCTCTACAATGCTAAAGTTTTGTTTCATGAGGATGAGATGGGAAACACATAAACGAGAAAAGGAGAAAAAATAGCCTTAGGTCTTGAGGATCCACAGCACTCGGAGAACAAAAGGTACGCGAGGAACAGGCCTGTTTCTTCTAGGCCCCTCCTCCCACCAAGGGAGACTTCGAGCTACGGCGCTCTCGGTTTTCACTCCGGTCCGCAGAGGGAACCCTATAAGAGGGAGCTGCGCCGCCCTGGCTGCACTTTCGCTCGGGTTTTCGGAGATGTCAGGTCGTGGCAAGGGCGGGAAGGGGCTGGGCAAGGGCGGCGCCAAGCGCCACCGCAAGGTGCTGCGCGACAACATCCAGGGCATCACCAAGCCCGCCATCCGGCGGCTGGCCCGGCGCGGCGGCGTCAAGCGCATCTCGGGCCTCATCTACGAGGAGACCCGCGGGGTGCTCAAGGTGTTCCTGGAGAACGTGATCCGGGACGCCGTCACCTACACGGAGCACGCCAAGCGCAAGACGGTCACGGCCATGGACGTGGTCTACGCGCTCAAGCGCCAGGGCCGCACCCTCTACGGCTTTGGGGGCTGAAAACCAAAGTGGACTCCCATCCTGTACCAAAAAGGTCCTTTTTAGGGCCCCCAAGTTTTCACTGAAGGAGCTTTAGTGTTCGTCTGCAAACGGGCTTCGGTGGAGGCGCTGAGTTCCTGACGCATCTTCCAGGGTTAGTGCGGACCACAGCTTCTGCGGACCAGCCGCTTTTCGCCGCGGAGTGGAATTGTCTGCAATCCTGCTGGCTTTAGCTCTGGCTCCTTTCTGGTCAAACTAGAAGGACCAGGCGCCACTCAAAAGCGGCAAAGACCCAGACAGAAGTAGGCTACATGCAAGGAGCCCGATGTGGGACTGGATCCCGAGGCTTGGGGGTAACGCCCTGAGCTAAAGGCAGACGCAACCACTGAGCCTCCTAGGCGTCCCACCGGATTGCATTTCTGATTATAATATAAAGTTGCTAATTTTCTTACAAGCTTTATGGCTATTTTGGAGTCCTGTCTTAATAATGTTGGATTTGTATTTAGTTTTAGATTCTCCTGCACTAACGAGAGATATTATTTAACTACTCTCTCTGGATAAAGAAGTCATCACAAAGAATGGGTTGCCACCCTAGTCCTATACGGGAGACCTGAGGGAAATGTCAGGACAGGCACCAGATGTGCTTCTGACTATCCCAACCAGATCCTATTATTCCAATTCTTTCTACAATAGGTTTGAGGGCCTGAAGGTAACTTGTATTCTCGCACTCTATTAACAGATCTCATACTACTAGCTCTCTGGACAGCACAAATTTAGCAGCTTGAAATCACAAAATTCGATCAGTGTTCTTGTACATGCTCAAATTGTTGCAGGCACTTGTGTACCACCTATCACATCTCTAGCGCTATGCATGACAAACTAGTTAAGCTAGCCACATAGCTTATGAGCCCTTCTTCCGGATGGTCTGGCATGCTCCCGATCCCATGTGGGCTACAGAGGCCAACTTTTTAAAGCTGGATAAAAGCATTACTCTGCCAACTTAATGCCCCTTCCAACATGCAAGGTCTTTTTAATCACATCGAATCGTGTAGGACCTAACTGCTGAGCTAAAAGGCTGACTTTAGGTGGTGGGTGGTCACTGGGCTGTAATTTTAGTCATGTGAGCACATATTAGAATTGCAACGGAGGCGACAAGTAGTGGGCTGCTAGGATTTAAGCAGGAAGCCACAGGCTGCTCTCGCTCACAACCAAGGGATCCACTTTAGCGCCAGAGCCAGAAGTTTTTGTGCGGAGTTATATTCACGTCGTTACGGCCGTGGTACTACATGCACACAGCATACAGCGCGCAAGAGGCACTTACCAGCACAGTGCGCATTCCTCGGGGCAGTGGAATCCTCACAACCGCCGCAAAGCAACTGCATGAACTGAAGCCTAGATCCCGATCGTGAAATTCCAGCTCGATTAGTGACAACGTAGTGGCTCTGAAAAGAGCCTTTGGGGCTTGGGCAACAAGACGCTTACTGGGCAAGTTTACTTGGCGCTGGTGTACTTGGTGACGGCCTTGGTGCCCTCGGACACGGCGTGCTTGGCCAGCTCCCCGGGCAGCAGCAGGCGCACGGCCGTCTGGATCTCCCTGGACGTGATGGTCGAGCGCTTGTTGTAATGCGCCAGGCGCGACGCCTCGCCCGCGATGCGCTCGAAGATGTCGTTGACGAACGAGTTCATGATGCCCATGGCCTTGGACGAGATGCCCGTGTCGGGGTGCACCTGCTTCAGCACCTTGTACACGTACACCGAGTAGCTCTCCTTGCGGCTGCGCTTGCGCTTCTTGCCGTCCTTCTTCTGCGCCTTGGTCACCGCCTTCTTGGAGCCCTTCTTCGGGGCCGGCGCGGACTTGGCGGGCTCGGGCATGATGGAGACAACACAGACCTTCCTCAAAAAAGACAAAAACAAGTGTCGTGGGAGCAAAGTGCCGCTGGTCCCTTTCATATAGAACCTCTCATGCAAATAAGGTGTCAGCTAAAGTCCTGTGTCTGATTGGTGACTATTCAAACTAACGTCAGAAACTAGTTCTGCCCAATCAAAACGCGAGAATCCGAAAGTTGCGTTTCCATTGGTTAAGATAAAGCCGCAACCGTAACCAATGCAAAACCTTCTTTTTCGCGCCCAACAGGGGCTATAAAAGGTGCTGGACTCGGCTTTCGCTTTTGCAACCACTTGCAGTGTACTTAGGTGCCTGATGTCGGGACGCGGGAAGCAGGGCGGCAAGGCTCGCGCCAAGGCCAAGACGCGCTCGTCGCGGGCCGGGCTCCAGTTCCCAGTGGGCCGCGTCCACCGCCTGCTCCGCAAGGGCAATTACTCGGAGCGGGTCGGGGCGGGCGCGCCGGTGTACCTGGCGGCCGTGCTGGAGTACCTGACGGCCGAGATCCTGGAGCTGGCGGGCAACGCGGCCCGCGACAACAAGAAGACGCGCATCATCCCGCGCCACCTGCAGCTGGCCATCCGCAACGACGAGGAGCTCAACAAGCTGCTGGGCCGCGTGACCATCGCGCAGGGCGGCGTCCTGCCCAACATCCAGGCCGTGCTGCTGCCCAAGAAGACCGAGAGCCACCACAAGGCCAAATGAGCGACTAGTTGGAGACGTTCCAAATCAAAGGCTCTTTTCAGAGCCACCTATAACTTCACAAAGAGAAAGCTGGTGCGCTGGTCCGCATTTTCGCTTTTTTGGTGATAACAATTGTGAAGTGCTTATGTCTTGGGAGAAAAACGTAGTCTGCCCTAAAGAAAGGGACAGTTTGAAGACTGGCAGGGGCTAAGCTAGTAGGTTCTGGAGGGCTTATTCAGAAGTTCCAGATGGAAGCAGACCGGCAAATCCCTGAACCCACTTTAATTACAATGCTATCCGCTAGTTTTAAGCGGCCAAAAGTACAGAATGCAGTGACTACTCCCGAGACCAACGATTTGAGTATACTAGAAAAGTTATGGTTTGAATAATTTTCACTGGATGTTGGAATTCCTAGTGGCCATTGCTATTTTATTTAGGATTTCATTCTGAAGGGAGTTACTCTCTGATATATTGATTAAAGATAAGCAGAACTTACTGAATCCCATTACCAGTAAATTCTTGATCCCGTTTCTTTGGAGCACATGTATTTGCTTAATTCATTCTTAAAGCAATGGTTGCAACCTAGAAAATCTGCTTGCGTGGAAAACTAGGTGAGAGAGACAAACACAAAGGTACAATAGGTTAGGTGATAAACCTATAAGGAAAGTAGAGAAGCTATGGAGCATAATGGGGACTCTTATTTTAGATAAAGATTGAGTGTAGATAATTTTAGAGATTTTACCTGATCAGAGACCCACATAAACCAAAAAACTGAGCCAGGTAGATATTAAAGGAGGAGAATCCCAAATAGAGGGAACTGAAAATGTAAAAGCCTTAAGACAGGAAACGTGCGTGGCCTTTGCTGGGAACAGCCAGCAGCACCATAAGGCTCTGATGTAAAAGCAGGAGGTGGGGAGCACAATATAGGACTTTGTAGGGTGTGTAAATTAATGTGTATGAGTAATCAAAAGTCATAGCAGTCCTAATCTCTGAGATAAGAATTTTGTTACTACAAATCAGCTAGATGTGAAAATCTATGGACTCCAACTTTTTAAGTATATAGAAAGAAAACCACTATAAAAGTAGTATTAACTTGAGCACGCAGTTCACAAAGATTTAGGAGCACACAGTTTTTAATTCAAATACATACAGATTTATTTGCTACTGAATGGAGGGAAGAAATTCCTGTCCAAGTGTCTTCTAGCAGTACTAAAAATTAAATTGACATGAGACAGATTAACAGGAGAAAAACAGTTTTATTATGTGCATAGGGAGGTCTCCTAATGAAATTGAGACCTGAATGAATGATCAAGGTGGGCAGTTTTTATACATTTTAGACAGAGACAAAAAACTTTGTGGGGATTTGAGAGGATAAAGAAAACCAATGTCTGGCAGCGTGATTTAGTAAGGAATTTTAATTAAAAGTTGGGCTGAGGTTAGATTAGTAAAGAGGTCACAAGGTTTGTTTCTAGAGCCTTCTCGGCTGTAAATTTCCTATGTCTGGTGATAAGGATATCTTTTACTTCTTAGTACAGGGAGGGCACCTTTCATAGGGGAGATTGGTTTCCTGCTTTCAGGGGGACAGAGGAAGCGAGGGTGTGATGTCCTTGCACTTGCTGTTTCCTGAGTAGCTTCCATTCAAAATAATCTCTATGCCCTCGTGCTACACTGTGGGCCCCTACACTACTCCCAGTCTTTGCTTGAAGAAGCTCTATTGAATAAAAGAATAAAATGCAAGAGACCCAGAACATACAGCTTACAGTGACAGCCACGCAGGTTGGGTTCTCTGGGAGCAGATGCCAAGATGGAGTTTGGGGTGCAAGATGTGATTAGGGACCAACAGCTGCGAAAGGAGGAACAGGAACGAGGATGGGACAGGAGAGAATGTCTAACGGGGGCTCGGAGGCAGACAAATGTGGGAGCTCTGATGCCGGGGGTGCCTGTCGGCAATGCCCCACACTGAGCAAAATTTCCCCTGGACCAGTCTTTGTGTCCCCACTTTGCTCTGTCCCGGCTGTGGTTCTGTCCAGGAGAAGGGCATGACCTTGAGTTAGATAAAGCTCTGCCACTCAGGCAAGGCCCCAGGGAGCTCAGCAGTGCCCAGATTCTGACCACACCCACTCTGCAGCTGGGATGCAGGTCTTTCCTGGAGGGCTGCAGGGGGCAGGTGGGGGGCTCTGGGCACCGCATTTTGATCTCTGACATACATTAACATGAATAGAAATATCAAAATTATGTCTGACAGTATTTGTAAAACTTACTTTTTAGCATATATCACTAGTACTAACTTCTTTACTTTCACTGGGGAATTCAAAAGGGATGTGTTTTCTTTTTAAGGAAATGAGACAACCGACAGACTTTCTGAAAATCTTTACTAACTTTATATACTCCTGTAAGAGTCTTAGATGCTGCCATCATTGCAAATGGAAGGTGATATAAAACAATTATAAGGGAGGATCTTCCACTGGCCTACTTTCCTTCCTCCAGAGCCAGCAACTCAGTTCACTTGCCACTACTGGGAAAGAATCCAGTTTTAAAAAGAGTTTATAAGGGTGGAATCCCCAGGAGGAGATTTAAGATTGGTGCTCTTATAAGAGGAAGAGACCGGAACACCTCCCTGCCCCCAGCCCACCAAAAAAATCATATGACACACAATGAGTTGACGATACCTGCAAGCTACGAAACAGGTCCTGAGCAGACTGTCTGCTGGCACATTGGTCTTCTACTTCTTAGGCTCCAGAGCTGTGAGAAATAACTGTGTTGCTGGGTAAGCAGTGGGGAGGGGAGAAGAAATCCTGGGCCCTGGGGCCTCGTCCCAGCCACACCCAGACTAGCAGCACAGCTGACAAGTGACCCAAGCTGGAAAATTTATCAAAGCAAAAAGTAAAATCTCAAGATATAAGAGCAGGCAGCTCAAGGGAGAGAGAGTTGTGTGCCCCAGGGGATGGGTTTCTATCTTTTTTTGACAATTGTTACCTCTGGGGCAATTGAAAAAGAAGCAGGAGGCACCTCGGGTGGCTTAGCAGTTTAATGCCACCTTCAGTTCAGGGCCTGATCCTGGAGACCTGGGGTGGAGTCCCACATCGGGCTCCCTGCATGAAGCCTGCTTCTCCCTCTGCCTGTCTCTGTCTCTCATGAACAAATAAATAAAGTCTTAAAAGAAAGAAAAGGGAAGCAGGATTTTGGGCTTTTTCTTCCTTATTTGACCAGGGTTTCCTGTCATGGCACTACTGTCTGGGGTCTGTCTGGTGTGATCTGGCTCCTCATGGAGTACTGCTAGGACAGGCCTGGACCTTCCCCATGGCTGGCCATGGCCTCCTCCTTGCTGGCCTCCAGGCATTCTGTTAGAGCCTCACTAACATCTGTTATTTAAGCCACCCAGCCTATGGTGTTTATCATACCATCTCCAACTGAATAAGACAAGAAAGTACACTTATTCCTTCAGTCAGGTTCTCAATTTGTAAGAGATAACCCGTAAATCGGGATATTATCTACCCCAACACACAGCCCTTCTTCATCACTGCCTTCTCTTAACTACCTGGTCTGTATACTTTGGTCTAGATTGTGCAAAACTCGGGTGAGCATGTTCAAAAGAAGATGTTGAAAGATTTTAGCAGAGTAGTATCATGATCAGATTTGTACTAACAAATACCAAATGAGAAAGACCAAAACTAGATTTAATTATTCAGATAATATTTACAGTAGCAGATTCCTGAAAATGGGGATCACAATTTTTTTGTTTTTAAAGATTTTATTTATTCATGAGAGACAGAGAGAAAAGGCAGAGAGACACAGGCAGAGGGAAAAGCAGGGTCCATGCAGGGAGCCTGATGTGGGGACTTGATCCCAGGACTCCAAGATCACACCCTGGGCCAAAGGCAGGCACAAAACCACTGAGCCACCCAGGGATCCCCAGGGGAGTCACAGTTAATACATACTTTCCCGATGTTCCACTCTTTTCCCCTTCATCTTCCCCATCTATTACTTGATGGAGTTGTTGTAATGCATTCAGAATAGGGAACAATTGTAAGGTCAAATCTAATATTTAATATCAAATAAAACATTTATACTTCAAAGTAACTGCATGATTCAGATAATTAGTAATGGCAAGATCTCAGAAATACACATGGTTATGGATAATGAGGATGCTTGAGTAAGGACAAGAGACTATAACTTTATACCAGGCTAACTTCATTGACTTGGCTTTGCTTACCAGTAATCTAAATCCTATGTGTGCTATTTTTAAACACCTGAGAAGAGTTTTGATTGTTTACAAGAATGACTGATATGATATGTAGACTCACAACTGGATGTCAGTATACGAATTTAAGATCCCACATCTTCCTTGGAATAATATAAAGGAAAGTATTACAAGAACCCTGAGTGTAAAATTGCTTGTGCAAATCAAAATTTTTTGACCTGTCAAAAACTAGGTCATTAGGTTCATGGTAGAATTGCTAAACTCATTGATATTTTTGTGGAGAAATCATTGCATCTCATACTTTGCTTTAAAAAGCTTATGAATGAATAAAACTTTCAGATCAGAATTAGAAAGCATTGTCAGGGATTGGCCTGTCAGTTTTGGTCTGGTACAACTGCTGAATAAATCAGAAGCCTTCCTGAACATGTGAGTTGGTCTCCAAAATGTCCTTTGAGTAAATCAGTTTGCATAAAAAGATAATATTAGAATTCTTCCATCCCTCTCCTGGGGGCAAGGAGTACTGTGCCACAGTGATTATTTCTCCCCATTCCACCCTCAGGAACTAACCCAGCAGCAACTAGAAATCATGGTGAGCTGCCTCTCTTCCCCCAGTGAATCATGTATGGCAGTACAGTGGCACTTGATTTCAGTGTCCGATTAAGTTTGCAGTAATCTCCTCTTACTGGGTCTGTTACCCATCCAATGTTTGCACCAAATGGAGAGAAGTAGAAAGTTTAAGTTTGCAGAAAAGATCAAGAATTCAGCTTCAGACATATTAAGTGATATGAAACACCTGTTAGACATCCAGGGGAAGTACCAACCAGGAGGCTAAACATCATGTTTGGAGTTTGGGGTAAAGGTCTTGGCTAAAATCACAGATATAATCACCAAGGAAATGAGAGGAGTTAGAGAACAAGACTGAGCCTTGAGGACTTGAGGAAGGAAGCATGAACCAATACATAAAACTGAGGCCTGGGGGGCAAGGAAACAGGATGGAGGTCCAGAGAGCAGAGTCCACAGGAAGAAACATTTCTGGAGGTCAAGTGTGGTGAGGACTACCAGTCAACTACTAGATGTAGCCTTTCAATTAGTGACATCTGAGCGTGGAAGTGGAGTGTTTGTGGAAAGGCGGCCTGAAATCCATTTGGTAAAAGCAATGATGTGAAAGAAAGAAGACAGTGTGCTGATACTTTCAAAAACTCTGGCTGTAACCAGGATAGTGGTCAGTCACTCAAAGGGTAAGCGGGAGTAAGGAAGCATGTCATCCAGATGAAAGAAAGAAAAGCATCTTTGAATGCTGATAGGAAAGATCCTATAGAGATTTTTTTTTTAATAATACAGGAGAGAGGTAAGAGTTGCTAGAACTACCGCCTTGCATAGGAGAGAGGTTTTAAAATTGATTTCTTTTTTTTAAAGATTTATTTATTTATTTATTTATGATAGACATAGAGAGAGAGAGAGGCAGAGACACAGGAGGAGGGAGAAGCAGGCTCCATGCCGGGAGCCCAATGCGGGACTCAATCCCAGGTCTCCAGGATCGCACCCTGGGCCAAAGGCAGGCACTAAACTGCTGAGCCACCCAGGGATCCCCTAAAATTGATTTCTTATAGAAAATGCAAGAATGTCAGAAGTAGGGAGGTCCCTGGTGCTGGTCAATGCAGAGCTAGGAGGTTGGACTAGGCCATCCTGTCCAGTCTCAGAGCCAGTAGGGCCAATGTGTCAGACAAGATCCTCAGACAGGCCTTTAACTGTAAAAAAAAAAAAAAAAAAAAAAAAAAAAAAAAAAGGCACAAGAAAAGAGGCTGTTCTCTGAGGCTGGGCCCAAGGAGGATGAGTTTTCATCTCTCCTCGAAGAGAAGCACAGGCAGATCAATCCAATCACAAAAACATTTCAGCAGAGAATGCTGAGTTTAAGTTTGCAGCACCTCTCCAGCCTGTGGCCAGAGGTCAGAGGACCGAGAGTTTGTAAAATTGAGTGCACCCCCAGGGAGGCACCGCCAGGGGCAGTCAAATCCGAGCAGTGAAACTTCTCCCCTTGGGTTTGTGCGCCAGAAGCGAAATATCGGGGAGAGGAGGAGGCGGGGGAAGCAGAGGAGGAGGAGGAGGGGCGGGGGAGGGGCAGAGGAGGAGGAGGAGGGGAGGGGGAGGGGCGAGGAGGAGGGAAGAGATGAGGGAGGGGGACGAATGGGAAGCGGGAGGCAGTCAGCAAGGTAGGCGGTCCTAAGAGAAGACGGAGGACAAAGCGCAGGTTTCTCTCGGCGACAAAAGCTCATATTGCTCAGAGAGGAGCCAGGCAGGGCCCAGGGCGGGTGGCTCCCGGTGGCGCGCCGTGATCGTATAGTGGTTAGTACTCTGCGTTGTGGCCGCAGCAACCTCGGTTCGAATCCGAGTCACGGCAGGAGTTTTAAGCTTCCCCATGTCTTTTTTTTTTTCCTGCCATGCCAATGTCACCTGAACCCGAGGACCCGGATGCCTTCACTGCCACCAGTCCAAGCTCTGGGTTTGTATCTCTCTCTTTTTAGTGCTTCTCTCTCCAGCCATTCCCAAGTCCCACGGTCCTGTTGGCACTGGCTCGAAGTCCCAAGAGGAAACCGAAGTCATAAAAATAAACCTAGAAGTCTTTTCCTTTTAAGAGCGAGGGAATGACCGTCCCAATGCCCAGCCAGGTTGATAGTGGGAATCTTTTCTAGCACACAGAGGCCTGATTATGAATCACACATGCCACAAATCGTGGTGGCTGGGCCAGTGCTGAAGAATTGTGAACTTCTGGGGAAAACTGGAAAAGATTTTGGGGGAAGATTATTATGGCTCAGAAAAATATCTATCCTTTTGAGCATCCAGAGCAATTTAGAAAGGGGCAAGGGGACCAGGTAAGGTGCGTGTAGAGGAGAGCCGACCTGAGATGGAAGGTGGTGGGAAGGAGACAAGCAGACCCCCAAAGAATTCCAGAAGCCTACTTCTCCCATGGCACAGCGCCCTGACAACACACAAGTGGCATCTCAAATCCCCTGGGTCTTGCAGATTTTAAATGCTCAACAAACACTGTCTTCTGTTTTCTCTCTCATATTTTCAGCAGTTTATTGGAAATATCAGCATGAAGATCTTCATTTCTTGAGGCTTAACTTGCCCCATTCCTTCCCCAATGGTCTGACATAGATTCTGAAACTCGCACTCACAAACCTTCAGAGATATTGTAACTGAGCTGAAGTGTCATACTTTGGATGTCCTCCCTCTGGCAGCCCCAGTGGTTTAACTCCACTCCTAGTTATTGACCATGGTCACCTGTATCACATCTACTTTTTTTTTTTCCATTGAGGCATTTTATTTGCATATATGAATTACATCCTTAGCAAAAGAATCCCAGGATTTTCCCTCCTGTGTGTTTTTGCCTTGCTTCTTCATGGTCCATGATGCCAGCTGAGGTTGTCAGTACAATTAAACCAAACTGATGGGATGGGAGCAGGTTATTCTGCCATTTTTCTAAATCTTTCAGTTGTACATCAAATCTGGGGCTGATTACTCCACACTTGTTTAACCTGCCTGTGAGGTTCACAACAATTTTCCCAGCTCTGTGATCATCAATGATTTCAAATTTGCCAATATAACCATGCTTCATCATCACAGTGAGAAATCAGACTAGGACTTTGGAGCATGGCCTAATAAGAATCTGGCGTTTGCCTCTCTCTTCAGCATTGCTAATTCTCTTGAGAGTATCCACCAGGACGTTCATGCGCACCATTGTGGCAGCTCAGCTCGGAGAGATGGTGGAAAGAGGATGGGAGGGGCCACATCTACTCTTTTATGTGTGTTCTTTCTACTTGGTTTTACATGGGTGAGGATAGGAATCAAGTATGTATGGACCCAGAAGGACCAGTGCCTGTTCACTCTTTTGCCACCAGGGAATGAGGAAAGTGTGATTTAGAACAGAGACAAACACCTGAATCTTGTAGTTCTCTAGAACATATTTTCTTCACCTCTTACTGGCCTGAGTAGCAGGCAGTCATGGACTATGGCCTAGAAGCTACTTCTTGGTAAGAGGGTTAGCATCCTGAATCTGGCACTGAATTAATCTGTAGTGACAGGTGCATGAAGGGGTAAAGAAGACCTACACTATAGATCTACTCAAAAAGTATAGAGCTTGCTTAGCATGTGCCAAATGGTACGTTTACATGAGATGTACCGACCACATTTGCAGAGAGAAGACTGCCCTCCTCTATGGCACTCATGACCTGGTTTTACATTTCTCTGCATCCTACTATCCTCTTTGTCTCCCAGTGGATGTTAATGAGAATTACCACTTTTTACAATTGTTCTAAAGAGTTAAGGACCTAATATGTATGATGGCACTACCTTAGTGAGGTACAAACCAAAAACATGGTCAAATAAGCCATTGCTGTTATTGTTAAATAAGAAATCACATTGCTACTTATATAGAAGAAGGCCTTTGTATAGTAGTGATGTTGCAAACACTGGTGCAAAACTCAACATCTTTTTTAAATGACTGCAATCTTGTGCTATTTTGATAGTGATAAGCTAATTCTGATCATGGCAGGAAGAGTTTTGTCTATCCTCAGGATTAAGGTTTATTTCAAGATTTCAGCTAGTCTGTTTATAAAGCTGATCATGGCCTGGATGTTTGCCATAATAGGCCATAAATTTGGGGAAGGCACAGGGAGAGGTCTGGAGAAAGGTAGATCATTGGAAGAACCGCTACAAGTTGAGGAATCAGGACAAGGAAAGATTTAGGTCCAACAAACTTTCTTTTAACATGAGTAGAAATCCAGAGGGAGCACACTAAGCAGGGGCTTTGAATATTAATTTCTCCCGAGTGTGCAGCAATCCGTCTGTACCCAGGCCACCCTAGCATCTGTTAGACTACCACGGCTGCTCGAATTTTAGAACGCTTACAACAGGAGAAACAAGAGAAAGCACTCCCTGGTCAGTGAGGAGCAGAAGTCAGGGAATAACTAAATCCCACAGAGAACCTCTGTCAAGAAAGCTGGAAAATGTATAGGTGGTCTAGGGATGAGCTGGAGAGCTAGGAAAAGCTCCCGGCTCAGGGTGACATTAATCAGAAGCAGCCTTACACTTGGTTAAGGAATAAAACTTTGATCTTAACCTGCACAGGCCTTGAAAGGCCTTCTTACTGCGTGTCCTCCAGCCTTCTCAGTCTTTACTCCAAGGGTGAGGCTGCGGGCACGACAGACTCCTCCAGGCAGAGGGACCAGAGCAAACTCCAATCTGAGCAGAACAGATAAAAGCAGTCTCAACGAGGAGAGAGAGAAATGATGACTCTATGGTTTCTACCTCGCGGCTCTTGGTAGACCTGTGACTGAGAAAAACTTTAGAACTTGTCCTCCACCGCCTTAGCTAAAATATCTACAATCTTTGCTTTTCACGTTTCAGCCTGTGATCTGCCTGTAATTCATTTTTATGTACATTTGAAAGTATGGATTTCCCCTCCTAATATGTATAATTGAGTCTACAGACTTAATGACTAGTTGATATTACCTCCTGCCACCTGTCAGATATGATGGCTTCATTATTTGCTTCAGTTCTATATTGTGCCATCCATTCTGTTCCATGGGTTTATTTACATACCTCTGCAGAAATACCATATATATTCATTGTTATCCTTGGCCGTACATGTAGTATTTACAAGAGGAACCAGTTCAGGGGTGCCTGGGTGGCTCAGTCTCTTAAGCGTCTGCCTTCGGCTCAGGTCATGATTCCAGGGTCCTGGGCCTCATCTTGGCATGCTCCATGCTCAGGTGGGAGTCTGCTTTTCCCTCTCCCCCTGCTCATATTTGTTCTCTCCCACCCAAATAAATAAATTAATTAATAATAAAATCTTTTTTTAAAAAGAGAGAAAGCGGTTCTACCATCTCTTTCTTCTTTTAAAAATGATTCAGTTAGCCAAAACTCGCTAGTCCTTCCAAGTATTAGAATTTGTTGGAACTCTGATTGAACTCACTTCATCTATAATTTTAAAGAAACTTTTCATTTTTATTTTATAAAGCTCCTGTTCTTATTAATGCCATGCAGCTCTATATTTACTTGAGCAGTTTTTGGTATCTTTCCATAATATTGTATAACTCTTCCTATGTAAATATTATACATAATTTATCAGATTAATTCTTAGGTATAATTTTTCAAGTCTTTTTTTTCTGTATGCTTCTGAATTAAAATTATGAACAGTATCTAGCAAATGTGCTACATTCATTTACTGATTTGAAACACTTATTGATTCTGTTTTCTCTATAGATATCATATCATCTGCAAGTAATGATTCTTTATTTCTTCCTTTTCATTCTAGTCTTTTCCAATTTTAAATCATTCTAACAGACTATGATTGCACCTCCACATGGAATAATGTTATTTTTATTTGCACAGGTGTCAATAGATCTTATCTTTTGAACCCCAGATTCATCCCCCAGTTATTGAAGTCTCTTTTGAGGATTTCTATGCACATCTGAATTGCTCTCAACTTTTTATCTCCTTAAAGAATTCTTCCCCAAACATTTCTGAACTCTTGCAGTCTGGCACCCTCAGCAAACACATGATGCTCCTGTTACCTTGGCCTGTGCCTCCACTCAGCTTATGCTGTATTTATATTTCATATGTTCTGTGTCTCAAGTCTCATTTCACTTTTACACAGATCCTGGGGAAGGGAGTGCTAAAGGTAAATTTGACAAGGCAATGTACATTTGAAAGTGTCTCTCTTTTATGCTCATACTTGACGGAAATTCGACTTTCTTATAGAATCTAGGGTGGATTTCATCTGCTTTAAGATTGGAAACCACTGCTTCATTGTCTTCCAGCTTCCAGTGTCAACCTTGAAAAGTCAACTATTCTATTATTAACTGATCCTTTATGTGACTTGTGTTTTACCCCCTCTCTAGAAGGTTTTAGATTCTTTTCAATTTCCTCAGTAGTCAAGGATCAGATATTTTTATCCTTTTGACCAAATAGTCAGTCATCCTGACTGCCTAGAATTTTTTTTTTAGGGTTGTGATATGAACCTGATTTTTTGAGGTTTATCTTTCTTGCATTTTCCCTATTATTTATTTTTAGAAGTAATATTATTTAGATATTACACATCCTAATGTGTAATCCTAGTCTTTTCCTCTACTGTAATTTTCCCCTCCCCTTCAGCACTGTTTTTGCTCGATATTCCAGAATATCGCCACACTTTCTGATCTACTTAGTGAATTTTCCATTTCTGATAGTATATTTTTACTTTACAGGAGCCTCTTTCCTCATGCAGCTAGATACATCTGTCGGTTCTATTATTTGGTGCTGCCTCCACCTCCCTGAGTACATCAGGTTATTCTCAGCATGGTCCCATCCATGTAGCCCTTAGCCCTCAAGTCACTTTCTGTTTCTGTTTTTTAATACCTTTCTGTAAGATGATCTTCAAACAGGTAAGAATCCTGACTTTCCTATTCCTGGCTCGGAGCGGGATACTGGAAGGGTGACTGGCAGCTTGGACCCTTGGAGGGCACCGGCTCCCTGGGGGTGGAGGTGGAATTGAAGAGGTTCCAACAAGGCTCACGGTATGGGGGCGAGGTCTCTGCAGGGGTCTGGTTAGTGCACAGCCGCAGCCACCGGCCGTGTGCCGTGCCCCCAGGCCAGGGACCTGTGCTGTGGCCTCCGCGTCTCGAGCACTCAGACTTCCTGGATGCGCGGTTCTTTCTGACTGTTTAGAGTAGCTGGACGTTGGCAGGAGCAAGACTAATTTTCCGTGACCACCTGATGCTACACCCCGCCTGCATCTGAGCGGTGCAGGCAGATGCATCTCCCAAACAATCCGCAAGTCTGTTTTTCTATCAGCAATCTCGGAAGCCTTAAAAAAAAAAAAAAAAAAAAAAAGAAAGAAAAAAAAAGACAAAGGAAATAGAAAAAAAAAAAAGCATTAAATTTTACAAAAAGAAATGAAGAGGAAAAGCCCTGAAAATAAGCCCAAAACCAAACCCGCTCTGTTTGCCTCCAAGCCTGGGTGGAAAAAGAAGCGAAGCCGCATCTGGTTCCACTGGGGATCGAACCCAGGACCTTCTGCGTGTAAAGCAGACGTGATAACCACTACACTATGGAACCGCAAGCCGGCAGGAGCCTCCCTGTCTCCGAATACAAAAGTTTCTGGAAAAATACGTTGAAAAATGTTTATACTTTTCCAATTGTGACTGTGTTCAAACGCAGGGCATTTGAAACCGAGTTCCCGGCGCGCCTCCCTTGCACACGAGCTTGAAACAACCTCCCGTAAAGTCATCTGCGAACACGTAAACTACGAAAAACTTCCGTAAAGCCGCATCCTTGGTTTGCGCCCCTTCGAACCCTTCCAGACCGCTTCCTGTTCATCCCCACTTTCAAAGACCCGAGCCCCGAGGCGGGCAGAGCAGGGCAGCGGTTAGAACGTCCGCGCGCGCGCACCTTCCCTGCGTTTCCCAGCGAGTCCCGGGTGCTGGGGAGATGCATCTGCAGGTCGAGGGAGCTGCAAACCAACTTAGCTGCACCGTCGTAACCTCCCCTCATTTGCAACGGGGTCAGAGCTGGCCCGTTGGGATTGCTCACTAGTTAAGCTTAGGATATGTATGCATTAAGGAGGGACACGAATACATGTCTTCAACGATCGGGGTTCAGAGCATGCCATCCCAAAATGTGCAGCTCTGGCATACTGCTTATATTGAGTTAAAGGCACTTGAAAAACAATAGGTAGAAAGAAGAGCACTCTTAATCTTCCTTTTACTTCCCCGAAGCAAGAGGTACAATACCCGTGGCAAAGGTGCCCCCTCCCGGTCCCAGGAGGAAGGAAGCCTTCTTATCACCAGAGCCAGGGCTTCCAGGCCAGGAGAAATCTGTACAGAAACCCTGCTGAAACTAACCCTTATCTTCCTGGACCCTTGTCCACAATTCACTGTCCTAACCCAACCCCTTTGTCTTGTCACCTTTTCAGGATGTTGGCACAGCCTACTATGTAAGCAATGGACTCTAACTGCTGGTCTGAGCCTTTGTTTTTCTCCTGAGGGCCTCCATGTCCATGTAAAAATCACTTAATGAAATGTGTGTGTTTTTCTCATATTGATCTATTTTATGTCAGTTTAATTCTTAGGTCTGGCCAGAAACCCTAAACATGTAGGAGAGAAATTTTACCTCCCTTACACAATTTCTCTCTGTTTCTTCCTGACTGTGACACAACATGGGTCTGGGTCTCCTTCGAACTCTGTGCTCTGGTCTCTAGAGCTTTGGAGAAGAGTTGGGAGACTTTTGAAAGTCAAGTCACTGCTGAGAGCCACAAAGCTCAGGAGGTTGTTCATGGGCCACGTGTTCCTTTGTGTTACCTGAGACCTTCTCGGTTTACATCTTTGCTTAGGATAACATTACAGTAGCCTTAGAAACTGATGGACTTGGGCGCTTATGCCAAATCCATGGTGGGCTAAGACCAGGGTAGAAACATATAATTGTGCACCTAGTAAACACTACCTAATAGGATTTTTTTCCCCCAAGTTCTGGTGGTAAAGTGCAGGATTACAGGAGACAGAAAGATAATCAAATTGCCTGAAGACAAAATAGAAATTCATAGATTTTCTGGAACCAACAAGAGAGGTTTCCAGTTTATATTGAAAAGGACATATTAGAAGATAAGATTATTTGCCACAAGCAAAGATTGGACTCATGCAAACTTTAAGTTCAGAACCTTGCCCACTCATCTATCACAGCAACTTAGAATTTGTATTCTCATATCATTTTCTTATAAGAACCAAAATACTTGTTCACAGTTTGGGAAGCCTAGGATTGACTTTATCGGTCCATGAAACATCGGCTCAGGCTTACAAAAACAAAAAACAAATCCTTGGAAGGTTATACAATGGGAAATTCATAAAATATAATTCAAGTAATTTTTAAATTAAAATACATTCTTTCCATGCTATGACTTGTACTGGGTATTAGGAAATAACTGGATTCTCCCTGACCTTGCAGATAGATATTCTAACAGGAAAAAAATGCATGATTTTATTAAATACATAATTGCCTGAAAATGTGAAGAAGTTAAGATAAAGGAAGTGTAGGACATTACATGACCAACCACACATCTTGGAGACCCTTACCAAACCAACGCTTTGAGAACCAAAAAACATATTTCCAACAGACTGTCATATAAAAAACCAATACACTTACCTAGTGTACTAGATGATCAACATCTCAAATGTGAAAAAGAAAATCTACACATTTTTTTTTTACAGAGGACATTTTTTAACTTAGTAACAGAGAAAGACCCTTTAAACAACCTCAAAAGTACAATCCATGAGGTGGGAGGGAAGATAAATCCTTAACAAAATCAAAGATCTGTCATTAAGTTCCTCCACTGACAAGTCAACAGACAGGTAACACAATGGGAGATGATATTGCAAGATCTAAAATTCACAGTAGCCCAATAACCACAATACACAACATAGCCCCCTGTGCATCAACATGGAAGACATATCAACCTCAATAACAACATAGGCAAATTATAAGAAAAGAGTGAATGTCATAAGATGCAGTGCCAATGGCTAACAGACATATAAACAGATGCTCAAAATCTTTAGAAAGCATAAATGCAAATAAAAATAGGAGATTCATTACTCTACAGTAAAAGGTTAGATTACAAATTAGAAAGCTGAATCAATAATGTTGAGCATGGACAAGGGTAAAGGGGCACATACAGCTGGTGGAGTGTGGACTGGAGAATAAAGTGGGATCAGTTAGCCATTCTGTTCCTATACCCCAATGAAATTCTCAAACAAGTACATAGCAGGGGTAGATGAAAAGGTGGTGTTATTTGGAACTTGTGAACCCATCATTGGGACAGAAGAAAGGAAATGTATCATGAGTGCCCACCATGGGATTTTATAGAGCAGAGAGAAGCAGTGATTTAGGTATACACAGGACAATTTTGATGGATCTTAAAGTCATAATGTTTTCAAAAGACGTAAAAATATATAATATGCCATTTATGTAAATTTATATTTGTGCACAGAATGTCAACTTTACAAAAAGATGCATATCGAAATGATGTATGATAAACAAATTAGCTTATATAAGGAGAAGAATGGCAGCAGGACCTGAGGACAAAGGGAATGCATAAACAGTAAGGTGTTGTACGAAAGGACAAAGAGGTTATACACAGGCTAGACTGGCCGGCAAGAGTCCCAAGATGTCCAGAGGAAAGGAGGTACACAGAGGATCTGTCCCAAGGAAGTCTCACCCCGCCAGAACCCTGCCCTTTGTGGATGCCCAACGAATGCATATGCCCTCACCACTCACAAAGCACTGTTCTATCTTCGAAAAGTACCCAACATAAATTAGTGACTCAACATTTGTGGACAAAATAAATGAATTAAAGGAGAAAATAAATAAATAAATAAATAAATAAATAAATAAATAAATAAATAAATGGTGTTGCAATATCCAATATTTCCTCTAGATGGTGACATTCTCCATGAAATAGGTATTTAATTTTTTTAATTTGAAATTTTTAAAACTTTATATTGAAGAACGCACGTTTTAAATGCTGAAGTAACCGTTTTAGTAAAAGCTCAGAAACAGAGATATCTTTTCTTTGTCAAAAAATTGAGTAAATTGCTGACAAATTGCTACATTTCACAGAAAATGGTATAAATATGATATAACTGAACATAAACACAAAAAAGGGCTCTGTGGCTTAGCTGGTCAAAGCGCCTGTCTAGTAAACAGGAGATCCTGGGTTCGAATCCCAGCGGGGCCTTCTTTGTTTCCTTTTCATTTTCAACAGTGTGGTTACCATGGAATATGTTGGAGATGCCTTGAAGAGTTTATATGGCAAGTAAATGCTGTGTTCAGTTGTTATTCCAACTGAGAAGTCTCTTGCTAGATGATTGCATCACATGATGAGAGACTGGGATGAAGGGAAAATGAGTAACATTTCCATAGTTGATCACAGCAATGGGTTTGCTGATGATAGGTAAGAGGAGGTTAGGAACCCAGCGACAGTTATCTTGCAGTAGGTGATAGGAAGCAGCATCTCACATTTTGTCTTGGAAGTTCAGTGTGTGATCTCTGAAAGTGTGACAGCCAACATTTTCAGCTAAATGAGGGAGTTTGGTTGTCAGTGTAAGACAAATTCACAAGCCATGGCATCTGGTTTGAGTCAGACTCATATTTTATGAGAACAAGTAAGAGAGCATGGGGTGGGGGAAAGACACTCTCACCACTCTGGTTTAGGTCAACCCTAAGAACTGTCACCTCTGTGCATCAGACAAGCCACTGAGTGCAAGGGGCAAGATTGAAGCTCAGTAACATTTGGAAAAAATAAATCACAAACGGACAACCACCTTCCTGAATCTGAAGTGATACTGTAGTTCAGAAGCTAAAACGTACATGTAGCACTGGCCTACACAATGGGCCTTTTGGTTTTATGGAAAGAGATTCCAGAGGTCACGATTGGAGTTCCTTGAGAGTCCCTGTCTTTAAACTGTCCTGCACCGTGCCTGAAATCCCATTAACACTCCACAGTAAACCTGATTTCATTTTCCTTGGATTCATAGCAGTTCTGTGACTCCCAACTTCCAAAGGAATGTGAACAAAGATGGTGGTGAAGGGTAACAGGTGATACCACCCCAAAATGTGCCGCTTTGACTTAAGGATTATTGTGAGCTGAAACCAAGTGAGAAAAGCAGATTTATTTCCCCAAAAGCTCTCTGTCCTCCCCCTACCTGCCTGGAAGCAGGACAGAAGTTTACAAAGAGGTCCCTTCTTCCCTCTCTCCTGAGAAAGACAAAGGTTAATCTCCAGAGACAACTTTAGGCCCTATCAGCCTGGAATGGAAATAACAAACTTTAGTTTTTATCTCCTCCCTCGGCCTGACTCTGCCTTTCTTGGTTCCATCATTTCACTACAGATTTATTGTCCTTTGTGAAAGGTGGTATATGAGCTGGAATTTTGAGCCACCTGGACAATTATTCATCTTTCCCCAGGGGGATCCCACCTATACTCAAGGTAAGCATGTTGCCAAATCTCGGTTTGTTTTTCTCTTCTTAATCTTTCATTAAGGGAGTCTCAGTTAAGATCTCAGAAAAGCAGATGGGAAATCATCTTTCCTCTTCCCTCAGGTACAAGCCTCACATAACTTAAATACTGCAGTGTTCTCTCTTTGCAAAAACTAAATCCAGGGAAGTTGATAATGCCTTTAGACCCGTAGATCATTATATTAAAGTGTTACTCCTGCCTTCTACTTACCAAAACGTCAGGGAGGAAGAGATACGCTCTCAGGTACCTGCCAATCCCTTGTCTGAAGTGGAGCACACAGATCAGGAGCCAGACCCGCCAGCATAACACTGTTGGTGGCTCCAAACTCACAAAGATCAGAGGGAGGCTTCCCTGTTATTCCCTTCCCCAGGCCACCCTCACAGCCTGGTTGATGGATAGGGAGGCTGAACCCTCTCTCCTATTTCTTCTGCCAAATTAGGAAGAGAAGGAGGGAGAGAGTTGGGAGAAACCACAGAACATGAGACAGAACATATGATGCCAACATTTTAAGGTTTGCGAGATAGTAGATTTAGTGAAGATTTTTTTTTAATAGTAGGTTGACATGAAATCTTCTTAGAAAGATAATGATTAAAACAAACCCAAGAAAGCAAGACAGGCAGATCAAAATAAATGAAAAGGCTGCAAATAAAAGGAAAAAAATTTTTGAAAATAAGGATATCTGGTAGTTTATAAGAAGTTGCCTTGGGTTTTAAACAGATTTAGATGTCAAATCCTGAAATATATTTTTCAATGGTTTGTTTGCTTATCCATTTATTTATATTCTGGAACTGGTGGAATATTTCTCAAACTGATGAGTACACCTCAAGAGCCTCCTGTTCCTTGCTTTGGTGCTTCAATGGGCCAGTTGATTCACCTGGGAGAACAGTCAGACGTCTGGTATCTCTGAGCCTCTACAATGGAAAGCTGCTGTTGAGAAACCCGGTAAACAACTCGCTAAACTGTGTCTCAGAGGTTTAGGTACCTCAGTTACAAACTCGAATGCTTGTTCCATTACAAACAATTCCAACACAGATTTTTACAATTCTTATTCATTCATTTGAAGATAACAAAGTTAAACACAATCTATGTTGATAACAGCCTGGCACTAGTAGGAAATTACTTCCTACTGGAGACTATAGTGATGACTTATTGCTGACTCCTGGAGCCAGTCAGTGTCAAATTTTTCTGCAATGGGGAAGAGCATAATGAAGGCCAAATTTGAAAATTAAGTTTATTTATCTTCATTTATAATACCTGAGTTTGAAAAGCCATGAAGTGTATTAAAATGTAGGAAGTTTGCTTAATTTTGATGTGTTTGCTTGTTTGGTTTACTGCTTATTGCTTTCACCTGTAATAGGATAGGGTTCCTTTTGGTTTCCCCTTGTGTAATCTTCTTGGACATCAAATATTCTGTATTTTAGCAGAATGACCTTTTATAGTTTATGCTGACTGTGCTGTCTTTAATTATTGAAGAAAACAAAGGCTTTTCACTGAGGAATGAGCTACAGTTCTTTATAATCACATTACCTTCTATGCTTATTTTTAAATGCTTTATTGTAACTTTGGAACAAGTAGTCAAGTATTTTCTCCAGCAGCCATGATCTGATTCCTCTCTTGTGTTCAAGTGTCCTAACAGCTTTTAATTTTTGCCTTCCCCAAAGCAAATCCTAAATGTACAATAAAACTTTCAAGGTACCTTTTTCACCTATGATTGTCTTCGAGACTTGGCAGAAGGCACCTGGAAAATCTTAAAGATTTGTTCTCTCGCCCTGCAAAAACCAGGGCTATTTGATATGTTACTGTTGACAAGTTGTACAGAAAGACTTGAAAATCAGAAGGGATGCCAGAAGGAAGTAGAGGAAGAAGAAGAAGAGGAGGAGAAAGATTTAGTCTTCTCTGAGTCAAATTATGCATGGCTAAAATGTTAACATAAGTATTTCAGAAATTGTACACTGGATGGGACATTCCTGGAGATTTGTCAATGCTTTTACTGTCCATGACATGTTTCTCTCAATGTATAAAGTCCAGTGTTGTTTTGCCTGATAGTAGACAACAGGGTAGAGTATAATCAGTCATAATTCCAGCTATTTTTTTTAATGTTAACTTGGTCGCAACTTTACTTTTTTAATTTGAATCTAGCATCTTCTGGGCTACTGAATTTTAATTGAGGATTTGCATCATTTATTAATTATTGATAAGCCTTATTAATATATAAATATGTAGGACCTACTCCAGACTTGCCAAGTCTCTTTGCTTCATATTGTTGACATACTCTTGGCATATTCTTACTAGGTGTCTTGTATATTTATGGTATTTGATGTCTCAGGATTATCATATGTTCATTTTGAGATTTTTTTCTCTGTTGAAATTACATTCATCCACTTCTCTAAATTAGATGCAGTGTTTTCTATCTTCTTTAAAAATATGATAGGTCATTATGTCTGTGGCTATTTTGTCCAAAACTTATTTTGGATTGGCTTTGTTAGCTTCTTTTGCATGCCACAGAAACAACCAAAATTCCTTGTTAGTGGTGGAATTCTTGTTATAAATTCTCAGCAGCCCTTTCACCTTTGGAAATTATAAGTAATAAATCAATTACAACCATTTAAAATCTTGTCATATATATATACATACATACATATGTGTATATATATATATATATTTTTCATTTTGTTGGGAAAGCACCTGCAATCAGCTTCATCTTCCACAAAGAAAGACTGTCTCAAAGCTTTACAGGAAGAGACTACAGCACTGGATACACTTAGTCGCAGACTCCAAATGGCATAACTTCAACAACTTTACGACCATAACCATTCTACTGAGTCTGTATTTCCAGAATTCTGCTCAAGAAGCACATGGGTTCATGAAACTGTGTTGGGGAAATAAAACACCTCTGCCAGCAGAAAGATGCTACCTTATCAATAGAAGAGAGAGAACACGCTTTATGAAGGATTAGCATATTTACATGTATATAAGGTAACACAAAAGTGACGACAAAACTATGAGGAACTCTCACTCATTGTTTATATAGCAAAGCTGAAGAAAGAATATTGACTTCTCTAAATCTGCTTGAGAAGCAAGAGGCTGCACCCTTTGAGTATCCCATAAATCTCCTGGAAGACTCCTGGCCTAATTCTGGAGGTACGTGTTTACATAGCTAGAGGTTATCTGGCCCACCTTAAAAACTTAAAACTGAACTTAATCCACAGAGATATGCATCTCCATTCTGAAAATTCCAGGAAGGACTCAAAGTCTCTAGATATCCAAGGAAACCTGCAAAGAACAGGGAGATAGGAGAAGGGCACTTTTCCCTATATAAACAAAATAATTTCCATACCCTTACAACTGTTAGCTCAAGATCTGGTGGAGCAAGTAATTACAGAGGCCTGGATGAGGGATGACTGTGGTGTATGTCTGGAATACTGCTGATGCTGTTCAGCTCTCTCGTCTAGATCTACAAAAAAGCTCTCTCTCTCTCCTCTTAATCTGTGCCCCGAGCCATAACCATTTACCGGACTTTGCTTTTGTGAACTAAAATGATTGGAAATATCTTATTGCCTCACAACATGCTCATTTGTATATCTGAATCACAGCTTTACCTTTTTCTGAAAATCATCTTTGAACATATCTATATAGAATTTCCTTTGATTGACAGTATGCTTTGGAGCTCCTACTTTAGTATCACCTGAAAGATCAAATGGTTTCACACAGAAAGTGTTTTAATCACAACATATAATTACAGGTGTCCTCTTTCTACCCTCTCTCCAGCCCTACTTGTAGACTTCCTGAGTCAGGAGTAAGAGGAAATTAAAAGTTCAGATGCAACTTCTGGCTAATTGGACCAACCCAATTGAAAATAGGCTGTTTCTGTACAGTATATAATGGTAAGTATGCTGTTCGACAGCTCGGTATATGCTGATGGAGAGACACCTCCAAGGTACATGAATTGAAAAAAGCAGGCTGCAGAATAGTGTGTAAATGTGACATTTCACTTAACTAGGAAGAGAACATTTATTTTCATATGTACGTGTCCATGCCTAAAGAAAATCCAGGAGCATACAGGTGAATTAGGAATAGGAGTAACATAGGGGAGACCCTGGTGAGAAGTGACATAAGGGAGTAGTGCTGAAAAGCGGACAGGTGGGGGGAGCACCCATTTAGTTACTGACCACGTGAAGGTTTTACCTTATCCAAGAAAAAACAAAACCGGGGGTGAGGGTGGGCTCATGGGGCTGGTGTGCAGGTGTCGCAGGGCCCCGGTTCCCGCGGCAGGTGCGGGGCGGAGAGGGCCGTGTCCTGGCAGGCTGCCAGCGCATGGAGAGCTCAGTGTCCAGGCGGGTCCGCGTCCCGTGGCCGCTGCCCCTTCATCCTCCAAGTCAGCAAAGGCCTTGGCCAGTCCTTGTACTTCGAACCTGAAGTCATGGTATTTACCATTGAGAAGCAGGTATCCTTTATTAATATTTTAAACAGGTTTTTCAGACTTTAATTTCGATCTTGTCACTCACTGTTCTTGACGTGAACGATGCATCACTGACTCCCCCAGACGCAGCCCCACTGTCTTGGATTCCCTGAGCATCGCCTACGTCCCCAGCACGCTTGATACACTTCTTTATTACATTATTATTCCACCCGTGTGGCCAATGTCACTCTCGCGGCTCTGGAACAAGAGGGAGAGCAGAGCAGGTTGGCAGCCCGCGGGGCAGTGCGAGGGCCTTGGGGCAGCAGGTGGCAGAGGGCGGGGAGGGTCCCGAGGAGGACGGGAGGTGCGCTAGGACCCGGGGCGGCCCGAGGCTCCGCCCACTCTCCCCCGCCCCCCACCGCCGCGCTGCGTCCACGAGACTGCAGAGCTCGAGCAGTGCGCGGCACGGGTGGCACCGGTACCCGGGGCTAGTGGGGACGGTTCCCCCGGCGCGGGCCGCCCGCTCCCGGTATCCTGCACGGCGTCAGCACGTCGCCCCAGGCGAGCAAAGCACGCTCCGAGCGCCCCTCCGGCCCCTCCCGAGAGGCAGTACCGCCCCCTCTGCGCTCCGGGACCCCACTCCTTTGTTCAAATACCCGAAGCTCCCAAACACTCTGCTCAGCAGAGGCCCGGTCCCTGGGTGTAAGGCAGACTGTAGGGCGTACCGGACCGGAAAGGAAAAACAAGCGCGTGGCCCGTACGGGGATCGAACCCGCGACCTTGGCGTTATTAGCACCACGCTCTAACCAACTGAGCTAACCGGCCACTCGGGCGCCTCTGCTTGACTTAAATCTTTTAAAGTCACACCCAGCCAAGTTCCACCGGCGTCTTACTGCGCGGAAGGTTAGGGAAAGGGAAAAGAGCCTCCCGCGCTCCCGCACCCGCAATCCTTGGCGTCCGGGTCTGGAGCCGAAGTGATGCTGGCGGGACGCGAGGTGGAGCCCGAGCGCGGGGCCGGCGTCGGCGGGGGCGGGGACCGTGGGAGCGTCGGAGCCCTCCCGCCCCAGGGCACTGAGACACCCCGCAGCGGCCACCGGAGAGGCGGGACCAGGGCGCGTCCGGCGTGGGGGCCGTATCTTGTCTCGGTGGGACCCTGCAGCCCTGTCGGCTCTCTTCGGACTGACCACCCCCCAGCTGCACTTTATGCAAACGTGTATCTGAGTCACACTCGAAAGACACGTCTTCTCTTCTTTTTTTCTGTTGGAGAAAAAAGAGCTCTATCGACGAGGCTGATCGACTATTTATGTATTTGTTTTGCAGTATGCAATTTATAAATTCGGTTTTGAATTTAAAAATAAGAGCTAAAGGATCATATTTCTTATCTTGAGCACATTTCTCTGAGCCAGCGTCCTCTGTAGGAACGAGCGCTTATCTGCATTTGCTTGGTCCTCTAGGAAAGATTCAGCGGAAGGTGAATTGAAAACCAGATTTTTTTTCTCTCTCTCTTTCTCTGGCGTCCCTTTTCTCTTTGTGCTTTACTGCCTCTCCTTGGTTTTCCAAACCCTTTTGAAGGGCCGGAGAGTCAGCTGTTTGGGCTCCTGGGCATCCTCTTTGCTCTCCAGGCTTCCCTCGGCTACTTTTCTTGTCTGGGAGATCTCTCTCCTTCCAGAGAGCCTTAGAGAGATTTCTCTCGGCTCTCAGGCCTGGTTCCTGGAAGTATACTATAGAGAGCCTTGGATTGGTTTGCCCTGAGCTGTCCTGCAGGTTCTCTGACTTTAGAAGGCTTTGCCCTTTGCCCTTGGGGGTGCCTCCAAGGGTATTTCCACTTTCTGGCCTTTTCTCTCAGCCCCTTTTTGCTTACTCTCCCCAGCCATAGTGGTTTGGGCTGCATGGAATTCTCAGCTTGGGTCAAGCAGGCCTACTGACAAACCTTAAAGATCCCTTAGAGTTTCTTCTAGTGTTTCCTAATCGGGTCTTTGGGTCTTTGGGTTTGTCTTCCTTTGCCCCTCTGTCCATCTGCCAGGGATAAAGGCAATCAGAGGCCTCTTTTCTTCTATGAAGGCCTCTTTGTGGAATTCAGTTTCCTTACATTCTTGTTTTGGTTTGGTTTGGGTTTTGTTGTTGTTGTTGTTGTTTTTTTAATTGGAGTTCGGTTTGCCAACATATAGTATGTGCTCATCCTGTCAATTGCCCCCCTTAGTGCCTGTCATCCAGTCACCCCATCCCCCTGCCCACTTTCTCTTCCATTACCCCTTGTTCGTATCCCAGAGTTAGGAGTCTGTAATGTTTTGTCACCCTCTCTAATTTTTCTCACTCATTTTCTCTTTCCCCTATAATCCCTTTCACTTTTTTTTATATTCTCCCACGGAGAAGGACAATCCTTACATTCTTTTGTATCCTCGACTCCCTGATGGGTTCAGAAACCTGATATTTCCAAGTTTTTGGCCTTTCTTTCATTAGTAGGTTGAGAGAGACAAGCTGTTGCAACTTGTACAACCCAACCAAATGTTTCCAGATTTCTGTGTCAAAACTGCTTTCCTCATCCTTGAAACTTGTTCCTTTAAAATATATATGGTAACAGCCTGCTTTCAATAAAGAAATTAACCATTTGTGGGCCTACTTTGTGCGAGGTGATTTGCATGTTGTCTCATGTAAACTTTCCATCACACATCTTTTATTCAATTGATATTAAGAGATAGCCATGATTGTCCTATTGAAGTTGGGAAAAATGAGAAATATTATATACATGTTGCCATGGAAACTTTCAGAAGTGAAATGGCTGGCCACTTACAGTTGCATTGCCAGGCTTTATTTAGACTTCTGGGGGAGCTTGCTGGCCACCGCAGGAGCAAAAGAATGTCATTAGAGTTTAGGATACATTTCAGAAAGTTACCATAATGCTGTTCACTGATTTGACAAATGTTTATGGGCATTCTGCTCTGGCCCAGTCTAGTCTTCACCATGGCAGCCCATAATGGCCCAGAGCCACACATGGTCCCCCCCTTACCACCTCCCAGAGCTTAAAATCCGGTAGCACCCATAGCTTCTAAGTGGTTGTCTTCTAAGTAGGCATGATCTTCTCCACATAGGCAATATCTTCATTTTACCTTAAGAAGGATCTTCTCTTGTTCTTCACATCTTATACTGATGTATTTTCTGACAAATGATCAGGACAGATTAGCTACACTGTCCAGGAAAGCAATTAAACTATTTGCCATGGAAAACATCTCTATTTGGGCTTCATGGCACATCCACTTAAACAGAATATCCTGTGTTAGAAACCTTCTCCCTTTCTTTCTGTAATTTTGGAGAGTATTGTCACCAGCAATGTTGAAGACAGCTTAACAGAGCATGCTGTGTGTTGTTTAGAAGTTAAATGACAGAGAAAATCATGAACCTTGATGTCAGCTAGGAAGTTAGGGTTCTGAGTTCAGGAGTTGACCGTGTGGCCTTCTGTAGAGAAATGCTAATGTGAAGAATTGGTCTATGTAAAAGTTCCTCTGGAAAATCACTCCCAGTGGGGCCTCAAGAGAATATTTAAATTCTGTCTTGGAAACTGTGGAGTGCAGAATTTTCATTCTGTAACCACCAACAAATTGTAGAGAGCAGTGAAGTCTGAATGGGATGTAGGATTTGGTACTTGGGCTCAGTATGTATTTGCCATATAGAACAAGTGATCAAATTTCACTAGTCTCCATGCATTATTATTCTACTTCTTCTGGTTTCCTCTTATCACCATCAGAGCATCCACTGTAGCTACAGGAAGTTGCTGTTCAACCAAATTTTGAAAATGAAAACAATGAATAGCCAATCTCTTCTTTCAGTCGCAAGGAAATAGGACATGCATTCAAAGGAACATAATAAAAAAATAAGAAAAGCAAACAAATCTGGTATAATTTATATAAATTGTTCCCATGAGGATTCTTTCCCATGGACTAAACTCTCTAAAGCCACAGGAACAGGAAAAATTTAAGTCATTCTTAACAGAAGTTGAAAGTGTCATGCTACTTCTCATCACTTGTCCAAAGCTCATATAAAAATTAGGTAAAAGTATTTTGAGCAAAGAGTCAAATCTGTATCTGAAATTATCATTTCAGGACAGCAAATGAGTCATCATGTTCCACTTGTGTGTTGCTAGAAGTGGTACCTAGATATGAAAAATGTCATCAGTAACAATGTGCAATTCCCTAAACACTGTAAAGTGTAGTGGCTTTGAGCAAAGGAAGGGAAGAGAACTCACAGGTTGGTTATGAATGAAGAGAGGGCAGCACAGGTGCCACTTCAGCCCATTCTAGGGCAGAAGAATAAGAGAAAGGATTCATGAGAGGATATCAAAAATAAAGGTGGGACCAGATGTGACCTGGTTGTGAAAATTATGGCATATTAGGTTCTGGCTATTGTGAAAGCTTCACCCAGGAAGTAACCAGATGATATCTTGAAGGAACAGAGATCATTTGGCAACACCAAACAGACAAGCAGAAGGAAAAACAACAGAGAGCAAATGAAACAACAATATAAAAAATGTTTTGAGATCTGAAGGTATTAGAGAATACTTAAGTATTTTTAGAAAGATTTTATTTATTTATTCATGAAAGACAGAGAGAGAGAGAGAGAGAGAGAGAGAGAGAGAGAGAGAGAGAGGAGGGAGAGGCAGAGACACAGGCAGAGGGAGAAGCAGAACTCAATTCCGGGACTCCAGGAGCACGCCCTGGGCTGAAGGCAGGCGCTAAACTGCTGAGCCACCCAGGGATCCCTGCTTAAGTGTTTTTGATTAATTTTTTTAGTTTGAGATCATTATGGATTCATATACAGTTGTAAGAAATAATACAGAAAGATCCCTGGTACTCTTTACCATCTTCCACAAAGGTATGATCTTGTAAAACAAGATTACAACCAGCATACTGACATTCAAACAATCACAATCCAGAATATGTACAACAGCTTGAGAATTCCTCAAGTTCACCTTCTATGACCACAAACACTTCCCTGCTACCTGCATTAACCCCTAGTTAACCTTAACCCCTAGTGACCACTAATCTATCCACCATTTCTATAGTTTTACCATTTCAAGAATGTTATGTACATGGCATTATACAGTGTGTAACCTTTGGGAATTTTTTTTTCACTCCAAAATTCTCTGCAGATTTATCCAGATTCTTACAGATATCAATAGTTGATTCTCCTTTGTTGCTGAGCAGTATTCCATAGCAGGATGTTCAGCCATTCACTCCTTGAAAGACATCTGGATTTTTTTTCTAATCTTGGCTAGTATGAATAAAATTGGTACAAACATTCACACACAGTTGAAGGAGATGAAAAATAATTTTTCCCTTTACCCTTTTCAGTTCTTGGCTGAGACCCTCCCACCACCCATTATAAAAGATTAACAAAAGTAAAAGAAACAGAAGTTGAATAACAAGTTTAGTAACAGAAGTTTAAGAAGCTTAATAACAGTAAAAGAAAATGAAGTTTAGTAACAGACCCAGGAAAACTGTGTAACTACCATGTATACAGAAGATATACATATCGTTAAACTTGTTTCTTCTTCTCTTGCTAATTTGTCTTTTATTGCAGAGAAGTCTCTGCCAAGAATCTAGAAGGATGGAGGGAAAAATATTTTTCCTCCTCTACATAGTTATTTGTGTGAACGTAAGTCTTTATTTCTCTGGGATAATTGCCAAGGAGAGCAACTGTTGGTCCTGTGGTGATGTCATATTTAGTTTTTAAAGAAAATATAGAGTATTTCCAGAGTAGCTGTATTACATTCCCACCAGTAATTTATGAATGCATTAGTTTGCTAGGGCTGCTGTTGTTCTGTATTAAGTTCACAAATTCTTTCCTATGTCCCTTGCATTCTTCTACTGCTGAGCCCATGCTCTGAGATTTTTATTTGGTTATTGAATTTTTCAATTCTAAAATTTTCATTTTGTATTTCTTTACATTTTTCCTCTTTTCTGATTTTTTTTAACCAAGGCTATTTTTCATTTGTTTCAAGCATGTTCATAATTGTTCACTGAAGCATTTTTAAGATGCCTGCTTTAAAATCTCCACTAGATAACCGTAACATTCCTTTAACCTGGTTATTGGACTCTATTGAATGTCCTCTTTTATTCAATTTGAGATGTTTCCAGGTTTTGGTTTGGCAAGTGATTTTCAACTAAAATCTGGACATTGTGTGCTTTGTGTTAGGAGACTCTGGCTCTTATTGAAACCCTTGGTTTTAATTGGCTTTCTCTAACCGCAGGGGAAGTGAGAGAGCATGTGCTCAATACTGCAAGGTAGACAGCACAGAAGTCCAGGATCCCTCACTCAGCTCCCACTGACACCAAATGCAATAGGGAGCATTTTATTCCTGCTGGCAGCTGGTGAGAAATCTGGCTCCTGTGTGGTCTCTCTCCATCGGCCCAGAGACAGATGGAGGCAGGACCCAGTTACCACCCAGCAATGATGAAAATCCTGTTCTCCACTATCTCCTCTACCAGCAACCCAGTGGGGAGGGAGAGGAAGAGATACTGCTGGGTGGGAGTCCAAGTTCCTTCTTCCTGCTTGAACTTTGCTGCCCTGGGTAGCAGAGAGGCTACAGTTTTATATGGTGTATGGCTAGGGTTAGGGTTAGTTATTGTCTAGAAGTGTTTTGTAATGTTAGGCTGTCCATGTGATGGTCTTTTGGCTGGAGAGAGCAGCTTTTTTTAGGGTTTTCTGTATGCACTCACTGGCCATTCAGGACACATGGGGCAAAAATAGGGAGCCTGCCACCATGCCATTCCTCTGGTCCCAGGGTCCCTAGCCAGGCTCCTTCCTTTCTCCATCTTCTAGATTCTTCTTCTGTTTATTTTATGTATAATGTCCAAGGGTTTTAGTTGCACCTAGCAATGAAAGGATAGAGATAAGTACATCTTCTTCCCAGAAACTCTGGTAAGTTTTTGTATTATTATTTCTGTTAATAGACTACAATAAGACATGTATGGAATGTATATGCTATTTATAACAGAACACATTACTACACTACTATTTATTTTCATTATACATATATTATGTTTTTATTATCCTGAACTTGCTTATATTTGTTTGTATAGACCCTATGAAAGCAAACATGAGGTTTCTAGAGCAGAGATTGCATTATTATTACTTAACTGCAAAAACCCCTCAGTCTTTTCCTCCTCTCCACCAGTGTGTCTTAGACTTCCTAGGGCTTATGTCCCTTTGAGAATAGGAATATTCCATGGACCCCCTTCCCAAGCTGGGAAGGACAACCACTTCCAAGTGCCAGACCAGGCCATAAAGATAGCTGCCCCCACCCAACCCCACAGTCGCTGCTGCTCAGTGACAAGCACCCTTGACTGATAGCCATCTTGTGCTGCCAACAACACCCCTTATTTGCAGGGACAGACAGACCAATGCTACCTTTTAAATAATCTATTGGCTCAGAATACTACTGTAGAAACTGCAGGAGGTGCCACCTACTAACTCTTGAAGCATTAAATACTTCGAAATAATAACTGGTATGTTGGTCAGGTCTCTCCAGAGATGCAGAACCAATAGGATGTTTATATTCTAGAAAGAGATTCATTTTAAGGAGCCGGCTCACATGAGTGTGGCAGCTGAGTGAGTCCAAAATCTGATAGGGAATGATGGCAGACTGGAGACCAGGGAAGGGGTTATAACTGAAGTCCAAAGGCAGTCTGCTGGCACTAGGGAAGAACTGAAGAACTGACCTTGCAGATAAAAGCAGAAGGCAGAGTATGCCTGAGTGGCTCAGCGGTTGAGCACCTGCCTTTAGTCTGGGGCCTGATTCCAGAGTCTTTGGATCGATCCCCCACATCTGGCTCTCTTTGTGGAGTCTGCTTACGTCTTCCCTACTGCTTTCCCTAGTGAATAAATAAGCAATTTTATAAATATCTGAAGGGAGATGGTGTCAAAATTATCCTCTTGTCCCCTGGAGAGATCAGACCTTTTTTCTATTCAAGACTTCCTTCGATTCTCTGATCCTCGCTCACACTATGGAGGGCAAATCTGCTTTTACTCTAAGTCCACCCACTTAAATGTAAATCCCATCTACAAACATCCTCGCAGAAACAACCAGAATAATGTTTGACCACATACCCAGGCACCGGACCCGTTCAGGTTGAAACATAAAATTAACCATGGCAATGGGAAATATCTCTAGACTACCAAACGCATTCTAAGCAAGGCCAAGACAGAGATGTGTGTCTTTGCGGAAGTGTTTCTCCTTGAATGAAATGCAGCGTGTCCCCCCCCCCCTTCTCAGTAACTGTGTGTGTGTGTGTGTGTGTGTGTGTGTGTGTGTACATAGTTTCTTATCCTCCAGGTCCTATGAAAGGTAACAACTTACTGGATACACCGCAGCACCTGCTCTCCCAGCGGCGCTGGGGTCGGCGGATTGGTGCGCAAATATTTGCCTGCCACGAAACGGAGGGGGGTCGGCGGCTGGTGTCCCTCTGGACTGCGGGTAGCTAGCTGCAGGCCCCGGCCTCGAGGGGGGCCGGAGCGGAGGGCCGCTCCCCTGCTCCCTGCCCACCCCCACCCACTACTTCCCCAACCCCCACCCCCTTACCACCCCGTAGAACCCCGTCACCTTCCCCGCGCCCCATCCCCACCCTCACCGACCCCCACTGTCCCAACCCCTCCACGCCCCCATGCCCATCCCTACCCCCCTCACCAGGCTCACTGGCCCCGGGACCCACAGAGAGGAGCAGAGGGGTACAGAGAGGTGTTGCAGTACGTGTCTCTCAGGAAAACTGCTTTCTAACAAAGTAAGGGCGACGAGGCGACGTTTTCGTTGTCTGTGCATATAAGGAAATCGAAATCTCTGAAATCAAGTGCATTCGAGGGAGGGAAAAGGAAAGCTGCTGTTCCCGCCCGGCTTCGAACCGGGGACCTTTCGCGTGTGAGGCGAACGTGATAACCCCTACACTACGGAAACGCCTGGAGGAAAGCTCATACACTGGTGCTTGTGACCAGATAAAATTAAGGAGTTTGGTTTTGCCCTTTGGACATGGGTTTATTGACTACAAAGTCCGCCTTGGAAACACTCATTGTTGAGCGTTTCCCTCCCTTTTTCTTGTTTATGAAGAAAGAAAATCCTAGCAACCAAGTAAAAGTTTTGCCCAAGGCCCCAATGCCTGCACAAACTTCAGGCATAATAAACCTAGGCAGCATCCTGGAGAATTGGGAGCTTTTAAGTAATAATGGAAGTTTTTACGTTGTAAAAAAAAAAAAAAAGTTCCTAGTTGTATTGAGATATAGTTGACAGACAGCAGTGTATAAATTTAAGGAGTACAGCATAATGACTGGACTCACACAAGTGGCCAAATGATGACCACAACTGGAGAATTTGATTTCAGGATCTCCCTCATGCTGTCTACACCATTTCTGTGCTTGTGCAATGGGGCCTATTACTTATCTCATGGTGACAGAAAATGATTCTTTGGGAACCAGAATTGAGAGGCTAGAGCTCAGGAGATGGTCAGAAGCCACCAATGCTTTCTACCACAGCCTATCCCTTTGCAGATACTTGATTAGAAGTGGTCATGTGGCTCCATCTCACTACCTGGCTTCTGCTCCATAAGGGAGCAGTTGAAATGTTTTGAGAACATCACTGGCACAGAATGTGAATGCAAAAAGTCTTTGTCGTCAAGGAACTCACAGTCTAGTAATAAGTCTTTCTTATAGAATCATGATATTTTTGTTCTTCTGCTCTATTGCCTGAACTTACTGCTGGTACAAATAAGAGTCAAGACAAAATTATGTCACCTCAGTCTTGGATCTCATGCTCTATCATAATTGAGCTAGACACATGATATTAAAGCAAAAAATTAATATACGGTATAATCCAACTAAACTGTCAATATTTGGCAACAAAATGTAATGCCACAGTAGCTCTTGATGAGACTCAGACTGAGAACAAGTCTTTCTAAATTTATTGTTAAAAAGTGAACTGACTCAAATAAAAATAAAATGACTCCTGTAAAAAACAAATTCCTATCTTGGGGAACAGGTAAGGATAGAATTTAGTGATAGGTAGATCTGTATTTTAGTCAGAGATTTTGCTTAAAGTTAGAAATATTGCAGACTTTATTTTCTCGAATGAAATGAGCTTAGAAGGGGAAAACTATCATGTCTCTCAACCATATTTAGGGAAATCGTTCTACACTACCAGATTACAACCCCCCAGTGCTAACTAGTAGAAACAGCCCTTCTAGCCCAACCTTAAGAGGTTAGTGCCCTCTTGTCTGGGATATTTGTAATGGCCTCATTTAGGTACTTGTCTTGCTAACCTCAGCTGATATTCTCTAGGATCTATCAATCACTACCACCTCTCTCCTTTTTTGAGACTCCAGAGAGTCAAGTACAAAGTATGACTGAGGAGGAGATGTGATACACATCAAAGTAACTGCATGATTTTCCCAATTTATACTCACAGAAAACTGACAGGTTTGAATGGGAATGGATCTGAAGTGGATAGGATCAAGGGGGCAGGAATATAAAGTTGCATCAGACCAAGCTCAATGATATAGTTTTACTTGTCAGAAGGTACCCAACTCAATGGTTTAACTCAAGGACCTAGAAACAGCTCTAAATTTATATTAATTAAAAAACATAATTTATAGGGATGCCTGGGTGGCTCAGCGATTGAGCATCTGCCTTTGACTCAGGGCATGATCCCGGAGTCCCCAGATTGAGTCCCATATCTGGATCCCCTCAGGGAACCTTCTTCTCCCTGCTTCTCCCTCTGCCTGTTTCTTGCCTCTCTCTGTGTGTCTCTCATGAATAGATGAATAAAAATCTTAAATATATAATATATATAAATATAATTAATAAATGATTAACATATGGACCAAAGTTAAGGTGAACCAACAAAATGAAATTGAAACATCATTATTTTCTGAGTGTATGCAGAGCAAACTAAAGGCATTAAGGAGATTGCAATTCTAGAATAAATTTATCATGAGCTTCTCCAGAGGAACTAACTTTCACCAAAGTTGAGAGAAATAAATCTATGAGGAGAGCCTCAGGATCCTTAAGCTGCTCAACATGACTTTTCCTCATAGGCCAGGAATTACAGTAGGACCTGCTACTCCTGAACTGCAATCCCTAAACATAATGGAGATGACTGGATCACAGGATGATAGGATCACAAGGTGAATTACCAAAGATCAGATGGTGTTGTTATAAACTCAGAACCCGTATGTTTAAGCCCTTGCCCCTGATGTGACTCTATTGGGAACTAGAACTTTCAGGAGGTAAATACGGTTAAACGAGGTCATAAAGGTGGGGCCCTCATGCAACTGGAGTGGTGTCTTTATATGAAGACAAAGACATACCAGAAATCTCTCTCCAAGTATGTACAGAGGAAAGGCCATGTGGGGACAATGAGAAGAGAGCCATCTACAAGCCAGAAAGAGAGGTCTCATCAGAAACCAACCTTGCTGGCACTTTGATCTTGGGCTTGATTTGTATGAGCTCCCAGACTGGAGCCAGTTTTGAATGTAGAAAACTCCAGTTTCCCTTGAGAAAGACCACAGACACATTGCCAAAAATGTATACTGTTCTTCCTCCCCCTAGCCTTTTCTAAAAGGATCTATATCCTTTTACCAACATGACTGCTCATTAGGAAAAAAGAAATAGAATTTTCTGGGATTACTAGGAGATGACTCAATGCTGGCATTAATTCCTAGAGGTACAAAGCATCACTGCTGTCCACCAAGAAGGTAAGTTCTCAATGCTGTTTGCTTCTGGTCCATTTCACTGTGGGTACAGTGAGTAGGTCCCTACGTCCACCCTGAGACTAACTCCAGACAATATCTTTAATATTGTTTCTTTTTTTTTTTGAGATTTTATTTATTTAGGGGCACCTGGGCGGTTCAGTACATTAAGCAATAGACTCTTGATTTCAGCTGGGGCCATGGTCTCAGGGTTGTAAGATCGAGTCCCACATCCCACTCTGTACTCGGTGGGGAGTCTGCTTGAGATTTTCTTTCCCTCCCCCTCTGCCCCTCCTCTAAAATAAATAAATAAAATCTTTTTTATAAAGAGAGAGAGATAATATCTTTTTTTATAAAGAGAGAGAGAGAATGGGCATCTTATAAATTTTATAATCATTTTATAAAGAGAGAGAGAGAATGGGCTTAAATGACAAACATTGACCTTTCATGGTTCTGGGAAGTAGGAAGTCTCTCAGTGAAGAGAGAGAATGGGTATCTCTATCTCTGTTTATAAAAAATATTTTATTTATTTATTTTAGAGGAGGAGGGGCAGAGGGAGAGAGAGAATCCCGAACAGACTCCTCACTGAGCATTAAGCCAGATCCCAAAACCCTGGGATCATTACCTGAGTCAAAATCAAGAGTCAGACACTTAACCAGCTAAGCCACCCAGGCAGCCCTAATATCGTTTCTATGACTGATGGAATGAATGCTATTAGGCAGAAAAGGCCAAGTGGAAGCCACTAGAAATTCCTCTAACTGTGACTGTAGAAAACCCAAAGTGACACTGGTATTCTTGGAGGGACCACAGAGAGTAGTGCCAACATCAGGGACTGGAAAGATACAGGGGTGGGGATTCCATCCACACAGCTCCGTTCCACTTGCTTACTCAACTATAGAAGACAGATGGACTTACAGAGAATGACAGTGAGCAATTGCAAACTTAGTCAAGGGATCATTCCAATTGCATCTGCTGTTCCAGATGTTTCATCAGTGGAGAAAATTAACAAGTGCACTGTACCTAGTACACAGCTATTAATATGGCCGGTGCTATTTTCTCTGTACTTGATCATAAAACCTGTCAAAAGCAGTGAGCTTCTAGCTGGCTTATCTACCCTTCCTCAGGGGTATATCAATACTCTAGAAATCTCATGTTATAAATGAGTCACAGAGACCTTTACCATGTTACCATGTTCTAAAGTTGAAAGCGGACCATTGTTTTAAACACAGACATTTCAGGCAAATTTATATTATGCACACTGCTCACAAGGTGAATGGATCTGCCTTTCCAGAACTGGCTCAGTCTTGTAGGCTTCATTTGTGTCTCCATCCCTGTCCTAACTCATTCAGGCACCTATAACCAAGAAACCATAGACTGAATGGCTTAAATGACAAACATTAACCTCTCATGGTTCTGGGAGGTAGAAAGTCCAAGCTCAGGACACATGCAGATTCTGAGTCTGCTGAAAACCTGCTTCCTGGCTTTGTGGCTCATACAGGACAGACTTCTCACTGTGTCTCCATATGTAAGGATAGGGGAAAGAACTCTCCACAGTCTCCTTCATAAGCGCGTACTCCCATTCTTGAGGACTCCACCCTCATAACTTCATCACCTCCCAAAGGCCCTCCCTCCAAATACCATTATCATATTGGGGGTTAGGCTTCAAGATACCAATTTCAGAGGAACACAAGTAGTCTCTAGCAATCCCCAAAATATCCACTTCCTTTTCTTACTTCAAACTCTGTTTGTCCCCTGGATGGTGTCCCTTTAAACAAATGCCTTCTTTTTCTGTTTTTCTTTTTTTTTTTTTTTCTTTTTTTTTTTTCTGTAGGGACTCCTGAATTCTTTGGTGGGATAGAAGGACTAGGAGAAAAGCAAGATCCATCTAAGAACCATAGATGTTTCAAAGGAGCCTTTAATTTTTGGATAGGCTCAATAGTCTTCATCTCAAGATTACTTGAGTCTCCAAAGGGTTCTGTCAAAGGCCTGAGAATCAAACCAATGACACAGCCCCACAGCTAGCCTTGGGTTGGTCCCAGGTCTGTTGCACAGCTGTGGACTGGTTAAATGGCAAAACTAGGGTCGTGACTGGAGGATGTTACAGAGTTCCTCCACTCAGAGCTCTTTGCCCCTAAAGCCAAGAGAGGATTTCCTGTGAACACAATTCCTGGAAACTGGATGTTGTAAGAACTACATTTTGGCCGAGACAGAAGTTACTACTTTCTCTGCAACAACAAAACCCACAAAAACCCTGATTTTTGAAGTTGTACTCCTAGATCCAAAGGAGGAAGCTTAGGCTATTTAAATTCTTGGACAAAATAGTCCAAGACTACACTGTGGAGAGAGAACTTCTTCCGCTTCTCCCAGAACACCCTAGAGCAAATCCAGACTGCTCCCCCAACAAGCTTTGAAATCAGGGTGTGCATTCCAGGGGCTCCCTGACTCTGAACAGGGCAGGGTTAGATTGCCACTCCAGAACATTCTTGCCTTGTTGCCTCAGGCTTCTTGACTGACTCCAGACTGACTCCAAATTGCAATTCACTCCTCAGAGTCTTGCTGAGTTCCAGAAAGGAAGCTCTCCACTCACCATTCCAGAGAAGGCCTCTGGTAAAAACAATTCCTGTCCCCCACCTCCTCATGTATAGTGTTTCTTGAGCTTTTATTTATTTATTTTTTTTTTAGTAAGTCCATTCAGAGTCTAAAATGGCATGCTGTAGCTTTCTCCCTCCTGCTCCTGAATGATTCCATTTCTTCAGTCTCTAGCCTGTCAACTGATGATCCTTGCAAGATGCTTTGTAAAATGCATATAATCTAACACAAATATCCTTCCAATGGTAGCATTGTATGCAGATTGCTCTCGCCATTGCTTTTATTTTAAAATATATGTGTGTACACAATGATCTTTCTCATTTTATTTTGAATATGTATAGCACTCCATTGTGTAATTATGCCATAATTTATCTAATTAAATAATTTTGAATAACTAAGTTTTTCCCCGATCGTGTTTTTACCATTAATGCTGCAGAGAATAGACTTAAGCACAGGATAATCTCTCCTGTATTTGAAATATTGGTGGGTCCTGACAAATTGTCTTCCACAGCAGCAAAGCACAGTATATTCTGTTAGAGAGCACAACTGAATAGGATCCTGAGCACACTTACTACAACTCCCCACTGCATTCCCTGCCAGCTATGAAGTAAAACCAGGGCATCCGTGAAGACTGTAAAAAATGTTTGAAAATCAATGATTCTTGTGATACTGGAATATTGCCTTCTCTCAAAGAGGTGAGATGTTGCAGCCTGGGGCCTGGCAGAGTTGGGTCGAGTTGGAGGAAGCTGGAAAGCAGTGGAGAGGCCCGATGAGTGATTTCTTTTTGCATCTGCTGAAGATAGCTTTGCCAAATGAGCAGAAGCAGCCAGCATTGGTAAAGCTGAACTGTAAAATCAGGACCTGGTAAGAATGTGTATTTTAATGTATAAACAGCAACATTGTGCCAGGCTGTGATGGCCGAGTGGTTAAGGCGTTGGACTCGAAATCCAATGGGATCTCCCACGCAGGTTCAAGTCCTGCTCACAGCGTATGAGGCTGCTTTTTCTATCCAAACTATGAAATGAAATTCTCACCAACAGCTGTACTCTCAGCTTTTCATCTTATTCCATCAACTGCAAAGTAGGAAGGCAGCTCCCTATCCAGAGGTCTGTGTTGATCCCCCATGCCTTTTCTCAAGCACCACTCTGGGTATTTTGGCACAGGTATCCTTCTCCAAGCCAGGCATCTACAAATCCCTGCCCCTGTGCACAGGTAGCACTTCCTTAGTCCCCAGAGCCCGCCAATTCCTCCTTCAGAATAGCTGCTGGTTTCATATTGAGATTATGAAGTCCAGAGGCAGACCACAGGGGAAAGAGAACCAGGAAATTTTGTTTTAAAAACTCTTCAATAAAATTCCCCATGCTGAAAATAGCAATGTAGGTAAGCTTCCTTAAAGAGTTCTCTGATATCTAAGAAAAGAAAAAGGAAAGGCAAGCAAACAAACCTAAAACAGACTGGTAGGAAACATAAAGGTCTAGGATCCTGAGGAGCCATGAGTGTGTGCATGTGCCAGGTGCTCTTTAAAACATCATACAGAAATGAGAAAGTCAAAGCAAAGAGAAAATAACAATTTGGCCAAGGCAGTAATTCTACTGGGGCAGGAGTCAGGATAAAGACTGCATGCACCTTGCTGCCCAGAACCAAAGCGCCTGTGCTTCTCCTTCTCAAAAGAGAGGACCGCCCTCACTTACAGATGCTTTTGTATTTCCAAGTGTCTATTCTACCTGTATTTGAGCACTTCAATATATGTAGCCGATTTATGTAATGATGACTGGTATTCCTTAATTTTGTAAGTATAAATCCAAACTTCTAAGTTCCTGTGTGAATTTGAGTCTTAAAATGCTTACTGTTTTTGAATGCTTGCCACCACTTGGCCTAATTTGGGAAGGTGAGGGTTTCTGAATGTCTGTTTTGCTGCATAGAGTCTGAAATTATCTCCTCTTGCAAGAGTTATGGCTCTTTGGAGAGTGAGGTGGAAAACATATGCCTCATAACTCAGTAATGTATTTTATTCCACTTTCTTTGTCATTGTATCAAATTTTTAAATGATATGGATCACTAATAATTGATCCACACATAGCCTCAGTATGAAGTACATAAGAAAAATAAGATTGCTGATGGACCAATGAACCCATTGTATAAACTACTGAAGTAGACAAGTAGAAACAATAGAAACAAGCATGCACATAATGAAAAAAAATGCAAAGGACATTCTGTCACATACGTGATGTTTCAAGTCAGAAAATCCTTTCATAAATGTAACTTATGGGAGCTAACCACAAAGACAATCAATCTGCTTTAGGGGAATCCACAGGTCTTATTCAACTCACTTCTGCCTGCATCACAAAGCAACTGTATTCTCAACAATTCTAATGAATAATGGATAATCAACACTTTCAAAGCAAGGGGGCCAAAGCAAGGGGGTCAGTGGCACAATGGATAACATATCCGCCTATGGGTCAGAAGATTCTAGGTTTGACTCCTGGCTGGTTTGGGCTTCCTTTTTTCCTCTTAAAATGTCTTTCTGTGTTTCTTCAAGTTGGTAAGGGAAACAAATTCTCAAAAGTCCTTTGGAAAATAATTCATCTGACTTTGTATGGTACTGCCACACATGCTACCTTGGCTCCCCCTTAAGTCTGAATGAGTGGCTCAAATTGTCTCTCTTCAGCAATGTCGTTTTCATCTCGTTCTCTTTACCAAACTGAGAGAGTTAACCGGAAGATCTTTGAAAGGACAACTTAAAGAATCAAATGAGGAGTATTATTTGGCCATAAAAAGGAATGAGGTTCTGAATCATGCTACAACATGGATGAACCTTGAAGGGATGTGCTGAGTGAAAGAAGCCAGACGCAAAATGCCTTATTATATGATTCTCTTTATATGAAACTTCCAGAATAGGCACATCCACTGAGATAGTAGCTGCCAGGAGCTGGGAAAGGTGGAACAATACCTTGGAAAGGTGGAACAATTTGCTTGGATGATGGAAATGTTTTGCAGTTAGGTAAAGGTAATTACATACCTCTGAATCCACTAAAATCCACTGAATTGTACATTTTATGTGAATTTTATGGTATGTGAATTATATCTTGATATTTAAAAATCAAAGAAGCACCAAAACAACAACAACAACAACAACAACAACAACAACAACAACAACAACCACCCACTACAAACAGTATTTTCTTCACTAAGTTTTCCCCCATTCTGCAGGGCTCTCCTTCTTCGGACTCACTTTGCACACTTTCCGTCCCTGAGCATCAGTCCCTCAGGAAAGAGAAGGGACCCCCACTGGAGAAATGTTGAGCCAAGAAAGAGGTGGCTGTGGACAAACGAAATCAGAGCTTCACTTGGACCCCCCATTTGGTGATCTCCGCAGAGATAGATGCACTTTAACACCCCCCCCTCCCCGAAAGCCACTCACCCTCCTCTTCCCTGTCCCGCCCCTCGTTGTCACCCACAGCGCCTCCGCCTCACCGCCATCCCCAGACCAACGCTGGGGACTGTTTAGGGTTTGTCAAGGATCCCAGACAGAAAAGGGACCAGCAAGAGGGCGAGGGTGTTAGGGAGACAAGGGGTCGGCAGCCTGGAGCCGGGTCTTTCCAACAGGAGGGTGCCCTTTGCAGGTTTGCAGGTGCTCTTGCGCGCGCCCCTGGGGCAGCGGGGGTGGGGCGGGTGTTGAGAAGCAAATCCACCTGAAAGGGGTGTGGGTGACACAGACAAGCAAAAGAGACCTTCATCTGTGGATACACACGTATGGATCTTACAACGTGTGTTGGCGCCGGACAGCGTGCGTTGCAAGGGGGGGGGCCGCGGATAAAAAAAAATGAGCCTGCCACGCGTCCAGACCCAGTTTGATGCACGGCCTGTTGGGCTGAAAGCAAATTAAAAGATGGAGAAGGACAGAAGAATCGTCCAAAGGATTTGGAGCTTCCCAAAATAAATGCTTCCCAAGTTTTAGCGCGCAGGAAGATCACTGGGAGGGAGGAAGAAACACAATTTTCTGGGCCTCACTCCTAGAGATTCCACATTAGTTCGTAGGACTCAACCCGTGAATTTTTAGCCAAGAGATGCTGGCGCGAGTATTCCGCAGACCACACTTTAAGGGGTACTGGACTAGTTAGTGCGTTGTGTTTTATTACCCGCTGTTGCAGCTAACGCCAACTGAGAGCTCTCAAGATAGAATGAAAAAAAAAAAAAAAAAAAAAACAGAGCGTCTATATGGAGATGAAAATTAGTACCTCAGCATTATTCCACCAGGCTTTAACCAAGGTAATTAATTTTTTCCCAGGTAATTTAAGATAACCGATCGTTTCTACTCTCAAGATTTTTGTTCTAAACATGTAAATTTCATGGAATACTTTTTTTTTCTTTTGGGGTGGTGGCTTGTCATAGAAAGAAATCTATTTCCACCTCCCTTTCAAACAAACAAAGATCTTTGATATAATAATCACACTCTTGGACCTAAAGGAGAAAACTTGTGGACTTCTTTCTTTATTTTTTAAAACAAAAAATAAATTAAAATACTCCCTTTTCAAAAAGCTGTCTAAAAGGATGAATTTGTGGCTGAGAGGTGTATTAGGAAAAAAAGCTTTTTTTTTTTTTTTTTCCTCCTGTATGTCTCCTTTACTACTTACACAGGACACTTTACACTTCTGGTCACCAAATGAGTGAGGATTTTCTTTCTACCAAGCAATTTTTCAACACCAGCTGGATGTCTTGGATTTAACTCAATTTTGGGACTACCTATCACACCAGATCCCACTGGTTAAGGGTTCAGTTTCAGGAGACTTCATTCACTTCAGATGCCCCAATTCCTGCCTGACCAGAAGCTCAGGCATTGAGGGTGGAGCTCTTAAAGGGGAAATTAACTTTGGGTTGATTTGGCTGGCCATTTGGTTGGGAAAATCTTCCCTGTCAGCATCAACAAGCAGACTGGGCAGATTTTCAGAAACAAATCTTCCAGCTCCCTGTGGGATATTATAGTCCTGACTATGAATGGAGCCAAGATAAGATAGGATAGTTTGTAGAATGTATATACCTCTCAAATTTGTTAGTGTATTCCGGGCAGGTGAGCTTCTGTCTTACTCACTTAATGAAATCATCCTCCAAATATTCTGCCACAGTTTGGAGGGGTGATCTCCCCTGGGGATCTTGAAATTGAGGGAGAGGGTCTACAGCTGTAAACTCCTGAAAAGTGAGATTCAAGTGTATTCTACTCTTAGCTTTACTTTCACTGTCCATGTATAAATACCTACAGCCACCAATTTTAATTTTTTTTAATTTAGGGGTTGGTTTCCACAAGATAAGTTACATTTTTATTTAGCTTTCCCCCATTCTGGCTTACAACAAACCTCCTTGTGTGTCATGCCATTTGGTTTTCAAAATTTTGGTGCTGCTCTTTACTTTCCTATTATCATCTTTGAGCATTTATGCCTTCAAAACACCCCTTTCTTTCCTTCTTGGATTTTTGGATAGAAAGGCATCAAATGCCCATCTTTAATATGCCATCATTATGACTAGATCTATTTCTGACTACTGTGATTTCTCATCATACTGGACACTCAGAAGATCAGTAAGATAATATCCTAGGCAATGAGTAGTATGACATCATTTATGTTCAGATTACAGTCCTATAGGACTCTAGCTTCCAGCTAACATGAAGAAAGCTGGAAAGGGTGTTGCTCCTAATCTAACAACCAAAAATCTAGGTATTTTTTAAAAATCATCTTTTGTGAACCAATGAAACCTGGGGTATCAGAGCAACCACGTAGTTTGACATCTAAGGAAAACCAGTGCTTCCAAATAGAAATGGGACATAAACCCTGGCTCACCCAAAAGCAATGGGTGAAAATGTGGCCTCCATGCAAGAGGGTGAGGAAAGTCCCCCTAAAATTCATCATTTTGTAATGAATTGCTGAAGTCCAGGTGTGGGCCAGCAGGGGCGTATTCAAGTGGGGTCTGCACACACTTCACTGAGCATTCACAAGAAAGGCTGGGGCAAGAGAAGAGAGCAGAGGAAGCCTCCTTCAGGAGTCCAGACCTGCCAGAGGAAGCGTCAGCCCCCAAATAACAAAGTCTTCAACGCTGAGGGAGAAACAGCAAATACTGTCAGAAACTGAAGAATAAAAGAATAAAAATCTCTACCCTGGGGGGGAGTGTCAGAAAGCCATATTGGGCCCAGAATAGTAGAGAATGCCAATCCCCATGGGGCAGAGCAGGCTGCCTGAGAAAGCCCTACCTCAGAGACCCAGGGCCACAGGATCTAACAAGTCTGGGCTGAACTGGAAGAGGAAGTCTTGCACAACCTGCCAGACTAGCAAGGACTAGGCATCCAGAAACAGAAGTGTAGTGCTGAGGGAAGGCAAGAAATCCAAAGGGAGAAACCCTCTCTGAAACTCAAACAGAGATGGCTGAAGCTGAAGGTAGAGTAAAAACACCGAGAAAGCACTCCAAAAAAATTCAACCATACCCTACACCCAAAGTCCCACCAAAAGAATTTGAAGCCGGTTGTGCCCTGAAGGAAATCAGAGCAGTGATGGGAGACACAAGCAGATCTCAACTTCTGCTTAAATTGATATAGCCTCACACATTAATAGCCTAGTAAAAGGGACATAGCCATCTGCAGCCTAAATACTATTTGCCTCACTGGCTACCGTCCTGACACTATGTCCGGCAGCTAATGAAAAATTATAAGACACTCATAAAAGCAAGAAGAAACCATGCAATGTCAAGAGAAAAAGCAATCAACAAAGTGAGACTCAGATTTGTCCCATATAGTGGAACTGTCAGAAAGTGAATTTCAAAAAAAAATTAAAAAAAAAAAATAAAAAAAAAAAGAAAGTGAATTTCAAATATCCATGATGATTATGTTAAAGGCACTAGTGGAAAAAGATGGAGCACATACATCAGCAGATGAGAAATTTCAGTAGATTGTTAGAAACTCAAAGTCAAATGGATATGCTAAATTAAAAATAAAAGTACACATGGTAACAGAGATGTAGAATGCCTTTAATGACTTACCAGTAGACTCCATAGATCTGAGGGGAAATTGAAGGAGGGTCAATAGAATCTACCCAAACTGAAATACCAAGAAAAAAAATCATTGAAGAGTTATTGATTAATGTCAAGTGGTCTAATATATTTATAACTGAAATCCCAGAAGGCAAAGAAAGAGATAAAAGAACAGGAAAAACAATATTTGAAGATATAATGACTGAGTACATTCCCCAAATAATGAAATACATCAAACCACAGCTCCAAGATCAGAGAACCTTAAGTATTTTATACAGGAGGGTTGTGGGGGGGGGGACCCTATTTACCTCATATTCAAACTGCTGAAAACAAGTAGAAAAGACAGAATAATGAAGGTAGTGAAAGAACAAAATATGTATTATATATAGTTGAAAAAAGTAAAAGTTATGGCAGATGTCTTGCCAGAAATTACGTTCACCAAAAGAGAGTGAAACTTCCAAGTGGTGAGAGACCAAACATAATAATAATTTTTTAAAGCCCCAAAATTGTTAACCCTGAATTCTTTATCAAACCAAAAATATTTTTCCAAAATGAAGAAGATATAGATATCTCCAGACAAACAAAATCAGAAGACTGTATTACTAGCAGGTCTGTGCCACAGGAAATGTCAGAAGAAGGAATTCAGGAAGAAGGAACACGAGGCCAGAGAGTTACAAGGACTGAATATCCACAGAAATGGTTACAGTGCAGATATATAGAAGGAATATTTTCCCCAATTTTAATTACTTTCAGTAAGATTGACTGCATAGTAAAAGTAATGACATGCTGTCCAGTATAAATGAAAGCAAATGTCTGATGACAATAACCCAAAACAGAGGAGAGAGTAGCCTGCTATTGCAAGTTGCTCACACCACACAAGAAGCAGCATAATGTGATTTGAAAGTAGACCTGGACTAATTGGAGGTGTGTATCGGGAAACCAATCCAGATGGTTTTAAAAGACATGAAAAACGAGGCAATAGTGAAGATAAAATGAAACCATGTAAAATGCTCATAAATTTCAAAGACAGGAAGAAAGATAAAGGAAAGGAACACCTAAAAACAAGCTAAAAAAGACAGTGGACTTTTATTAATTTTTTATTCTTTTTAAATATTTTATTTATTTAAGAGAAAGAAATGAGTGAGAGAGAGACCAGGAGCAGGAGAAGCAGAAGACTTCTTCCCTGAGCAGGGAGCCCAGCCCAGCAAATATCTCCATCCCAGGAACTTGGGATCATGACCTGAGCCAAAAGCAGATGCTTAACCAACCATCCAGGAGCCCCAAGATGGTAGACCTTACCAATATGTCCGTGATGACATGACATGTAGATTACCTGAATGTACCAATAATAGAGTTTGTCAAGTTGGACAATAAAAGCCCAGACCCAGCTGCAGAGCTGGACCAAGTCCCAAGGGATCTTTAATCTCACATAATGCACACATACTGGGAGTAGGGTTCTAACCTACATGGGCACATGTCCATTGGACCTTAAGTCCAAGGTCTTAACCATTTGGCCATCCCGGTGGTACACTCAAATGTTCATGTCAAAATTACTGAATCAAAATTAATTAGCATTGCTAGTCCCTGGAAGGTTATGAATACACCAGGGAAATCTGTGACCAGGCTTTAATGTATAGAGAGGAAACAAGTCCTTAGAATGCTTTTTGAGGGAAAAAACAAACAACAACAACAAAAAAAAACAACTAACAAAACATTTATTTTCAACAAATATTCTAATCATCACTTTGTACATTACATTATGGTGGTGTTGGGGAAAGACTGAAGCATCCCTGATCTCGTGGACTTGCATTAAAATGAAAAATATTATGACAGAAAAGGCACAGCTACGGGAATACTCACATTGTCAGATTCAACTCACTTTGTCACCACTTTTATGCTCAAGAAAAGACCTTTGTTTTAGTGGACTTGTAAAGAAAACCAAAAAGGAAAGGGAGTAGCGTTAAGAGGTGGAGAGAATGCAGCCCATGAACTATGTCTCATAGCTCTACAAAGGTGGTGTCTACAATTTTCATCACTCATCAGGGAACAGTTTTGCCTGCTGAATCTTAGCCCATTCCAAACCCATTGAATCTGATTGTCCAAGTGAGGGCTTTGAGTCTGGAACCAGAGAACAGTTAATATTGAGACAAATTACCCTTAAAGTAAGTTTAGAAAGCCCTACTGCACACATATAGAGTTTGGAATTTAATATGTGATGTTGGTTTTAATAAGGAAGTATTGTAACCAAGGGTTCTAACTATCCACTAATGAAATCTCTTTCTTAAGTACCTACTATGTGCTAGGCATTGAGGTAGGTGCACACCATCTACTAAGTCAGTAAGACACCGCCAGACACTTCAGTCACTGGACTGTTTAAGAATTCATGAAAGCAGGTACCAGATGGGCATTTGGGGGGTTGTATTGAAAGTCTGTGAGGGCTTCTGGACTCAGAGATGAAATTAATCCTGATGTAGACTTAGAAAAGAATCGATATATAAACATCATAAAACACCTATTGAGAGCCTCCAAAGTAAGTAAATAAATACCTCTCTGCCATTTTGATGACCTGGAGAAAGAACTGCAATATGAGAAGATTGTGTCAGCTGTACCACACAAGCACAAAAGGTCCAAGGACCAGTCTCCTCAGACTCAAAACCATTGAGGCAGAAGGAGCCCAGCCATTCCTGGCAATTCACAGAGCTACGTTCAAAAACATGTCTTCTCTTGCCTGATAAAGATATGAGAAAGGAAAGTGTCATTCATTTCATTAGTCCATCCAGCTCAGAACTCTGTCTCTGGCTTTGCAGATATTCTGTGCTAGTGAGCAAAGGGATGGCCTGAGAGATTCTTGCCTTTACGTATTGAGGGAAATCCAGGCTTGAGTCAGGGCCTGGGTCAGAGCTGATTTGAAGGGAGGGAGCAGCAGGTACAAAAAAGCATGTATCATAGAAAAGAGTTCCCATACATTGACATACAGGAGTGCTTATATGATTCTATCACTGATTCTTTTTATTGTCATTTTTTTAAATTGACGTATAGTTGACATATAGCCTTATTTAGCTTCAGGTGTAAAATGTAATGATTCAATATCTGTATACATTGCAAAATGATCACCACAATAAGTCTAGTTACCATCCATCACCACGTAGTTAAATTTTTTTGTTGTGATGAGGACTTTTAAGACTGACTTTCTTAACAACTTTCAAAAATGCAGTACAGTACTAATAGCCATCGTCACCATGCTGTCCCTTACAAACCCATGACTTATTTCTTTTATAACTGGAAATTTGCACTTTTTGCCCCCCTTCACCCATTTTGCCAAATCTTACCCCCCCACACACACACTCCCATCACCTTCCACCTCTAGCCACTGCCAATCTATTCTCCATATCTATGGTCTCAGGTTTTTTGTTTTGTTTGCTTGTTTGTTTCTTTGAAGATTTCACATATAAGTGAGATCATATGGTATTTGTCTTTCTCTAATTTATTTCACTTAGCATAATTCCCTCAAAGTCCATTTGTGTTGTCACAAATGGCAAGATTTCATTCTTTCTTACAGCTGAATAATATTCCATTATGCATATATACCACATTTTCTTTCTCCATTCACACATCGATGAGCACTTACACTGTTTCTGTATCTTGGCTATTTGGGATCATTTGCTGCAATGAACATGGGATGCATGTATTTTTTCAAGTTAGTGTTTTCATTTTCTTCTGCTAAATATCCAGAGTAGAATTGATGAATCATACAGTATTTCTATTTTTAATTTTTTGAGGAAACCTCACACTGTTTTCCACAGTGGCTGCACCATTTTATGTTCCCACCAACAGTGGGACCCCAACAGGGTTCCCTTTTTTCCATATTCCTACAAACAGTTGTTATTTCTTATCTTTTTTATAATAACCATTCTGACAGGTGTGAGGTGATAGCTCACTGTGGTTTTGATTTGCATTTCCCTGATGATGACTGATGCTGAGCATTGTTTCATGTGTCTGTGGGCCATCTGGATGTCTTCTTTGGAAAAATGTCTCTTCAGGTCCTCTGCCCATTTTGGTTTTTTATTGTTGTTATTGTTTTTGTTTGTTTGCTTGTTTTGAAATTAGTTGAGGGAGTTCTTTATAATTTTTTTGGATATCAACCCTCTATCAGATATATGGTCTGCAAATATTTTCTCTCATTCCAAAGATTGCCTTTTTATTTTGTTGATGGTTTCCTTTGCTGTGCAGAAGATTTTATTTGATATAGTCCTACTTGTTTATTTTTGCTTTTGTTGCCTCTATTACTGTGATTCTTCACACAGGGTAGAATTATCTATAGTTTATAAAACATACTTAACTAGGGAGTAGTTAAGTATGTTTTAATACTTTAATAAATACTTAAATGTGAGAGCTAAAAATTAATAGAAATGTACGTAGAGAAATATCTTTGTGACCTAGATGTCAGAGAGGAGGTTAAAAAAATTCTAAAAGCACAAACAGTTGGTATAGTTTACTTCATCCAAATAAAAAATGTTCAATGAAGGCAACAATGGAAAAGTAAATGGACAGATGTGACTAAAATAGAAGATGTGTGGAACATTTTAAAATGACAGCTTAGTCTATATTATGTAGTAAAAAGCCATGAAAATCAGACACATAAGACATAAGATAGGTAAAAAAATAGGAACAGGATGCTCGTCAAAGCCAGGATAAAGAAGAATCTGAAAAGATTAACAAAGATTTAAAATATTTAATATTATTAATACTGAATGAAAATGCAAAATAAAATGAGATGTTATTCTACCTCAAGTTTGAAGAGTTAGAAACCTGGATGTGACCATTATTGCAGGAATGGGGATATAATAATCCTCGGGTCCTGCTGATGGAATTTTATCCTGATGCAGCCATCCTGGAGAGCAGTCTATTAACTTTAACTCAAGATTTATCAGATCCAATGATCCTAGGCATTCTTCTCCCAGGTGTATAAAATCCTCACTCCTCATCACCCCCCAAAAAATCTAAGAAAGGCACAGATTGAGTCACATGTGGATGTTAATAGCAGCAGTATTTTTGTTCCTTCAGAATCAGACTCTACCTTGACACCATCATTGGTAATAGGTAATAGATGGTAGGTAGTAGATAGGTAAGTATGGTAAATGTATAATAATGAATATTATGAAACTACAAGATGTAACAGAGTAGATTTTCATGTAATAACACTCATGAACCTTAAAAAGAAGGGTTTTTAAAAACATATTTAATAAACTCTGTTTCCTTCATTACAGTAATCATCCTGCTCCCTGGTCTTCAAAATCTTACTGTTGCTCACCACTTCTCATCTCTTTGTCTTTGTGCATTTATGCCTTCAAACATCTGTAATGCCCTTTCTAGTTTCTCTAGTTTCTAGAGAAAGCAAATGTGTGCTTAATTTTCCATAATTATAATCAGGTCAATCTTTGAATATGATTTTTTATCACTATAAAACCCAAAGGATTCCTAAAATAGTGGGTGGTAATATACCATTTATATTGGGGTCAAAATACTGAAAAGGCTTAAGAAGAATTTTTTTATGTCAGATTTCCCTGCTTTCTCATTTCACTACTGCCCATTTCAATCCAATGAGATTAAGCTAAAGAAATAAATGTCATTCAAGACATATCAGAAATTCATTTGCAAGCTGCTTGCTGTGTCTGATGACTCTTCCTAAATTCTGAAAAATTCTGACTCAGCTACCACTATCCTTCCCCTTCTACTGTTCCAATTTCTCAGAATATAGAGCTAAGTGTCAGGACCCACATGAAATCCACTCGTAGGAAGCCACAAATGAGACTATCTTTTATTACTGAGCATCAATTTCTCCCCATGGTGGTCATCCCACAGTGCTCAGGTGCCATGGCCTCCTCTTTGTTAGCTGAAGCTGCCTGCATTCCATATTTCCATAGCTTCCACCACAGCCCCCCAAATCAACTGTTAATTTTGTGTTCTGAGAATATTTGGCAATTATGGATACCCTAGTTTTGTTGAAAATGCTTTTAGATGGCTCCTCAGGGTAGCCAGCAAGAAAGGAGGGAGTGTAAATGTCAGCCAGACTCCAGAACCCTTTAGGCTACTGGAGCAGACATCATCCAGATGCCAAAGGTTGTAAAACAATATCTTGGTTTCTCTATTATGAAATTAAAAAAAAAAAAAACAGGCCACGGAATCAGTGCTTGGTTTATTTCAGATTTGGGGAATAAGACTAGGGCTTCTGCATGTAACACACAAGAAGTAACCACTACACTAAGACACAGTGTTGGTGCCTGCGGTGGGAGACAGGCACAAATGTGAGAAATAGGAGGCTGACAAAAGATTGGCTCCAGGTAATAGGTCCAGGGACAGTCTAATCATAACTAGTTGAGGAGGGAATTTTAAGTGCTCAGGAAACTCAAAAGCATCTCATTTGGCATGCACCCAAAATGCCCTGTGGTTAGAATACACTAGGAAAAAGTTCAGGTTAGATATCTAAAACTCAGTTCTTGATTTTTTATTTGGTCCTGCTTATTCATTCATTAATTCATCCATCATCCATTCATTCATTCAAGGACTATTAACTCCTATTATATGCCAGGCACTGCTGAATAACTTCAAATAAAGTCGAATAGAAGGTACAAAATATCCTTTTTTCCTCAGGCAACTTGTGTTTTAATGCCAAGCTGAATAAATATACTTTTCTTTGATGAAAACCATAACCATTCTTAGAAGTTTTTATCAAATTCCCTTCTTCAGGATTGGTAAAGTGTGGTCCCCTGGATATTGTTCACAAAGCTGAGATAATTATGCATGAGGAAGCTGCTAATATATGCATGAAACTATAATAAAAATACAGTGTGACATATATACACATACACACACACACACACACACACACACACACACTAGCTCGTTGGTGACTAGCCCATGAATAAATTTTTTCTGCCTTATTTTGAAACTTTCCCAAACTCATCCAGGCAATTTATTTCTTGTTGCACATCTTTGCATGAACACCATCCCTGTCTTTTGTTTTCAAACTTCAAAAAAGCATCTTATTTAGGAGTGTTAAAAGCAGATGTCTGAATGAATTTCAATACCAAGATCCTGACAGGCTGTCAGCATTAGGAAAAAACACTCGTGGGTGTCCTGTCTGATGAGATTTCAATTCTCCAGGCCATTCCACTTCAAAAAGAAAGGAGACTGTGAGGCTGTTGATGCCCTTGGCAACAGAGAAGAACATTTGGTACCCTGCCTCTCCTAGGCAGCCAAAAGAAAGTGAGCCCACCCTGTCCTGGAAAGGTGGCTTGTCAGGGATGCCCAGTCCTTCACAAAGGCTAAGTGTAGGAATGCGGGCCATACTCACTTCACCTTTGGCCCACCATCATGTGGTCCAGACAAGTGTCCTGGGTTCACCAATTGGCTCTGGCTCCTACAGAACAATTTCCTTGAGAGATGAAGGTCAGAACATCTTACAAGATCAGTGACAGGAGCCTATGACAGATTAAGACATGTCCCAGGAGTTTGACTGCAATCCCCCCATGTCTGCAAAGTAATTGGGACTCTCTGGGTGACACTGGCCTGGCTATGAATTGTCTAGTTCAGATATTGTGGATTCTAAGAATCGGAGAGTGTGGAGAGGAAAGTAGTGCCTCCACGAATATAGCCTCAAGGAAAGGATAAACTTAAGGTTCACTTTAATCTGAGAATGTGAGGGGCTCCTACTCAGCGGGTTTCCATAGTGTAGTGGTTATCACGTTCGCCTAACACGCGAAAGGTCCCCGGTTCGAAACCGGGTGGAAACAAGTGCTACTTCTTTTTTTCTCCATAAATTCTGTTTCGTTCCAAAAATGTTCTACCTAAACCTGCCTACATTTCTACCAAGTCTCAAATGTTCGTGCTCCCTCTGTAACCCAAAACTTTAAATTACAAGAACTATAGTATATAACAAGACCAGAGCTGCGACTCTTCCTCTCCCTCATCAACCATTGATCATGTTGTGTCTTCTCCCCTGGGTCAGAGAGGATTCTACACTAGGCCGCGGGGCTTTTCAGGCAGAGGCTGGTCCGCATCCTTGTGGGAGACACAGGAGAAGGAATAGCCCTCAGACCGGAGTGGGGCCGGGGTCTACAAGGAGAGTCAAGAAGCCAAACTACAGCGGAGGGAGAGAGCCGAGTGGAGAGTAGTTCCTGGAGGAGGCAGAGGGGTGGCAGCAGGGAGCCACAGAGCAGGTCAAGTGCGGCCTTGTTAGTGACTTGGAGGACTTTGGCCTTCACTGATAAAACAGGAAGACGCTGGATTTTAAGCAGTGAAGGGAATCCGTATGACTTAAGTTTTTTTAGAAGGACCCCTCTGCCAGATCTGTGGAGAATATGTTGTATGGAGAAAGGAATGGAATAGAAGCAAGGAAATCTATGAATTGCCTTTCATGCTGCATATCAGAGATAACTGTCAGAATGCTGGCAGGTAAGTGGGTGAAAATTAATTACAGTCTAGATCTATTTTAAAGACAGAGCAAAAGAAATTCCTCAGAAAATGGATGTGAAGAGTGAAAAAAAGTGGAACCAGTGATGACTTTGAGGATTTTCTGCAGAACTGGAAGGATGGAGTTGCCATCAAGTGAAATGGGTAAGACTGGATGGAATAGCATCATTAGGGGGAAAAAATGGGAGTTCTGTTTTAGACATGGTAACAGGTAGATGCCTGGTATACAACATTCAAGGGTAATGCTAAGGAATCCATTGAATATACAAGCCTGGAATTCAATGGAGTGGTCTAGACTATTGGATACAAATTTGTCAGTTGTAGTCATATAGACATTATTTAAGCCATGAGAACAAATGAAATCACCAAGAAATGAGTGTTTATAAATAAAGCAGAGGTCCAAGGACCAAACTCTGAGACATTCCATTATAGCAAAGGGTGGGTGAGAAGAGGGGGAAACAAAGGATATTGAGAATAAGAAGCCAGGGAGGTAGAAAGACAACCAGGACAGCAGCATCTTGAAAGTCAAATAAAGAAAATATTTTAAGAAGGATGATGTGCCTATGAACCCTGAGAAGTCAAGGACTTAGAAGTGATTATTAATTTTAGACATTTAGAGGTCATTGGTGATCTTGACAAGAAGTTTCCATGCAGTGGTGGTGTAAAAAAAAATCCTGGATGTAGTTTGAAGAAGAATGGGAGGAGAGAACTGCAGACTGTATGTCTACATAGTTCTTTAGGGATTTTATAAAAATGCCATCTGACAACTAGGACAGTCGCTAGAAGAAAATCTTGAGGCAAAAGAAGCCTTTTAAAGACAGGAGTCAAATAGTATGTTTGAAAATTCATGAGAATAATCCAGTAGTCAAGAGAATGCTCTAGTCAATGCAGATAAAACCGTAATTCATTAGTAATTCACTGACAGGAGTACAAGTGAATTCCTTTCCCTGAGGAGATGGAAGAATTTTCCAAAGTTCTATGATAACAACATGTCACAAATAGATTTGACTCCATGTTTCTCTACTCTGTTATTTTCCCTTTTCAGGACAAATACATGAAAACTGGTTCTGGAACTATGCTAAAATTTAAAACAGTTGAAGGAATCATGAGATGTCCACTATGGAGTGCCAGACTTGGTAATCCCCTTGCTTGCCATGTCTTCATTCTCATTTAATAGACATTGCTCCCCCATCAGCCTGCAGTCACAGGTGTGCTATGTACTCTTTAAGGACGGCCATATTTTCTACTGAGCAATGCTGACATCCAACTTCCCGCCATATATGATTGGGCCAGAGCTCTCAAGAGCAGTCAATCCATGGGCTGGCAACGGACCTGTGAGGAGACTTATAGCCTGATCCTCACTAAAAATCTCTGCCCCAAGGTGATTCAAGTATTTAGACAGGTGGTTCAACTGGATTTTTTTAGGGGGTAAACTGGAACTGGAAAAAGCAAAAATAATGAGACGGTAGACAGAAGAGATTCAAAGGGAAAATGACTTTGAAAGATTTACTGATTCACGTTAATCTCTAGTTGCCAGCATATAGGGCAATGAACTACTGCCTGTGAATGACATCAAGATGATTAATCTAGACACTCTATAGATCTTGTTAAATTAAGAGACCCCTCTGACTGCAATATAGATGATCTTATCCCTAAAATCCTATTGGGTAATTCCATTCCACCTAGCTTCTAGGTGTTGAAAGGAGGGAAAGGAAATGGAAGGAGCTTACACCAAGCGGGTCCTCTTACGAACTTTTGGAAAAGGTAAATGTGTCCTTCCAGCTCTACTGACCCAACATCTCTGGAGGGCCAGACCTAAGGGATGTTTGCTCTATTTCCCACCCTCTTTTCAAACATGTGTCCTCTTTTCTTTGAACAAAGAACTTAATCACTCATTCATTCAATAAATATTTGTTGGAATAACACCTATGAACAAAACAGAAATGCTTCATTTCTACTGGCAAGATTACAGAAAATTTTTTAAAGCAAAGTTACATATAAAATGCTGACATTGTTATAGTAAATGCTAAGGAGAAAAATTGAGAGAAGGAAATTAGGGGTGAATTTTTATTTTCAAATTCTAAATGGATTATTGGTGACACTTGAGCAAAAATCTGAAGGAAGAAAATAAATGAGCTATGGGGCTGTCTAGATAAAGTCATTCCAGACATAAGCTACTGTGCTCACAGGGACCCTGATGTGGAATTTACCTTGTGCATTAAAGGAATAGCAGGGAGGCTAATTCTACTGGAGTGTCTTTTAATGTACACTTTGGTTATTTATTGCCTCCAATTTACTGCTTAACAAATCATCCTAATTAGGTAGCTTAGAACAATGAGAATCTATTTAGCTCACTAATCTGTCATTAACTAACATAGGTTAGAATTGACCAGACTGTTTATCTCCCAGCTGGGTTGATTCACATGTCTGGTGAACAACAAAAATCCGCCAATATCCGTACATCTCATATTCTCCAGCATGCTAAACCCAGGCAAGTTCTCAAAACAATGGCTCAGGGGAAAAACAACCAGGAAAAAAATACTAAATAAACCCTTTCTGGAACTAATAAGCAATTATAGCAAGGTTGTAGGATACATAGCTAATATACAAAAGTCAATCTTTCCTTTCCAATCACCAGCAATGAAAACTTGGAATTTGAAATTAAAAACACAATGTGATTTATACTAGCACCCCCAAGATGAAATACTTAGGTATAAATCTAACAAAATTTATATAAAACCTATATGTGAGGAAAACTATGAAACTTTGATGAAAGAAATCAGAGAAGAACTAAATAGATATTCCATGTTCATAGATAGACTCAACATTGACAAGATATCAGTTCTTCCCAACTCAATCTATAGATTCAACACAATCCCAGTTGAAACCCCAGCAAATTGTTTTGTGAATATTAACAAGCTTATCCTAAAGTTTATATGCAGAAGAAAAAGACCCAGAATTGTCAACATAATATTGAAAGAAAAGAATCAAGTTGGAGGACTGACTTCAAGACTATGGTATACAATGGAATATCACACAATAGAATATCATACAGCACGAAAAAGAAATGAGCTACCAAGCCATATGGAGGAATCTTAAGTGAATATTACTAAGTGGCAGAAGCCAATCTGAAAAGGCTGCATACTGTATGATTCAACTATATGGTACTAGGAAAAGGCAAAACTATAGAGACAGTTAAAAGATCAGAGGTTGTTAGGGATTAGGAGGGATAGAGGGATGAACAGGCAGCACATAGAGGATTTTTAGGGCAATGAAACTATTCTGTATGGTACGATAATGGTAGACATACAATATGTGTTTGGCAAAACATACAGAATTTACACTATGCAAACTATGAACTTTGGGTGATAATGATGTGTCAGTGTAGGTTCATCAGTTGTAACAAATGGACCATTCTGATGCAGGATATTGATAGTGGCGGAGGTTGTGTGTGTGGTGGGGTTGGGGGTATATAAGAACTTTCCACTCAATTTTGATATGAACTTAAAACTGCTCTTAAAAAAAGACTAAAAAACAAACAAACAAAAAACAGTAATTAAAGCAAGCAAGTGGAAAGAGCAAAGGGCATATTCAAGAATCTCCTGGTTAAGTTTGCTAACATCCTGTTGGCCTATGTAAGTCACAGTGTTCAGCCAAGAGAGAGGAAGAATGCAGAACACGGTCACATGAAAATACAACATGAATAAAGGGAAAGAAGATGAATTGAGGTTATTAGTGCAACACATCCACCACAGTAGTTAATTCTTTCTAGTTAATTTGATGTGAAAAGATCTAAATAAAAATTACTTTCTTATTATCTGGTTATGTGCTCCCTATATCCCAGTTTCTTATCCTAATTCCACCATCACCCATGCTATGATCATGACCCATCCCTGCCGGTACATCCCCCATCATGTCCCTAACTCCATCTCTGCTACTCATCTCATCACTGAACTAGAAGTTAAAAGTATCTAAGATGGATTGAGAGGCTCAGAGATAAACCATTTTTATTATATATTACTTGAATATTAAAATAAATAAATAGGAAAGGGCAGAGAAAGGGAGGGAGGAAGGGAGGAAGGAAGAAAGGGAAGGAAGGAAGGAAGGAAGGAAGGAAGGAAGGAAGGAAGGAAGGAAGGAAGGAAGGAAGGAAGGAAGGAAGGAAAGATCTTTGCCTTTAGGTGGAAGTAAAATGGTGAGAACATAAACTAATCACAAACTTAGAAAACGACCAATTATTGTGTAGCCATACTAATAGCCACCAGAACCGATTTTAAGCCAATTCAATCTCAATAATAATTGTTTTCAAGTCAGTGAATCACTGTCAACCCCTGCCTTCTGAAGGTCAGCCAGAGATGGATTCATTTCAGTAAACAGCCCTTGCGTGCCAAACAAAAACAGTCTCTCCCAAACAATCATACTTCCATAGATCATGTCAACCCACTCTACCCCCTGCCGCCAAAACATCATCCCTCAGCTCTCTCAAAGGGCCAGTGAACTCTGGCTCCATATTTCAAGTATTGAGTGATGGTTTCCTTATCCTTTAAAAGTGCCTGTTTATCAAATCTAAAACATCTACATTTTATTTACTTTTTTGCTGTGGTTATATATAAATTTTTTAAAGATTTTATTTATTTATTCATGAGAGCACAGAGAGAGAGGGGGCAGAGACACAGGCAGAGGGAGAAGCAGGCTCCATGCAGGGAGCCCAATGTGGGACTCAATCTCAGGTCTCCAGGATCACACACTGGGCTAAAGGCGGCACTAAACCGCTGAGCCACCCAGGCTGCCCGTTGATTATATTTCTTAATTTATTTCTCATTTCTGATATTCATGTGAATCCTCTACAATAATGTGACCTTTACAACCATATTGTCTTGTCACAGTGACTTGGGCAGGCTTATACAGGTGTACTGATCAGAATTAGCAAATAAAATGCCAACATTTGGAAACACCCTCTGATGGAAAGTCTTCATATGCTGACTCCACAAATACTGACTGAATGCCTATCTTATGTTCAAAACTGTTGTTGGTCTCAGAGATCCAGAAGGAAAAAAAATTGTCTTATAGAAAGAAATTCTGGTGGGAGCAAACTGATAGCTTTTTAAAGGAAAAGTACATATTGTGACCGATTAGATTTTTTTAAAAACATAAAATAAGAAATACCAACTTCAACGGTATTGAAAGGCAGTGGGGAGATGAGGAGACAATTGGGTACATGAAGCACCCAAGGGCGACATGGAAACTCGGCGGGCTGGGCCCTAGGAAACAGACAAGGACACGTGGCCTTCAGATGGCCAGCAGCCCACAGACTCAAGTCACCTCCAGTACCATCCCTACTTTGTACCCTTGTTTTCTTTTTTCTTTGCTATGACTTCTACCTGAAGGCTTTACACTACCTTTTCTTCAGTTACTGCTTCTTTTTCTCCCCCTGCCCTGCCCCGACTAGATAGAGAAAGTGTTTGTCACTGTAGACAACTGAGAAATAGTCAACATTTAATCTCAATTTTATGTTGGAGACGCTATTTCCAATGTCTGAGGTGACTGCAGCAAAATTACTTTTTTTTTTTCAACTTATCTATGATAGTCATACAGAGAGAGAGAGAGAGAGGCAGAGACACAGGCAGAGGGAGAAGCAGGCTCCATGCACTGGGAGCCCGACGTGGGATTCAATCCCGGGTCTCCAGGATCGCACCCTGGGCCAAAGGCAGGCGCCAAACCGCTGCGCCACCCAGGGATCCCGCAAAATTACTTTTTTAAAACACATTTTAAAACTAATAATACCTTTTTTGGCAATCAAACTCCCAACCATCAGTGTTGGTAGAGTCACCTTCTACCCACCTGAACTAACCAGCCACATGGCCAGATCCCCTTTTTACATAAAAGAGTAAAAAGTTTGTTGGAATTCTTCTGTTTCTTTAAAGCTAAAGGAAATCCTTCTTCTCCAAAGGAGGCTTCTTTTTAAGAGTGGTGAGACCTGGGGGTCACAGGGTTGGGAGTGAGGCAGAAAGAGGAGGAACTGAGGAAGCAGGCAGGGTGAGACTCAGAGACAGAGGCTCAAGTAGAGAAGACAAAAGAGAAGTGAGGGGTTGGGGGAGGAGGAGAAAGGGAAGTGGGGCACCCTGGTGCCCTGGGGCTGAGGATGGGGGTGGTGGGGGCGGGGCAGAGCTGGCAGGGCCAGTTCTGGGTGGAGAGGTGGAGTCTGAAAGGGAGAATGCAGACTGAGGCCCAGATTGGGGGCGCTTGGGGACAGAGGGATAAGAAATCCAGGGACAGAGGGAGAAACCGGATACTCAGATGCCCCATCAGCAGGCCTGTGTGTACAGACTCCCGCGTCCCTTCCCTGCGGCACTGCTTCCCACAGACGCTTGGCACTGCTTCCCACAGACGCTTGGCCTGGCCCGGGAGAGGCATCTGAAAAGAAACCTGAGCGCCTGATGAAAGCCTATAAAATGTGATGCCCAGTCCTAGGAGCCTGACAAAGGTCCTCAGAGAGTGGGGCAACCAGAGCACCCAGAGCCGATGCAGACCTGGGACAGGATGGCCCACAGGTCTGCCCTGAGGCTGGGCCCTCTGCTCCTGCTTTCCCTCTGTGCATCCTCCACTCCAGGTAAGGAGAGGTGGAGGGCAGGCAGGGGCTCCTAAGGGAGGCCTGGCCTGACTCTATCCCCTCCGTGGCTCACAGTCTCCCTCCTTCGGCGCTTGGGCGAGCACCTTGGACAGATTCAGGACAGCTCCAGCCCCAGCCTGAGTTTAGGGCCAGGCGCTGTGGCCATCCCCAAACAAGGGTGGCTGGAGCAGCCACTGGACCCCTTCAACGCATCCGACACTCGGTCCTTCCTGCAGGTGAGGCCAGGACGGGGAGCCCAGTGCCTTCTTCCCCTCACTCTACCTTCAGTGCCTGGGGTTTTGGGCCCCATAGGCTCATCCTCTGCGCTGTAAGTGACCACCCCCTACCTCCATCCGCTTGGGTTTCTCAGCTTCCATTTCCTTTGTCCCTTGGGCATTATCTTTCCCCCTACTTCTCCCTGTCCCTCAGACTGATCATTAAATCCACCACCGACATGTAGATCTCAAAATGCAGCAGAAATCTGGGCCCGTTTGGAACCAGACCTGCCTCACAATAGACACTTGAAGAGATCTAATGAATGATGTCCTCTGTGCACAGGCTGCAAAGGTCAGCTCATCGAGGCCCTATGTCCAAATCCATCCACATTCATCACTTATTCTGCACATATCATCACAGTATGCAGCCACTACCCCAGACCCCAGGGACACAAGAGTGCACAGCTGACCAACCACCTGCTCTTATGGATCTTACATTTTAGCTGAGGAGATGCACAGGAGAGAATGGAACACACACACACACAAAGCCAATTTCACCTACTCCTAACCATAGAAAGACAGACCCATAAGGGAGAGAGACTGCCATGAACTGAGAATAAAGAATAAGTCAGGGCTCTAGATCTTACTTCTCCTTCCCCATGCAACCTGTTAGCGGTATTGGGTGAATGACCAACACTGGACCAGCCAGCGTGGACCCGTGTTCCTGCATCTGGGAGGCGAGAGCAGCCTCAGGTCTGGCTCAGTGCTGAGAGGTAAGAGGCAAGGGTGGGAGCTGCCCCTGTGGTGCAGTGAGGTAGGCAGCTTGCATCCCCCCAACCACATATTCCTCACAGGGCACCCTACAGCCCTGGCCCCAGCCTGGGGAGCCCTGGTGATAGGCCTGGAGCACAGGTTCTATGGCTTGAGTGTCCCCGCTGGAGGCCTGGATGTGGCCCAGCTCCGCTTCTTGTCCAGCCGCCACGCGTGAGTGAGGGTCGGGAGGGCATCTGGGGACTCAGGACTGAGCGCGTCTGTATTTTGGCAACTCTGCACCGGTGTTGCACTCCTCCATGGCCTAAGGTTGGCCCCCAGGTCCCTGGTGCATGTTTTCTTCTCCTTTTCAGTGTCTTATGCTTTCTCTTTCTATCTCCGGGTCTCTGCCCATCCCCTCATCTCTTTCTCCCTCTCAGGCATATTTTTACCTCTTGCTTAATCATTACAGCTTGCTGGTCCAGACCCCCAGCTCTGGTACTGGGGTTCCACAGCCTCCTCACTGGGCTTCAGTTTCTGCCCCTGGGCTCTTCCAGGTACTTGGTATCCTACAGATGAAGCCAGAGTGACCTGTAGAGCACACACCCCCCCTCCTACTCACCCCCACTCCCCTGCTCAGATGTCTCACATATCTCTCCTCTCACTTAAAGTCAAAATCTTTACAGTGGCCACGAGGTCCTCTTGGGTCTGGGTCCCCAGGTAACTCTCGGACCTCACATCTGCTGGGCTCCAGCTACACTGAGGTCCTTGCTCTTTTCCAGACTTCCTGGCACGTTACTGCCTGGAGCCTCTCAAAGCCTCCCTCTGCAGAGAGTGGGCTGCCCCTACATATTTGTATGGTCCCTCCACTCCCTCCTTCCCCTCCCCCGGGGTCCCTACTCTGGTTAACAGCCCCTCCTCCTCCTCAGTGTCCATCGCCAGCTCCACTGTTCTCCACTGTTCTTTGGGGACAAATCTGTCCTCCCCCACCTGCTGCCTCTCTGCCTCCCTCTGGCCTCCATCCCTCCCCATCTCCACCTATATCTCTTTGCCTCTCTATTTCTTTCTATCTCTCAAGTTTTTCACAGGCTGTCTCAGTTTCTAACCTCAGCAGGATGGCACCAACCACATACCGCGCCAGAAAGCTCCAGAAGGAAAAAAACAGTTGGGATAGAAAAGAGGATATTAGGTCCATTCCACATCTCTCTCTCTCTGTCTCCTCTTCCTCCAGTGGCCTCTACCCGGTGCAGCCTGGGACCTTTATTCTTCCTGAGTAGCTCTCCCTATCTGCCCCCAACCCTCCCCTGTTATTTGTCAGGTTTCCAGCTATGATGCCTTAGAGATTTTTTCTCCCCCAAGTCGCCGGCAGGGAGGAAGGTGGAGGCTTTCCAGGAGGGTCTCCCCTGGCCGGTGAGTGCCTGCAGAAACGACTGCGGGGCACACTTGGGGAGCAGGGCCCGGGTATCTAGCCAGACGCCCCCACCGACGTCTCTGGATCCCCGCCCGCGCAGGGAGGGACTCTTAGGGACATGCACGAGCCTTCCCTCTGCCCCCCCAGGCTGGCGGACGTGGCCTCTGCCCGCCTGGCACTCGCCCGCCTCTTCAACGTCTCCGCCTCCAGCCCCTGGATCTGCTTTGGAGGCTCCTACGCCGGCTCCCTGGCCGCCTGGGCCAGGCTAAAGGTCCCCGGGGCCCGTCTAAGCGGGCGGGGGAGGGTCCCCATCTCGGGGGCAGGGGTCCCCACGTCTTCATTCACTCCCCCCGCCCCGCACCCTCCTTCACCCCAGAGGAGCTCCCCACGAACTGTCTCTGCCAGAGGGCACAGGTGGAGGGCAGGGCCTGGCCTAAGGCCACCGTCCGAGGGAGAGACACAGGGGCAGGGAACGTGGGGTCCTGGTCCCCGTGCCCCGCAGGCTGACGGCGGCCCTCCCTCAGTTCCCCCACCTCATTTTCGCATCGGTCGCCTCCTCCGCTCCAGTGCGGGCCACGCTGGATTTCTCCGAGTATAACGAGGTGAGAGGCAGCGGGCGGCAGGTGCAGGGGGTGCTGGGGGGGGGTCCCCTGATTCCTTCCCTCCCACGGTCCACAGGTGGTGTCCCGAAGCCTGACGAGAACTGCCCTCGGCGGATCCCCGGAGGTAGGAGGTGGGGCCAGAAGGGACGTAGGGAGCCGGAGGCCTCGGAGGGTGGGGGCCAGACTAATAGCGCGAAACTTGCAAGGTGGCGGGTCTGAGCGAGGTCGGAGACCCGGAAGGTGGGCGGGTTGGAAGGCGGGAACCGAGAGATGGGGCGAGGCACCTAGAAGGGAGGCGGGGGCAGGGGAGGAGTGCGATCCCGTCGGGAGGGTGAGGCTCAGCGGGGCGGCGGGGGGGGCGCGACCCTTCCAGCAGGATGAAGCTCTGCGGGGCGGGAGAGCCTGTGGGGGGGCAACCCTATCAACAGGATGAGGCTTCGTGGGGCGGGGGGGTTCCGGGGGTCACCCTATCAGCAGGACGAGGCTCCGCATGGGGTGGGGGGGGGGGGGACGGTCGCGAGGAGCACCGCCAGGAGAACCCGGAGCGCGCGTGAAAGACGCGGGTCCTGGGCAAGGAAAGGCGAGGCCCAAGCCCAGGTCTTCGCCCGCGCGGTGTCTCGCTCCCGCAGTGCCGGGCGGCGGCGTCCGCAGCCTTCGCAGAGGTGGAGCGACGGCTGCACGCGGGCGGGGCGACTCGCTCGGCGCTGCGGGCGGAGCTGGGCGCCTGCTCACCTCTGGACAGAGCCGAGGACCAGGCGGAGCTGCTGGGGGCGCTGCAGGCCCTGGTGGGGGGCGCCGTGCAGTACGACGCGCAGGCCGGGGTGCCGCTGAGCGTGCGAGGGCTCTGCGGACTCCTGCTCGAGGGCCGGAGCAACCGCAGCCGCTCCGCGCCCTACCACGGGCTGCGGCGGGCAGTGCAGGTGAGCGGCCCTGCGTGCGGTCTGAGACGGGGTGGGGGCCTCGGCTCGCAGGGGATCCTGCTCTGCTGCGCGTCCTTCTGGGCCCGTCGTTTCCTCATCCACGGGCCCTCGGGAGGTGCACTGACGTCGGTCAAGGGAAGCACGCGGTTTGCAAATGTTAGCGACTCTGTTACCTCTTTTGCGCATCTCGTCCTGTCTCCTTCCCCAGGCCTGCAACAGTCTAGCGCATAGCAGATGCTCAATTAGCCTTTCGAAAGAGGGAGGAAATGTAGCCCTCGGGACAGAGTTCTCCAAGGAACCCAGCCTCGGAACCCATAGTTACAAACGACTCTTACTTCCTAGCGCTGTCTGGACCAAATGCTGTCCTAAGTGCTTTATATATATATAAATATATATTAATATTATATTAATTAATATATTATAATTAATATATTAGTATATGATCATATATTTATTTATATACTCATAAATAAATTTTATATATATAATAGAATCCTCGCAATACTTCTAGGAGACAGGCACTATCTTTCCCCCACTTACAGATGAGGAAATTGAGGTCCAAGAGCTGATCACTTGCCCAAGGTGTCACTGTCATCTAGTACCTTCACGTCTAACCCACAGAGACCCAGGCACCCACTTGCTCTGACCCTTGACTCCCAGGACCTCTCTCTGCAGCTCTTCTGACTTCTGACCTTTGACATGCAGGAACTTATGTATGCTTTCAGGCCCTGGGCCTTGACTTGCTGGGGGGACAGGAGGGATTTATGTATGTATGTGTATCATCCTCTAGGTTGTCATGCACAGTCTCGGCCAGAGGTGTTTAAGCTTCTCCCGAGCAGAAACAGTGGCACAACTGAAGGTCACAGATTCCCAAGTGTCGGGTGTGGGTGACCGGCAGTGGTTGTACCAGACATGTACAGAGTTTGGCTTCTGTGAGTGGCCCAACCCTCAACCCCCAAGACATCCATCTCTGTGGGGTGTCCAGACAAGCTGTCTCACAGGTGGTCTGGATTTGTTTTCTTTTTGGTGGGAGGGGACTGCTGGGTCTTGTTTAGCCTGCAGGGGTGGGGCTGGAGGGTAGACAACTATATGTGTGTGTGCACTTGGCCCTCACACTCTTCCTCACACACACAGTCCTCTGCATGAATGATTATCCCTCCAATCTGCTCTTCATCCGTGTCCCTGTCCCAGGAATGGCCCTTCTGTCGCCCTGGTTACCCGTCTAGAAGCCCCAGCAGCGTTTCTCATGCCTCTTCTCCTTTGTCCTCCTAGCCTGTAGTCACTGAGCCCTGCCCACTCTTCATCCCGGACAGCTCTCCAGTTCACCTCAATATACCAGTTTCCCTGACATCCCAGGAACTTTGCACATACTGTTTACTTGTCCTGGATGACTTATCTTCCTCTTGTCACATGGTTCACTTATCTTCAAGTCTCAATACAACATGCCTCCTCCTTAGGATGTCTTTCCTGATTGCTGTAGCCTCCCCTCCCACTTCCTCCACAGCTCTGTGTGCTTCTCCTGAGCACTTCCCCAGCCTCATCATACAGACCTCATTGCCTATCTTCCCCTCTACATTGGGAGTCCTGTCACCGCAGAGCCTGGGACTGTCTTGGATGCTACCGTGTTCCCATTACTGTTCACAATGCATCTGAGCACACAAGAAGCGCTCAATAAATGGCAAAGAAAGCAATGAGTGCACATAAGCCTAAGAGTGCTGTGGATTCCAAGCAAGGGAGACACGGTCCAATTTGTGCATTCCGCTGCAGTGTTTCTTTATCTCTCTAGCCCTGTGCACATTCTGTCTTCCCTATTTGTGGGGCTCTATTCTCTTTGCTTGGCTCACTCCTGACTCCTGAGGGTTTTATCCCTGGCAGATTGCTTTTCTGGAGCCTCTTGTGCTCCCTCTGGGATTTGTCCCACCCCAGGCCTTTTTCCATCGCAGCCACGATGTTCTGGGCTGTCACTGTCTGAGGATGCCTGGTGTCTCTCTAATGAGACTGGGAACTTATGGAGCTGTTTTGGGCATTGCTATGGATGATTATGGAAGGGGAGGGTTGTATGTCCCACATTCATAGGTATTTCCCTCCACAGATATCACCTGTGAGGGCCCCAGGTGCCCTTTTTCCCAGGTCCCAGCACTGCCATCCCAGCTAGAGCTATGTGAGCAGGTGTTTGGGCTCTCAGCCTCATCTGTAGTGCAGGCTGTGGCCCAGACAAACTCCTACTACGGTGGCCAGACCCCAGGGGCCACCCAAGTGCTCTTCATTAACGGTAAGCCTGCCATCACAACCTGACTCCTAGGTCTCCACCTGTTCCAGGTGCAACACACCACATTCTTCCCTTTCTTACCAGGGGACACAGACCCCTGGCATGTGCTAAGCATAACACAAGCCTCAGGTCCTTTGGAGTCAGCCCTTCTCATCCCAAGTGCTTCCCACTGCATGGACATGGCACCGGACAGGCCCTCAGACTCCCCCAGCCTCCGCCTAGGGCGCCAGGTAAGAGGCGGCAGCTCTGCATTTGCATATTAATGTACATGTCCCTGTCCCCTGCTAGGCTGGTATCTGACTCGCCATCCCCACCTCTGCACAGAGCATCTTCCAGCAGCTGCAGACCTGGCTCAGGCTGGCAGAGGAGAGCCAGGTTCGGAGTAGGGCCTGAGGGGCCCCTACCCTCGCCACTCCCTGCGTGGCCACCTCACCCTGGACATGTTCACTGGACAGGAGAAAGCAGCTTGTTCTGAAAGAGGAAATTCCCAAAAATTGGGCTTTAGCACCTGTTCTGCATGTAACTGACTTGGGTCCGCAAACATCCTCGTCACTCCTGCCTGAAAATGCTTTGTGACAGAGAGTTATGTAACTATACGAGGAGAATTATTCTCATTGTGAATAGTGGTATTTTATTTGATATTTTAGAGAGCATTTTACTAATTGTTTCCTGGCTGTCCTTTTTTATTGTTTAAAGTATCTTGCTGTAAAGTCGCTTTGTGTCATATAATTCTGGAACCATTTCACATTGATTTCTTTTTTACCCTAATTTCAAAAACAGCAATCTCTGTCTCTTCTTAGTATCCCAAAGGGACAGGGGGTCACCCTCCGTCTGAGTTCGGGCTGCTGTCACAGAACGCTATGGGCGGGGCGGCTGAGAAACAACAGCTAGTTATTTCTCACGGTTCTAGAAACTGGGGAATGTGAAATCAAGGCACGGGAAAATCAGGTGTGTTATGAGAACTCACTGACTGGTTCTTAGTCAGCTGTTTCTGTGTCACAGTCTCTCCAATGGGTCTCTCTCTGCCTCTTCTCTAGCATGTCCTGCCGCTGGCGGTCACCGCTGCCTGTGTCCCCCGACCTTGCTCTCTGTGTCACCTTAGTCACTTTCTCTCTCACCCTCTATCTCTGCCTCTGTTTCCCTCTCTTCAGATTTGCCCTGTCTCTCCTGTGCTGCTTCTCAGGCTCTGTCTCCCTGAGGCCGTCTCTGTGTGTGTCTGATACTCTTTACTCTTTCCATTTCTCATTCTGCCATTTAATCTTTGTTCTCTCTCTCTCTCTCTCTTTCAATTTTCCTTCCTAACCCTTCCCTCACCATCGCTTCCCACTACCAGACACCTCCTGGCACTTCCAGCTTCCAACACTGGGGGTGTAGGGCTCTGGTTAAGTCTCCTGATAGGGACCCCCCCCCCCTCCCCACCCCCCCCCCACCCCCGGCCCGCCATCCCATCTCAGTTCTGGGAGGGTGGGCCTAATCCCTGGGTGCCTGCTCAGCTTGCTTCAGTGGTGCCTCAGTGGAGCTGTGGCCCGCAGAACAGGAGGTAGCCAGTCAGGGAGGCGGCACCTTTGGGGAGCTGGGCCTCTGGGGAGCCAGGAAGTACAGAAGTAAAAACAAGTCAGGATTAGGTGTGTGTGTGGGGGGGGGGGGGCATGGTAAGAGAAGCCACAAGTCCACTGTCCTGTGAGGAAGTCCCTCACCTATCTTGACTCCAAACTCTGAGGACTAAGTCTTTGCTCTAGCCCAGCCCTGCTCAGCAGGTGTGGCCTATTCTGTTTCCTGATCTTGAAACATAGTCCCTCAAGCGGGGCTCTGTTTAGCCTCCATGCCTCCCTCTCGTATGTTACACATGTGCACCATGGTCCGACCCATTGTGGGTGCTCAGTGCCTGTTGGGAAATGAAAGAATGAAGTCTAACCTTGACTCTTCACACACTTTTGGTTTCCCTTCCACTTTGCAGGATACAACGTCTCTCCAGCTCCTTTGCAACTTCTTTGCAACTTGACACTGGGTTTGGTGCTAGGCTCTATTCTCCAGCGTTCCCAGAGCTCAGAGCTGCCCTCGCCATGTGTCAGAGGTGGCAGGCTGAGCTATCAGGTGTACATCATGGAATATATCGTACCTCTGGGGTGGCCTGAGCCTCCAGGCCGGCTACCTGTAAACAGGCAGCCCCATTTTTTCACCCAGGATTGCTCTATAAATAGCGTTACTCTCTGTCTGCATCAGTCTATGTTATAAAAGGATGGAAAATTCTGAGGTGCTCCCTCTTCCTGTCCTCCTTGTCCATCCTTGGCTCCTAATCTCCACTCCCTACCTGGCAACCACAGGGATTCTTTCAAAAGGTAAGTCAGGTGATGACACTCCTCTGCTTCAAACCCTCAGATAGCTTCCTACTACAATCAGAGTAAAGTCTGAATTCCTTTCCAGGGCTACCAGGCCCTGCATACTTTGGCTTTTGAACTCTTCTCTGAACTCATTTCCTACTACTCTCTCTATTACATGCCAACTGCATAGCCCCTTTGGTTACTTAAAATCCGAAGCCAATTCCTTTTTTTTTTTTTTTTTAAGATTGTATTTATTTATTTGAGAGAGAGAGAGAGAAAGAGAGAGAGAAGGGGCAAGGGAGGGGCAGAGGGAGAAGCAGACTCCCTACTGAGCAGGGAGTCAGACAGGACTGGATCCAGGGACTCCTCTGGGACCATGACTTGAGCCAAAAGCAGATGCCCAGGCATCCCCCAAAGCCAATTCCTACTTCCAGTAGCTGTTCCCTCTGCTCAAAGGTCATTCCTTTAATGACCTTTAAATGACTACTTCCTTCTTAACATTCAGACTCAACTCTAATGTCACCTCCTCTGAGAGGCCTTTCTTGATTGCTTCCATGTCCCAGTCACTACCTATCACATCATCTGTTTTATGTGATTTCCAGCCATGAGCTCTATGTGAAATGACCTTATTTTAATTTTTGTCCAAGCCCTCTGTACCAGAGTGCTGAGTCCCTGAGAGAGGGAACCATGCCATCCCAGCAAACACATCCATCTGAGTTCCATGTTTCACAACTTCCTCAATTTTCACATGAACTCTTTTCAAGAAGCTCAAAGATTGCAAAATTGGATCAAAGCTCGAAAAAATACTTCTCAGGACTACGAGGATTGGCAAACGTGTGGTTCACCTACCTTACTTTCAGTTTACCAGCGGTGCTCTATATCTTAGGAAGCATTTGAATTTTTTTTTTTAATTATAATGAGGATAAACAGTGTTAAGAAATGGTGAAGCAGTGTGTTCTGGAGACCCCTGGTTTGTCTCACACAAATTCCACCCTTAAACGTGACCAAGTAGGGCTTCTTTCCTGGGTGCTCTGCTTTGGAGGTTTCTGCGCTGGTGCGGATGCAGGCATAACCTTATCCCAAAGTGAGAACTCCAGGGGCATTGTGAAAATGCCTTTTCTATGCACCTTCACTGACCATACTCTCAACATTACATAAATCTCTAACATTGATTCTAAAGAAGAGCAAAAGTGGAGGACCAGTAGTACCTGATCAAAAGATTTCCAGGGCATCTAGGTGGCTCAAGTGGGAAGTGTCTACTGTTAGCTCAGGTTATGATCCTGGGGTCTTGGGATCTGAGTTCTGCGTTGGGCTCCCTGCTCAGTGAGGACCCTGCTTCTCCTTCTGCCTCTGTTCCTCCCTCCTCTCATGCTCTCTTTCTCTCAAATAAAAATAAAATCATAAAAAAAGAAAGATTTCCTATGAAGCTCCAATAATTAAGACAATGTGGTTTTGGCATTACATGTAGACAAATAGATCAATGAGACCTGACAGAGTCCAGAAGTAGACACACACACGATTAATCAATTTTCTACAAAGATGACAATGCTAATCAGGGAGGAAGAAAAGTCTTTTAAACAAATGATCTGGAGCAACCAGATAAATTATAGACCTTCTCTCAATTTCTTTTGCAAACTTCTTTACAACTTGACATCTGAATGAGTCTGGCTTGAGTGCTAGACTGCTTTCTCTTCCCAAGCATTCTCTGAGCTTCAGAGCTTGCGGGGAAATTTTAACCTCACTGCTATCTCATACCATACTCAAAAATTAATACAAGTGGATAGTAGTTCTAAATGTAAAGCTAAAACGATAGCATATCTAGAAAAGAATAGAAAAATTATTTATGACCCTGTAGCAGGCAAGTATTTCTCAGGGAGAAAAGAATAGTGTAAGATACATAAAAAAGGATAAGCTAACATTATCAAAATGAAAACTTCACATTAAAAAAAATATCATTAAGAAACATTAAGAAATGGAAAGACAAGGAAAAGCCTGAAGGAAAACATGCACATGACAAACACTTGACAAAAAATTCCTAGAAATCAATTTTAAAAAGACAAGCCAATAACAAATGGGTAAGAGAATAAGGAAACCCCTCTTGGCGATTTTGATCAGATTTTTTTTGGGGTCAGAATTGCAATTTGAGAAAGATCCACAAGAGAGGAGGGTTCTTCGTTCATACCAAGTGTTACACTTCTCTCCTTTTTTCCGTCATCCACGGTTTGGGAGAACAAAATAGAAAGAATGTGGGGATTTTTTTGTTAATTCTTTAATTGTTTATCTTTTGTGTTTTTTGTTTTGATCACACCCCCTTCCCCCCTGACCCTACTTTGAAGAAACTGTGATGCCTTCAGTCTTTGTTTACATCCTCTAAACAGAGGGGAGAACTGCCACCAGGTGGCCGGTTAGCTCAGTTGGTTAGAGCGTGGTGCTAATAACGCCAAGGTCGCGGGTTCGAGACCCGTACGGGCCATGTGGTATTGTATTTTACCATTTCTGCGCAGTTCCCCTGTACCAACCCCAGAGGATGCAGCTGCAGAACAGAAATACCTGGGAGTGCCAGTAGACCTAATGTCACATTATTTTGTTTTGTTTTGTTTTGTTTTGTTTTGTTTTTAAGAAGTCACAGATGAAAGTTAAAATGGAGAATATTTTTAAAGGAAGTTGAGCAAAATAGGGCAGGTACATTTAGGCAAGAAGGGGATAGAAGAGTTGGAGAATTTCCTGTTCTGTGTTGGAAAAAAACCTGAAATGGTTTTGGCTTCTATTACACTCTCTACAGGGAGTAAAAAGGTGTCCCCTGGTGGCCAGTTAGCTCAACTGGTTAGAATATGGTGTTAATAATGCCAAGGTCATGGCTTCGATGCCCGTGTGGGGCATGACTGTAGGGTTTTCGTTACCTTTACATGCAAACAGACCTCAGGGTGTCAGACTCACCTGAGGCCTCCCTCCATCAATACAGGAAACATGTCTCCTTGAGAATTTAGACAGCTTGAACAGTCTTCTCTGACTTGCCCTGCCTTAGATCCTTCTTTGATTTCCATCTACAAAGGATAGCAGTGACTGAGCAAAGGAAAAAGAAAAGATTCTTTTGTGGAAGTTTTTTTTTTTTTTTTTTCCCAATTGGGAAACTGATTCTCGCAAAGAAAATTGACCTATTTGGATTATTGCCAAGTGGGAAGAAATTGTAAAGCCGCCTGCACTTTCTACACTTCCATATCTGGGACTTCCACTAGTTCACTGAAACATGAAACAAGGTATTTCAAGTGCCATGTGTGAAACATGTTCTAATTAACATCAGCGCGGTAGAAAAGTAAGGCAGCTTCACTATAAACATTCTGAGAAAAGGCTCATTGTTCACCCCTAAACGTCTAATTTGGGGGTAAAAATACATTCGAGTGTTTCCAAAGTTAGAAAATATTAAAAAGTACAGTGAAAATTTTCCTCTGTCCTTATGCCTCATCCATCCAAGAATGATTTCCAACTCTATAGGTAACCTCTATGCACACTTGCTCATGGATTCTTTCCAATTCTCTTTGTACAAGCAAACTCTTGTTTTCTTCCCATAAAAAATTCAGCCTATGTGTTGCAACTTGCCTTCATCACTTAGCAATATAAGGTGGAATCTCTATTTTAGCAGTATTTTTGAGAGCTTTCATATAGTGCTTTCAATATTGTACACTGGGAAAAATTAGAGCTCATTTTCCAAAAAGTTGACATATTCAGAAGTTGAATCTGAAATGTTCTAACCTTTTGCATCATTGATGGAGGGAATGTATGCAACGAGGAGACTTTGGAAAACTTGAGAGCAGAGGGGCAGATGACCTCCATAATGTTCAAACTAAGCACGTTCTGCCTAAACTGGGAGCATTAAAAGAGCCCCAAAAGAAAAGTATGCATTATTTAACATTTGTTTAAATCTCTCCACTCTTCAGAATGCAATAATTAGCTGTTATTCTGCATCTGTTAGATGCTGAAGATATATTGTTGTTGTTTTTTTAAAGATTATTTATTTATTTATTCATGAGAGATACAGAGAGAGAGGCAGAGACATAGGCAGAGGGAGAAGCAGTCTCCTCGCAGGGAGCCGGCGGGATTTGATTTCTGCACCCGGGGATTCAATCTCTGGACCCAAGGATCTGATCTCTGGACCCAGGGATCATGCCCTGAGCAGAAGGCAGACGCTCAACCGCTGAGCCCCTAGGCATCCCTGAAGATATATTATTATGTGAAAAAAAGCAGAACCCAAAATGGTTTGTGTAAGATTCTGATTCTTCTGCTTTAAAATCAGCTTTATTATGAGATGATTTACATACAGTAAAATGCACTCATTTTAAGCATAGATTTTGATGAGTTTTGACATATTTATACACACAAATAAGAATGGCCACAAAGTAGAGCACACTTCCATGATCCCCAAAAGTTCCTTTGTGCTCTGTGATAGTAAGAACAATGCCCCCTTCCCAAAGATGTCCACATCCTAATCCCTGAAGTCTACAAGGATGTTATTTTTCACAGCAAAAGGGACTTTGCACGTGCAGTTAAGTTAAAGATATGAAAATGAAGCAATATCCTGAATTATTGGGATTGGGTCTAATGCAATCTCAAGGGTCTGTGAGAAGAGTCAGGGTCACAGAAGGAGATGTGACACAAGCAGAGGTTGGACAGTTGCAGGCTATTAGCCAGAGAAGGCAGCAGTGTCTACAAATTGGAGAAAGCAAGGATACACATTTCCTTCTAGAGATTAGGGAAGGACTGTAGTACTGCTGACCCATTTTAGACAGACCTCCAGAACTGTAGGATAGTAAGTTTATGTTGTCTTAAACCGCTGAATTAGTGGTGATTTAGAACTGCAATAGAACCAATACATACCCCTTCCACTGAGTTATACTTTCATCCCAGCCCGAGGCAACTCCAGAGCTTCTTTCTGCCGTGATGGTTTTGCCTTTTCTGGAATTTCTTATAAATCATATACTACATACTCTTGTGTTCCTGATTTCTTTTGGTTAGCACAGTATTTCTGAGATTAATTTATATTGTTTCATGTATCAGTGCTGACTCCATTTGATTGCTCAATTGTACTCCATTATACAGTTATATCACCATTTGCTTTCCATTCGCATGCAAATGAACATTTTCACTGTTTTCATTTCTAGCTATTAAGAAGAGGGCTGCTGTGAAGATTAATGGGACAAATCTTTGTGTGGATATATGTTGCATTAGGCAGGGTTCTCCAGAAAAAGAAAGGAAGAGATTTTAAGGAATTGGCACAGGTCATTGTGAAGACTGGCAAAGCCACATCTGCAGGGTAGGTTGGCAGAGTGGAAACGCAGAAAAGAACTGACGTTACAGTTCCAGTCAAGAGACAGTCTGCAGGCAGAATTCCTCTTCTTCAGGAGAGGAACGTCTTTTTTCTTTTAAGGACTTCACTGAATCGATGAGGCCCACTCACATTATGAAGGGTAATCTGCTTTACTCTAAGCCCACTGGTTTAAATGTTAATCTCATCCAAAAAATACCTTCCATAGAAAAATCTACACTAATGTCTGACCAAATATCTGGGTACTGTGGCCTAGCCCCATTGACACAAAAAGTTAACCATCACATATATTTTCATTTCTTCTGGGGTAAAATACCTAGGAATGGAATTGCTGGCTCTTTTGGTCAATGTATGTTTGACTTTATAAGAAACTACCAAATATTCTCCAAAAAGGTAATGCCATTTTATATCCCAAACAATACTCCATGAGAGTTCCATTTGCTCCAGATTTCTCCACCATTTGATATTGTCAGACTTTTAAATTTTAGACAGTCTACTAGATTTGAAGTATCTCATTGTGGTGTTAACTTACATTTACCATAACTAATAATGAGCATTTCTTCATGTGTATATATATATATATATATATATATATATATATATATACACATATATACAGCCAATAAGTATATCTATATATATCTACATCTATATCATCTATATCTATAGATAGATAGATATCTTCTTTTTTGAAGAGTGTGTTCAAGTCTTTCGTGCATGTTTTTCTTCGGTTTTGTCATTTAGCACTGAGTTGTAAGAGTCCTTTATTCTGAATACATGTCCTTTCTTAGTTATGTATCTAATATTCTCACAGTCTGCCTTGACTTGCCTTTTCATTTCCTTTTGATGGAGAACATTTGATCAGATGTTTGTGTTTTATAATTCATGCAAAGATATCGTAAAGTGTCTTGGCATTCTCCATGGTCATGATGATCTTCTCCTATGTTTTTTTCTCAGAATTATATAAACTAGCACTTTTGTTTAGGTCTATAATCTATTTATAACTTTTACATATACTGAGATAAAGGTCAAAGTTATTTTTTTTTCCACATGGCTATCCTTATCTTCCAGCACTATTTTTTTAAAAATCTGTTCTTTTCCTATTTGCTATATTGCCAACCCTATCAAAAGTCATTTCATTTTATATTTATCCCTCTATTTTTGAAGTCTCCATTGTGTCCCATTAATCTATATGGCTATCCAATGTATATTTTTAGAGTAATATCTAGACCCTTTAGGATGGCTCTTATTAAAAAAAAAAAGACAGAAAAGAACAAGTGTTGGTGAGGATGTAGACAAACTGGAACCCTCAGATATTAGTAGTGGAGGGGTATAATGGTGCAGCCCATGGGGAAAAGAATATCCCAATTCCTCAAAAAATTTAACATAATATTGCCATATGCTCTACCAATTCCACTTCTGGGTGTACACCCAAAAGAAATGAAAAGGGCAACTCACACAGATATTGTACAGTCATTTTCTAGCAGACTTATTCACAATAGCCAAAACCACAAAATATCCATTGACGGATGAGTAGATAAACAAAATGTGTTATAGATATGTGTTATAGTGGAATATTATCCAACCTCAGAAACGAAGGACATTCTGACACCTGCATAAAATAAGCCAGTCACAAGAAGACAAATATTGGATGATTACACTTTTATGAGACACCTAGAGCAGTCAAAATCATAGAGAGGGAAAGTAAAAGAGATGGGTGCTGTGGGGCAGAGAGGAGGAGCTTGGGGAGTTAGTACCTGGGGCAAGTAAAAGTCCGGAGAGGATAAAAAAGTTCTGGAGATGGATGCTGGTGAAGGTTGCACAACAATGCTTAAAAATTGTTAAAATGATAAATTTTATCTTATGTACATTTTACCATAATAAAAAATGTCAGTATTTTAAAAAGGAATTTGTGGAGAGTCTTTGATAAATATGTAAATAGCTTCATTCTCCTCAAAGTTGTACCTACTAGTTTGGGCATCCATTCATAATTCTAGTATCAATCAATTTTCCTATGATCATTTCAAATCATGATGTAAAAAGCCTATTTTTCTTTTTATATGGATTGTTTAAATTCTATTGTAAGGAAGAGCTTCCCCTTCTTTCCCATCTATCTAGCTATCATCTATCTATCTATCATCTATCTATCTATCTATCTATCTATCATCTTTCATCTTATCTCTCTCAAATGAACTCACACAGATTCCTGCTTAAAGAATTATAATCATTAATAATGCGTATTTATGCTCAGATTGTCACAAATCTTTTTTTTAAAGATTTTATTTATTTATTCATGAGAGACAGAGAGAGAGAGAGAGAGAGAGAGAGGCAGAGACACAGGTAGAGGGAGAAGCAGGCTCCATGCAGGGAGCCTGACTGGATCCTGGGTCTCCAAGATCACGCCCTGGGCTGAAGGCGACGCTAAACCGCTGAGCCACCCGAGCTGCCCAGATTGTCACAAATCTGGCCAGTGGGGACCCTTCAAACTAACTCCTGTGTCTTTTTGACACATACCATCATATTTTAGGAAGTTCTTAATTTGGGGGATAAGAAAAAGCCCCACGTTTATATTGTCATTTTGGGGGCTGATCTTGAGATCAGCTATTTTTCAAAGGAGCTCTGGATGCTCTTATCAGGGAATGGTTTTTAGAAATCAAGTTCTAAGTACTTGATATGCTCATTGTTCCCAGGCCCTCTCTCTCATGGACGGAGATAGGAAACCTGCACATACATACATATGCACATCTATGTATTTCAATATTGACATCTAGCTATCTGTAGATAGATATAACCGTGATTTCACACTGATGTCTCCAACCACAATCCAACAAGCCAGGGTTTATTTGATTCTATATTTGTAGCTTCCTTCCCCAGCAAAGATAAACCTAGCTCCTACTATCTTTAATCTGTCTTACAGATTGAAAAAATAGAAACTCATTGAAGAGAATCAGGAATTCTGGCAATGCTGGGAAGCTAAGGTATTTATTTTTATTTTCCAGCAGCAATTCCCAACTTCCCTATTCATTTCTAAAAGGGAAAAATTCACAGTTCCACCTTCTGTGTGAAGAAAGTCCTGTTCTTCCCTACTATGAGTCTTTCATCTGTGCGTCTCTTCTAGTCCTCACACAAAACACTCCACTTCTGACATTTCTGGTCACCAAATGTGTAGAGATTTTTCTCACAACAAGGAATTCTTTGGGACACCAAGTGGGTGTCTTGCAATTTAACTCAATTCTGACGTTATCTCCCTGGAGATAGTTCAGATCCCACGGGCTAAGAGCTCAGTTCCACAACACTCTGACCTCACTTCAGATGCCAATCAAAGGTCTCTGGGTGGGTCATCCACAACTCTGTCTGATTTGGCCAGAATTGGAGGTTCCCATGGCCACCTCCTGTGGTTGCCTTAATTTGCTAGAGCAGCTCACAGAACTCCAGGAAACACTTACACTTACCAATTTCTTAAAGGATGTGATATAGGATACAAATGACCACCCACATGTAAAGGATGGGCTGGATGAGGTCTGTGGGAAAAGCATGGATTTTCCACACCCTGTCCTAGAGCACGCCTCTCCCCACACCTCCTCATGTCCACCAGCGTGGAAGCCCTCTGAACCTCATACTTTTGGGATTTTATAAATGCTTCATGATCAGGTGGGCACAATCGGTAATTCCATTTGTAGCCCTTACCTTTCTGGAGAGAATGGAGGGTTGGACACAAAATTCCAGGCTTCTTCTGCTCATGGCTTTGCCTTTCCCATGACCAGTCCCTACCTAGGAGCCCATCCAGAGTCACCTCCTTAGAACAAAAGACACTCCTGTCACCCAGGAAGTTACAAGGACTTCGGAAGCCTTGTTCCAGGAACTGGGGGCAGAGACCCATATATATTTCTATTATCTCACAGTTTCAAAGCAGAGATTGCATGCAGAACACTCCTTAAGGTCCAGGCTGAGTCTTGCGAAGCAGCAAGCTCCTGTCAGGCCCAGAGCCCTGGTTGTAAACTGTTCTGCTAAACGGAGCTTACTCTCCCCAGGAGCTCCCTTTGTGACCTGTTCCATTACTAGTTTTTGTCATTGTTCCCTATGCCCTTGAGAAGAACATATATTCTCTATACCAGGTTATACATTTTGATTGACATCCATAAGATCTACCTTCTTAATTATGCTGCTCTGGTTTTCTACATCCTTTCTTATTTGGATTCACTGCCCCTATCTTGTGCTGAAGATGCCTGTTAAAGTCTCTATTATTGTTTTTAATTATGTATCTTCCATAATTTTTATTTTATAAATGTAATTGGCACATTCTTTAGTAAATAACTAAAAGTGTTCTAACTATCAGATTCATAGACTTTAACGCTCAAAACTGATCTTTGTCATGTTTAGTTTAGGGGGGGCTTGAATTTAAAATTATCTGATGTCAAGATCACAGGCCCTGCTTTTTTATGGTTTCCTCCTGGCATACCCTAGCCCATTTCTTTATTTTCTTCTTGCTGAATAATTTCGTTTTAGATGTACATCTTAACAATATGTTGTTACCCTCTGCTCTGTGAGCCAATTTGAAAACATTTTATCACATGACATAAGCCCATTAATATATAATGATATGATTGATGCATTTGTTCTGTCATAGTTATGCATTTGTTCATAGTTATGCATCATTATGCATTTGTTCTGTCATAGTTTATTATTACCATCATTATAATGTATATTTCTTGTATTTCTTTTTTTTTTATTTTGTATTTCTTTTTTGATATTTCTTTTCTCATTTAACAAGTTTCTTGTGACATCTAGAATAGTTTGAATTTTTGTTCTAGCAAGTTACCTTAATGCTCATGTTTCCCCCATTTATTTACACTCTATAACTTGTTTTTTTCCCCAGTTTTGTCATTGTTCTTGGCCATTCACTCTTGCTTATTGTCTATGTGGTGGTCTGTACATTTATTTTGTTTCCTCTTTCCTCTCCCTTCTTTTCCTATTTTTGCATGCACTGTTTCTCTTGTGCCAGAATAGAAACATTTACTATTATTCTCCCACCTTTGCCCTTGCATTTATTTTAGTTATAGATCTACAATTAAATATATTAAATGTTCACCCAGTGGAGTTCCTTTATTTCTTGATTGAATGTACCCACCCTATTGTATACTCTGCAAGAAGAGTTCAGTATGCGTATACTTAAAACTCTCTATAGAAGCGTCTATATTCTTGATTCTTGAAGATCTCCGCTTGGCTAGATATAGAATTCACTCTTTGTGAATTCTAATGCTTCACTCTTCTATGTCAGTTTTTTTAATGCTAATCTAATTTTTTATATTGCTCTTCAGAGGTCTGATGCTAGGTTTCTATTTATAGGAACTTCTTGGATTATAGACTTAATTATTTATATTTTATTGACTGTTTCTTTTCTCTCAGGAACTCTAATTACTCATATATTGGAATTTCTTTGGCTCATTTTACTTCTTCCTTTATTTTCTTTTCATTTTCTTGGTGATTTCTCTTTCTTTAATTCCCATTACCAAACATTTATGTTGTAAATTTATTCTCTCTTGGGTGCCTTGTAATGTAGTCTTCACTCTGATGTGATCCTGGTGTGATTTTTCTTTTTTCCTCTATTTCTTCTACATTCAACCAACTTTCTTTTCATTTCTTCCCATTTTTGTCCATTTGTTTTAATTTTTTTGAAATTTCTGACTTAATGTGATTTTTTAAAATCCAAAAATGCTTGTTTGAAAATGTCTCTTGCAACAATGTGGATAGAACTAGAGGGTATTATGCTGAGCGAAATAAGTCAATCAGAGAAAGCCAATTATCATATATTTCACTTATATGTGGAATTTAAGAAATAAACCAGAGGATCATAGAGGAAGGGAGGGAAAAATAAAACAAGATGAAATCAGAGAGGGAGACAAACTGTAAGAGACTCTTAATCAGAGAAAACAAACTGAGGGTTGCTGGAGAGGAGCGGGGGTACGGGAGAGGGGGGTGGAGATGGAGTAAGTGGGTGATGGGCATGAAGGAGGACACATAATGTAATGAGCACTGGGTGTTATATCCAACTGATGAGCCACTGAATTCTACCCCTGAAACTAATAATACACTATATGTTAATTGAATTTAAATTTAAAAAATAAAAATTAAAGAGGAAAAAATAAAAGGATCAAAAAGTGATATTTTCTTAATTACTAAATGTAACATATATTTTACAAGTATATAATGTTGTTAATCTTAACTTTAGTTTATTGATGTGCCTTATCATTTCCTTCAGTAAATGAGATTGTACGCAATCTTAAAGTGATCATGTCAAATTTTCTTTAAGGCAATATACTATGTACTGTTAAAAAAAGAAAACTATTGTATGTCATGAATATTTCTCATATAAAAATAATGGCTTAAGTTAAAATGGCTCTTTATTCAATACCTATTACATAATTAGTACTTATTGCCACTTCACATTATTGGGAAGAAATATGTACACGAAAAATAGTATAATCAAAATATATTTGTTCCTGAGAAACACTACACTTTGAAACTAGATTAACTAGGTAAATACCATACTTTTAAACTAAGTTATACTTTCAGAAAATAGTTTTTTATATTTTCATTTATTTATGCAAACGTTTTTGATTTTCAGAAAATAAATTTTGTATGCATTAATTTTAGCAGATTATTTTCTTCAGCATAAATTTGTAGTTATGTTCAATAATGTCATTATATAACTTGGCAAATTTGTTTTCATATGTTCTCATTAAAACTGCTTTTGAAATGTGAAAAAAAGAAAATGTCTCATTCAAATTTTGAGAGCTGCGTAAAATTTTTCTTCTGCTTTTTCATTTTTGTAAGAATTTTCAAAAGCTAAAATATACTGACTTTGTGTTTTATTATAGTTGCTTTGTATGAAAGTTATTCAGATATTGTGTAAAGAGATTTGGGATAATTTACAAGATTCCTAGTTCAAGGCAAACCTCTTCTATCCCTACATAAAAATACAGTAACTTTAATGGTGTCTTTAGGGGAGGGGTTGGAGGAAAAATTTCTGTGTCTTCAGATTTTTATGTCTCCTTTGGCCTTGCAGGATTTTGAATCCTCTTCTTTTTTCCTTTACCATCTAGTCTTCAAAGGGAGCTTCTTCACCCTATTTTCTTTTCATCCAGAGGTCCTGCCTTTGTGTGGCTGCTGCCTCATTTCTGGCAGATGCCCAGGTTCCTTACCTAGAGACAATGCTTTGATCTACCAGGAGCCCTTTCTCAGTGTTTTCTCACTCCAAGTGGGATTGCTAAGAGGAGGGGAATTTTAGCTGATTCTTGGGATTTCTGTTCCCATTTTCTTACTTCTAGATGAATTTCCGGATCTCCTCCCATCCACTGCAAAGACTTGCCTTTGGGAGCTCTTGAAAGATAGGTTTGCTTGGATTGGGTGTTCACAGTTGTACTTACAAGTTACTTGAAGTTTGCAGTGTTCTCTCCTCTAGTTGGGGAGAGGGTATGGTTCTATTGTCGTATGTGTTTTAATATGTTGGGAAGTTCAGATCTGAGTGATTATTACTATCCTCAGGGTTTAAATCACTACCCAAATTATGAGACATTAAAAAATTTCATAGTGCTTTAAAAAGGAGGGAGGTGCTTTCCATTTTATTTAATAGTGTCAAATTTTCCCACATAGCTACTGTAGTAACATTCTGTCTACTGGTGTATGAAAGTTCATGTTTCTTTACAAAACTATAAAAGGATGTCTGATCTACACCTCCCCTTAAAATCTGATTCTGTGGGAAACTGCACATCTCTTATGAAAACTAGAGTTTTTCAGTTTCTGAGATCAATTTCCTTTAACTACATTTTTCACCCCTACTGCTTAAGCTTGCTAAAGTGGATGTTGTTTGAAAATTATAAATCCTTAACATTGTAATTACTGTGGAATTAAACTAATCTTTTCAATAAGGCCCTGCTGTGTATGTATATTTTAAAGTATTCCACGTTTGTTGTTGATAAGTAATGGTTTTCTCCCCGGGCATGAAAAGCCCAAGCCGAGGAATCCTCTGATAGTACAAAACAGCGAGGCCCCAGCCAGCTCATGAGTGTCCAAAAGGGGAATCTAAAAGTAAGGGCTCCCTAACTTCCCTTTGAACAGAAACCCAGATACCTTTCTGGTTCCACTGGGAATCGAACCCAGGATTTTCTGCGTGTAAGGCAGATGTGCTAACCACTACACCATGGAACCTGGAGATGCCTTTGCTTCCTATGTATTCTTACTAGAGTCAAGGTGAGAACAGAAGATCAAAATTATACATTGTTATTATGACTAAGAATTAACTCCTGTGAACTTCACCCAGTGGGGATATGTAGAACAAATGAACTATCTGCTTCTCACATACACAAGAATCAAAATTTAATGAGTACTGTGACTTCCATTCTCCTGGAACACTCAGTCTGGACAACATTTATTATTTTTCTACCTATATTTATTGAGAGTTTACTAGTTCCAGATACTTTTCAAAGCTCTGGGATACAGTAGTAAATACAAAGAGGAGGGGATCCCTGGGTGGTGCAGTGGTTTGGCGCCTGCCTTTGGCCCAGGGCGCGATCCTGGAGACCCGGGATTGAATCCCACGTCGGGCTACCGGTGCATGGAGCCTGCTTCTCCCTCTGCCTATGTCTCTGCCTCTCTCTGTGTGTGTGACTATTATAAATAAATAAAAATAAAAATAAATAAATAAATACAAAGAGGAAAAAAAATCCCTTCTTGAGATGACATTATGGTACTAGCCACATAAAGGTGCATTTATATTTCATGGGAACTCTCTTTGAATTTAGCAGGACAACTCCTCCTTTGCCTCTTGTCCTGAAACTACTGCATATTTCAATTAATAAGATTTTAAAAATGCATTCATTAAGATCACTAACAAGCCCATCATAAATATCTAGTATTACTATGAAATCAGTTTAGAACTTGCAGACCTAAAAAAAAAAGAACTTGCAGACCTCTTGAAGACTCTTGAGGTTGTTTAAATGCCTTACCTTTATATAACCAAAGTATCTGTGAGGTTGTACTTACTTCTTTGTGCTCCCATAGGCAGAAGAATATGCCTAAGCCAGTCCGCTAGTTCCATGAGGAGGATGAGACTCACATGGAACAGAGTCCACTCTCCCTCTACACCAGTCTGAGTCTTTATAAACTGATATGCAGATGTTTGATCAAGGCCAGCTGAAATCAGTAGATTTATCCAGTTGAGTCCAGCCTACATCAAGTGACCAGGAGCCAACCAGTAGTTTTTTGGGAATAGACAGTTATGTTTTATGTGGGTGGTATTTGGGGTGATTTCTTATGCAGTAACAGCAGATTGACACAGAAGAGGACAGAATTTGAGAATATCCACTCTGAGATGAAGGCATATCCATTACACATCACCTGTCCACACCTGTTTAGCCATGAGCTATTGATTGACACACTCTCTGTGGGAAATTTCCACTTAGTGTTGGACCAGTATATTTGATCAACATTCCAATGGTCCCAGATAGAAATTGATTTTTATTTACATTAGGATATATATTAAAATATACATACCAAAATGAGACAGAGCCATTAAAACAAAATTAAAGACCCACATCTTTCTTAAACATAGGCACAAAAATCCTTAAACAAAGTATTGGCAAATCAAATACATTTGATATAAACAGGGGTAATTAATACATTATTACTACATGAAATTTATCCCAGTCTGTTTTAACATTCAAAAATCAATCACTGAAATTCACCATATTCTTGTAATTCACCATATTAATAGGCTAACTAAATTCAAAAAACCCAATATGATCATATCAATAGAGGCAGAAAAATCATTCAGTAAAATTCAACATCCATTCATGATAAAAATTAACAGCAAATTGGATTAGAAGAAAGCTTTACTTCCTTAATCAAATAAAGGATATCTACCCCCCCCCAAAAAAAAAGGTACAACCAACATTATACTTAATGGTGAAAGACTGAATGGTTCCTTCCAAGATTTAAATCAAGGCAAAAATGTCCTCTTTCCCACTTTCTGGTCAAGGAAAGACTTAGAGGTCCTAGCTACTAGAATAAAACAAAATGTGCAGATTGAAATGGAAAAAATAAAGCTCTCTTTTTCACAAACAACATGATTTTCTATGTAGAAAATCCCATACAACCTGAATAGGCATTTTTCCAAAGAAGACATATAAATGGCCAACAGACACATGAAAAGATGCCCAACAGAATTGAGCATTGAAATTTGATTTGCAATTACAGGAATTGCAAATCAAAACCACAGTGATATATCACCTTACACTAGTCAGAATGTCCAGTATCAGAAAAGATAAGAAATTAGCAAGTATTGGTGAGAATGTGAAGAAAAGAGAACCCTTGTGCACTGTTGGTAGGAATTTAAATTGGTGCAGCCACTGTGGATGACAGTATGGAGATTCCTGAAAAAATTAAGAATAGAATTACCATATGATCCAGCAATTTCACTATTACATATTTACCCAAATAAAATGAACACACTAATTTGAAAAGATATATACACCCTTATGTTTATTACAGCATTATTTATAATAGCTAAGATATGGAAGCAGCTCAAGTGTCCATTGATAGATGAATGGATAAAGAAGATATTATACACATACACACCCACACACATGCTAGAATATTACTCGGCCATAAAAATGAATGAAATATCAGAGCTTGCTGAATTATTACCTTGTTTTTTCCTTTTTCCTGCCTTTATCTGTCACATTGTTTTAAAATAAATATTGGCAAGCATTTTTCTTTTTGTAAGATAATGCTTTTTTTAACAATAACAGTAGCCAAAGATGTGATAAAGTCCATACAGGTATTATAGTACATATCATATTCCAATATGTGCTTTGTTTCAAGACGTCCATATTACAAAACTAAAATTAAATTGTGGAGGTGTGAGCAGGGCATTTTCCACTGGAAGGTAAAGCAGTAGGTCTTTTAGAGTGAAAGTCTAGGAAAGACTGCAGAGGCTTTAATCAGTTTGGTGGAAGTACAACTTCCAAAGTGGAAACAACTTGAATTTTAGATGCTCTAGTGAAAAAGATGAATTTTGGCAGAATAGGGTTGTCCATGGAGCTTCAACAGAGGCCCAGACCAAGAATACCCATAATCTCATAAAGAGAGTTCCCACATAACCGAAAGGATAACATAACTTGTAAAATGTACAACAGAAAAAAATACAGTGCCTTATTTCAATACTCCAATTTATTTAGAAATGAAGAACAAATTGTGAAGAATGGAACATTTGTAAAATATCACTGAATTTTAAATAGTTAAAGTATACTTATACCCACACCTCCCACCCATCTTTTTCATTCAGTCTACTGCAATAATATTCAAGAATTAACATAATGTATAAAATGCTTAACAACCGTTTTCAAAGGATTTGCTGTCCGTATATTATAACAACCAGATCTCTTAAACAATTGCATTTTCCCTTTATATAGTAAGGCTTCTTTTGTGTATTTTTATTAGACTTGCTATTATCATTTTTATGAAACTGAAGTACTTAACATAAATTCTTTAAAGCAGTTCTGTTCATGTGAGACCTATAGTTCAAGAAACTTCTGAAAAAATGCTAAATATAATTACTTTCAATGTAGGCTGGAATGTTGAACGTTTCTATTGAGTTTTCTCATTTTTTCTGTGCATCTAAAAATTTTAGATGTTACTCGTTAGTTATAAATATTTTTTGTGCCTTTGGTACCTATTACATGCAAGAATGCAGTGAGGGAAGAATACCAACACAATTGGCTTGGCCTCTGTTTGCAGTAGTTTTAGAGATTATCAAACACATAGGATAGAACATGATATTGAATTATTATTTGATTTGCCACATTAAAAACACGTTTTCTCCCATACATAATCTACTATTTCATAATCTACTGAAAAGTATTAAAACGTATTAAAAACACGTTTTCTCCCATACATAATCCCATTTCATAATCTACTGAAAGTATGCTATTTCTCTCCTCTGCTACAATTTTTTGCATGCTAGATCGATTTCTTGGTTAATTTCTTGAATGATAGTTGGAATAACATGTGCTATCTTTTTGCAGCATTTCATCTGTTTAAATTAATAGAATACCGATAAAATAAATAAGTCTACTTGAGAGTTACCATTAGGAATTAAACACTGTAACTCTTAATCAAGGATTCATTCGCATTCTCAGGAATGGCTACAGAGATCAACCAACTGCAAAATAGTATTTCACAAGCTCAGAAGTAGACAAACATGAAAGTATATACAAAAGCAAAAAGACCTTCATGGAACTACATCCACCCCATTGCATGTAAAAATGTTCAAAAGGATAGCAACGCTTGTTTTTTATTACAAAAATAAATAAATGAATGAATGTGTATTTTGGAAACTGAGCATAAAGTGAATTGGTCTGAGTTCAGGAATCACACATTCAAGCACCTTCTGTCTGTGTCCAAAAACCAACTACTTCTTCCTGGACTCAACAGATGGTATCTAATGAAAAAGGCATTTTGAAGGTGTTTTCTGGATGAGGTTCAGTGAGGCAGTGGGTATGTCATCTAAAAATCAACCCAGGGGCGTCTGGGTGGCTCAGTCAGTTAAAGGGTTAAGTGTCTTACTTTGGCTCAGGTCCTGATCTCCAGGGGCTCCCTTGAATGGAGCCTGGAATGGGGCTCCCTGTTCAGAAGGAAGTCTGCTTCTCCCTGGCCCTCTACCCCTCCCACCCCTACTCATGCACACACTCTCTCTCTAATAAATAAATAAAATCTAAAAAGAAAAAAAAAAAAACTTTCCCGATTCAGCAATTGGCTGGCTTGTTCTTGTACTTTTAAAAAATATCTTTCTTCCTAAATCATTTTAAGCATCAGAGAATAACTTGGGAAGAACTGTCTGAACTGTTCCCTCATCTCTCCTGATGCTGACCCCAGTGAACAGTGGAATGCAAGCTTCACACAGGAGACAAACCTCTCATAACCCCAAAATCAACTAGTTTCTGGTTGTACAGGAAAACAAATAGTACTTGATTTCAAAAGCACTTAAATTTATTTAAACATGAGGCCAGGGAAAGAGGTGGTGGAATTCCCTGATTATTATATATGTATTTGTAGGTTGTTATTTACATTTACAAGTGGTTGATTACACTCTTCCTATGGGAGCTAACAGGGAACCGTGCTGAGACTCGCTGCCGGTCAGAGATCATTAGGTTTGTCTTCTCCCTCTCCTGCTTCATTTGACTCTAGATGCTCCTAGTTGTAAGTCTCAACCCTTGGTTCCTCCATTAGTCACTTTGCTCCGTTTCCCTAGCATCGCTCTTTTCCGTTTTATTTGCACTTTTTTTCCTTCAGAAAGTGCTGCAAATTTTTCAGCCTAGCTTCATCTTTGCAGGACCAGGCCTGGATATTGCCCTGATCTTTGGGGCTCTTCCCAATCGCCCACCCTCCTCAGCTACACCGTTACACCTTCCCTGGGCCTGGGCCGCCCGGGGCAGGGAGCTGGGGGGGTGGGAGGTGGGGGACGGCGCCGGCAGGGGCGGGGCAAGGGCGGGGAAGGGCCCGGGGAAAAGGGGCGGACTCCGAGGGGGCGCCGAGCAGCGACCACCCGGCGAAGATGCTCCCAACCAAAAGCTATTTGTTTTTTAGAAGTTTGTGGAATTATTATAGATATGTGTGTTTAATTAGTGTGTGTTACATGATGAAATTTTGGAGTATAGGTGAGGTCCGGAGCCCACGACAAAGAAAGAATTCTTAAGACGTCTTTGGTGCAAAATGGTGGTTTCATTAATGCACAGGGACAGGACCCGAGGGCAGGAAGAGCTGCTGCCCCGGTCTGTGAGGGGAGGCTGGTTATATACCTGGGAGTTGGGAGGGGTTGAGGGAGAGCTTGTTCTCTAAGGAATTTTGGAAGCAAGGTTCCCAGGACCTTGAGGGGGCAGCTGTTGTTGGGGAAAGGTCACTTATTACCGGCTAATAAAACCTGAGTCATGAGACCCTTCAGATGGATACTGGTTGGCCATGTGCTTGGGGGATGATCGCCAACCTGTAGCTTGGGAGTTTAGAGATGAAGGAAATTTCTAAAGGAATTTTTGTATGTTAAAGTAGGCTTGCAGGCTCCTGAGGTCGGGCTAGGATTGCCTTCTGCCCTTAGCAAAGTATGAACATGGAGGCAGTTGAGTCTGTAGAGGAAGGTCTCTCTGCCTGTTTCAAGGACTTGCCAATGTGCTTTATCCTCAGCTAGTCCTCTGTTCCCCCATCATTACACATACTCTTCCAACATTTGTCTCAAGGTTAGACAAGATGATCTAAAGGATTTGTCCAGCTCCAATTTCTTGGAATGAGAACATGTGCCTTTTCCAAATAATTTTTAGTATTTGTTTTTCAGAAAGAAAGAGATAAATATCAATTTTAATATGAATATCAGGAAAAAGGTGAGAGTAAGAAGAGGTCCATCCAACATTAGTGAGAAAATGTAAAAAGTTAACATACCACTGATGTTTTCATGTGTTTTGGTATGTATTTCTTCTTTAAAAAACTTTTTTCCAAGTTTTTATTTGAATTCCAGGTAGTTAACATAAAATGTAATATTAATTTCAGGTGTGGAATATAAAAAGCACTGTGCATTTTTAATGTATCTCATCGCTACAGCAAATTGCCACACTCTGCAAATACAGAAAATGGTCAGTTACACATGGGATAAAGAACAACTGTTTAGCAACAAAGAAGAAAACTGCCAGCATGTGAGAGCCTGTATTTTGCCAAGTGATTTCATGTCATTCCAATAAAGCCTCAGGGCAACCTGCATTGCTCGGGCCAGCGTAGCCAAGAAGTAGGGAGAAGGCTCCCTATTGTCAACTTCAAGCTGAATCCAGTTTCCATGTGTGGTTGTAAGCGTTCCTGGAAGTGAAATGTCTGGCTGCCAAGTGCAAGGGGCCCACGGGTGAGAAGTATTTCCCTGCACAGTATATAAACTGCTGGGCACCTTTCAAAAGAAAGTGAGAAAACTTGATAAAAATCCTAAGAATTAAAAATCAGCAGCAGCAGCAGCAGCATCCTGAGAATTAGTCTGCATGCACCTCTGTTGATCAAAAATTCTTGAGAACCACATCAATCAGACCAAATGGTGAAATCACGGTTATTTACAAATGAGCCTCCTCCCAGCACCGGCTCTGTGGTTTAGCTGGTCAAAGCACCTGCCTAGTATATGGGAGATCCTGGGTTTGACTCCCAGTGGGGCCTTCAACTGTGAGCTTTTCTAATTTAGAGTGGAGAATTGGAGATCATTGGAGTTTACTTCTATAAAACCCCAGGAGTGGAAAGGACAGTGTTAGATTAAGAATCTTATTAAAAAAAAAAAAAAAAAAGCCAGGAACACCTGTCCCAGGCTACAGTGATAGAAAAACCAAAATATGCTGAGAACCGAAAAACTCAGAGCATTGGAATTGCCTAGGATAAGTGAGGTTTGCTTCTTGGTCTTCTTTTACCATTTTAGATCAAATGTCAGGCACTCACCACTTAGGATTTATGTGAACTCTGTGACTGTCTTAATTATTTTTGCCTCCTAGATTCTTTACCAGTTCAGACATTGTCAGCATGTGTTTTTCTTGCACAATTCCTTGAATGGCCATTCCCCCTCCTCCATCCCCAATTTTGCACCAAGTGACTTTTTGGGCCACTGAATAATGCATTTGAGCAGAGCCATGGCTCTCAAAATTTAGTCAGCACATTAATTACCTGGTGATCTGTTAAAATGAAAGATTTAATTCACTAAATCTCTGATGGGGCCTGAAATTCAGCATTTATACAAACTCCCCCATAGCTAATGTCTATGCTGCTGTTACATGGCCCATATTCTGTATAGAAAGGCTAGTGGCTTAGTGATCTAGTTTCAATAGTTGTGGCTTTTTTTTTTAAGGTAAAATTGGTATATAATATAATTTAACTTTCAAATGCATATTATAATTAGATATCTATATGCACTAAAAGGGATCACCACCAAAAGTCTAGTTACCATTCGTTACCATATAATGATCCCCTTCATCCATTTTGCCTGCTCCCTGATCCCCTTCCCCTCTGATAACCACTAATGTGGCCTCTGTATCTATGAATTTGTTTTTATATTGTTTTTTTGTTCATTTGTGTTGTTTCTTAGATTCCACATATGAGTGAGATCATACAGTATTTGTCTTTCTCTAACTGACTTATTTAACCTGGCATAATATCCTCAAGGTCCATCCATGTTGTCACAAATGGCAAGATTTCATTCCTCCTTATAACTGATAAGTATTCACTGTATATATATGCCACATTTTCCTTATATATTCACCTATCGGTGGACACTTAGGTTGTTTCCATATCTTGGCTATTATAAATAATACTGCAATGGACATAAGAGTATATACATCTTTTAAAATATTTTCATATTCTTTGGATAAATACCCAAAAGTAGGGTAGCTGGATCATATGGTAGATCTATTCTTATTTTTTTGAGGAATCTTCATACTGATTTCTATAGAGACTGCACCAACTTATTTTCCCACCAACAGTATATGAGGGCTCCCTTTCCTCCACATCCTCTCCACACTTGTTATTCCTTGTCTTTTTGATACAAGTTATTCTAACGGTTATGAGGTGACATCTCATTGGGCTTTTGCCTTTACCTGATAATTGGTCATTTTGAACATCATTCCATGTACCTGTGGGCCATCTGTATGTCTTCTTTAGAAAAATGTCTATTCAGATCACCTGTCCAGTTTTTAATTACATTGTTTGTTTTCTTATTGTTGAGTGGTATGAGTTCTTTTTATATTTTGGATATTAACCTCTTACTGAATAATGATTTTGCAAATATCTTCTTCCTTTCAGTAGGTTGTCATTTTGATGGATGGTTTCCTTTGCCATGCAAAAGCTTTTTGGCTTGATGTAGTCCCATTTGTTTATTTTTGCTTTTGTTTCCCTTGCATGTAGGTTAAAATCCAGGAATGCATCACTAAAACTGATGTCAAGGAACTTACTGCCTTTATTTTCTTCGAGGAATTCTATGGTTTGAGGTCTTACATTAAAGTCTTTAATCCATTTTTAATTAGGATTTCTATAGGGTATAAATATGGCCTAATTTCATTCTTTTGCATGTGGCTGTCCAGTATTCCCAGCACCTCAATAGTTGTGGCTTTGAGTCTATTATTTTATATGTTTATGGCTATTTTCCACACCCAGTACTGAAACAGGAGTTGTGTTTACTCATTTGCCTTTTGTCAAATCCAATTCAAAAGAAATGAAAGAACAAGGTAAAAATTATAATATAAGTTAGTGTAAATCAAGAGTGCTATAACTGTTTTACCTTTTATGTGATAAGGGATTCTAGAATATAGCAGAAATTTTGGAAGGATGAGTAATATGATTGTATCTGAAAGAGGAGAGGATAAAAAAAGAATAAATGGCAAAGCACACAAAATTCCCTTAATAATGCCAGAGGCAACTGGAAATAAAAGTATAAATCTGAAAACTTTTGGTGCATTTACTAGTTAGATAACTCTTAAAAAGAAGAATCTGGGAAAGTACTTTTTTAAGGATTTTATTTATTTATACATGAGAGACACAAAGAGAGAAGGAGCGACATAGGCAGAGGGAGAAGCTGGCTCCCCATGGGGAACCCAATGTGGGACCCAATGCGGGACTCCATCCCAAGACCCCAGGATCATGCCCTGAGTGGAAGGCAGAGGCTCAATCATGAGTCACCCAGGCATCCCTGGAAAAGTACTTTAACCCCAAGACTTGAGATTTCCTTGTTTATCTGCTCTATGTCTTCTATATTCTAAGAAATACTTTTAAAGTATTTATCATACTCCCTAAATGCTCTCCTCCCTACTCTTGGTATACAACATTTCTCAAACGAATGGGTTTCATTTCAATTAGTTTCTTGCTTCTCCCCATAGTGGTCTAACAGGCTGATTTCTCCTTTTGTGAGCCGTTTTGGAGGAATGCTATGTGTAGAAGACTTATTTTAAAGAACTCTTGGACTGGAATCCTGGCTACTGTAAGAAATAAAGGTGATTAACAGTGATAGGAAACACTGCTGGGAGAGGAGTGTTTACTTAAACATAATAACTAGAGAATGTTTGTTCCAGTTTGATGCCAAATAAGACCTGGAAATTCACCGATATGTCTTTATTAAAGTGTTTTATCTGAAATCCTATTTCTCTACTGACTAAAGTTAATGTAACCTCATTATTACTAGGTCCCATGGAATCTCCCCTGACCCATGACCAACCATGCTGAGCCTAATGCCAGATCTACCACCACACATACCCGCCCAACCTCTCTTCCACCAATGTATTTCTTTTCATCTGTCAGATCATAGGTCAGTTATCACTTCTTTTGAAAGCCTTTCCTAGTCAATAGGACTTGGAAAATTCCCCTGTTTCTATGCTTCTGTGAAAACACATGAGCATTTATCTCTGTGGTTTCTTTTGGCAATTTTAAGATACTTAACCTATTGTGTGCAATCATATTATAATCATCAGGGCATGTGCCCTTTGCTATATCCCAGGCCTGTCCAAATTTTCAGGACTTCTGGTACCTCCACAGCCTAGATCAGCTTTGGGCACATTGTGGGCTACTCATTAATTCTTTTAAAATAAATGCCTAATCAACTCATTGAAAAAAATGAAGTGTCACTTTTGCAGTCGACTTGATATCAGAAGAAAAAATAAGACCAAAGAACATGCCCTCTTAGAAATACTGTTCCTCTTCTGTTTCAGCAACATTGGGACCAAACCAGTTTTTAATGAGGAAGAGGGAAGGTTTTCCACTTTGCCATTTGTCAGAGGTGCAGATACGTGGATTTCTCACCACAGATTTGAGGAAAGATAATTTCTTAGTGAGCACCTTCTAGAAAATGCTGGGAAGGGGAAAAAGAGTGATGATCGTCAGTTTAAATGAAGAGGAAAAAAATTAAAAATAGGCAAGCATACCAGATGTTAAAGATTGACACCGCTCACTGAGCCCTAGCATTGTAGAGCACTCGGAGGGACACAGAGTTGTCAGGTCATCTCTTTGTCACCACCCCCACACAGTAACTGGGCATAGTCCCCACCCCAGCTCAGCAGAGGCACCCAGACCAGCTTGGCCCTGGAGGAAGTTTGGGAGGTCTCCAGCGAGCTCTATTGAGTCCTGCTTCTCAAGGTCAGGAGAGAGGGGACACCAAATCCCCTGGGAGCCTGAGGGAACCCTGCTGGCGTCTGGGAAGGAATTTGGACTCTGGTTTTGAGTTACATTTGGTGTTGAGTTGTGGAGTCTCTATATTGTTATTTTAACAAACAAAGAGCGTGAGGGGAAATAAATTCATCAAGTGAAATATACTAAAAAATCAGTCAAAATTACTAGGTATGGGGGCACCCAGGAAATAGGTGTATCATTCCATCCTACCCTGGAGGCTTATACTATCAGTGGGTTTCTGTGGTGTAGTGGCCATCACATTTGCCTAACAGGCAAGAGGTCTAAGGTTTGAAACTGAGCGGAAACACCCATCCGTTAGGACTCTGTCACTTTACGGAGGAAATACCATTCACTGAGTGCCAAAGCCTTTGTGCATGCACCCCTTAGAGGTCTCCCCCAAAACAGATTTTCTGGATTCCAGCAGCGCTGACACCTACATCCTCACCTGCCTGGTACGCCCCTCGCAGGGGAGGCCCTACCTTCCAAAATGAGGACCCTCTTCAAAATCCACCGGTTTACTGCACAGGTAGATCCTTTCTCCTTACGGTTTGTGCTAGAAGAGGTCTTTATGTTGCCTGGATCCCTTTTACGATATACATGTGAGAATGTCTCCTTCAATCTGTGGCCGGTGTCTCCTCTCTCTGCACTGAGCCTTCTGCGGAAAAGTGTGTTCCGAGTTTCTTAAGTCCGGAGCATCCACCTTCCTGTCACGCTGAGGACTTGTTATGTCCTGCACATGAACTATTTGCCTTCCTCAAAGGCACAAAGTATTTTTCTGAACGTTCCTCGCAGGCTTTCCCGTTTGCTCTCCCAGCTCTGGGCCGCCAGCTGCGCTGCAAGGGGCGTGCCAGCAGGCGCGGAGGAATCCTGCAGCAAATCAAAGCACAAGGCAAAACAAATGGCAAGCAGAGGGTGATGCTTAGCACGTGTCATCCATTTCCCACATTTTTTCTCCTCGCCAAAAATATTTCCCCAAACCTTATGCGTGGAGCAGGTGCCTGGAGCTGACTCGGGGTGCAGGGAAGGCGCAGGGCTCTCTGCGGGCAGGGAAGGTTGCTTATCCTCAGCCTTCTTTCCTTTCTCCCTCGGGCCCGCCGGACGCTCGTGGCGCACCTGCAGACCTCGGGGACCGCGCCGCCTGGGCTCGCTCCCACCGCGGGGTCCCCGCCGCCGCACCTGCCGAAGCAGCAGCAGCGCGCGCTCCGGCCCCTCGTGGCCCCACGCTGGAAGCGGCCTCGCGGATCGCTCCACCTGGCACCGCAGTCCCGGCGGGGACAGGCCAGGGGCTTGGGCGGGTCTCCGGGGGGTATGGAAGCGAGAGGAAAGTCTGCGGGACCCGCGCGAGCGGGGTATCCGGGATGGCACCTGCTCCTAGGGCGGTCGCCAGGGACTCGAGCGCTGCTCTGAGGCTGGACGTGCTGCGCTGTGGGCAGGGTTTCTCCGGAATGAGGGAGGACAGAAGGAAATCGCTTCGTGGCACGTGGAGTGGATGTTGTGTGGCTTTTCCTCACGGTGATTTACGCGACGTCTTAGCTACTAGAGCCCTGAATCTGCAGCCACAGCCGTAGCGGGTGGCTGAGAACTGGATGCCTTCAACCCAGGCCACAGGGTTGGTCCCTAGAGGACTAATGGGATTCGTGATCCAAATTCTTGGCTTTTTTCAAATTATTCTGGAGTAATTTAGCTGGTTTCCACTTACTTTCCCAAAGACCAGATCTCAAATGCTGTGTACTTTGAGAGGACAAAAGGATGAAGGCAGAAACTGATATTTCTAGAAGTATTGACAATCGCCTATACATGTTACAGCTTTTTCTTCCTCTTAATCATATAATCCTTAAGATTATGGCCTGAAATCCCCTCCATGGTCTGTCCTGTGTCTTCAGCCTCGCTTCACACTTCACTGCCCCTTCCTCTCAGCCACAACAGTCTGTCTTATTGACTGGATTTATGTATTTATTATTTTTTTAAAGATTTTATTTATTTATTCATGAGAGACACAGAGAAAGAGAGAGAGAGAGAGAGAGAGAGAGAGGCAAAGACACAGGCAGAGGGAGAAGCAGGCTCCATGCAGGGAGCCTGATGTGGGACTTGATAACTGGTCTCCAGGATCAGGCCCTGGGCTGAAGGCGACGCTAACCTGCTGAGCGACCAGAGCTCCCCTATGTATTTATTATTAGTTCTTACCAGGGTGCTTTTCTATACCTCCTTAACATTTCCTCAACCTTCACACTTGAGTTCAATCATTACTCTTTCAGAAAAATCTTACCCACAACTTTCTAAATAAATCTTCATAGTACTCTCAGCACTATGTACCTTTTATTGCAGTCTGTGTTAATCTGTGTAATGACTTGCTGTGTCTCCCTGGCTAGAAAATCATTTCCAAGAGGGTAGGTGGAGGGCCTGGTCTTGCTCATCAATGAAACTCTGTCTATTGCATTGCTAATATGCTCAATAAATGTTAAGTGAACAAAAATGTGAACCCTTACCATGATCCTACAAGGTAAATGCTATCCCAATTTTGAGATGAAGAACTGAGGCTCATAGTGAGTAGTTAATTGTCTAAGTTGCAGAACTGGGACTCATCACCTGTAGAAACTTATATTTTATTACAAGAACTTTCAAATCTTATAATCTTATCTTTCTTACAAAAGAAACAGAGCACTATAATAAATCATCATGTATCCATGACCCAGTTTCAACTATCCTCAGTATTGTACCATTTTTATCTTTACCTTCATCCATTCTTCAGTCTCATCTGCATTTATTTTTTATTATCCTTATAGTTCTTTTCACAGATGTAGATGTAAATATCAAAGGTAAAATTATATAACTTTTAGATAAAGAAATAGAGAATATCTTCACGATATTATCATAGACAAAAGTATTTAGAGCATGACATTAAAAGCTACGATCATTTCTTTTTATTGGCTCTTCTCTGCAGATCACAGCTGTTGAGTGGGAAGGCTATTACAAAATTAGACTCTACTAACCATCAGACTAAGAGGACATCAAAACCATACAAGCTAAATTTCACTGCCAGAAGCCTCTTGTTTATAAGAAATAGAATAAGCAACAAAGCTGGAGCAGACGCCAAGAAAACCTGAGTCACAGAGAATTGTGGAGATACTTAATGCTCAGTCTGTGTCATTAAAGAAAACAATGATGAATGATCAGGATACTGAGAGTAGTTACACCAATAAAAATCACAATGCTCTTCCCAGTTTCTGAACCTGAGGAAAACTTCAGATTCAGAATCCTTAGAATGAAAAAGAGACATCCTGTATGCCCAGGATGCACTAGTTGCTTGATCAAAGTCATAGAGTAGAGAATCCTTGACTGAAGTCATAAGCAGAGAGTACTGATATAGCATGAGGTGAACATCTACTGCTTTTATTGAGAATACTTAAGTCAAACATTTGGCTCCTCTATGTGCTAATGAGATGTTATGACTCACATTTAGGCATAGCATAAATGAATGATTAAAATATTAAAGAACCACAAAGATGTAACTGAATGAGGACAAGAAAGTTGTCCAGTAAAGGGAGTTTGTAAAAGAAAGGAGTAATTTCTCTTACAGGGAAAATGGATTTAGACTCCTTAATCAATTGTCATTTTTATTTTTTTTATTTTTTGAAGATTTTATTTATTTGAGACAGAGAGAGAGAGAGAGAGAGTATGTGTGAGAGAGAAGCAGATTCCCCACTGAGCAGAGAACCCAACATGGGACTTAGTCCCAGGACCCTGGGATCATGACCTGAGCAGAAGCAGATGTTTAACCAACTGAGCCACCTAGGCACCCTGCCATTTTAATTTTTATGGTTTGTTTGTTTGTTTGTTTTTTGCAGGGATTTGTATAAGGGAGTATTTCCATTTCAAAAAGGAGAAAATTGTGAAAAAAGGGGGAAATATGGGATTTAAACTCAAATTTATGGAGATGAGATCCAGGTTCCATACTCTTTTACTCTCTCTTTCTTAAATTTTTATTTATTTATGATAGTCATACGGGGGGGGGGGGCGCAGAGACACAGGCAGAGGGAGAAGCAGGCTCCATGCACCAGGAGCCCGACGTAGGATTTGATCCCAGGCCTCCAGGATCACGCCCTGGGCCAAAGGCAGGCGCCAAACCGCTGTGCCACCCAGGGATCCCTCTTTTGCTCTCAAAGAAAACAGTACCACTTAAAATGGGGAAATGAGCAAGGATATACACCTGATAAAGGTAGTATTTCAGATCTATGGAGAAAGAATGGCATGGGTAGCTGTGTAGCCCTCTGGGTGGGGGAGCAAGGGGAATCACTGTGCAGGAATCATACAGCACGTGTTAAAAAGGACACATTTCCAATGGCTCATAGAATCAAATGTAGCATACAGAAATATGAATATTCCAAAAGAACACTTAGGTAAAAGTTTCTATGACAGTAAAATGGAAAAACAGAAACTAAAAACCTGAAAATTTGATATGTATAACTACAAAAATGACTATTTTGGGGCAAGATAAAATCAATTCTAAGGGAAATCAAAAGGCAAATGACAAATTAGAATATTTGTTTCACATCATAGACAAATGACCAACAGCTCTTATATGTAAAGAGATCCCACAAATCAGAAGGAAAAAGACTAACAACACTTTAGGATGGATATCACACACAGTTCACAGAAAAGAAATAAAAATGTCTCATATATATGACAAGATATTTAGACTTACTCATTATCAGAGGAATGTAAATAATTAAACTCTATGGAGTATACCTTTTCACCTGCCTACCAGAATGGCAAAATAAAAGCATGGGCAGCATGCCCTCTGTCAGGGAGGATTCATTCAATCAACATCTGTCTGTGGATGGAACACTTACTGTGTGTATCTGGCACTGATGCATGCCCTCGGTGTACTTGGATATCTAGACTCAGAATCATGACAAAGCATGTTTCATTTCTAACTCAAAACCCAATGAACTGGTCTCAATGACACAATTTTCTATAATAAGCACCGCTTAGCAGGTAAAACAAGTCAACCAATCCTCAGTTTATCAATTTGGTAGACACCAAAGCCATGTAAAATGCTTGCATCTATATGCAAAGAGAATTCAGATTTAGGCTCAGGTAAGGAAAGCATTTTCACTTTTCACATTTTCACTTTTCACTCCAGAAGGACGGTTGGAAGTCTAGTGGAGCTCAGGACAATCTGTGGACTATCCAGCATATTTTAGGATGCTCAGCATGCCTAGCCTCAGTTACTAAATGCCAGAAGAACCAGCCAGTGTGATGACGACCAGAAATGTCCACACATTTCAGCAATTACCTTAGTGGTCTCAGAAATTCCAGAAATAATTTATAAGGAAAATGGGGGAAGTAAAATGCTTTCTAGCAGGTAAATATGAATAAAATGACTATCTTAGGAATTTTAGAAGCTGGAAAGGCTCCTTTCAGGCTGAAACTGTGAGTAAATGCTGAAGACAGATAAGTTAAAGGAAAGATTTTTGGTGAAACAATTGATTGTAAAATAATAGAATGGATATATCCTGGACAAAAGAAGCTCTCTGGTCAAGGTGGGTGGGGCTTGAACTCCCAAACCCATGATCAGAATCACCTGCGCTACCGACTGGGCCAGTAGGCCACTCTTAGGACAGTAGTCATTAAGAAGCCACTTCAAGTGCCAGCCTTATTTAGAAAAGTATAAGGAAATGTCTGTAGGTAGTATTGAAATCAAAGTGTTAAGAGAGAAAGTGACAACATGCTCATAGGGGGCTCAAACCTGTAGCCTTAGCATTATTAGCACCACACTCTAATCAGCTGAGCTAACCAGCCAATCTGATTTCTCTCTATTTTTGCTTCCAATTTTAAATCCCTGTTTCTGTAGTAGGTCTTCTTGAGAAGGTAGACTTTTTCCTATTTTTCTCTTTCCATCCAACTTAGCAAGAATAGAAAAACTAAAAGAAAAAAAAATCCATTTTCAACCACAAATGAACCTCGCTCCCTGGGAAATTTCGTCTTTCCTAGATCCTGCCATCTGATCAAAATCTCAGCGAAACCTTTTCCCCCCAGAAACAGAAACGTTCATCTTAAAATCCATATGGAAATGTAAAAGAACCAGGAAAGGAAATATAATTTTGAAAGAAGAAGACCAAAGTTGGAGGATTTACACTTGTTGATTTGAAAACTTTCTACAATGATACAGTAACCAAGACTGAGGTACTGGTACAGGACAGACACACAAATCAACAGAACACACCTGAGGGTCCAGAAGTAACCCCGTCCACATACTGCCAACTGGTTTTCAACAAAAGTGCCAAGGCCATTCAATGATACAAAGGATGGTCACAATTTTATTATTTCTTAAATGCACCTATGATATGTATAGCATAGGTATCTGGTGTATAATTATTTTATTACTTAAGCAAACAAATCACTCAAGGAATTCTGGCAGTTATGAACACTTTTATTCCATGAGATAGACAGGAGTGTCTGAGGCAGACACTCTCCCTCTCCACCCTTCTACAAAAGCTGGCCTCCAAAATCCTGGTCCGTGTGTTCAGACCCTAGGATTGGGCTCAGACTGATTTTGAGGAAGTGGCCTGGCTTCCGAGCTAGGCCACCCTGACCTGAGTGTCCTAGGCTCTGTCTCTGGGGGAGGAGGATTGGTTGCCCAGAGCTGAGGGAAAACAAGTTCGAAGGCAATTGTCTCAGGGAACTGACACCGAAGTCAGAAGCCTGTTCTTCTGGATACATTGTTAGTAGAGTCAGTGGTTTTGCAGTGTGCTCATTGGTGGTTAAATGTAAAAAAAGAGTGTTCTTAAATCTTCAAGCTTTTTCCCTCTCTGTTAAAAAAAATAATATTGATGACACTTTTAACAAGAATTAAGACATCAGTAAGTCTCCCAGCCTAGACATAGAACTACTTATTCCCAACAATACCTCTTAAAGCTGAATGAGGGAGACCATGTCACAAAGTGACGGGCAGCCCTTCCTTTTGTCCCTTCGACCTGGTGCCAGACTACTTGGCTTGGATCTCCAAGCTCTGTCCTTCCCTAGGTTGAGGCAATGTGTCTCCATCTGTAAAAGGTGAAAACGTTCACGACGATGCTGACAGTGATGCAGAGGATACACCTAAAACTCTTAGGACATAGCGGGCGGGGTTTGCGCTTTACCTTGTGTGCCCAGGAAAGGGCGGGGAGGAGAGGCGGGGCGGGGGGAGGGCGGGGGGCTGCGGCCCAATCGGGTCGCCTCCCTGCCTCCCTGCCTCCCTGCCTCCCGGCCTCCAGGGCTTACAGGCTGACTTGGAATCCCCCTGGGTCTGCTCTCCGCGAGCGACAAAGGAACCCGGTAAACCTCTGGGAGGACAGCCCTGTCCTGTTACTGTACCACCACCGAAACGGCGGCTCGGATGCTGACACGCTGCGCCCGCAGAGACGCACCACGCGGACAGGTCTGGTTCTGCGGGTGTTCCCGGCGAGGGCTCCGGAGCAGGCCCGAGGAAGGGGCGCTCGCCGCCGGGGCCGGGCGGGGGTCGTGCTCTGGGCTGTTGGGAGGTCTGGTCTGTCCTGTCCACGCTGCGGGTTGATGAGCGCTCAGGAGCGGGAGGACGCGGGCGGGGGGAGGCACTTGATCTGTCCCTCCTCGCGTCCGCTTCCCGACCCGCAGATGCTCGGGCCACGCAGGGACCCTCCCCCAGCCTGGAGGCGCAGGCACCTGCACTTCTAATCGGGGAGCGCCAGCGCCGCCCCTGCGGGCCCGCTGAAACCTGCCGGGAGCGCAGGGATCGCCCACGGAAGGAGACCTTCGGGAAGAGATGAGACCTGATAACGAAGCGGAGCGAAGGACCTTGGGACTCAGCCTCCGGTGTCCCCCTGCAAAGTAGCGACGGGGGCCCCCATCTCGCAGGGCGGCCCTGGGCCTGAGGTCAGGGAACCACAGAAGCACCTGCCCCAAGGCCTGCACCTCGCTCAGGGCTCCTCTCCGTCGCGGCCTCACCTGTTTTACCGGGCACCCAGTTCGGGAACCGCTTGGGATTCGGGGGTGGGTGGAGGGAGGATTCCTGACGTTTGGGGGTCAGGGCGCTGCAGTAAGACTCTGGGGCAGAGGGTGTGCGACAGGTAACCGCCCATGACTTAATCCTAGAGGAGGAAAAGCAAAATGTTCCCACTTTTCAAGCAACTGGATTTAAGGAAGTAGGTCAACCAAGCCTTTAGGGAAGAACCCAGAGGTGGGTCTCATGGTGTAATGGTTAGCACTCTGGACTCTGAATCCCGTGATCTGAGTTTAAATCTCGGTGGAACCTTTGGTGGCCTTCCTTTAACTTTTACACCCTCATCTTCTTTCTGTTACTCATACTTTTTTTTTTTTTTTCCATGCAGATCGCTGTGCTCAAACTTATTCTTGATATTCCTGTCACAAGTATTGACTGAGTCAGGGTCTGCAGTCATCAGCACTGGGGACCAGAAAAATGTCCATTGCCTTTCAATATTCTTTAGCTGAACTAAGAACTTAAATTCACATGAGACAAATTAAAAGGAAAAAAAACAAATTTAATTTCAAAGGTTCAGGGAACCCAAACAGAATGAGATTCCAAAGACAGGCAAAATGAGGTATGTTCACTCTGCTCCCTGTGGATGTGAGCCATGGCTACTTCCACATCCCCTTGCAAATCAAGCCTTTTTATTACTTTCTACTAACAACTTACTGCAGCATGTGACCTCGAGGTGGAGGGGGATATTTCCTGTTGACAAGAAAGAACAATTGATAATATTGGCATCTCCCCTAATCAGTAATTATTGTCTGTAAACAAGACACAGATCAGTGTTTCCGTTGTATACTTTCCACGGTTTCTTCCTGGAGGAGATGATAAATTTCCCCTCCACTTCTGAGTACCCATACATTTTAAAGGAAAGGAATGCACACATGTCATGGGAAGTTAGGGCTTCACTTTTTTTTTTTTTTTTTACACTTATTCAGACTCATAAGACAATGTTCCTTCTTGACTTTTGTCAAAGGAAATAGATCATCATGTTTTGTAAAACTATGTTTACGGGGTTGCAAGTCCCCTCTTCACTATCACTGTGATTCACGACTATACTTTATTAAATTTGGATAGAAAAAATGTATTGAAGATCATGCACCTTAAATAATCATAAAAACATCTTTTGTAAAAGCCCCACACTTACTCAGAAGCACAAAACAGTGGTCTTTTTGCTGTTAATTCCCACCAAATTCTTCTCATTCCAGTCAAAAGAGGTTTTCCTCTGAGGACACATAACTTAATAGGGGAAAATATTCCCAGCACTTTCACTAAAGAATGCATTTCTAGTGCAATTCTACTTCATATATGTAGTACTTATCAAAATTATCGATGTGTATCTTTTATTGTGTGTTACTACTAAATGCGAAAGCAATTCAAGTCAGAAGAATAGTCTTGAACAGATGTATCATCCTTGGAAATAACTAAAACTTAGATTTCAATTTATGCTCTCAGTTGCATAGTGGCACAATAGGATGTTTGAGCACAAAAATACATAATATTACAATACAATTCTGTAGCAGATGTGGAATGAAAATACACTTGCAAGTAGTTTTTTTTTTTTTTAAGAGATCTTGCTTATTTATTCATGATAGACATAAAGAGGCAGAGGGAGAAGCAGGCTCCTGACTTGGGACTCGATCCCAGGACTCCAGGGTCACATCCTGAGCCAAAGGCAGGCACTAAACCACTGAGCCACCCAGGGATCCCCAGCTCACCTGTAAAGCTTCGAAGTACGAATGCAAGGGAAAAAAGGGCTAGGGGGCTGTCAGGGCTTAGTTGACATCTGAAGAATGAGCAGAGAAGGAAAGCTGGCCAATCGAGGGCAGAGGGGACACTAGAATGCAGCGGGTAGAAAATCAAATTTTGGAGTTTAGGGAGAACAGAATTTCCTGGGCCTGGAAGGCCAGTATGATCACCAAGGAAGGATGACCCTGGAGGCAGGAGACGCTGGCAGGCTAAGGTGAGAGAGGCTTCCCAGGGGAAGGTGAGAGAACTGGTCTAACGAGAGAATTCTAGGGGACTGGACGACTGTAGTTTGAAAACAAGGCTGCGTCCCAGGACCCATGTTTGCTAAATGTACGAGTTAAGAGAGTATTCAAGACACACAGCTCAGATGACGAGGTGGCCGAGTGGTTAAGGCGATGGACTGCTAATCCATTGTGCTCTGCACGCATGGGTTCGAATCCCATCCTCGTCGGCTTTCTCCTCCTCTCAGGAGCACAGGCCCCTGTTTTGTGCTTCTTTGAGGGACTTGCCCCAAGGACCACCGCTCCCCCTGCGTGCAACTTTCCTGCTTCCCTTTCTGCACCTTCCCTCTCCCTTCCAACAGGTAGTTTCGCTGGGACGTGTGGGCTCCCACCTGTCTGGGTGAGAGCCACAGCTCTCTGCTTTTAGAACACTATTTATTGCTTCTTCCTGCTCCTTACACATCCGGCAGGTGGACGGTGCCCTAGGGGGACTCAGGTAGGGCATCCTGGTGGGACACTCCCCCACCCTATCACAACGCAGCTCAGAGCCAAAGAAGCCAAGGTTTTGGTCAGGACCCCTCTATGAACAGTGCACAACGCTGTCCACCTCCTTCCTATCCTCAGGCCCCAGTCATTCTTACCTTTCCTCGTTTCTTGTCACAGTGCAGCGCTTGGGACATACCCTCTTGGATTTGCTTCAAAATGCTGATGGGCGGCTGGCAAATAATAGAAGAAAGACATGACAAAATGCTGCTAGCCCTTTATGCTGGTTGGTGGGAACTTGAGTGTTTATCATACTATTCTTTCTTTACTTTTTCAAATTGCCATTATGAGGATCTTAAACACTTTCCTTGGAAATATTCACACTTAAAGAAAACTGGTAAGAATAAGAACAGTAAAAAAATCTACCTAAAAAAAAAAAATCTACCTATATACCTTTTTTTGGGATTCACCTATTAACATTAGTAACCACTCCCTCTCCTTTCCTCTTCTCCCTCCCTCTCTCCCTCTCTCTACCCTCACCTCACTCCAACTTAGATGTAGTCTCCATCTTCATCTCTATATTTCTGTTTTCAGAACCGTTTAAGAGTAAATTGTATATTTCATAGCCTTTTGCTATTATATATTTAAATAGTTATTACCTGGGACACCTGGATGGCTTAAAGGGTTGAGCATCTGCCTTCCTCTCAGGTCCTAATCCCCAAGACTGAATCCAGCCCCACGTAGGGCTCGCTCAGTGGAGAGTCTGCTTCTCCCTCTCCCCCTGCTCCTGTCCTCTCTCTCTGTCTCTCAAATAAACATCTTAAAATAAATAGATAGTTCCTAAAAAGGATATTCTCTCTATATAATGACAGTAGATGTATCAGTTCAGTGTATCTAATGATATTGTTTTAAAAATCTCATCACCCGTATTTCAATATATCTTTTGACCAATAATGTCCTTTATAGCACCTCCCGCCACGGATTAGCTATTGTATCAGTTGCCCATACTCTTTTTTAAAATGTTTTTATTTAAATTCCAGTTAGTTAACATCAGTTATCCATATCCTTTTAGTTTCCTTTCATCTAAGACATCTCCATAGCCTTTTTCTTTTTTATGACATTGACATTTTTTGAGTGTATGGCAATGGCTCACTTTGTTGTTTATTTTGTTGTTGCTGTTGTTGTTTTAAATAACACTTTTAATTTGTGCTTTGTGAGATTTTTTTTTTCCCCATAATTAGGTTCAGGTTATGCACGTTTTGTGAATGCCAAAGTGGCCATGATGGAGCAGCCTCCCTGTGGCCCATTAGTTACCCCTCAGAGTTAGTGTGTATCAATAACCAGTCTTTACTAGGCTGGTTGCAGGATGATGGTATTTCATTTCCAACATTTTCTGCACATTCTATTGCAAGTCATAGTGCATACCCATAAATGTAAAGGACCAAAGCAGTATCTTTGCCCCTTCTCCCTGCCCCTGGTCCTCCAACCCATCACTTTATTTATATTTTTCCATGTGATTTTTAAAATTTTTCATTATTTAAGGTGCTTGTTGTTATAGGAATTTGTATTTTCTTGTTACAATGTAGAAATTCACTGAAGAGTATGTAAGTAAAGTACTTACAAAATTTTCCTCAAAGGTGGTGACCTTGGGCAGCGGGCCTCGTAGGCCCAGCATGGCGGGCCTCCTCTTGTTCACTGTGCCCAGCGGCTGTTTGTCTCACAGACTGAGGGGGAGCTCAAAGTGACCCGGATTCTCAAGGAAAACTTTCCTGGAGCTACAGCTATCCAAGTCACTGACATTTCAGGAGGCTGTGGAGCGATGTATGAAATCCATATCGACTCAGAAGAATTTAAGGAGAAGAGAACCATCCAGCAGCATCAGATGATCAATCAGGCACTAAAAGAAGAAATCAAAAGGATGCACAGATTGCGTATATTTACCTCTAACCCCAAACACTGACTATGGCCTGGCTGCATAGATGCTGCTACTTAATGCCTTGGATGAACTTGGCTGACACCAACCTTTACTAGGCATTTGTCAAAAAAGTTATCTATTTTGTCCATAGGCATTTCCTTATTATAATCATAAAAGGATATATTCTCTTTTTATAGATTAACTAAAGGCAACAGACAACTGAAACCTTTGAAGAGCCACTGGTGATGCATCCGGTTCCTTTGTTTCAGAGGCAGTGTCCTTTTGCCCAAAGTGCTCTCATCCTCAGATACTGCTGTTGTGCTGCTACACACGTGGATTGGAGTGCCAGCTAGTTCTGTTATGTCAAGAGAATTTCTTGTTTCTTCTCCTCTAGGGAACTGCTATTAAGGCCCTTAATCTTACCAAAAAGAAAAGAAAAAAAGAAAAGAGAAAAAAATATCCTTTGGTTTTGCTGTTCCCTCAGTTTAATGCCTGTCTTTCCCTTCCCCTCCAAACTTCTTACAAGAATGTTAGACCTTCAATTTCTTACTACCTGGCATGGACTCTAGTCTGGGATCCCAGGGTCAAGATCTTCCTGTTTGAAGATCTGCTACCCTTTGCATCTCAGAGGGAGGTACAGCCCACCTCCCACAGCAGAAGGGGAAAAGGTTTGCTTTCCCAGCTCCCTCGCCAATGGGCACAGGTCAGTGGTCTGAACTCAGCCCATCAGATGGATCTGGACTTTGAATTAGGGCCAAGTGAGCTGAGAAGGAGGGGTGGTGGCACATCCATCCCAGCAGCCGTGGCAGCAGGGTCCAGCACTCCGGCTTTGCACAGTGACAGTTTGTGTAACAAGCTGCTGTCTCTGGAGTCCACCGTGGCCATCTCGGTGTCTGGGTCTGCAGCATGATTTTTGGGCTCTGTAACCAGAGAGCCTATTCCTGCCCGAAGCAGAAGCTGGTTCGCCACTGTTCCCACAAATCTGTGACCGTTCCATGTCCTTTCACTAAATTCTTTATTGTTCAAAAATAAAATTTCCTCAAAGACACATTTTTGCAAGTATTGTGGTAAGACTTACATGTTTTGTTTTGTGTTGTGTGCTCTCTGAGTTTGTCCATGGGATCCTGATGCACAAACTTTTTTACTATAATGCCTCCCTTCCATTTTTCTCTTAACATCTCACATTTAACTTCTTTGCTTCTGTTTTGCCATAAAATCCATACAGATGGTGTCTTCATGATTATTCCAACATGTATTGCTTTAGAGAAGGATTCACAAAACATTCCCACTAACTTGATCTAAATGTGATAAATCAGACATAGGACTGAATAAAGAAGTGTCAAGGAACAGATGATGACTAGCGCCCAAGTAAAATGCAATATACTCTTCAGGCAGATATCGATGAAAATGTTTTTCCTTCAAGTGTAAATAAAATATAAAACCATAATTGGCAACAAGTGTGTATTCTGAAAGGTATAATGCTGATCCATTGGAAATTCCAGATAAATTTATCACCTCTGGCAGAGTAAGAAGGGAGAGATTTACTTCTCTTTTGAAATGAGAGAAAAGAGTGGCTTTTGAAAAAAATAAAAAACTTTGGGGGAAATACTAACCATTTGCAGAGACTAACTAAGGTGTGGCAAAAAAAATCACAGGAGTTGCCAAAGGAAAAGCAGATTCTGCAACCTGACCAAAATCTGCCTGAGATCTGGGAGAGAGAAAAATCAGATGCCCTAGCAGAGGATGGTTTCAATCCATTAGCCTCTGGGTTATGGGCCGGCATGCTTCTCCACTGCACCACTCTGCTGGCTATGCTGTGAAGCATGCCATTCTTCTAACTATGAATATGATCAGGTATCTAGTTTGCTTATACCACATAGGTAAACTACAGTTCACTAATAAAATAGAATCCTACTTAGCAATAAAAACAATACATTTCTGTGAATTTTATTGTATATGTAACAGTGCAATTAAATCTCAAAAACATCATGCTGGGCAAAAAAAAAAATACATCCTGTACACAACAGGATGTACTACTATATGATTCCACTTATATGAAGTTTAAGAGCAAGCAAAACTGGCGATAGAAATCAGAATAACGATTAGCTCGCAGGATGCAGTATTGACTGGTAAGGCAGCATAAGACAGCCTTCTGGAGTAATGGGAATATTCTTGATCTTGATGCAAATGGTGGTCACAAGGGATATACATATCTCAAGTTAATTGCTTTATCTACACTTAAGATCTATGCATTTTACTGTATGTAAAGTATACTTCAATAATGTACTGAGATAAAAGGGACCACAGAGATATAATAATCAAAAGAGAAGGAGGGGGGGAGAGAGAGAGGAGAAAGGAAAATAAATACCCTCTATATATATATCAGGGAGCTAAGGCAAAAGTGGCCACCAGAAGACAACTTCCCAAAATAAGTCATAGAAACATGAAGTGGTCCTTAGGAACAGGAGATAATTCACAACAGTCTTTGGGAAAAGTGCCTAAGCTGTGCCTCCAGCAGACAATACCCTCTCTCTGTAAAAGGCTGCTTGGGCAAACGTTAGCAGGATTAATCACCATCTTGAATGCATGAAAGAATGACAAACTCAGGGATGCCTGGGTTGCTCAGTGGTTGAGTGTCTGCCTTTGGCTCAGGTAGAGATCCCTGGGATTGAGTCCTACCTCAGACTCCCCATAGGGAGCCTGCTTCTCCCTCTGCCTATGTCTCTGCCTCTCTCTGTGTGTCTCTCATGAATAAATAAATAAGATATTTAATAAAAAGGAAAGAATGACAACTTAAAGGTGCTGAGAGCATTCTCTGCAACAAGTGAAAGAAAATTTATCTTCACAGTATTACTTCCAGGAATTCATTTCCTTCATATCAGTTCGAGGAGTATAATAAGAGAGATCAAAACTAAAATACAGATATTTGTTTTCTGGAAAGTGGATTCTTAGGTAGAAATTATGCCTTCTCACCGAGTTAAGTATTTTTCACAACTTACATATACAAACAACAGTCTTAGTTTTCTCCATGTTGTCCACGAGGTCACAGTTCCATGGACACTGGGAAATCTAGAAGTTCAAGCAGTGGTTGTTTAACTGGAGAGGTGGTCTTGCATGCTTTTGAGAGAGAACAGTATCTACAGATACACCGTCAGAAACTCTGTGATGCTACCTCTGAAGGCTAGGGATTCTCTAAAACCCAGCTTCATGGTCTCTCTGTGAGGAAGTCACAAAGAATAGAGCTAAACCAAACAAATGAACAAAAATATGTGTGGTTTTATAGTGGAGGCCTTTGGGGTGAGGAGGAAATACTGAAGTGGGAACTTGCCAGTCCTGATGTGGCCACTCCACATAGCCACACTGCCTCTTTGTGCCTTCCTCTCAAACGTACCCAGTGTGATGGAAATAGAAACCATACACCTGCCACAGGAAAATGCTATAATTTTATAAGGTAGCAAAGCTGAGCTGTCTGCTTCATCGCTGGCTACACGGGTAAAGACGATATCACCTTGGCTAGAATTCCCTTCTTTCTCAATATGAAGCTTATTTGTATTTTTTATGGTACGGTCTAGTCTGCTTTAAAATGAGACCCCAAAGATACAAAAAAAAATCTTGTTTTTCCGTTCAACAGATACAGGTCTCAACTCTACTAGGGTAGTTTGCTTGAGCAGAAATCTCATTTAGATTGCAAAAAAATAATAAAAAATAATAATAAATTAGAAATTACAATCAAAATGGAAATTTAGATTTCTCAAGAATAAGAAAGCACTCAGGTGTCTGGGTGATTCAGTTGGTCAACCACCTGACTCTTAATCTCAGCTCAGGTCTTGATTTCAGAATCATGAGAGTCTGCTGGGTGTGGAGCCTACTTAAAAAAAAAAAAAGAATAAGTATATTTCATATACCATAGGCTTGCATAGTTAAAAAAATTTTGAGCCTCTAAAGATGTATGGTCTCCCAAAGGCTACCCTCCTATATTTGCTGTAGTAGGAAAATACACATAAATTTAATATTAAGTAAAAAGTGATATATTAAAATATGTATATACAATAAATACTATGCAAAATAAAACTATTTCTTCAGTAAATCCTTTGAGCCTTCTATGGGATGGTCATGCCCACCCACCCCCAGCCTAACAGAGTTGTTGGTTTTTGGGTTTGTTTTTTTTTTTCATTTTCCATGACATTGATACTGTAGGATGTGACACACAAGAGTCATGGGTGGAAATGGATGAACTGGCCAGCCAACCAGCCTGACAAACTCTCAACACGATCCCCACAATCCCTCCTGATATCCATGCTTCTGTGTGATCTCTTCCCTTGAGTGTCTGGCAAGACCTGTGTTTTCTCTTCTAACAGAATATGGCAAAGGTGACAGGAGGTACGTGATTAAGTACACATGATGATGTGAATAAGTTACATGACATAGTATCACCCATCTATTTGCTGGGGCCTGCCCTAATCCTACTCCTCACCCCATCTCTATCTCTCTCTCTACCTCCTTCTTCCTGGCTTTGAGGAAGCAAGGGGCCAGTGGTGACCTATTCATGTTGGGAGGCCCACATGGCCAGCAACAATGGCTTAGCCTTCCCTGACACACAGCAAGAAACTGACAATCCTCCATCCTGTAGCAGCAAAGAACAGAATTCTATCAATGACCTGAGTATTCTTGAAAGTGCTTCCTTTTTCAGCCAACCTTAGATGAGATCACAGCCTTAACTAACACCTTCATTGCCACTTGTTGAGATCCTAAGCAGAAGACCCAGCTGAGCCATGTTGAAACTCTTCACTCACAGTAACTATATGCTAATATGTGTTGGTTTTTTTTTTTTTTTTTTTTATTCATGAGACACACACAGAGAAAGGTAGAGACATAGGCAGAGGGAGAAGCAGGCTCCTCACAGGGAGCCCAATGCAGGACTGGATCCCAGATCGGGATCACACCCTGAGCTGAAGGCAGATGCTCAACCGCTGAGGCACCCAGGTAGCCCTAATGTGTGTTGTTTTAAGCTGCTAAGTTTGGGGTCATGTGTTATGCAGCAGTAGAAAGCTAGTACAACCTGGCTTCATAGGCTATAGCACTCAGCACTGCCAGTCTAGAAACTAGGAATTATGTCAGGGAAGAGAAGTTCATCAGAGAAGCTGATAAGGCTGTCAAGAAAAAATCATAACAAAATAACCCACAAAACAATCTTTGCAGATGTAGTTTTAAGTGCCAGTAGGGGCTATACCTTTATAGTGAAATAACTAATGGGATCCATTGTGGTCTTCAGGTTGAGGTGTCAAAATAATCTAATTAGGAAAGTGGAGGGACGCCAGGGTGGCTCAGTGGTTGAGCGTCTGCCTTTGGCTCAAGACATGATCCTAGTTTGGGGATGGAGTCCCACATCAGACTCCCTGTAAGGAGCCTGCTTCTCCTCTGCCTGTGTCTGCCTCTCTCTGTGTGTGTCTCTCATGAATAAATAAATAAATAAAATCTTTTAAAAAAAAAAAAAAGGAAACTGGAGGTTGCTTGTTGAGCCTAGCATTGGAGCCATGGGAGAAGAATTTCCAGGGGGAACTCATCCAGGCTGTCGTGGGCATGGCAATATGTCCCTGACCACCTACAGAACCTATGTCACTGTGGGCTAATGCTGCTCCTCCCAGACTGAAAAGTGCATCCTCCTCATCATAGTGCTACACAAACCCTGAAAGATCCTGCTCGGTAGGTTCCATTTCTGTGTAGTTTCTTTCTGGGTTTGGGTTGGGTTGGGTTATTTTGGCTCCATAGGGACCATCTCCTTCAGGGTAATTCATTTCTTCTTCTGGCACAAGTCAAGTAAGTTGTCTTCATTTCAATCAATAGATTAACTTACATTTTTACCTATAGTATATTTGAATGACTGTTCTCTCTCACACTTGCTCACTTTCTCTATCTTGAATGTTTTGATTATTTTTTAAAGCTTTTATTTATTTGACACAAAGAAAAAGAACATAAGCAGGCAGAGCAACAGGCAGAGGGAGAGGGAAAAGCAGACACCCTGCTGAGCAGGGAGCCTGACAGGAGGCTGAATCCCAGGACCCCAAGATCATGACCTAAGGTGAAGGCAGACACTTCACCGATTGAGCCATCCAGGCACCCATGAACTTTTTAAAGCAATATTACATTTCAAATTTTCATTCACTAATTGCTAGTCAGTTTAGAATCCTTTATAAAAAAAAGAACAGTACCTCTTTTCTGAATTTTATATTTACATTCCTTCCTAGTTTTCTTTTGAGTTCCTTGCTTTTTGCTTTTTTTCTTCTTGATATGGTGACTATATATATATATATCCATTATATATATTTCCATTATACATTTCCAATATATATATGTTTCCATTATATATATATATATATCCTATTTGCTGAAAGCCCTTCTCCCAGTTTCACAAGTCTTTATGTTTTGGAGTCTTTTTTATTACAAAGTTTCTCAGTTTTAACATAGATATATAAGTAATTTTTCTTATTTTTGGTTGTAAGAAGGACTTCCTTGTCCCCAGGATACAAACGTAATCTATATTTTCTTCTGAATTTTAAAATAATTTTATTACATACTCTTAGAATCATTAATACATCTGGAATTCATTTTTGTTAATTGTATGAAATTAAGCAGTAGTATGTTTTTGTAGAATTGAGCTTCTTATACCAATTACAGTTGAGAAATTCATTAACTTCCTGCCAATCAAGAAACTCTAATTCTGTCCTCTATCACCTCTATCACCACTAATTCACCTTCTATCCCCTCCTCCTAAAGAATAGTCCCAGATGGCCATATTCTAATACACATTGACAAGGCTCAAATCTTTCTCCAGCCCCCCTACCCAGTCAGTCTATCCATTCAGTTGCCCAAACCAAAAACCTTTGCTTTCTCCTGGGCTTATCTCTTCATCTCACACCTCAAAACCAATTTAAGAGTAAATCTCTGAAAATATATACAATATCTGACCACTTCTCACCACTTCCATTATGACCTTTCTGGTCTGGTCCACCATTATCTCTCACCTGGACTCCTCTAGAACTTTCCTCCCACTCTCCCCATCTGCCTGCTTACTCTGCAGTCTCATCTCAGCCAGCAGTCAGAATAATACCTAAAAGTGGTCAAACAATGTCACTTCTCTGCCCCAAAGCCTCCCTGTGCTCCACATCCCACTCTGAAGTCTGGGACCAGTTTTCTTCTTGTCTGGGGTCCTCTTCCCTCATTCGCTGGTATGACTAGGTCTGTGGTTGAATTGCCATCTTTGCTCAGATGTCAATTTCTCAAAAGACCTCAGATGAAATTCTTAATCAACCCGCCCTGTTTGTTCTATATTTAGGCCACGCCATTTACCATCTCTTTCACCTAGTAGTTACTTTCTATTACATTTATTATTTATTTTTATCACCACCCAGAAAAAAAGCTCCGTGAGAATAGGAATTTTGTCTGTCACTGAAACATCTCAAATATTAGAAGAGTGCCTAGGAACCAATATCAGATGGCCAGTGTTTTTTGAGTGAATGATTGAATAGTCTGAACATTTCCTTCACATTCTATAGTCATTTCACAATCTATGTGAAATTCCATGCATTCTTCCCAAATTGTGTTACCCAGTCTTCCAGGCCAGGTGGCTAAGAATCTGTCTTCTTCAGCTCCCTCTTTCCATCATTTGATACTCTCGTCTGTCCACAACCATGCAGTCTGTTACCAGTTCCTGCTCCTTAACCTCTGTCCTCTTACTACCTGGCTAGCAGTCATTGTTAGCGACTAGTTGGAACTCACATCTTTAAGTGTCTTCACACTATCCCATGCGTCTCCAAGCTTCCAGTCTGTCCCTGCGTGATTCCTCCCTTGTGTGACAGCCAGAACAGTCAAACCCAAACTTGTGTCTTCCCTGCTTAAAATCTTTCTTTAGCTCTCCATTAGAACACTGTCCATACTGCCCCATGTTTGTCAGCATGCCCACAATCTGCCCCAAGATCGATTGGCTTCTTCCCAGCCGCACTTAGAAGGATTCCTGTATCTCCTTGGAAGTCAACTCAATAGATCTGCTCTGTCTTTCAGAACTGTCTGTGCACATGCTCTGTCTTTGGCCTCCAATGCCTTTTCCACTTGGTGCTCAGAACACACTAAGATAGGTTTGAAGTTCTGAGTCTGAAATAAGATGACCTTGTGCTCTGCTTCCATACCCGTGGCATTGGTCATTTACATTGGATTTGTTGGCTTACTTACCAATGTCACCACTCACTTAATTTTCCCAAACAGGATTTGTCCTTTGCCTCTGAATGTCTGGTAAAAGCACAATACAGAGCATGTAGTCCTCACTAGATAAATGTTAAATTATCATATAAAGACAAAATCTTGTATTTTCCTCTTGCCCCACTCTGTAATGTGGCAATCTTGAGTCATGGGATGCCTTAAAAAATTGAAACAGCAGAGATATTTAGAGTGAGACATACTTGTACAGTAGAGCTCTAACTTTGGTGATCTGCTGTAGTAGGGAAGAAGTGACCAAGGACTTTGGAGCCATTAGGCTTTAAATCCCAAATCTAGCCTTTACTAACTGGGTAGTCTTGGGCAAGTTTCTTAACATCTTTCTGCCTCTCTACTGATAAAAGTTGAATAGTAATTCCTGTATCATATACTTATTTTAACAATTTATTTTTATTTTATCAACCAATTTAAGATTGCTTATTTTTCCAATTGGACCTCTTCCAAGGTATCCATGAAACAGGAGATAGATGTATTCAGGGAGTCATTCTTGCCTCTTTCCCCCCTCCCACTAGGAAGTGCTAAGGAATAGCACTCACTCACAGACATTCCAGGAGAAGTCTGCTGAAGTATCTACTGTTTCCCCTTTCTCCCTTTGTCCTCAGATCCAATAGGCTCCTGCACTGCCTGTCCTTTCCAGGAGAGCTATGAATGTGGAAGGGTGATTTTATGAGGTACGAATTCAAAGAAAACTTGAAATATAAACTTTGGCTCCCTAATTGGGCATTTCTGGCTCATACTGGAAGGGATCATGACCTATAGAGAGAAGAACCCTGTCCTCCCCTCTCTAGGCCCTATAACTTCATGACAAGTCATCCCTTAAAGTCAAAACACTGTTGTGAATTCAGGGATCAACACTTGTAGCCATTAAGTGGTTCTTGCCCTATACAATCAGCCAGGTCCCAGAAACCTTTCCGCAGGTACTCTGGTTCTATCCACATAGCATCACTTTTACAAGCCATCCTCCTCCAAACTCAGCTGACACTACAAAAGGCACAGTAGTGTCAGACAAAATGGTGAGAGTGAGTTTCTGCATAGACATAATGGAGAGTGGCAAGCAGAAGGCCCAGGCGGCTTGCTCCAAGCCTGGAGGGAAACTGCCCGAGAGCTTCCCTTTTCTGGAATGATGAGTGACCACTGGGATCTGACAGACTGAGTCTTGACCCTACCAATGTGTTAGGGGCTAAATCGGCAGGAGGAGGAGGATCGGGCTGGAGCATCACTTCTCCTGGGGAAAGATTAAAACAACTTGGTGGGAGGAGGTGACACAGCAAGAGCAGTACATATAAGTGCCCTCAAGGGTTGATCAATCATGGAAAATGATGTCAGATTTCATCTGATTCAAGGTCAAATTACATCAAAAGCTCTTCCAAGAACTCATTGAAGAATAAAGCAGTGAGGAGTGAGGATGGGCATTCCCGAGGGATAAGAGAAAGAGAATTACTTCTTAGGGCTAAATGAAAGTAGGCTGAGATTTACAGAGAATCTGTTCCTCCCCCCAAAGATGCAAGAGAATGTGAGCTCTACTTGCTGCCTTCCTGGCATGTCTGTTCCCTGAGCTCACACCTGACCCAGAGAGGAGCAGCCAAGAAGAAGAACTTCCTCCATCAAAAGGTTTGGTCCCATCCAGTTTCATTCTGCTGTTACCACTAGATATCTTGGTCATTCACCTTTTTCTAGATTATAAATTTGGACCCACAGGGTGAATATGTAAAGCTCTAGCCTTAGATCTGGGGTATGTTTGCTTTAGAGAATTGGAAGACACCAAGGCTCTTCACAATACTTAGGTCCAGATCTAGGGACAGGGGACACAGACTATTTCTTGTGTGCATGATGCCTTCAGGAATGCCCTTGCTCCCGATTCTTTGGGGGTTTTGATTTTGCACCAATGGAAAATGAAGAGGCTGATGATCTGAGGTCCTCTCCCAGGAGAACCCTGAGCAAGTGGAGAGGGCATCCCAAAGCCAAGGCTACTGTTAGTCTGTATTGGCCCAGGGACAGGCATGCTCTGAGCAAAGGGGGCCATGCAGGGGCCCCCAGACATAGTCTTTCTTGCAGAAATGCTGGCCCTCCCCACAACAAAAGGTGTGTTCTGGCTGGTCAGGCCTTGGGTGTTCTGGCTACAGCCTTTTCCAAAGGGTGTCATGGTACTAGTTGTCCCACTTGGCACTGCTCCAATGCTGAATGCTCCAGAGTTGGAGCTCATGTCTGGGGCACTGATCCCAATCTCCCCACAGTCCATAGGGGTCACCAATCCCCCAAAGGCAAAAGGTCGTGGGGCTGTGCTGCTGAACACTGAACCACAAGCCCCATTCTGGTGGGTCTGGTTGACAACTCCAATATCAGTTGTACTAGGTTGACCAAAGGGAAAACCTGCTAGAGTGCTGCCCAAATTTGGCAAGATGCTGGAAGGGATGTGAAAGGTGGAGGTTGAGGGTGTCGAACCCCCACAGGGTGACTGCGTGGTACTGCTGAAGGCTGGCTGAGCTGGAGTTAGGGTTGAGGTTGGGGACACCACTGCAGAGTTTCCAAAAATGAAAGAGCTACTGAAGCTTGGGTCCAGGGCTGGTTGGAGGGCTCCTGGCTTCTGTCCACCTGTAGCCCTGAATGCTGGCTAGGAGGTGGCTCCTGGGGAGAGTGGGAAAGATGGCCTCGAGCCTGACCCCAAGGAAACGGCAAATGCTAAGGTTGGACTGGAGATGCTGGATGATAATGAGGGCTGGTTTGTGGTGACCAGGGCTGAGGCTGAAAGAGGATCACCCACACCCCGAAAATTTGCAGTGCTTTTATTTGGGGATATCTGGACAGCACTGGTAAGAACCTGGCTAAAGATGGTGACTGTGTGTACGGTGGGAATGGTAGCACGCTGCTGTGGTGGGAAGATGAAGCTTGTGTCTGGAGAGAAGCTGGCTCTGAAGGCACAGGCAGCCCCAAGAAGTAAAGTGTGGCAAGTAGAAGGGATGGAGTAAGTGCTGTCCATGGTACTGGTACTGACACCAAAATCCAAAGGCTGTGTGAAAGAAGAGTCTTTGGATGTGCTGCCTGGGGTGGTGGCCATGACTACAGAAGTCGTCTTGACCAGGCTATGGAGCAGATGGTAGAAGTGGGAGGAGCTGGAGGAGAGGTTTGCTTGAAAGAGAAGTGAGCTATCCTGGGCAGAGTTTTCAGAGGTCCTAGGCCACCAAAGATAGGCTTGAAGGTGGGAGCGAAGACAGCTGGAGTTGAAGATGCTGCAGCCACCACAGAAGTGCTGGAATATAAGGAGCCTCTGATCTCACTGTAGGGTGGGGGCCCCCAAACAGGGCTCGATGTGTCCAGCAGAAGTTGCAGCAGGACATGAAGATGCAGGAAAATGGGGAGCTGGGCTACTCACTCCAAACAAAGTACTTTGCACAGGAAGTGTTGTTGGTGGTGGTGGTGGGGGGCATGGGAGTCCTAGGAGAGGGAGATGAGGGCCATGTGGCATCAGTGACTGGACAGGTGGGAGAAACTGGGGTCAACAAGATGGATGTGGCTGTGGGATGTGAGTCTGAAGAAGTGCCCAGCAGGGGCCCTGACTGGTGCAGGGGAAGCCATGTGAAGACAGCAGTCTCCAGACCTCCAGAGGTGAATGGGCTACACTGACATCCTCCCCAGGAGGCTCCTGCCTGTCTGCTAAGCTTTCCATCTGTGGATTTGTGCCCTGGGTTGGAGCTGTGCCTGCAAGAGCATGGGAAGAGACAGCGAAGGCTGAGCAGCAGACCAAGTGTCAGAGCCAGAGTGGGTGGTGCCCTCAGGCGTCTCCTCTCTGGCTGGATTGCTGCACTGGAGTCTACCTTTTTTCCCTAAGGCCACGTTCCCTTCAGGGTCTGCATCCCCTAGCTGGGCAGGTGGGGTCTGTGACAGCAGGTCCCCAGGGCTAGAGAAAAGCTGAGGCTCTGCAGACTTGGTTCCCCAGAAGCTGCTGGGAACTGGTCTGAGTACATCGGGACCAGAGAGTGAGAATGATGACCCTTGCCTTTCTTTTTTACAGGCCTTTCTGGTGGCTGCAGAGAGGCACTGGGAACACTTCTCTTCCAAGACTCAGAGAAAGCTCTAGAAGAGCTGTAGGAACTTGAGATTGCATTTCTCCTGGAGCCGAGGGGGCCACCTGTGCGTGTGCTGGCCAAGGAGTTCATGGAGGAGCAACTGGGCCTCTTGTTCAAGCTGTGATCTGAGCTCCAGGAGTCGAGGCTTCTCTTCAGAGCCCCAGGCGTGGGCACAAAAGAAGTGAGGACTGCATTTTTCATCAGGGGCTTAAATGTGGATGGTCTGGCCTCGGGGACTCCTTCCCTTACCTGGCAAGCCCTGTGGACGCGGTGATTCTTCCAACCTGGCCCTCCCTTTCTTGCACTCTCTGAGGGCCCTCAGCACTGTCTCCTTGGCACATGGGTCTGGGGGCTTCTCCGAGGGTGAGGACCCTGCGGAGTCCCTCACCTCTGCTGGGGGGCTGGAGAGCAGCACTTTCGGCTTGGGAGGTGCTATCTTGATGGTCACCGGGCTGCACACGGCCCCGACGTGCCGCAGAGACCAGACAGTCCGCTGGAGGTAGCTCTCCCACCAGTCCGAGGGAAGGGGCCCCACAATGGAATCGTGGGCCCTCTCCATGGGAAAGCGCCTGCAAGACTCATTGGCCACCCACGCGGTGGGACTGGCAGGGTCGCAGTTTGGCCGCTTCCTTCCAGGTCTGTGCCGCAGGGCAGGGCAGGGCAGGCGCGATGGACTTGCCGAACCCGGTGGACCTGTTGAAGCGGCTGAGCCCGTCGGCGGTTCGGCGGCCTCCCGGTCTCGCCCGTGCGCACCTCTGGTGGCGACGACCGCGGGGACCCCAGCTTGCCCAGTAACTGGTCGGTTCCCGAGGTTTCTGGCTGACTCAGCCGGAGTCGGAGTGCGCCTTGTTCCGCGGACGGTTGAACCGGATCCCGGCGCAAGGAAAGTGCGCGGGTCTCGGGCGCTCGGCAGCCCCTTGGGGACCGGGGAGAGTGGCCGCCGCAGCTCCAGCAGCTCGCTGTGCGGTCCTGAGGCTTCAGCGCGGCGCCAGGCCTGTGCGCTCTCGGCGGCGGCGGCGGCGCGCGGGGGACCCGCCAGGAGGGAGCGCGCGGTCTCGCTGGTGCCCACAGCGCGGTCAGGGACTGTGCGGCCCGAGTCCCCGCGCCGTCCCCGAGCTGCAGTCGAGTTGCCGACGGGTCTCCAGCTCTGACTGCGGCCGCTCAGGGGTCCAGGCGTGCGACCCCGGCACGGACGGGTCAGCCCGCAGGTTCCCCAGAGTCGGGGTGAGCCGTGAGGTCCCAGCCCCGCAGGGTGGGTGCTGGTGGCGCTCGGGGTGCGCAGGGCTGGAGGACAGACCCGGGGCTCCGAGCGGCCTGCAACCCTGGACACCGAATTCGGGGATCGAGCTGACGTTTCCCTCGCTTCTCCTTTCCTGCCGCCTCTACGTTTTCGTCTCCAGGGCGGATCATCCGCCGGGAGGACGAGCTCCGAATGCTACGACCTCCCGGCCCGGTCCAGGGTCTTCCCGAGGTCCGAATCCTGGTCACCCTCCAATTGCAGGCGGGACGACAGGAGGACCCTGGAGAGGGCCCCAGAGCCGGGTGGCTCCGGGCGCAGCGAGTCTAGGGCTCTGGCGGGCCCGGCTAGGAGCAGGTCAGGACCGGGAGACACGCGTGAAAGACTGGAGGGACGCCCTCCTCCCAGGGCCGGATAGGTTCCCTCTCGAGTCCTTCGTGACTGTCTGTGGATGAATCTACTCCTGGAGTCTGCCCTCGGGAAAGAAAGATTCTCCGTGTTCCATTAAGTTAAAAGTACAAAAAGTACAAAGTCTCCGAATAAAAGACCCGAGGTACAGCCATTTCTGGACAAAGGAAAGGGCAGAAGTCTTGTGCTTTCCCAGAGCCCAGGCCCGAGGCTGCTCTCACTCCTCTGCTGGGCGCCCAGAGGCCTGGGTCCTTCCAAATAGCGACTTTAGCAAGTGCTTTCCCGACGGTGTATGTGCCGCCAGCCTCTCTAGACTCCAACCCATCCTGAACCAGATGCCAGAGTCTCTTTTTCACAAAGTGACCTCAGGGTCACCCCCAGGGCTCCCCAACCCCAGCGGATACTCGAGCCTCCATTACAGTTAACCCCGAAAGTTCCCTGGTGGCTTCCCCAGGAGGTAGAGAGAAGGGCGGTAGGACCCAGCACCAGGAGGTCAGCTGGGGGAGGGGAGCCCAGGGCAGGGACCGGGTAAAGACCCTGAGCCGGGGCTCTAATTAGTGTTCACTAGGCAGGCGAGGCAGGCAATGGGCCCTGGGAGAGCAGACAACCTGGGGGAAGATTCTGGCCACAGGACGAGAGTGGGTCCATGGGATGATTCTTTAAGAGAAAGTAAACATGGGCAGCCGGGGTGGCTCAGGTGTGGTCCTGGAGTCCCGCGCCACATCCGTTGGGCTCCCTGCATGGAGCCTGCTTGTGTCTCTGCCACTCTCTCACACACTCTCTCTCTCTCTGTCTCTCATGAATAAATAAAAAAAATCTTAAAAAAAAAAAGATTAACAGGAGAGAAGACATTCTCTTCTGTTTAAAAAAAAAGAGGAAGTAAACATGAGAATAGCCAACATGTTCAAAAAATGGGACCTAGTTAAATAAATTATAGAATAGCCATAAGATAGAATAACAAAGACAAGGCAGACCTTTATATATCAATGTTTGTCTATGTCCATGATACATAAGATTTCTTTTTAACCCCATATAATTTTTAAGGTTTTAAAATGTATTTATTCATAAGAGACACACAGAGAGAGGCAGAGGGAGAAGCAGGCTCCCTGCGGGGGGGCCCAGGGTGGGACTTGATCCCCAGACCTGGGATCACCAACTGAGCCAAGAGCAGACACTCAACTACTGAGCTACCCAAGTGCCCCTCATATAATTTTAAATTTGTGTGAAAATATAGCTACAGATTTTTAGATAGAGATGTGGTCACAGAAGAAAGGAGGATATTGACCAAGTCATTAACATCATGGTTATGCCCCGTTTGGTACTGGAGTAGGTTTGGAAGGAATTATTTTTGGTTTTCCCGCATTATTTCATATTTTCTACAAGATTATATCTCCTAAAAAAATCAAACTATTTCCATTTTTAAAAAGAAAGATTAAAAAGGGGAAAAGGTTGGTTGCAAAGAAGGTGTATTTGAACTCAATGTTTGGAGCCAGGAAACGAGAAGGAGGCATTGCAAGAGTTCAGGAATCCAGTCAATGAGACCTAAGTAGGGATGTGGACTTTGATCCTGGACAAAGCCTTGCTAAGGTGCAGGGAGAATGAGAAGCGATAACAGAAGATGACTTTGAGCATTCTTGTATGCATGATGCTTGACAATAGTAACACTGAGTTGGGGGTTCCTGCCAATAAGGAAACAGAGAGCATCAAAAATCTTGGTGTTCAAAGAAAAAAAATGATCAATTGGACTTCATTAAAATTAAAAACTACTCTGCCCAAGACACTGTTAAGAGAATAAACCACAGACTGAGAGAAAATACTTGCAAAACCTATCTGATATAGACCTGGTATCGAAAATATACATAAAACTACCAAAACTCAGCTCCCCCATGCTGGTGTGTTCTCTCTCTTTAATAAATAAATAAAATCTTTTTAAAAAATGGGCAAAGGATCTGAATAGGTAAGTCGCCATAGAAGATATGCATATGGAAAGATGCTCTACATCAAACATCATGAGGGAATTGCAAATCCAAGCATCAATGAGATACCACTATACACAGATTAGAATGGCTACAATCCAGATACCGGCGACACCAAAAGTTGGTGAACATGCAGAGCAAAAGGAACTTTCATTCATTGCTGAGGGAAATGCGAAATGGTACAGCCGCTTTGGAAGATGGTTTGGCAGTTTCTTATAAAATTAAACATAAAAAATAATAATAATAAATAAAATTAAACATAGCATTACCATGCCATCTGGCAATCACACTTCTAGGTATTTACTAAATGAGCTGAAAAGTTCTGTCCACACAAAAACCTGCACATGAATGTTTATGGAAGCTTTACTTAAAATTGCCAGGAATTGGAAGCAACCAAGAAATACTTCAAAATATGATAAACTCTGGCACACTCAGTACAGTGCCATATTATTCAGCACTAAACAGAAATGAGCTATCAAGTCATGTAAAGACCTGGAGGAACCTTAAATCTGTATTGCTACATGAACAAAACCAGTTTCAAGAGGCTACATACTCTGTGATTCCAACTACACGACAGTCTGGAAAACACAAAACTGTAGAGAGCAAATAGATAAGAGGTTTTGGGAAATGGGAAAATAGGTGGAGCACAGAGGATTTTATTCTATATGAAATGAGAATGGTGGATACATGATATTATGAATTTGGTAAAAACGTATAGAATGTACAACAAAAAAGTGAACCCTAATGTAAACTATGGACTTTAATTAAATAGTAATGTATCAATATTGACTCATCAGTCGTGACAAATATCCCACACCAGTGCAAGATGTTGCTACGAGCAGAAACTAGGATTGGAAGTGGGGGGACTGGAGAGTATATGCAAACTTTCTGTACTTTCGGTTCAATTTTTCTGTAAATCTAAAATCGTTCATAAAAAAATAAAGTCTGCGGGCAGCCCCAGTGGCCCAGCGGTTTGGCGCAGCCTTCAGCCTGGGGTGTGATCCTGGAGACTCAGGATCGAGTCCTGTGTCAGGCTCCCTGCATGAAGCCTGCTTCTCTCCCTTTCCCTTTACCTGTGTCTCAGCCTCTCTGTCTTGAATAAATAAATGAAATCTTAAAAAAATAAAGTATGCTAATTTTAAAAATTGAAATAATTTTTCAATGCCTTGGAGCTTGAACTCCATGCCTCACTTCTCTTAAAATTGCACTTCTCTTAAAATTGCTCTGTGATGGGGTGCCTGAGTGGCACAGTAGTTGAGCATCTGCTTTTGGCTCAGGTTGTGATCCCAGGGTCCCCACAGGGGGAGCTTGCTTCTTCCTCTGCCTATGTCTCTGCCTCTCTTTCTGTGTCTCTCATGAATAAACGAATAAAATCTTTTTAAAAAGTTGCTCTGTGACTTGTACAATAGTGTCATAGTGTAAATCGCAAGTATGTCATTATTTTGTTATTTAAGTAAGTTAAGCACACATCCAGCACACTATCAGGTATGCAAGAAATTATGGCAATTTTTAACGGTCTTAGTCCACAACATTGACAAGCAGTTTAGTGTAGTTTAATTTACCCATCTGCCCTTCTGCATAACCTAGCCTCCCCCAGAATCTAGTGCTGGGGCCTTGGGGTGAACTCAGATTGCTTCTGAGAAGGCTGCCAGCAAATATGTTTTAAAGAACCAATTAAGGGTTGCTGTTACTGTGCCCACTACAATTGAGTGGCATGGCAGTGGAGGTAAGGAACGTGGAGGTAATGCACATGGTGGCTGGAAAATTATCTAAAGGCACAGGTTGCGGTGATGCTGGGTGGGCCCCGTAGAGAGAGACAGGGCGGGGGATCCCTGGGTGGCGCAGCGGTTTGGCACCTGCCTTTGGCCCAGGGCGGGATCCTGGAGACCCAGGATCGAATCCCACGTCGGGCTCCCGGTGCATGGAGCCTGCTTCTCCCTCTGCCTAAGTCTCTGCCTCTCTCTCTCTCTCTCTCTCTCTCTCTCTCTCTCTGTGACTATCATAAATAAATAAAAATAAAAAAATAAAAAATAAAAAAAAAGAGAGACGGGGCGGGGTGCTGCCTAGGAAGATGACAGATGGTCTGTCAGGGCAGCTTCCAGAGGTGAGGATGGTAGAGACCCCAATGGCAGCCCTAGGGGAGAGGGAGGCTGAAAGTGGCCTGGGTGGGGGTGGGGAAGGAGTGAGGGATGGCTGGAGCATAAGGCAGATTCAGAGCAGGATAAAGCGGAAGGAGGCCAGACATAAAAGCAACGTGGAGGCAGGGAACGGGGTACAGCCATGCCCTCAGGCTCTGTCCTCTGACCCAAAGAGTCTTCTAAAAGAAGTGCCAGTTTCTGTATATAGAATGATGCTATTTACATTTTTAAAAAATTATATGTATTTTCAAAAAAAGTAAAATAAGCCAGTTTCTGCACTCAGGCCAGAAGAAACTGGTGGCTTCCTCTTCTTACCTCTTGGGACAGTACTGCTAGGAAGCCATGGTATTAGAAGACCAAAAAGGATCCCTAACAGCTGCAGGATAGTGGCTGCCACCCTGAGAGCTAAGACAACACAGGTGCCAGAGGCAGATCAGAAGCATCCAGCATCTGTAGAACATAAAATTTTGGAGGAAGGGAGCCAGATTCCTCAGGGTGGGTTGCTGGCCTGCTGTGCTGTGATTTCTCAGGTCTCTGATGAGGTTGGTTGGGGAAACAACCCCAGAAACTGGAAGAAGCAGTTGCTACTGGAACGTACTGTTGCTGCCAGAGTGAGAGCATGCAGTCAGGATGATGGGATGGTGTGTGCAACAGGAACGGGGAACCAGCAGGATGGAGGACGTCCCAGTCCTCTAGCCTCCTCTAGAGCTCCCACTGGCACAGCCCAACTATAGGAGTACAGGATGGTTTGCAGTCCCATCTCCGGCTTTACAGAGCAGACTAAAGAAGTGTTAAAACACCATTAATATCAAGTTCAGAAACACCCGAATGACATATCTCTTGACACATAAATATGTGGCACATCTCTAAAGAACTGCAAAAGAACGATAAACCTAAAATAGCAATGACTCTGGATAGAAAGAAAAGATGAAAACGAGGAGAAAGATATCTGAGGCTCTAAGGCTGTTGGCAGTGTTTGATTTTGTAAGCCATACTGGGCAAATCTGTATGTTCGTTTTACTTTTTTTTATTTTTTTTTTAAGATTTAATTTATTTACTCATGAGACACACAGGAAGGCAGAGACATAGGCAGAGGGAGAAGCAGGCTCCATGCAGGGAGCCTGATGTGGGAACTCGATCCTGGGACTCCAGGATCACAACCTGGACCAAGGTAGATGTTCATCCGCTAAGCCACCAAGGCATCCCTGTTTTACTTCTTGATATTGCATTTTTGAATAGTGTATGGTTTTATGCATTCAGATTTTCACAGTGAAATATACTGTATCATATTAAATCTTATGTTGTTGAAAACAATTAAAATGTTGCAAAAAATTTTAAATCTTAAGTCATCTTTTGCATACCAACTAATATAGGTACTGGAGATTCTAACAAAATTTGGAGGTTAGCTCATTGAAACAAAAAACTTACAGCATTTCAGATTGCTTTTTTAAAAAAAAAACTCAGAAATATAAACCCACTCTAAATGTTTTGCTTTCATGGCAGTGTATGGAGGGGAAAAAATTCCCTGGGAAGCTGCAGTAAGGCCCATGTAAGCTCAAAGTTGTGTGTGGAAATCTGTCAGCTGAGTGAAGTTCTTAACTGCCTAATCTCCCCTAACCTCGTCTTGTAGCCCTGCCTGCAGCCCAGGGGGATCCAGTACTCCATGCACCTGCACCACTGCTGGTGAAAAAAGGGCATGTGTGCCCAGGTGTTAAGTTTGCGATTTTAATTAATGCTTATATTAAATTTGCTAGGAGGACGCAGCATCTGGAAAGCAATTCATGGCTCTTCTGGAAACAGCTGAGCAATCTGCTCTCTGCAGAAGCACGTTTGCTGAGGATGACAAGTCACACCGGAGCCCAGCCTTCTCTATAAGTGGGGCGTGTGGTCTGGGGCTCCCCACACCTCGAAGGGGAGCACCCGCCTACATTTATGTGTAGCGGGAACCTCCTTTGGTGAGTATTCTTCAGAGCCTTCTGCTCTCAAAATTTGATGGTGGTTAAAAGATTCTTGAAAGCTTTTCTTATTCTTACTTACAGCCAGCTTCCAGCTTCCGGAGTTTAGAAGGGACTCGTGTTTGGCTTACTGCTTTTGCTGCAGTTATCTTGAAATTCTTAATACTTTTTCATGAGAGGCCTTGTGCTTTCATCCTGCACTGGCGCTGCCGATGGGTTAGGCAACACAACCCTCATTGATTCGCTCCTTTCCCAAATTAACGTACTTTATCCTCACATTTTTCTCTTCTAGTCTTTATTCTGTACCCATTTATTTCTTATTTAAGGCATTTTGCATACTTTCCAGATATTTTACATATTTTCTTTATGCTTTTTACAACAATTTGTGTGCAGAGTTCTTTCCCTTTTCCCTGTAACTAGATCTCTAACATCCCTTAAGTGCTTTAGCTTTTCCCTAATTTCACAAGTAGCTGTGTGCAACTTCTATTCTTCTTCCTCCTAATAGCCTTAAAAAATTTTTTTACACATAATTCTTCAAATTCTAGCATTCTCCTTTTTGGTCAAGCTGTATCATCTTTGAACATCTCTCCCATTACTACAGAGTCTTTCTTTCTTTCTTTCTTTCTTTCTTTCTTTCTTTCTTTCTTTCTTTCTTTCTTTCTTTCTTTCTTCTTTCTTTCTTCCTTTTTAAAGATTTTATTTATTTATTCATGAAAGACACAGAGAGAGGCAGAGGGAGAAGCAGGCTCCCTGCAGGGAGCCCATTGTGGGACTCCATCCCAGGACCCGGGGATCACTGCTGGAGCTGAAGGCTGATGCTCAACCACTGAGCCACTCAGGCGTCCCTACAGTGTCTATTTCTTATTTTACACTTTTCCTTCACTGATTTACACATTTCATTTTCTCTTTCTTCATCCTCACTCCTCCTCCTCAATTCCTTCCTTTCCCTCTTTGTGTTCATCCTCATATTAAATGTTTTATATTACTTTTTAATCCTTGTGTGTTAAGCAAGATTTCCAGTTTTATTTTAATAATGCTTTTAAGGGATCCCTGGGTGGCGCAGCGGTTTGGCGCCTGCCTTTGGCCCAGGGTGCGATCCTGGAGACCCCAGATCAAATCCCACATCGGGCTCCCGGTGCATGGAGCCTGCTTCTCCCTCTGCCTGTGTCTCTGCCTCTCTCTCTCTCTCTCTCTCTGTCTCTGTGACTATCATAAATAAATTAAAAAATAATAATAATGCTTTTAATTATTCTTTAATTTTTTATATATTTATATTATTTAAAAATATATTTTTACTATATATATGTATATGTAATTTATATTATTTTAAAATATTTTGCTATATATACAAGTATATGTATATATGTATACAGATGTATATTTATGTATACATATATAAATGTATATATATATGTGTGTGTCTAGAAATTCAGGTATTCTTTTTAAATCCTATATCTTTACTCTTTGCCTCTTTGCTTAATTTGTTTTTGTTTTTGATACTTCTCCTAAGTGTTTCAGACCATCATAATGCAAACATTGTGCTGTCGTACACACCCTATTTTCATATTGTTTTGTTACTTTACCTGCTTCATCATAAGCTTGTCTTTGGAGGATAAGTCAGAACAAATGGGGTGTGGAGAGAGAAAGAGAGACAGAGACAGAGAGATTTTAAGAAATTGACTCACCCAGTTGTGGGGATCGGCAAGTCCCAATCCTGCAGGGCAGGCCACTGAGCTAAAGACCCAGGGAAGAGCTGATATTACAATCCTGGTCCAAAGCCAGTCTGGGGCAGAATTTATTTACTGTTTTGATGACACCTACCACATTGTATAGAGGGCATTCTGATTTGCTCAAAATTACTGATTTCAATATTAATCTCATCTTAAAGATATCTTCATATAATATCCAGACAGGTTTGAGTTTTGTTTTGTTTCAAGATTTTATTTACTTATTCATGACAGACACAGAGAAAGAGAGGCAGAGACACAGGCAAAGGGAGAAGTAGGCTCCCACGTCAACTGAAAGAATATTTCCAATTGCTCTTTTATCGGACACTCTTTTTATTGGATGGAAGACATTTTTACAATTCTGGGAACTTCAGACTGGTGAATGAGTTTGAGAATTGCCCACTGGGAGACAGCATGATTTCAAAGATGGCTGGGCCCAAATTAGAGGGCGATATGAAAGATCTACACAGTGGCTTTGGGGCTTATAACCTAATGAGTAAAATTCAGCAATGAGAAGCAAGTATAAGCTCTGTAGCAGAGGATGGTTTTTGATCCACCGACCTCTGGGTTATGGGCCCAGCACGCTTCCACTGCGCCACTCTGCTTGCTGTCCCAGTTTTCCTATCTATTCTGTTAATGATGAAGATCAATCACCTTTTCTGTGTTGAGAAAATTCTTTTTTTTTTTTTTTTTTTTTTTTTCCGAATGTTTTCCTTTCTGATAGCTTTTGCCACCCTCCTTTCTTCCATGTGTCAGAGATCCGCTCTTTCACCACCAGGTGGCCGAGGGCCGTCTCTTCCGGGGCTGCGCTTTTCCAACCTGCCAAACAATGTCCAAGCTCGGGAAACTATTCTTTTTGTCCTTAATTTTGTTTATTCTTCTGGAGCTGCTCTTTGCTCAGAGAGCCGAGGAACAGCGCGCCGAGCAAAACTCCGGCGGAATCTGGAAGTCGTGGAGCCGACCCTGCTACTACCATCAATCAGAGAAGAAGCGTGTTGACCACCTCCCATGTTTCCTCCTTAAAAGTCTCATGGACCACCATTTGGATAAAATATATATATATATACGATTATTTTTATTTGCTTGCAAGGGCACAGATTTTCACAAGGACGATGCTCCTGAATAGAAGGAATAAACCCAATTTATTGCTCAAATGATGATATGGTGGCCACAATTTCAGTTGGATCTCGTTTGGAACCGTTGTGACAGGCACACACACAGAAATTAAAAAATGTTAAGCTAATAAAGATATAAGCTTCCGTTTCCTGTGGCTTTTATCAGAGAGCAGAACTTGTTAGGACTTCTCGGAACACTAGACCTCGTGTGTCGCTGCCTCTGTGTTAGGTCCCAGGGCCCGTCTGGACAGCTGTACACCTCTCATCTTTACAAATGTCAAATTTTGCATGATGTGCAATAATGAATTCACTCATTCACAAGGCTGGGCCATGTTACTCCATTTCAGCGTCCGCAATTAAACGGAAGGAGCAGCCTCTGCAACGTTTTCCCTCCGGGGAGTGGTGAGCGCAGCGGCCAGCACAGCGACAGCCTTTCTCGGATTCCCAGCAGCGCGCAAAGCCCTCCCCGGGCAGAGCCGGGGCGGGGCGGGGGGGGGGGGGGCGCCCCTTCCCCGGGCGGAGCCCGGGCACAGGCAGCCTTCCCCGGGCAGAGCTGGGGCGCGCACCCCTTGCCCACCCAGCTGCTGCAGCTCAGGCCGCAGCCTGGGGAACCGGGCAGCTCCCCAAGACCAGCGTCCCTTGGCGGAAACAGACGAAGAAACACTGCTAGTCACCTCTGGGCCGATTTCGGATTTCCCTTGCTTCCAAGGAGGCTCTCATTTCAAATGGCCTTTAAATTTGGGCCTTCTTAAGGCAGTCCAGGTGGGATGGAGCTTCTGTTTAGCGAAGATTTCCTCGGGCCAAGACCAGGACAAGGATGGCCTTGAATTCAGATTTGTTTTCCCAGACTTGAGGTGAAAAAGGAGGGAGTCCAGAGACCGGAACCAGACCACGGACAGCTTGTTCCTCTTGAAGTAGAAACAGATGGACCTAGGCAGGGAAAGATACGGGAAAGGCTCGGAGCCAGGCTCCCATCAATCTCTGGGCTCCCATAAATCCCAAGGACATTGAGAGGCCCCAGAGTCAGGCTCCTACTCATCCCAAGGAAACAGAGATAAAGCAGCAAAGACAGAAAAACAAAACCAAAAACAACCACCAGGCTCCCTAGCTCCGAAATGCTAGGGAGTATCTCCCTTTGATGATTAGCAGTAATCACAAAAACTCAGGAGACCCCAAAGCAGCCATATGTCAATCACTCAGGACAGCACAAAGAAATCTCAAGGCCATGGGCTCCTTGGTTAGGTTCTCAATAAAAGGCTAACCCAAAAAAGCCTTCAGTGGCAGCCTTGTTGGGACCCCTTTTACTCCTGAGAGCTTTCTCTGTACCTGCTTAATAAACTTCTATGGCTTTATTCACTGTCCAAGATCCATTCTTCGACTCCGTGAGAAGAACCAACCGGTCCTGCATCACTCTTAAGCCTCCAGGGAAACTCTGGATCCAAGTAAAGTGAACTTTAATTACTCCTTTCAGGCTTTTACCCTCCTAGGTCTTTTTTGTTCCAAGGAGATGCTGCCATCTTCAAAAGCATTCTCCCAAAAAGCAGTTTTCTTTCATACTTTTCTGACTGCAACTTGGAGTCAGAAATACATTTAAAATCACAATTCCATGCAGTATGCAAACAAATCTGTATCTATATAGAGAATATATCTAACTGAATCTGTCTCTATCTAGAGAGAGAGAAAAAAAACGAACACCACCAAACAATACTTTACCACTTGGGGTTTCTTCTGATATTTTCTATTCCCATTAGATTCTATTTCATTTATTAAAATACCAGTCTTGATCTTTTTTTAAAAAAATATATTGATTTTATGCTCAGGTCATGATTCCTGGATTCTGGGATGGAGTCCTGCATCAGGGTCACGGATGGAGCCTGCTTCTCCCTCAATCAATGCCTATATCTCTGCATCTCTCTGTGTGTCTCTCATGAATACTTAAAAAAAGAAAAGAAAAGAAAAGAAAAGAAATCCTCTCTGATTCAGCTTTTTCCACATCTATCCTACACATGTGAGGTGGTTTCTTTTCCCCTTCACCTGCTGAAGAATTCTTGCACCCAACATACTGGATTCTCTACTTGGAGAATTCTTACCTCTTGTCTCTATAGAATTACTCCTGCCCTGGCCTTTGGTCATATGGCAGGACCAATGAATCCAAAGGCTTTAGATAGATGCCCTCCTTTCTCTGTGAATACCTCGAAGATATTTGTATATTAAGTTTCCCTTCCATTTTTCCTAGGATGAGTAATTGTTACCTTCCATTGCTATGTATGTGTATAGTTCAATTGTTCCCTGTCATTTTGTTGTATGTGTAATTTTTTTGTGTGTAACTACTACTGCAACCAAGTTACAAAGCTATTGCTTTACCCACAAAGATCTCTCTCCTGCTTTCTCTCCACCCACCACTCCCCATCATCCTTAACTCCTGTAACCACAAATCTGTTTCTCATCCCTCTAATGTCATTTTGAGGATGATATATACGAGAGATAAAAAAAAGTATGCGACCTTTGAAGATTGGCTTTTTTCATTTAGCACAATGCCCTTGAGATCCATCTAAATTGTTGCATACATTGGTAGTTCGTTCTTTTTTTTTTTTTTTTTTTAACTGTTGAGTTGTATTCCATGGAATAGATGTGTACCACCATTGGTTTAACCAATCACCTGCTGAGAAACCCATTTGTTATTTCTAGGTTTAGGCTATTACAAATAAAGCTTCTCTGAAAAATAATGTATGGTATTTGTGTAGACCTAATTTTCATTATTCCTAGGATAAATGCCTGAGAGTGGAATTGCTGGATTGTATAGTAAGTGTCATGTGTCACTTCTTTAAGAAACTGCCAAACTGCTTTCCCAAGTGGCTTCACCATTTCCCAAATGCCATCAGCCATGCGTGACAGATGCAGTTTCTCTGCATCCTTGCCAGCCATAGGCAATGTCAATCAAATAAAATTTGTTATTTTAACTCTTCTAACAGACGTGCAGTGATACTTCACCATGATCTTAATTCATACTTCCTAAATGACTAGTGATATTGAACATCTTTTCACGTGCCATTTGTATATTCTCTTTGGTGAAATGTCTTTTCATGTCTTCTGCCGATTTTTTAATTCATTGTTGTTTCAGTGTTGTGTTTGAGAGTTCTTTGTATATTCTAGATATGAGTCTTTGCCATATATGTGGTTTGCAAACATTTTCTCCCATCTGTAACTGACCTTTTTATCCTCTTAAGAGAGTACTTTGCAGAGCAACAGCTTTTAGTTGTGATGAAATTCAATTAGTCAAATTTGTCTTTTATGTTTGTGTTTTTGGTGTCATGTCTAAGACTCTCCAAGCCTGAAGTCCTCCAATTTTATTTTTTTCTAAAACTTTTATAGTGGGATCCCTGGGTGGCTCAGCGGTTTAGCGCCTGACTTTGGTCCAGGGCGCCTGCCTTTGGCCCAGGGCGCGATTGAGTCCTACGTCGGGCCCTCGGTGCATGGGGCCTGCTTCTCCCTCTGCCTGTGTCTCTGCCTCTGTGTGTGTGTGACTATCATAAATAAATAAAAATTAAAAAATAAAACTTTTATAGTTTAATGTTTTACAGTAAATCTATCATTTCCAGTTAATTTTTAATGAAGTGTAGGTTTAGGTTGAGGTCATGCTTTTTTTGCCTATGGATATCAAATTTCTCCACCACCATTTTTTTAAAAGACTAAGACTTTCATCTCTTCACTAAATTCCTTTTGTACTTCTGTTAAATATAACTTGGCTGTATTTGTATGTGATGATTTATGGTTTCTTTATACTGTTTCTTTGACTTATATGCCTATCCCTCTGCCAGTAATGCACAATCTTTACTACTGTGGCTGTAAAATAAGTCTTGAAATAATAAGAGTGATTTCTTCCACTTTGTATCTCTTTTTCTCAAAATTGTTTTAGTTATTCTAAATCATTTGACTTTCCATAGAAATTTTAAAGTAGTCATGTTTGTATCTAAAAAAAAAAAAAAAAACTCACCTGGATTTTTATAAGAATTATGTTAAACTGGGGATCCCTGGGTGGCGCAGCGGTTTGGCGCCTGCCTTTGGCCCAGGGCGCGATCCTGGAAACCTGGAATCGAATCCCACATCGGGCTCCCGGTGCATGGAGCCTGCTTCTCCCTCTGCCTGTGTCTCTGCCTCTCTCTCTCTCTGTGTGTGACTATCATAAATTAAAAAAAAAAAAAAAAGAATTGTGTTAAACCTGTATCTAATTTTGAGAAGACTTGACATCTCTTAGGCTTCCAATCAGTGAACACAGAATATCGCTCTATTTATTTAGGTCTTGGATTTCTTTCATCAGCATTTTGTAGTTTTGTATTTTCCAGCATGTACATGTTCTGGTAGATTGGCATCTACGTTATTTTTTAAGCTATGTAAATGATACTGTATTTTTTTTTCTGAGGCCTACATGTTTATTGCTAGTGTATAGAAATAAAATTGCTTTTTGTATTTTGATCTTGTATTCTGAGACTTTGCTGAACATATGTATTAGTTCTAGGAGGTTTTTGTTTTAGGTTCCTTGGGATTTTTCTAGGTGAGCCATCTTCAAATGGAATGGAAAGTACAATCCCTAGGCAGAGAGGGAGGGGAAATGTGTATTTCTAGAGAAAGATACAATCCACTGAGCAATCAACTGCACACATCAGCTCACAATTGTCCAAAATTGTGGAAATGAATGACAAAGTGTCCCTGTGTTTCTGGGTAGGATGAATATTTCACCTAAGACCAAACTGCAGTATATGTCATGTAACTCCATACTAATGACATAGCTAGGGCTTGGCAGAGAGCTCTCCCCATCTGCCAGGTAGCTCAGTTGCAAAGGATTGCAAATCTAAAGGGCCTGGGTTTTGATACAGTGAACACTTCACTCAATAAATCTGGTTTCTAGTTCCTTTTCTAAAACTCCCTAGTCTAGAAGGATAGCTTTCCTATACATCATGGACTGTAAGTCTTTTGTACTGTATTCCTGGGGAAATCTCTATTAAAAAGTGCTAAAAAAAAAAAAAAGTGCTAAAGTTGGGGCGCCTGGGTGGCTCAGTGGTTGAGCATCTGCCTTTGGCTCAAATCATGATCCCTGGGTCCTGGGATGGAGTCCTGCATCAGGCTCCCCTCAGGAAGCCTGCTGCTTCTCCCTCTGCTTATGCCTCTTTCTGTGTCTCTCGTGAATAAATGAATAAAAATCTTTTAAAAAAATAAGTGCTAAAGTCATCTTCTGCTTGGAATAGAGTAGTAAATCCTAGCTACTGGTTAAGGTTGATGGTAACTGACTTTTTGGTATTCTCTCACTTTAAACAGGTAAAAGTCAAACTCAAACACAAACTTCCTTCTTTGAAGGAAGCTGAGGACTCCCAGATCTAGGGAAGGTAAAGACCATGCTGCCTGGACAGGGACTTGAACCCTGGGCCCTCAGATTAAAAGTCTGATGCTCTGCCAACTGAGCTACCCAGGCTCAAGCTAAAAAGCCTTCTCCATATCTACAAAAAGGATCAAGCTTACTAGTGTGATCACTACATTCTTGCATTCATTCAGGAAAGGCAACCCAGCAGGTGTAACCTCTATAATCAATTCACCCAGCACTTGTTTATGTTTTCTGTAGGTAGGTAGAGTTTAAGTGGCATCAAGAAAACAATCCTTATTTGAGTACAGTTGTAAAAAGGGAAAATAAACAAAAGAAACCAACTGATTGCTCCCAATAAATATTTATGGAATGCTTAGCAAAATCTGCCAGCTTTTATTTACTGGGCACCAAGAAATAACCAAAAAGGACAGAAAGAGAAACAAAGAAACAATAAAATATAAATAAATAAATAAATAAATAAATAAATAAATAAATAACCAAGAAAAGTGAAAGGGAACCAATGAAGAACAATGGTAAGAATCTGCCAATTTGGTAACATCTACCCATTTTTTTCTCCGTTCAAGAAAAAAGGTGAGTCATTAAAAAGGAAGGGAAATGTCTGGTGACTATGGATGGCCCTACATTGTCCAGTTCACTGGTGTTCTTGGCTCCTATAAAGAATTTTGACAACTTGGTATCCCTTTTGACATTGTTTGAGTGGACATGCAGCATTTTTCATCATATCTTTAAATTCTTTTTTTTTTTTTTTTTTTTAAGATTTTGTTTATTTATCCATGAGAGACACAGAGAGAGAGGCAGAGACATAGATACGGGAGAGCAGGCTCCCACAGGGAGCCAGTTGCAGAACTCAATCCCAGGACCCAGGGATCAAGGCCTGAGCTGAAGGCAGATGCTCAACCACTGAGCCAACCAGGTGTCCCTTGTCATATCTTCAAATTCTTCTGAAGGTATTGTGACTTATATCACAGGAATCTAAAAAGTTTAGTAATTTAATACTTAGCAATATCCCTTGAGAACTAGAGGGAGGGAGAGAGACACAGAGAGACCCCTTCTTTAACCTTCTGTGGAAGATTTTACAATGATCCTTTATCTCCTTGAATTTGTTATTTCCATTCCATGTCTCCCATAGAATTTTATCCCAATACCATCATTTTTTATTTAGTCTTTCTTGATTCTCCTATGGACTTCTAGGCACCAAATACAGGTATAAACATTGAAATCTGCAGTTATTTCCTGTGATCCCAAATCTGTGTTAAAAATACTTCCCTGCTGGGGCACCTAGGTGACTAAATAGGTTAAGTGTCTGCCTTCAGCTCAGGCTCAGGTCATGATCCAGGGGTCCTGGGGTCAAGTCTCAGGGTGGGGCTCCTGCTCAGCGAGGTGCTTGCTTTCCCCTCTCCCTCGGCTCCTCCCCCACCCTCAGCTCCTGTGCTTTCTCTCTAAAATAAATAAAATGGTGGGTTTTTTTGTTGTTGTTTTGTTTTGCTTTGTTTTTGTTTTTTTGTTTTTTGTTTTAGTATATGTGCTGCCGAAATGAGCACTAAAATGGTTATTTTTTTAAATGGTTATTTTTTTAAAAAATAAATACCTCTGTGGATTGGGTTAGATTTGCATCTACTTGTAGTGCAAAATAATAGATAATTTGAAGACACCCCCCAAAAAAATAAATTAAAAAATTTGAAGACCCCCTTTGCTGGAAGATGTAATGGATGTGGATGTACAATTTGTTATGCTCCCCCTCCTTCCCCAACGAAATCCTGTAAGAGAGCACCTCAACTGAAGGAGGCATCTCTGACTCAGTATCTCCAGTTGTTCCCATTTTTTAGTAGATGTGCTGCCAAAGCGAGCACGCTCTCCAATTGTTCCCACACTGGGAATCCGCAAGGAGGGTAGTTCCGCACCCGGGACAGGGAGCCTCAGGCAAACGGGTGTTTGCAGAAATGCCTTCATTTACTACGCATAAGGATGAGATTTTTCCGAGGGGGGCGGGGGGGACATGGGATTTGGAGCTGTCCTTCCCTGGCAGACTGATTCCCAGAAGAATTTTGGAAAGGCTTTTCCTTAGGAAAGGTTAACCATGAAAGATCTAGAAATAGACTCAGTTAAGCTGTTTGCATACAGTTGAGCTGGAGTTGCGGTAAAACTCGCAGGAGAGGATGGCTCGGACTCGGTGACAGCTGGACCCCGCTGCTCCCCGCTGCGGGCAGATGCGTCCTCGCCAACCTTCAGTCCCAGGATCGCAGTGAGTTTTTCCAATATGAAAATGGTTTCATTTCTTTCCCCCTAATCCATCTTTTTCCTTCGTCCTTCCTCGCTCATTCCTCGCTTTTCTTGGCTTTAAACCCGGTCCCCTGAAGAGCCAGGTGGTTCCGGCAGCCTCTCCGCGCTCCCGCCTGCCGGATCCGCCCCAGTGCAGCCCTGGAACCCGCTTTCCCGACCCTCGGGGCGCGCCCCAAGGACCCGCGCGCCCTCACCCCCGCCGGCCCTGCGGCCCCGGGCCACGGATGTCGCCTCGGATCCCACCGAAAACCGCCAAGACGCTTTTCTTTGCCTTCCAGAATCCGATTCCGATTGGGTAAGTGTGGATCGGGTCTGACAGGGACCAGGGCTTGCTGTGCTTGCACACAGGTTGTTTCCCGGCGGGTCTGCGGGCCAGGCTCCGGGCGGTCTGTCTGTCCCGCGGGCTGTGCGGCCGGAGCGCTCGGGACCGTGACATTCCCGCCGTGTCACGTCCTCCTGCTTTTCCACTTCGCAGGGGTGGCTGCCTTGGAATTCCTCCGCCTTTTTCCAGTGACCAGCCCCCTCCTTGTTCTTTAGATCTCAGTCCGGACGTTACCCCGACCTCCTCCTGAAAGCTTCTGCTGACTCAAAACTGGTTTTTGAAGCTCCTGGAATACACCCAGGATTTCTGAGATTATTTCAAGTTTATTAATAGCACTTATTACGTGCTATATTATAATTTTCTTGTAAATTCCTTCCCTAAACGTTAGCATGCTCAGGGGTCAATCCTTAAACACCACGCATATGCAAATGTCTCTTTTCATCTTGACCTGCTCCTTCAAACTCCACAGTCACTGATGCAACTGCTTTCGCCACAGGTATTTTATTTTATTTATTTTATTTTATTTTATTTTAGATTGTATTTATTTATTTGACTCAGAGAGAGCACAAGCAGGGGGAGCAGCAGGGGCAGAGGGAGAAGCAGGCTCCCCACTGAGCAGGTAGCACTATGTGGGGCTTGATCCCAAGACACTGGGATCATGACCTGAGCTGAAGGCACACACTTAACCTACTGAGCGCCCCTCCACAGGTATTTTATACATAACATTGTCAAAAACGGAACTCCTGCTCTTCCCCCCACCCCAAAAGAGCTCCTCACCCATCCTCCCCATCTCAACAAGCAGCTGCTCCAGCCGTGCAGTTGTCTGTGGATTCTCCCTCCCCCTGGGATCCTAGATCCCATCCATCAGCCTCGCCCTTGAAGTGTATCCATTATCCATTATCCAACCTTTTCTTAACTATTTTCGTTGCCCTCACACTAGACATCTACCATCACCTCTTGCAATTTTTGCAATAGACTCTTCACTGTGTTTCTATTTCTCTTTTCTGTCTATTTTCTAAATACAGAATTAGTGCAAAACTCTCCAAGGGCTCCCCTCTGATGCCAATATAAAAGCCAAAGTGTTTCTAGTGACTTGCACAGCCATCGCCTGCCCTATCCTCTCCCTCCATCCCTCTTCTCCAGCCACACAGCCTCCTGCTCATCCTTAGACAGTCAGCACAAGTCAGGCCTGCCCCAGCCTCAGGGCCTTTGCAGTCCCTGTGTGCTCTGCCTGGAAACACTTTTGTTTCTCCAAATAGGTTCCTCATTTCTTCCTGTCCTTTAGGATTATGTCAAATACCACCTTCTTGGGACACCTGGGTGGCTCCAGAGGTTGACCATCTGCCTTTGGCTCAGGGTGTGATCCTGTCCCGGGATCAAGTCCCACATGGGGCTCCTTGCAGGGAGCCTGCTTCTCCCTCTGCCTATGTCTGCTTTTCTCTCTCTGTATCTCTCATGAATAAATAAATAAAATCTTAAAAAAAAAAAAAACAAGTATCACCTTCTCAGAGAAATCTTACCTGTTCAGCAAATTTAAATTTTTTTTTAAAAAGTATTTATTTATTTATTCATGAGAGACACACAGAGAGAGGCAGAGACATAGGCAGAGGGAGAAGCAGGCTCCCAACAGGGAGCCTGATGCAGGACTTGATCCCAGGACCCCAGGATCATGACCTGAGCCAAAGGCAGATACTCAACTACTGAGCCGCCCAGGTGCCCCAGCAACTTTAAAATTTCAAAACACTTTTTAAGAAGTCATCCCTATTATCTTCCTCCTTTATTTTTTATTAGTACTTATACCATATATTTTAAAATTCATTTGTCTGAATTTCCCATTAGAAAGCAAAAATCCATGAAGACAGAGATGTTTGAACAAAACTATTGTCCCTGTATCTAAGGGAATATGTGTCATACAGCAGCTACTCGTTAACAGTTTGTTAAGTAAATGTTTTTTTTTTTTTTATTGGTGTTCAATTTACTAACATACAGAATAACACCCAGTGCCCGTCACCCATTCACTCCCACCCCCCGCCCTCCTCCCCTTCTACCACCCCTAGTTCGTTTCCCAGAGTTAGCAGTCTTTACGTTCTGTCTCCCTTTCTGATATTTCCCACACATTTCTTCTCCCTTCCCTTATTTTCCCTTTCACTATTATTTATATTCCCCAAATGAATGAGAACATATAATGTTTGTCCTTCTCCGACTGACTTACTTCACTCAGCATAATACCCTCCAGTTCCATCCACGTTGAAGCAAATGGTGGGTATTTGTCATTTCTAATAGCTGAGGAATATTCCATTGTATACATAAACCACATCTTCTTTATCCATTCATCTTTCGTTGGACACCGAGGCTCCTTCCACAGTTTGGCTATCGTGGCCATTGCTGCTAGAAACATCGGGGTGCAGGTGTCCCGGCGTTTCATTGCATTTGTATCTTTGGGGTAAATCCCCAACAGTGCAATTGCTGGGTCGTAGGGCAGGTATATTTTTAACTGTTTGAGGAACCTCCACACAGTTTTCCAGAGTGGCTGCACCAGTTCACATTCCCACCAACAGTGTAAGAGGGTTCCCTTTTCTCCGCATCCTCTCCAACATTTGTTGTTTCCTGCCTTGTTAAGTAAATGTTGAATGAATGGCCTACCAGCTACATAGGAAGCGCTCAGTAAACAAGTCTTCTGCAGGAGGATGGGTAAAAATTTCAGGAGCTTAACCCCGAAAGGGGACAGGAATGGTCTTTTCGTAGGTCAAGTGTTCTAGATTCTGTGTATACAGCTCCTGGTCACGTGTATAAATCTGAGTTACTAACTGTGAATCTTATGCCTAATTCTGTGGTCTGCCAAGCTAGTCAGTGTTTGAGGAGGTATCAAAGCTTGTGGTGGGACTTAGCACTTGATGTTCCTAGTCCCACCTGCTGGGCCACACGTGTTAACCTCTGTCATCATTAGTCCTTCCCCTTTCCAGACCTGTAGCTGCCCAGGAATAAAGCCTGACTCGTGAGCCACTGGTGCCAAAGGATGAGGATATAATGCACAGGGTTCCAAGGAATGGGATTCTGTTCTTAAGAGGATGCACATTCCTGGAAGGCTTCTGAATATTGCTCTAATAAGAGATTTTACTTATTTAGTTGTTTAGTATTTTTGAAATAGTAAAGCAATCACAAGTTCAAAATAATTATACAGTGACATTTCCCTTATCACCTACCTACCTACCTGGTTCCTACTTTGTTCTGCTGTTCTTAAATTTGTACCTTTTTTTTTAAAGGTTTTTTTTTAATTTTTATTTATTTATGATAGGCACACAGTGAGAGAGAGAGAGGCAGAGACACAGGCAGAGGGAGAAGCAGGCTCCATGCACCGGGAGCCTGATGTGGGATTTGATCCTGGGTCTCCAGGATCGCACCCTGGGCCAAAGGCAGGCGCCAAACCGCTGCACCACCCAGGGATCCCCCTTCTGGAATTTCTTTATCCACTTTCACCTATATATATTCCTTGGTTCTGGGCCTTGCTTTTGATACTTCACTATATGTTGGAAATCTTTACATGATACAGAGGAAGCTTCTTTGTTTGTTCTGTTTTATTTTCTTATTGTGAAATAGAATACACAGAGAGGTAAATAAAATCTACATTGTCAGGTTAACAAGTAATTATAAAGCGAACATCTAACCGTCACTCAAGACTGATCAGGGAGTTGCTGGCAATCAGGAAATTGTGTGTCTCTTTCCTGTATGATTTCTGCCCCCTCCTCCCCCCGCCATGTTCTCCTTATGCTCCCAGGAAAATTCAGTTTTCCTGACTTTTACAGTAACTGTGTATTTACATTCTTGATATATTTCACCATGTACATATATATATCCCTAAACAATATAACCTAATTTTGTTTGGTTTTGAAACTTATATAAGCATAATCCTACTAAATGCTTCCTTTGTGTCTTCCTTTCACAAAATTATGTTTGTAAGGTTCATCAGTGTTGTTTTCTGTAGTTCTGACCTGTTGTCAATTGCTGAATAGTATTCCACACCGTTTATCCAAGTTAGTGCAAATGTGCATTCCACTTGTTTTCAACTGTTAACTCTACAAATAACACTACTGTGAAAATCCTCTTAAAAATCTCCTGCTGTACATTTGCATATATTTCTCTTGGATAGAGATCTAGGATAACACGGTATGTGTATCTTCAACTTACTAAAGTCCAACTGTTTTCTTTTTTTTTTAAAGGATTTTTTAAAATTTTTATTTATTTATGATAGTCAGAGAGAGAGAGAGAGAGAGAGGCAGAGGGAGAAGCAGGCTCCATGCACCGGGAGCCCGACGTGGGATTCGATCCTGAATCTCCAGGATCGCGCCCTGGGCCAAAGGCAGGTGATAAACGGCTGCTCCACCCAGGGATCCCCAACTGTTTTCCATAGTATTTGTATCAGTTTACATTCTCAATAGTAGTGATGAAAGTTATTACTTAACAGCCTTGCCAATAATTAGTACCTCTTATGTTTTTAATTTTAGCAATTCTGGTGGAAGATCAGTAGCATCTAATAACAGGATTAATTTTCATTTCCCTAATTCATTTTTTTAAGATTTTATTTATTTATTCATGAGAGACACACAGAGAGAGAGAGAGGCAGAGGGAGAAGCAGGCTCCATGCAGGGAGCCTGATGCGGGGACTCAATCCCGGGACTCCAGGATCATGCCCTGGGCTGAAGGCAGGAGCTAAAACCACTGAGCCACCCAGGAATCCCCTTTTTCCTAATTTCTAATAAGTTTGATTGCTGTAGTTGTTTTAAAGTATGTCCACAGGGGCAGTTGGGTGGCTCAGTCAGTTGAGCATATACTCTTGGTTTTGGCTCAGGTTGTGATTTCATGGGTCATGAGATTGAGCCCCTCGACAGGCTCCCAATTTGCTCATGCTCTCTCCCTCTCTCAAATAAATAAATAAATAAATAAATAAATAAATAAATAAATAAATAAATCTTTTTTAAAAATAGGGGGCACCTGGGTGGCTCAGTGGTTGAGCATCTGCCTTTGGCTCAGGTCATGATCCCAGAGTCCCGCAGCGGGGTCCCCACAGGGAGTCTGCTTCTCCTTCTGCCTCTGTCTCTGCCTCTCTGTCTCTTATGAATAAATAAATAAAATCTTAAAAAAATATAAAAATAAAAAATAATAATAAAGTAGGTCCACAAACTCTTTGGCATTCCTGTCATCAGAATTTTGGTCCAAATCCTCTCTTCTTGTCTGGGAGGGCCATAGTAACTGACTTCTAACAGAGTAAAGCAGAAGACACACTGATGACATCTCAGGCTCAATGTTTTCTGTCCAGCTTCCTTTCTCTCTCATAGACCTCATAGTCATAGAAGTTCTTTTTATATTCTATATTTTCATGCTAGTCCTGTGCGAGTTATTTATGTTGCAAATATCTTCTTCCATTTTGTGACAGATTCATTTTTCTTAGTGCTTTTTGGTGAATGAGTTCTTCATTTCACTTATTCTTAAAATCATCTGTGAATTTGATCTCATTATATTTACCCATTTTCCCTGTTTAGTGCTGTTGTGTCTTATGCCTTGTTCCTTTTTTTTTTTTAATTTTTATTTATTTACTTATGATAGTCACAGAGAGAGAGAGGCAGAGACACAGGCAGAGGGAGAAGCAGGCTCCATGCACTGGGAGCCCGATATGGGACCCGATCCCGGGTCTCCAGGATCGCGCCCCGGCCAAAGGCAGGCGCCAAACCGCTGCGCCACCCAGGGATCCCTTATGCCTTATTCCTATCCAAAAGTTCTCAGTGTATTTTGTTATATTCTCTTCTACATCTTTTATGCTTTTGCCTTTTATGTTTCAGCATTAATGTATCTGGAATTTGTTTTTATGTGTGGTGTATTTGTTTCCATTTAGATATGTAATTACACCAGCACAATTTATTGGAAAGTCCTTGCTTTCAATACTCTTCTATATCCTGTTTATTCGATACAAAATGTGCACCCTTTCTATTCCATTGGCCCTTTTGTCTGTCCTTGCACAAATACTACACTGAGTTGATAAGGTTTTAAACGAAGTTTGGCTTTGAGGTAAATTTTGTATATAACATTAGTTTCAGGTGCACTACATAATACTTTGATATTTGTATACAATACAAAGTTATCACCATACTAAGTCTAGTTACCCTGCATCATTATCTGATCCATGCCTTCCACCCACCCGCCAACCTCTCTTCTCTGACAACAACCAGTCTGTTCCCTGTGAGTTTTGTTTTGTTTGTTCCTTTGCTCTGTTTTTTCAGAATCCACGTAAAAGTGAAATCATGCAGTATTTCTCTGTCTGATTCAGCTCACTTTACCTATGTGGCACATGCTGGCCCACCAGCATGAGAGGATGCCAGGAGGTGCTGAGCCAGGGGCTGGCAGGGCCTCAGAGATGTGGGAGGAGAGTGCTGGGGACCCAGCCTCAGGGCACTTGTGTCCTGCCCACCTATACCTCTGCACCTGTCAGGCAGAGGGAACAGGCAAAAACCAGGCTTATCAGCACCCCCTCTATGAAGAAGTTTCCACTGGTCCCTGCCCCTCCAGCAGACACTTTAAGCTTAGTAAATGAATCTCCTTGACATATAATCAGTCAACTGTGGGAAGAGTGAATCAACCTAGGAGCCTTTCAAAAGGAGTATCTCAGACTCCACAGCCCCCCAGGGACCCAGGACATAGGCCCCTTTAGCTTCCAAAGCCAGGCATTTTGGGGGCGTCGGGACTCTACTGTGGGTCCTGGAATGGGACATAAGTCCCTCGCTCCTCCAAGAAACTCCAGGCCTATAAGATTCCTCCTGCTGTGTGTCTGGTCCCAGAAGTAGAGTTTCTATCTCTCCCACCCATCTGCAATGGCCTTTTCATCCCCTGCTATGGATGGATTTGGTCAGCTATGTGTCACGTCTTTTCCATGGGAATCATTACTTTGGTTTCCAGGTAAGTTGGACTGAAACAAAGGTTCCAACTTTTCTAACAGGTTTGAGTGGAGAGCAACAGACCTTCAATAGGCTTGACACCTATTTATACTTTATATTTATATTTATATTTATATTATATTTATATTTATATTTCCTTTGTAACATGTTTGCTTTGAGGAGGTCTGTCCTTGGCCTGGGCACATCACTTGGAAAGAAAGACCTACTCAAAGTTAATTAAGAAATGAGCTCAATCCCCCCCTTTGAGAGATTGGTAAGGGCTAATCTCTCACATTGCTGAACATGGCTCGTAATTTCTGGTCTACAGAAAGCATAACTGGTCTACAGAGAATCAGTTTTCTCCTTCCCCTGTTACTGAGCTACCCTATTGGGACATCTAGCCTGCCAGCCCACCCTTCAGACTGAATTCATGTTTTATGAAACTAGGTCATTTTTTAATGCAATGTAACTGACAAGGGACACAATCACCCTAAGATCTCTGCTGGTTGTTTATTACCACTCTCCACTTTATTTTTTGGGTTTTTTTTATAATAAATTTATTTTTTATTGGTGTTCAATTTACCAACAAACAGAATAACACCCAGTGCTCATCCCATCAAGTGCCCCCCTCAGTGCCCGTCACCCATTCACCCCCACCCCCCGCCCTCCTCCCCTTCCACCACCCCTAGTTCGTTTCCCAGAGTTAGGGGTCTTTATGTTCTGTCTCCCTTTCTGATATTTCCCACACATTTCTTCTCCCTTCCCTTCTATTCCCTTTCACTATTATTTATATTCCCCAAATGAATGCGAACATACAATGTTTGTCCTTCTCTGATTGACTTACTTCACTCAGCATAATACTCTCCAGTTCCATCCACGTCGAAGCAAATGGTGGGTATTTGTCATTTCTAATGGCTGAGTAATATTCCATTGTATACATAAACCACATCTTCTTTATCCATTCATCTTTTGATGGACACCGGGGCTCCTTCCACAGTTTGGCTACTGTGGACATTGCTGCTAGAAACATGGGGGTGCAGGTGTCCCGGTGTTTCATTGCATCTGAATCTTTGGGGTAAATCCCCAACAGTGCAATTGCTGGGTCGTAGGGCAGGTCTATTTTTAACTCTTTGAGGAACCTCCACACAGTTTTCCAGAGTGGCTGCACCAGTTCACAATCCCACCAAGAGTGTAAGAGGGTTCCCTTTTCTCCGCATCCTCTCCAATATTTGTGGTTTCCTGCCTTGTTAATTTTCCCCATTCTCACTGGTGTGAGGTGGTATCTCATTATGGTTTTGATTTATATTTCCCTGATGGCAAGTGATGCAGAGCATTTTCTCATGTGCATGTTGGCCATGTCTATGTCTTCCTCTGTGAGATTTCTGTTCATGTCTTTTGCCCATTTCATGATTGGATTGTTTGTTTCTTTGGTGTTGAGTTTAATAAGTTCTTTATAGATCTTGGAAACTAGCCCTTTATCTGATACGTCATTTGCAAATATCTTCTCCCATTCTGTAGGTTGTCTTTGAGTTTTGTTGACTGTATCCTTTGCTGTGCAAAAGCTTCTTATCTTAATGAAGTCCCAATAGTTCATTTTTGCTTTTGTTTCTTTTGCCTTCGTGGATGTATCTTGCAAGAAGTTGCTGTGGCCAAGTTCAAAAAGGGTGTTGCCTGTGTTCTCCTCTAGGATTTTGATGGAATCTTGTCTCACATTTAGATCTTTCACCCATTTTGAGTTTATCTTTGTGTATGGTGAAAGAGAGTGGTCTAGTTTCATTCTTCTGCATGTGGATGTCCAATTTTCCCAGCACCGTTTATTGAAGAGACTGTCTTTCTTCCAATGGATAGTCTTTCCTCATTTATCGAATATTAGTTGACCATAAAGTTCAGGGTCCACTTCTGGGTTCTCAATTCTATTCCATTGATCTATGTGTCTGTTTTTGTGCCAGTACCACACTGTCTTGATGACCACAGCTTTGTAGTACAAAGGGAAGCCATCTGGCCCTGGACTTTTGTGTCTTGGGAGGTTTTTGATGACTACTTCAATTTCCTCCCTGGTTATTGGCCTGTTCAGGTTTTCTATTTCTTCCTGTTCCAGTTTTGATAGTTTGTGGCTTTCCAGGAATGCGTCCATTTCTTCTAGATTGCCTAATTTATTGGCGTATAGCTGTTCATAATATGTTTTTAAAATCGTTTGTATTTCCTTGGTGTTGGTAGTGATCTCTCCTTTCTCATTCATGATTTTATTAATTTGAGTCTTCTCTCTCTTCTTTTTAATAAGGCCGGCTAATGGTTTATGTATCTTATTAATTCTTTCAAAGAACCAACTCCTGGTTTTGTTGATCTGTTCCACAGTTCTTCTGGTCTCGATTTTGTTGAGTTCTGCTCGAATCTTTATTAACTCTCTTCTTCTGCTGTTGGATCTTCTTCTGGTGTAGGATCTATTTGCTGTTTTTTCTCTAGCTCCTTTATGTGTAAGATTAGCTTTTGTATTTGAGTTCTTTCCAGTTTTTGAATGGATGCTTGTATTGCAATGTATTTCCCCCTTAGGACTGCTTTTGCTTCATCCCAAAGATTTTGAACGGTTGTATCTTCATTCTCATTAGTTTCCATGAATCTTTTTCATTCTTCCTTTATTTCCTGGTTGACTCTTTCATCTTTTAGCAGGATGGCCCTTAACCTCCACGTGTTTGAGGTCCTTCCAAACTTCTTGTTGTGATTTAGTTCTAATTCTAAGGCATTATGGTCTGAGAATATGTAGGGGACGATCCCAATCTTTTGGTATCAGTTCAGACCCAATTTGTGACCCAGTATGCGGTCTATTCTGGAGAAAGTTCCATGTGCACTTGAGAAGAATGTGTATTCAGTTGAGTTTGGTTGTAAAGTTCTGTAGATATCTGTGAAATCCATCTGGTCCAGTGTATCATTTAAAGCTCTCATTTCTTTGGAGATGTTGTGCTTAGAAGACTTATCGAGTATAGAAAGAGCTAGATTGAAGTCACCAAGTATAAGTGTATTATTATCTAAGTATTTCTTCACTTTGGTTATTAGTTGATTTAAAAATTTGGCGGCTCCCACATTCAGGGCATATATATTGAGGATTGTTAAGTCCTTTTGTTGGATAGATCCTTTAAGTATGATATAGTGTCCCTCTTCATCTCTCACTGCAGTCTTCAGGGTAAACTTTAGTTCATCTCATATAAGGATGGCTACCCCTGCTTTCTTTTGAGAACCATTTGAATGGTAAATGGTTCTCCAACCTTTTATTTTCAGGCTGTAGGTGTCCTTCTGTCTAAAATGAGTCTCTTGTAGACAGCAAATAGATGGGTCCTGCTTTTTTATCCAGTCTGAAACTCTGCGCCTTTTGATGAGGTCATTAAGCCCGTTCATGTTCAGAGTTACTATTGAAAGATATGAGTTTAGTGTCATCATGATATCTATTCAGTCCTTGTTTTTGTAGATTGTTCCACTGAACTTCTTCTTAAAGGGGAATTTTAAGAGTCCCCTTAAAATTTCTTGCAGAGCTGGTTTGGAGGTCACATATTCTTTCAGTTCCTGCCTGTCTTGGAAGCTCTTTACCTCTCCTTCCATTTTGAATGAGAGCCTTGCTGGATAAAGTATTCTTGGTTGCATGTTCTTCTCATTTAGGACCCTGAATATACCCTGCCAGCCCTTTCTGGCCTGCCAGGTCTCTGTGGAGAGGTCTGCTGTTACCCAAATACTCCTCCCCATAAAAGTCAGGGATTTCTTGTCTCTTGCTGCTTTAAGGATCTTCTCTTTATCTTTGGAATTTGCAAGCTTAACTATTAGATGTCGAGGTGTTGAACGGTTTTTATTGATTTTAGGGGGGGGAATCTCTCTATTTCCTGGATCTGAATGCCTGTTTCCCTTCCCAGATTAGGAAAGTTTTCAGCTAGGATTTGTTCAAATACATATTCTGGCCCTCTGGCCCTTTCCGCGCCCTCGGGAACCCCAATTAAACGTAGGTTTTTCTTCCTCAGGCCATCGTTTATTTCCCTTAATCTGACCTCATGGTCTTTTAATTGTCTGTCTGTTTTTTCCTCAGTTTCCCTCTTTGCCATCAACTTGTCTTCTATGTCACTCACTCGTTCTTCCACCTCATTAACCCTCGTCGTTAGGACTTCTAGTTTGGATTGCATCTCATTCGATTGATTTTTAATTTCTGCCTGATTCGATCTAAATTCTGCAGTCATGAAGACTCTTGAGTCCTTTAGGCTTTTTCTAGAGCCACCAGTAGCTGTATAATAGTGCTTCTGAATTGGCTTTCTGACATTGAATTGTAATCCAGATTTTGTAACTCTGTGGGAGAGAGGACTGTTTCTGATTCTTTCTTTTGAGGTGAGGTTTTCCTTCTAGTCATTTTGCTCAGTGCAGAGTGGCCAAAAACAAGTTGTATTGGGAAAAGGAGAAAAAGAGAGGAGAGAAAGAAGGAAAGAAAAGAGAAAAAGAAAAAGGAAAAAAGGAAGAAAAAAAGAAAAAAGAGAGAAGAAAAAGAGAAAGAAAAAGAAAAAAAGGGAAAAAAGGGTGGGGGAAGCAAACAGAAATCAAAAAGCAAAAACAACAACAACAACAACAACAACACGGGGGAGTATCTTCTGTTTCTGTATATTTTAAGTCTCTTGACTTCCCCTGGAACTTGTCCGTCTAGCTGGTCTTTCGGGGGAGGGACCTGTTGTGCTGATTTTCAGGTGTTAGCACTTGGGGGAGCTGCTCTGCCCCCTGCCTGGTGCAGGGCTCAGTGGGGGTTGTTTACCCCGTGAGGCCTCAGGAGGATCAACTGCAGTGGCGGCGGCAGCTCTGGAGCCCTGGAGTCAGCCCCCGCAGTAACTCCGGAGCTCTCCGTCTGCAGGGCCTGGAGGCTCCGGGGTGGGGCCGCTGATCTGCTCAGCTCGGGGCAGGAGCGTCCTCGCTGTCCTGGGCCCTCCCGGCCTCTGCCTTCCCAGGGGGAGGCCGGATCCTGGGCTGTATCCTGGTGCCCAGTGCTCCGGAGCCTGCGCTGTTGGATTCGTGCTCCTGGTGGCGCAGCGCCTCTCCGCGGAGCCGCCGCTGCCCGAGCCCCTCCGGGCTGCTCCCAGAGCCCCGCAGCCCCCTCCGCACGGAGCCTCTTCCTCTGCGGGAGCCGCCTCCGAGCTGCTCCCGGGGCCGCGCAGCCCCCTCCACACAGAGCCTCCACTCGAGCCCTCCCCCGAGCTGCTCCCGCCCCGCAGCCCCCTCCGCGGAGCCGCCCCCGAGCCCCCCGAGCTGCTCCGGGTCCCGCCGTGCGCGCTGCAGCCCTTAGGGAGCTCGGCGCACTCTCCCGGGGCGCAGGTGTCTGTTAGTGTCCCCGGGAGCCCGAGGGCATCCCCGCCCTCCTGGGTCCTGCTCCAGCTCCCTGCGGGCCCCTTTCCCCCGGGAAGGTCGGTGCAGCTCCTGCGTCTCCGGGACGGGGCTCTCCTGTCCTGGGGACACTCGCCCCGGCCTCAGCCCGGCTCCTCGCGGGCCCCTCCCCCTCGGAGGCCTTTTGTTTCTTTATTTCTTTTTCCCCGTCTTCCTACCTTGATAGAAGCGCGAACTCTTCTCACTGTAGCGTTTCAGCTGGTCTCTCTTTAAATCTCAGGCCGAATTCGTAGATTTTCAGGATGATTTGAAAGTTATCTAGGTAATTTGGTGGGGACAGGTGATTTGGGGACCCTACTCTTCCGCCATCTTGCCCCTCCCCCCACCACTCTCCACTTTAAAACTCTGTAGGACTTTGCTCCTTCTCCTTCTCCAGTACAAGAGGTTATAAGACCCATATATGGTCAATGGGAGATGAGTGAAATAATGCACAAAACTTCCAGATCACACCCCTAATGGGAAAGAGATGTCTTTTCATTTCTGCTGGGTTGAAAAGGGATAAGATGCCTGGATGCCAGGCAGAAACACGCATCGAGGATAGCGGAGAAACATGACTGAGAGCCTGTGGTCCTGACATCTTGGAGTCCCCATGGCCAGGTAACCCTGGCTTGCTTATGTCCATAGACTTTGGATAACCACTGATCTGGGCCTGTTATAAGAGATACCCATAAGCCTAATGAAAGCAACCTCTTTGAATACAGAGTCAAACCTGGTTGCTAGGGGTTGATAAAGAAAATCAACCATGTATGACAACTAACCTCAGTATGTTAAAACTCTCAAGTAAAGGGAAAATGGAAGCAGTGATCTTATATTTATATAAACCAGTCTGTTCTCTGTATCTCTGAGTTTTGTTTTATTTGTTCCTTTGCTCTGTTTTTTCAGAATCCACGTAAAATATTCTGAAATCTTCTATTTCAGAATAGACTATTTATGTTGCAAATATCTTCTTCCATTTTGTGACTTAGATTCATTCTTTCTTATGAATGAAACTATTCTATAGTTTCTATAGATACTAACTGGCTTCTATTGTAAATGGAGACAGGAAATTGACATTTAGCAGAGACCAAAGTGAATGGGTGATTCAATAAGTTAGCAGTTATCTCCAAAGCAAGCTATGGAAGAAAATGCCAGAACAACTGTGTGAAAGTCTAGTATCCATAACTGAAATCCAGTGGCAAGTTGCTGGAGAATATTGAGGATGTCAGCTTAAAAATATCCCAGGAGAGTTGTGTTAAGTATAGACATTAGAAATTATTGTGTAGAACCATATCCTATTTGAAAATAGCTGTTTGAAGAAGAAAAAAAAAGATTGCTGTATGGTATCATCTTTGATTTTAATATAATCACTATACATTTTTGTTTTGATTAGTTATATATATGGTTTTTAAAAAGATTTTATTTATTAATTAGAGACACACACACACACAGAGAGAGAGAGAGAGAGAGAGAGAGAGAAGCATAAACACAGGCAGAGGGAGAAGCAGGATCCATGCAGGGAGCCTGACATGGGACTCAATCCTGAGTCTCCAGGATCACACCCTGGGCTGAAGGCAGACACTAAACTGCTGAGCCACCAGGGCTGCCCATATATATATGTTTTAAAAAGTAAGTGTGAGGGGCACTTGAGTGGCTCAGTGGTTGAGTGTCTGCCTTTGGCTCAGGTCATCATCCCTAGGTCCTGGGATAGAGTCTTGCACTGGGCTCCCCACAGGGAGTCTGCTTCTTCTTCTGCCTATGTCTCTGCCTGTCTCTCTGTGTCTCTCATGAATAAATAAATAAAATCTTTTTTTTAAAAAAAGTAAGTCTGGTTGTATATTCATGGGTGGAACAAAACAGAGTTCAAAGCGCCATTTTGCAAATGAGATAAAGCATGGGTGTTCATCATGGTCTTGTTACTACCACATGCTTCCTCAGTGAAGATTTACTGAGCCTCTACTCTATTTCTACCTCTACTTAGCTTCTGTGAAGTTATAAAACTCTAAGGTATGGAACCTACCCTTAAGGTGATTATTGAACATCAAGGAACCACTGAAGTCCATGTGAATACATGCTACAGACATTCAAAGAAAAAACAGATAAGTGCTGAGAGCCACTGATGGGGAATCATCATTATCATCATCATCATCATCATCACCACCACCATCATCATCATCCAAAATTATGTATGTGCAAGACCATAAAATGAAATTTGAGAGGCAGAAATCAGGAAAGTAAGTCAGGAGGGTATTCCAACTATAGTTAGCAAATGGTCAAAGTGTTGGGAAGTAGGGGAGAAAAGCAGGAAATGCCTGGCTGAAGTGCATCTCAAAGAGAGAGTGGTGTTTGCTGTATGGGGAAACAGGCTGAGAAAGCAACAACAACAAAGAAGTCATAAAGTTTCAGCTTTCTCACAATCTTACACTTGTGCTGGAATAATCCAGAAGCACTATTATACAGCTACTGGTGGCTCTAGAAAAAGCCTAAAGGACTCAAGAGTCTTCATGACTGCAGAATTTAGATCGAATCAGGCAGAAATTAAAAATCAATCGAATTTGATTTGATGTTGAATAAGGCCTGAGCAGTAACCGAAGGCTTTTCCACATTCATTGCATTTATAGGATTTTTCACTAGAATGTGTTTTTCTGGTGATTTATAACGTTTTTACTCTGATTGAAGGCTTTTCCACATACGTTTATAGGGCTTCTCTCCAGTGTGAGTTCTCTGATGTTGAATAAGTGCTGACCTATCACTAAAGGCTTTTCTGCAGTCATTGCATTTATAGGGCTTCTCTCCAGTATGAATTCTCTTATGCTGAATAAGAGCTGAACAGAAACCAAAAGCCTTCCCACAATCATTGCATTCATAGGCCTCTCCAGTGTGAGTCCTCTGATGCTGAATATGCCCTGAGCAATCGCTGAAAGCTTTCTCACATTCATTACATTTGTAGGATTTTTCTCCAGTATGAACCCTTACACAAACCATTCCTTACAGTGTTGTGTAAGGAATGAACTCTGGATGAAAGTTTTCTCACATTCATTACATTTGTATAGTTTATTGCCTGTATGACTTTTCTGATGTTGAGTAAGGTGTGTACTTCTGCTAAAGGTTTTTCCACCTACCTTACACTCATAGGGCTTCTCTCTAGTATGAGTTCTCTGATGTTGAATAGGGGCTGAACAATCACTAAAGGCATTCCCACATTCACTGCATTTGTATGATTTCTCTCCAGTATGCATTCTTTGATGTTGGATGAGGTCTGAAGAGAAACTGAAAGCTTTTTCCATAGTCATTACATTCATAGAGCTTTTCTCCTGTATGAATTTTTTGATGTTGAGTATGATGGGCACTCTAAGTGAAGGTTTCACCACATTCATTGTATTCATAGGGCTTCTCTGATGTAGAGTTAGGATGGGTGCTCTGGGTAAAGATCTTTCCAAATTCAAGACACTTATAGAGCCTCTCACCAGTGTAAATTCTTTGATGATGGGAAAGGTACCTGCTACACCTGAATGTCTTGCCACATTCAGTGCATTCATAGAGTCTGTCTCCACTATGAATTTTCTGATGTTGAATGAGGATTGAGCAATAACTGAAGGCCTTCCCACATTGGTTGCATTTGTAGGGCTTTTCCCAAGAATGAGTCCTATGATGGTTTGTTACGTGGGAATTCTGGTTAAATCCCCTTCCACAAACATTACATTTATAGGGTCACTCTCCAGTATGAGTTCTTTCATGCTAAACAAGAGCAGTGTGGTCTCTGAAGATTTTCCCACATCTACCACATTTGCAAGGTTTCTTTTCATCACACTTTCCTTGTATAATTAAGTGTGAGTTTTGTTTGAAGATTTTTCCACATTTACCATGTTCATGAAAGCACTCTTCTATGAGATCAGTCTGCTCTAAAACTATTGATTGTATAGTGAAAACTTTTCCAAATTCATTAGATCTATATCTCTTTCTTCAGCAGAAATTTCCATACAGGTGACTTTATATTGTCCCAGATACTTCTTTTGCGTTAGGTGCTAATTCTTACACTATTCTCCAGATTTCCAGATATTTCTCCAAACAAATTTCTTTTTAAGTTCTTCTGTGTTTATGACTTGGGATAGACCTTCTTTGAAAATGTCTTGTTGCTGTAGTGCTGATTTTTTGGCTTTAGGTCCAGACTCGCCATCTAAAAGACATAAAAATACAAATCTACCATGTGTCCAATGCTAGAAGAAAAGAAGCTGCTCTGTGAGGAATGGGGTAATGAAGTTGTAAATACTGAGAACATACAACACTGAGTATATGAATATAATCTAGTAATCTAGGAAAGGGTTAGCTGAAAACGTTAATGGTGTGAAGGATCTGATTTGAAACAAAGTAATCAAAGAGAATGGAATAAATATTGTCAGGCAAGAAAGTGATTTGGGAAAAGGTTAAATTGTAAAGATTAAAAACAGATAAAACCATGAGGATGAGTAGGTATTAAGAAAGGAAAACCATTATCAAAAAGACAGCTTTTATAGAGTCTTCTGTGAGAAAACTACTTAATCAACATTTGAACTATTATCCTAGTGACACCTTGGTGGCTCAGTGGCTGAGCATCTACCTTTGGCTTAGGTCATGATCCCAGGGTCCTGGGATCAAGTCCCACATCGGGCTCCTCACAGGGAGCCTGCTTCTCCTTCTGCCTATGTTTCTGCCTCTCTCTCTGTGTGTCTCATGAATAAAAAGTAAATATTTTAAAAAATATACTAGTATCCTAAAACTTCTTAAATGTTTCTTAAAAAAAAAACTTTTCTTTCTGGGGTACCTAGCTGGCTCAGTCAGGGAAGTGTGTGACTCTTGAGCTTGAGGTTGTGAGCTCGAGTCCCATGTTGGTTGTAGAGATTACATAAAAATAAAAAATCTTAAGGGATGCCTGGGCAGTTCAGTGGTTGAGCATCTGCATTTGGCTCAGGGCATGATCCTGGGGTCCTGGGGTCGAGTCCTGCATCAGGCTCCCTACAGGGAGCCTGCTTCTCCCTCTGCCTGTGTCTCTGCCTCTCTCTCTGTCTCTCATGAATAAATAAATAAAATCTTTTAAAATAAATAAATAAAAATCTTTTAAAAGCTAGTTTTTCTTTTAAAATTAGTTTTTTAACTTATACAAAGCAATACTTTTACTTAATCCCTCTTTGTTGAATAACCGCTGTTGACATTATTGCTTTACATTTAATATAAGAAGAGCAGAAACTAGGTCTTAAAAAAAAAAGAAAAGAAAAAAGTTTAAAAAAGGAGAAATTTATATTTTTTAAATGAAAAATAATTCTCATGGCTTTCCAATGACATGTATTTCTTTTTTTACTCTCAGTCACAGACAGAAAAGACAAGAAGACATAGAGGACAAAAGAGAGATGACCCTTCTTCTTACATATCAGCATATTTAGAAGTAGTCTTTATACTTAAGACTGATCACTAATATGTTCATTGAAAATTAAGTGTTTGTGTGTAAGGACATGATAAATAACGTACAGTCCCATGTAGTAACCTCTAGCCACATGTGGTTGCTGACAACTAGAAATATACCTACATCAAACTCAGCTGTGCTGCAAATATAAAACACATACCAGATTTTGAAGATTCAAAAAAAAAACAGGTAAAATATCTCATTAATAATTTTTTATACTGATTATATATTAAAATGTTTTAGGGCGATGCCTGGCTCAGTGGTTGAGCATCTGCTTTGGCTCAGGATGTGATCTGGAGTCCTGGGATCGAGTTCCACATCAGGGATAGAGCCTGCTTCTCCCTTGGCCTGTGTCTCTGCCTCTTTTTTTTATGTGTCTCTCATCAATAAATAAATAAAATCTTTTAGAAAAGAAAATAAAATGTTTTAGGCATATGGGATTCAATGAAAGATACTCTTAAAATTAATTTTGCCTCTTTTTAATTACTTTTCTTAAGCATGATCCCTAGAAAATTTAAAATTACACATGTGGGTTCCATTCTATTTCTACTGGTCAGTGCTGGCTTACAGAGACTAAGACATTTGTGCAAGGCTGCAGAGTTGGTATGTGGCACAGCCAGGATTAGACCATATCAGAGCCTTCTTCACCACTGCTCTCATGCTGTGCCTGCATTATTCCATCACAGCACTCACCAGTGTCTCTACTAGCCTTTGAGCTTCCAGAGACTAAAGTCTTTAACCTATGAGCCCCCAAATCCTGGCCCAGTATCTGACACAGAATCTGCCTGATGAATGTTTGGTGAGTGGATAAATGCTGGTGGTTTTCTTATGAGAATGCCACTGTGACAGCAGGGTTTTAAAAAAAAAATTCTTAAAGATTTATTTATTTGAGGGAAAGAGAGAGTAGGGGGAGGGGCAGAGGGAGAGAATCTTCAAGCAGACTCCCCCACAGTGCAGAGCCCCATGCAGGGCTCCATCCCAAAATCCATGGGATCACACAATATGAGCAGAAACCAAGATTCAGAGGCTCAACGGACTGAGCCACCCAGGTGCCCCTAAGGCTTCTCTTTTTGATGTGAAGGGAAACATTAATGCTAAGAAACCTGTGAAGAATAAATAATGCATACTGTAATCCCTAGAGGAACTACTAAAAATAATATTGAAAAGGAACACAGCTAAAAAGCTAATTGGAAAAAATTTTAAATATATATTTAAAAATATTTAAGTTGTCTATGAAACAGAAGGAAAGGAGAATCAGGGGAAAACAAGGAGAGAAACAAAAAGCAAATAATAAAATGGTGAGACAAATCCAAACGTACTAATAATTACATTAAATTCAAATAGTCTAATTTAATAGTCTATTAAATTCAAACCAGGAGCGTTGGCTGCCAAACCAAGAGCAAATCTGGCCCAATGCCTGTTTCTGAACATGAAGTTTTACTGGATCATAGCTGCACCCATTCATTTACATATTATTGCTGCTTTCTCTCTTTACTGGCAGAGTTGAGTGGATGGCCCACAAACTAAATGGCCCATAAAGTCTGAAATACTTGCCATTTGGATCTTAAAGAAAAAGTCTGCCCAATTCTCATCTAAGTCCCCTGATTAAAAGGGAGAGATCAGGAGCACCTGGGTGGCTCAGTGGTTGAGCATCTGCCTTTGGTTCAGGTCATGATCCCAGGGTCCTGGGATCCAATCCCACATCTGGCTCTCTGCAGGGAGCCTGCTTCTCCCTCTGCCTGTGTCTCTGCCTCTCTGTGTATGTCTCTCATGAATAAATGAAGTCTTTAAAAAAAGGGGGGGGAGAGATCATCAGAACTGATAAAACAAACCATATGCTTTTATAAGACAAGACACATGTCATATATGAAGATACAGGTTAAGATTAAGTGGATAGAGAAGTATTTACTATGCAAGCTGTAAGTGTGAGAAGGTTGGGTGGCTATATGGTCAGATAATAATAGATTTCAAGGTAGAATATTATCAGAGCTCAAGAAGGACATTTCTTAACTTTCAACAGCCATCTCTCTGCAATTGACCAAATGTAATTTAAAAAACAGTAAAGACACAGGAGATCTGAAGAACACCATCAAACATCTTGACCTATTTGATACTTAGTATACTACATCCAATAACTGCTAAACTCACAGTTCTTTAAGTACACTTGGTATACTCGCTAGCATAAACCAGATGTTAGGCCAAAACAGTTTTTAGCAAATTTAACAAGATAGGAACTAGTACCTGAGCAGGAACTTCCACATTTAGCCACAGTGAAATAGTAAGAATCAGATTTATCTTCCTGCCTGAAATGACAAAAAATATATATATATGAATGATGACAAAATCTGAAGCGACAATATATATTTTTGACAGAGGACAAAATATATGAAACAATGGTTTTTAAGATACCAGATATCCAGTAATAAAGGTGACTTTGAGACATGGGAAGCAGATGGGGAGAGCCCTGCAAGTGCCCTTGTGTGGTAGGCAGCCTCCACGATAATCCTCAACGATCCCTGTATCCTGGCCTTCCCAGCCTCATATAATTCCCTTCTCTTGAGTAACATGTTCCAAACAATAAAATATGGCAACTTTGAGGAAATGATTAGGTTACAAAAAGAATGTTATTCCTGTCTTGGTAGCAGATTCTTACTCTTGCAGACTTTGAAGGAGCAAGCTATGATACTGGAGGTCTGTATGTCAAGGGACCAAGGGTGGCCTCCATCCAACAGCCACCAAGGAACTAAGTCCCATGGTTCAGTAACTCAACAAACTGAATCCTGCCAACAACCACATAGGTAAGTTAGGAAGTGAATCCTTCCTTGCTTGAGCCTCCAGATAAGATCCCAGACCTGGCTGCAAAAGGCACAGATCACCATATGCATGTGAAGCAACTACTCAAGGCTAGGAAAAGAACTATTTAAAAATATTAGGGATAACAGTGCTCAGAGCTCAGACAGGGCCTGTTCCAACAGCCATACTAGAAAACTGCATGATACATGAAATACTGGGTTGAATCAAAGAATAGTCATGCTAATATGAGACAATAATTAGCCCTTGGCTGAGAAGTGCCTTGGTCCCACTTAACAAATCTTAAAAGCTAGACCTGAAAGGATCAAACTATTTCCAAGTAACTTAACTGCATCGCAGATATAAACTCATAAATATTTTTAGGAATACAAAAATACCTAGAACCCCAAAAGATAAAATTAACACTGGCATCCAAACAAAGATTATTAGGGAAAAAAGGAAGAAAAATCACAATCCACAATGAAAAAGAATCAGTCACTAAAACCAATCTGAACAAATAGAATTATAATATAGTTACATTCCACATGTTCAAAATAAGCAGAGAATAGCAGATGAAATTTTTAGAAAGGCTCAAGATGAATTCAGAGGTAAAAGCTAAAATGATCATGATGAAAACTGAACTGATGGGTTAATGGCAAATTAGACATTGCAGTGTAAATATTAGTGAACTTGAAGACAGCAATGAAACTATCCAAAAAGAAACTGTGAGAAAAGATAGTCTTTTCCAAAGAATGAACAAAGTATCAGTGTTCATGCAGTTGAAATCTAGAGATTGAGGGAGCAGGGCAGAAAAAAGACTTGAAGAAATAGTGACTAAAAACTGTACAAATCTGATGAAAACTACAGACCCACAGACCCAAGAAACCCAACAAATTCTAAGCACAGAAACATGGAAAAAACTAAACCAATGCTTATAATAATCAAATCAATCAAAACTAGAGATAAAGAGAAAATCTTAAAATCAGCCAGAGAGAAAGAAGACACATTAGAAATAGAAGAACAGGGATCCCTGGGTGGCTTAGTGGTTTAGCACCTGCCTTCTGCCCAGGGTGTGATCCTGGAGTCTCAGGATCGAGTCCCACTCAGGCTCCCTGCATGGAGCCTGCTTCTCCCTCTGCTTGTGTGTGTGCCTCTCATGAATAAATAAATAAATAAATAAATAAATAAATAAAATCTTTATTTATTTAAAAAAAAAAGAAAGAAAAATAGAACACAGACAGCAGGCCAGAAACCAAGCAATCTAGAAGACCATGGAGCAACATTAGAATTTTATATAGAGAGGAAATACCTTTCAAAAATGAGAATAAAATGGGGGACCTGAGTAGCTCAGTCAGTGAAGCATCTGACTTCAACTCAGGTCATGATCTCAGGGTCCTGGGATCAAGCTCCACGTGGAGCTTTCTGCTCAGGGGGCTCCCTGCTCAGGGGGGAATCTGCTTCTCTCTCTCTCCCCTTCCCCTTCCTCTGCTTGTGCCCTTTCACTTTCAAATAAATAAAATCATTTTTTTAATCCTTTTTTTAAATTAAAATCAAGTAAAGGCATTTTTCAGACATAAAAAGACTGAGATCATTCAAAATATATTCTCTGAGGAAAATAAAATTTAAAAAAATATTTTATTTATTTATTCATGAGAGACACAGAGAGAGAGGCAGAGACATAGGCAGAGGGAGAAGCAGGCTCCCTGTGGGAAGTCCAGTGTGGGACTTGATCCCAGGACTCCAGGATCACAACCTGAGCTGAAGGCAAACACTCAACCACTGAGCCACCCAGGTGTCCCAGAAAAATGAAATTAAATTAGCAAGCATTCACAATAAGATATCTAGAAAAATCCCAATATAATTAGAAATTTTACATAATGCTAAATCAATTGTTCAAAAAACTATAAGAAATATAAAATATTTTAAACATAATTGTAACATATGTAAATACCAAAATTTATGAGATATAGCTACAGAAGCACTGAGTAGCTATGTCCAAAAGAACTTCCAGAAATGAGGAAAACATTCTATTTCTGTGCTGTTAAATGCAGCAGCCCTAGCCACATGAGGCTATAAGGATTTGAAATATGGCTAGTACAAGTAAGGAGGTGAGCTTTTAATTTCATTGAATTTTAAATAGCTACATATGGCTAGGGAGTACTTATAGTGGACAATGCAGTTCTATATCTTTTTTTAAGGATTTTATTTATTTATTCATGAGAGACACACAGAGAGAGAGGCAGAGACACAGGCAGAGGGAGCAACAGGCTCCCTGCAGGAACCCGGATGTGGGACTCGATCTCTGGACCCAGGATCACACCCTGAGCCAAAGGCAGACGCTCAACTGCTGAGCCACCAAGGCATCCCAATACGGTTCTAAATCTTGACGTGGTAGAAGTTACACAACTGTAAACAATTGTTAAAACTTAAACCATTCAAGCAAAATTGGTAAATTTAATTGTGTGTAAAATATACCTTAAAGCTGGGCAAAAAATAGTAGGAAGGTGCAAAGGTATATAAAGTATAAAGGAGAAGGGAAAATTGAAGGTCTTGAAAATGTAGAAAGGATGAGATCCAAAACACAGGAAGAATTGTCCCAGAAAGACAGACAGAGCTCCTCTACTGACATGGGAGGGATCAAGTATGGGATGAAACAGGTTTAGGCAGGTTTATGTTGATTTCAGGAGAGTGAAAGGGTCCCCATCTGAGAAACTATTTTCTTTGTCATCTGTGAAGAAAATAGAGTGATTCAAGGTTTGGGGAGACAGTAACCTAAATTTTTTTTACACACAACCACGAAGTTTTGTTTTCTTTTCAGTGCTAATATACAAGGATTTTTTCTATAAAGGCAGCTATGTAAATCAAGGTACTTTGTTCTGAGTTTTACTAAGATTTGGTCATTTTATCAGCCTGAGTTGCAATGTTGCAGTGCATTCTTTTTTATATCTCCTTTATTATTATTTTTTTTTTAGATTTTACTTATTTATTCATGAGAGACAGAGAGAGAAAGAGAGAGAGAGAGAGAGGCAGAGACACAGGCAGAGGGAGAAGCAGGCTCCATGGAGGGAGTCCAATGTGGGACTGGATCCCAGGTCTCTAGGATCATACCCTGAGCCAAAGGTGGCACTAAACCGCTGAGCCATCCGGGCTGCCCTTATTTCTCCTTTAAAGTTAGGGCATTATATAGCTTTAAAAATTATGTAGGTTAGTTTTCCCCATTTAATGAACTTCATTTCAGGATAGAAATGAGGGCATTACAAAATATTTATTATAAAAAACGCTCATTAGGTCTGAAATAATGGAGAACCACTGATACACTGGGTCATTTAACCTCACAGCAACTCCTTAATAAAGTTACTAAAAGAAAGATTAAGTAACAGGGGCACCTAGGTGGCTCAGTGGGTTGAGCATCTGCCTTCTGCTCAGGTTGTAATCTTCTGGGATCAAGAACCACATCTCAAGGTCCTGGGATCCAGCCCAATGACAGGCTTCCTACTTCTTTCTCTCTCTCTCTCTCTGCCCCTCCCCTTGTTTGTATGTGCTCATTTGCTCTCTCTCTCTCTCAAATAAATAAATAGAATCTTCTTCTTCTTTTTTTTTTTTTTTTTTTTTTTTTGAGTTAAGTAACTAACTGGTCTAAGCTTATCACGCAATCAATAGATCTCAAACAAGCATTCAAATTCAGACCGGTCTGCTTTTCAAAACCAGGCTGAATAAAAAGTTATGTTCACAGAAAAACCTGTTTATGAACATTTAGAACAGTACAATTCAGAATTACCAAAAACTGGAAACAATCCACATGTTCTTTAACAGGTGAACAGGTTGAAACAACAGCAACAATTGTGGTGTATCTACTTAGTGGAATGTTGCTGAACAAGAAGGAACTCCCAGGAGACAAATGAATCTTCTTTGGTAAAATCAGAGACTATTAGAAACTATTTGACATGATTGTGAGGATAAATAAATGTTCCACTCTCGTCTGGAGGATCAGAGCCATGTTTGGCAGAAACAATCTCTTTCCAAATCAGTGGTAGAGCTTTAGATACAGCATTTTCACACACAATATATCACATTTTTATATTAACTTTGAGATTTCAAAAAAAAAAAAAAAAAAAGCAAGACTGTAGTCTACCTTTTAATCCAGACCAGCTGGGGCGCCTTGGTGGCTCAGTTGGTTAAACATCTTACTTAATTTCGGCTCAGGTCATGATCTCAGGGTCATTGCATCAAGCCCCATGTGAAGCCCTAGGTCAGCTCTGTGCTGGGTGGGGAGCCTGATTAAGATTTTCTCTCTCTCTCTCTCAAAAAAAATAATAATAATAATAATCCAGACTGGCCTTCCATTGAGCCTATCAAAACACTTTTCATTTAATTTTACCTAAAATTTCACTTTTCTTCAAAATCCTGCAATAACTCCGTTTCATACTTTGTGAGATGCTCCACAATTCTGCTGGTAATGGTCTACCTTGTTGCAGTAAATGAGTAAACCTAATTTTGTTGTAATATACCTTTATTCCTGGTAGTCCCTATCAGATGTGTCTTAGCACATTTTACCTCAAAACATAAGCTCCAACAGAGACTGGCATGTTACAGATAATCAAATAAATTTTGAATAAATTATTGAAGTCATTATTTTTAACCTCTTTTTACAGGTAAGGAAATGGTCTCAGAGAGGTTGAATAACTCACCCAAGGTCATCCATGACATGGCTACAGGAGGTTTTTTTTTTTTTTTTTTTAGGGTTTTATTTGGTTTTGACTGATTTGATTATTATAAGCATTGGTTTCATTTTCTTTATGTTTCTATGCTTAGAATTTGTGAGTGAGAGAGAGTGAGCACATGAGCAGGGGCAGGAGAGGGAAAAGCAAAGCAGACTCCCCTGATCAGCAGGGAGCCTGACATGGGGCTTGGTCCTAGGACCCTGGGACCATGACCTGAACTGAAGGCAGATGCTTAACTGACTGAGCCATCCAGGTGCCCCAGGAGCTCACATTCTTAATTGCTGTGTTATGTGCCCTACTACTTGCCCAAGATAGGACTTCCTAAAGTTTCACAACTAGCAAATGGCAAAACTAAAATTGGAGTCTATGTCTAATCCCAGTCCAATTATTTTCCTGCTGTGGTATTTGTGTGTGTGTGTGTGTGTGTGTGTGTGTGTGTGTGAGAGAGAGAGAGAGAGAGAGAGAGAGATATGTATACCTCAGCTCATCTACCAGACCTTGTATAGATCTCAATATATTTGACAATATCACAGAGATCCAAATACTGTCATATTTCAAATGAAAACTGTTAGATTCCGTCCCTCAGCAAGGTATGGCCTTGATGCTAATTATTCATTCTGACAGTGATGAATGTGAGTGAAGGAGTGTAGCACTGAGAAGCACATTGGTAGTTGGAAAAAGTGAGTAACGAGCAGAAAAGTGCAGTGCCTGGTGCTAAATACGTGCTTTTGGGTCTGCATCTCAGAAAACGTCATAGGCTCGTGTTCCTTCCTAAATGGACAAGCCTGAGAAGCAACATCAATGGATTTGTCTGATTGTCCCTCTACATTTCTTAAGTCTTATTTCCTTATATCTAAACAAGCCTCTCACAATCTGTTGGTTAAGGATGGGTGGAATTTGAAACCTCTCACAGTGTGTAGCATTCTCCCTTGGTGCATCTCAGAGATTGTTCCTTGGTGGTTCTGGAAGGAACCTATGAAGATTATGAAGATTAAATGAGTTATTAATGTGATACTGCTGAGAACTGAACCTTGCATATAACACAAGGAGCATCTCAAAGAAATTGGGAACAGTTAAGAGAGAGTCAAACAGAACTCAGAATTAAATATGTAGGTCGTCAGTGCTCCTGAATGAAAGATTCCCATGAAGACTTTAAAAAACAAAAATTGGAAAAATATAAGCAATTATATCTGGAAAAACTAAAAAATAGAAAATCATTGTCAGAATTACCTGAGAATGATTAAAGTTCATGATCTTCAATGACGCAGCAAGATATGGAAATATATATATGTTTGTGTGTGTATGTGTGTGTGTGTGTGTATGACATGTGTGTGGAGAGAAATAGATGCTGCTGAGTTTAAATCTGGATCCTACAGATTTGCAAACGTAAATAGCTAGTTTTACAAACTTCTCAAGAATGTGTACATTTTGTAAGGAAAAAATTAAGTGACTCTAAAGAGAAATAGAAATTAAAGGGCTGTTTATATAACATTTTTATCAAATATTTATTGAAAGTATTTTTAGGTATACAGGTGAATGATCTGACAAATGTATACACTTGAGTAACCACCATTCCTAGCCATGATACAGAGCATGTCTGTCCCCCAGAAATTTCCTTTGTGCTTCCTTGCAGACAGTATCTCTGTATAGAACATTTAAGGATTTCCCATTAAATATACGAAGTCAAAAATTTTAAATTAAACACATATTTGAATAATTGATTTTTAAAAAAATATTTTAATTATTTATTCATGAGAGACACACAGAGAGAGGCAGAGACATAGGCAGAGGAAGAAGCAGATTCCCTATGGGGAGCTGATGCAGGACTCCACTCCATCCCAGGACCCCAGGATCACAAACTGAGCCAAAAGCAGACGCTCAACCACTGAGCCACCCAGGCGCCCCTGGATCACTAATTCTATAATAAAAATTTATATACTGCTTTGGAGTTACGTCTCTTGGCCTTAGAGTCAAACTTTAACTGATTTTGCAAATAAAAAAATAGCATTATTTGACTTTTACATACTCAAACTGCCCCAAATGCCAGCTGTTAGAGTTGTACCGAAATAATCACCATGTTATTAATCCATCAATGGATGGATTAAATAGAAGCTAATGGAAGTTTATACCTGTATTTTCTATTTAATATTATTGAATACTAGCCAAAGATTTAGACAAATAACTTCTGTACACTGCCGCTATTTCTGTTCTCAGTGTTTGGTTGTATTATAACTGTTGCCATACAATTTAGAGTATATTTTAAGTTGTATTTGAACTTACACTGATTAACAGCCAACTAAGACTAAATAGAAGTGAATTTTGGGGGGAGAGGAATCAAGTTTCACAGTTTCAATCAGGTTTAGGTCATTTCTGGTTTCTTCCTTCTATGCTGTGGTTATCTCAAGGGAACTTGGATTTACTGTTATCTTACCTTCTGATCTAAGTCTCAACCTATTAAAATGACATGACCTCACATAATATGGACAATTAGGTTCACTCATGAAGCATAATGCCATAGTGCTTAAAAAAAAGATCTTATTTATTTTGATAGAGTGTGTGCATGAATTGGGGGGGGAGGGGCAGAGGAAGAGGGAGAAGCAGACTCCCCACTGAGCAGGGAGCCCAATGTGGGGCTCAATCCCAGATCATGACTTGAGCTGAAGGCAGATGCCCAACAGACTGAGCCACCCAGGCACTCAAGTGCCAAGTAATAAGAAATAGGCTCAGAAATAGAGTATCTGTGTATCTTTCCTAATCTTCTATTTTTTCATTCATCTTTTCAAAGATAGGCTTCAAAAGTATATGCCTATATCCTGTAGAAGTTTGTTCTTGTGATATATATCTTGAAAATCGCTCTCTTTCCACGTGTCTCTCCCCCTTAGATAAAATCTTGTGGTGTTGGACATGAGGGAGATGACCTTTCCCCTTGCTAAAGGTCTTAGTTATTTAAAAGGTGTCCCTTTGCTTCTACAGGTCCTCTGGAATTGTCTCTGTCATGGTTGAGAAGACTTATGAGAGATATACTTGGATTCCTGGTTTCTCTGTATTAGAACTTGTAGATGTAGAATTTGGGGTGATGCAATTAAAACATTTTCTCAATTTTTATTTGAGTGGTTCTATTTCCATTTGGGGCATTTCTTTTTAAAAGTTTTTAGAAATAAAGTATACCTGACATTCAATGTTATTTTAGTTGACACAACATAGTGATTCAATAATTCTATCCATTGCACAATGCTCTCTTTGATAAGTTTCCAGCTGTCACCATACAACATTTTTAGGATATTTTTTACTAACATTCCTTGTGTTGTACTTTTCATCTCCATGACTGATTTGTTTTATTAGGGGAATTCCTATTTTTTAAAGTTTCAGAAATCTTCTGAAGATGAGGGCATAAAAAGTCTGATGGTAAATGTATTAATGATTGATAGAAGCATTTGCATGGAGTGTCTATATGAAACTCTGATAAAAAGCTGAAATGTCAGAACTACACAATATCCACCATCAAGTATCTTATAAAAATGTATTTGGTAGTGTCTTGCTCACATTAACTTGCTAGCCTTTCATGAAATGTCAAATCTTGCTTAAACTTTATTTGTATTACCAGTGAAATTTTTGATCTCTGGTGATGACTGATGTTACCTGAAGTCATTAATACATTCATCACATTCATAGATTTTCTAGGTAGTATAAGTTATCAATACTAAAAAAGATTGTACTCTGGGGGTACATAGATGGTGCAGTCAGTTGAGTGCCTGATTCTTGATTTTGACTCAGGTCATGACGTCTGGGTCGTGGAATTGAGCCCCACATAGGCTCCACACTCAACAAAGAGATTCTCTCTGTCCTCCCCCCACCCCTCCATTCTCTCCTAAAATAAATAAATAAATATTTATTTTTTAAAAAAGGATTGTATGCTGGCTGAAGTCTTTCTCAGACTGACTACAACCATAAGGTCTTTCTGCAGCATTCAGTCTTCTGATTTTCATGATACTTATGCTCTGGGTAAAGATTTTGCCATGTTTACCACAATCATAGGGCTTCTCTTCAGTGTGGGTTATCTGATGTGTGTTAAGATGTGAACTCTGGCTGAAGGATTTTCCACATTCATTGTTTATAAGGCTTTTTCCAGTGTGAATTACCTGATATAAGGTAAGGCGTGAACTCTAGCTGAAGGCTCTCCCACACTGATTATACCTGTAGGGTTTTTCTACAATATGAGTTCTGTCCTGACTTCTGACAGCAAAGTGGTCACTCCAGGCCTTCCTACAATCAACACATTCATAAGGTTTTTCTCTGATGATGAGTCAGGGATGAGTTTTGGCCAAAAGCCAAAAAGACTCATTACCTTGATAGGGTTTCTTTCCATTGTGTATTTCTGGGTGTGAATAAGAGCTGAATGGATTTAGAAGGCTTTCTCAAATTCATTATACTTATGGGGTTTCTCTCCAGTGTATACTCTTCTGTTTAATAAGTGATAAGCTAGGGCTGGAACTTTTCACACTCATAGGGTTCCTCGCCAGTGTGGGTTCTCTGATGTTTAATAAGAGAAGAGTTCTGACTGAAAGTTTTTGCACAATCATTGCATTTAAAGGATTTCTCTCCACCGTGGCTTTTCTGATGCTGAGTAAAGGTTAGATTGTCACTGAAGACTTTCCAATTATTACATTCAGAAAATTTCTAAGATAAGACGATGGATGATGAATCTTTGGATGATTATTAAGAAAAGAACAGTGACTGAAAAATTTCCCATATTCCTTAGATTTGTATGGTTTCTCTACACTGCATATTTGATGATGTCTTGTATTCTGTTTGAACATATCTTCAGTCATATCACATTTATACAGTCTCTCTCCTATAGGAAGTTTTTGTTGTGTAGTAAGGAATTTTTTTGCAAATTTTGTATTTGCCTGTTCCCTCTCTTGCTGAGTATCTTCTTGCTAGAAAATGACATTTGATCCCATCTCTTTGCTTTTCTCCCTCCTGGCTCTCCAACCTATTCTCACATACCACATCCCCTACCAAGTTTGGGTCCTAAGGATCATCTTTGATGGGTCTTCCCGTGATTACCCCCAAGGCTAAGTATTCTTCAAAAACATCGTGGTTTTCAATAGACTCCTTGGCCTTGAAACTATTTTCTTAACCTGAAGAAAATTTTAAAGATGCATGTTTTGTGTTGAGTGAAAGGAAACTGGTAAAGATGATGGGATATCATAAAATTAAATATGTGCATAGTTATATGGCTCTTACATTCTGAAACATGTCTTTGCATTTAATGGAGCTTGGGGGATGAGCAAGGAGAAAGAAAGGGTATGCATGGGACAAGAATGGTAGAAAAGGAAATGGTAGGAAAGCCAATCTATATAAAGAATTCAAAATGTGAGGGAAGGAAAGTGAAGCATCATCAGAAATTAGACAGGGGCCAATACATATATTTCAAGTTAGTGTTTTCGTTTTCTTCAGATAAATACTCAGCAGTGGAACTGCTGGATCATATAGTAGTTCTATTTTTAATTTTTTGAGGAAGGTCCATATTGTTTTCCATGGTGGATACACCAGTTTACAAGCACACCAATTAGTGTATGGGGGCTCGTTTTTCTCCACATTCCTACCAACATTTGTTAATTCTTTTAGTTTTTTTATAATTGCCATTCTAATAGGTGTGAAGTGATAATCTCATTGTGATTTTAGATTTGTATCTCCTTGATAATGAGTGATGTTGAGCATCTTTTCATGTAGCTGTTGGCCATCTGTATGTCTTTTTTTGAAAAATGTCTATTCAGATCTTCTGCTCATGTTTTAGTTGGGGTGTTCAGTTTGTTTGCTTGGGTTTTTTGTTTGCTTTTTTTTTTTTTTTTTTTTTTTGCTATTGAGTTGTGTCAGTTCTTTATGTATTCTGGATATTAGCCTCTTATTACATATATGATTTGCAATTATTTCCTTCCATTTAGTAGGTTTCCTTTTCATTTTGTTGATGATTTCCTTTGCTGTGTAGAAGTGTTTTAGTTGGATGTAGTCCCACCTGTTTATTTTTGCTTTTATTGCTTTTGCTTTTGGTGTCAGATTAAAAAAAAATCATTGCCAAGACCTATGTCAAGTAGTTTACCACTTATGTTTTCTTTTAGGAGTTGTATAGCTTCAGGTTCTGCATTCAAGTCTTTAATCCATTTGAGTTACAATTTATGCATGGTGTAAAACAGTTGTCCAATTTCATTCTTTTGCATGTGGCTGTTCAATTTCCCCAGCACCATTTATCGAAGAGACTGTCATTTCCCCCTTCTATATTCGTGGCTCCTTTATTGCAAATTAATTGAACACATATGCATAGACTTATTTCTGGGCTCTCTATTACGTGATCTGATCTATGTGTCTGTTTTTAGGCCAATTCCATACTGTTTTAATTACTATAGCTTTATAATATAGTTTGAAGTCAGGGAGTGTGATGTCTCTAGCTTTGTTCTTCTTTCTTAAATTGTTTTGGTTATTTAGGGTCGTTAGTGTTTCCATACAAATTTTAGGATCGTTTGTTCTATTTCTCTAAAATAGTCTAATAAATAGTCTAATAAAATAGGGCAGCCCAAGTGGCTCAGTGGTTTAGTGCCGCCTTCAGCCCAGGGCATGATCCTGGAGACCCAGGATCGAATCTCACGTCAGGCTTCCTGCATGAAGCCTGCTTCTCCCTCTGTCTGTGTCTCTGGCTCTCTCTCTCTCTCTCTCTCTGTGTGTTCTCATGAATAAATAAATAAAATCTTAAAAAATGAAATTAAAAATAAATAAATAAAATAAAAATGCCATTGGGATTTTGATAGGGACTGGATTAAATCTGTAGATTGTTTTGGGTATTATGAATCTCTTAACAATATTGATTCTTCCAGTGCATGAACGTAGGATATATTTCTATTTATTTGTGTATTCTTCAATTTCTTTCATTAATATCTTGTAGTTTTCAATATATGGGTCTTTCACCTCCTTAGCTAAATTTCTTCCTAGGTATTTTATTTTATTTTATTTTATTTTATTTTGATGCAACTGTAAATGAGATTATTTTTTCTTAATTTCTTTAAACATTTATTTAAACAAAAGCATAAACCTCATGGGATAATGACAAATGCCCCAAATATAAAACAGTGTGGTACCTCATGAAACTAAGCTTTGTGGCCTGAAAACCCCACCCTGTGAAAAACAATGTCACCTACAGGTGTCTGGCCTTTGCTGGGGGACTCTGGGGAATGCAGTGAGCCAGGGTCAAATGTATTGTATCTATGTCTGCTCTCTAGGACTACCTAACTTTCAAAATTTAAAGATACTTGGATAATGAGAAATTTCCAGGGCTTCTTTGGGTGAGGGGGAAGGGCTCTCTTCCCACTACCCCTAACCCACTTGAAATATGCATATGTACATGAACTGTGGGAAGCAATATGAACTCCAAATCCCGGTTTGTACCTAAATTATGTGAGTCTCCTGACTAGTTACGGCTAGCAGACTCTTCTCACTGCAACCATCCATATTCTCCCAATCTGCTCCCCAAAATCTCAACACAGCAAGCTAAGTGATCTGGTTAAAAGGCAAGTCAGGGCATGTCACTCCTCAGCACAGGGCCCTGCTATGTCTCCTACTTCACTGAGTATTAGCAAGATTCTTACAATGGCCTACAAGACCCTAACAATCTTATCCTATTACCCTCTGACACCAATTTCTACTTCTGTCTCCCATGCTTACTGCACTCCGGGCATATTGGTCTCTTTAGTGTTCCTTGGACACACCCAGCATATTGTTCTCTCTGCCCTATTTGCTCTTTCCCCATTACCTCCATGCCTCATTTCCTTACTTCTGTTCAATTCTTGCTCAAATATCACCTTCTTGGCCAGACCTTCCCTGACCATTTTGTTTAAAATTGCCACTATTGGGATCCCTGGGTGGTGCAGCGGTTTGGCGCCTGCCTTTGGCCCAGGGCGTGATCCTGGAGACCCGGGATCAAATCCCACGTCGGGTCCCTGGTGCATGGAGCCTGCTTTTCCCTCTGCCTGTGTCTCTGCCTCTCTCTCTCTCTGTGTGTGACTATCATTAAAAAAAAAAAAAAAAACTAAAATTGCCACTATCTTATCACCCTGATCTTCCCTATCCCTATTCCTGATCTTTTATCTATAACACTTAGGACAATCTAACATACCACATATTTGATTAGTTAATATATTCCCACAACTGTAAAAAGTCTCTCTATGAAGGCTGGGATTTCTGTTTTGTGGACTGCTGCATCTCTGGCACTTAGAGTATGTGGCACACAGCAGACACTAAAAAAATATTTTAACATAAATTAATCAATGAATACTGTCACACATCTTAAAAGATAAAGATTAATCTAACAGACCTTTTAAAGAATCTTAAAGGATGTGACAGTAACCTCAATAAAGGAATACAATTAGTAAAAGATGATGAATAGTCAAAGTGTTGTGCCCAAGATTGCAAATCCAAGAAACCACCAAGGAGCCCACACCAATGCAAGTACATGAGGGTTTATTTACAAGCTCGAGCCTGGGTCCAAGTATATTCCATACAGCAGAGCAGGGACTTGGACCCCGAAGTGGGTTACAGCTGGATTTTTTATGGGCTGGTCTAGGGGATCTTCAGAAGGGGTGGAGGAATTTTTTCCATTCCTATATGGGGGAAAGGGTGGGGAGTTTCTTAAGATCTGATACAGGATTCTCTGCTGAGGGCATTCTGAGCTTTATTGTCTTTCTGATATGGGATTCCCTGCCTAGGACAATCTGCAGTTTTTCCTGTAAAGTTCAGCTCTTATTCCCAGGGACCTAAGATGACTGTATTTGTGCTAATGCTAAACTTGAGGTGGAATGGCCTTAATTTTTCTCGGCCTCCACAAAAGATGGTAATATCATGTGCACCAGAGAGACATAAATATAAGGAAATGAGATAAGATTACCATGTGTTTATTGTTGTTGAAGCTAGACAATAGATACATGGAGCTTGATTATACTATTCTGTTGGCTTTTGCAAATGTTTGAGATTTTCCATAACCGTTTTTAAAAATTAAAATTTTAAAAAGGAAATTCACTGAAGAAACAGGAATACTGGGAAGAAGTCTGATTTTGACTTCAGGCAAATTTAACTTATGGGGATGGCTAGTCACCCATGTGAATGTGTGATGAAGGAAGGTGGAGAGAAGGTAAGAAGTTGGAGCTACAGAGGTCAAATCTGGTAGTCAGAATGGAGAGTTTCCCACAGGCCACTATGGACATGGTGAGAGGAGCAATTCTTTGTTATGCTAGATGTCCCATCCATCACTGCGCATATAACATCCCTGGGCACTAAATGCTAGGAATGCTTCTACCCCCAAAACATCTCTACACATTTCCAAATGCCTCCTAATGCCCACTATGGGAGTAGCCCCACTGTTGGATGAAAACTACTGGCACAGAGAAGCAGAACTATGAGAAAAAAATAATTAAGTCACAGTATTAGAGAGCAGAAGTAAGAATAATAAAAGTAACTGGGGGAAGGGAAGAACACAAGTCAGGTTAGCCCACTGTATCAAAATTGACAGAGCAATTAGGAACAATAGATTAGATATGCTCAAAGCAACCTTCAGAGACACAATATTAAGTGAAAAAAGTAAACAGCATAGGGTCTCTGAGTGACTCTGTCAGTTACACATCTGCCTTCAGCTCAGGTCATTATCCCAGGATTCTTGGATTGAGTCCTGGTCCAGCTCCCTGCTCAGTGGGGAGTCTGCTTCTCCCTCTGCCCCTCATCCAACTTATGCTCAAGTAAATAAATAAAATCTTTTTTAAAAAGAATGGGGGCAGTCCAGGTGGCTCAGTGGTTTAGCGCCGCCTTTGGCCTGGGGTGGAATTCTGGAGACCAGGGATCAAGTGCCATGTCAGGCTCCCTGCGTGGAACCTGCTTCTCCCTCTGCCTGTGTCTCTGCTTCTCTCTCTGTATGTCTCTCATGCATAAATAAATAAAATCTTAAAAAGTAAAAAATAATAAAAAGAATGGGATTTGTAACAAAATCATTTAGGTTAATTAAAAGTAACCATTTACATTTTATAACAATATTACAAAAAGTATACATTATTATATAGCAATAAGAAAAGATTTGCTGATATACACACAACATGGATGAATATCAAACATAACATTGCCTATGGATGATGTGGAGATATAGGAATAAGGAACGAAGGTAAAAGGGGAGAAAGAAAGAAACAAAATGGCAGGGGGTAGAAATAATGAACTGAGCAGAGACCTCCCTGAAGATAACTTTCAGTAGAATGAATGAGAGGCATATTCCAAAGGAAGAGGAAAACAAAAGGTGAAGAAGTGAAGGTAGCAGGTGCATATCACTCAAATCTGGAGTTCATTAAGGGAAGACAGAAGAAAAACATTCTTTTCTGTCTGAAAAAAATAGTAGCTAGAAGTGGCAATTTTAAGATAAAGGAAAGCAATAAACATATGAAGGCCCAGGAGAAGGAGCATAGAAAATGAAATACTGAGGAAGCCTGAAAAGGAGCTAAGTAGGTTTCAAGTAAACATATCCAGAGGTGGGATCCAGAGCTTAGGGAGAGTGATTAGCTTTAACAAAGACTATGACTCCTTTGAAGACCAGAAATTCTGGTAAGAGGTAGGGAGAGAGATTCCCTAGGCTATGGGGAGAAGCCCCAACTTCTTAGGCTGCCCTGCACCAAATGGTTGGGATGCTTCTTCCATTCACATCCATTGGCTTCATCCATCTGGACAGGTATATGTAGGAAATTCTTTCTTCAACACACGTTTTTTTTCCCTCTTGTAGGTAAATGATCACATCAGGCTTGGAAACTGGCAGCCCTATGCATAAGGAAAGGCATGTGACCTGGCAGTGGTACTGGACATAATAAGATCTATAACTATCAATTATTTCATGACATAAGGCTATAGGGAGGGTTGGAGGAGGTTTTCAGGACTTGTTTTGAAGGCAGCACTCTGAAGAAGGGGAAAGGGAGTTGGCATTATGTTCAAGGAAGAGATGAAGATCATGGTGAAAAGTTCATTCATAACCAGGAAGATTCATGATTTGTCCCACTATTGAGAAAATGCTGTCTCACTGCCTCAGCCTTGGCTCCTTGGGGAGACTTGCTGGCAGACACAACAAACATGTTGCCTATAGTCAACTCTACCAACTGCAGACATTCACTTGGGAATGAAGAGCAGAAACATCTTATCACTAAACCTAAATATATCCATATTCATATATATATATGGAGTCTATGATGCATGAACTCCAACTCACAGCTTAAGTAAGCCCTTTCTATTAGGAGCCCAATTTGCTTTCCTGGACAAATGTCAAGACTCAAGGGGAAACCGCTTACCCACAAAGACTAGATTTCTGCAGTTCTCCAGCATCACATCTCTGTATAAGTCCCTCTAAATGGAGTCTGGGTGCCACTTTTCCTCCCTAAAATATATTGCCACATCTTGAAAAAAAATCAAAGCCCTCCCCCACAAAAAAACAGACAATACTTGTTCAGCAGAAGTTTTAGAACAAGCGAGAGGCATGCAGGTAGTGCCAGCGAATAAAGCTCTGAACACATGAAGTCAAGGCAAGTGTAACTCAAGTATCTGCTCTATGTTAAGATTTGTGCTGGGAATAAAGAAGTATAAAAATACTGTCAAGGTGATCCAGCCAGGAGGCTACTGTCATGAGCGGCTCCTCGGAACCCCGATACCCCAGCAGCAAGATCGGCCTTGTCTCCAGAGTATTCCCTACACCATCGAATCCTCTACACCATCAGTGTGGACAACACCATGGCGCTTGCCAAAGTGAGGTCTTTTGGTGCTGAAGACCGCCCCACAGATGGGCGGGTCCCCCAAGAGAGGAAGTGCGTGCCTGCATCATTTTCCTGGGAAACGATATCACACATACCTCCATGTGTGAACCTGCGAAAGCTCAGCATGCACTCCTGCATGATCCTGCTGTTGCTCCGTCTCCTCCAGGCTTGGGCTCGGCCACCTTCCAGCCACACATGCTTCACAGTCTCTTCGGAGGGATGCCACCCACAGCTAGCTGGCTGCCAGCCCTCTGCTCAGCCAGTAAGACCCACTTTCTTAGGTCTGGAGAAGCTGGTGAGCCTTGGTTCTCCTCCATCCCCACAGCCCATCTCAGAGCGTACTTGTCCTCAGAGCCACATCAGCTCACCTCGAAGGGAGCTGGTTTTCCATCTGTCCCAGGCTGCCAGAGCCCCATGCTGGAACAGGCTGTCCATGCTGGTTCTGTTGATAACCTGAAGGCCAAGAAGCTGTTACCTGGCAGGGCCCTGTGGGGTGCAGCAGCAAGACCACCAGTGATGTTGTCCAGTCAGCAGGTGTGCACAGTCACCGGTAGGTAAATGAGGACAATGGAAGGCCTCAGAGGAGGACATTAGGGACCAGACGAGTCAGGAAGCACACCAGAGGGCAAAACTGCCAGACTGATGTCAAAGAAAACACTACTAAGCTTGAAGGCAACTTTGCTTTTTTTTGAAGGCAACTTTGATTTTGAGACTGTCAATGCCCAGTTGAACAGAGCGGAGCTGGACAAAGAGCTTAAGGAGAAACTGAATTTTAAAGATGACAAAGCTGAGAAGGAGACAAGAAGGAGAAGTCAAATTTATATTCTCACCCTCCCTCCACCCACTGTAAAACAAAAACACAACTATTGACAATTGAGAAAAGACTGAGACATTTAGAAATTAAAAACACATTTCTAAGTAACTTGTGAGTCAAAGGAAAAAATCATTAGGGAAATCAGAAAATATTTCAAACTAAATGATAGTAAAAGTGCAACATAGCAAAATGCATGAGATCTTGCTGAACAGCTCTGTTAGAGGGAAGTTTGTACCTTTAAATGTTTATATTAGATAAAAAGATTTAAAATCAATTATGTAAGTGTCTATCTTGAGAAGCTAGAAAAAGAGCATATTAAGCCCAACTAAGTAAATAGCTGTTAAAGACTAGAAGGCAATGAAGTAGAAAATAGACAAAGGTTTAAGAAAAATCAATGGAAAAAGTAGTTTTTTTTGAAAATATTGGTAAAATTCATACTTCCTAGAAAAGCTGATCAAGAAAAAAGAGAAAGCACACAACTTATCAATATGAATAATGAGCAGAAGATATCATTACAGATTCTGTAGACATCAAAAAAATATTAAGGGTATTAGTATGAACAAACTCCTGCCACTAAATCCAACTAAGATGAAATGGGAAAATTCTATGAAAAATACAATAAAACTAGCACAAGAGGAAATAGAAAATATGAATAAATAGCCCTGTGTTTATTAAAGAAATTTAATGCATTATTAAATAGAATACTACAAAAAAGAAAAGAAGAAGAGGAGAGAAGAAAAGAGAAAAGAAGAGAAAGAAGAGAGAGAAGAGAAGAGAAGAGAAGAGAGAAGAGAAGAGAAGAGAAGAGAAGAGAAGAGAAGAGAAGAGAAGAGAAAGAGAGAAGAGAAGAGAAGAGAAGAGAAGAGAAGAGAAGAGAAGAGAAGAGAAGAGAAGAGAAGAGAAGAGAAGAGAAAACAACCCTCCGGGCCCACATGGTAAATTCCATCAAACACATAAGGAAGAAATAATACTATACTTCCCCCAAATCTTCCCAAAAATATAAAGGAAGGGAAGGGAACAGTTCCCAGGTTGTTTTATGGGGACAGCATAATCCTGACACCAAATCCCAACAAAAATATGATAAAATTATAGATCAATATCCTTCATGAACATAGATGCAACAATCCTTAAAAGTGTACTATCAGATAGGATCCACCAACATTTAAAACTTTTTTTTTTAAAGATTTACTTATTTTTATTTTAGAGAGAGAAAAAGAGTGGGAGAAGGGGCAGAGGGAGAGACAATCGCAAGCAGACTCCACAAAGAGTGCAGAGCCCAACATGGGGCTTGATTTCATGATCCTGAGATCAAGAATCCATCAGTATTTAAACAAAATAATATGTCAGGATCACATGGGGTTTATGCCTGAAATGTAAGGTTTACACAACATTTGAGTAATTGATGTAATTCATCATATTAACAAAATAAAGGAGAAAATTACATGATCTTTTAAATAGATGCAGAAAAGGTGATAAAATTCAATACCAATTTATTTTTTAAAAAGTCTTAGCAAACTAGGAATAGAATCAAAATTCTACAATTTAATACAACTGATTTATTTAATGGTGAAATATAAAAATTTCTGCTAAGATTGAATATAGGACATAGGCATCTGCTGTCATCATATCCATTCAGCATTGTACTAGAGGCTCTAGCTGGTGAAATAAAAGTAATAAATATGAGGAATAAACAGATAATAACCGAATATTTAATAAAATAAGACAAATAGAAGGCCTAAAGATTGGGAAAGAAGAAGTATAACTCTATATTCACAGTTAACATTATTTATATGGAAAACCCCAAGGAACCTACAAAACAATTACTGAAAAAAAATAAGTAAATATAACAAGGTGATACAATATAAGATCAGTATAAAAAAAATCAATTGCCAGGGCACCCAGGTGACTCAGTCAGTTAAGTGTCCAATTCGATTTCGCAGCTCAGGTCATGATCTCAGGGTCGTGAGATGGAGCCAAGGCTCCATGCTCAGTGAAGAGTCTACCTGAGATTCTACATGACATTCTCCCTCCCTCTGCTCTTCCCCTTGCTTGAGCTTCTTTCTTTCTAAAACAATAAGTAAAATTCTTTTTAAAAATTGTCTTTCTATATACTAGAAGCAAACAACCAGAAAATGAAATGCAAATGATTCCATTTCTATTATAAAAGCCATAAACTATTTAGGGTTAAAGTTAACAAAACACATGTATGAACTTTAAACTGAAAACTAAATAGATGGTTCAGAACATTAAAGAAAACTTAAATAAATTGAGAAATATACCATGTTCATAAACTGAAGACTCAATATTTTTTAGACACCAACTCTTCAAGATGGATGCATATATTTAATACAACCCTGGTCAAAATCACAACAGGAATTAAAACAAGAACTGACTATAAGGACTCAGGTGCTTGTAACCAACGTTCACAGCAGTAGTATTCACAACAGCCAAAAGGTAGAAACAACCTGAGTGTTGAACAAGAGATGAATGGATCATGTTATAATATGGATGAACTTGGAACACACTATAACACAATACATGCTATAACATGCCACACCCTATAACATGGATTAACCTTGAAAACATTATGCTAATTGAGATAAACCAGATACTAAAAGATAAATTATGTACTATTCCACTTCTATGTGTTGTCTAGAACAGGCAAATTCATAGATGCAGGAAGTAAAATGGAATTACTAAGGGTGGGGAGGAGGGTGATGAGGAGTGACTGCTCAGTGTGTTCCAGGGTTCTTTTGGGGTGAGGAAATGTTCTGAAATCAGATGGTGGTAGTGTTTGCACAACATTCTGAATACACTAAAAACTTCCCCAAGCAATTTAAAATAGCTAAAATGGGAAATTTTGTGTTGGGTATATTTTACTACGATTTGAAATTTCAAATAAAAATATAATGAAAATGGCAACAGTAGACGGTCTCCGGGTCCCTTGTAGATCTAGGATCGGGATCCTGGTCCTCTTGGATTACTCCGTGGCCCCTACACACGGCGGTCGCACACCCGGTCCACAGCTCTGCACACGCTCTCCACTCTGGTCCATCAGTTCCCTCCGGGATCTTCCACTGTTTCTCCTCCTCTGCGCCACACTACTCCGACGTACCTCGCCCCATCGGTGCTGTCCCCTATGAAGGGCCCGAACAATTGTACCGACTTTGGTGCCATGACACTGTCTCCTTCTTCTTCTGCCATGACACTGTCTTCTTCTTCTTCTTCTTCTTCTTCTTCTTCTTCTTCTTCTTCTCCTTCTCCTTCTCCTTCTCCTTCTTCTTCTTCTTCTTCCGACTTCGGTGCCATGACACTGTCTTCTTCTTCTTTCTTCTTCTTCTCCTTCTCCTTCTCCTTCTTCTTCTTATTCTTCTTCTTCTTCTTCGGTGCCATGACACTGTCTTCTTCTTCTTTCTTCTTCTTCTTCTTCTTCTTTCTTCTTCTTCTTCTTCTTCTTCTTCTTCTTCTTCTTCTTCTTCTTCTTCTTCCTCTTCTTCTTTTTTAATAAGGCAATAGCTCTGCCTTTTTTTTTAAGATTTTATTAATTTATTCATGAGAGTACACAGAGAGAGAGAGAGGCGGAGACACAGGCAGAGGGAGAAGCAGGCTCCATGACACTGTCTTCTTTTTCTTTCTTCTTCTTCTTCCTCTTCTTTTTTAATAAGGCAATAGCTCTGCCTTTTTTTTTTTTAAGATTTTATTTATTTATTCATGAGAGTACACAGAGAGAGAGAGAGGCGGAGACACAGGCAGAGGGAGAAGCAGGCCCCATGCAGGGAGCCCGATGTGGGACTCGATCCCGGGACTCCAGGACGGCGCCCCGGGCCGAAGACAGGCGCTAAACCGCTGAGCCACCCAGGGATCCCCTTCTATTAAAATTTTGTGTAGCAATCTAACAGATTAGGGTACGTCGCTATAGCCCTGGAGGGATCTGGAGGCGGGCAGAGCCAGGTCTCCGCCGTGAGCACGGGGGCCGCCCGCAGAGAGCCTGGAAGAGCCGCGTTCCGGGGACCCTGCGCAGGCCGGGGACGTGGGCGGGTACGCAGCTCCCAACCGCGCAGGCAGCAAGGGTCCGAGCTGCGCCGAGCGGCGCGCACCAGGCCGTCCAGGAGCCCCACCCCCTGCGACCTCGCAGCACCCCCTCCCCCACCGCGGGGAGGGCTCCGCACGCCGCGGGCCAGAACTCTCGGGCGCAGGCGCAGAGCCGCGCCGCCCACGCCCCCGCCGGCGCCCCAGTCCTGCCGCAGGTCTGCGCGGGGAGGACGAGGCCGGGCCCCACCGAGCGCGCGAGGAGCCGCTGCTGCCCGGGCCGCCTGGGTGAGCGGGTGAGCGAGCGAGCAGCGGGCGGGCGGGCGGGCTCCGCGCTAAGCCTTCCGGCTCCCTCGCACTCGGGTTCCATCCAGAGTAGGTCCGGCCGCGGGGGTGCCCGGCCTCGGTGTGTCCCGACGCGGGGCTGGAGGCGGCCGCTGAGTGCAACGCTCAGGGCGCCGGACGCCAGGCACCGGGCCTGGTCTGGGCGGGAGGGCCCGGAGGCCCTGGGAGGCCCTTTTCTAGCCCAAAGCCCGAGCGGGTTGCTTGTAGATCCTGCCGGGAGGCGCCTCCACGCCTGAGGCTCGGGGTGCGCTGGCCAGGGATCCGGTGCTGTCCTGGGACTGCGCTGCGGCCAGACGGTGGCCTCCAGCTGCATCCCCGCTCCCCTGGGCCCCCCAGACCCCCTGCCCCCCACGCCACAAGTCGAAGGGCCCCTGGGTGAGCCTGTCACTGGCCCTTGAGTTTCTACCCAGACTGACTTTAACCTCGCAATCACCCCATGACATATACTCTTAGTATCCCCGCGATGCCCATGAGGAAACTGAGGCACACAGAAATGAAGCACCTTCCTTGAAGTTACACAGCTTGTGAGTAGTAGCTTTTATTTTATGGTTCTGATGTTAATAGTTGGTACTTCAGATAGTAGGTCCTTGTTTATTGACAAATTCTGTGTATCAAATTCTGTGTTATTTTGAACCAGTTTCTGTGAACACTGTTGCCTGAAGACTATCTGTTAGTAGGTTTCAGGACTTGACAATCTGTGTTCCAGGGTCGAACTCTGGCTGCCTGGGCCCTGGTGCTGATTCCTTTGTGCGTAGGCAAGGTCTCCAGCAAGCAGTCCGCCCAAGACCAGAAAACAAAGCCCCTGGACAATAGCTATCCCAGAACCTTCAGAACCTGCTTCCTTCTGAATGAGAGAAATTCTTAATACTGAAGGGAATAGAAATAAGGGAGAAGTCTTGCTGGATTACACATTGATTTGAAGAGGAAATGGCATGGTCAAAAGAATTTCAGATGGTTAGGGTAATAGAAGGTGGACAGCGGTGGGAAGTTAGTCCCAGAAAAGCAGACTGGGTTGGCTGGTGCTGCAGCACTTATGACCTCTGTACTTGAGAGAAGAATGATTTGGTGGGGCTACAGTATGTAGAAAGCAGTAAGGTGATCCAGAGGTAGAAAGGAGGAAAAGAGAAAAGGACTTGCCACTCTATGGCAGAGAAATCCCTTGGATGGCACCTGAGCAAGGGAATGGCTCTGAGCTTGCAGACACAATAACCTCCTAGCCTCTCTGAAATATCTGAGGGTTCCCCGCTGAGACTTTTGTCACACACACCAGGCCTGCCTTCGAGTGCATCCTCCAAAGCCAGGAACTCATCTGTCCCTGCTCTAGAGCAGTAGCCGCTGAAGAGAGCCTCACACATTCTCTGAGAGCATCTTTGCTTAAATGTACACCCTCACAATTTTAAAATTAATTCATTTGAGATGTACACTGCAATAATATCTCTTTATGTTGTATATGATATTCTTTATTGTAAATGCTTTGCTGTCTTTTAACTTGTAGCATTAACAGAAGCTTTGTGAGAAGAGTAAGGACTGAGGTATGCCATCTTACAGTGTGGACCAGACTTTCAGAAAGGTGAGTAGACTTGCCCAGGGATGCCCAGCCTTATGGTGGTGGAGCAGTGTGAGCTGCCTTCCGCTTTGATCCTCAGGAGTAATTAAGAGACTGCTGTCATACTCTGCTTGAACTCCTATCCCATGTGAGGAAATTCATAAAGAGCCTGGATTTTGGCCTCAGATCACCTAGGGAGTTTAGGGAGGGTTTAGACTTGGTCCAGATCCATCCCTTTTACTTTTTATCATTAAAGAACTAGGGACTTTGGGTCACACATCAATGTCTATGGGAGGAGGTAGGCTTGCTTTTAGGCATTTGTTTTACCTCAACCCTTACAGTTGCATTCAGTTGGCCAGATGTGGACATTACCAGACCAGTGATTCTGGCTGCCTGGGATACGGCCTTTGCTAGCTTTGCCTTTGACCCAAAAGAAAACCAAGAGGAGGCAGAAGAGGTAAAGGCAATTGTCATCTTACTAGAAGAGCTATGTCCCATGTAAGTAAAGGATTCTTCCTTCTTTTCTGAGGGTGTCATTTCACCAAGCAGGCGATACATTTATATCTCTTTTCGTAGAACTTCCCTTGGGTGAGTCTGCCACATTTTGCCCAGGATGGGACTATTCCTTGTTTGTCTGCTGACTTATTACCCTTAATGTCTTCCTCCTTTTCTCAATTTCATCATTAGGTGATGATGAAACACCTTACTGGCCTGTTTCTTAAATGGTTTTATCTGAAACATGGACCTTAGGATCTCACATGTCTCTGGTGATTTGAAAAAGACAAGGTTCACATTAGTCTAATCCCCTTAGTCTAAGCACACATGTATGTGCCTTAGTATTTGGGACCTAAAACTAAACTCCAGGAATCAGAAAGCTTTGTACCAAACAATCAAGTCCAACATCTTCATTGGACGGATGAAACATAAATAGATTGATTATTTTCCCCTGGTTTTTATATAGCTATCAACAGAACTACGATCAAAATCCAGATTACCGAGGCACCTGGGTGGCACAGTCAGTTAAGCATCCAACTCTTGGTTTCAGCTCAGATCATGATTTCAAGGTTGTGGGATCAAACTCATTGGGTTCTGTGCTTAGAGTAGACTGCAGAGATTCTCTCTCTGCCTCTCCCTCTGCCCTCTCCACTCAAATGAATAAATAGATTTTTTTTTAAGTCCAGATTACCTGGTAAATGCTTACATCACAGGACCTCTATCTAATGTTTCACTGCATCGTGCCAGCGGTGCCACCTGCACTGAGGTGACCTGAAAATTTAATGCTCAGGTTATATAGATAGGGCTTTTGCATGACTGGGACTCACTGTAGCCTCTCAGGGCAGTCACCTTTCAGAGGCAGGCACTCTCTAAACCCCCATGGTGTTCTGTGGTTACGGTCATGCTGGTACCCTGGGATCGGTGGAGGTTAATTTCTTGGCCATTTAGGGGCCACAGGAGTGGAGAGTGCAACTCAAGTGTTGTTCTCTAGTGAGTTTGAGTCCAGTATTTAACACTTAGCTTTGGGCCAAATTACTTAACCTCTTCATTTCTCAGTTCTTCATTTGTATTATGGAAATAACAGTAGTACCCCACTCACTGTTGTGAAGCATAAATGAGTCCATATTCATGAAATGTTTATAATGGGCAGATCCACAAGACCTAAAGAATCTCCCAAGTTAGGGTCTTCTGTTTTAATGTAGAAACTTTCCCCAGTGGAGTTTCTATGTTATCGATCATGTGTCACATATACTAACATAAAATGTATATTATACTTATATATATATAATGAATTTATTTGAAATGCCAAAACAACTACAGTTTGGGATACCTGTACTACATGGTATATATGTGAATTGAATTATGTAGATAAACCGATAGCACATTGGCTCAGTTTGTCAATCCCAAGGTGTGAACGAGCATGAAGGAGAACTATCAACCTCAAACTGGCCATCTCCTTTGACTTCTGTCCTAGTTCTTTTCTCTAGTCAGGATATTCTGCTTACTTTTAGGTAGCTTATGTTTTCATGGTCCTAGGAAGACAATTTACAAAGATCTTCAAATTTTAGATCTTCCTGATTAGAGGGAAGACCTAAACCACCAAAAACCTAAACATTTTCTATATCTCTTCTCCAGGATGGAATATTAAATGTACTAATGTAGTAATATTCCACTGTGAATAGAAGTCCCATTTGCTATCCTGAAATAAAACTTACAGATAATATTACCTATAGATATAATTTCTGAATATCAATATATTATCTAACTCTGATATGAAGGAAAGAATTTATATTAGGATAGTATATATTTCATTGTGTACAGATTGGATGAAATAGAGGCCTGCACCTATTCACAGAATCACTGTGCATACAACAGCTCCAAATATAGCCTGATACATGAATGTCGTATTTGTGAATCTAACTCCATAAGTGGTTTAATTTTCCTGAAATGGTGAACAATTCTTAACATCTAAAGAAGGAGAAGTATATTTCCTTAATTTTCCAATATCTATCAGCTATGCAAAATATATTGTAGCTCTATGTAATATAGTGTTATGTTCTAGCCTAAGGTAACTATTAACTTTTTTAAAATTATTTTTTTTTAATTTTAATTTTTATTTTTTTTTAAGATTTTATTATTTATTCATGATAACACACAGAGGAGACAGAGAGAAAGAGGCAGAGGCACAGGCGGAGGGAAGAAGCAGGCTCCATGCAGGGAGTCCGACGTGGGACTCGATCCCGGGGTCTCCAGGGTCACGCCCTGGGATGAAGGCAGGTGCTAAACTGCTGAGCCACCCGGGCTGCCCTATTTATTTATTTTTAAAGATTTTATTTGTTTATTCATGAGAGACACAGAAAGAATGGCAGAGACACAGCCAGAGGGAGAAGCAGGCTCCATGCATGAAGCCTGATGTGGGACTCCATCCTGGGACTCCAGGATCACGCCTTGAGCGGAAGGCAGATGTTCAACTGCTGAGCCACCCAGGTGTCCCTTAACTTTTTTTTTTAGAGCAGGGGGAGGGGCAAAGAGAGGAGAGAGAGAATCTTAAGCAGGCTTCATGCCCAGCACAGAACTTAACACAGGGCTGGATCTCATAACCCTTAGATCATGACCTGAGCCAAAATCAAGTGTCAGACACTTAACTGACTGAGCCACCCAGGCGCCCCTATTAACAACTTTTGAAAGTCATACAGGATGAGGAACATTTTTTTGTTTTGCAGGAATATCCATTATCCCTGACCCCCACTAAATTCCAATAGCACCATCCAATCAACATGACAATCCCCCAAAAAACCCTCACCAATTCCCGGAACTCTCCCTGGGAAGTAGTACTACTGCCTTGAGAATTACTGTAATAAAAGAAATAACAGTGAAGTGTCAACAGAGTAATGATGGAGAAGCTGAAGTGTCTCTGCTATAAGAATGAGGCCAGGGATCCCTGGGTGGCGCAGCGGTTTGGCGCCTGCCTTTGGCCCAGGGCGCGATCCTGGAGTCCCGGGATCGAATCCCACGTCGGGCTCCCGGTGCATGGAGCCTGCTTCTCCCTCTGCCTGTGTCTCTGCCTCTATCTCTCTCTCTCTGTGACTATCATAAAATAAAAAAAAAAATTAAAAAAAAAAAAAAAAGAAGAATGAGGCCAGCCACCTTGTAAGAAGGCAAATTCCTACTAAGGAATGATGGTACCATAAAGTATGCAGCTGGATCTTACTGGAAGGTTCTATATAAATGAGACTTATTTAGTCTAGTGGTAGGGCTTCTGTGTTCTCTGTTTCCAGATGAAAGGCATGGTTTTGGCAAAGCTGAGTCCCAACAACATCATCATACTGCCATTGAGGTTCTGTATGCATGACTTCTTGGTGGATGTCCAAGGTTCACCTGTGCATCTGGGAGGTTCCCAGTCTACAAGAAAGGAAATACCTGTGAAACTAAATTATGTCTTGACCCAGGGGAGTTTAAACTATGCTGTGAGCAGAAGCTTTAGAGGAAATGTTATAGTTTGTAGCCTGTTGTCAAGCACAAGTGCTCAAGAGGAATCCACAAGAGAATGGCTTAAAGAAAAAGCATTAGTGGGGAAGGCTGAGTTTATATTTTAGACCCTCCCGCTCTGTGAGGAACGTTCGTTGGGGAGCACATTTTTCAGGCAACCCGGAGTATGTTTCTAAGGTTCTTTTTGGACAATTCTACTTGTCAAGTTAGATGAAGTTATAAAATACAAATGTCTGGGCCCCATATCATACCTATTAGTTCTGAAGCAAAGCCCAAGTATCTTGAATAATAAGTTCCACAGGGGATTCTGATGTGAATGTGTATAACCTTCTGGAACCCAATTTTGGCCTCTTTCAGAAAGCCATTTTCACCAGGCCCTCCTCCCACAGTTTCTGAACGTTTACACTCTTGTTTCTATAGGTCAAAGCATTAAGATTGCACTCTGAATAGCCCCGTGTCTCCAGCACCCAGAGCCTTGTGTTAAATCATCATTTCCCATCAGGAATCCCAGCATGTGAACTGGACATGGTCCTTCAGTTAGAGAGAGAACAGCTGTGATAGCTGAATCTTCAGGAAACCAAAGAGGGCAGTGAGTGAAACTACCTGTTTGGGTAAGTGACCCATGAAAAGACCACCAATTTGATATTTAAGAGACATGAGTTCTAGTCTGACCTCTTGGAATTCGCCGGGTAACTTGAGTCTGCTTTCTATTTGTCAGATAAATATGAGCTGGCCTGGGTGAATTCTGATAGTAGTGTTGTTTAGAAGAATTCCTAAACTAATTGGAAGGATGGTGGGGAGACAGGTAGGGGTGGCAGTGTCGTAGATAGCATGTCTTAAATCCTATTCTCTCTCAATCCCATGAAAATGATTACATCCAAGCTTGATAGAATCATCCTTACTGTGCTTTTTTAGAGGGTATCTTTTCTACACTTCAGAGTCTACTCTTCTCATCCCTTTCCTTTCTCCCATTTACCATTGCTGATGATCAGTTACAGTAACTGACAGATCATTTTACCTCCTAATCCCCTACTCTCTGCTCATCAACTGGCATATCTGCTTATTTCCATTTTGGGGGGCTCAGCGTAGTACACAGTCACCCTTCCTGTATATCCTGGTATATCCTGATGTCTCTGAGCTTCCTGTGCGGAGTAAAAAAATTCTGCCTGTTATCTCTTCTGCCCCATTCACTTCCCTCCTCTAACTGTCCCTTTTTGTTTTCTTCCCATATAAAGTTGCTAGTGTGCGTGAATTGCAAATTTTTGTCGTTTTTTTTTTTTTTTTTTTTTTTTTTTTCTGCTGGTTTATTTTCCTTGTTCTCCATACTAGATGCCAGTGACATCTGCACTTTAAATGTCTTTCAGATAGGGAGATTTGAACTGAGCCAAAGCATCTACACCTATCAGGCTATTTCTGAAGAACTAAAGTTTTCAGGGTCAGCGATGGAAATTCTCAGGGAATACTGCCCAAGGTCCTGCAAATGAAGAGGCCTATAAAGACAAGGGCCGGTTATCAAGGCAGACAAAATGTCCTGTACAAAAGATATCTTTCGAGAAAACAGCCATCGGAAAAGTGTCAATGACCCTCAAGGAAATTTTCACTAGAGAGAGAGCTCCTGAATCAGTGAATTTAGCCTAAGCTCAAAAGCTAATATGCAGCAGGACATTCCAAACGGAGCTAGATCCCCCATGTCTAGGAAGAATTCCAAAGATAATTCAGACTTTATTGAACACCAAAAACTTTTCCCACAAAAGAAACTTTGTAAATGCATTGAGTGTGGGAAAGCCTTCAGTTACAAATCAGACCTTATCATTCACAGTAGAATTCATGGTGGAGAAAAGCCTTTTGAATGCAATGAGTGTGGGAAGACTTTTAGCCGAAGTACACACCTTATTGAGCACCAGAGAACTCACACTGGAGAGAAGCCATATGAATGCAGTGACTGTGGGAAAGCTTTTAGCCGGAGCACTCATCTTAGTCTACATCAGAGGATCCACACTGGAGAAAAACCATACGAATGCAGTGAATGTGGAAAAGCCTTCAGCCGAAGCACTAACCTCAGTCAACATCAGCGAACCCACACTCAAGAAAAACCCTACAAGTGTAATGAATGTGGAAAAGCCTTTGGTGATCGTTCCACCATAATTCAGCACCAACGAATCCATACCGGTGAGAACCCCTATGAGTGCAGTGAATGTGGAAAGGCCTTCAGCTGGATCTCCTCCCTTATTGAGCACCAGAGAACACACACTGGAGAGAACCCCTATGCATGCTGTGAGTGTGGGAAAGTGTTCAGTCGAGGCTCATCCCTCACCGAGCACCAGAGAATCCACACGGGAGAGAAGCCCCATGAGTGCAGAGAGTGTGGGAAGGGCTTCAGTCGGGGCTCCTCCCTTCTTATTCACCAGAGGACTCACACTGGAGAGAAGCCCTACAAATGTAATGACTGTGGGAAAGCCTTTGGTCAAAGTTCAACACTCATCAGACATCAGCAACTTCACACCAAAGAATGATATTTGAGCTTTCATCAGTGTTCACAAAAGAGCACACAGCATTAACTTCCTACAGCTGAAAAGAAAAATATAGATATCTTTGAAGTTTTCTTCTGTACTAGCTAGCTATAAGCTACTTTCAAGTTAGCCTGCCTGCCTTCCTTTCTGTAAACTAGATGCTGAAATGAGTGCTTGGTACAAGGGGATGATTTTAAGAACCTGATACAGTCCATCTCCTCTTCTGGAGGACTCCAGCCGTAGTGTATAGACCTACTTGACACCTTGTATTTGCCCACTTTATCTATTCCATGGGGCTTAGGTCCCTGAACAGTCAGGGAACTTTGTTTCCCAAGCACATCAGCCCCATCAGCAAAGAGGAAATCCAATGTGTGACTGTGTGAGTGTTTCAGTGTGAGTGATACTGGCTCCAGTAGCAGAAGAGAAGGAGCTGGCTTTAGAACAGGACAAAAAGCTTCCCACTAGTTTGGTGATAATAGTGTTGAGGTAAATTCAGTCTCTTTTATAAGGACAGATTTCTCTCTTACACCTTTTTTTTTACTGTAGTAGATTTTCCTCAAAGTATAAACCATAGTTCTAATGTGCCTAATTAATCCTAATATTATTTTATCTTATTCTTACCAAGACTGTCTTAAGACTTTCATTTAGTTCTTCCAGTATTTAAAAAAAAAATGCTGCCCTAGTTTTAAATTTTTCTTTTGTTTATAGACTTCATGAAATGTACACCCTCTGGCCCCAACTCTCCCAAATCCTATAAAGCTGATCTCTCAAGGACAAATTCAGTGCCTATTTCTTAGTCTTTTTTTTCTACTTGACATTTGCAGAACTGGCACTTTTGGCCATGCTTATGCCTTAAAATTTTAACTTCTTCTGGCATCCTATTCTGTGCTGATCCACACTTTTCCTACCTCCCAGACACTCTGATGAACAATGATCAGCTCTAGAACTTTAGGCAAGAGTTAGACCAGAATAATCTCATTTTATCAGGTTATATATATAATACCTGAGGTTACTCAATTAGATTGTAAGCTTCTTGAAGACAAAAATCTTTTAGATCCCTGTAAAACATCCAAAGTGCTGAATAGTCACTAAATGATCTGTAATTCCTGCCTACTTTCTCCCAGGTAATCAGTCTGCTAGGTTTCATTTGAAATGGCTTATGAGTTGATTTCTCCCTCTATTCTTGGTGCTGCTGCTAGGTGCTAGGTGCTCAGCAGTTTGGGCCCAGATTACTAGAGTCAACACTGCTGCCCTTGTCTCCCTGTCTTGATTTAGCTGCCTGACTAAACCACCACCTTGTTCAAGGAGGCCACAGTTCCCAGGAAAAAGATCAGATGGTTTAATTCCAAGGCCTTCCACAGTTAGATCTATTTACTTATTTTCCTTTACTCCCCAGGAGCTGTGGGCAGGCCTTTCCTGTGTGTTTACTATGCCCTATTCTCACGTGGCTCCTTTTCACATGATTCTATGGCACCCTTTCACATGTCCTGCTTTCCTCCTGGTATCGCCAGAAATCCTGTCCACTTTGTAAAAGGCCTTTCTCAAATCCTGCCTCATCTGACAGTCTGAGTCCCCCACCTCAGAAGTGCTTTGCTCTGGAGGTTTGAATTTATTTTCCTGCATTACAAACTTTCCTGTTCTGTTTTCTGATTCTTTCAGGTGCTTTTTTCCCAGAAGCTTCTGAAGTTAGAAATTGTCTTAAATCTCTCAGAAGCCCCATCTAAATACATGGTATAATACAGATCTGGACTCTAGTTTTAATCCAGACCAGCAGGGTTTAATTTACGAGTACAATCTCTTTAGTCTTTTGAAGGGAGAGATAACCTCATAAAAATTTTGGTCCTTTTTGTCCTACCTTGAATTATATAAATTCACTCTTGGGACAAATTTTCCTTTGGAGTTCCAGGGATGCTGGCCTCCTGGCTTTCCCTTCCCAGAGACTGTTGTAAGGAATAAGGGAGCTTATTCATGTAAAATGATGAAAACAGTGCCTAACATAAAGTAAATGCTCAATAAATGCTAATTGTTATGATTCTGCGGTGCATCAACCTATAGCCTTTCATTTCATCTCCTGCAGGGTCTGTAAATCCAGTGCCAGAAATGGAAAACTAGGATTACAATTATATTAGAAGACATTTCTGCTAACTGTAATGATAGGCAACAGCCATCTATTTTATTATAACTATCACGTGTCAAAAAGGATTCAATATAACTTTAAGATTGATAAACTAAAAACTTAAACACATATAAGTCAGCTTTAGAAAAAGGAGAAAGCCTTGGAGACCAAGATCAAGACAATCTATGGTATGCTATAGTTACCCAGATAGAGGTGCCAACAGAGCATTCCGCCAACTGAGGTTAGTTACTTTGTATTTAGAAAGAAAAATATATCCATTCTTCAAGGACAGCAAAGCTTTCCTAATAGACTTAAGATGAATTTCTCCATTTCTCTGCATTTAATTATACAATGCATTTGAAACCAAAACAAAAAACAATATATTTTCCACAACATCTAACATGTAAGTTCTACAGTAAATGAATATTTAGTTCATAGTGGAAGGCTATGAAAGGTAGGGGCAAAGATTGTCTTGGGGTGGAGTGGGGTTAGAAGGAGCAGAGCATAGAGCAGATAAACACATAATAACCGTGAGCCATAAGAAAAGCTCTTTTCACCCATTTGAGTCTTAATTTCCTGCCCTATACAATGAAAAAATCTGAAGTTTACAGATGTTAAGATACTTACCAAACACCAGGATTTGAGCCCAGTTCTGCTAACCAGTACTGGACCACATAAGGTGGCAGGAAGGAGAGAACTATGAGTACAGGCCAGGGATCCCTGGGTGGCGCAGCGGTTTGGCGCCTGCCTTTGGCCCAGGGCGCGATCCTGGAGACCCGGGATCGAATCCCACATCGGGTTCCCGGTGCATGGAGCCTGCTTTTCCCTCTGCCTGTGTCTCTGCCTCTCTCTCTCTCTCTCTCTCTCTCACTGTGTGCCTATCATAAATAAATAAAATAAAATAAAATATGAGTACAGGCCAAAAGGAGGGGAAAGGCCCTGTGTGCTCCTGGATATGCACTGGACAGTCCAACAGGGAGAGAACAATGAGTTCAGACCCAAGTTTGGAGAGCCCCTGTCTCCTCCACAAGATGCGATGTCAATCAGGGAGAAAACTGTGAGTGCAGGCAAAGAGGTAGGGAGAGGCCCTGTCTGCTCTACAAGATGCAGTGGACTGTCCAACGGGGAGAGAACTGTGAGTATAGGCAGAGAAGTGGGGAGAAGCCCTGTGTGCTCCCAAAGATGCACTGGACAATCAGGAGAGAATTGGGAGTCCAGGCACAGAGTTTGGTAGAGGCCTGTTCTGCTCCTGGAATGGGCTTGACTATCCATCAGGGAGAAAAATGTGAATATAGGCACAGAGGTAGGGGGTGACCGTCTATGCTCCAGGAGGTGCATTGGACTGTCCATTAGGGAGAGAACTGTGAGAATAAGCACAGAGATGTACAGAGGCCTGGTCTGCTTCTAGACATGTGCACCACTCTCCATTTCAGAGGGAGAATCATTTCAGAGGTGGGGAGAGGCCCGTTCTGCTCCTAGGGATGTGCTGGACTCTCCATCAGGAAGAGAAGTTTGAATACAAGCACAGAGGTGGGGAGAGGCTCTCTCTGCTCCTAGAGATAGGCTGGACTACCTATCAGGGCGATAACTGTGAGTACACACACTGAGTTAGGGAGAGACCCTGTCTGCTCCTAGAGATGCGCTGGACTGTTCATGGCAGGGAGAGAACTGTGAGTAAAGGCACAGAGGTGGGGAGAGGGCCTCTCTGCTCCCAGAGATATGTTGGATTGTCCACGGTAGGGAGGTAACTGTGAGTTCAGGAACTCAGGCGTGGAGATGCCCTGTCTGCTTCAGGAGATGGGCTGGACTGTGAATCAAGGAAAGATTGGGGAGGTGGGGAGAAGCTGTGTCTGACACTGGAGATATGCTGGACTGTCCATTACAGAGTAAACTGTGAGATAGGCACAGAGGTGGGGAGAGGCCCTGTGTACTCCTGGAGATGAGCTGGAGTGTCCATCAGGGAGAGAAGTGTGAATACAGGCACAGACTGTGGAGAAGACCTGTCTGCTCCTTGGATAATTTCCAAGGCAGGTAGAAAACTGTGAGTATAGGCACAGAGGTGCTGAGAGGCCCTCTCTGCTCCAGGAGATGTGCTGGACTGTCCATCAGGGAGAAAACTGTGAGTACAGGCTCAAAGGTGCAGAGATGCCCTGTGTGCTCAAGGAGGTGTGCTGCACTGTCCATCAAGGAGATACCTGTTTGTATAGACACTGTGGTAGGGAGAGACCCTGTTTGCTCCTAGAGATGCACTGAACTGCCCATGGCAGGAAGAGAACTGTGAGTGTAGGCCCAGAGGTGAGAGAAGCCCTGTTTGCTCCTGGAGATGTGCTGGATGGTAGATCAGGGGAGAACTGTAAGTATAAGCACAGAGGTGGGGAGAGGTCATGTCTTTTCTGGTAGATGTGTTGGACTGTCCATGGCAGGGAGAGAACTCTTGAGTTCAGGCACAGAGGTGCAGAGAGGCCCTGTCTGCTCAGGAGACGGGCTGGACTGTGAATCAAGGAGAGAACTAGGGAATCCCTGGTTGTCTCAGCAGTTTAGTGCCCCTCCTTCGGCCCAGGGTGTGATCCCGGGGCCCAGGGATCGAGTCCTGCATCGGGCTCCCTGCATGGAGCCTGCTTCTCTCTCTCTGTGGGTCTCTGCCTCTCTCTGTGTATCTCTCATGAATAAATAAATAAAATCTTAAAAAAAAAAAAAAAGAGGAGAGAACCGTAAGTACCAGCACAGAGGTGGGGAAAGGCCGTGTCTGCTGTTAAAGATATGCGGGACTGTCCATCATGGAGAAAACTGAGCACAAGCACAGAGGTACAGAGGCCTCTCGGCTCCCTAGAGATGCACTGGACTGTCCATCAGGGAGAGAAGTGTGTGTACAGACACTGAGGTAGGGGGCGGCTATGTCTGCTGCTGGAGATGTGCTGGACTAGTTATCAGGGAGAGTATTTTGAGTACAGGCACAGAGGTGAGGAAAGCCCTGTCTACCCCTGGAGATGAACTGGAGTGTCCTTCAGGGAGAGAACTGTGAGTACTGGCACAGATTGGTGAGAGGACCTGTCTGCTCCGGAGATGCGCTGTAATTTCCAAGGCAGGGAGAGAACTGTGAGGACAGTCACAGAGGTAGGGATATGTCCCTTTTGTTCCTAGAGATGCACTGGACCGTCCATCATGGAGAAAACTATGAGCATAGGCAATGAGGTAGGGAGCAGCCCTATCTGTTCCTAGAGATACGCTGGACTGTCCATCAGGGAGAGAACCGTTAGTGTAGGCAAAGAGGTAGGGAGTGGCCCTGTCTGTTCCTAGAAATGCGCTGGACCGTATATCAAGGAGACAACTGAGTCCAGGCACAGAGGTCCGGAGAAGCCTTGTATGGTGCTCGAGATGCACTGGACTGTCCATGGCTGGAGTGAAATGTGAATACATGCACAGAGGTGGGGAGAGGCCGTGTCCCCTCCAGAGATGTGTTGGAATATCCATCAAGGAAAGTACTGTGTGTACAGACACAGGTGCGGAGAGGCGCTGTCCTCTCCCCGAGTTGGGTGGGACTCTCCATAGCAGGGAGAGAATTGTGAGTACAGTCAGAGAGGTGGGGAGAGACCCTGTCTGCTCCTGGAGATATGCTGGACTGTCCATCTGGGAGAGAACTGTGAGTACCAGCACAGAGGTGGGAAGAGGCTGTGTCTGACCCTGGAGGTATGCTGGACTGTCCATTACAGAGTAAACTGTGAGATAGGCACAATGGTGGGGAGAGGCCCTGTGTACTCCTGGAGTTGAGCTGGAGTGTTGTCCATCAGGGAGAGAACTGTGAGTACAGGCACAGAGTGGGGAGAGATGTGTGTTCCAGATATGAATTGGTTGTCCATGGAGGGGAAAGAAACGTGAGTACAGGCACAGAGTTATGGAGAGGCCCTGTGTGCTCCAGGAGATTGCTGGACTGTCCATGGTAGGGAGAGGACTGCGAGTACAGGCACAGAGGTAGGGAGAGGCACCTTCTGCAACTTGAGATGCGCTAGACTGTCCATGACGGAGAGAAGTATGATTACCAGTACAGAGCTGGGGAGAGGCCCTTTGTGCTCATGGAGATGTCCTGGAGTGTCCATCAGGGAGAGGACTGTGAATACAGGCACAGAGGTAGGGAGAGACCCGTGTCTGCTAGAGCTGGGGTGGAGTGTCCATGGCAGGCAGAGAACTGTGAGTAAAGGCACGGGGGGGAGAGGCCCTTTGTGCTTATGGAGATGTCCTGGAGTGTCCATCAGGGAGAGAACTGTGAATAAAGGCACAGAGGTAGGGAAAGACCCGTGTCTGCTAGAGCTGGGGTGGAGTGTCCATGGCAGGCAGAGAACTGTGCGTAAAGGCACGGGGGGAGAGGCCCGTTCTGCTCCTATACATGCACTGGACTGTCCATCAGGGAGAGGACTGTGAATACAGGCACAGAGGTGTCCAGAGGCTGTGTGTGTGCCAGGGGATGTGCTGGACTGTCCATCACGGAGACAACTGTGAGTACTGGCACAGAGGTGGGGAGTGGCCCGTTCTTCTAGAGATGCGCTGGACTGTCCTTCATGGAGAGAACTGTGAACAGGCATAGAGGTCAGGAGAGGCCCTTGTCTGAGCCCGGAGATGCACTGGATTGTCCATGGAAAGGAATTCGGGGTATCAAGAACGAGATCGCTGTCTGGGATTGGATAGGTTGGTGATGACAACCTCCAGGTCTGGATAGTGCTTGTGTGAAGTAAGGGGATTATAGGAGGCTCCTGATCATGTTCAAGCAGTTCAGTCTCGCGGGAGAAAAACCCAGGAGAGAGGCCGGAGGGCATGGACCTGAGTCAGAGCATAGGGGGAAAGTTGGGAGCTGCAGAGCCGGGAAGGTGGGGAATGCAAGTCAGGCTGCCGGGACTCTGGCTGGGAGAACTGGTCCAGGGGCGCCTCCGGGATGGCCATGATTCCCTGTGCCTTTGAAGTGGGGTCTCCCGTAGGGCGGGTCTGACACACCTCAGGTCAGCACCACCGCGACGTGATCCCGCTTCTCTTAAGTCAGAGTGGAGCTAGAGCCGCGTGGTTTCCACGGGGACCTCGGGGCAGAGGGCAGCATGACCGGGCGGGGACAGCCTTACAGCGAGGAAAGGCGGAGGGTCCCCCGGACGTCCCCGCGGTCCCGGGAGACGCGCCCCTTCCGCGCGGCCCCGCGTTCCGACGCTCTGCAGCCCTGCTCGACCCCGCAGGCCGGCGGCCCACGCGCGGAGGCGTTCCCGGGCCGGGAGGCTGCGGGCGGGCTAGGGGAGGCGGCTCCAGCGCGCAGTGCGGGCTCCCGAGCGGGGCGGGGGCGCGGGGGGCGCGGGGGGCGCGGGGGGCGCCTCGGCCTCCCGTGCCCGGGTGCCCTCCCGGGTGGCCTGAGTGCGACACGTGGGCCCTGCCGCGCTTTCCTCCGACGGGGGGGGGGGGGTGCCCCGGATTTCCTGACAGCTTCGGGATCTGCTGTGGTGCCAAAAACTGGACTGCGACTTGCGTGGTTTTCATCATTGCTTTAATGCTTTTTGATGCAGGGATGTGGGATCTGACGAGATTCTGTTTACTGGAAACATGGTTTGAATGAAGAAAGGGTATTGCTGGCCTCTGCCTGTGGAATCCGTATACTTATTTTTGGGTCCCATTTTTATGCAGAGGTCCTTATTGGAATTGTGCTGGTGGTTCTCTGTCTTTCCTGATAGGAGTCAACTTGTTCTTGCAAACTAATCGGAAGGTGTTGCATTTTAATATGTTTTTTAACAAAGATAGAAAAAGGAACGCCGACTTTGCAGTTGCTGAGATATAGCCCTGGCCCTAACTCCTAGCTGATGGCTCCTTACGCTGAGTTTTGGGACATGGAGGCAGCAGCTGCTGATTAATCTAGATTTTTTTACCTCTCACCAAAGCCATTTTTATCTCTTCATACCACTTTTTGCCTTTTCTCTCCCAACACATGGTGTTTGTTCATATTTGGCTGTGAAAGGAAATGAAGGAGATGGAAAGCAAGGGTAATCATATAAGGTGATAAAATTTAGGAAAAGGGGTTGGAAAGGGATAAAGACACCAAGTCCATACCTTCTATGATTGCTTTGAAGTTTCATCTCAAAGATCATAAAACCAGTCGAATCCATTTTAAACTTGTTCTCTAGGAAATAAAAAACTGATAAAACAGTGTTCACTTATAAAAATATTATGACAAATTTAAAACATACACAAAATTAGACAGTACAATAAATTCCCATATGCCCATTGTCCAGATCCAACAATTATTAAAAATTTGTCACATTTGCTTTATTTGTCCCTCTTTTCTTTCTTTGTTGTATTCTTTTGCTGAGACTTAAAAAATTCTTTAATTAAAAAAATTTTTTTTAATTTAAATTCCAGTGTAGTTAACCTATAGTGTTATATTAGTTTCAGTTATCCAGTACAGTGATTCAACAATTCCATACAGTGCCCAGTGCTTATCATGATAAAATGCCCTCCTTAATCCCTATCACCTATTTCCCCCATCCCCCATCCTCCCCCATCACTTGTTCTCTGTAGTTTAGAGTCTATTTCTTCATGTGTCTGTTTTTCCCCCTTTGCTCATTTGTTTCTTGTTTCTTAAATTTCACATGTGAAAAAAAAATTGACACGTGAGTGAAATTGTATGGTATTTGTCTTTCTCTGACTTTTTTGCTTAGCATAGTACCCTCTAGTTCCATCCATGCCATTGCAAATGGCAAGATTTCATTCTTTTTGGTGGCTGAGTAATATTCCATTGTGTCTATACCACATCTTCTTTATCCATTCATCTGTCATTGGGCACTTGGGCTGCTTCCCTAATTTGGTTATTGTAGATGCTGCTGCTAGAAACATAAGGGTGAGGGGATCCCTGGGTGGCGCAGCGGTTTGGCGCCTGCCTTTGGCCCAGGGCGCGATCCTGGAGACCCGGGATCGAATCCCACGTCAGGCTCCCGGTGCGTGGAGCCTGCTTCTCCCTCTGCCTGTGTCTCTGCCTCTCTCCTCTCTCTCTCTGTGTGCCTATCATAAATAAATAAAAATTTAAAAAAAAAAAAAAAAAAAAAAAAAAAAAGAAACATAAGGGTGCATGTAACCCTTTGAATTGGTGAATATTTGGGGTAAATACCAGTACTGTGATTAAGTCATGGGGTAGTTCTATACCTAACTTTTTAACTTAGAAGAACTTGTGTAGGAACACATCACAAAAAATACCTTTCTGAAGAAAAGGGCTTCACAAAAAATACTAGTCACTGACCTGAAAATCGCACTGTGCAGCATAAGTATGAATGTAATACGTTTAGCAAAAGCTAAGACTGTCAGGTTTAGTCAGAAGTACCCCCAGGGGGCCATTGAGCCTGGTGGTGAGAAGAGAGAGGTTCCCCACCAGCGTGGGGCCTTGATCTCCTCCCAGGTTTTGGCACCAAATGTCAGGTTTAATCTGATCGGTAGTAAAATGAAATAGAGAGTCCAGGCAAAAGTTGGTCGAAGCAGGAATTTTAATGGGACGTGCTCTCTCTCAGTCAAGGTTCCGCGGCCACAGGGGAGGGAGAGAGCAGGAAAGTCGCGGGCCAGGGAAGTCGTTCTCAGGGGAGGGCAAGCAGGCTTTTTAAGGGGGAAGGGGGAAGGGGTTGTATGTCTGTACAGGGTGATAGGTATTAGGCATATTACTGGTGGAATCGGCCTGGGGCAATAACTGCCCATACCCTTATATGGGGTCTGGGTAAAGTGGGTTCAGGTTTCCTGCATAGGTCCAGGCTCCCGTGATGCCGTGTCCTGGGGGGGCAGGGTGTCTGCTGGTGATGGGAAAGTTCTGAGGTTGGGGCAACAAGGTGGGGGGTCCACGCCATTTTGTTGGTGCCTCCCGATCCCCCTTGATCCCACTGGCCCAACAAAGACAGTATTCACTGAACAATAGAGTTCTTACAGGAAGATCTCATTAATCGTAATATATATGAGAAAAGCTTCAAATGGAATTCAAAGCCAATAAAAGATCAGATTATTTTTACTAGAGAGGAGATATACTCTTGTAATGATTGTGGAAAAGACTTGATCATTCCAATCTTATTCAAGATAAAAAAGAAAGAATTTGAAAGCCTTTATTTGTTATCAAAGTCATAAGAAGAAAGGTCTTGGGATCCTTGGGTGGCTCAGTTGTTTGGCCCCTGCCTTTGGCCCAGGGTGTGATCCTGGAGTCCCGGGATCGAGTCCCACATCAGGCTCCCTGCATGGAGCCTGCTTCTCCCTCTGCCTGTGTCTCTGCCTCTCTCTGTGTGTGTGTCTCATGAATAAATAAATAAAATCTTGAAGAAGAAGAAGAAGAAGAAGAAGAAGAAGAAGAAGAAGAAGAAGAAGAAGAAGAAGAAGAAGAAGGAGAAGAAGAAGAGAGGTCTTGTACATGTATTGAATTTGGCAAATCCTTTACTCAGCAAGCTGTCTTGAACCAATGTCAAATAATACCTATAGGAACGAGGCCTTAAAAATGCGCTGTATGGAAAAAGGCATTTCCTTGAACTACTTCCCTTACAGTGCAAGGTAGAATTCATTTATAGCCAGTGAATGTGGGAACATTTTTTGACAGATGTGTTTCTTCTCTTTCTCTCTCCATCAGCATCCCCCCCCCCCCACGTCCCTCCCTCTCTCCCTTTCTGTCTCTCTCTAGCTCCTTTCTCCATTACTAAATCAGAAGTCCTACAGGGGAGAAACCATATAAATTCAGTAAATGTAGGAACACTTTTAGTCATAGTTCACATCTTGTTTAACAAGAGTGATAATGAGAACTCTTTCAACCAATATGCATAGCTTATTCAGCGTATAATATACTTCATGCTGGAGAAAAACCAACAAGTTAAATTAATATGGGAAGGCCTTAACATTTGCCCTGCACACTTTATCAAACATCAGCCACTGATACTGGGAAAAGCCATACCACTGTTGTAAAAAGGAAGAGCCTTTAAACTCTAGGGGCCAGTAGCAGGCTGCCCCCAAGTTAGGCTACTTTGGAATGAAGACTATTTTGACTCATTTCACTCAGCATAATACCCTCCAGTTCCATCCACGTTGAAGCAAATGGTGGGTATTTGTCATTTCTAATGGCTGAGCAATATTCCATTGTATACATAGACCGCATCTTCTTTATCCATTCATCTTTCGAGTGAAATGAGTCAATCGGAGAAGGACTAACATTATATGTTCTCATTCATTTGGGGAATATAAATAATAGTGAAAGGGAATAGAAGGGAAGGGAGATGAAATGGGTAGGAAATATCAGAAAGGGAGACAGAACATAAAGACTCCTAACTCTGGGAAATGAACTAGGGGTGGTGGAAGGGGAGGAGGGAGGGGGGTGGGGGTGAATGGGTAACGGGCACTGAGGGGGGCACTTGACGGGATGAGCACTGGGTGTTATTCTGTATGTTGGCAAATTGAACACCAATAAAAAATAAATTTATTATTTAAAAAAAAGACTATTTTGAATTAAAAAGCAGTCAACAGGGCAGCCTGGGTGGCTCAGTGGTTTAGCACCGCCTTCGGCCCAGGGCGTGATCCTGGAGTCCTGGGATCCGGTCCCACGTTGGGCTCCCTGCATGGAGCCTGCTTCTCCCTCTGCCTGTGTCTCTGCCTCTGTGTGTGTGTGTGTGTGTGTGTGTTTGTGTCTCTCATGAATAAATACATAAAATCTCAAAAAAAATCTTTAAAAAGCAATCAACAGGGACACCTGGGTGGCTTAGCAGTTGCCTGTCTGCTGTTGGCTCAGGGTGTGGTCCCTCAATCCCTGGATCAAGTCCCACATCAGGCTGCCTGCATGAAGCCTGCTTCTCCCTCTGCCTCTCTGTGTGTTTCTCATGAATAAATAAATAAAATCTTAAAAAAAAAAAAAAAGCAATCAAAACCCAGGAGATTCAGGAAAAGCTCTTTACCTTCCCCACATGCCTAAAAAGAATGTAGATAGGAAGAGAGCTGTCACCATGGATAACAACATTGTGGTATGAACTAGGTACTGTGGACAAAGAGGAACCTAGCAAGCTGTTTAACCAAAGTCCTCCCTGTGTCCCATTGTTTCTGAGTGGCCCAGGAAATATCTGTTTACCAAAAATTTACTACTTTTCATCTTCCTAAGGATTGCACTTCTTCCCTTTGAGTTCCAGACCCCTATCCCCTTCTCCTTAGTTGAGGAAGACATAGTATCTCATTTTGCTTGATTGCCTTTGGAATATCCATGTCTGCATGGATTCCCTGTATATATGTCATTAAATTTTATTTTCTCCTGTTAATCTTTCTCATGTCAGTTTGATTCTTAGTCCAGCTAGAAGAACTTTGAAGGGTATTCTTGCTCCCCAACAAAGCATAACTCATCTCTTGACTCATACAGATTAAAAACATGATCTGATCAATGTGGGAAATCCTTTGGTTTTGTTTCATGTCTTAACATCAAAAAATATTAGAAGTCCTATCAATATGGCAAATGTGGAAGGAACTTCACTCAGCTCATGTCTTTCACAGCATCAGAGAATTCTGAGAGAAAAATCTGAGGCAGTTCTGTTCTTACATAGCACCAAAACTCCATAACATACAATATAGACTTCTGGTTTCCAGGGTAGCATGTAAAGAGCTTGGAAGTTATCACTCCTATCATCACAACAAGAAAAAAGCTGAACAAACTGAAAATTAACAAATTTTCTTAGATCCATCATAGAATTGAGGTCACAGGGTAAATACCACCCTGAAAACTGGAGAGACAGACAGGTGGATACAGAGAATCACCACTTATCAAGGGCAGAAACTGAGGTTGGAGCCAGCTACTGATAGGATTAACTAAAGGCTAATTGACTAGCTGCTGGAGACTGAGCATGGTCTAACTAGAGAGTTAAAAAACCTGAGAATCCAACCTTTGTGGAGACCAACATTATGAGGTTTACCTCTAGGAGCCCTGTCAGGTTCTTACTGTGAAGATCTGAGAAAAATCCTCTCCCTGCTAGAAGTAATAATTTTGAAATATGCCCAGAGCTATTCTAGTCTCCTTGACAAATGCCTGCGGTCTAGAGAACTATTTTACTAGAGTCTAACTATGTGGGGGAAGGGAAATTCCCAACTCTAGCTCTTTCTTGCCTTCCTCTCTCCTAAAAGGGAAGAGGAGTACTGAGAAGTACTTGTGAAGGTCCCAGCCCAGGGTCAAAAGCACACAACAACTGTTGCCTAACCAGAGATTATAGAACACTGCTCCCTCCCGCCCTGACATACCACCACATCAGTATAGTTCCTGTATAATAATGGAGGATTACACATGAAAGAGTTGTAATGTTGCCAAGTGAACTGGGAGGGCTCCAGGCCTTGGGGCCTTGACCAAACCTGTCTTCTTAGTCATGTCAGAAGAAAGAATTCAAGGATAGACACAATACAGTGGATGAGCAACACGAGTGGAAAAGTTTATTAAAGGAGATTGTACTCTCAATATGTGAGTGTAGGTGAGCTTGAGAGAGAGCAAACTATGCCCTGGGGTTTGGGTTTCTGTCTTTTACTGATAGTCGTTAATTTGGGATTATTCATTACTTGGGGCAGGAATTTCTTGGAAGCAAGGTTTCCTCCCTTTCCTTCCTAACTTGCTCAGGGGTTTTGTCATGGCACCACCATCTTGGGCCTGTTTGGTGTGATCTGACTTCTTGTAGATTGCTGCCAGGACAGGCCTTGGACCTTCCCCAGGGTCCTCCTTGCTGGCCTCCAGGCATCCTGTCAGAGCCTGACTATCTGCCTATTTTCAAGTAAGACTCAGGATGTATTTGAGAAAGAATCTCTAGGGAAACCCAAGAACAACAGAGAAGACAAAAACAAGGACAGAGGAAATTAGCCTCGAAGGCTGTGGCTGCAGAAAATTACAAACACAGTCTAGGGGATCTCTGGGTCGCACAGCGGTTTAGCACCTGCCTTTGGCCCAGGGCACTATCCTGGAGACCCAGGATCGAATCCCACGTTGGGCTCCTGGTGCATGGAGCCTGCTTCTCCCCCTGCCTATGTCTCTGCCTCTCTCTCTCTCTCTCACTGTGTACCTATCATAAATAAATAAAATTTAAAAAAAAAAACACAGTCTAATTCCTAGTCACACAAATTCCATGTTGAAGACCTGTTTACTATTTACTTCAGTTCCTTTTACCCAATACATCATGTCTGGATTTTAACAAATAATTATAAGGAGTACTACAAAGCACAAAACACAGACTAATGAGACAAAGCAAACAATGAGAAGCAGATTAAGACATGGCAGAGATTTTGGAATTATCAGACCAGGAATTTAAAATATGATGAGTACGTTAAGGGCTTTAAAAAGTGAATAAGATATAAGAACAGATAATGTAAGCAAAAATTCTAAGCATGAATCAAAAGGAAATGCTTAGAGTTTAAAAGCACTGTAAAGAAATGAATAGTTTAGATAGGCCCATCAGTAGACTGGACACAGCCAAGCAAAGAATCATTCAGCTTGAATATATGTTGATAGAAACCCCCAAACTGAAAAAGAGAAAAAAAAGAATAAAAAGCATAACAGAATATCCAAGAACTATGAAGCAGTTACCCCAAAAATTGTGACATGCTCAATGGGAATACCAGGAGAAGAAAGAGACAAAGGACCAAAAGATATATTTAGAGTAATAATGGCTGAGAATTTTTCAAAATAAACGACAGTACATACTGGGGGGACAAACTGATGTGAGAGCAAAACAATGTCAGTCATATTTATCATTTTGTGAAATAATTAAAATGTATAAGACTTCTCCACTGTTTGGATAAAATAGTATTACCTACCCAAAGACCAATTTATGTACATTTAACTTTCTTAGGCCAGTCTTATGCATCAAGACCTCATAAGTATTATAATCTCCACCTCACACATTTATTCCTCTTAGTGAGCTCTTTGGGAAGAGCTGAGAGCAACTTCTGCCCAGTCTCAGGAGTACTGATTTAGCAAAATGTTATAAGGAAGAATGTTTGGAGGCCTTTCTAAGGCTTCTACTTCTAGTAAATAATAGTATCCTACTGTATACTTCCTAGATAAAAGGATGTAAGTCAGGAAATGGCCAGATAGAAGAGTTGTATAGGGCAAGGTATTGAGGAAGGGGCACAGAGCTTCTGTGCCCTCCCTTTGTACCTCAATGTATTCATCAACCTGGAAGCTCTCAGAACCCCTCAGGGGAGGGTTTTTAATGGATGCTTCATTACATTGGCACGATGAGTTAAATCACTGGCCATTAGTGATTAACTCAACCTCCAGCCCTTTCTCCCCTGCTTGGAAATTGGGACTGGGAGTGAAAGTTTCAACTCTCCAATCACAAGGGTGGTTCCCCTGGTAACCAGTGCATACTTAGAGGCTTTCCAAAACTCACCTCGTTAACATAAATTCAGGGTGGCTGTAAGGTTTTTTTTTTTTTTTTTTTATAACAAAAGATGTTCTTTCATCTTTATCATTCTATCATTCTGGAACTGTTTTAGAAGCTGGGGACAGAAACCAGAAATCGCAGAAGATGCTTCTATTGCTTTTATTACTTACGAAATTGCAAGGGTTTTTGGAGCTCAGGAATGGGACAAGGCCAAATACATGTATGTATGGGGAACAGAGGGTTAGATGAGGACAAAGCACAAGCTGATATCCTACAAACAACCCCCCTACCCCAGGATGGGATATGTGTGACACTCCTCAGAGAGTTTCTAATGGTCTTAATGTTAATGCCTTGCTAGAGAGAAAAACAAGCTTTAATCTGACAATGGCAAGGCCTCCTGTATCTTGGAGGTCCTCCTTAGCATATGGAAATCCTTAGAAATCTCCCTTTTCCTTATTTCCCCCAACTCCCTGGTATATAATCAGCCAGTCCTCACAAGCCTGGGGCAGCATGGGTCCTGTACCCATGCTTTAATAAAACCATTTTGCACCAAAGACATCTCAAGAGTTCTTTCTTGGTCGTGGACTCTGGACTTCACCTATATTCCAAAACTTCACCACTATCACAACCAGAAATACAGATATTTGGAAAGGAACTAACAAGAAAGAATTGAAAAAAAGAAAAATAATTTCAGAAATGAAGATTAAACTACATGTTGGGCTGGTGAGACTGGGGACCTCAAAATGGCCGACATGAGGCCAGCAACCTCCCAATAACGCAGCCTTGCTGCCCCACCCCCATCTTCCTGCCAAAAGCTTTATAAACTCCCCTGCAGTTTGCCTGGGCGGACTTTCCTAACTCGAGCCTCTCCAAGTCAGGGAACCTCGCCCAGGAGCGCTCCCCATTAAAGCACTCTGGAACCTGGCTCTATCTTTAAGTTTCTCCGCTGATCATTAAAAGAAAACCTAACACTACAAGGAACAGAAGAGCAAATAAACACAATAATAGATCAAAAGAAATAAGGAAAATATTTAAAATCAGAAATCAATGATGATCAACTAATAATGAATTAGTTGATTGAGGCAATGATCACCAATGGCTGCCATCACTGCCATTATGTACCTCTAATAGATGTATATAGAACACGCCTATGAAGTATCCTTTCTGCCAGAATAAATATAGAGATATATAGATATAATTAAAATATATAAATAGAAAAAATAAAAAATAAAAAAAAATAAAATATATAAATAGATATAATTAAATAGATATATATAAATTATATATAAATGTAAAAATATAAATATAGATATATTTGATGAAGCCTCTTGGATCTATTGATTTATAGGAAACATGAGGGACAAAAGAAATCTATTAAATGACACTGGGCATACAACCAGCAGAACCAGTACAACAATGGAAAGCACTATTAACCTAGTTAATTCAATAAAAAATTGCAAGAAAAAAATACAGAGAAGACACTATAGATTAAAAAGTCTCAAGAGACATCAACCAATCTTAATATATGGATCTTATTTGGATACCAGTTCAACTTGTTAGAGCGAGTTAGTTAGGTTCTAGGAAGATGCCTGGAGGTCAGTCAAGAGGAAGTCTTTGCTAACTCAGAAAGTCAGCCAGTCCTGGCAGCACTCCAAGACAAAGCCACAAGAAGCAGGATCCAACCAGACAGGCCCAAGATGACTGACATGGAAGGTCAGAAACCCCTGACCAAATAAGAAAGAAAAGCCACAAAACCCTGCATCCAAGAAATTCCCACCTCAAATGATGGATATTCCCATCCCCTTGTTAACAACTGTCAATAAAAGAAGCACAACACCCCCCCCCCCGCGCCCCCCCCCCCAGAGGTATACAACGAATGCTCTCTCTCTCTCTCTCTAGCTTGCTTGCTCTCAGATAGGGAGAGTGTGCTTTCACTTCAATAAACTTTCTTGCTTCTCTGCTGTGTTGTCTGCCCTTGAATTCTTTCTTGTGATACAACCAAGAGCCTTTGGTGACATCTTTGTGGTTGTCTGGATCAAGAGGGCCTCTCCAGTTCACCCAGCAACAAAATAAATAATTGTAGTTATATAAGCAACAGAATGTGAACAGGGATATTGTCTGGATCCAATGAGGGAACATATATAGAAGCAACAGAAGCAATGTAAGTACTGTAAAACACCAGACAAATATAAGGTACTATTATCATTTTAGAATGAAAGCAGAAAGTACCTTACATGAGGAAATTTGAATCTTGGGAGAAGCTATTATTACCTATTGCTACCAGTTTTTATAATTTTTAAGCATCACATCCCTATATGTCTGTCTGAGCAAGGTTCACTTGTTGCCCCTTCTCCTGGGTAAAGTCTAAAATCATCCTTGGATGTTATCAGTTCCTAAAACATCAAAGATATATGGTACCAGTAGGATGAAGAATGAAGTAGCCAGAAGTGAGAGAGGATCAAACTAAAATAACACTGATAGTGTTCCAAGCTGTAAGTCCTCAGGATGTTAACTATGTAGTAAGCATAAAGAGTCAAGATGAGAACAGGAGGAGGCGGCCCCCAAAAGTGTTGTCAGCAAGGAAAAACAGATGACCTGATATTCTGATGTGTTTGACCATACCAAGAAGATTTTTATGAATATATTGGTGAATTTGTGAATTGGTATTTAGAAAACTAAGCAAGCAAAAAAGGATTAATAACTACCTTTAGGAAAAACAAAAATCTGTACCAAGAAAAAGAAAATTAATCATAGTATACTATGTGGCTTATCTGTGAACGATATGTATATAGTCCTAGTTATCAAAATTGATTTCACTCAACCTTGTGATGTCAGTTTGTTGGAAAGGTTGGGGACAGGGTATGTATAGGGAGGTTGAGAGAGGTAAAAATTCTCATCCTCCATAGCAAAAGCCCATATATAATTACCTAAAACCGAAAAACCAAGAATAGACAATGCTGTAGAAACATTATTCTTAGGAACATTGAGGGTAATGCCAAAATAGCCAAAAGACTTAATAATAGTTCCCTTTGGACAGCAGGTCATGGACGTAGGGATAACTGTTTTTCCTTATAAGTCGAATAGTATTCTTTGGCTTTTAAAAATATGCATAGATATTATTTTGTTAAATTTTAGAACTAAAGTATTTTTTTTGAAGAACTAAAGTATTTTTATAAATGTTTCATGGACAATTATGGAGAGATTTATTATTATTGTCTACATAATTATTCACACTACCTCCTTGCCCAATAATCTCCCCATATGCTTTTTTAAATCATTAGAAAATATTCAAGACATTCAAAATATTACAAATGTTAACATATTGAACAAACATGTATCCACCATCTAGCCAAGGAAGTCAGCATTAACTGTACAGGTGAAACCCAAACAGCAAACTTTCTAATTTAAAATGAGTTATTTATCCCCTCTCTCTCTTTTACTAAGATTAGAATCATCTGATGTGATTTCTCTAGTATTTGCTTACGGGTTTGCTAAAGGTTCTTAACCATTTTCTGTCCTGGTTGATAGGAAATCTAGATTATTCCCATCAAAAGCCCAAATCTGATTTCTCTATCTCTTAATGGTACAACCATTCTCTCAGGCTTGAAATATAGCCATCACCCTTGACCTCTATCTCTTTGACAATCCCACTCTGCCTTGGCAAATCCTGTCTTTACATGGGATTAGAGGAGGGAAAAATAATCTAGGACAGGGAAGTTTGTTGCCACGCCAGAAACCCAAATGGCATTTTGGAAAGAGCAGAAACTCAGCCTCACCTGGGTCTCAGCCTGCGAGAGAATGGTAGCCAATCCCTGCTCTATGCCCTACTTGCTGAAGAGAGGAAAGAAATAGATGGTGAGTGCCCTGCTTATGCTTCTCAGACTCACCTAATGTAAATGCCCACCCTCCAGTTGATTTTTTCTAATCAACATCAGAGATGAGTCAGACATTCTTCTATCTCGGTCTACTTTCCATAAGACATAACTAAAATTACAGTTTTCAACCTGAATAAAGATCAGCATTCTAAATATGACCTACAAAGTCTTTAGAGGCCCTGGTTAACCTCCTTCCTCTATCCTCTCAGACCTCTGCTCTTGATACGCTGGCTTTCTCATGGGTTTTCACCAGTCTTAGGCCTGCCTAAAAACCCTACCTTGTTTTCTTTGCCTCTTTCTTAAAATGTAGTTTTTATTATTCAGGCATGGTGACATCAAGAGATAAGATGATTGCCATTGAAAAGAGAGTTTGTTATTCACTCACTGTTCCTGAAAAGCAGGCATGCTGTGCCAGGCAGGGCCACATGGGAGGAAAGTGCCCTGGTGGGAGGAAAATGTGGGCAAAAGCCTTTATTGTGGTTTCTATGGAAATGGCAAAGGACAAAGGAGGGTAGGTAGGTTTAGAATTGTCCAATCTGAATTATTTCAGTGGGGGAGTATAGGGACTGTCCTTAGTGGTCTGGTACCTGAAGTGAATAGGACAGCGGAATAGCAAGGAGTAAGAGCCAAAGGGCAGGTGGGGAGGGGTGCTGTGGGCCCTGGATGGGTTAGTTCACCTGTGAAAGATATGCAAGGGTGGGGTAAATTGTTGATATCCCTAGGACTTGGTGAGTCCTGGGAAGGCACAATCCCTCTCTAGTCTGTGAGGTTCCAAATACCAGAGCATCAAGAATACAGGAAAAACAAAAACCAGAAAATAAAATATGGTTAATACAACCTGTTTAGTCTTCTTTATCTATGAGCTCTCAGCCCAAGTGCCGCTTCTTCAGGGGAGCTTTCTGTGACTTCCCAGAGTCCCAGACCGTCATTTTACTAACAGCTCCTTCACAATTTCTAGCTTGTATGATTATTTGGTTAAAGTCTCTTGTCCTGACCAAACTACTTGACCAAATCCAACATGAGGGCAGATACTTGTCTGTCCACCTTCGTACCCACAGCTACAAAACAGTGCTTGGCACACAGTAGTTGTTCAAGAAATATATACTGAATAAATACATGATTGAATGTCTCTGAGCCTTAGTGACTGCCACACCAAAATGAAACCTGCAGGAATTTCCCTTTTACCTACAAGTTAAATCCCCAAGGCCAGCAAGTTAGAAACTGTTTTCCAAGGCTACAACGCTTGTCATTCAGGGTGCTAGGTCAAATCCTAAAAGCTTATGCAATAAGTAATATCCGTGATGTGTTGGACTCATGGATCATCATAATGATGTGGGAAAAATGTGTTCTGAGTTATGGACATGGGAAGCCAACACTTTTTCAGTGTAGTCAGCTTCTGTACTTGCCATTCTAAAATCAGCAAGGCTCTAGAATGAGGCTCCATCTGGTGTGAAAGGAGAGGATCAATTTGCTACAGTTTACATTTCCATAGAGAAGGTCTGTCCATAATCCCATACTGTGTACATGAGAATAAATAATGAACGTTCTCCTAAGATGCTTTGAAACATGCAGAGATCATTTTAGGACTCAGAAATTTTTTTTAAGATTTTATTTATTTATTCATGGGAAACACAGAGAGAGGCAGAGAAATAGGCAGAGGGAGAAGCAGGCTCCCCACAGGGGAGGAGGGACTCCATACCGAGATCAGGCCGAGCCAAAGGCAGGTGCTCAACCGCTGAGCCACCCAGGCATCCCAGGACTCAGAAATTTCTCTGCAGCCCATCAAAGTTCAGTTTCTGTTTATGAATTGAGGATTGTCTGAATCACTCTGCAGGTTTGTAGCTTCATTGATACAAGTGAGAAGAATTAATGTAGCGTGATACAAGAATCAGTGTAGCTTTATTGATACAATCACTCTGCAGGTTTGTAGCTTCACTGACTCAAGCAAGAATACCATGGTGTGGTGCTCAGAAGAATTATCTATTGGATGAGGCTTCTGGCCCCAACAGTGCTACTTCCAATTACACAAGTGGGTCATTTGGTGTGAGTCTGTTCCCTCATCATTTACACTTATCCCACAAAACTACTCTGATTAAGAATCTGGGTGGCGCAGCGGTTTGGCGCCTGCCTTTGGCCCAGGGCGTGATCCTGGAGACCCGGGATCGAATCCCACGTCGGGCTCCCGGTGCATGGAGCCTGCTTCTCCCTCTGCCTGTGTCTCTGCCTCTCTCTCTCTCTCTCTCTCTCTGTGTGACTATCATAAATAAAAAAAAATTTTTTTTAAATTTAAAACATATAGAAGTGCAAGGAGCAAGATGCTCAGATCTTATTTAATAACTTGTAACATAAAGCGATGACTAATGTTGAATGTTTATCTGTGAGCCACTGTTGTAAAGCTTTATAGGAATTTATTAAATCTATTGAACACAAACGGATATCCATGATATTCTCCACATTTAAACACGAGGAAGGTGAGGCAGGGATACATAATTTAATCACAAAGTCATATAGAGCCAGGGCTTGAACCTAGGTTGTTTGGGGCTGGGAGGCACATTCTTCTGTGCTGCCATGCCTCCCTGCAAGGAAAACACCTTTGGAAAGTGGGCTAAGGGGCTTGATAACTGTAGGGTTCCCTCCCCCCACCCCAATTTCATAGACCAAACGAAACGGCACACACAGCAGCGCCTACGGGAAAGAAGTGGTCTGCATGACCTGATGTGAGGCCGACATTACAGAGGCCCACGGCTTCCGCCGGCACCTCACACGGAAGCAAGACAGACCTCCTTTCCCCGGACTTCTTCTCTTCAAGGGTTCTCCTCGGGGATGTCTATTTTTCATCTTTCCAACCTTTGGAGACTGATCTGCTCTTCTCTTAAATCTCATCTTTCTATTATCCTCCTCTGAGGCTTCGAAACCCCCAGCACTCACCATCTCTGATAGTCACAGAGGATTTTGCAGCTTCACCTTAATCCTACATTTCCCTGGTAAAGCAATCAGAAACGGCTTCGACCTCGGCGGCTGCACGATATATTCCTTCCTGCGACTCTTCTTCCCTGAAATCTCAGGCTGAAAAGCTGCAGGTCAGGTTTGTTTTCCCTGGTGAGGATCCCTGTCTCCCAGGGGCGCGGGCGCGCGGTGGTCTCGGCCTCTGGGTCCGACCCCGTCCCGCGCCTCCTTTCGCGCAGGCCCGCACAGGCACCGGGCTAGAGCAGGCCTTTCCTCCCGGGCAGCACCCGGCGTACTCAGCCTCCCCCTCCTGCACTGGCGGGCAAGAGCGCGCCGAGCCTCGGGTCCCTCCGGCAGTGCGGAGGTGCCTCGGGACCCCGCAGAGCGCGCCCCCAGCGACCCCTCACCCTCCCGGCGGGGGCTGACCCGCGACTGAGAACTACATTCCCAGAACCCCCCGCGGTGTCCCAGCGCGCAGACTCCGTTTCCCAGGGGTCTCAGGGCCAAGCCCCGCCCACACCGTCGGCCCTGTGTGACGTCAGGGCTGCGGGCAGGAAACGCTGCGGGGCGTCGACGCTGCGGCCGCTCGGCAGGTGCTGCCCGGGCGCAGGTGCGCCTCGGTCTGGGAGGGTGAAGACCCGGAGTCTGTTGCTGTCTTTTCGAGCGAAGTGATAAGTCAGAGTGAAGCCTTCGCTCTTTTTCGTTATTCGTTTAACGTGTTTAACATGTTAATTATGTCCATGGATACCTGTTTATTCGTTTGACGTGTTTAACACGTTCTTTCCCTGCCTGCCCTGCGCTCATCTGCGTTTCTGGTTTGTGGACGGGAGACTGAGGATGAGTCACTTCCCTGAATATTATTTCAGCCCAAAGAGGCGGCGATCCTTCCCCCAGCCCTCCCCGACCCCTCCCCCCAACCCCACCACCTTCGCTGGAAAAGCAGAAATGCACGCCAGGTCACTCATGCTGGAACATGCTCTTTCAATCTTTATTCCCCCCAATATCTGTTGATATCTGCCTAAGTGAGGTATGGAGAGAGAGGTGTATATGTAACAAATGTTTATACGTTCATCTAGAACTTCCCCCATGTTAATATTTTACATGATCATTTTTAGTAGTCTTATCAAAGACCTAAGAATGCTGTCCCTGTATCAGCATTTCTTTCCAGGCTTTCTAAATAGCAGTGCTTTTTGTTTTGCACCCTAAGGAAATGCTTCAGTCAGCCCGTATCAAAACAATATTATCAAATTATTAATTTTGTTCGTTGTGATAATGACATTATGGTTATGCTTAAAAGGAAGCAAAATCCTTTATAGGTTAAAAGACATGAGTTGTGTGATATTTGGGTCTTGCTGAAGAATACTCTAGGAATCAATAAAAGTGGGGAGCGAAGGGGCAATCACTAAATAAGATTGGCAAAATATTGATCATCTTTGGGATACCTAGGTGGCTCAGTGGTCAAGCATCTGCCTTGGCTCAGGCCCTTGATCCCAGGGTCCTGGGATTGAGTCCCGTATCAGGTCCTGGGATCAAGTCCTGTATCCCGTAAGGAGCCTGCCTCTCCCTCTGCCTATGTCTCTCATGAATAAATAAAATCTTTAAAAAATATTGATCATCATCGGAGTGAGGGATACACTGGAGTATACTATTCTGTGTCCATTTGGAATTTTCTGTAATGACTTCTCTGTACCAGTGTTCCTCCTGGAACAGTGAGGTCTGCTAATTCCTGCCTCATGTTCAGGTCATCCAGGTGAAGAATTTTTACTTGTGGTCATTCCTAGGATGCTGGTGATCCCTCTTCCTGAGACCCATCTTGTTACTAGATTTTCCACAGCACTTCTGAGGCCAAAGTAAATCTCAGGTTTTCCCAGAACACACTTTTTATCTTCCTACTCCCTCATTCTCCCTCCTCCTGGTCTCAGACATACGTGACTTCAGTATCTGGCTTATAGCCTTCTGCTCTACTTCCTGGTCTCATTTCATTGTGAGTGACATCAGTGTGGCTCACAGGGTCAATGCTCAGTAAATATTTGTTGAATCTCGGTGTCCACATGGATGAATCATCCAGCAAACATTCTGCTTTTTCTCTGGAAGCCTGGGGTCCTGGCAGCAGGAATCCCCAACCCTGTAGATTGCTGAAGCATCTGGAACCTATGCCTTTCCTCTCCCACCAGTGGTGAATCTAATCCCTTTTTAATTCTTGTTCCCAAAGTTCTCCTCCCCCTCTGCCTTTAAAAGGTGCCTGCCATCTGCTCCCCACCCACAAGCGTCTGTCCTCCACACTTTCCACACCCACCACTCAGCTCCTATCATCCATCCCAACTTTGTGGGAGATACAATTCTTGGTCTCTTTTATGACTTTGCTCTCACACCCTTCAATTTTCAGTCTCTCTTCTTCTGGTGACTTGTTTCATTATCACTTTAAACAAGTCTAGTGGGGGGTACCTGGGTGGTTCAGCAGTTGAGCCTTTGGCTCAGGATGTGATCCCAGGGTCCTGTCTCTGCCTCTCTCTCTGTGTCTCTCATGAATAAATAAATAACAAAAACATCTTCATTAAACCCACATGCTACTCTGGCCACCAAGTGAATTCTCTCCTAATGTTGCCAAATTTCTGCCCCTTTAGACTACCTGTTTCTTCTGTTCTACACCTTACCATCACCCACCTGTTCCCTAGCCCATGAAATTTGGCCTGTCCCCTTGAAATTCAGCTATATCTGCTCACAGAGAAAGGAGAATTAAAACTACATGGAGCTATCATTTTCATCAATCAGATTGGCAGATATTCCCCGATTTGACAGCTTAGTTCTTGTCAAGGCTCTGAGGGGAGAGTCGGTCTTGTATGTTGCTGGTAGGAGGAGAAATGCCATGAAGGGGAATTTGGCAATATCGGACAATATATCTACACATATTTAGAATGACATGTATACAAGGTAATTCATTGAATAGTTTGTAATTGCAAAAAAATGATAATAACCTAGATGTCCTCCATCATGGAATTAATTGGTCTAATAAATTCTGGCTGTCCCTACAATGAAATACTGTGCATCTTGTGGTGGTTAATTTTGTGTGTCAACTTGGCTAGGCACCATATGCTTAGTTGTCTGGGCAAACACTAGATGTTTCTGTGAAGGTATTTTGTAGAGGTGATTATTTAGTAAAGTTGATAACCCTCCGTAGTGTGGGGTGGGCCTCATTCAATCAGTTGTAGGCTTTAAGACAAAAACTGAGGTTTCCTAGAGCAGAAGGAATTCTACCTCTAGACTGTAACACAGAAATCTTGCCCGAGTTTTCAGCCTGCTGGCCTGCTTGAGGGATTTTGGACTTGTCGGATCCCACGATTGAATGAGCCAATTTTTCTTTTCTTTTCTTTTTTTTTAAAGATTTTATCTATTCATGAGAGGAAACAGAGAGAGAGGCAGAGATATAGGCGGAGGGAGAAGCAGGCTCCCTCAGGGAGCCCATGGGGGACTTGTTCCCAGGGTCCTGGGATCATGACCGGAACCAGAGGCAGATGCTCAAACTGACCTACCCAGGGGCCCCTATTTTTACCTATTCAAAAACTTGAACTTTTTCCTTTCATGATCTCCTTGTTGCTGGATGTGCTTGTTCCCATGTCAGTGCCCGCTCAGTAAGCAGCATGCTGCACCTGCAATCTTGCCTTGGGATTGCCTCATTTCACTTCTCAGAGTTTTGATCCAACTCATACTCTGACTTGCTTTACATCTTCCTCTGACTCTTCTGGTTTTTGACCATCGACATTCTCCAAAGTTCTGCTTTAGTGTCTTTCCTTTGGCTCTCTCCTCCTCCTATGAGTTGAAACCATCAACCCTGCAGTCCTGGTCTGCATCTTCACACACAGCCTTCCTCAGGAGCTTGACACTGAAACTTCCACCTCCTTCCTGGGTGTCTCCAGACCATTATTCTGTTGGTGCCACAAACAAGTAGCTGTGAAAAGGAACTCTTCATCATCATCTTCAACCCACCTTTTTTACTGGCTACTATGTCAAGTGGTATCCCCATCCCTGTAGAGGGCATTTTGGTGGTCACAGTGACTGGGGACGGTTACTTGACTAGTGGGCAGGAACCAGTGATGATAAACATACTAAATGCTGTGGCAGTCTGGCACAGTGGGAACCGTCCAACCCACATACCTCAGCTTCCAGCCCATCATCTTGGTTCAAAATATGGTGTCATCTATAAGTCTTCTCTTTTCAGTGCTCCTCCACTGAGCTGATTGCCCAGCCTTGCTGATCCCACTTCTGCTGCTGTCACTGACTTACTTCACACATGAACTCTCAGCTACAACTTTGCAAAGGCTTCTTAAGCTGGCCTCTGATCTTCAATTTCCTACTCTTCACATTTGCAGTCAGTTACCTTTCCTCAGAACTTAACGGATCATGGTACTCTTCCATAAACAATGCACCCAGACTGAGAGCGTGCTTTGCCAGCTTTCCCTCCACTCCTGTGTGGGGGCCCAACATTCATTTCCACCTTGTCTGGGCTCCCCTTTGGGAGCTACGCATGTCCTGTGCAGGAGCTCCTAGGATTCCCATGCAAAAAATCATCATCCTGGTGCCTGGGTGGCTTAGATGGTTAAGCATCTGTCTGGATCCTTGAAATTCTCTCTGTTTCCTGGAATCTCCCTTCCCATACAAAGGTCAAATCTACCTACTAGGATATAGGGTCAGACCAAGGACACAACATCAAGTCCTTGTCTTGACACATGTGCCCAATCTCTGAATCTGCTCCCATCTGAGTCAGACTGCATTAGTTAAGGGAAGACACTCTTCCATAAAACCCACCTGACTCAAGAAGCATTTGAGGAAACCAAATACGTAGTTCACAGTTTTGTGGAACTAAGAGATCAGTTCTATGAAGTGATGGTCTGAGAAGAGACTGTACATAGGCTCAGGGAACCCAGGATTCTAGTTGCTGTGGTGCCACTAATTACTTATGTGATGTTATGTAACAAGACCTGGGCCTCAGTTTTTCTTATTTGCAAAATTAACTACTTGCTCTACGTCCCTCAAAGGCCTCTTGTGAGAATAACAGAAGAAAATATAAATAAAAGTTATGATAAATGAAAAGGCAAATGCTCCCCCAACTTTTATTTAAGTCCAAAATAGTATGAACCTTTGGACTAAGAGTTGGTGGAAGAGTGGGCTGTGTCCTCTTTACCACCACGATAGCAGCCACAATGGTCTCTCCTTTGTGCGGGTAGAGGAGAGCCGACTGAGCAGGTGTGGCCGAGGTACGGGGAGAGAAAGAGAATAGTCTCCCTCCCTTGTCTGCAGGAACATCCCAAGACCTCTGGAGATAGTACCATGTCGTGAACATACTATGTGTCTTCCTATACATACATCCCTGTGGTAGAGCTTAATTTATAAATCAAGCACAGTAAGAGGTTAGCAACAATGACTAGTAATAAAATAGAACAACATAAAATAGAACTTGTAATAAAAGTTATGTGAATGTGGTCCTGCTCTCCAAATATCTGAATGTGCCACACACTCCTTGTTGACATGAGATGATGAAATGTCTATGTGATGAGAGGAACAGAATGATGTGAGCATCGGGACACGGCCTTAGGCTACTACTGACCAGCAGACCCTTAGAAGGAAGACCATCTGCTTTGGACAGGGGCTGACCACGAGTAACTGAAACCGTGGAAAGCAAAACCACAGAAAAGCAGAGGCAAGCGCCTTACCTGATAAGGTAGCCTGCACAGGCGGTCCTTGATGTGAGCCAGGAGTCGTGCTAAGCACTTCTCATGTTTTGTCTTATCTCACCCTCAGGACAACCACAAGTTAGGTACTGTAGTAGTCTGAAAGACGTTTACAAATTCTTTGAATCTCCCTTCAGGGATCCCTGGGTGGCGCAGCGGTTTGGCGCCTGCCTTTGGCCCAGGGCGCGATCCTGGAGATCCGGGATCGAATCCCACGTCAGGCTCCCGGTGCATGGAGCCTGCTTCTCCCTCTGCCTGTGTCTCTGCCTCTCCCTCTCTCACTGTGTGCCTATCATGAATAAATAAAATAAAATAAAATAAAAAAATTAAAAAAAATTGAATCTCCCTTCAAACAGCAGAGCCTTACCCCTTCCCTTGAGCATGGGCCGAACTTAGGGCTCCCTTCCAAAGAAGGGGTGTGACCTCCAAGGCTGAAAGACAAGGTATTGGGGTATTGGGGTTTCCTCCTGGCCTGCTTTGTGGATCACATGTGTAGGACACCCCAGCCAACTGATTGTTGTGGTTGTGCACACATATGTGCGTGCACACACACACATTCATTGCCCCACAGAAATGGCAAGGTCAAAAATAACATGTCTCCAAAATGACGCATTAGAGATCGTGTTCATTGTCTCCTCCTTTTGGAAAAAACTGCAGATCACTGACTTGTTCCTTTATTACAGGCGGCACATTGGCCCCAGGCAAAGCGAGAGGTCCCTGGAGAATTAGCCAGGTGGAAGGAGGCCTGGACTCATGGCACCTGGGGGACTGATTGGCCTTGCCGCCCAGAGCTCTGGGCCTGCACTTACCCTCCAGTGTGTGCTGCAAGCTCCTGCAGGCTGAGATCACGTCAACCTCAAGCTCCACGGTGCCTGGGCCCCCAGTCTGAGGTTGTAGTATGTGGTTGTTCGGTAAATGAGCCAGGGGCTCCTGGAGATAGATGGCCTCGGGGACACCATGACCAAGCCTCATTCCATCACGTGGCCCCTGCAGCCCCTCTGTGTGCATTCTTTACCAGCAAGAGGCTGCTCTCTGTGAACTGCACAGGATGGAGGAAGAAAGAGCTTAGAGTCTTATCCCCCCACCGGGTCTCCTTGAATAAGCTGAACACTACCACCACCCTCCACCAAGATGAGTTACATCCGAAACCCTGGCACCCAGGTAAGCGAATGTTCTGAGAGATGGAGCTTCCAAGCAGAAGCCACAGAGACCACTCTCCCAAAGTCACTTTGAGTATTCACTCAAAGTTTGTATTCCTCAAAGTTTGTATTTCTAGCAACTAAATTATAATTTTAAATTTTTATGGTAATGGGATTTGGGAGGATACTTTTGAATTTTTACATTTTTGAATGTTATTTTTTCACTTTGCCAATCTCTAGATACTGTTGCCATTATTCTATTTATGTCATAAATGACACTGTTAGCTCTAAGTTTGTTTTTCTAGCAATTCGTAGCAAAAACTTTGCTATTTATGTTGAAGAGGGCACTTTAGGGACTTCATAGATCAGCAGCTCGTTGGAAACTCAGACCTTTCCCCTGACCTTCTGAAGAGCAGTAACAGGATCCTCAGTGATGCATACATAGGTACTTCAAAGTCTGAGAAGCACCACCCTAGATTGTGTCTTAGCAAAAAATGATCCGTGTCGATCAGATGCCGAGTACTAATCCTACACTGAAGTTTTTGGTCTCCGAATCTAGTCTTTTTTGCACAACTGATTAGAAGATGAAACTATCTTATGATCTTTAGTCCCCCAAATTGATTTTTTTCATCGTTTTTGTATTCTAGAAAAATGAAAATTGCCTAGCTGAAATTTTACAGTAATCTTAAAAAATATTAGAATTCATGAATCCCAATGTTTCCACTTTTGTAATGGCTCATTTCTTTTCCCGCTTTACCCAACTGTAACTTTATTGTTAAACATACATATATATATATATATATTTTTTTTTTTTGGTAAAATGGACAAATTGATTTTTCAACAAATTGGTCATGCATTGATTTCTAATTCATTTATGACAAATTGAGTTAGAATGAATTGGGTCTGATTCCACAGGAGGAAAGCTCTAGTGAAAGGTGGTGAGAAGTGGCTCAGGCATCCAAAAGAATCAGGTTTAGGGAGCCTAATGGTATCCATTTTATAATGCTGTAGCTCTCTGTATATAGTATAGACAAGCTAAAACCCGAAAACCTGAAGTTCTACAGATGGTCAGGGTATTTAATTTCAGGTCTAAATGGTAATGCTACTTTTCATTGCTTCATGATCATTACAGTATAGGCACTCAATTTGAAAGATCATTTGCTTTTATTATTATTATTAACTGAGGGTATACTGGCAGTCCTGTTATGCCAGCGCAATGAAGTTTGCCTTGATGATGATGTGATTTAACTTTTCAAAAGCTTTTGACAAGGAGCTTCATCAAAGTTTTTTAAAATTTATTTATTTGAGAGAGAGAACAAGAGGGGAGAAGCAGAGGGAGAAGGAGAAGCAGACTCCCTGCTAAGCAGGAAGACTGACATGGGGATAGAGCATGTTATAGTATAGTAGGTGTTTGTGGCATATAATCAAGAAAAAAAAGACTAAGAAACCACTTAAATTAATTTCTCTCAGTTCTTAAAATAGGGGTGAGGGGGAAGAATGTACATGGCTAGGGGACATGTCAGGTGATGAACACTTTCACTCTCCACCATGTAGCATTAGATTGATTGTGTCTGAGCAGCAGCAGCAGTTGCCAATCTGCCCACCTGGGGAACTTGGAATGTATTCTGGGACAACTAATAGAGATGTTGTTTTTTTGAGCTACTCAAAAAGATACAGAAATATCAAGGTCATGTTAACTTCAGGAGGCTCCTTGCTTCTCTATTCTCCAGGCCTGTATTATCTGGGAGTGATTATTAGCACATTTACAAACTGAGCAGATGGAGGACAGGCAAGCACAGGGAAGGCAGAAAAGAATGAAGTTTGGTAGTGATCACATACCCTTGGTGCTTTGGATCTGATCTGACAAAATCTATGAAGAGATCAAATTAGTGGAACAAAGTGGGATCCTTCTGGGTTAATGACAAATTTCTACATAAATTCTACTCCTTCATTTAGTAACCAGTGGCACAAGGACGGGAGTCTCCCATTCCACACGGCCTCTAGTGTTTTCCATTGTGGGATCTCCTCTGGAAATGAGAAGACCCTTCACACAAGTCCAGAAACTTCATTGCTGTGGGAGGGCCTTGCCCTGTATCCTGAGATCTCTCCTCTCTGCTGGTTTCCACATCTCTACAGTGGGAGCACTGTAATTCCTCCATAATGGAAGCCTTGAGAAATTAATACCAAGATGACATTCCTTTACAGTGATTTCAACTTACAACGGAGAAAGGTCCTGAGATTTGAAATAGCTGCCTTACTTCCTGAATTTGATCTGTTTCTGTCTGGCACCTTCAGTTAAGGAAGGGACAAGATTCCAGCGTAGGTTGCTAGCATTTAGATAAGCCAAAGACTGCACTGATTATTTTCACTTGAGAAAATCTGCAGCACCCCCTCCTCCAAACCTCCTCTGTAGAAGAGTCTCGAACGTTTCTGTACTACCTTCTGTTCTCAAAGATCTCCATTCTCAAGGCCAGGCTGGGAAATTGTCAGTTGCTCTGAAAAGAGCTGCCTGATAATTAGACTAGATTGCGAAGGAAACATAGGGGCCTTTCTCTTCCGTGCTTGGCCCATACAGATTTCTGGCTTGCATGCTATCCTGACCAGGTTGGCCACCACTGGCCATACAGGCTGTGGGCTGCACACTGCCAGGGGCATCGTTAGCCCTGTCATCTGCATTTGGTAAGCAAATAAAATGACCTTTAAAAAGCTGTTGAATTTCTGTACTTCAGTGAGGAAATAAATTAATCCTACCTCCCAGAGCTTGTGAGAACCCAACTTACAAAACAAGATGGTAGTCAAAATTATGTGTACAACAGCTAATCTCTGAGGCTCCTGGGAGGAGCCACATGACACAGCTATCAACTAAAGGAGTGGATAATGAAATCTATTCCAGTTCTTTCCAGGTGCATATTAGGAGTTCAAAAAACATACTAAAGCCTGGCCCCTACCCCCTGACCAATTTAATTACGTCTTCAAGGGTGGGGCCTTGGCAACAGAATTTTATAAAGTTCTTGAAGTGATTCCACTATTCAGTGAAAGTTAAATAACACTGGTTTAGCTATGGAAGGGGATCTTTGTGATGAACTTCTAGAATGTTAAAACGTGCTAAGAAGAGATAGTTAACAGGAAGGTTTAATACTTGCCCTGAAGTGAACTATTATATTACTGATAAATTATTAAGAATTTTTTACAATTATTTTTATTAAGAACCAGTAAATCAACTTAAATGCATCAGAACAGGAGCATAATAGATCCTCAGTCTAGTTACTGAAGCACAAATGCTTTCTATTAGCAAAACATGCATAAATACACACACTCTAGATGCAACATAGGAAAATGCTGATGTATAGTAACCCTGATCAAGAATATATTGTGAATATTCAAAACTGGAATATAAAACTCCAAACCACTTCTGAAACCATCTACTCCAAACCCCTCATTCACAGAGCAAACTGAACCTTAAAACGGTTGAATTTTCCAATGTCACAAAGTTGCTTAAAAACATAATCGGATTACTTCAGCCTGATGTCCTTTCCATTCTATTGTGTGACAGTGTGTGACAGTGAAAAGTTAAAATATTTTAAGCACTTTCTCAATTCCTCTGGTTCTTCAGTACTTAACAAAAGGACAAACCAGACTTCCTCAAAGAGTCATATGCCAGGGTGCAGTCTCTGATGTTTGTTGAGAGCAGACCGGTATCTGAACGCTTTTCCACAATCATTACAGCCAAAAGGTTTCTCTCCTGAATGGATTCTCTGATGCTGAATGAGGTATGTGCTCTGGCTGAAAGTCTTCCTGCATTCATTACAGTTGTAAGGTTTCTCCCCCGTGTGAGTGTTCTGATGTTCAGTCAGATGTGTGCTCCGGCTGAAAGCTTTGTCACATTCGTTACACTTATAGGGCTTCTCTCCAGTGTGAATTCGTTGATGCTGTGTCAGATGAGAGCTCTGGCTGAAAGCCTTTTCGCATTTATTACACTGGTAGGGTTTCTCTTCTGTGTGAGTTTTTTGATGTTGAGCAAGAGATGAACAGTGCCGGAAGGCTTTGCCACACTCGGCACACTCGTAAGGCTTTGCTCCTGTGTGGATTCTCTTATGTTGTGTGAGGTGTATGTTTTGGTTGAAGGCTCTCCCACATTCATTACACTTGTAAGGTCGCTCTCCAGTGTGTATTTTCCTATGCTGAATAAGGGAGGAGCCATAACTGAAGGTTTTCCCACACTCATGACACTGATAGGGCTTCTCACCTGTATGAATTCTCTCATGTTTAGCCAGAGATGAACTCCGAATAAAGGCTTTTCCACACTCCTTACATTCATAGGCTTTCTCCTGGGTATGCGTCTTCTGATGCTGATTAAGGTTGGAGAGGTAACTGAAAGCCTTCCCACATTCACTGCACTCGAAGGGCTTTTCTCTGGTGTGGATTCTCCGATGCTGAGTAAGGGAGGAGCAGTAACTGAAGGCCTTTCCACATTCATTGCATTTGTAAGGTTTTTCTCCAGTATGAATTTTCAGATGTTGAGCAAGGGATGACCAGTAACTGAAGGATTTTCCACATTCGGCACAGTCATATGGTTTCTCCCCCGTGTGTGTTTTCTGATGTTGAGTGAGGTTTGAGTGCTGGCTGAAGGCTTTCCCACACTCGTTGCACTCATATGGTTTCTCACCCGTGTGGATCATGTGATGACGGATAAATGTTGAGGGACCATTGAAGGCCTTTCCACATTCATTACATTTATAGGTCTTCTCCCCGGTATGAATTTTCTGATGCTGAGTAAGATGTGTGCTCCTGGTAAAGGTTTTATCACATTCATCACATTTAAAAGGCTTTTCTCCTGTATGAATTTTCTGATGTTCCATAAAATGGCCTCTCTGGCTAAAGGCTTTTCCACACTCGTTGCAAGTATATGGTTTCTCACCCGTATGAATTCTCTGATGCTGAACAAGATGGGTCCTCTGACTAAAGGCTTTCCCACATTCATCACATTTATAGGGTTTTTCTCCAGTGTGAATTCTTTGATGTTGAGTAAGAGATGGACCCTCAATGAAGCCTTTCCCACACTGATCGCACTTATATGGTTTATCTCCAGTATGAATTCTTTGATGGTTTATAAGGTTCTCACTCCGACTGAAGGCTTTTTCACATTCGTTACATTTGTAGGGCTTCTCTCCAGTATGTGTTCTCTGATGGCGAATAAGAGCTGAACAGTAGCTAAAGGCTTTCCCACATTCGTTGCACTTACAAGTTTTCTCTTTTTTAACTGGATTTATATTCTGTTTGACACTTGTTTTGGTAGAGGTCTCTTCTGGAGATTTTTCTTGTGTTATAAGGTTTGAACTCACACTGATGCTTTTCTCACAGTCATTAGTTACAGGGCCTCTCTCCCAGGTAGGTATTTTATTTTCAGTTATTTTTATTTCTCTTGCCAGGGTCTGTTTGTTTGCCTGCTGCTTCTCTACAATGCTCTCATACTCCCAACTTTCTAAAAAGTTAGAACTGCAAGGATCATCCCTCTTGTGTTTTTCCACAATTGCCTCGTCAGATGGCTGCTCTTCAGAAACATCCAGCTCTGGGACTGATACGCTATTTTCTGGTCTTGTCTCACAGTCTAAAAGAAAAAGAAAATGTCTATATTCTCTAAATGCAAGGGGAACAAATAATTGCCTTTGTTAGAAGGACCTAACAAAGCTGAGAGTAAAGCTCTTAGGAAATCTTGAGGATTTTCAAGTATAGCCTATTATTTGGGGAAAAAGTTGGAAAGAGATAAGGATAATGATAAATAAAATATGAAAGTGGCAAGAGAATGTCTCACTCAGTTTATAGATGATCTCTGAGAACCAGGAAGGTAATAATAAATTAAAAACTGACCAGAGCAATGGCAGACAGCCAGGGACACTGGCAGACTAAGGCTGACAGTGTGAACAGGACTCCTTCCCAATGTGCACAAAACAGAAATCTGAGACAAAGACTTCAAGTGTGGACAACTATGGAAGACCCGGCTGACCCTGAAACAGAGGGAACAGCTACATCTCTGCCAGAAGTGCAGAAGGCATACCCAGAGCACAGACTTTACGGGAGGAAGAGAACAAGTTCAACTCTAGATGTTTCAAGAATTAGGAAGAGAACAGAGGGACTAGACTGGAGTGGTGTTTTCGGGGGTGGAAGATGCCAAAAGTAAAAGCACCCAGATGTTCAAATGTCAGATAGGAAGGACCAGCACTGACAAGGGAGCAAAAGAATAGACGAAGCAATAGGAATGTATGCAAGGAAAGAACACTCGGGGGGCGGGAGGGGGGGTTCCTGAAGGTGGGTAACAGTAGGCTAGATAAAATATACTAATGAAAGTGAGCAGTTCATCAGCACACAAACAAGACAGCAAGGCACATAACCAGGAAGTGCAGTGGTGCTCAAGACAGGAAAGATGACAACTAAAGAAGCAGGGGACTCAATGCTAGTAGATTCAGTAAAGAAAAAACCACATGGCTTTGGTTCCTTCCACTGGTGACAGGAGAGGACAGAAGATCCCAAAGAACCCTGAATCCCTTATGCTGCCAACCTCATGGCAATCAGCACCAGCATCACTGCAAGCATGCACCATGGGGGAGATGGGAAACAGCTTCCCACCCCCTCCATTCTGGCACCCTAGGTACCAGCACAATGCAAGGAGGCACAAGCAGACTCCTAACAGCAGTACTTCTCCAGCACAGACCAAATTAGTGCAGCACAGGTTTGGAGGAATGGCCATTTGTTCAGTATAAGAAATGGGTATGTTTTCACTAATAGAATGATGCCAAGATATATTGGAACAGCAGATGGCCACAAAGAATACCTCCCAGAAGTAGTTCAGAGTGAAGAACACAGAGCCCATGGGGTCTGAGGCCATTAAAGGGGGAAAGGGTGTCCAGCCCTGGAGCTGTAGTTGAAGGCAACAAACACAACAGACCATGACCAATGTTATCCACATTGTCATGTCTGAGATCAGTGGTGGGGCAAAGAATAAAGGATTGGAGCCAGTTCAGAAGGCCAGACTGAACAGCACCAATCCTACTGCTGAAAGGAATTCTCACTTTACTAATGCAAAGCTGTGGGCATCAACCACAATATTGCAACACCCCTATGGATAGGAAAATAAAGGATGCTGACAATCTGGCTGCAAAAGACCAAAGTAGACCCATAAGACAGAATACATATCAGGGTGACAGGTCTGCATTCTGTGTGTATGTGTGTGTGGAGGGGGCAGGTCTCCACAATAGCCCAGAGAAGATGGCATAAGGAAGGTAAGGAGAATGATACAGACAAGGCCCACGACCAGCAAGCCACCTCAATGTAGGTACTCAGACAACTTCCAATTACCTGTACATATCTGTAAAACCATAAACTATTCTTATGGAGATTAAAAACAGCAAATCAGCAGTTAAGATTAAGTCTACTCTGAATGCTAAAGAGGGAAGGCTAAGGGCTAGCTTACCAAGACTACCATCCTGTGGTCCTATTCCAGTAATAAAAAGTAAATCAGAGAATGGAGTCAAATATTTAAGTGATTGCCTTCTGCTTACCCACCAGATCACTGGGACCTATGTTATTATCTACACAACATGAGGTGTCTAGTATTATTTTTACCTAAATAAATCTCTTTTTGGTAATGACTAAAGCATTTTGTGCAAAGTCTAGGATTTTTTAATACACAAATATTTTAAAATTGCCTTCTATTGGTTCAAGTTGGGATTTTTAAAACTTTAATTTGTAATAAAATCTGACAACTTTTTTCCAAAAGTTAAGCATGACTTAATAAAGCTCTTAATCTGTCTCAAAAAAATCACTTTTCTAAATTGTGTTCCATAAAGCCATAAATTTTTACCTTAAAATCTTAAAGGTGAAGAATGAAAAGAAGGAATCATGTTTGGGAGGGTGGGGGGAGTTAGAATGCAACCCTGCTGGAAATTCATAATGCCCAATTATATATATAAGAAATCTCTGAGTGGTCTTTCAGTAAGAAACCTGCTAAAATTTTAGATAACCCAGCACTTCCCAAATTTGAACATGGAGTGCTTTTTTTTCTCCCCATAAAAAAGAACTCCCATTCCCACCTCATTGATTCTGGAGATATATCCCTTGCCTAGTGTGACTAAGTTTGTATATTTTTTCAGGGTCAGGTCTTTAAACTCTGTGCAGTTTGGGAATTCCTGGTTTACAATAAAGTTATTCATAATTTCAAGTTGTAGGATCAGAAGCTTAAGGAATAAGTGATTTAAAAAATGAAGACTGTAGGTATGGAACTCACTTTTGTAGAGTTTGGGTGGGAAAGCAAGGAGGCATATTGGATGGTGGCCAAAAGGATGAACAGTATTGAGTAAAAGCATTTGGAAATTTAGAGTACTATTTGTTTGAAGGTACTAGCAACAGAGCCTGTAGATCCAAAACAAACAAACTGTAAGGGCTGAAAAGTGGGTGATAATTAAGAGACTAGGATAATTAGGGACTAGGAGGTGGGAAAAGATGGAATCAAGAGTCCAGGTCAAGAGGCAGCCTTTAGTAAAAAGCAGGAACGATACCTCCTCTGAAAGGAGAATCAAAAAAGAAGGTATGTGGAGACCATCAGTGTTCTGACAAAGCTCAAGAGTCCATATGGATTCTCATTTCTCTACAGGAGACACTAAAGAGAGGCAAGTACATCTATATTTCAGGCATAAAACCCTCTTATCAAGCTAATGGTTAGAGTTAATGATATTCATCCATCAGGTATCCATTACTTACCTCCAAAAGTACCTACTGGAATGCCAGGTTCAATGATCCATGGCTCCGTCCCTTGCTCTAACTGGGAAATCACATCAGGTTTGGAAACTTGGAGTCCTGTTCACAGGAGAAAAAAAGGTTCCTGACTACAGTAAGAGGAAAGTGCTACATGGGATAAATCTGATGGCAGTGAACAGCACATAAAGGCTTGATGTGACAAATTCCCAAACATGGTATAAATTGGGAACCAATATGGGCTTCGAAAAATTACTAGTTTGTACTTCTACTTGCTAGGAGAGTAGAAACCTTTTCAAAACCTTTCAAAATTTAGGAATCTTAGGTTCCTTAACTTCATCAAAGGCAAAAACTCACATAAGCACAAGAGACCCCTCCTCCTGCACACCCGGATGTTCACTCAGAAATCATCCTTACCTATGGAGACCAGGTGGGTATAATTTTCTAGTGTCACATCCCTGAACAAATCTCTCTGGAAGGGATCCAGCTGTTTCCATTCTTCCTGGGTAAAGTCCACGATCACATCCTTGAAGGTCACTGATTCCTGAAATAGCGAACATATTTCTCCTCAGCCATAAAGCATTTACCTAGGAAAGGGGTAGAGTTTGCAATACTGATGGAAGTAAGGCAAAAGAACAATGGGGCTAGGTGAATGACTTTGATGTTTCCTCTTTGAAATCAACATCAAAATAGTGCCTCATTCACTGCGTTACTGTGAGAAATTGATAAGAAATGTTCAACATGAAATACTTATTTAAGGTCTGGCATAAAACTAGTGCTAAGTCAATGTTGGCTACATAGTTCATCACCATCATCACCATCTCTGTGATCTAAAATACACAGAGTATTAATACTACCTATTAACATCAATAAAAGCTTTTACTACCCACAGTGTTTAAGAATAACCAAAAATGTTTTTGAAAGAATCTGGGGGAGGAGACTTGCCCTACTGCATTTCAAAATATACCAAGAGGGAAATTAAAGGGGAGTGGCCTAGTATGGAATAAAACTTGATGAAACAGACCCATGGTTATAAGAACTGAACAGGATTAAGCGACTTTCAAATTAGTTAAAAAGAGCTAAATTAGCCACTAAGTAGTATCAGAACAAATGATTGTCTATTTGAGAAAAAAATTAAGGTGAATTTCTTACTTCGTGGCACACAAAAATGTCTGTTGGAGTAGAATCTTAAAGGAAAAGCAAAAATAGAACAAGAACTAGGGTTTATAATACGCTTGAAATGAAAATCCGAACACAAAGAGACTGAAAGATATAACCACATAAAAATGTAAAACTTCTAAAATAAACTATAAACAAAAGACAATATCATGAATTCCAATAAATAGAAAAAAGATGAACCCACAACAATAACGACAACAAAGCCAACAACGCAAAGAGCAAATTCACCCAGGACAGTGTTCTATAAGCCCTCTATAAAAAATGAGATACAACCAGACAGCAGGTTGGCTAATGCTGCTAAGTGTACATGGGCAGTGAGGTAGAGCAGCCCTGGACCCAGTAAAACTTTAAAAGCACCTATCACTCAATCCAGTTTTATTGCTTATAGGCATTTATTCTCCAGAAGCACTCAGAATGCAAAGACACATGCACAAGTACCCTTGCAACACTGTGGAGGGATAAAAAGCAAACTTAAATGTTCATTAATAGGACAGTGGTTAAAGAATTTATGGAATATCCATACTGAAGCCCTTGATAAGGACATTATTTTTTAAAGATTTTTTAAAAAAAATTATTCATGAGACATAGAGAGAATGGGAGAGAGAGGGGGGCAGAGGGAGAAGCAGGCTCCATGCAGGGAGTCCGATGCGGGACTCGATCCCGACACTCTGGGATCACACCCTGGGCCAAAGGCAGGCGCTCAAAAGCTGAGCCACCCAGGCGTTCCAATAGGGACATTTTTAAAATGAAGTATCTCTAGATGCACTGATTAAGAAATGCATGGGATATTAAGAACAATATATATGGCATGATCTTGTTTTTATTTTTATGACTAGGAAGGCTTATATATAAACAGGAAAAAAACCTGAAAAAAGACATTACCAACATTATCAGTGGGCCTGTGTGGTGGGACTTGGAAGCACTACAGGGGATGTCCTACCTTTGCTTTGTTCTGTATTTGAAACTGGGTGAGTTAGTTTTGTTTTAAAATTGGTAAATCAGGGGCACTGGGATGGCTCAGTCAGTTAAGGGTCTGCCTTCTGCTCAGGTCATGATCTTAGCGTCCTGATATCGAGTCTCACGTTGAGCTCCCTGCTCATCAAGGAACCTGCTTCTTCCTTTCCCTCTGCTCATGCTCTATCTCAAAATGAATAAATAATATCTTTAAGAATAAATAAAAATAAAATTGATCAATCAACACATGAGACTTCTGTTTCTGACGAGAACAGAGCAAGTAGACTAGCTCTGCCAGTGTCAACAACTACCCAACTGAACAATCTATCTGGAACAAATGCGTTTATATTTGAACAGCAGGCAGGACAGACGATCACGAGCTTCACAACACCCTCAGCAACCTGCCTGGAGGCACCCCAGGCTGGAGGGGAAGGAGGCAGAGCCCCTAAAGAATGGTGGTTTTACTAAGCTCAAGACACAAAAGCGACTGCTGAAGAATATGGATGCAGGGAATCTGCAAGAAGATACTGCAGAGTGGGGAGCTATACAAGGAGGAAGTTCAAAAACTGGTGCCAATACTATGGTCTCCACAGACAAGATGAAGTCAGCAGTATGACAGAGGGATGAAGAGACATGCACGCTCAGCTCCCACAGACGGTGCCAATACATTTCAGAAGGAAGGCAAGTTTACCTGTCAGGAAAGAGCAAAAAGCAGCAGGTCTGATTTGTACGACCTTTACTAATCTAACAGGGAGAACCCGATCCATGTTTCTGAGCCTTAAGCTCTGATAGCTAATGTTACATCGTCACTGACTGATGGCATGACCGCGTGCCTGGAGGGGGATGTCCCAGACTGTCAGCACTGTTGAAAGTGCAGATGAAGGCATCATGCACATACAGTGCCTGCTCTGGGATCTGCACCACAGCTGCTCAACGGCACGTATGTGCCGAGGGGGGTCAGTGCCTTTTTTAAAAAAAAAAAAGATTTTATTTATTTATTCATGAGAGACACAGAGATAGAGGCAGAGACACAGGTAAAGGGAGAAGCAGGCTACCTCCTGGGAGCCCAATGCAGGACTTGATCCCAGGACCCCAGGATTACGACCTGACCCAAAGGCAGATGCTCAATGACTGAGCCACCCAGGCACCCAGACCAGCTCCCTCCCTCCAGGAACTCTGGCCTCCAAGACTCAAGTGGCTTCCCCAGGTAGACATTTCTCATATCTCTGTGGATCACAGCTAGAAACAAAGTGTCTTTGTGCGACCATCATGGAGGGAGGACTCCGAAGCCTGCACCTGATTTCTCTAGATTCCACTCGTGAACACCTTTTTCTTCTGGATCCTGTTGTGTATCCTATGTTGTAATCATCTTTAGCCCTAAGTCATGCCACTGACTTGGGGACTCATTCTAGCAAATCACTGACTTACAAGGGTGATCATGGGGCTCCCTGAAAAACAGTCCCAGAGTAAGGCTGGGCTAGATCAGCCCTAATAAAGCTTGTGATTCAAAAACAAACCTCAGAAGGATCAGGCTGTGGTCAGGATGAGAGTAATAAGACTGGATTCACATTCCTGCATGAAATAACAAAAAAACTCTAGGCAAAACATAGGAAAACAGTTTCCAAGCAAATGATCTCATACAACAAAGAACAGCGATCCCGAAGAAGTAGTAAACCAAAGAGGTGAGTCACAATTGCTCCAGCTTACTGCCCTGAGTTTCCAGACAGGAATGCAGAGGCGGAGCTCTCAGGGGCTGCCCCAGGGCTCCCCAAGCTGAGAGTCTGGGGAAGCCAAAGGGACTGGAGGTCACAGGACAGAGTACTACAGGTGAGAGTCACATAGGAAAGAAGCAAGGAAGACTTGGCAGAGCACCATCAGTGGGTGGTTGTGAGAGACCACCCAAGGCTGGGGAAGAATCACCCAAAAGGATTCAAGAGAGTAGTACTGGTGCTCAAAAAGGGCCGGAAGTAGAGTCTCCTTTCCCATTGGTCAAACTGGCAAGTTGCACAGTTCATTAGACACTGGGTAAAATACTGAGCGAGGCTGTGTCTCAACAGTGGGACCAAGCAGCCGGAGACCACACGTTGCTCTGCTTTACCTAATAAATCTTAGAAGCCAGATCTGAAAAGAAACACACTGTTTCAAATAACTCAACTGCATCCCAGAGTAAGGCTCAAGAATATTTTATAGAAACACAAAAGTACACAGAACCCAATAAGGTAAAATTTACAGTGTCTGCCATTCAATCAAAGATGATCAGGTCTGCAGAGAAGCAGGAAAATACAACTTGTAATGAGGAAAAAATTAATCTGTTAAAGCCAACCCAGAACTAACACAAATGCTAAGACTAACAGACGACAGCAGTAAAAATTATGAATGTATTTTGTATGTTCAAAATGTTAAGAGACATTTAAGGTTTCTTAAAAAACCTAAATGGAATGTTTAGAGCTAAAAATGAGAACGTTCAGAGATGAAAAGCACACTGAATAGTATTCACGGCAGATCAGGCATCGAAGAAGGAAAAATTCATAAATTCAAAGACAACAAAAATAGAAAATATCAAAAGTGAAACAGGAAAACAGAACTTATAAACAGAGATGGCATCAGAGAGCTATGGGCAACTTCAAGTGGCCAATATGTGTGCAACTGGAGTCCCTGCAAACAAAAAAAAAGAGAGAGAGGGGAATAGAAAAAATTGAAGAAATAAAGCATAGCTCTTTAGTTTCTAAACCTGATGAGAAGTATAAACCCACGGATCTAAGACACTCAATGAACTGCAATCCTACGAGACACAAAGAAATCTACACCAAGGCACATCCTAATCAAGTAGCACAAACCCAGTGAAAGAGAAAAATCTTACAAGCATACAGAGCAACGAAGACACATGAATGTAAAGGAACAAGGACGAAAAAGGGTAGATGCCTTTTTGTTGGAAGCAGTGCCTTTTTTCTTTTTTTTTAAAAGATTTATTTATCCATGAGAGAGAAAGAGAAAGAGGCAGAGACACAGGCAGAGGGAGAAGCAGGCTCTGCTTCTGGGTCTCCAGGATCACGCCCTGGGCTGAAGGCAGCACTAAACCGCTGAGTCACCTGGGCTGCCTTGCTGGAAGCAATGCAAACAAGAAGAAAATGGAGAAACAACTTTATATACTGAAAACTGTCAAACTAGAACTGAAACAGAGGAAAAATAAAGACTTCTTCAGGCATAAAAACTTGAAGGGATTCACGACCAGTGGACTGCACTATGGGAAATTGTAAAGAAGCCCTTCACACAGGAGAACATATGATGCCAGATGAGAAAAAGGATCTACAACCAACATTTCTCAACCTTATCATTACTGCTATTTTGGACCAATCATTCTTTTAAATCACTGCAGGGGCAGCATCATAGGCATCACCCCACTGGATGCCAGTAGCACTTCCCACCAAGTTGTAACAACCAAATCTCCTAACATTTCCAAATGTCTCAAGGGTCAAAATCACCCCTAAGTGTCGATCACTGATATACATCATAAAGATTAAAAACACCATGGGATGCCTGGGTGGCTCAGCAATTGAATGTCTGCCTTTGGCTCATGGGATCGAGTCCCACATCGGGCCTCCTGAATGGAGCCTGCTTCTCCCTCTTCGTATGTCTCTGCCTCTCTCTCTCTGTGTATCTCATGAATAAATAAATAAAATCTTTAAAAAAGAAAAGATTAAAAACACCAGAAATCTAAGTGTGTGAATAAATATATATAATTTCTTATTATTTATTATATTTCTTTAAAAGATAATTGCTTAAAAATATCAAGTATTGTGGGGTTTGCAGCACAAGTACTAGTAAAGTATGTGACAACAATTGCATTAAAAACTGGGAAGAGGGCAGCCCTGGTGGCTTAGCGGTTTAGCGCCCCCTTCAGCCCAGGGTGTGATCCTGGAGACCTGGGATCAAGTCCCATGTCAGACTGCCAGCATGGAGCCTGCTTCTGTCTCTCTCTCTCTCTGTATCTCAAATAAATAAAAAATATTAAAAAAAAAAAAAAAAAAAAACCTGGGAAGAGAGGGGCGCCTGGGTGGTGCCTGGGTCAGTTAAACATGTCTTTGGCTCAGGTCATAATCCCATGATCCTGCAATCGAGCCCCATGTCAGGCTCCCTGCTCAGTGGGGAGTCTGCTTCTCCCTCTCCCTCTGTGCTCTCTCTCTCTCAAATAAATAAAATCTTAAAAAAAAAAAAAAAAAAACCCGGAGGAGAGAAATGAAAGTGCACTACCATGAGGTTCTTCCAGTCTTTACGAACAGGATTATCACTTGAAAGTAAAAGGCAATAAATATGTATACCTTAAGCAACAAAAAAAAATAACAAAGGGTTATGGCTAATAAGCTAATGAAGAAAATAAACTGGAATCCTAAGCAACATTCAGTTTCCAAAAGAAGGTAAGAATGGAGGAAAAAGGGAATGAAGGCAATACAAAAAGAAAAAGCTAGATGATACTTAATCACATCAATAATCATATTACACATAAATATCACATTGAATGTAAAATCATATTAATAAATGGTCTGAATACCCCAATTAAAAGGCAGATTGCCAGACTGCACTGAAATAAGGAAAACCCAATGAACTCCATATCACCTACAAAAAAATATAAAGACACAAATTAAAAGCCAAAGGATGAAAAAAAGATATGCCATGCTGACACTAATCAAATATCAAAGTAAGCTTCAAAGCAAACAATAAAAAGTTCATTTTTCAATGATAAATAAGGTCACTTGGTTAAAAAGACATAACAATCCCACATGTTTATGCACCTAGTTGCAGCTTCCAAAGACATGAAGGAAAAACTGATAAAATTGCAAGGAGAAATACACAAATCCACATAATAAATTTCAATATCCCCATCACATTTGACAAAACAAGTCAATAGAAAATAAGGATATAAAGCATCTGAACAACACTCAACCAGCTTGACTGAACAGATACCTGTGGTAGATGGAGTAGTGGCCCTCCCAAGACATCCACATACCAATCCTTCAAACCTATGAAATTATTACCTAAAACAAGAGACACTGCAGATGTGATCATGTTGAGGACTTGAAGATGGGATAATGATCCCAGATTACAGGGGCGAGCCCAATGTAATCAAGAGTCCTTGTAAGAGGGAAGCAAGAAGGTCAGAGAGCAGATGTGAAGATAGGAGAAGAGTCACAGAGAGATTTACAGATGCCACTAATGGCTGTGAAGGTGGAGGAATGGGACACAACAAGTCCAAGAATACAGAAGCTGGAAAAAGTAAGGGAACAGATTCTGCCCTACAGACTTCAGAGGAATGCAGTCCTGCCAACTCATTTGGACTTCTGACCTCTGTAACTGGAAGACAGTAAGTGTGTTGTTTTAAGTCGTGATGCTTCTAAAAGGAAACTAATGCATTCTTAGAATACTCTACCCAACAACAACAAAATATACATTCAAGTCCTCACTGCTCATTTACCAAAGTAGACCAAATAAGGGCAAAAGAAGTCTCAAATTAAGTAAGATTCAAGTCATACAAAGTATGTTCTCTAATTGCATATATTCACTATGGTGATGGCTTCCTGAATACAAAGGTGTGTCAATACTTACCAAGTTATACACTTCAAATATACGTAGCTTATTCTCACATTATACCTCAATAAAAACAAAGTGATACCAGAAGTACTTGAGCTGAAAGTGGGAAGAACTGGGATCATTTCCTTGATAAGATGACTACACTGTGGGGCAGGAAGTAGGGAAAAAGTCTAAGAAGGAGTCTGATGAAGGGAGGCCTTGAGGTGAATCATTCCTGCTGGAACAATGGTTATTTTTTTTTTTTCCAATGGTTACTTTTTTTGCCTAAATTCTCAGTTACTGGTTTTTCCTAAAACAAGATCCTGTCCCTTTCTTCCTCAAAAACCATTAATGGTTCAGAAATGGCCTACAGAATAAAGCCTTCAACTTCTCATCTAGACAACTGAGGCCTGCCATATTTTAACTTATTTAATTAATCATTTGTTTACCATCTGCCAAAATAAACCAATCTTTCTAATTCCCATGTAACACCTGTTAATTCTAGTGACACTTTGCTCAGTCTTCCCCATAGCTAGAATCCAACCCATCTCTCCCACATTACTTGTCTAAATATCCAAATGTCCCATATCCTGGGAGAGGTAGTGCATATCCCATTCCCCTTGAAACTCTCCTGACCCCTCCACACTACACATTTGTGCATTCTTTATCTTTCACAGTACTCATTTAATTTTTATACTTATCTGTTCTGGTTTTTAGCAGTCAATTAGTCTATTCAAGTAAAGGATTAAGTTTTGCACTCCCTTTGCTCTATCACTGTTGGAGCATGACAAGACACCAAGCAAGAGGGTAAGTGGTGAACATGTATTAGTGATGCTGGAGAGACAGAGATGCAAAGACGGTCACTGAGCAGTTGGGAGCCCAGAATGAATCCCCAACATTGGTTTTTATAAATGAACATATGCCACAGCAAAAAATTCGCAATCCATTGTGCAGACTAAGATGGCATTTCAGGAATTCCAACTTACTTGAAAACTGGTTGATGCAAGTAAAGTGTGTCCCGCTTGGAGGAGGGCAGGCTCCGGAGAGGAAGGGTCTGGAGGAGAAGAAGAAACACAATGAATCCTGTCCATAGTAGCTGTTCCCAGCAATCTGTTAAGTTCAGATTCTCTTTCCATGTGAAAATAGTATGAACTATGCCATTTCCTTACTTCTCTGAATGCAAAAAAATAAGCAGGATCATTGAGGACTAGGGCCCCAGTACACCTCATCAGTAGGCTTGGGAAGTAAAGCATGACTTTGACATTCACAGTTCTGTCCCCTAGATATGTACAGTATCCCTCAACTCAATATGTTCCATATTAAGTCAGGCAAAGTATTTCCACAGCTTTCTCTGCTACATACAACATCTGAATAAATAATACAATTACTTCCCAAAAGTCTTCACAGGTCCTTTGAAACTCTAAATATAAAAATTTGTATTAGTAGAAATTAAATATCATAATAGCATATATTACTTATACTACCTACCCACCAGAAAAATTAAATTGACATGGTCAGTACTAACTGCTGCCAACCACGTAGAGCAACTGGAACTTTTGTGCATTGCTGTGGGGTGTAAATTTATCAAACCCATAGGAAAACTGTTTTTGCAGTTATATACTAATGTTAAACATATGCTTGTTCTGAATTCAGCACTTGTGTGCATACAACCACATACAACCACAGAAGTGAAGGCTCATGACCACCTAAAGTCTTGTAAAAGACTGTTTCTAGCAGATTCATTCATAAGATCCCCAAATTGAAAATAGCCCAAATGTCCTTCAACAGGTGAATGGATAAATAAACCACAATATTTTCATACAACAGAAAAGAATGAGCTATTGATATACCTAATAACATGGATGCACCTCATAATGCTGAGTAAAACAAGCCAAACATAAAAGAATACATAACTATATAATTCCATTTACATAAAAAAAACAGACCAAACTGACCTATGGTAATAGTAGTTAGAACAGTGGTTACCTCGGGAGGGATAATAACTGGACAGGACCATAAGAGAAAGTTCTGGGGCATCAGAAACATCCTACATTTTACTGTAGGTGGTGATTCCACTGGTATATAATATATAAAAATTAATCAACATAGAGTTGTGCACTTAATATATGTAACTTATACGTCAATAAACAAAAACAAACTTTGCTTTTGGGAAGGTCTATTCAAAGTAATGGTTAACAGGAAAGCCCAATTCTCAGAAAGCAGAAGGAAGCAATAAAAGAAGCTATTTATTATTCTCAAATTTGATCAGTAAGGGAAAACTGATTTGTAATAAAGACCTTGAGGAAAAAAATGAAGATGTGATTTTAGAATTTTTAACAGCAAAGGATTTGTTGTGCATATACAGATATGTAACCAAGACTTTAGGAAAATAGAATCAAGAAAAATGTCTCGGGTAAAGATGCTTCTGACCTCAAGTAACAGAAACCAACAGAACCAACAACAGTGAGACCTGCAGAAACCAACCATGCTGGTTATGGTGAACGGCAATAATAAACGCTCAGTAAATGTTACAAGTGTTATGATTATAAAGGCAGAGACATATATGAAAAGTAATCCTAACTATACAATTGTGAAAAAATCCCAAGAAGAAAAAAAAAGCAAGGACTCAAAATCATTCTGGCTGATTTACATTTATAAAAGATACAACAGGCAAAGAATTGAATAATGGTATCAACGTGGCAGATTAAGAGTGTAAAAGGACCTTCCTTGTAAAAGAACATGGATTTAGACCATCCCTGTGGTGAGGGTATCTCTGTGGAAGTCCAGGAGTCCAGGAGAGAAGTTTTGGCATATGGTGGAAGCAAATAATAATAATCTAGGACTGAATGCACTGATGATGTAAGAGACAGTTTCACTTTGTGTCACAGCCCCCATCCCCACAGTGTAAAGCTCATAGCCAAGAGAAACCTTCCAGGCCCATTATTTCTCCCAGAGAGTAAAAGTGAGAGTTGGGCACTCAGCTTCCCTAGTTGTGTGGGATGCCACCAAAAAGACCCACTTCCTTCTCATCCATCCAGAACACTGAAGTGTCCAAGGGACTGGGGGGCAGGGAGCAGCTGGGGAACAGCAATCTATACTCTTGGAGGGCACAAAGGACCACAGAACGTACTAGCCACTTAATGGACTCCATTAGGAAGCCTGCCAAAGAGCCACTAGGGATGCTCCCCCGCACATTCCCCCAACTAGCCTATGGGCACCCCAATGGTCTACATGCCTCACCTGCACACCCTTCCTGTGGCTGGCTCCCTGTGTAAATCCCTGATGACAGCGAGAGCAAGTCAGGCTCTTGCCAGCCTGACTCTGCAGGTCTGGGCAGAAAGCACTAAACCCTAAGCATTCGTACCACCAAGGGAGAGCAAATGGGAGTCTGCCGCCACCTAGCCTCACTCTGCAGGACTGAGAGGAGGTATGCAATTTTAAGAAATCCTCCCCACAAGGGAAGAAAAAGTGTGGGGCAGACATATCCACAGAAGGTCTGAGAACACCTGAGCATCCATAACAGGGCTGACAGAAGGTACTTTTCTTCTGAAGCCAGTAACTAAAGACAGGAGGAGGAAGTAACTGCTTCTTCAAATGCAAAGACATAACCCCAGACTTCAAGAAACATGAAAGATCAAGAACACATGACATTACCATAGAAACACAGTAATTTTCCTGTAACTAACCCTAAAGAAAAGGAGATTTATGACTTACACAATAAAAACATTCAAAATAGTCATTTTAAAGATGCTCAGTGAGCTATAAGAAAACACAGAAAAACATGTAAATGAAATTAGGAAAACAATATACAAAACTGGAAGTTTAACAGATAGATAGAAATCATAAACAAAAAGCAAAATGACAAATTCTAGAGCCAAAGAACATAATGAAATGAAAAATGCAATGGAAGACATCTACTGCCAACTGGACCACGCAGAGGAAAGAACCTGGGGGACAGAACACAGGTCACTGGAAATTATCCAGTCACAGGAGAATACAGAAGAAAAGGAGTAAAAAAACCCGATGTAGGATACCATTAAAAGATACAACCCAGCCATTACTGGAGTCCCAGAAGAATAATGGGGAAAAAGGGACAGAATGCTTACCTAAAGAAATAGTAGCTAAGAATATCCCAAGTCGTGGCAGAAACTAGGACCTCCAAGTTCATGAAGCTCAGAGGTCTCCAAATAATTTCCACTGAAAAACATCTTCTCTAAAGCACATTATGATGAAACTATCTATGATCAAAGACAAAATTATAAAAGCAGGAAGAGAAAAAAGTGCTAAAAGAGAAAAACTACCAACCAAGAATACATTACCCAGCAAAGTTGTGCTTCAGAAATGGAGAAAGACAAAAAACCTAAAGGAGTTTGTCACCATTTGTTTACAAGAAATACTGAAAGACATCTTTCAAGTTAAAATGAAAGGATGCTAATTAGTATCACGAAAACAGGATATTATAAAACACACTGGTAAAAATAAGTGATAGTCAAATTCAGTAACACCCTAATACTGTAACATGGTTGTGTGTTCAACACCAATTTTTATGTGATGGTTAAAGGACAAGAATATTAAAACTATAGCTACAATAATGTATTAATAGATACAAAATATAGAAAGATGTGAATTGTGACACCAAAGACATAAAATGGGAGGAGCAGTAAAAAGGTAGAGGGTTTTTTGGTATGCAATTGAAGTTAGTTATCAACTTGAAACAGACTGTTTTATCTAGCTGTTTTACATAAGCTCCAGGATAACCACAAAGCAAAACCTAGAGTATACACGCAAAAGATAAAGAAAAGGAAATCAGAGCATACCTCTCTGGAAAATTATTAATTCACATAGGAAGACAGCAAAAGAGGAAGAAAGGAACCAGGGAAGTATAAAACAGCCAGAAAGTAACTAATAAGGCATTAGTGGGTCCTTAGTTACTAATAATTAGACACAAATGGATGAATTTCTCTAATCAAAAGGAACAGAATGGCTGAATGGATAAAGAAAATCAGACCCACCTATATGCAGCCTTAGAAGAGACTCACTTCAGTTTTAAGAGCTCACTAGACTCAAAGTAGATGGATGGAAAAAGATATTCCATCCAAATGGAAATTCCTGGGAAACTACAATAGATGTAAAGTCACAAACTGAAAAGAGACAAAGGGGCCATTATGCAATGATAAAGGAGTTAATTCATATATCCAGAGAATATAATAATTATAAATACATATGTACCTAACATCAAAGCTCCTAAATCTGTTAAGCATATACTAACAGATTTCAAAGGAAAAACAGACAACAATGTAGAATAATAGTAGAAAACTTCTGGGCAGCCCAGGTGGCACAGCGGTTCGGTGCCGCCTTTAGCCTGGGGCGTGATCCTAGAGACCCGGGATCGAGTCCCACACCGGGGTCCCTGCATGGAGCCTGCTTCTCCCTCTGCCTGTGTCTCTGCCTCTCTCTCTCTCTCTCTCTCTGGGTCTCTCATGGGTAAATGAAATCTTTAAAAAAAAAAACAGGAGACTTTAGTATCCCACTTTCAGCAATGAATAGATCATCCACAGAAAATTAACAAGGAAACCTTGGACTTGCACCTACTTTAGATCAAATGGATCTAAAACATATAATACAGAACAGAATACACATTCTTCTCAAGGACACAAGAGCTTTCTCCAGGATAGATCACAAAACTAGCCTTAGCAAATTTAAAACTAAAATCATATCCACCATTTCAACAAAAATAGTATAAAACTGGAAAAATTCAAAAATAGTGGACACTAAATAACACACTCCTGAACAACCAAAAGGGTCAAAGAATAAATCAAAAGATATCCTGAAACAAATGAAAATGGAAACAAAATACCAAACATATGGGATGTAGCAAAAGCAGCTCTGAGAGGGAATTATATAGTGCTTAATGTCTACATTAAAAAAAAGAAAGATCTCAAATAAATAACCTGGCTTTACACCTAGAAAAGGAACAACTAAGGCCCAAGTTAGCAGAAGAAAGGAAATAAAGATCAGAGCAGAGATAAATGAAATAAAGATCAGAAAAATAACAGAAAAGATCAATGAAACTAAGAGTTGGTTTTTTGAAAAGGCAAACAACACTGAAAAACTTTTAGCTAAAGAAAAAAAGGAGAAAAAGTTTAAATAAATAAAATCAGAAATGAACAAGGAGACATTACAACTCATACTATAGAAATACAAAAAGGATCAGAAGAAACCACTGTCCCAACAATGTGGATAACCTATAAAACTTAAATTCTTAGAAACATACAACCTAATAAAACTGAATCATGAAGAAACAGAAAATTTGAACAGACCAATATGGAGTAAGGAGACTAAACCAGTGATTAAACACCTCCCAACAAAGACAAGCTACGTATGAAACTGTTTCACTGGTGAATCTGTCTAATATTGCTAGAAAAATTAATGCCAATACTTTTCAAATTCAGCCTAACAGCATATATAACAAACCTAACCTACAGCTAATATCATAGTCAATGGTGAAAGGCTCAGAGTTCCCTCTAAGATAATCGACAAGAGGAGGTAGCCCACTCTCACCTTTTCTATTCTATTTAGCATAATACTAGAAGTCCTAACTGGAATGATTAGACAACAAAAAGAAATAAAAGCCATCCACACTAGAAAGAAAGAAATAAAATGATCTGTTTGGAGATGACACACAGAGAAAAATCTTAAAGACTCATCACATTGGACAACTTAAACTTACACAATGTTAGGAGTCAAGTATATCTCAGTATAGCTGGAAAAATTTTTTTCTTAGCAACATTTTGTAGCTTTTAGTGTACAGATCTTACACATACTAATTATATTCCTGTTTCATATTTTTGGTGCTATTATAAACAGAACTGTTATTTTTTTGGAACTTACAATTGTTTACTGATAATGTAATGAAAGACAGTTCATTTTTTAAATTAAACTTTTTGTTTTGAGGTAATTTTAGATACACATGAAGTTGTTAGAGATTCTCTGCACTCTTAAAAAATCAAGGACTAATATAAGGTAGAGCTCAAACCTACATAAATAAGTGATGTTAAAACTTTTAATGATATTAAATTCAAAAAGAAACTGTGATAATAGGTTAAACCAAACTTCGCTGCATACCCATACTTAAAGAATGTAAAAGCAATGACAATGCAGAGAAAAGTCTAGTGATATATCACACAGCTCTGTCCTAACTCTGACCTGTTCAAGGACATGAAGGAAGAAATAGAAGGAATATTCATTAACGATGCCAGTGACATCAAGTTGGAGAGTTAAAACACTGATTTTTTTAAAATTTTTATTTATTTATGATAAGTCACACAGAGAGAGAGAGAGACGCAGAGACATAGGCAGAGGGAGAAGCAGGCTCCTATGCACCGGGAAGCCCGACGTGGGATTCGATCCCGGGTCTCCAGGATCGCACCCTGGGCCAAAAGGCAGGCGCTAAACCGCTGCACCACCCAGGGATCCCTAAAACACTGAATTAATGAAGATTCATAATTATTCTGACAGGTTGGAAAATGGCCAAAAACCTGAACAATCATATATGTGAAGTCCTGATATTAAAGATAAAAAACAATGATCTCGCACAAGGATGGCATAAATCTAGTTCACTACAGTTTATGTAAAAAAAGATCTAGGGCTTACCACGTAATATTGATGATTTTTTTCAAAGCAAATATAAACTGATTCTAAACAGCAGAAGTATAAACCAAACTCAAAGAAGTACTTTTAGGTACTAAAGGTCTACGGAATTTATCACAAAAACATCTAAAGAACTATGTTTAATTGCAGGCAATGCATTTTAAGAAGCAATGCTCTCGGGCAGGAGAGTCTTGGGAAAAGAGGTCCAGACATATCATATGAAGACCCATCAAAGGAACTGAGGCTGTTTTGCTTAGAAAAGAAAAGAATTTGTGAGTAGGTGTTTTAACAGCTGAATTCACATTCTGCAGGGCAGTAATGTCTCTTGCTTTTGGAGACTAAGAACTAATATTCAACATAGAAGTTACAGGGATAGGCACTTCTGCCTAACATAAGGAACTTAAAAAGGGGGGGGGGGGCGGAAGAGCCACCAAGGGAATAGTGTGCACCCAAAACGGAGAGTTTAATGCCACACTCCATCAGGATGCATAGGCTTAGCAAACGGCCATCTGCCAGGGATACTATCCTTCTTGTATTGAAGGGACGATTACCAAGATTTTTTCTGACCACAAGATTATTTTCATATCTAAGAAATAAAAGTCATGTGAAAGAGGATCACAGACAACCTGAATCATCGCTCCTTTTCATTTCCCAATCCCGATGCCAGGGGTAATGAACTCTTCCTGCAAGTCTCTCCATGTAAACCTAAGTAAGGATCTCGCACCATTATGCAATCCAGTTTTTCTCTATCCTTGAGATAAGGCTCCCTCTTTCCACCTCTACCAGCTGTCAAGTATTTGATCTTCTTTTGCCCCCATCGCCCCGCTCTTCCATCCTCGGGTCCCCACTACCTTCCATCTCAGGAGCTCATTCCGTTCCTCCGGAGCCTGGACACGAGGGTTTCCCGAGCAGCGTCCTTCCAGCAGGGGCCTCGGTCTGGGGTTCAGCCGTCCAGCAAAGAGCAGGAGCCCTTCCACACGCTCAGGCTGGCGGCCCTGAAAGACACACGGGGTCAGCAGCCTGCGTCACAATCGCACTTCAGAGTTTTGCACTGTGGCTCAGAGAGCCTTGGAAAAGAGAAGTGCCCGCCGAGAGCCAGTGCACAGGCACTCCCGCTGGACAAAAAGAGAGTGGGGCACGAGGACGCAGGTTCAGCTCCAGATGCAGAGGAACCCTCGGTGCCCCCCCACCCTCACCCCCTACCCAACGCTGGCGGGAGCGCGCCCAGGCCCGGCCCGTTACCTCCGTGCACACCTGGCGGGCTCCCGCCCCGGCTGGGAGGAGGACACACCTGTTGCGGGGAGGAAAGGCTGGAAGGTGGACAGACAGGGCGGGGCCGGGTGCAGATCCTTCCTCTTAGACCGGAACAAAAGAACAAAGCCGTCCAAGGGATCAGGGCGGAACCGCCCCGCATTGAAAAAAGAGAGGGGCTCTCCCTCCGAGGACTCCCCGGCGCCCTCCCGCAGAGGCCGCGACCAGCCCGGCGACGAGGGTGACGTCACGCGGCCGCGAGGCTGACGGTTGCCATGGTGATACCTGGGCTTCCCTCCCTCTAGGGCGATCCGCGCACTCGGATCCCGCGTCCGGAAGCACTGGCACAATCACCAGACGTAGAGAAGGGAGCCGAGGAGGTTACACTTCCCCAGCGCCAACCTCTTTTCACGCCTACTGCCGCTTCAACAGCCACTTCCGGTCGCGCGGAGAGAACCCCGCCCCCGCTCGTGGGCAGCGTTCGGCCGTGCCGGGCAGACACGCAGAACTACGATTCCCAGAGGGCATCACGACGCTGAACCCCATTTCCCAGAGGCCTCAGCCAACGTGTAAGTTTTCCCATTGGGCAGGTCTCCCCGCCAATCACGGGCTTATAAACGCCTCCAGTGGCAGCAGGGGAACCGCGGGCACTTTCAAGTTTGTGTGACCGAGCAGATTGCGAGCAATCCGTGCATACACTTGTAGATAGTCTTAGAGCACACACAAGCACTCCACGATGTATTATTTGCCTTTATTCCTCTTCCTGCAACCTAGGGAGTGCTCTGCTGCTTCGTCATCTTAAAAATTCTGCTCGTGACCTGTAATGTGACTTTCAGGGCTCTCAGACCGGTCCCGGAGGCCTGTGTTTTCTAAATGCTGGAGGAACCTGGGAGGTGTGGTGTCGGCGTTTTGCTCCGGGCACTGCGTGGTTTCGTCCTCCGTCAGCCGGTCGAGTGGAGCCCGACGCCGGGTCGCCAGCGTGTCCCTGGCACAGGAGGACCCCGTGGAAGTGGGGAGGGTTTCTGTGTGTGGTTCCCCAGGCACTTCCGAGCTGTGGACCCCAGCTCTGGGGTGAGGGCCAAGGTCAAGTTAGTCCGTCTGCTGGCCTGGCCAACGGGAACACTGAACTTGGAAATCCTAACACGGAGTAAATGGAAAACATCCACACAGGGAAAGGAACTATCAACTGGAAGCCTCCAAGAGCAGATGTCAGGAAGGAGCTGAGGTCAAGAACAAGCTCTCAGTAGATGGTAAAAAGACATTGCTTGAGTGAAACAGGATAGAAAGATGTGGAAACCAGCTGGAAAAACAAAAAACAAAACACGAGAAAGACATTCTAGATGATAAAAGACAAAAATATATACCAAGCATATTTAAAATGAAGCAACATAAAGTCATACTGGAGAAGAACTGGATCAACTCTATGAGAATTGAGTCCATTATGTGTAGTAGAATATTCTTCTCAAGCTCTTCCATGACTCAGAAGGAAATGATAAATGAAGTAGAAGAAAAGAAAGTGCTATCTGGCTATCAGGAGAGGGCCATACAAAATCAACTATGATTTAACACTTTCTATATACCAGGCACTGTTCTAGGTGCTTTTTGCCCTTTAATTCCTAAAACACCCAGTGAAGTTATTTCGGCATTATTATTCCTACTTTACAACAAAGGACTTGCCCAAGATCTCATAGCCAATATATGGGGAAGTTGGGACTTGAATTTAGTAATCTGATCCCAAAGTCTCACTAGACTCCCAAGTAAAGATGAACAATTTCCTGAGTTTAAGAATACATCTCTCATTCATTGCTGTCAGGAGGACTCTGGGAGACAGTTTGAAGTTTCTCATAAAACTAAACATACTCTTATGATCTAGCAATCTTACTCCTTGGTATTTGAACAACTCAATATATTTACACAAAGCCAGCACACCCATGTACTGAACACTCCAATTTGAGAACCACAATCATCACCAGGATCCCAGAAACTCCTCCCAAGGGTAATTATTATTCTGATTTCTAACAGGATAAGTTAGTTTCACCTGTTTTTGAACTTTCAAAAAATAGAATGCACTACAGTCTGTATTCCTTTGTGCCTGGCTTTTCCTATTCAATACTGTGTGAGATTTCATCCATGTGATTGTGTATTCTTGTAATTCCTTCTACTCTGTGTTGTGAAATTACATCATATGAGAAAAAAAAAAAAAAAAAACTCAGTTTGTCCTTTCAACATTAAATGGACATTTGAGTTGTTTCCAAAGGTTTTGTTTCCTGCCACTTGCCATGGATTCTCATCCTTTACCTAGATCCACTCCTCCATAAAAAAAAATTTTTCTGTCAGTAAAACAGTTGTCCGTATCTTGCTCATTGGTACCCTAAAACAGTCAGTTGATTAATAATTTTAGTTCAAAGAGTGCATCACTCTTTGCTGTTTTGAGGCGTGTTTTTTGTTGTCGTTGTTTTGTTTTGTTTTTGTTTTTAATCTATCACAGAAGGTCCGGGATATTTCTTCGGTGTCTAACCTTAATGAAAGCTGGGGTTCCAAATGACTTAAAAGCAAAAATAAAAACAGCCCTACATGCTTGATAAAAAGTGTACGCCAAATAAAAAGTAAGTGACATGTATAAATTATGGATGATAACTAGTTCCCGTCCGTCCCTTCAGGGCTGGCTGTCCCATCAATGCACACAATGCCTGTCTCTCCCCTTCTCATCTCTTCCTCCTCTGCGTTCGGGCGACGTGATTTCTCCATTTGCGGTCGTTCTCTTCTTTCCTTAGATTAGCACACGAGACCCAGTAGACAAAAACCGGTGCACGGGACGGGCTCAAGGAAAACACCTGTACCCCCAGCCTCAGCCCGCAGCCGGAAACCCAAGACGAGGAAGGGAAAACATGCGAGCATTTGCGAAACTCAGCAAACGAGCGGCTGCTTTGGCCAAGATTCAGACCAGAGTCGTCCTCGAGGACGGTGGCCGGGCTCCGGGCACCTGGGACGCGCGCCTGGCGGACGCGGTGGGTCCCCGAGCGGCTCCGCAGCCCTCCCGGCGCCCTCCACCCTGGACACCCGTCAGCGGCGAGGGGCGCCCATCCACTCCGCTCCCCTCTCGGGGGCCACGTCGCCCCCCAACCCTCCCCGGGGACCACGGCGGCGCGCCTCAGGGCTGGAACCGTGGCAGGGGACACGGGATCCCGCTCCCGCGGCCGGAGCGCGTGGCCGCCGCCCGAGGACGCCCCTCCCGTCGTCCCGGGGGAGCGCAGGGCTTTCCGGAACCATCTGCAGAGGACCTGCCTATGCACTGGCGATCATCTTTACCCCGTCCGCTCCCTAGGCTGGTGCAGTTTCTAGTACGGACTTAAGTAGCTACCCGAGGGCTGTGTAGTCGTGGCCGAGTGGTTAAGGCGATGGACTAGAAATCCATTGGGGTCTCCCCGCGCAGGTTCGAATCCTGCCGACTACGCGTGTTTTTCTCCGCTTGGCACCTGAGGTCTCCTCAAAGACAAAGCCTGGCCTCGAGTCTGCTCTCTGTGAACAGGACTCTCTTTCTTGCTCGAGGTCCTCTTTTACTTGGGAACCCGGCCCGGAGCTTTGGCGGACTCGGCTCAGGGTTAGCCACTCCCTCCCGCCTTTTGAGTGTAGACGCCGGCGCAGGCAGCTGGGCCCCACAGAGGCTGCTCCACCAGAGCATCCTCCCGCCTGAGACATACGGCCGCACGGCGAGCTCTGCGGCCAGGCGGGAGCCCCGTGCGCTCGGCGGCGGCGGGGCTGGAGGAGGGAGCGTCCACCAGCTGCATTAGGGCACGAGAGTACAAGCCCGCCGCGGAGCAAAAGGAACCCAAGGAGCAAAATGTCTTCCCTACAGAGGCGGTGCCAGCGGAGGCCCGTGACCACGTGGTTGACTGGGCGACCAATCAGAATTACCTCCGGAAGTGACGCGCTGGGGAGGGCGCCGAGTCATCTGTCCCGTGACCCTCAAAAATGTGTGCTCTGCCCCTGACCAGAGGAAACCTCAGACAAACCCAAATGAAGGGCCTTTCTGCAAAATAACTGTACTCAAAAATAGCACTATTATGAAACACAGGAAAGACTAAATGTTTCAGGTTTTAAAAACATAATACAACACATAATCTGGTACATTCTTTTGATGTATGTGGCATTATTGGAACAATTGGTAAAATCTGAATAGAGAGCATGGATTAAAGAATTTTATTTTACCAGTGGTAATTCCTAAATCTATTCATTGTTCTTTGGGTATGTAAAAAGAATGCCTTTAAGAAAGTACTGAGATACTTAAGGGAAAAGAGTGTTTTCAAACTCCATCTCCTACAGCTTCAGAAAAAGCGTACGTGTATAATATATACTTTTCTCTCATCTGTGACAGAAAAAGAAAAGAGTTATATGCTAAAATTTGGGGATGGATTGAAGGATAGCTAGAAATTCTTTACATTCTTGTAACTTCTGTCAGTCTGAAATTATTTCAAAATATCTACAATGAACCCAAGTTTGGGAACATGACAAAGATGTCTATCATTTCTTCTACCCAGCATGGTGCTAGAAGTAAAGTCTAGCACAATACAACAGGAATAATTGATATTAATATTGGAAAATAAAACCTTCACTATCAGAGGATAACTTGATTATGAATGTACAAACTGAAAAAGATCTAAAAACTATTATTAGTTAAATGAATCCAATTACTATTAGCTACTATTTAGAAGGTTTTTGCCTTCGTGGTCAATATATAAAATATCAGGTGTATGAATATATTCTAGCAACAAGCAAATGAAATATAGAATTTTCTGAATTCTATTTTCAATAGTATTACAAACATTACCTAAGAATAAGCCTGAAAAAAAGTGTGCAAGACTACATTAAAAACAACAAAACATTGCTGGATAAAATAAGGAGACCTAAAGAAGTGATATGCCGGGTTTGTATGTGGAATGACTCAATACTGTTAGGAGGTCAATTCTTCTTAAATTGATTAATAGATTCAGCGAAGTCCCAATTAAAATCTCAGAGAGTATTTTTGTGGAAATTGATTCTAAAATATTATATTTGTAAATGCAAAGGAACTTGAAAAGTCAAGTCAATATTGAAGAATATTGACTAATATAAGAATATTGAAGAATATAAACTAAATTGGAAGACTTACGCTAGCAATTTACAAAATAAGTCTTAGGTAAATTCAGTCAAGTGAGGGTGGTCTTTTTAATAAACAACAGTACAACATTTTGAGAGAATAAAATAAGCCTTAATTTCCTACTTCACATTATAAACACATTCTAAACAAAACTATTTAGTGATAAACCTAAACTATTGTGTGACAGAAAAAACAAACGTTTCTAGAAGAAAAACAGCAGAATATGTTCATGGGCTTGGGCTAGATGAAGATTTCTCAGGCAGAACATAAAGATCCGAATCATAAAATAAGAAGTTGATGAGCTAGACACTTTAAATGAAGGATGTATTGGTTGTAAAAGACACTATTTAAAAAGTGAAAATACAAGCTGTGGAAGGAGAGGAGGTATTTGTGATATACATATATACCCATCAAATGATATATATACCCATCAAATGACTAATTCCATATACATATGAAGAACCTCTATAAATCAATAAGAATAGACAACCCAATTTGAAAATGGCCAGAACACTTGGCAGACACTTTATGAAAAAGATTCAAAATGGTCAATAAGCATATGAGAAGACATTCAACACCATTAGTCATGAGAGTAATGCAAATCAAAACCAAAATTAGATAGCACTACACACCCACCAGAATGGCTAAAATTTAAAACTATGACAATGCAATGGGTGGTAAAAGTATTTTTCACATGGTTAGTAGAAGTATAAATTAGTATAACCACTTGGAGAAAATGTTTCACCATATCTATAAAAGCTAAACGTAATAGTCATATAACTCAGATACTACACAATTTGATTATAAACCAACATAAATAGCATGTACATGCACGTTCATAACTACTTCATTTTAATAATCAAAATCTGAAATCATGGTACCTGGGTAGCTCAGTGGTTAAGCGTCTGCCTTTGACTCAGGTTGTGATCCTGGGGTCCTGGGATGAAGTCCAGCATTGGGCTCCCCACAGGGAGTCTGTTTCTACCTCTGCAAATGTCTCTGCCTCTCTCTTTGTGTCTCTCATGAAAAAATAAAATCTTAAAAAAAAATCTGAAATCACCTAAGTGTCAGCGACAGAATGGAAATGTAGAAGAGTATACAGTCAGCATAAAGAATAACTACTGATAAACCCAATAACATGATTAAGTCTCATAATGTCACTCAAAAAAAAGACACAGAAGAGTACACACTATACTTACATGAAGTATAAAAACAGCAAAACTGATTTATGATGATAGAATGATTGTCCTTAGAGGGAGGGCACACACTGACCAGGATGAGACTAATGAAAGCTTGTTATCCTGGAGAAGCTATTCTATATTTTGAGCATGGTGATGGTCACACAGCTATAACTGAAAATTGATCAAACTATATAATTAAGATTTGTGCTCTTTACCGTACATAAATTATACCTAAATTTAGAAAATGAGAAAAATTGAGGCAAAATAAGGATGGCTTAACTCAAACAAAAACTGGGAGAATCCTTCATTAGCAAATGTGCATTACAAGACATAATAAAGGGTATTCTTAATGCCAAAGAAAAATAAAAAATCTGAAAATTGTACTTAATAGGTTAATTAACATGGTAGCTAGTATCATAGTCAATATACAAAAAACATATATATTTATATGTTCCAATAACCATGAAGTGAAAATTAAAAGTTCCAATTTCAGGGCATCTGAGTGGCCCAGTCAGTTGAGTGTCTCCCTTCAGCTAGGCTCAGGTCATGCATGGGCCCCAAGTCAGGCTCTCTGATCAGTGGAGAGTCTTGTTTCTCCCTCTCCCTCTGCCACTCCCTCTGCTTGTACTCTCTCATTCTCTCTCAAATAAATAAATAAAGGCACTATAAAAGTTCCAATTTCAATAGCTTAAAAACTTAAAACACCTAGAAGTAAATCTAATAAAAGATAAGCAAGATACCTGCACTGAGATCCTTAATGTATAACTGAAAATTAATCCAGAAAAAGAAGTAGAACTATATAAATATTTACCAATCTAAAAAGAGGCAAAGGAGCAGGAATGGTAAAACAAAGAACAAATTGGAAAAATTAAAAGAATAAGAAGCAAAACTCAACTAAATAGATATTTATCTTTAACATAAGCAGAGAAAATATTGCAATTAAAAGGGAAAAAAATGTCATACAGGAAAAAATTTACCCAAAACCATTTGCTTTTTATAGAGCATCCAATTTAAACATACAGATTTTTAAAAATAATTAAAGCAAAGGAATGTAAGACATAGAATAGCCAAAAAAGATAAACCAGAACCACTTTAGTGATAATAACTTGAATTTATAGCCTTTAAAAAAGAAGCATTACTAAAAATAATGGAACTATTTCATAATCTCCAGAGTAAATTTAGTAAGAAGATATTATAATCCTATATTGTACACACATAATAACAACTTCAAAGTATAGAAAACAAAAGACTGACAGAGCTAAATGGAGAAATACAAAAATCCATAATCATAGTTGAATACTTGAATGCTTCTATAGATATAACAAATGGCACAAAAAAGCAGTATGGAAAAGTAAGTTAAATTTAGTGAGGAAATTTTAAGTGATTGGATTAATACTATACCCAACTGCAGAATATCTTAACTTTTGAGGTATACATGCAACATTTAACAAGATAACCAAATGGTGAGCATTATGCAAATCTCAACAAGTTTCAAAGATAGTAATCACACAGAATATGTTCAGCACAGTATAATTAAATAAAAGTCAGCATTAATAACGTAAACAAATGGAAAATTCCCAAATGTTATAAAATTAAGCGACAGAATGCAAAATATTATGGTCAAATAAGTTTTAAAAACTATAAAATATTTTTAACTGAATGATAATGAAAATAGGATATATCACTTCAGCTCCAATCTATTGGAAGAGGAGAAAATTTGAAAGGTAATGATCTAAGCTTTCAGCTCAAAAACCTAGTTTTAAAAATCCAGTAAATTAAACTTTTAAAACTTAGAAGGAAAAAATAGCAAGAGCTATAATCAAAAAGAGAAAAAAAATAGAAGAAATAAATGAACAAAAATTTGCTTTTCAGATAGTAAAACTGTTACCCCAAATCAAAACTAACTTCTCTTAAGGGGGAAAAAAGTATAAAAAGGGGACAACATTAAAAATCTTACTGATATCAAGATTAGAGTGAAAGGATAAAATGAATAGTTTCTGGGGAATAAATTTGATAATAGAGGATAAATTATAGGTTCCTTCATAAACATGACTGACCAAAGCAGACACAAAGAGAAATTAAAAATTCAAGTAGCCTAAACTCTGTTAAAAAATTATTTTTTTAAAGATTTTATTTATTAATGAGAGACACAGAAAGAGAGAGAGGCCGAGGGAGAAGCAGGCTCCATGCAGGGAGCCCCACGTGGGACTCAATCCGAGGTCTCCAGGATCAGGCCCTGGGCTGAAGGCTGCGGTAAACCGCTGAGCCACCTGGGCCACCCTGTTAAAGAAATTAAAATCATAATTACCCTCTGTATTTATTTGCTATGACTGCCATTGCAAAATACCACAGACTCAGAACAATAGAAATTTATTTTCTCACAGTTCTTGATGCTAGAAGTCCAAGATCAAGGTACAGGTTTGGTTTATCCTGAGACCTGTCTCCTTGGCTTGCAGAAAGCCATTTTCTCCTATGTGAGCACAGTCCTGTCCATATATGGTCTTTCTTCTGTGATGGCTTATCTCTGGTGTCTCTTTGTATCCAAATTTCTTCTTCCCACACCAATACCAGTCAGAATGAATTAATGCCCATCCTAACAGCCTCATTTTAGCTAATTACCTTTTCAAAGACCCTATCTCCAAATACAGTCAAGTGTGAGGTACTGAGGATTAGGTCTTCAGCATTTGAATTTGGGAGGAAACACAATTCAGTTTGTAACACCTTTTCACAAAACAAACACTATGAAAATATGGCTTCACTGTTGCAGTTTTAAAACATTAATGAAGAACTAATATAAAATTTTTCAGGAAAATTTTATGAAATTAAATAAAAATAAAATTTTTCAGGAAACAGAAAAAAATAAAAACACTTCCTAACTGTCATTATGAGGCCAGAACAATAATCTTCATATTAAAATTTGATAAGCATGTTGCTAGAGAGAAAATTACAGGTCAATCTATGTGTTAAATATTCTAGATGCAAATAAATAAATAAATAAATAAATAAAATAAAAAATAAAAATATTCTAGATGCAAAACTTCTAAATAAAATAATAGCAATCAGATCCAGTAATGATTTACAGTAATCTGGTAATGACACAATAGTCAAAAGTAAAGAGATAGTGTTTATCTTAGTTATTATTATATTATTAATATAATTATTATATTATATATATTATTAAGTTATTATATGAAATTTGTTTAATATAAAAAGCAATCACTTTAAATGTACCACAAAGAGTAAGAGAAAAAAAATCAAATGATCATAGCATTCAACAAAACTCAACACCACTATGCTATATGTTGGCAAATTGAACTCCAATAAAAAAATAAATAAAAAATTCAACACCAATAGTTAAAAACTTTCAGCAGTCTAGGAATAGAAAGATTTCTTAATCTCATGATGCATATATACAATATCCTACATCTAACATTCTGATAATGTTAAAGATTTATTTATTAAGTAAACTCTACACTCACTGTGGGGCTTGAATTCATGACCCTGAGATCAAGAGTTACATGCTCAACCAATCAAACCAGCCAGGAACCCCCCACAATTATGGTAAATATTTAACATTTTTAAAAAATATTTTATTTATTTATTCATGAGAGACACAGAGAGAGAGAGAGAGAGAGTCAGAGATGCAGGTAGAGGGAGAAGCAGGCTCCATGTAGGGAGCCCGACGTGGGACTCGATTCCGGGTCTTCAGGATCACACCCTGGGCTGAAGGCGGCCCTAAACTGCTGAGCCACCAGGGCTGCCCAATGTTTAACACTTTCTCCCAGATACTGGGACCAAGATAAGCATGACCACTATCACCATTGCTATTAAAAATTGTATTGGCATCTTAGCCCATGAAACAAGACATGATAAAGAATTAAAAGATGTTAAGATTAGAAGTGGAGAAATAATATGATTACATGCTTGGAAAAATCCCCCAAATCTACAAATTATTAGAATTAATAAGTAAAAATAGCAAATTTGCTGGATACAAAATGTTGTATTCACATATACTGGCAAAACAGATAATTTTTAAAAATATCATTTACAATAGCAATAAAACTGTGTCTAATCTAATGATAAATAGAATAATAAATGAAGTCCAGAGAGCTTAACTGACTGAGCTGCCCAGGCACCCCATATTTGCCCATTTTGAATACAACCCCTATGCACTGCCTCTTTGCACTTTCTCCTCTGCTGCCATGCACCCCCCTTACCTACCTCCCCCACTCCTCGCCCAAGTGTGGTCAGTAAACTTCTATCTCCTTCCTTCTGCCTCTAGTGAATACTTTCACCACCTGCACCCCGCCCCCACTGGCTTCCACATGATTGCGCCCCCCCCTCGCCCTGGCATACGGGGGTCCCCATCTGATTAGATATCGCATAGACCCATGAAAGTGTCATGATATAACTAATTATGGCAACATCTATATCACAACTTCAATTTTATTTTACATTTGCACTTAGTCATGCTTTTTAAAGACTAATTATGTGACTGATACTCAGTGATAGTGAAGGCTGCTCAAATAATAAACTGCTCAGTTAAATGTGGAGTCTGGTTCCTTTACCCAAAACTTGGCTTAATACTCCCTTCAGGGCAGACTCTCCCCTCATTAAACTGGGGGTTTCTTAAAGTTGATTTTATCTCAGTAGGAGAAGAGTTTCCCTTCATCTCCTTCCCACCTCCCTTCACTCTTCTCTCACCTCTCCTCCCTCCTCCTCCTATCTTTGCCCCCAAAAGTGACATTTATTCAAAGAAAACAAAAAGACAGAAAAATGTCAAGATGTCCTCCCATGTCACCTTTCTTTCTCCCCTCCTGCTCCTCTGCAGCCCCCCAGGGACTGAATCCTGGCTAGGGCTAGATAGCAGGACAGCCCCTCTCAGATAAGGTCAGCAACCCTGAGGGGCATCTCCTTCATGCAGGTTCTATAGAAGGTCTGGGTGTCTCTAAGAGTCCTCTTGTCTTCTGTCACCATGTTAATAGCCACAGTCTGTGGCCAAATGGTCTACCATGATGGCCTCTATGGATACAGCTGCCTTTGGGTATACTTCAGTCCTCTTGTCTGTTTAGATAGCACGAAAGATCCCCCTGTCTTCAGACTCGAATCACCTTCCTCCCCCTTTCCACCTCCCCTCCTTGCCCTGCTCTTTAAAAAATTACATTAAGACCTTCTAAGCAGGATAGACAAAATCAGTTTCAAGATTTGGGGAAACACTGTGACAGAGAAATGAAGCTCAAAATGTGAAAGGGGGAAAAACCCTGTTGAATTGGTTAAATTTGGATAGAAATAGCCCCTCATCTGCCCCAAGAAACCATAACAACTTAGCAAGATGCTGGTTAGGGATGCATCACTTTGAGCGCCTCCAACCTGGGACACAAAGCCCTGGAAGCAGTCCCCCACTTGGAACCAGCTGGAGCCCACTTGGAAACCCCTGGGGCCCACCTGGAACCCTCCTGGGCCCTCTTGGAACCCCCCTGGGAACCACCTAACACACCCCTCCCCAAACAGCCTGGGGCCCACCTGGAACCCACCTGGAGCTCACCTGGAGCTCATCCGCACAATTGGTCACCCTGGGAGGAGCGTGGGCTCAGTAGGAGAAGGTTATGCCCCAAGGGCCTGGGTGCGCACGGGTTTGGCGCAGGGGAAATTGCGCTCTGAAGCCAGCACTCCTAGGCGGTACCGGAGCAGGCGGGGGTCACCTGCACTCACCTGGGACTGCTGGCGGCGCTGGTGCTCTGGGGTCCCCGGGGTCCCGAGGTCCCGGGGGTCGGCTGCTTTCCAATAACTGTGTCTAACAGCGGCGGGGCCGAGGAGCTCCGGAGGGTTGGTGTGCGGCGCCCCAGAGCTCCACCAGTGCCAGTGGGTGCGCTCCCGCCCGCGTGTAGTCGTGGCCGAGTGGTTAAGGCGACGGGCTAGAAATCCGTTGGGGTGTCCCCGCACAGGTTCGAGTCCTGTCGACTACGGCGTGTTTTTCTCCGACACCGGAGGTTGTCCTGGGAGGAGTTCGCTGGCCATTCCCACTGCTGCAGGGTGGCCTTGGTAGCGAGTGCCCTGCTCCGTCCCTCACTTATACCTTTGCTGCCACCGAATTCCTGTCCCACGGTTAAACAATTGTCTTCACAGGCAAAAAAATGAAACACGAAACTAAAGAAGAAAGCCAACTAAAACTTATTTGAACGAAACGGATGCTGCCACCTGTTTGCTGTCCTTGAAGCCCCACCTGGATCTTCTCCACACACGCACTTCTGTTGCGAGAATACGGTCGTCACTTAGAAAGCCAGCTCCGTGAGATCCAGGCTGGGCTGGGTTTTCAGGAGCGCAGCCAGAGGTGCGGCACTCACCTCCAGCCGCCGAGCAACCCAGCACGGTCACCCAGGCGCGGGCGTCCCCTCCCGGAGTACGGTTGCGCTTTCCTGTCCAACACCATGGCTCTGACAAACCCTGCTTGGTCTTCCACTCAGATATTACCTTTCTTCTTCCTTTACCTTATTTTCTCCCTAGACAACCAAATGTAATGAAAAAGAAGTGAAATTCATAAATCATATAAGTAATACAAAAGGAGATCGTGATTTGACCGTGGAGAGCTGTGGCAGACACCACGTTAATCAACTGATCCCAGTTAGCATCTCCAGTATCTGGACAATCAACATCACACATCTCCCAGGTATGGACTGCGACGAATACAACCTCATTTGTGAGATATTCTGCTAAAAGTGCATACTATGAACTTAGCTCTCAGGAAACATCAGACAAACTCAAGTTTAGGGGGCGTTCTATAAAATATCTGACCACTTTGTTTTTTAATGTCAATGAAATGAAAGAAGAAGATTGAAGAACTCTTTCAGATTCAAGGACTAAAGAGATGCAACAACTGGATGCAATCTATTTTTCTTGAAATAAAGGATCTGCACAATTGGCAAAATATTAACAAGGTCTGTAGATTAAATAAGAGTTTTAATCTTGATTTCATGATTGTTCTGTGGTTAGGAAAGAGAAGGTCCCTGTTTTTAGAAAACACTGAAGTATTTACGGGTAAAGGACATCTTGTCTGAAACTCACCTGTCAATACTTAAGAAACAAAATTATATACGTGTAAATCTATCTATATGTATCTATCTACTGAAAAAATAAAGCACATGTCATAATTTAACATTTGATGAATATAGGTGAAGGACTTATGAAGATTCTTTGTACTATTCTTGCAACTTCTCCATAAATTAGAATTTATGTCAAAATAAAGAGATGAAAAAAGAAAAACCATAGATCAATTAATTTTAAAAATAGTGCTCATTGAAATAAAAACCCAAGCACAATTTGAACATTAGATGTAACATAGGTAATGAGAAAATTATTAAATGTGAGTTTATGCCTGATGAAAGAATAGTATGCAGAATTCTGTAGTAAGCAAGGAAATTCATACACATTATTTTTAATAATGACTGATGTTTAGGATAAAGGCACAAGATGGAAGTATTACACAGCAGTATCATGCATAATTGAAGGGTGAATATAATCAAATCATTCTTGGGTCCCATGATTTTGTATCAGGAAAAAAATAAGCAGTGTTACATCAGCTTTTCCATGAAGTCACCATCCAAGTTCATAATCAAGGAACACCCTTTTAGGACAAAAATAAACCTGAAATTTTAATCAATATTTTAATTTAAACACTAATTATTACAATTATGTTACTTAAATGTTAGTGGGTAAAATAAATGAGTGTTGTGGTGCAGCAGGATTATTCACTAAATTATTTAGTCCCTCTGGTTCACATTGGAAGTAATATGCAGATGCCCACTTTCAGCTAAGGTTAAAAATTATTTGTTTCTGTTTCTTCTTTTCATATACAAAATGTATATGTGTATAACAAGTGGAAATTAAAATACAAATATTTCATTTGCAGCTGAACCTTAAACATCTGGGAATAAATCTAACAAAAGATATGCAGGAATATGGATTAAAAACTACAAAATATTGCTGGTGGAAATTAAATAGAAGGAAATAGTATGTTTATTTTTTGAAAGACTCAATTTTGTCAAGGTGACAACTATTTCCAAATTGATCAACAGATTCAATAAAATCCCAAACACCAAATATGTATCTTATGGAAATTAATCCATTGTTTTAAAAACACATTTGGAAATGTAGAGCAACTTAAAAAATGAGAAGCTATTGAAGAAGATAGCAAAATTGGAGGACTGATACAATATACATATCAAGATATATGTATTTATAAATCTATGATATTTAAGACAGTATGCTCTTGGGTATTGTCTATGTAAACTAAGGCAGTACGCTTCTGGTTATTATATATGTAAATATATTGGTTGTTACATATGTACTAAAACATTATCTTCTTATCTATATCAACTTAGCCAGGCTGAATTCCCTTTTCTGTATGTTTCTGATTGGATGGTCCCCAAGGGACATTCTTGGGGGCAATTTGGAGGGAGAAGTCAAGTAGCCATTTTGCAGCTCGTTCTAACTCACCTGCTGACATACCTCCTCAGAGGCAGCAGTTGGGCCTGCCACTGCCCCACCTTCCCCTGGATCCTCTTTCAGCCTCCTCTTTCTTGGATCAAACGTGTGTGTTTAGCTCTAAATGAAGGGCCCTGGCTTCCGCAGGACATCTGCACCAAAATAACACAAATTTCAATCCATCTTGTGGGGCTTCAATTCCTACTTGTGGAGTCCAGCTTGTTCTAATCTTCCCCACTTTATATTTTTCTTCCCCTCTTGAACAAACTGCCCTATGGACTCTGAGCTACAGCACTTCAGCATTTACGTAGACTACTTAATCAGCTTCTACAAATCCCTCAAGTATATATGAATATATGTGTATATATATGAAATGTATGTAACCATCTCCGTGGTTCTGCTTCTGTCATTGAACACTGATTGTAATTTTTTGTTCATGGATTTGTTCCAATTGTTCATTTTCATAGTGTTGACCAGGAATGAAATTAGTTCCAGAAATGTCTATATTCAAGAAGAGGGTCATGGAAGAAAAGGATGAATAAACACTATGCAAAGGAAAGAATGATATACCACTAAAGTTTAAGGTCAGATTGGTGGGGGGCACCTGGGTGGCTCAGTCAGTTGGGCAACAACTCTTGGGTTCCTCTCAGTTCCGAATCTTGGGGTCAGGGGACTGAGCCTGCTTGGGACTCCATGCTCACCATAGAGTCTGCTTAAGATTCTCTCTCTCCTTCTCCCTCTACCCCTCCCCCACTCTCTCTAAAATAAATAAATAAATAAATCTTTAAAAATAAATAAAGTCAGATTGGTGGACTTAAATAACCAGTGCCAAAAGGTCTTCTGTTTTTCACCATGGTAAAACAACATGGTAAAACAACACCAGACTTACTCTTCCACCTTAAACCAGAAAACTGAATAAAGTATACACAATAATGTTCTTCAGACAGTGACTAACTTTGATACCAGAGAAGGAAAACAAATGAGAAAAAAATCAAGTCACCTTAATGCCTGAAAACAGATCAAGAGGGACAGAAGGGGAAAAAATAAATAAATAAAATAAAATAAAATAAAATAAAAAAAGAGGAACAGAGGAACATTTTATAATGATAAAGGGGTAAATACATCAAAAGGACATAATAGTAGCTCCTGGGTGGCTCAGTCAATTAAGTGGCTGCCTTCAGCTTAGGTTATGACCCCTAGGGTCCTGGGATCAAGTCCATGTCAGGCTCCCTGACCAGCGGGGAGTCTGCTTCACCCTCTCCCTATAATCCTCCCCCCTGCTTGTGCACATTCTCTCTCTCTAATAAATCTTTTTTTAAAGGACATAATAATCCTACATATGTATGCACGTAGTAACAGAGTTTCAAAATACATGTAGCAAAATCTGATAAATTGAAAAGATAAATAGAAAAATTCTTCAAATACAGTTGGAGATTTTAACACTTCTCTTTCAGTAATTGATGAACAAGTAGTCAGGAAAATCAGTAAGAAGATATAAGATTTGAACATTATCAAGGAACTTGACCTGAGTAAGATTTATAGACTACTCTATCCAACAACAGAAGGATACAATATATTCAAGCAACATTGAAGACTCACTAAGATACACTGTGTTTTGTGCAATAAAATAAATCTTCAGTTTAAATGGAATGAAATCATAGAAAATATATTTTCTGACCACAACGAATTAAAATAGAAATTGATACCAGAAATTAAAGAAAATACATCTAAATAACCCACAAGCCAAATAATATATACAAGGGAAATATAAGTTTTTCATTAAGAATATAGAAGCGAAATAGTACAAAGTGTCCGCAGCTGAAGTTTTGTATAGGGAGCAATTTATAGCAAGAAATGTTTATATTATAAAAAAAACCAAGTGCTCAAATAAATTAATTATTCTTCCACTTCAAGAAACTAGCAAAAGTACAATGGAAATTAATATAACATTGTATGTTAACAATACTGGAATGAAAAAAATTAATAAAAAAGGAGAGTAGAAAAAAAAGAGCAAATTAAACACAAAATAAGCAGAAGGAAAAAATATTAAATAGTAAAGCAAAAATTAATTAAACAAAACAGGAAAACAGTAGAGGAAATCAATGAAACCCAAAGTCTGGTGATTTGGCAAGTTGAATATTATTGACAGGTCTCTAGACAGACTGATGAGGAAAAAAAAGAGTCACATATTATCAATATCATGAAAGAAAGGGGGATATGTACCCAGATTCTACAGACAATAAAAGAATGTTATGAATAATATTACATCAATTAATGTGACAAATTAGATGAAATGACCAACTTCTCAAAAGACACAAACTACAGCTCAAGAAAAAATAAATAATCTAAATTGTCATATACCTATTTAAATAGAATTTGTAGGGGCGCCTGGGTGACTCAATTGGTTGAACATACAACTTTTAATTTCAGCTCAGGTCATGATTTCAGGGTCCTGGGATGAGCCCTGAGCTAAGCTCCATGCTCAGCATAGAGTCTTCTTGAGATTCTCTTTCTACCTCTTCCTCTGGCTCTCCCTTTGCTGGCGTGGGCCATAAATAAATAAATAAATAAATAAATAAATAAATAAATATTTAAAACTAAACAAACAAAATAGAATTTGTAACTAAAAGCCTTCTCACAAAGAAAAAATCCAGGCCAATAAAGATGGCTTTACTGGTGAATTTTACCAAACCTTTAAAGAAGGAAGCATGCCATACCTATATAAACTCTTCTAGAAATTAAAAGATAAGGGAATGCTTTCCTATTCATTTTATGAGGTCAGCATTACCCTTGATAACAAAACCAATGACAGTTAAAAAAAAAATCACAGACGCATGTTCTCCATGAAAAGAACTGCCAGTATTCTTAACAAATTTTAGATTGAATCAAGTATTTTCTAAAAAAGGATGATATGCCATGACCCAGTGAGGTTATCTAGGGGTTGCAACAAGTGATTATTGCTTCTGAGTTCTCAAGGGAGTCATTTTCCTTGTCCCTCAGAAAACGTGGAGACTAAGATGCTTTCATTCCAACATTCGTTAGCTCTCTGAATTAATTAATGTCTCTTATCTGCACATGTTTCTATTTGTAAATGATGGTGGCAGTACTTTATGGAACTGTTCTGAGGGTTAAATGAAGTTATTAATCAGAAGTCATTTTCTAAAATGTGGAATACAGAGTTGATAGACACTAGTATAATTTTTACCAGATCAGTTTCCATGCCACACCACTCTTTGTTTTTTCAAACAGATAAGAAGTGATTGTAGAATCATCCTGTAGTTTTAAAGGAAGTGTGGGGAACACTTTAAATTCAAATACAAAGAAATATTATACTTTGCCTCAAAATTTGAAGGAGAGAGAAAAGCTGAAAGAGGAAAACAAGGAGTAGCTATGATTCCAACACCCCCGGGGAAGTTTTAGTAATCAGTTTTTTGTTGACGCACATCCAGTTTTTTAATGAGAGTATATAGCGGACTATTGATTTAAACCTGTTTTTTCCATTTATATATTTTCCAATTATATAAACAATGCAGAAAGCAGTGCCTATTATGAAAAATTTGAAGAATACAAAGTTAACTTAAATATCATTTTTATCCTTCACTTCCATTCCACTTGTTTGCGTTCTTGTTAGATTGGTGAGTAGGCTATCAGATTTTTTTTTATGTACTTGTAATTTGGAGTTCATTTTATATAAATGGGACGATTTAAATTTGTTGTTCTCTATGTTAATGTTCACACACATTTTCCAAGTAAAACGATAAAGATCTAACTCTTTAAAGGCCACATAGTGCCCTTGACATGAACAGCATCATACTAATGCCTTAAGGATTAATACGTTACTTCCACATTTTTGCTCTTACGAATGATGGTGCAGTGGACACTGTAACCACGTAAAGCACTAGCTGTTTCTGCCGATTTCTCCGTCAAAGCTACATGATCACCCACTCCCTCCTACAGGTGGTCGTGAGCGTCCAGGTCTGTTGGAGGACCAGGTGTTCAAAGGCCGTAGACCAGGAAGGGCTGGAAGTCAGGGCCTGTTCAGCCGGGAGAAAACATGCTGGGTTCTCGTCGCCTACACACCGGAGCAGGGGCTCAGACCTGCGGCCCACTCCCAAGACTCGGACCCCTGACCAGTCCCCGGGACTCGGACCCCCGCCCAATCCCCGGTCCCCAGGCTCGGGCTTCGCAGGACTGACTTGTGTGCTTGGAACACTGATGCTCTCGCGGTGAGGATTGTCATCCCATTGCTCCCAATCGCCCGGGCGGAACGAGAGGTTAGACTTTATTAAAAAAATTAAAAAAAAAAAATCAAACCCCATTTTACCTGAAGGTTTGTGTCGTTTATAAAATGTGCTTTCTTGTACGACAAGCAGATGATCCTTGTCTGTATTCTTTGTCATCCACAACTTGAAAAAGACTTCGTCGTCGTGTAGTCGTGGCCGAGTGGTTAAGGCGATGGACTAGAAATCCATTGGGGTCTCCCCGCGCAGGTTCGAATCCTGCCGACTACGACAGCTCCTTTTTCAGTGAAACCGGCATCCTGGACCGAATTCAAGCAGTGGGGCTGGATTCGGGCTGGAGCGCCTCCCGCCAGGGGCGTGGGGTGGTCCCAGCCCGTCCCTTTTATTGGGGCGAGGAGGGGGCGGAGGGGAGGAGCGGAGGAGTAGAAGAGGGAGATGGGGAAGGAGGAGCAGCCATCGCGCAGCGGGATGCAAGCCCCTCGGGGACGCCCCACGTCCCCCCTCCGCCGTGGCTCGCTCGGCGGGCCCTCCCGGGAGCAGAGCTGCCCCGGGACCCAGGTTCCGCAGCGGATGGGGGGATGGGGGATGGGGGGTGGGGGGGTGGAGGTGGGCGAGGGTCCGCGGGACCGCGTACAGCCAGGGCGGCGCACTCGCGCGTTTGCTGCTGAGATCATGATGGTCGTGGCTAGCCAAGCCCAGACCTCGTGCTCACAGGACGCGGAACTGCAGTGTCATTTATGAGACGTCTCTGTGACACCGCCGCCGGGTCCTCCTCGTTAGTATAGTGGTGAGTATCCCCGCCTGTCACGCGGGAGACCGGGGTTCGATTCCCCGACGGGGAGTGCTGAGGTTGCTTTTGTGTGTCTTCACATATTTTTAGAATTCCTGGCCCTGAGGTCCCCACGGCTTCGGATCAAATACTGTCCTCCTCACCTTCTCACAGGAGAGCCGCGGGGCTCCCGGGCTGGGTACCTGGAGCTGCGGACCTCGGTCCCGGAGCGCCGAGGGCGAGGCAGCTGTGGTCTTCGCCCATCTGCGCGCTCCCCGGCTTCCCCATCATACCTGCCTAACAAAGGCTGAGCCCAGGATCCAGATTTCAGATGTACAAACGTGGTCATGACTGTTAAGTTAAGGTGTGTTCAGGAGAGCACGAGGTGATGGTGAGTCAAGTCTACACCAGAGCACAAGAGAAATCCTAGTGGAGAAGTTCATCACGCAGATCTTGGAGAAGGTGCACAGTACTCTTCAAAGTGCCGCCTGGGGAGGTCAAGACAGAGAGCAGAGCAATGCGACCTGGGGAACCTGCCTTGATGAGGGTCCATGTGTGGAGTGCTTGGGGGTTCCAGGGCTAAGGCTGGAACGGAAAGAGGGGTTCAGGTGAGCTCCACAGGGGTCTAATCTAAGGATAGCTCAAGGTCAAGGTCCTGGGAGGCAGGGGAGACCTCTGATCACAAGGGCTGTTGGGGAAGTCATTACAGGAACTGACATTTGCTTGTGACACTGTGGGCTGCCATGTAGGGCATGCCCTTCCCTTGTACCGGGCCCTGGTGTCAGTGTCCCTGCAGGCCTTGGCCAAGGTAAATGGATGCCAAGGCAGCCACACCTGGAGTAGCAGAGCCAGGCTCTCATCATGTATAGGTACCCATGGGTGTGAGTAAGAAAAATGAATATGAAATAGGCAGACAATCCAATAGAAAAATGGGCTAAGGTAGTCCAAGTTGGAAACAATCCAAATGCCTTTGTAGATGGGGTGGAGTTTAAGAAATACCTTGACATATGTCGCTGATTTTGAAGAGTGGGGATCATGGAAAAATGCCTGTCAGAACAAGAGTGAAAGCACTGGGGTCTTCTATGACCAAGGAAGCTCAGAATAAGAGTGGCCCAGAGGGGTGACACTCTGGTGACACTCCAGGTGGCACCGTGGTGGCTGCTTTTCTGTTCCAGTCCTTCCAACTCTCATTCTTCTCCTCTTGTGTGTGTGTGTGTGTGGGGGGGGTGTTGTTTTGTTTGTTTTTCTATAAACAAAAGCTCTGGACCTTTTCTTTCCATTTACCACTGCATGCAAACCAGAGTACTAAGTCTCTGAATTTATACTCTGTTTCCCAAATCAACCAAAAAACACAGGTAAATGTTCTCAGTCCCTGAGTATGCAGAAGTAAGGTATGAAGAGAGAGGGCAGGAACCAGAGAACTTTCTGCTGGAGTCTTTATGTCAGAAGAGACCGAGACATTGAGCACAGCGAGTCCTGGCAGCCAACTGTGCTGTTAGATTTGGAATTTTTTCTCTAACTGATCAGATTTTCATTTTTTCTGATCCCACTTCTTCACATTCTGGTTGTTTGACTCTTATTGCTAGCCATCTTTGGACCAAAACAGACGAGTAACTGAAACGAAACCAAAACTTGCAAATGTGACACTGTGACACACACGACATGTAAAGCGTACAAGACCATGACGTGCAAGACAAACTGCCTAAGCCCGACTTGTTTGTAGTCCACTTTCTTTACATATTTTATGGCAATATCATAGAATAATGCCGCATGGACTCATGTTCCAAAGATAAGACCGCTGACTGTCCCCATCATTTACTTAGTTTACATATTCTGATCATCTGTTGCCACAGATCTCTTTCAGTAATTTCTGCTCTAAAATCATCCTATGACTAATTCTGGTCCTGAGAGTCCCCTCCCTGAGACACTGAGGCTCCTTTAGACTAAGATTCTCCCCTCTGAGTAACTTCAATACACCCTGTTTACCAGAATCAACAGGCTTTTCTGATGGTTTCTGTATGGGGCTCCACATGGATTTTGTTTTTAGTTTCAAACCAGAAATATTCCTGGGCTTGGCAACCAAAGCCTTACATCCACTTGCTTTGGTTTAACAAACCTTTCCCACTCGGGCTCTGGAGTTTTCAGGCTGAGAAGATAAGAATGAGTGTAGTGCTCTTCTTTATAAATTAATCATTCATATGAAGTTACAATAGCGACTTATTATCACTCAGGTAAAACCACATTGCTGCCAAATGATCTTCCCCGAACTTGTGCTAGAGAAACACTTAATACACAATGGGTAACAATCTCATACTCCAGACCAACCACTTAGACTTATCTAGGGAGGCAAAAATCTGAATAGGAGAGTCAGGCAATAACCTTAATTTCCAGCTGTAGACAATAGCAACGAAAGCACCCCTGACCTGCCCCCACACCCACCCCAACTTTTGGTTCCCTGAGTATAGACACAAACTCAGAGTTCAAGCTCAGTGCCACTTACAAGCTAGGTGATCGTGGCCATATTATCTTACTCTTATGGATGTCAATTTCCAGATTTATAAACCAAGGGTAATAATAGTATTCACTTCATATGAACATTGTAATGAATCACACAAGCTAACACACATAAAGCACTTGGAAATATGTATATAATAAATGTTTGATAGGTAGGTACTGATATGAAAGTCATTTCTGTGTTTACACCAGGATTGAGTTGCTAATCACTGGTTTTTAAAAAGAGTGTTCCCTGTAGTATTTATGAAAAGTGACCTCACACACATAAGAAAGTCCTTGGTGTACATACCATTTTACTGTGCAGTGTTGGGCAAGTCAATCTTTGTTTTCTTATTCTGTAAAATGGGACTAATATCACCTATGTCATAGGGTTATATTGGTGACTAAATGAAGTAACACATGTAATGCCAATTCAGTGCTTGGGACATAGTAAGGATTCAAAAAATGATAGCTGTTAGAGTATAGACTGCTTTATAAATCTTGAGCTGTAGATGGTAGCAACGAAAATACCACCAACTCCAGGAGATTCAGGGGGTCTGACTTTGATGCTGAGAATCCAAGTTGGCTATGACCCGTAATTGAGAAAAACCAATAGCCTTTCTCAAATCAGGTATAATATTAAGTGAGGCTCACACCCAAAGAGATGCACTCATCCCTTTGAGAATTGATGGTCAAGGTTTCAGACACAGTGGTATTTGGAATTGGAGAAAGAAATTGTCTGACCCAGAGACATAGGTAACTGGCAAGGCAGGGTGAGCTGAACAGAAGTTCTTCTTTCCTTTGGCGTGCAAACGGACAGAAGTGATGGGAGGAAGATTTTGGCAAAATCGTAGCCGGCAGGATTCGAACCTGCGCGGGGAGACCCCAATGGATTTCAAGTCCATCGCCTTAACCACTCGGCCACGACTACCTGCTGGTTGTCGCTTCTCGTTAGTGACTTTGAAGGTGTGCCGCTTAATAGGCACCAAACCATCTTCCACCATAATGTGACATTACACTGTACTGCGATACAGGGAAAGATGGTTTGGTGCGTAATTACTAAGGCTGGTAAGGAGAAATAGGATTCCTACGTCCATTCAGGTCTTCTCAGCCTTGGATGAAATGCATCGCCCAACAGCAAATCCCAATTCAGCGGGGCAGGTGGAATGCAGAGAAGCCTGGTGAGCCAAGAGGGGACTGTCTGCACCCAGAACTCCACTCCCTGGTCTGAGTGACCTCAGACCTGCAGGTGCCAACGGTGATTGGAAGCGGGCTGGAAGGAATTGGAGTTTTCGCGTTTGCTTTCAGCGTTAAACACTAAAACCTAAATATCTTCAATGGCCTTCAACTGCTTTGCCCTTTCCCTGCTTCAAAAGAACATGGGCGGTGGGCGGGGGCGGGGGGGGGGGGGTGCGGGCTGGGAAGGGGGCAGGTAGGGTCCCCGGGCAGGAAGCGGGAGGCCGGCAGCCCCAGGAGCCCGGCCAACAGGGAGAAACCGTGCAGGGTAACAGATTCTCCAGCCTCCGGACATTCTCTCCTGCTCCTAACACACAGGAGGGTGTGAACACTGGCTAAACCTAGCTGTATTAATAGGACTGCTCCTGCCAGTAGAAAATGGATTCATTGACACACTATAGAACCGGGTTCTTCTTTTAATGGAAAATTTAGGGACCCTGAGATTGAGTGCTGGGAATTGAAGCACTTGCTCAAAGCACCCTCACGGTAGATGGTAGATTCAGACAGACTTCCAGATACAATCAGGAGAAATCCTTTCAGGCCTGAGGCCCTGGCAGTGTCTTGCAGTTAGTTCACTCTCCCATATCTGTCTTCATTTAGGGCAGGCAAAGAGACCATTGCTCGCATGGATGGGGTCAAGTGTGTCGCCAAAGAAGATAGACTGCAACAGGATCCCCTCCCATCTGTGAATGTGATTTTATTCGAATATAGTCTTTGCTAATGCAATCAAGTGAAAATGAGGTCATTCTGGATTAGGATGGGCCCTAAATCCAATGATAGTATCCTTATAAGGAGAAGGAGATTTGGAGACACACAGAAACAGACACACAAGGATAAAGGCTGGGTCAGAAGGAGACAGAGATTGGAGAAGTGAACTTGCAAACCTAGGAAGGTCAGCGGGGGAGCCAGGAAACAGATTCTCCCTTGGGCCTCTAGAGACAACCAAACTTGCAGACACCTTGGATTGGGGTTTCCGATCTCTGGAGCTGTGAGAAGATAAACATCTGTTGTTGTAGGCCACTCACTTTATGGTAATTTGTTAGGGCAGCCCTAGGATGCTAATGCAGCTCCCTTCCCCACAAGTTTGGAATAATATCCTTGCTGGTGGTGGCGCTTCTAAATTCCACCAAGGAAGCTCACCCAAATGGCATGGCATTTCCACATGGCATGCTTATTTTTGAGAAAATTCTCCTAGGGAAATAATCCAAACTAAAGGAAACTATTTATGTGCAAAGACCTATATGATACAATTAGTTATCATAATAATGTTACTAAAACATTTCCAACAATGGGAGGGGATGATTACATAACTTAAGTTATATATAGCTGGAAGAATGTTGCAAAGCTATAGAAAACAACATTTTGGAAGAGGTTGTGATTGCTCAGGTGAGAAGTACATGATAAAATGTTAAATGAAAAGAGCCAGATAAAAATATATGAAATACATGACCATGATTCTGTAAAATTTTATTTATAGATATTTGGAAGTTGGGGGGGGGGTGTGTGGAATATACCAAAGTATTGCTAATGTGGTCTTTGGGTTTGAGGGTTGTGTTACTGTTTTTCTTTGTTTTTCTATGATTTGAAGCATACATCATTACTGAAATTTTTAAAATGAAGAAGCAGAGATACTGATTTTATTGCTGGAACAAGAAAGATGAATTCTCTAGATACAAGACTTCAGTATTCCTCAGTAGCCAGCCAAACATTGGCTCAAGTGGTCATTATCCAAAGGAACTATTTGTTCGGATGCCTGGGTGGCTCAGTGGTTGAGCATCTGCCTTCTGCTCAGGTCTCGATCCTGGGGTCCTGGGAGTGAGTCCCACATTGGGGCTCCCTGTGGGGAACCTGCTTCTCCCTCTGCCTATGTCTCTACCTCTCTCATAAATAAATAAATCTTTTTAAAAAGGGGGGGGGCACTATTTGTTAAATATGTTGGTGAAGCCGAATTTTACAGAGGAGGAAACAGACACAGAGAAATTAAGTGCCTGACCCAAGGTCACAGAGCTAGCAGCTAGAAGCAACTGAAGAGTTGCAGCTAGGAAATCCGAATTCAGTTTAGGGAGGTTTTAGGGCAGAAAAATGCTGCATTCATTTTGGGTTTTGTTGGTTTGTTTTTAAAAAAATAGGTTTTGCCAATCCATTTCACTTTTAAAACTAAGTATCATGTAATTTATGATGTTTAATAATACTGATAATTTGAGAAATAATTTAGGAGGTTGAAGTCCACAGCCAGCTACAACAGTGAGGCTGGTGGTTGGAAAAGACTGCCTTTCTGATGTTCAGATTTTGAAAAATAGTCCTCAATGAATGAATGTACAGATTGCATTTTTTGAGGGGTATACTTTTCTTAGATGCACAAGACAATCAGCACCAAACAAAAACCATTAAACTTCTCAGGAACAGATTATCCCAGTTAGTGTTTTCAGAGCAAGGTCTTCTGCTCTTTGCCTTGTTTATTTAGGGTGAGATTTTTCTTATAAATGAAAATAGACCAGTTTTTCAAAAATGCAGCTAGAGAGTGGCACCAATCCAGAAGGGCTGTAATCTGGAGAAGACAGCAGATTTGTCAGATGCTTTGCTCCTGGGCTCTCTGCCTCATCACCCCAGGACATCACTCAGTCTAGAAAGTGATCTTGGGAGGCCTGAAGAGAGAATCACCCAAACTGTGGCGATGAGAATGAAACCTGAGCATGGAGTGGTAGAAAGGACTAGAGAAACCTACCTCCTGCCTGAGGGTGCTGGAAGATACCAGAGACCCCTTGGACACCACAGATACCACAATTTTCACTCATCGACACATATTCTCACAATGAAACAACTTGGAAAACACTGCCAATTGGGAACTAGATGGGCTTTTGTGGTCTTTTTTAACCTTCTCTTTCTGTGTCTTTTTTTGTGAACGTGCATGTAAAGAGGTGAACGAAAGTTAGGTGCACACTGCAGTGATGCATCACAGGGCTGGAGTGGGGGGCATCCATGTGATCCCACACGGGCCAGGACACAGAGCTGTGACACCGCCCCAGAAGCTCCCTCCTGCCCCACCCCAAGCAACTGATCACTGAATAGATTTGGGGTTACGGTGATCATCCTATCATGTGTAGTTGTCTGTCCCTTCTGATATATCCCACTCTATCATCCTGTCCTTTTATGTCCCCCTTTTACATCTTGTCTGATTTTGTATTGAGTAAATAGTTGTACATTATTCCATTATTTCCTCTCTATTCACAGGAAAGGCACAAATTCCTTTGATCTTGTTTGGATGGTGAGGCTGGAGATCACCACATAGAGTCCTGACCACACAATTCTTTTTTTTTTTTTTTTTTTAAGATTTTATTTATTTATCCATGAGAGTCACAGAGACAGAGGTGGAGACATAGGCAGAGGGAGAAGCAAGCTCTCTGTGGGGAGCGCGATGCAGGACTCAATCCCAGGATCCCGGGATCACGCCCTGAGCCAAAGGCAGATAATCAATCACTGATCCAACCAGGCGCCTCCCAAACAATTCTTATATTGATATTTTACCATTTTCCCAGATGATGCAAAGGCCTTAACATTAGGAAAATTAAATTTTATTCATCTCTCTCTTGAGAGATGTCTAAATTCGTTGTTTATATGCTTTTAAATTCTACCTTCCCTTTCTCCCCTGGCAGGCATTCTTAGTGTTTTATTGAGTCAGTATTCACTTCCATTTGACTGTAACGTACCATTGTTACTCGTATTTTCTGCATTTTCTTCTGGGATCATTTCTGCTTTATCTTTTGATTTTCAGGAGCAGCAATGCCTTCTGGCTGGAATGCAGTTTATGAGATAGTTGTGACTTGGGAGTAACAGTGCCTCTGTGAGTGGACAGGAAAAAGCCCAAGGAAACTAAGGTTTCAATGACACAGGACCTAGAAGACTCACTGAGCATCATTAAAGGCTTGATCATCATCAAAGACTGTCTGGCATCTGCCTTCCAGTCACATGCCTACTTCTTCAATGGTAGGAGGAGAAGATGAGAATTTAAGGGGCTCCCCTCGGTGGTGCCAAGGCAAGGCTGAAGTAAGGCCATTACCTTGTCATAGAAAGGAGCCCAGTCCTCCCCGCTTCATCTGACCTATTTACATCTGAGTCAAGACTCCCTAGATGGCATTCTCAGGAATCTGCACCCCAACAGCCCTCTGAGAACCAGTCCAACCAGTGTTTTGCATGCAGTCATGGGTGCAACTTTGACTTACTTTACAAGATAAATATTAAGGAAAAATACAGTCACTATTTAAAGGTGATTTGACTGGGCAACCCTGGTGGCCCAGTGGTTTAGCACTGCCTTCAGCCCAGGGTGTGATCCTGGAGACCGGGGATTGAGTCCCATGTTGGGCTCCCTACATGGAGCCTGCTTATCCCTTGCCTGTGTCTCTGCCTCTCTCTCTGTGTTTTTCATGAATAAATAAAGAAAATCTTAAAAAAAAAATAAAAGGTGATTTGACTTTAGCAGTACGATGCTTAAGTTCTACTTAGAGAATTTCTTTTTAGTTAGTTAAAAATTAGGTTAGGTGACATAGGAGAATCTCCAAATGTAGACTATTCATAGCCTGTAGTCTATGGACTTGAAGTGTTCCACAAACACTCTGAAGTAGTTTGCAGACTACTTCATACATATATATATATAAATATATATATATAATACATATAATACATACATATATATAATATAGATCATATCGAATAAAATATGGATACATATAATTATATATAAATATATATAATTTAATAATATATAATAATAATAATATCGAATAAAATATGGATACATATAATTATATATATGATTGATAAGTCTAGGGGCACCTTTGTGGGAAATGGGTTTCACAGATTTTATTCAATATGATCTGGAATCCAGAGCCAAAAAAATGTACTATGAATCTTTGCTTTAATGACTTCTTTATCTTGGGAAAGAGGAGAATTTTTCAGCAATATTTTGTTTAGGGGGAAATAAATAATACGCCTATGAGTGAGCATGCACTCTTCAAACCAATCCCCACAGACTAGTACTGGCAACATGTGGAAATGACCTCAGTTTTGCAGAAAACTTACCATTATGCTGAGGCGGAAAGCCCAGTTGGAGTCTCCAGTGCTTGTTCAAAGTAGGCCCTTGAGGCTAAAAGCAACCTTACAGCTCTGGCCTGAGACAAGAGTTTGGTCCACCATCAAACCATCAAAAAGCTCCTCTTCTGCTTTCACTATAGATGGCTGTCCAGACAACCAGTCCATAGACTGTGTCCCTATCTTGCATCTTCCATATGAAAAAGTGTGAACCCAAGACACCCTTTGAAACAGTATCTGCAATCTCTGCTCAAATGTAAACATCCAGTTTTTATTCTTCTTTGAAGAATATGTGATTGGCCTCTAGCCATCTACAGGCTCCCTTAACTAATTTATTCATAATTGTAGTTTATCCTATCACTATTAGCCCCAAATCTCCAAGGGCAGAGCCAACACTTAGTATCCTCCTTAATGCTATGCCCACAATGCTGAGCACGGCAGTTGGCAGGGCATGAGAATTCCTCCTTCTAAATTCCTATGAGTCTATATGCTCTGAGGAAGGTGGTTGGCTCTTTGGGCAGTATCACTGCATCTGACAATGTGGCTCATTAGTTAAAAGGGGAGAGAATTGTGCTGGTGCACATTGCAAATCCCACACTCACTTTCCCCTATGATTAAAATCTTACATGAGTGTGGCACATTTATTACAATTAATGAACAAATATTTATACATTATCATTAACTAAAGTCCAAAAGTCATTCAGATTTCCTTAGTTTTTACCTAGTGTCCATTTTTGTTCCAGGATCCTATTCAGAATTCCACATTATAGTTTGTCATTGCATTTCCTTAGGCTCCACTTGGTTGTGGCAGTTTCTCAGGCTTTGCTTGTTCTTGTCTTTGCACAGTTTGGAGTACTGCTCAGGTGTTTTGTAGAATGGCCTTCATTTGTCTGATGTTTTTCTCATAATTAAACAAAGTTATAGGTTTGGGGGAGGAAGATCACAGAAGTGTCATTGTCATGTTCACCATTTATACCATTTCGAGGTTATATACTATCAAAAATGGCTTACTCCTGCTGATGTTGACTTTGGTCACTGGCTGAAGTTGTGTTTGTCAGGTTCCTTCGATCACTTACCCTATTTCTCTCCCTTTCCTTAATGTACTCTTTGGAAAGCAACCACTATGCAGAGCCCACAATGAAAGAGTGGGGAATTAGATTATTTGGAACTCTTCTGCATGGGCGATTCCCTGAGACTGAGGTTGGTTCTACATCAGGAAAGCTACTGGAGCCAGGCTGTTGGAACTGCAATGTAGTCTTCATGTTCACTGGTAAGGCATTTCATTTACTTCCCAAACGTCTCTCCACAGCCCCCATTTATTTATTCAATATTTATAGCTTTATTTACTTATAGATTGATTGTCAGAGAGCCTAGAACTTGGTACAAGCCCTAGCCCCTGCAAATACTCTCTGTGAACTTGTTGCCAAGATCTGAAGTTCAGTTGCGTTGAAAATGCAGACAAGTCTGGTGTCTCCTTCCTAAGGCTTCTGGGAATCACTTTATTTACCCCACTTGGCAGGAGAGTTTCATTTTGTCTTTCTGCTAGTGAGGGCGAGGGCCAGGGGCCTCAGGGGACGAGGAGGAGGACTGAGCCCTGCTACTCCCAGGTCACCATCTCTGGGTCAGTTTTCACCTAACTGTTGCGCCTCTTTGGGAGCATCTCCTTGCAAACCAGATAGAGGTCTTTCTGCAACAGAAATGGTCTCCGCTGAATGCCGACACCTCTCCTAGGCTCTTGTTGGGAAGGTTCAAACCCTGACACCTGCGAGTATTATTTACTCTCAGTAAGGATGCTTTGCTTCTGTCCCCAGTCCTCCGGTTTGACGGCCGGGGATCGCTTCTGGCCCCTCCGCCCGTGGGGACCGGTCCGGACGCGTCCAGCCTCGCGACCGCAGGAGGTCTTTCCTGCCGAGGAGTTCGCGCCAGGCGCACAGCCGCTCCCGGAAGAGCCGAGTCAAAACTTCCAGAGACAAAACCCTGCGTGGAAGGCACTCGAGGTTTCTATCCTGCTCTTACGCTTCAGTCTCCGCAGGGCGGAGCGCTTCCCCGGAGGAAAACGCGCCTCTTTCTCCCCGGGGTCCGGCCCCAGGCCCGTGTCGTGACGTCATCCACACTTTACAGGTCATGAGATTAACCCGCGAGGGCAGGAGGGAACGCAAGACCCGCACACGCGAGGCGGCGCCACCTGGGCAGCCGCACGGGGCAGGCGGAGCCCGGCCGCCGGCAGGTGGAGCCGCCCTACCTGCGTCTGGACCGCGGGGCTGCAGGAAGGGCAGAGGGGCGCCACCAGGGCTGAACCCGTCTCGTCTGTCCCCAGAAACCGATTTGCTTTGGGATTTTGCACTAAGAGCCCTGTGCACGCCAAGGCCCCTGTGTCACGGGGCCAGATGTCAAAAACTAAGACGCGAATTTCAGCTTTCTTGGGACTCCCTGAGCTCAGAGGTGGAGATCCATCCTGTCAGGGAGGAGCGCTGTCGGGGCCAGCGAGTGTGGGGTTCCATGGTGTAATGGTTAGCACTCTGGACTCTGAATCCAGCGATCCGAGTTCAAATCTCGGTGGAACCTGACTGTTCTCCTTTTCAAGTTTCCTTTTTTACGGGGAGTTGGCAGTGGACCTCCAGTTCACGTGAACCCAGAGTGTGATCTTGAAGGGGAAGATGACACCGTGTGGACCTGGACACTGACTCGCTGCCCTATTGTTCAGACAGAGTAGAGGACCATCCTCCCTCCTTCTCCCTGTTTTCCTCTCCCACCTAACAGATATTCTGTGACACACAATTTTGAGTTGAGTTGAACGTTTTCTGAGTTATTGCTTTATAAAATGTAATGAGCTCACTTGGTGCAAAAGGATGCAACAGAATTGAAGGAGAAGAAAGATTCTTATGAATACAATATTTGCCCAGAGAAAATCTGACTTCATAATGTCTATTAGGTACAATGACCTGAATTTACACATCTTTCACTTTCCACTGAGAAACACAGATTTGGGAAAAATCTATTCATCTATTAAATAAAAAATTTCTTGGACTGTCTCAGATATTTGAACACTGAACACTGCTGGATGCCCACAGATGTAAATTTGAAGTACTTATGGACAGAGCAAATAAAGATCCAGATACATTTTCTAAGTGTTTCCACAGTGTTCCTTTGGTTATTTTTATGACATTGATCCACCACACAGAATTGCTATGATGAGTATGTTCCACAGACATCAGAGCTTTTGAATTGTATCTGACAACATTTCTGTGATCATTTTATTGTCATAAAACTGTTCCAACAGCAAGTTAGCTCATTTTCTGGTAGATGTTAGTATGTGTCAGAACTTAAGGAAAGACAGTTCCTGAGATCCTCAAAAAATAATTCCAAAGTGTCTTCCTTAGTTTTATCTATTGCATTTCTAAAAATTGTATATTTTTATTTCAAGATACACAGTATCAGGCTATACATTATCTTATGGGTCTTTTTCACTTAAAACCATATTGCTGAAATTGTTACTTTCACAACAAGTAGCTGCCATTCATTCACTCCTTCATTCATGAATAATTCTCTACTGTGTCAATAAATTGCAGTTCATTCATCCACCTTTTGTCAATGGGAAATTCATGAATTTGGTTTTGGATTATGTCAGCTCTGGGGTCATGGGATATTGAAATTGTTTTAGGGCAGAGGAAATCTGGGATTCAGTAATGACACACTTAGCTGAGAATTTATAACTTTGATCTGTCATTTTTGCCCTCCAAATGCTTGGGCACAGTAATATCACTCACCCTTTTATATTATACTATCCAATTCTCCAAATTATTCATAATCCTGTAATTCCTAGAGTTAACTGCCAGTTCTCTCTAGTTCTCTATGTCCTCCAACATATATGCCATTGCAAGGCCCTATGCCACCACTATCTCTAAAGCTTACATAGCCACTTGAACTTACCTGACCAGGAAGCAATTCTGTGTGGGACCTGTGCCACCTGTTTCTTCCGAAAGAAGGAATTTTGCTTTCACACATTTGATTGGCAAAGCTTAGGGCACAGGCCTGCATTCTAGCTGTGCAGAAGGCTAGGAAATTGAGTTATGCCCTGAGCATGCACAATTCATAGCTAGCAACTTCTTCCTAATATATGAAGTCTTAGCCATATTTTTTTTTTTATTTTTTTTTTTTTAAGTCTTAGCCATATTAATCCACTATGTTCATCAATGTGATAATCATCTACAATTCTTTTTTCACATCTTCCCAAACTTTTGTTTCCACTGTTTTTCTCTTGCATTATGATTCACCTACAGAATATATTCTAATGGAAGATAATAAATTATACATATTAAATAGTAAATTAATACTAAAAAAACACAGTAAACAAAAGAATTCTATCATTAAGGAGTAAAATATGAAAAAGATCACTTTTAATAAATAATAACCATAAAAAGAAATAAAATCATAAAGGGGAAATTTGTTCATTGACATTAAAAGCTCAAATATATAGTTTGAATAGTAGATACAATAGAAATGATGAATAGATTAATGAACAAGAAATTGGAACTAATGACCGAATGGTATACAAAATTATAAACAACAGGAACATTCAGAAACACACAGGAACATCTAAATAAACAGTGAATGCATAAAATAATGTCATTAGTAATTACTAACTTTTGAGATGTAGAAACAAGATGGAACAAAAATAATAGACAAGAGTAATATAAGAAATGGGATATTGTGATCAGGGTCAAATTATCCTAGAGTTATTTATTGTGAGAAAAGATTAAAAACAAAGTTCAATGGAGTCATAATTCATGCAAATGATGAATGACTATAAAATCAGTGCTTGTGTGAGTTCATGGCCAAAGCCACATGATAACCATTGGCAAAGAGGAATATATAAATTCCAGGATATAAAATAACCAAGAAATATTATTGAAAAATCAATTATTATTAGCAGTATATTTTAATATATTCTATAACATATGAATATATTAGCATATTATAATTATACTAAAATTAAAATTTTAGTAGTCAGAAGTTAAAATAAGTATATTATTGTGCTTCATTATCATTTGCTAAATTTTTCTTCAGTCACTATACTGCATAGTTGGGCCCCCAAAATGCCCTCTGTCCTCTCTTAACTTAGATGGACCCATTTGTTTCTCACCATTTCTCCTTTTATTCATAGACTTTATTATATTTGAAAAAGTGAAGATCTATCATGATATAACACATAATTTTAGAGTCTTTCTTTCTTGTGAAGTTTAATACAGCAAAGTAAACATTTTACTTTTAAATTGTCTTGACCACATGGGCAGAATTCTCAAACAGAACTTTTTCTTTAAAGGCTTAAAACTAGGGGTGTCCAGGTGGCTCATTTGGTTAAACCCCTGACTCTTGGTCTTACTGATGCCTTGATCTCAGAGTCTAGAGTTTAAGCCCTGCATTGGGCTCCACGCTGGACAGATATTTATAAATATCTATTGGGAGTAAAAGTGTGAGATATTCTTACTGCTAACTATCTAGCTAAAGAATTCTCAATATTTAAATTATCCTTTTAGGAGCACCTGGGTGGCTCAGTAGTTGAGCATCTGCTTTGGCTCAGGTTGTGATCCTGAGGTCCTGGGATGGAGTCCCACATCAGGCTCCTCACAGGGAGTCTGATTCTCCCACTGCCTATGTCTCTGCCTCTCTCTGTGTTTCTCATGAATAAATAAATAAAATCTTAACAATAAAATAAATTATCTTTATACTTAATTTGTAAATAATTCTTAATATTACATAAAATAAACAAAATTAGCCACTTTCACATTTATTAGTTATTGAAGCATTTTACCCCAGATAGTGAAAAATCCATTCACATTTCAACAAATTGGTAGTATTTTAATATACAAAGCATATAAGAGATTTTCATTCTGTTCTTAATAGCTAGAATTATTATTCTTGTTTTAAAATAACTTTTCAGGCAGCCACAGTAAACCTGGATGATATGCCTTGTTCATATCACTCGTAATCTCACACTGATTAGATATGACAGCAAATAATACAATCTCATGATTATTCATCAAGCTTAAATTTAAGGGTGCCAAAAATGATGTGGAAATAGGCACCTGGCTATTTGGCTTAATAAAGGCAAAGGATGAAGCAAAACCAATCAACAAAGTGTTGACTTCAAGGCTGAAATCAAGTTTTGTTACATCTGATATTGATTACATTTAGATTTGTTAAGTATGCATGTTAAATCTTTAAGGGAAACTACAATAATAATAGAAGTGGCATATTTAAGTTAATTTTTAATGCATTTTAATTCAAATGCACTTCTTAAGAAATAATACAGAGAGATCTCCTGTACCTTTTATCCAGTTCCCCACTTCCCCCAGGTGGTGACAACTTGCAAGTTATCCTACAATGTAATAGTAAGTATGTTGACACAAATACAGTGAAGAGAAAACATTTCCTTCAACACAGGATCCCTGATCTCCTTTCAGGCAGCCACACCTGTTCTCCTCCCATCCTCCACTCCTTCCTCCATCTCTGGCACTGATTGGTTCTCATCCCTCTGTGTTCTTATTCCCACCTGATAGTAACCAGGAGGTTTCCCCTTCCCCTGTCCAAAGCAGTGTTAGATGTTCGAGGGAACCATCTGAAACAAGGCAATATATTGGCAAGTGCTAGGGATTAGAACATGGACATTTGAGGATTCCATTATTCTGCCTATCACAACAGCTACTGAGTATCTTTCATTCAGTTTAAGATCATCCTGGTTCTTGGCATGACAAGGGATTTTCAATGGATTCCCGGACATTTTGGGTATTATGCTATGGGACTTTGGATGTTATTTAAACCTTCTGTTTCAGGTGGTTCCCTCGAACATCTAACACTGCTTTGGACAGGAGAAGGGGAAACCTCCTGGTTATTATCAGGTGGAAATGGAATTCCAGGTTTCTCATTCAGCATCTCTCCATATCTAGGTGTAGGTTTCTTATTATTGTGCAAGAGAAGGAGTCCTAGCTCCCCACTAGACTTCCACTAGTACTTCCCTGGATTGGAAGACTAGGAGAGCCTCGTTATTGCTTCACATGTGATCTCTACTGACAGGGAGTGTGTGGCCTCCTTACAGCTAAGCAATGATGAGAGTCTTGTGTCACCACTAGGCCTCTTCTGATGCCACCCTGGTGGGGAGGTAACAGACCCTCCATTCCTGCCAAGTAGGGGGTGGTTATACAAGATCCCCTATAGGGTCTCTGCCAATAGGGTATGGGAAAAGCCTCTTTAAAGTCTGAGCAATGAAAGTCTCAGCCTCTTGTTCTGCCTTCTCAGAGATACCTTGTGTTGGGGGGCAGTGAACAGGGGTAGAGGGAGCACCTTGCTACAGCTTGGTGAGGATGGGGCTCTGGGCTCCCCACTAGGACTTGGAAGCTTGTGGGTGGGGGTGGGACTACAGTTGGTGTTTATGCCCATCTTCCTGCAAGTGAACAATCTCTAAAATAGAATGTTTAGCCTCACTGAATACACAAAGTTGACTAAAAAATCATGGCATGACATATGATTAGGCTAACCATATGATTTTTAGAATATACAACTTTTGTTTATTTTTAAAAAGATTTTATTTGACACAGAGAAAGAATCAGAGAACACAAGTGAGGGGAACAGCAGAGGCAGAGGGAGAAGCAGACTCCCTGCTGAGCAGGGAGCCCCATGTGGGGCTCGATCCAAGGTGGGGCTCCATCCCCGGACCCTGGAATCATGACCTGAGCTGAAGGCAGACACTTTAATGACTGAGCCACCCAGGTGCCCCTAAAATATACAGCTTTTAGAAAAAGAGGCAAGCTTAGGTCCAGGAACTTGTCAGATTATCATGATTCTCCTACAGGGGAAGTGCTCTCTGTCTCCCATTCATCCTTGCCTATTTTGGTTATTTAAATTATGCAGCACATGTACCAACCATCTGTTTTATCCTTAGGGACACTCTGTTCACAGCTCTGGGTGTGAAGCCTCCTCAACTGAACCTCCGACCCAGTTGGTCATTGTGATAATTGCAAACCTCTGGCTTCTTGACCTTCACTACTTCCACCAGCGGTGTAGTGCTTTGGCATCCTCTCTTTCCCACTGCCATTAACAAGCCAAACTCTGTGACCACGTCCCCTTCAGTGAGCCCCAGCTTACACATAGAGCAACCGTGAACTTCTCAGTAATCCTAGTGACCTTCTCACCAGCACACTTTGATGGCCTTGGTCATGGTGAGAAATGCCTGGGGTTGGGTGGGAGCTTCTGGGCTGTTGGCTGAGACCTATTTCCATCTGGATCACACGGGTATGTGGATTGTGAAAATCATAAATCCTGATGTTTAAGAGTTGTGCATTATTTCTGTGTCCATTTGACTTCAGTGAAAACAAAAAAAAAATCAGCTTCCTTTGATGAGATATTTGTTTAGCAAAAGAAATAAAAGCCTAATTTGGCAACAGAGGTTGCCAAAAATCTATGGATTTTTCTAAGCATATTGCAGCATATTAAACTATGACATCCTCACTTCAAATCATGAGAAACTGATATAAAGATCTTAAGATCCCTCAAAATGACACAGGTAGTAAGTGACAGAATTGATGTCTGACCCTGCCAGGGTCTGGCAGCAGAGTCTGGGTTTAAAGATTTCGATCTCTACAAAAGAAAACAGGAGCTTTGGATAGGATTCTTTCATAAAATAAATCCAAGGCTGACGATAACAAACTTGGGAAAGAAGTCCTGCCTATCTCTGGAAGAGGCTGCTGTAGCTGACTTATTTTCCTTCAAGTCAAAATTCCAAAAAGTGAGGGTTTTTTTTTTTTTTTATTTGTTTGTTTCGGTTTTAAAGTAAGTTTGACTCTGTACTAATGATGCTTATGAATGCATTATTTGTCTTTCAAGACTAGGCCACAACAGACACACCAGCGAACGACTTGTTGATAACTAGAAGGGCGCCTTCTTCCTTTTATCAGCTACAGGATCTTCCATATGTGGATGTTCCAAAAGTTACTTTGAAAATCGATGGTCATTTCGAGGTTTTCAAATCATCGCTAGCCTCTCGATTCTGCAGCGAATGCTCGAGCCCGGGCCGGAGTGTCGGGTGTCACACGGGTCCCCAGCAGAAGCTGCCCCAGCAGGAAGCTGGGCTCCCCCAGGTCTGCTGCGTCTCCCTCTATCCGGCCCTCGGAGTGAGGGGTCCTTCACGGGCCACGGAGGAAGTGTGACTTTGCCAACTCGCCATCACAGCTGCTCTCGGTCTGAACGATGTCAAACAGGAAGAAACATGAAGGGCGAGGACACTTACCTTGTGGTGGGAAACGTGGCCCTTGAGGAGACCGGCAGCGCGGCGGCTATTTATGCTAATGAGGCCCCGGGCTCCCGCGTAGTCGTGGCCGAGTGGTTAAGGCGATGGACTAGAAATCCATTGGGGTCTCCCCGCGCAGGTTCGAATCCTGCCGACTACGGCTCTCCCCACTTCGGGGAGGCAGCCTCTTGTCTCCCCGCCGGTGCCAGGCGCCAGGCGCCAGGCGCTGCTCTGGCCTCTCGGGAAGGACCCTACCCTGGCCCTTTCTTTATAGGGCCAATGAAAGACTCGGCCTGCTGCCCCCAGACAGCCAGACACCAACGTTGTTTCTCTACTAACTTTTTTCACGAGTAACTCGACCGCACTCCTCCAAGTGTTTTCTTTTCCGCGAAGAAGAGCCCAGGCTTTGTGATGCTTTCGTGTTTGCTGCAACCAGAGCACCCTTTCCCGAAGGAAATGTTGGCAGCAGTGTTTGCCTCTCCAAGGAATTCCATCCACCTTTACCTGGGCTCTTCTCCAGCTCTGCCCGCCCTTGCCACACAGAAAAGGAAATTCCAGGACCTTTTGGATCAAATGCAGGTGAAAGCCCTGACTCAGAGCGATGGTCCCCAAACCCAAATCCACATGTGTATTGATAGGAAACCACTACACAGCTAAAGAAATTAGATAAAGCCAATTTTGTCGTGGAACAGGATGGACAACGGATCTCTGGGCTGGTTTGTCCCACCGGTCCAGGACAGCAGTGATGAATTGAGGCTTTGACTCCATCTAGGCGCAAGCCAGGCCCCATTCAGGTGCAGAATTGCACTGCATGCATAACAAGCAGGCGTTGGTGTCTTAAATCAATGCCTGAAAGGGACGCTAGGCTCACTACCTCCCTAGACATTCTTCGAAAAATATAGCCCATCACTGCCCTGGCAGCTTAGTGGGGCAGCAGAGATCTGGGCATGGTTGTCAGACCTGTGTGCACCTCTTCCAAGAATGTCTCTAATAATTTTTCGTTAACACGGTGCTCACTGTATTGGTGAAATATCAGATCCCTTCCTCTTTCATGTGGGCCTTTGAGGCAGGAAGTATAATTAAAAGCTTTGAGTTTCAAAGTCAAGTGGGGCATTGATACTAAGCTGTAACAAGTCCTCTTTGGTGAGCAGTGCTAGCAAAATAAACGGAACTTGGCTTTATCTACAAAGGCAGGTTTCTGGAGGATGAATTTGATCATTTTCCACAAAAACTCTTCATCTTTCTCCTTTCCTGCTCTCATATCCAGCATACTGGTTGCTGAGACTCAGAAATTAACAGAATTCTAGAAGGTCAAAGCTAATGGAAGGTTAACGTCCTCCTGTGCAAATAATTCTTAATTCTATCATCAAGGGAATAGAGGGAAGAAAACCACATGAACTGTTTACAGAATTTTAAAATAAAAATGTGCTAAAAAAGGATTGCCTTTGTTTCATCTGTGGGACAGTTTCTGATTGGCTGAGTAGCTGCCCTAGAGCCAAGGTAGGGCTCCTCTGCTCTCAAAGTTGATAATTAGCTTCCTCCTGTGGGCACTTCTCACCTCCAGCTTTTTCATTTCTTAAATCCTGACCCATGTCTCCTACTTGAAGAAGCCTTCAACTTCACCCCTCATTCACCTGCTTCTATGCCTCTTATGGTGTCTTTGCCAAAATATCCTGTAAGAAAACACAATACTATTAGTGCCCCCATATTTCTTTATACCTATATCTCATATCAAACTGGTTTTATATTTGTCATTTGTGATGCCTGCAGAATGTGTGTGTGTGAGTGAGAGTGTGTTTGAGGAAATGGATGATCATATTTTAATCCTCAAAGCCCAGGTGATTAATTATTCAATCACCTCAAATGATTTAGCCTAATGTAGTAGAAACTAACCCCATCTATGAATCTAACTGGTGCTGTGTCCTTTCTCAGTAAGTTCCTTTAGAGTGTTCTTTCATCTCTTTTGTTTATCTGGCACCATCTAAAAGTCTGCATGGAGTAGATCAATTAACCCATCCTTTCTCCTTATATACTTTAGGAAATGTTTATGTTTCCTTGGCTACATTATCTGGTAGTCCTTCGGAAGCAACAGAGCATCCTAAATAAAATGCTGTTTATGAGGTTTCTAAGACTCCCAAGTGCAAAGTGCCACTTCTGAGTGGCAATTGCAATAAACACTCTGAAAACACAGAATTCAGAAAATTCATTAAGTTTTAAGAGAATTAATGTTGCCTAGCATCTATTTCCCTTTCTGTGCTTCCTTCTCCAATAAAAAATGGAGAATATTACAAAATTTTTAAAAAGATTTTATTTATTTACTTATGAGAGACATAGAGAGAGAGGTGGAGACATAGGCAGAGGGAGAAGCAGGCTCGCTCCCTGTGGGGAGCCCAATGTGGAACTTGATTCCAGGACCCCAGGATCACGACCTGAGCCAAAGGCAGATGTTCAGCCACTGAGCCACCCAGACATCCCAGAATATTACAAATTAAGGGCTTCTTCTCAGTGGAGACTTAGGGTTGTGAAGGAGATGAAATAGAGGTTCCAATAATCTCTGGTTAAAAGAGGACAGGAAAAAAAAAAAAAAGAGGACAGGGTTCCATTTCACTCTGCTGTACCTACCTGCCTTATTTTAGTGTCCCAGGCGTGTGCTCTGAGGAACCCACACCCATGAGCCCTCTGAAAAAGATGAGAGAATTCCAAGAACTGGTTTGACTAGAATCTTAGCTTCAGGCATGGGTGCACTTTGGCCTCCTTAATAAAATTGATGTAATGACTCACATAGACATATTTGAAAGATGATATTTCTTTAGCAACTTTGTATTTAATTCCAGTTTAGTAGGGTGAAGTCCATTCGTTACAATGAGGTTATGTGACATACAAGAGTTTCTAAAGTGCAGACAGTTCTCAGCCTTCCATCTATGTCTCCAACAGTGTGAATTCCCTGACAGGGTTTCTACAGTCGTTGGTTTTGTCAGGGGCACCTCTTTGTGAGAGGATGAGTGTTATTTTACACTCCATGAGATTTTGAACCAAAAATTAGTTAATAATTTCTTTCTTAATAACTTCACGACCACTAAATGAGAAGAAGAGTTTGTTCACTCTAGTTTGTTATTTTGGAAAATACATAAAATGACTATGAGGAGATATGTGGGCTCCAAACAAATTCTAACTTATAATAGGTATGTCTGACCTGAGTCCAACATCTGTCCTCCCAATGCTCCCAATGACAAACTCACACTTGCCCCCACACCAAGGAAGAAAGCTTTACTGGAATTCAAGACACCCACTGCCATGCCCATGTATATTTATGATGCTTACAGACCAAAACAGGCACCTGTTTGCCTAAGGCAAATGACTTTTGAGGACTTGCCTGATCTATGTTGCTAGAGGCATTGACAAATTGATTCTCTTTTTTTCACTCTTATATTACGTTATCACATTGAGGACAAACAGGCTCTACTTTGAGGATCTAGTTCCACAAGCTGTCTCTTGTATATATGTATATAAAACCATGGACCAGCAATTTCTTCCAACCAGCATCTTCAAGTCCCATTCATCTAAAAATGACAGGTTTACATTTTTATTTATGCCTCCCAATTCATCTCTGCCAATATACTTTCAGTTTAAAAATTTTTTTTTCTAGTTTTTATTTTTAAGTAATCTCTACAAACAATGTGGGACTCAAACTCACAACCCTAAGGTAAAGATTCACCTGTTCTACTGGCTGAGCCAGCCAGGAGGCACCCCTGTACTTTCAATCTTAAGCAGTTTATTCATGATCTTCCTATGTGGGGTATATTAATTGTATGTGTATAGAGTATCCCTCCTAGTGGACTCAACTCGCAAGAGCAGGGGCATGTTCTTTGTCTTAACTGTGTTGCTATACCCCAGTCAATAAGATTAAATTCATTCGGAAATGGAATTTTATGACAGCATGAATCATATAAAAGGGACCTTTTAACCAAAATTGTTCTATGGTATAATGGTTAGCACTCTGGCCTCTGAAGCCAGCCTTTTGAATTCAAAGGCAGTTTATTTCAGTTTGTTTTTCTGTTGTTGGATTTTTAAAATTTTTTGTTTTTGTCTACATAAGCTATACTACGCAATTTTATCCCTGACACCTCCCAGCACTTAATATATATATATATATGAGAGGCTTCAGACAACTCATCATGTTTCATAGGAGTGGAAAAAAGGGCCAAAAGTAAATTTTTCCATTTAAAACATCATCAAAAAGAACAAAATACTTGGGAATAAATTTAATAAAAGAAGTGCAAAACTTATACTCTGAAAACTACAAAAGACTGTTGAAATAAATGAAAATAGATAAAGAAATCTCATGTTTATGCATTGCATCTTAACATTGTTATGAAGGCTATTCTCACTCAAATTGATCTTCCCTTTCATGATGCTAGCTGATTTCTTCGTAGAAACTGATGAGTTGATTCAGATTCACATGGAATTTCAAGAATTCCTAGAATATCCAGAACAATCTTGAAAAAGAAGAAAAAGTAGGAGGCCTCACTTGTCAAGTTTTAAAAGTAACTACAAGGCAGTGATAATCAAGCCAGTGAGATCAATGGATAGAATTGAGAGTCCAGAAATAAAGCCATATGTCTATGGTCAGCTGGTTTTTTATTAGAAGTGCCAAGACTATTCAGTGGGGGAAAGAATCGTCTTTTCAACAAATGGTGTCAGGAAAACGAGATAACCACCTACAAAAGAATGAAATTGGACCCTTACCTCACACAATTTACACAAATTAACTCAAAGTGAGTCAAAGACATAATATAAGGTCTAATATTATAAAACTTTTAGAAGGAAATACTGGGGAAATCATGACCTCAGATTTGACAGTGGATTCTTAGATATGACAAAATAGGCACAAGCAACAAAAAAGAGTAGATAAATCACACTTCATCAAGATCTTCTTTTTTCTTTTTTTTTAGCTTTTGTGCCTCAAAAGACACTATCAAGAAAATAAAAAATGACCAAAAGAATAGGAGAAAATATTTTCAAATCACATATCTGATAAGGGGCTTGCATCTAGAGTTTATAAAGAACTTTTACAACTCAAGGGAGAGACGACCATTGGAAATGAACAAAGGACACAAATAGACTGTTCTCTAAGAAAGATATACAAATTGCCAGTAAGCACAGGAGAAAATGCTTGCTATCCTCGATCATTTGGGAAATGCAAATCAAAACCTCAGTAAGATACCACTTCACGCCCATTAGGTTAGCTGTAATGACAATGCCATACAATGACAAGTGTTGGGGAGGATAGGAGCAATCAAAACCAGCACCTACTGCAGGTGGGAATGAAAATGGTGCATTCATGTTTGGAAAACTGTGGCAGTTCAAAAAAGAAAAAAAAAAAACTCAGATTATTTTGAAGTATATATGGTGAAAACTAAGACCTCTCTGCAATCCATAAGCTCAGCTATTCAATTTCTACCCACACCAGCAACCTGAAGCCAGGTCTGGTAGAACCTTCCAGAGTTAAAATATATGCCTGTACATGACCTTTTCACTCTTGTTTTTAAAAATTGTACCTATTACATATAATTCTGGAGTGAATGTAAAGCTTGTTCCAGTTGTGGGATGTATCTCAGGAGTCTTCGTGAGAGGCTGCCAGAGCAGGAAGCTGATCTCATTCCAGCAACCCACCAGAATACAAGTGCTTGCAGGTCTGAGGATAAAATGTTACTTGCCAATACAGTGCAACAATAGGATAATCATCCAAATGATGTTAAAGAATTGGAGAGATTGACTACAAATATACTTTCTGGTATACAATTTGATCCTATAGAGAGCTGAAATTCAGAATGGCTATTAACTTTAACAACAGGAGGCTTTGTTGTATAGTTGTGGCTGAGTGGTTAAGGTGATGGACTAGAAATCCATTAAGGTCTCCCCATGCAGGTTCAAATCCTGCCAACTATGTATGTTTTGACACCCTGAAGGTGACTTTGAAATTCTACATAGCTGCCAGTCCAAAGAGAAATAGGAGTCCTACCTAAACGGTAAGCGATACATCCTCATTTATTGAACATCCCTGTTTTGGTCTTGGGATCAACTGGCCTCTCATGGAGTCTATCAATCGGTCCAGAAAAAAAAGAAATAATTACTGTAATACCTAGGAGGTTTGAGTGGAGTTCTGATGTTTTATTTTCTCCCAAGAAGAGTCCAAATTTCAGAGATATCTGGGTGTTTCGGGCAATCAAAATCTTGCTTGAAAGCAATTCTTTCAAAAAGAATAAAAGTTAGTGGGAGTGCTTGCTTCTCCACCAGATTGTTAGTTTTTTAGCAATTTCCTTTCTGGAATACCAACTGTATCCTCAATGTCTCCCAACAGACTCATATTTTCATCTATCTGTGTGAAGCTGATCTGGAATTCCGTGCTTGCCTAGCACAACTCCAGCCTTTTTATGAGGTAAGTAAAGAAATGTCAGAAATAAATGCTATCTGAACACAGCAAAATCATTTGTTTCCATGTAACTGGAAAACAAAGTCTAAAAGAAAGCTGTAATCAACTGACATAAAGTGTATTTTCATTGCCTATTAAGAATTTTAATATTTAAATTATTTTAAAAATAATAATCATGATATGAAGCTCAAATGATATTGGGATACATGCAGTGAAAAAAATGTCTTTTTCTATCTATATGCTCTAACTTCAGTTTCCCTCCATAGTGGAAAGAGTTTTTGTATAGCTTTCCAGAGTTATATGTGTATATAATATTCAGGCCACTCTGTATTTTTTAACATTTAATTTATTTATTTGAAAGAGAGAGACAGAGTATGACTGGGGGAAGGAGCAGAGGGAGAGAGAGAAGAGACTCTGCTGAGCAGGGAGCCAGAGGTTTGACTCCCCTGCATCTGAGGACGCTGGGATAGGACCTGAGCAGACACGTAAGGCAGACACTTAACCACTGAACCGCCCTTTTAAATGAATGGTACACACTCATAAACAGTATTCATCTTGGTTATTTCTTTCCCTTAAAAATATAAACTGACCCACAGAAATAAGCCCAACTGATTTTTGACAATAGTGCAGAAAAAAAATTCAAAGGAGGAAGAATTGTCTTTTCAACAAACAGTGCTGGAGCAATTGGACATCCATAGGCAAAAAATGAAACAAAACAAAAAACCTAAAACAAAGCCCAACAAAACAAAAATAAAAACAAAAACCCACATTGACCTAAACCTCATTCTGTATACACAAACTAAAATGAATCACAGAATGAAATGTAAAATTATAAAACTTTCAGAAAATAACAGTTGATCTTCAGTATCTAGGGTCAGGCAGATTCCTTTGACTTGATACCAAAAGCTCAATCCTTAAAAGGAAAGAGATAAATTGGATCCCTTCAAAATTAAGAACTTTTATTCTGCAAATGACACCATGAAGCAGTTGGAAAAAAACAAGCTACAAATTGGGGGGGAGGGGATTTGTAAACCGCATATGTGACAAAAGTTAGTATCTAGAACATGTACACAGAATTCTCAAAACTGAACAGATTAAAAAAGAAAGCTAACACTTCAGTTAGAAAATGAAGACATGAAGAGACACTTTGACATTTCACCCATGATGATACACAGATGGCAAATAAACATGTGAGAAAATGTTCAACAACATTAGCCATTAGGGAAATAGAAATTAAAATCACAACAAAATATCACCCTTCACCTATCAGAATGGCTAAAACAAAAGTAATGACAACATCCAGTTCTGGTGAGGATGTGAGGAAACTCAACTGCTGCCGGGGGGGAAGGTAAAATGGTACAGTGAGTTAGGAAGATGGTTTAGCAGTTATTTACAAAACTGAACAGGAAATTATCAGATAATCCAATAATAAACAGAAACTCATGTCCCCACAAAAATCTATATGTAATTTTTTCTAGCATCTTTACCCCCAAACAGCCCAAACTGGAAACAATCTCTATCACCAGGTGAATGACTAAGCAACCTATGATATATCTATACTGTGGAACACAACTCAGCAGTACAAAGGAATGGACTATAGGTACATGTGGCAACTTGGATGACTTTCTGGAGGAATTACATGGAAAAGAAGTCAGTCTCCAAATGTTATATTTTGTGTGATTCCACTTCTACAACATTCTGAAAATGACTAAATTAGACAAATGAACAATCAGTTTCTGATGTCCTGGTGTTAAGGAGGGAGTGCTAGGAGATGGTGGGTATGGTTATTAAAAGGCAACAGGAGGGTTGCTTGCTGTGAGAGGTGGACACATGAATCTGCACATGGAATAAAACCACACAGAACTAAATGCCCACCACCACACTCAAAAATGAGTACAGAGGCAGAAATCAGAATAAGACTGGAGGACTGTATCAATGTCAATATCCTGCTTGTGATATTCCAACATGCAGAGATGTTACCATTGGGGGAAACTAGGGTCAAGTGTTCTCTATCATTTCTTACAACTGCATGTGAGTCTGCAGTTCATTCAAGTGTACATATATTTACATGTATATGTAATTCACATCAGTACATAGTAACATGCCTCATTCATATTATCAGCTGCAGCATATTCCATTATGTTCCACGGTTTATTTTAAAAATCGAGAACTATTGGTCATTTCGAGTTTTGAAATCTTTTTATTACATATAATCTCACGGCAAATGTCTGTTTCTGCCATCATTTCTCACTTGTGGAGTATTTATTTTTTTATTCAATTTGTCTCCCCACTTCCATCAGAGTTTGTCCTAGTCTGGAGTGTATAGCTCACTGATGGCCATCAGAGGCTGACAAAGTAGGAAGCTGGAAATTAAATCAAATTAAGGAGTCTTGCCAATTCTAGGACACAGTACAATATGCTAATTTTTCATAACACCATGATGGTCATCAATTATGTCAAAGAGTAAGAAATTTTGGCTTCAAATATACATTTTAATGTGTTATTTTACCTCATTGGGAGAGAGACAAAGTTCAAGGCAATTGCTTCGTTCCAATAAGTTATCTTGCTGGATCTAAGTCTACTGTTGTTTTATTTTTTAAATCTAACTCTACTTCTTATTTAATTACAGGAATTTCTATCTCCTGTGTTATATATAAAATAAGCCTATATAAGATATAGGCTTCCCCTAAAGCCTGATTTTCCCTGGATCGAGTTATGACTCCAAGTTTTTGTACCTGAAAAGATGAAAACCAAGACAGGAGATCATTGAGTAGAAGATGCACTCACCTCATTGCCAAAAGTGATAGCAGGATAGGGGGACAAATCTAAAGATGAAGAACGCTGCAGGAAGCAGAGAGCAAAGTTCAGAGAGCTCAAGATCAGGGAGAATTGGAGGACTTTAACTCATATTGCCAGTCCTGAGGGAGAAAGGGTGGACTTTTGAGATATAAATGTGTAGGTTGCAGCTCTTCTAGTGCGTTCCAGCTATAGAATCACAGGCAGGAGAAAAGCACACTCCTAAATTAGAACTCTCAACAGAAAGCCCCCCATCCCCACCCCAAACTGGGCTGTCAATTAAGCTAAGAACCCATGCAGGAGTTTGACTGAGCTGTATAGCATTGACTGGCAATGGCAAAGTCCCTGGTGGAATTCCCACGTTTTGAAGGTCTTGGCTTGAAACTTGCTGTTTCCTAGGGCAGCATGGGGGGTCAAAGTGACAGATGCAGAGGCCACAGGTCCTCTCCTGGACGGAGGCCACCTGCCTGCAAGAGAACGTGGAAGCGCTCCCACCCCTCACTCCCCTGCTGCATTCTGAACAGGAGGTCGGCAGCTTCTGTGGCAGGCAGCAGGGAGGAGGATAGAAACACGAGAATCCACCGGGGGAAGGTGAGTGTCCTGGGGAATTCAGAGGGGAATAGAATAGGGAGGAAGGAAGAAGCCAGTCAGCACCCCCAGAAGTTTGAAGGTGCAATGAGCGGCGCCTGTGTCAGGGGAAACGTGCCCCAAGTTTGGGTAAAATGACCTCGGAGAAGAGCCTGTTTCTGCTCCGGGAACTTCATTTCCAGTTTCTGCAAGCGCCTGGAGCCTTGGCAACCTGCCGAGTGGCGAGGGCCTCTTACCTCAGTTCCTAAGTGTCTCGGGGTCCTAGGGATAGGACGAGGTAGGAAATCACGAACCCGCCAGACAAGCAGAGCTCTGGAAGCGGGGAGCGGGAGTGAGCGCCTCCAGGCCTGGGTGCGGGGAAACGGCAGTGAGTCTGCAGCCTGCAGAGGGGGACTTGGAAATAGGGGGTTCATTTTGGCATAACGAACAATCCAGAGCCTCAAAGCGTCTGAAGCCTCGCGGACAGCCCGGGAGGGGTCACTGAAGGTAAAACAGAGGCGCCCACGGATAAATGGGGGTGCGTGTTTAAGCAGGAAACAGGGATTGGCTGGAGGACCAAGAAGGGATCGCAAGGGAAGGGCTTTGGTTGAGAAAGAAGGCGACTCGTGAGTGGGTTCAAAAGGCTTTGCCCGACCCTTAGTCTGGAGAGTTGACATCCCAGCCATAGTCGTCCCTAACCCAAAGGGGATGCTTAGCAACCTCGTAGGGAAAGGATCGGAGATCTGTGAAGACTGCGAGCTGGAGGCACTGTGACCAAAGCTGGAGGTGGTGGTTGAAAGGAAGGAAGAATAGAGAGAGGACGGGGAAATAGCCTCATGAAGCAAGGTGGAAGGTGAGGGAAGAAGCTGAGAACCAAACCTTAAAACTAGAGCCCTCTCCTTGTGTGGAAGCAGAGTGGCGCAGCGGGAGCGTGCTGGGCCCATAACCCAGAGGTCGATGGATCGAAACCATCCTCTGCTAGGGCTTTGTTATTGGTGCCCGTGGTGTCGGACCTCAGAGCCGTTCAAGGCTTCTCATCCACTCGCGGCACGATTGCCTCAGTCAACCTCGCTGCTCCCTGTTCAAAGCGCACAGAATAATGGAAAACGCTCCCGCTCATTATTTATTTATCTTGCATCTCCACTGCCAGCTCTCTGGCTCCGGCTTGACTTGGGCTCCAGCTTACGCTGGATGAATCCGAGAAACCTTCCGTGACCCGGCGACGCGCTGCACCTGCTCCCCGGCCAAGTGCTTCCAGTCCTCGGACAGTATGAGGTCACGACCTCCTGCGCAAAGGAAGCACCGGGGACCCAGCTGGAGAAACGGGAAGGGAATCGGAGGCGCAGGTGTCGGTGGGGCGAGGCCAGAGGAGCGCTGCGGGGGGGATGGGGGGGTAGGAGGGTCGGAGGGGGAGACGGCGACTAACAGGCGACAGGACCGGACCCGCGGAGCGGGCGGACGGAGGGGAGGCAGGACACAGTGCGGATTCACGGAGGTGAGCCTCGCCCCCTGGGACCTCCTACAGAAGGAGCTTCCATCTGTTTCTCTGCTTTCGGATAAGAGGCCAAAAGGGAACTGGTGGCTGGGGCCAGGACTTCCCGACCTGCAACCATAGGCCCAAAAGGCATCGAGCGGACTCCTGATCCTTATGTCCCCATGCGGGGCAACTCTCGGTCCTCACAGGACAACCTGTTCCCTCCGCAGACGTCTGCCCCCTTTCGGCCGGTGCTTCTCTCCCGGCTCCGCTGCTGAACCAACCCCCTTCCTGAGATCGCTCATTCCAGGAACAACGCCCCCGAATCAGACCCGCCCTGCTTAACCCAGCCCGGCTCGCGTCTCCTCTGTCCCCGCAATTTGGCTTATCTGTCGTCCATGATGCTGAGACAAACGATCTGTTCAGCAAGGAAGGCTCTGCTCCCCAAGCCCTGGGATGGGATTAGGAATTACCAAGACTCGGGGAAGAGCCATGTTATTTTTGTACATCCTGGACCACTCTGTCCACAGAGGGGCAGACGCTCAATCTGAAGGTCTAGGGTACAAATGCCTGTTTTCTCCTTTTAGTTTCTGACTCACCAGAGAGTGTCTATCCCCTAGAGGATGGCTGCCCATTGGACAATTTCTGGGGACCCAGTAAATAAGGAGTAAGAAAGAGTACAACTTGGATATCCTTCTATGGTTTTACATCCTTTACTGCTTTGGGGCTTAAGTGATTTTCATTCCATACTCCCTGGAGGGAATGTCAATAAATTAACCCATCTTCCATTGCTCGGGAAGAGCAACAGTGCAAACACTGCTGCCAACATTTCCTTCGGGAAAGGGTGCTCTGGTTGCAGCAAACACGAAAGCATCACAAAGCCTGGGCTCTTCTTCGCGGAAAAGAAAACACTTGGAGGAGTGCGGTCGAGTTACTCGTGAAAAAAGTTAGTAGAGAAACAACGTTGGTGTCTGGCTGTCTGGGGGCAGCAGGCCGAGTCTTTCATTGGCCCTATAAAGAAAGGGCCAGGGTAGGGTCCTTCCCGAGAGGCCAGAGCAGCGCCTGGCGCCTGGCACCGGCGGGGAGACAAGAGGCTGCCTCCCCGAAGTGGGGAGAGCCGTAGTCGGCAGGATTCGAACCTGCGCGGGGAGACCCCAATGGATTTCTAGTCCATCGCCTTAACCACTCGGCCACGACTACGCGGGAGCCCGGGGCCTCATTAGCATAAATAGCCGCCGCGCTGCCGGTCTCCTCAAGGGCCACGTTTCCCACCACAAAGGTAAGTGTCCTCGCCCTTCATGTTTCTTCCTGTTTGACATCGTTCAGACCGAGAGCAGCTGTGATGGCGAGTTGGCAAAGTCACACTTCCTCCGTGGCCCTGTGAAGGACCCCTCACTCCGAGGGCCGGATAGAGGGAGACGCAGCAGACCTGGGGGAGCCCAGCTTCCTGCTGGGGCAGCTTCTGCTGGGGACCCGTGTGACACCCGACACTCCGGCCCGGGCTCGAGCATTCGCTGCAGAATCGAGAGGCTAGCGATGATTTGAAAACCTCGAAATGACCATCGATTTTTAAAATAAGTTTTGGGTTGGATGGGGCTGGGTGGGGAAATGGGGTGATGGGCATTGAGGAGGGCACCTGATGTGATGAGCACTGGGTGTGATGTGCAACAGATGAATCCCTGAACTCTACCTCTGAAACTAGTAAGACACTATATGTTAACCAAGTTGAATTTAAATAAAAGCTTTACATTAAAAAAAGAAAAAAGTTTTGAGTTCTCCACATAGTGGAAGATCTTGTCTTGTAGAAAACTCGCAACCATTTAATTTAAAAGATTGTCCCACATATTTCAAAACTCCCTTTTTCTGCATCCATAACTATGGAACAGACCTCAAGTAAAACAGTTCCCCACACCAAAAATATGAAAATTTATATTACAAATGTGAAAAACATAAAACTGTGCTCTTAGTGTTCTTTCCAAATTAATTTTTGAAAATCCAGTTAAATATCAGAAAGCAAGAAGGGGTGTAAAAGTCCTCACTAATGTTGCCAATTTGCTAACTGACATTGATTATTTGAGAAACAAGTTCAAAGTAAATGCTTTCACTGTGGTGTGCACTGAATAAGACAAACATTAACCTAAGAACCATTTGAAGCAAATGTCAAGTCTTGGGTAACATCAAAAAATAATATCAACAAATAATAAAATGTACTGTTCTGCTGTTCACTTATAAGACTTGATTACTTCACACTGTAGTAAGCAAACAAATTTGAGTCATTAAATTTGATGATTAAATTAAGTCATTAAACCCCACAACCCAGAACCAGCACTAGAAACATTTTGAAGTATTCCTCCCTTCCTCTCAGTATTCCACAGGCAAAAAGTGTGCCTAGTGGAAGTCATGTTTCATGCATAATATTTTGTCAGTGAATATTGTATCATAAACATCTTCCTAGAACAATTACAGAATCTTCCCAAATCTCGTTTTAGTGGCTTTTTAATGATCTATTACACAGATGTAGCAAAAATACTGAAACATTCAGAATTTTGATTGCATTATTTAAACTACCACAATAGGAAATGGAAAGATTTTTGTGTGGTACATGATTTTCTTTGTTAAAAATATCTCCCTGGGAGAGTGCTTCTCAAAAGTCACTGGGCATCAGAACCTCTTGGAGGACTTCCTGTTATAACAAATTGCTGGACCGCCCTGCCCCCACTCTCCCCGTTCTGATTCTGTAGGTCTGAACTGGACCTGAGAATATGCACTTCTCAAGAGACCCCAGGTGGTGCACACGCTGCTGATCCGGGAACTATACTTTGGTAACACTTCTCAAGGACAATACAGTTCAAAATAAATGTACCGTGTTAAATATTATAAACCCTTTGTGAGCCTAAATGGAGGTATACAGTAAGTGCCATGGTAGTAAGACCAAATAAAACGGACTAGAACACAGAGAGGGGAACATTATTCTTCTTCCTAAAAGGAAACAGATGTGAGCGAGCTTTAACTCTCAGAGGAGCATATCAGCCAGGATCATGGAGGTTACATTCCTTTTGTATCTGAGATTCTGTCTAAATCTACTTGTTTATGCCCTGGCAATGCACTTCCATTGCTAGAATTCAGAGAGGAGTCCGCGGTTTTAGAGGTTCCGATATTTCCATAACTCGGGTTCTGGTTCGAGCATCCCCCTCATTCTCCAACTCCGGTAAACCTTGGGTCTCTGACCCAAGAATGGACCCTATTAATTTGGCTAGATGATTCCAACATTTGAGTGTTTTTTTTTTTCTTTTTCTTTTTAAATTTAAATTCAATTTGACCACATATAGTATAACACCCAGTGCTCATCTCATCAAGCACTTGCGTGTTTTGCTTGCCTGTCTGCGCTGCTCTGTGCTGGGCGAGGCGGAGCGCCGGGCCTGGGATGGGAGCGCGCGGAATCTGGGCATCCTTTTCCCGGGACTCCTGGGGTCCACCCCGCATCCCCGCAGGGACGCGCCGAGCTACCTCTTCCAGAGGCCCGCAGACCTCCTCGCCAGCTTCGGTCCGTCCACTCTGGACCGGTCCCCGCTTCCCTCTCCACCCCAGTGTGGCTTTATTCTTTTGCAAGGACCGGTAAGTTGATGCCACTGAAGAAGTACTGATTGAAACTCTAGCTCGGTAGGTCAACTCGACGACCCCCACCTCGCGTCCCCTCCTTTCCGTTCCTAGTCCTGCGGGCGTCTGCGCTCTGGGAGCGGTTCAGCGCTAACTTCCAGCGCGGTTCCCCTTCTACGTGACCGTGGTGTCGGCGGACTGCCGGCGCCCAGGGTGGCTGACAGTCGAGCCTTCGGTCCAGGAGCCTTGAATGGCACCGCAGCATCTCCGGCTGCTGCTCGCTTCGCTCCGGACGCGCTCCTCATTCTCCACGGAGAGGCCTGATTTAAGCAACTGCTGCCGGACCTACCACTCCTGACACTCCATGCATCCATCAGGGGTTCTCCCCAGTTCTTTGGGGGAGCAGCGAGCAGGTACTCGTGGCCGAGTGGTTAAGGCGATGGACTTGAAATCCAGTGGAGTTTCCTCGAGCAGGTTCGAATCCTGCTGGCTACAGTTTTACCAAGAACCAACCCAAGTTCCCACAATCCAGATTGTTCCCCAAAGTGAATCCTCCACCTGCGGATCCGGAGAGGCGAAGCCTTTCCCTGTGCTCAAAACTGGCGCAAGCTATGCAGGGCAGGGCAGTGCAGTGCATCTGACCTTATTAGATGGATGCCTCAGATCGCAGACTCTAGGAACACGCTGGGCTGGTACTCCCCTTGACCACTCTCTAGTCCAGGGATGTTAGGATTCATAAAAAGTAGTCACATTAACAGATAGTTTTATTGAACACATTGTGCCAAGACCATATGAGTTAAGCAGGAATCCCATAATTTATTTCCATTTAACAGATGAGGAAATGCCTCAATGCTGTGCAATGTCACGGTAACCACCGAGGGCTTCCAGAGAGGTTTATGAACCAAGGTTTTCACAAGTTCCTTAGGAGACGCTCCTGAAATTGTCAAGTTGTTAGCAGATTCAGGGTTAGATTTGTTAATACCCCAAAATAATAGATAGCAAGTCCTATTTTTCAAGCCCTTACTATATACCACCATCTCAAAGACTTGACATGTCTTATTATTTGTAGATCTTTACAACATATTTATTTTTCAGACCACCAGGTCCACAGAGATCTAACCATACATGATTGAGTTTAAGAACCAGGAAGCATGAGGAATGAGCTTAAAGGTTGATTGGTTTTGGCTCCACACCTTCCCCATTGGCCCATGGCCGTCCTGCTTCTGCCTTTGCTGGGCATTCCTGCCATCTCCCACCTCCATCGCTAAGTGGGCTCACTATTCTGGATTCATCCTCCAGTGATAAGGCCACAAAAGTGGTACGAAGTAAGATTCTGGATTTAGCCTGACATAGAATATTGCTGCCCGTTGAGTGTTTAGTGCTTGTGCTACCTTTCATGCAGGGAGTATCACTCATCCCTACATGGGGGTTTGCCTATTTTTGCACAGGCATTGGGGGGGGGGGGCAGTGTTTCTTAACAGTTTATAGTTTCCTACATAGTAGACCTTTGCAGCCCCAGAACACCAGAGCTTGACACTAGAAAAGACTTTTTCAGCCGACAAGATTTGGATGTAGAGTCTAAGGCTGATTTGAGAGGAAGGTAAGAGCTATTTCAGCCCCAGAAATGGGGAAACATTGGAATTAAGCACATCTGCTGGAAGGGAGTGAGATTTTGAAAACTCTACAAAGCATCAAACCACATATTTCTTAGAAAGAACTAATGTTTCAATTATGCTGCATAGAGACCCCAGAACAGATTATTTGTCCCCACTCCCTACCTCCTATAGCACTTTCAGGGGATAAAAGTATTTCCGTAGGCTTCACAAGTGATTGGAAGAAACAAATTAATAGGTGAGTTCTTGTTTAGAAGAACAAAAGATGGAGCAAACTTATGGGTGAGGGAGAAGAGATGGCAAGGAGGGGCCAGTGGGAAAAAAGGTGATTACAAACAGAGGGGGGAAAAAAACACATGAATTTCCTTGTAAAATTATGTGACTTTGAAGATAAAGAAATAATTATTTAGGGAACCACTAAAAAATCACCCTGTTACCACAGGGAAGAATCATACTGGAAAGAGCATTCTCTAGAAAAATATTCAATGGTATGAAGAAGTAAGATGAACACCTAAAGGATACTTTGGGAAATGTAATGTAAGTTAAAGATTTTACATTTAGCTAAAATGTATTTTGTATAAGAAGGTGTATTTACAGCAGAAACTTTAGGCTACTTAAAAGGAGTATATCCATACATAACTATATAGATGCATCTAAAAAATAGTGAAAAATTCAGGAGCAGAATGAAATACACAGCAAAATATCATATGGAAAATTAAATACACTAAAAATACTGACATTTGCTTTGCAGAAACAAACTCTAGTAAAAATGTAAACATTAGGTAATTTTTTATGTTAGATGCTTTTAAAAAAAGATCTTACTTATTTGAGAGAGAGAGAGAGCATGAGCAGTGGGGAGGAGCAGAGGGAGCAGAGGGAGAAGCAGACTCCTTGCTAATCAGGGAACCAAGCAAGGGGCCTGGATCCCAGGAGCCTGAGATCATGACCCCAGCAAAAGACAAATGCTTAACCAACCCCAACTGAGCCACCCAGGCACCCTATGTTAGGTACTTTTAAAGGTAATTTTATGGGAGAGATTAGAGGGAGATGATTATTGAGGTTAAGAAAAGTCAATCAACTAAGATATGGTCTTTATAGATACTGATTTACATCTGCAATTGTCTAAAAATCTGGCAGTGTTTAAAATCACTGTAATCTTTGAGACATAATTAAACAATCTATATCATTTGACCTCTTTTAAAAGGATAAAAGTTAGAATGACAGAATGTGTGCAATAAAGATTATTCTTATATTTTGTCACTTATGACTCCATAAAGTTCCCCCACCCTCAACTTAGTGGTCCTAATCTTTGTTTTCTTAGATCCCAGGGTCCTGAGATCAGGCTCCCTGCTCAGTGGGGAATCTGCTTCTCCGTCTGCCCTGCCTGTGCTCTCTATCAGATAAATAAATAAATAATAAATAAATAAATAAATAAATAATCTTTTAAAAACGAAAGAAAGAAAGAAAGAAAAGGAAAGAAAGAAAGGAAAAGAGTGAGCACTTGTTATACATAGCGGTCCTGGACTGAATGTCTTATATTCATTGTATGATTTAATGTTCAAAACCTGGGTGAAGATACGGTTAGTTCCTATAATAACGGGGGTGGGGGGCAGGCTTGGGAATGTCCTATCTTTGATCTGCAATTCTGCTCAATTTTAGCCATCTGGTATTTTTCTCCACCTACTCTATTTAATTATCAGGTATTAATTATTGCCTCGACGCAAACAAACTTGAATGTGTCCATTTCTGACACTTTCCTGGAAGGAACCTTTCAAGAGGAGCTGGTTTTCGAGTAAACCGAGCAGGTGCGCTTGAAGGGAAAGGCGGAACACACCTACACGCCGAGGTGGGCGAGGAGCGGGGGGAGACGCAGCATCTCACCGTCTAGACCCGCGGTCCGAGCCGCCTTGCTCTTGAGGCAGATGCCCAGGGAGGGCCGCAGAACCATACCCGAGACGTTCTTTACAGCTGCTCCGTAGAGACTTTTTCTTCCATCCTGCGCGGTGGTTACGGTCCAGGTTTCTGGGCGCGGAATCTGTGTTGGTGGGATTCCGGGGTGCAGGCTGCTTTCCCAGCGCGTCCCCCGGACCGCAGAACGGCTTCTTGTCCACGGGAAGCAGTCTGTGCCCCGCAGTGCAGCTCAGTGACTACCTACCCGCGAACCGGTCCTGCGAGGTCAACAATCTGGTCTCCCAGCCGCTGCACTCGCCGTCGCCATCGGAGGAAGGCGGCCACAGCCAAGTACCCTGAGGACTGGGGCGAAGAGGGTGGCAAAGGCCGTCCGCCTCCCCTTCCAGTGGTCTCAGTGATTAAAAAAAACAAACACAAGGACGTTGCAAAACATCAACTCCATGCAAAACACCAACCCCGTGCAAAACCTTTATAGGGTCAGGACCTTGTACCAGAACCTCGATTCTGCTCACCCACACAACTGTGTGTCAGCTCCTGCACGGGAAGAAGGTGTTACTAACTCTCAAGAGCAAGTGCAAAAAACACTGCCACAGAAAATAGTTTTAAAGGGAATGTAGAACTAGAGCTTGCAAAATACCAAGCTGAAGACTCTCCTCCTTTAGTGAATAAGCTATTTCAGGCTTGGGGATAGCCGATGTCCCCTGGAGAATCACTTCTCCATCTAGAGATGTAGCTATCAATCTATCTATCTACATCTGAAAAGTACAAATAAGGAATTAGGAAAAGAAGAAATTAGAACCAAAACAAATCAAAGGATTTAAACAGAAATATATTTTATAAAGTTCTTATTGTAGAAAAAAAAGTCATTAGATTAGCACCTTCTTCAAAATCATTTAAGTAGTTTCATTGAATTCCTGGGGAAGGTCAGGTGCTGTGCAAGATGCTAGAGAGGTTAAGGTAAACAAGACAGAGGCACAATCCCTGTCCTCTAGGTCAACATCTAGATCAACCAGGAAGGAAGAAGCTACATAAACACCAGCATAAAACAAAGCTCCTGGGCTGTGAACAGGACAGATCAACTAGGGCTCCCAGCCAGTCAGCTCCAGAGCTTCCAAATGGGCTTCTGCCTTTAACATATTGGTGAGCACTGTTGTCATGGGGGAAAGAGACGTGGAGTCCATCTAGAGAAGCTCTCGTACTAGTCAAAAAAGAATTTGTCGGGGGTGTCTTGGTGGTTCAGTGGTTGAGCGTCTGCCTTTGGCTCTGGCTTGGTCCCTGGGTCCTGGGGTCCGCATCCCACACTGGGCTCCCCACAAGGAGCCTGCTTCTCCCTCTCTGTGTGTCTGTCATGAACAAGTTAAGTCTTTTTTTTTTTTTTAAAAAGAATTTGTTGGACCTCATGGCCATCAAGAGGCATATTATGCATTTCTCAAAGCAAGAAAATAAAGACAATTTCTTCTGTCTCTTTTTAATGGCTTCTGAAGTTATTGGGGAATACTTCTAAAACCTTTATTGGTGTAGCACCCCATGGCATAAGGAATGGAAGCATACACACCCTCTCACACAAAGATGAACCTAGACACAAACACATCACCTGCACAAACCACTCCAGGGAATTCACAAAATTATTAAAGACTCTGCCCCAGGCTAAGAATTCCCTGCATTTAGGTTTTTCCTTCATATCATGTAGCCTAATTGTAACCATTAAATGAAATTATTCAAGTAAGATCAGATAAAGCTGCCACCGAAACATCCTCCTTAAGGTTCAGACTGCATGACTTACTAATCTCTACATGTACATTAAGAGGCAAAAGGGAACCAATGCCTAAAGCTGAGATTCTGATCAAACCAGTTCTGGTTGTCTGTTTCTTACTAGAGTTAGACAAATCTGGGTCAGGCCCTGGGGGTAGAACCAGGCTCATTTTTTAAGCAGAGGAAGATCTGAATCTCTACTGCAACTTTTCTTCAACCTTTATCTTGAGTTTCCCATGAGAACAATTATATTCGAATTACAGTTTCCTCAGTTCTTTTGAGGGAGGAAACATGTAGAAGTATTTCTAAATAACAATACTTCTCTTAGGTCTCAATAGATAATGCTAAAGCTTCTGTAAATTAAACATTTTTTCTAGGCTTTTCTTGTTGCAGTTGTTCAGTTGGAGGTAACACCCTGTAGCTCCAAATCATAGTTCTTACATAAACCATACTTTATCCGGAATGTCTTGCTTCTGAAAGATTAAGAAATGGAGAAAAAATTCCAGGCAGTGATGGAAGTGAAAAGAGACACAGATATAACCACAATCATAGAGGGATCATTTTACACAATATACCTCTCTAAAAACCTAATAGAAAACATAAATGGAGGGACACCTGTGTGGCTCAGCAGTTGAGTGTCTGCCTCCAGCTCAGAGTGTGATCCCGGAGTTCTGGGATCAAGCCCCACATTGGGCTCCCTGCAGCAAGCCTGTTTCTCCCTCTGCCTATGTCTCTGCCTCTCTCTGTGTGTCTCTCATGAGTAAATAAATAAAATCTTTAAAAAAAAGAAAAAGAAAAAGAAAACATAAATGGAAAGATAACCATAAAACAAAATAATGCAACCCGTATACATATAGAGAGAATAGTGCATGTATCGACTTCAGGATTCAAACCTTTTCTAAACACAGATGAAATTATCTCAAATTTGACATTTTACCAGGCCACAAAGCAAGGCTCTGAAAACAACAGGGCTGGATACATGCAATTATTTCATAGCAACACAATTATGCCAGAAGTCGAAACATGAAAATGAAAAATTATCTTTGTTTACAAAATAATAAATATGCTTCTAAGTAATTTATGGTTCAAAGGATAGGTCACAATTTAAATTAAGAATTATTTTGAAATAAATAATAAAAATAATACATATCACTACTACTCATGTACTGTGCAGCTAGAAGTGTACTTAGAGGGATAGTCTTACATACACATACACAAAATAAATGCCTAAGAATAATGATCTAAGCATTCATTATATGAAATTAGGAATTAACCACATTTTGTTTAACCATCCATCCACTGATGGACACTTGAGTTGTTTCTACCTTTTGGCTATTGTGAATAATGCTGCTATCAAAGTGAGTGTACAAATATCTGTTTAGATTATGTCTTTAATTCTTTTGGGATATACACAGAAATGGAATTGTTGGGTCATATGGCAATTCTATTTTTTCTTTTGGCAATTCTATTTTTAATTTCTTCCAGCCTTATTGGGATATAATTGACATCTAACACTGCTTAAGTTTAAAATATACAATGTAATAATTTGATATATGTATATATTACAAAATGATTACTGCAATAACGTTAGCCACCACATCCATCACCTCACATATTTTCAATAAACATAAGTTTGCATTTCTCTGGAAATGAAGGGTGCAGTTGGTGAATCATAGAGTAGTTTCATGTTTGATTTTGTAAGAAACTGCCAAGCTATTTTCCAGAGTGGCCATGCCATTTTACATCCTCACCCATATAAAACCTGTATTCAATTTCTATAACATTCTCAGAAAGGCCAAACTATAGGGACAGAAAATGTATGTGGCCATCAGTTATTGCATAGGATTGGGAAGTGTCTTCCAATGGTAACAGAAGGAAAGTTTATGAACTGACACAGCTGTTCTGTATCCCGATTATGGCAGTTGGTTACATGAAAATATGCATATGCTTTCAAAACGCCAATTTTATTCTATGATAAATTTCTAAATTAAAATAAAAATAGTTTTCATTTAATGGCATAAATAACCTCTACAATTTATCTGAGGGATACTTTCACCAAATTGTCTCATTTCAAAATAGCTTACTTAGAGCAGGGTTAGGGGAAGAAAAAACTCAGAGACATCCTAAGATTTTGCAAAATGTGGGCACAGGTGTCTTGGTGCAAACTTTTTGAGAAAGTGATTGTACTCACTCTGATTCCTGTGCAGCACAGCGGCAGTGGGGTTTTACCAGGCAGAAGAACAGGAGACATTTAGACAAGAAGCATACCCAGCCCCACACTGAGGAAGGTCAAGTTGGGAACAAAGGCGGCCTCTCCTCCAGGAACAGGAAGGACAAAAAGCTCAAACGTAGCTGGCAGGATTCGAACCTGCGCGGGGAGACCCCAATGGATTTCTAGTCCATCGCCTTAACCACTCGGCCACAGCTACAGCTGCGTGATGGTGTCTTAAAAGCACAGAAGAAATTTGGTAGATCTACAGGTAAGATTACTGTGTGGACAAGATTCCTGGTGTTTAGTGAATCGGGCAAAAATCCGCAGGTTAATGAAGGCTTGGGGAGGGGGGTCAAACGCTCCGCGCACCCCCTGACATTTAGGAGCATGGAGACGAGAGTGCTCCCTACAAGCATCTTTGTTTTCAACAAGTTGAGGTAGATTTATAAACTACCGCCGCCTCCCATGCGGGTGACCTGGGAGCTAGCTGGGTGCTGGGGATTCGGAAACTGGGACCAAGTTTACTCTGCCCCCAGGGGGAGTAGGGTAACCACAGGTTACGGCCTGCCCGGGAGCAACCCTTCTGCTAGAACTCCCAGGCCAGCGTCCTCGCTGCAGGTTTCACGGAAGGAAATACTGTCGCTGATTTGTCTCCACCGTGCAGGGAGAGAGACCCGATGCTGCAAACCATCTGGGTCTCCTCACTCGGTGTCCCCAAGCTCCGTCCGAGGCCAGTACCCAACCTATTCATCTCGCTGGGTTCAAGAAAGTACTTGGCAAATACCAACTCACGTTCACTTTCTGCACGGATTAAAAGAAACCTATAGGTATAGAAGTTTCATTCCCTGTGAGATGCTAGCTGCTCCCTAAAACAATGGATTACCTGATTTGGCTTTGTTTGGCTTTGGCCAATGCAAGGGCCCATTTTCTTTAAATGTAACCAACAAACACAATGCATTCATTTTCTGTTCTCCTTTTTACATTTGTAACTTCCTGCTTCCTTCAGCAGAATTTTCAGAGGCTCTACAGGATTGATGTAGAACAAAATGGTTAAGTGTACATGCCAGATAGATGGGTCCCCATTTCCTGACCGGCTAAGTGTCAACGGGCAAGAGGTGAAAGCTGATGGGTATGATGCTCCTGAGAAAGCTGAGATAATTGCTTGGATTTAACACATTAAATTTAGCCAGAAGTAACAAAAGTGTTCTTTAAATAGAATTCTATTCAATTCGGGTAACACTGGGAATGGGTTGGGGGCTAGATCTAATTAAAGATCAAATATTTTCCTTGTATTTATATTCAGAAAAGATAAACCTCACTTATAAACAGAAGGAATGTGGTCATGGAAAGTAAGCAGGCCTCACTGACACTCTTTGGAAAATTTCCCACTATTTGCTTTAAAAGAGTGTATGACATATTCTAAATAATTATTTTTCTGCCTCTCTCCATTGGAATATTTTTGGGGCACACCTTTGTCTTGAGCTTTCCCGAAACATTTTTTTTAAGTTGTAACTTTTTGTTATTAACACGATAATCCCCAAAGAGTTCTTCATCAGAGTATGAATGTAAAATAATTCTTAAGGTCTAACTAAGGGACACCTGGGTGGCTCAGCGGTTGAGCGTCTGCCTTCAGCTTAGGGCATGATCCTGGTTCTGGGATGGAGTCCTGCATGGGGCTCCCTGCATGCAGCCTGCTTCTCCCTCTGTCTGCGTCTCTGTCTCTCTCTCTGAGTCTTTCATGAGTAAATAAATAAAAATCTTTTTTTAAAAAAGGTCTAATTAAATGTCAGCCGGTTAGTGGCATACAGAAGCCTCCATGAATTCTGCAAACCTCCAACTAGCATCAATTAGTCAAGAAACAAACTCAAGGCCCATGTCATTGTGAAGGACATTGAAAAAGAGAGTCCATATAACAGGGACTATTAAGGAACATTCAACACCAAAGTCCTTGAATCTACGTGAAGAGAATTCATCTTTTTTGTGCCAAGTAGATATTTCTCCCTCTTGATTGGAAGAATCTTGGGTAATGAGGACTGTCTCATACTGGGATGGAGAGGGTTGGAGAAAACAAAGAACCCACAATCCTACCTTCCAGAAACTAGCAGTAGCAGTAGTTGGATATATCTTCTTTTTCCCTCATCCCCCAGGATTTTTTTTTTTTTTTTTGAGTAACAGAAGTGGGAAGTTTATTAAAGCAAAAAGTAAACTCTTGGGATATGAGAGTGGGTGAGCTTAAGAGAGAGACAGAGAGACAGAGAGTTGGGTCCCCTCCCCCCAGTATTTTGAGTGCAAAGAAAAAAATAGGAGTAGTTGAGGTCATTCAAAACATAAATTGTGCTAATATCTTCCAGACAAAAACTACCAGGAATACATAAGCAGCTGAACAAGATGGGTTATTACTCCTGTAGCAATCAAGAGCACACACCACGGGGACCCCTGGGTGAATCTCAGTAAGAGGGTGTTAGAAGGATTTTTTCTTGTGTTAGGTGATTTGGGGGATTCTAAGAAGCGGGGCTGTTCTGCAGTGGATACTGTCTGGAAGCAGGGAGATACTGTGATTGGGTAGCTTAATAAGTCCTATCCTGAAAGAAGGAAGAACAGAGCAATGCTAAAACTATGATTGGTAAAGAAGCTGTCGTCACTCATACTGGACAAAATGAGGAGAATTGGGGTCATTTTTGTGGCCTAACAGTATTTTTGTCTGTTTTTGTGTGTGCTTCATGTTTATACTTGTGTTCAGAAATGATGGCAGTGTGATCTTATTTTCATCTTGATCCATCATGATCACTGAATGGTCTTGTCTGACATCTGCATTCTGTGAAATTGTTCATGTTCAACAAAAGAACATCAAGTCCCAGCTGATAACACCAGGTCAGCTCCCACCTGGCAGGGGCTACTTTTATCTTTCTCAATTTTGTACTTTACTAATTTAATTGAATATTATATCATCAATGCTTTTTTTCCCCAGGAACTTTCCAAATGTCATTTTAGTGGCTTTCTAATGTTCCATTGTTCAGATTAGTTAAATATTCCCCCTTGTTGGACATCTATGTTATTGTGGTCCATTTTTTTAAATACCATAATTGGTTTTGTACATGAAATGTTTTTCTATAGTTAGGATTAATTCCAAAGCACAGTGTTTTGCAAAATGAACTATCAATTCAAGTGTTTTCAAGCTTCAAATGAGCTGAAATATCTGTTTGTTAGGTTGTGGCAGGAGCAAAGAACCTCTTGTGAGAATATAAAGAAGAAAGTATTCCTGTCACCACAGAGGAAGACAGAAGCCAGTGACACTTAACTACAAATGAGTTTTTCAGATAAGGGCTTGAGAAAATATGTCCCTTGTAATCTGAACACGTGTCAGCTCTCCTCGTGTACGTCCCTGCACGGGCACTTCTGTTCCCAACACTGTGATCCAAAATCTAAGTTACAGTTAAAAGGAAGCAGGCTCAACATCCTTCCCCAGGAACCACAGGATCTCTAAGCCCAGAATCAACCCACTTGATAACAGGGCTCCACTGTGCCTGATACTTACGTGTTTCTACCTGTCCTTTTAGCTTTGCACAGGACAGAACGTCACTGGGTTGGGGACTTTGGAAAGCTCTTCTCTGGCATGGTGACCTTGAGGCAGTGGGCCAGAGACCAAGCAACCTGGTTTAACCTTCTAGGGAGTCCCAGCTACTATTCAGCTGTGAAAGCACCATAGGTAGTGCCCTTCACGTTGGTTGCTTTCCCATCCTTCAGAAATTATGCACACATATATAAACATATGCTGCCATAAGGGAAAGAAACAGAAGGACCACAGTCCCATTGTATTTCTAGCAGTGCTTGCATCTGGCATACTTCTATGGGCTATAAAGGGAGAATTGTTGACCTCTACCTCTGCTTGTTGAACATGGGCTCATAAATCTTCAATAAAGCCTTCTTCTTGAACCATATCATGTGGTTTGGTGGGTTTTCTTCTCCTCAACTTGTACAACAATTTGGCAATGACACATCCTTTCACTGTGATCAGCTAATGTGATGATTAACCTTCTTAGAATATCACCCAGTACACACTCCCCATTTAATATATTATCACATGTTTAGCAAGTCAGGCAATGGAATGAGGTGATGGTTTCACAGCCTCTAACCCCTATTTATTCCTGCATAGATTTCTCAGTAAATTACCATGTCTTACTGTAGCTGAAATGCCACTTTTGTCTAACACGAAATTTACACATATGTGGATGATTTCTGGATTCTCTATGCCATTGCATGTTTTCTTTGTTTATCCCTGCATCAACAATGGATGCACTTAATTGGATGAGTTTTCTAATAAGTCTTGGTAACCGGTATGGTTAACACCACTATCTTTTTCTTCTTCAAAATTTTCCTGACTAGCACAATCACAGACTCACCTTCACTGCTTACTTTCCCTCAAGGATCACAGTCCTGCACTGTCTCCTAAAGTCTGTTTTCTAGTCTGTTTTCTAGTGGTTATTTCATACATTTTTTTCTGGCTTCCTCATTTCCAGAGGACAACTCCCCTAGCTGTTAATCCTTCAGGGATGGAAATATAATTTTCACTTAAAAAATAATGTGCCAGAGAGAACACCAATTATTTTCAACATTTTATAGTACTTTTGTTTGATTTTTAGATTATCTGATCTATACATGGGTCTGTTTAAGGACTGTCTTAATCAAATCATTGATTTCTTTTTTTTTATTTCTTTTTATCTACATATTCTACTCTCTATATCATTTTTCCTCATAGGGAGCCATTCTAAACTATTGTTTACATTTTTAGTACCTTCGAATATCACAAGTTTTCTTATAGGATATGCAATAATATTTTGTGCATATCCTTTTTGTATTACAAAAATTATACTTTATATACACATCATTCTACTTCTGACTTTTTCCATAACCATCATTATTTTATTTATATATCACTTGAATGCTGAGCTGTTGCTTCCAAGTCTAGCTTGGAAGGATCAGGAACTGAAAGTGCAATGAGCCTGAGGATTAAAAGAAGAGACAGACACAAAGTAGTGTGGGGATCAGGGAACCAATGCAAAGCCTTGAAGGTCCCGAGCTCATAAAGGCTGCTGTTTTTATTAGGTGCATTGCTTAACCCTACATGTTCCAGAGAGACATCTCTACATTAGATAAGTTGGGTAATACAAAGAGGCAGGCTGAAAATAACTTCTAACAAATATCCTTCCCATATAGAGTGCACAAAGAAGTTTCAAGTGTGATGAACAGTCCACACTGGTGTTCCAGTTGGTTGTAACCTGCGTTCAGACTTACTGTTCTTCTATACGTAGAAACTTCTTTTTGTCACGTCATGGGATGAATTTCTTGGGATCATATATTAACAGCCTCTTTTCATGATCTATTTATGATTCAGCAGGCCTGTTTCCCACACTGAGCAATAGCTCCTCGGGTGCATCTACCATAATTTATCTTTTTAAATGATTCCAAGAAGGTGCCCTCTTAGTTCCTGACTCTACAAGTAACTCCATCCAAACATCCTCATACACACCCCTTCAGGGACTTGGGCAAAATCTTCCTTGGATATATCCCAATAGACATAGAAGTTAGAGACCATGTTACATATATCTTGATTGGGTTGATTGGCACCAGATTGCTATCCAGGAGGCATGCATTTTCCACAAAACTGAGTAGCCACAAAAACCTATCTGTGGCATTAATAAGCTTAGCAACCTAAGAGTTGTAAAGTGATGCCACATTGAGCTCTAATCTCTCATATAATCAATGACTCTGAGCACTTCCTGGTTTTTAAGGTTATTAAGTTTTTCCTATAAACTGTTAACCTCAAATGCCTGCTCCATATTTGTATCTGCTACTTTTAATGGAAGGTTTACAGGCCATTCTCATGTATTGATACCTTACCAGTCTCGAATAATTTTCTCATGATTTAACAATATCATTTTTTATTTTCAGACCTGATATGAAGATCAAAGGCTATTTTGCTAATGCTAAACTATTGACATCAAGATTAGACATCTTCAAAGATCAGCACAAGCACACGACATGTGACAGAAACAAGAGCCAAAGGCACTGCCTAGATGTCCAGCTGGAAATTCGTCTTTCTGTCTTCATGTCTCTCTATGTGCATCCTCACCACCTTTATTGCCTTTTATATGCAAGAACATCGCCCTTTATAAGTCAGTACAGAAGTCCCATCCAGAAGGTCTCCAGCAACTGAGGTTGAGAGTGCTGTCTTCACCCCCCTGGTGGCCCCAGACCAGTAAGCCCTTCTCTTGCCAAATGGGGAGAGTCCTTTCAGGGCACATGCATAACAGAGTGGGGGGAATAACGCAGAGGATGGGGGAAAAAATCTTTCCTCAGACTGCTTTCAGTCCAGTTTCCCTGCTCTCACTGGAATGAAATCCAATTTTGACCGGTTTAGTTTAATATGTGTAGATGAGCTCTATTCCATAAACCACCATGGAGCAAATATGGCCACTTTTTTGGTTTCACCAAGCGGTTAGATTCACAAATGAAGGCATGGGATTTCTCTGTAGGACATCAGGCCTTGACTCTTTAGATGACAGCAGGAGAAGAAAGAATCAGAAAGCCAGATATCAGGGAGAATTGGGGATTAAATCATCCTTGGAAACCTGGGGTGGGGGACAAGTGGATTCTGTCACTCTCTAAGTTGAAGTGTCCCTCTCAGCCCTACAGTATGTACACAGAGCTGTTACTGGACCCCAGGATTTCCAGCTTAGAACTTTAAAGCAGGGGCACCTGGGTGACTCAGTGGTTGAGCATCTGCCTTTGGCTCAAGTCATGATCCCAGGGTCTTAGATCAGGCTCCTTGCAAGGAGCCTGCTTCTCTCTCTGCCTGTGTCCCTCCCTCTCTCTCTGTATCTCTCATGAACAAATAAATAAAATCTTAAAAAAAGAAAGAACTTTAAAGCAACTGCAAATGGGTCAGTGGATAGATAGGTGTGCTGGTGCAGTGAGAATGCAAAAACAAGCAGGCATGGAAATGGAAATGTGCCTGCTCACCTCTGGGGTCCAAAGACAAACAGTCACAGAGGGGACAGCCACAAGAAATCTGGTCTATCACACTGAGAAAGAAAATGGCTTGAGGCTTTTGCTCACTTTTTGGCAGTTGGTCCTATTCATGCTGGGGTTCTAGGCCATAACTTCATCTTATACCAGTTTCATGCCCTGCTTAGGAAAGTGAAATTATAGTAAAAGTGACTAATTGACAGAAGGGTCTGGTGATACTTTCCTGGAGGGGAAGCGTGAGGTGCCTGGATTTGAGTCCACTGTGGGAGAGATGGCCCCTGGCTTCCGCGCCAGGAGAGCAACACAAAGACCACACTTGTGTGGCAGAAAATGGGGAAAAGAATAGGATTCTCTTGGAGAAGAGCAGTACCCTGCAGAATTCAGCGGGAAATCACAAAGAGATCAAGGATGGCTTCCTAAGAAATTCCATCGGCATCTTCTCAGTTTGGATGGGGGCAGGCACCCTGGGTGCTGGAACTTGCTCTAATGTCCCCATAACACCTCAGCACTTGGGGAGAAACACAGTATTATATTATAATAAAACTTGCTAAAAGACCAGAATTTAATTTTTCCAACTACTAAAAAGAAACGATAATTATGTAAAACGATAAAGGTACTAATTTATCACTACAATAGCAATCATATTGTAATATATAAATGTATCAAATCTTTTTAAAAACTTTTGATGAGCATCTACTATATGTTAGTCTCTAAGCTATATTTTAAATATCTAGTAATAAGCGAAGAGATGTAGTCACTGCTTACATTCCCAACTTGATTTTCAATTATATTATTTTCGTGTATTTGCATATTCAAGGTAGATCCTAAATAAATAAATAATCACTGATAAACTTTAATATGGGAAATTAAAAAACAATAAAATAAAAAATTTTACTATAGCTAGGACTAGGTGAAACAGATCTCTTGATATATTGCCTGACACATGTCATTGATACTGCCTCCAGGCTTCTCAGCGTCTATCTCTTAAAATGTATATTCTATAAACAGCAAATGATTAGATCTCCTTTTTTCGACCTGACAACTTCTTTTTTTAATATAAATTTATTTTTTATTGGTGTTCAATTTGTCAACATATAGAATAACACCCAGTGCTCATCCCGTCAAATGCCCACCACAGTGTACCTGACAACTTCTTGATTTCAGGTTGGGATTTAAAACACAATAAGGTATTTCAGAGGATGTTGTAGAAATATTTCTGGTACCTGTTGAATATGAGACTGTGTTCTGTGTATGCCTTTTGTGATATTTAGCTGTGATACTCTGTGATAAGGCAGAGACCAAGTCTAGAGGCAGCATTCTCCGATTCATGATATTTGGTCATTGATTTGTAGGTAGAAAGTCAATGGACACCCAGAGGAGTTTATCTCACTGTTATAGGCCAAAATAATACTTTAGGCTAAGGGAAGTTTAAGAATTTCTGAAGGTTTGGCAAGCTTATGTTTGATATTTGATAAATCAAATATCAAATATATGGATGATAGAAATGATCTGGTCTATCACACTGAGAAAGAAAATGATAGAAAGATTTATTCTTTCTGTCTTACTTGAAGAGCAAAGATGGTGCAGGCAATGAAGAGTTTGAGTTAGCATTAATATCTACGAAACTCTTTAGTAACAATTCTGGGTAATAGAATATACATCACTAAATAAGTAATGCAGATTTCACCAGGTAGGAAAGATGAGTCAAACAACATTTTTGCTATCACTAAAATTGTGGCTTTTTGACAAGAAAATGCTTTGATCCATACGAAAATTGTTTTTATATGCATTTTATACACATTTTCATATACACAAATACACATTTTTATATGCATTGTTTTTATAAACATTTTTATATCTGTTTTTTGGTACAGTGGAATAAAATTAATTTTAGAATATGTAAAGAGGTATTGAGGCTTGATTTTTAGTGTCTTTACAGTTTTGAGAGGATGACAGTGTCAGATAAGCATCAGAAACATCCTTGGCTTTACCTTTAATAATGTCTTACCAATTCTCATTTAAGATTGTAGTCCGCTTATCTTTGGAATAGTAGTAAGACTATAGCCCCAGCTAAGGTATTCAGTTAATCAGCATTAGCAGAAAGGAAGATAGAGGTATCCTTTCCTGTGGTACAACAAATAATTTGTGGAGTGGAGTTAAAGACTATCCTGTATGCAGAAACATACTGTAAACACTGAGGATGTTGACAAATCTCCAGGACCTCTGTTTTACACTATAAACTATACTATGATTGTCCTTGATTGACCATTACTTTATAGACAATTTTTATACCTCTTTATGCTTGACCATCAATATGTTTTCCATAAGATGAGAAGTAAAAGATCATTGAAGTGTATTTATATTAATATATTTTACTTTCTTGTTATGAAATTGAATTGTGCCTCACCACCCAAATTCATAGGTTGATGTCTAATCCCAGCACCTCAGAATGTGACCTTATTAGGAAAAAGGGTCGTTGCAGGTGTAATTAATTAGATTAAGTTCAGGTCATTAGGATGACCCTTAATCCAATATGACTCGTGTCTGTTTGAAATGGGGAAATTAGGATGCAGAGACATATATGCATAGAGGGAAGACGATATGAAGAGATAGACAGAAATAACCATATGAACATGAAAATGGCCATCTACAAGCCAAGGAGGGAGGTCTGGAACAAATCTCTCCCTCACAGCCCACAGAAGGAAACAACTCTGCCAACATCTTGATTTTGGACAACTAACCTCCAGAACTGTGAAATAAATTTCTGTTTTTAAGCCATTCAGTTTGTGTTGTTATAGCAGCTCAAGAAGGTTAACTCAGGAAGGTGTTCGCTTTTGAATTGCAGTCTTTTTTTTTAATCCTAAACTTGCTAAATAAAATAATTCTTATAATATTTCTGAGTTAAAGTCTGAAAAATGACAAAGCAAACCCAATTATTTCTATTATTCTTCCTTTTATCTAAAGCAGAAGAACAAATCTTGGTGTTATTCGGAAATAACATTCTAGGAAACCTAAAGAATTCAGTCATAAAAGACATCTTCATGGTTTTTACTATTCTGAATTTAGGGCCTAACTTGAGAAAATCAAGTCAAGATGAATTGCCATGAGAAACAAAACATAAACACAAGTCATAATTTTGTAAAAACAAGGCATGTTAAACAGATAACATGCAAAAACCACAACAACACAATAGCAGTGATTTTTAGAAACTTAAAAATAAGTAAAATTTTAAAATTTTATTTATTTATTCATGAGAAAGAGAGAGAGAGAGAGACAGGCAGAGGGAGAAGCAGGCTCCATGCAGGGAGCCTGACGTGGGACTCCTGGGTCTCCAGGATCAGGCCCTGGGCTGAAGGCAGCACTAAACTGCTGAGCCACCTGGGCTGCCCCAAAGTAAGTAAATTTTCTTAAAATTATTTAAAGATATACCAGGAGTACAAAGAGGTAACAGAATGTTTTGACAATTAGAAAAGAACTTTGATTAAGTTGGTACAAATAACTCTAATTTTGCAAAAAAAAAAAACTCCAATTTTTCTATTTTACACATATTTTCATACAAGGATTTGTATGTTCTTTTCCTATAAATAAACAAATTCAAAAAGACTATCTCATACTTTTTTAAATCGTTTGTAGACTGCTTTTTAAATGAAGCTTACTCTGTCTATGTATGTATTTAAATATACACAATCAGATGTATATACAGAATCAGATGTAACTCCAGACATTACCAAGTGTCCATGGAGGGTGGGACAGGTGCAAATCACCGTGGTTGAGAACCACTATTCTAACCCTTCCACCTTTCACATGCCTCTAGATGATCCTGTGCCACAGAATAGATCACATCCAAACTCTTCACAGCCTACGCCCTCAGAAGTGATGGGGAAAGGTCTGCAAGAAGGAAAAGAAGAAAGTGGGTAGGAAAAGAAAAAAAGATGCTGGAGAGTGAGGGACACATAGGAGACGGGTGGAATAATGCTCAGGACATCTGCCACTTGTTCTCTCAAAACAGTTAAAATACTGGAAACAGGAGCTTAGAAACCTCATCTCCTCTATGGTAAGATCTATATTTTTTTAAAAAAGATTTATTTACTTATGATAGCCAGAGAGAGAGAGAGACAGAGACAGAGACACAGGAGGAGGGAGAAGCAGGCTCCATGCCGGGAGCCTGACGAGGGACTCAATCCCGAAACTCCAGGATGCCCTGGGCCAAAGGCAGGCGCTAAGCAGCTGAGCCATCCAGGGATCCCCAGATCTCCATTTTAAAAAAAGATTTTATTTACTTATGAGAAACACAGAGAAAGGCAGAGACAGAGGAAGAGGGAGAAACAGGCTCCCTGCAGGAAGCGAGAGGCGGGACTCGATCCTGAGTCTCCAGGATCATGCCCCAGGCTGAAGGTGGCACTAAACCGCTGAGCCGCCGGAGCTGCCCAAGATGTACATTTTAATATTGATATATTGCTATTATTCCATATAGGTATTTATTAACATGATAAATATCTAAGGGAAGAGAGAAAGAAAAAGAAAGGAAGGAAGGAAGGAGGGAGAAAGGGCAGGCAGAGGCGGCTTAGGGACGGTGAAATGCAGGTAGTCATAGGGAGGCTGGACAAGATTCGGTGTTGCTGCCTAAAAGGAGGTTGTGATGTAATCTTAAAAAGTTGCAGAACCTGGACACGGCCAGGGTAAAGACAGCAGCATGTCAGAAATGAGACTTGAACCCACGCCTAGCGCAGGAAGCAGGAAGCAGAAGGTTGAACCTGGCGCCTCAGCCCCCTGGGAGAGCTAGAGCCGCACACAAAAGTTGTGCTGCGCAGCCCGGGAACGCCTGCTCCGCCGCAGCGCGCTCAGCCTGGGAGCTGCGGCCTGCGCCGCGCGGGAGGTGGAGGGGGGGGTCTGCAGGGAGGCGGGGGCGGGGGCGCCGCGGGGAGCTGCGCCCGCCGGGCAGGTGGCGATCGCCCTGGTCCCCCGGTCCCCCTAGCTTCCCTCTGCTCGGGCATAGGGGCGGGGGCCAGGGGCTTTCACGCCCCCTCACTCCCCTTCTACAGTATTCCAGCTGGCTTCCTGAGAGCAAGCTGGCGCGCTGCGCTGGCTTCTCGTGTAGGTTAAGTCAAAGTGACTAAAAGTCATATCCGCGGGAATGTGATTGTCTCATTTTTTTATTTTAAAAATTGTATTTAAATTCAAATTGCCAACGTGATAGAACACTCAGCGCTCATCTCATCATGTATCCTCCTTAATGCCCGTCGCTCCGTTACCCCATCCCCTCACCTTCCTCCCCTTCTGCCACCTTTTGTTGTCCCATTTTTTTTAATTCCTGAAATTCTGTGTGTCATTGATGTAATAAAATAGCACACATTATTTCGTGGTAGTTGGCACCATGGGTACTGCATGAGGTTTACGCATTATTTTCTTCGTATTTGGTCAACATTGCATTTGTCTTCATGCATAGAAAAACCAATAAATAACGTCTTAACTTAATGAAAAAACAACCACTGACTCGATAAGAACTCCTGGCTTGGACTGTGCGAGGCAGGTGCAACTCCCCAGGGACTAAACACTGCTGCCTCCTTCGGAGTGGGATTTTGTCCCCATGGACTCTCCCTACTGGGCTCCAAAAATGTTTGATGAGCCACGAGCACTGTTTCCTCAACTGCAGGCCATTCCCGTCTCTGAATGAGTTGGATCACTTTGAAATGTGGAGGAGAAAGCAAAAGGCGACCTTGCACCCTCCCCCAGCCGCCCCCGTAGCCCTCAGGAACCCAGACACTCCATTTCTGAAACTACTGGGAAAATCCCCACGGGGACGCCCAAAGTTAATTCCCCGGCGGAGGCCAAGGTCATACAACCTTCTCCTCTTTCTCCACCTCCTCTTGCATCCTCTTGGAGATGCTCTTCGGTGACCCCCGCCGTTCCTAAAAGTCATGGCCCGGGCCGGGTTTCCCCCGCCTGCTGTGAGCGAGCCTGCTCCTCGGCTCTTCAGCCATCTGCGGAGTAAACACTGTCTCCGGGGGTCCTTCTGCCCAAACCCGCGAATCCCCCTCGGCAATCACTGACACTAGGAATAATCTGCCTTCTCCCTGGAGTCGTGCGTGGGAAGCCGCTGCTGGGTGAACATACACTGCGACGGTTACGCGATCCGCGTAATGATTAGATGACCCAGGTCATTGAGCCACACTTTTGGAGGACCCTCGAAGTTCCTGAAACCCTGGATCACTCCTGCCTTTCCTGGTAATCCACGTTGTTCACGGAATTTAGTTATTTATAAAATAAATTAACCGTGCTTCTGTCGGGGCCTGGGTAGCTCAGTCGGTAGAGCATCAGACTTTTAATCTGAGGGTCCAGGGTTCAAGTCCCTGTTCAGGCGAGGTGTGTTTTTCTTTTTTTTTATTTTACAGATTCTTTTTTAAATTGGAGTTCAATTTGCCAACATGTAGCATAACATCCAGTGCTCATCCTGTCAAGTGCCCCCCTCAGTGCCCCTCACCCAGTCACCTCCACCCCCTGCCCACCTCCCTTTCCACCACCCCTTGTTGGTTTCCCAGAGTTAGGAGTTTCTCATGTTCTATTTCCCTTTCTGATATTTCCCACTCATTTTTCTCCTTTCCCCTTTATTCCCTTTCACTATTTTTTATATTCCCCAAATGAATGAGACCATATAATGTTTGTCCTTCTCCGATTGACTTATTTCACTCAGCATAATACCCTCCAGTTCCATCCACGTCGAAGCAAATGGTGGGTATTTGTCGTTTCTAATGGCTGAGGAATATTCCATTGGATACATAAACCACATCTTCTTTATCCATTCGTCTTTCGATGGACACCGAGGCTCCTTCCACAGTTTGGCTATTGTGGACATTGCTGCTAGAAACATCGGGGTGCAGGTGTCCTGGCGTTTCACTGCATCTGTATCTTTGGGGTAAATCCCCAGCAGTGCAATTGCTGGGTCGTAGGGCAGGTCTATTTTTAACTCTTTGAGGAACCTCCACACAGTTTTCCAGAGTGGCTGCACCAGTTCACATTCCCACCAACAGCGCAAGAGGGTTCCCTTTTCTCCGCATCCTCTCCAACATTTGTTGTTTCCTGCCTTGTTAATTTTCCCCATTCTCACTGGTGTGAGGTGGGATCTCATTGTGGTTTTGATTTGTACGAAATAAGAGGGACTCTGCACATGGCCCAGATAAACTCTGTTTTTACCGACTTTTTAAGAGCCTTTATCTCTTTGATTTCTGGGGTTCCCCAGCTCTTCCACCACATGGTAGTACATAAGTCCTGCCCACTCTGCAAAACATAGTTGATAAACTAAAGTGCAAACACGTTTTGAAATTGTGTTAGCCAACTGCTTTGTATGTTCATTAAAAAGCTTCTCAGGGGCACCTGACTGGCTCAGTCGGTAGAGGATTTGACTCTGGATCTCTGGGTTGCAAATTCGAGTTCTTCATTGGGTGTGGAGATTACTTAAAAATAAAATCTTGGGAAAAAATAGCACCACTCTCTCTTTGGGATTTAAATGTTTTATAAAAGCTCTGGAAATGGGGTTCTCTGTATTTGTTCTGTAGACAGTACCATGGATTTTTGTAAGATTTTAACTGAGTTTTGGATAAAAAGTCAAGGTTTTCACCTGATTGGTACTATGTGTGCGAAGCATGACTGTATTTGCTTCATCGTTGTTTCACTTGTTTCCACCATGTCATATACCTGCAGAATACCTTGACCGAAAAGCTGTGTGTGTGTGTGTGGGGGGGGGGGTTCCCCACTTTAAACTGGACCTCTGAAATCCTTCAGCAGACAGGGCAGCAGGAATCCTCTTTATCTAGATGGGCCTGACACAAAAATGTCAAATAGCTCCTCAACAGAAACACATACTAAGGGGTCAAAAAGTCTGCTGTTCTCCAGACTGAATTTCTGGCCTGCCCTTAGGTCTTATTCAGACAGAGAAAAGATGAGATCACCTAGATGAGCTGAAGGAATCTACAGCTTCAGTAGCTCCCAAAGTTGTAGATCAATTACTTAGGGTCTTGGACTGATATCAGAGCCCTTTATCACTGAGAAAATCATTTAATCTTCACGTGGTACATTTGTTAAACAGCTAATTCATGTACACAATTGCGTGGGAAATGAAGGAGAAATGTTGAGCTCAAGAAAGCAGGTTCCATTTAGGAGTGTTTTCACTGGAGTCAATCAGTGTTGGCAGAAAGTGGGTAGATGGGCAAAGCAGAGGGACCCCGGGACATCACTTATTCTTCCAGGGCATGAAGAGCAGGACATGGGATTCATTTATGAGCTTGAGGAGAGATAAGTCCAATGGCTGAGTAAGTGAGGAGAAATCTCAGGACAGGGAAAGATAGGGAAAGAGAGCTGAAGGTCAAAATTACAAGGCAGGGCATATGAGTCTGTTGCTCTCTTTGGAGTTTTTGCTGTACTTTCCTAATTGGGATTTCATAGGTTCTTTAGAGCCAGGGGAAAAAAAAGAGAGAGAGAGATGTGACACCCACTTGAGAGGGCTTCTTCAGATGGAAAAGATCACCTCCCTCAAAACCCCCTTCTCACTTTTCAGTAGGTGTTTCCTCTGTTCATTTCCCCTCTCCTTCCTTTTCTCCACCTCTACCAGACCCCTCTCCTCCTTTTCCCTCTTTTCTGTATCCTCCCCACTACCCCTCATCTGACACTTAAAGTCTCTAAAGGCAAAGCGAAACAGAATTAGAACACACTATCCCTACTGTGCCCTTGGGCATTCTGTGGTAACTGTATGATTTGGAGGAGAAACAAGAAGTAACTTTTGTTGGTATATGACGGGTAGGCAGGTACATGATGATCTATGCTAGATCACTAGTGGGTTTTGTTTTTTTTAATGCTGTACAAATGGTTTAAATTTTATATTAACTAACATTTAAATATGTTAGTAACATAATCAGAATAACCAATGGCAAAGAAATGATTAATGGCTCCCAAACTTTGAGGACCACTGAAATCACCTGAGAATTTCCAACACCCATGGGAGGCTGGCTCCCCCTCCAGACATTCTAATTTAATTGGTATAGGGTGCCACCGCCCCCCATCAGGGATTTTAAAAGCTTCCAGATGATTCTAATGTACAGCAACATTCTAAGGTACATTGAGAGCTTTCCCAACGGTGGTTGGTTCCTATACCACCACCACCATCTCCATAACCAGACCTTGTTAGAAATGCAGGATCTCCAGACATACACTGTATCTACTAGAGGAGAATGTGCATTTGACAAAATACCCAGGTAATCCTGAAGCACTTAAAGTGTGAGAAATACCGGCTTACAACACCTATCTCTGCTAATACTTCTGTATTCACTTGGTTTGAGACACCATATAACAACTTATGTAAAGGGTCACCTGTGTCAAAAAAAATAGTCAGAGTCTTGGTAATGGATGACAGAAAAGTATTGGGTGTCCTTTCACGAAGTGTTGAACATTGTCTAATAGGCTTTTGGAAGTTATTTGGTTCTGAGTGTGCACCTTTAACTGAATTTCTAGTTACTAAACTATTCTAGAGTTTTGCAGGGTAAAAACTGACTTGTAGAGAATTGCTAGTAATGCAAATGACGTTTGTCCATAGCAATTAAAGTAAATTTCATTTTCTTGCCAGCTCCATAGAAGCTCGTCCTTTCCAGCTGCTTTGGTTCTGAGGCAACTCTGAGTTGCTACTCCGTGTAGTCTTTTTGTTTGTTTGTTTGTTTTTGTTTTGTTTTGTTTTAAATCTATCTTTCCTGAAAGCGATTTTGATCAAGTATTGCCTAGAGCTTTGACCGCATGGCTAGATAAATTATAGAGCAGGATAATCCTTGCCTGCGGCGCCCCGGAGTCGGGGTTGCTGCAGGGAGCCAGGAGGTCAAGTCCCACTACCGTCAGCAGGTGCGCGGATCACCCTGGACACGCTTCCCCCGGGTTTCTTACCCCCCTGCCTCTTGGCCTCCACTCGGCTCTTCGTCCCCGGGCGCCTACCCCGCTCGCAGCGCTGCGTCCCGCGCTCCGGATGCTCGAGGGCATCGGCCTGCGTCGCCTTACCAGTCCTGGCAGGTGTGCTTCCCTCCGGGCCGCAAGCTTCTCCCGCAGCCCTGCCCGGCTGCAGCGCCCGGACAAACCGCCGCGGGGAAAGACGCACCTCTCCCACCTGGGAGGGTCGGCAGAGCAGAGGTCCCGGTTCAGCACCCCGAAGAGCTCCCAGGGCGTACTGCGCATCCCAGACGGAAGGCGGCCGCGGATTCCCTGGGAAGCCCGACCGTAACCCACACGCCGGAATTCCCTTAAAACGAGAGAGAAAAATCGGAGCAGGAAGACCACCTTTCTAGGGAGCGGCCTCCAAAAAGTGTGTTAACCGTGAGAAGGGTGGAGTCAAAAGCGTCACTTGTCATCTCCCCGTCGGGGAATCGAACCCCGGTCTCCCGCGTGACAGGCGGGGATACTCACCACTATACTAACGAGGAGAACGTGAGTCCTCGCTGTAGGGACATTCATACTGTCGGTTCTGACCCTCCCCCCGCAGTCCCCCCCTCCCCGACTCCCCCACCCCCAGTGGGCACAGAATTCCCAGGAGTTTCATTTGTCTCTACAAGAATACTTTGTTAAAGATTCCAGAAAACAGATTTTTCCCAGTGTGACTTTGAAAATCCAAACACGACAGCCCACAAAAGATTAGAAATGGTTGTACATAGTTTTATCACTCACAGCAAAGAAATGTTCCTAAACAGTAAGAAATGCATTCAACAGTCTTAAAAAGCTCCCCCGCTCAAAATTACTTTCCACCTTTTTCACTTCAAGTTCATTCCGTATTTTAGATTGGCCTCACGGGTCCCCTTCCCCTGGGACGTTTTCTCAGACCGCCGTGAGTTAGCTGTATTTTCCTCTGTTGGTTTGTTACCCTAAGAATCGCATATGTTCTATAGGAATTTCTCCATGGAACACGAGGAAGAGCTTACTCCTAAAATCTAGACCTTAGATTTTGCAGCATTGGCATTAAATGAGTTCTTATTTTTGAATATAGTCTTTTAGTTGTAGAAATTCCACTCTCAGGAATTAAATATTCCTCAGTGAAATTCCAGCTCAGTTATGCATACAGGGCTTCATAAGGGATAGTCATGGTAGCAATTCCAGGTAGTAGAGAACTGGAGACATACTGGAGGTCCCTCAATGAGATGAGTGTCTGTGCTGAGAGAAAAAACAATGTGATTCCTGTGGCCTAAGAACAAATCACTGCAAACTGGGTTGGCTTAGAACCACAGAAATGTGTTCTTTCTCAGTACTGGAGACTAGCAGTCAGAGATCAAGATGTCAGGGGCCAGGCTGTCTCTGAAGGCTCTAGAGAAGATGTTTTCTTGGCATTTTCTTGGCCTCTTCTAAGGCCCTTGTGGCTCTGGGCCACCCTCCCTGCTCCTTGGCCTCTAGCTGACCATCCCAATCCTTGCCTCTGCCTGTGTCTCTATGTGTCCTCTCTTGCAAAGATGCAAGCCACTGGATTTAGGGGCTGCTGTCATTCAGTACAAACTCGTCTTAATCTACCTAAGCATATTGGCAAAAACTTTTTTTCCAAGTAAGGTCACATTCTGAGGTTCTGGATAGACACAAATTTCCAGGGGATGCTATTTAACCCCCTACAATTAAGAATAAAAGGTAAAGTGTTTATGCATAAACTTGGTTGATTGCACCAAAGTATATCCTAAAATCTGGAAATGTGCTGATTAAAATTGGTTGTGGGTGAAAGGGAAGGGAGGTGGGAAGGAAGAGTATATGGTTCTGCTATTGTTGCTCAGACTAGAATGCAGAAGAGATTATCAAAAGAAGAGGAGGACAAAGCTCTTAAATGACATATGATGACCATAACTAACAGATAAAAATATAAACTTTCTAAAAATATTAGAAAAGGTAAAATGACAAAATAACTTATTTTAAAAAGAGACATTAAAAACCTAAATAAATGGAGAAGTATATCATTTTATGGATTGGGGGACTTAATATCTCAATGATATCATTTCTTCCTAAATTGACCTATGAATTCAATGTAATTCCATTATAAATTCCAACAATATTTTCCAAGAACTTGATAAAATTTCCAAGACCTTGTTGTAAAACCGTATGTAAGTGTATAGGGCCTACAATAGCAAGGAAAATAAGGAAAGGATTACCAACAGGCTGGCAGAACTTATTAGACACTCCAAGAATTAAAATATTATTACAATACCGGCTTCGATATTGAACCTCTAATTGATTAAATAAGACAGAAGCCTCAGAAGAGATTTGTGTTTATATAATTTGGTATATGGGCACTGGTGGCATGTTAGTACAGAGGAGAATTCAAACAATTAATAATGGAGCTAGGAAAAAAACAGTATTCCCATGAAGGGAAACATGAAATTGGATAAAGATTAACACTAAGAAGATTAAGGATATAAATGTCAAAAACAAAATTTAAAACTCTCAGTAGCCATATATAAAAATCAACCAGGAACCTGTTTATACTATTCTAGGTAATGATGTGAGAAATTTAAAATAGTAAATTGGCTAAATTAATGATAGAAGAGCTAATGTGATCAGTGGGACAGAGACTATCAACACAGAAAGCCAGAAGGCTACCTGGGAGAACTTGAAGTCACAGATTTGCCCTAGAAGGTATTTGATGCTTTGAGGAGATACAGCCAAGGCCAAGTGGTGGTGAGTAAAGCCTGCTTTCACTCTTGCTTCTCTCCTCTCATCTCCATCCAGTGCTGAACACCAATTTAAACCTAACCAGAAGCAACCTGACAAGGCAAGTTGGGGAATGCGGCTTACATGGTCCAGGACAAAGGAGCACGGGACATGAACCAATCAGCACAGACATGGCTATTCAACATCCCATTTCAGCATTTTCCTAAATTGTAACCTACATTCAAAAAGTTAATGCTCTGTACATATGAAGATATTTTCAAATGCTTCCAAAAAAAAAAAAAAAAAAAAAAGGAAAGCAAAGTACCTACCATCATACCTTTAGAAAGAGAGGGGAATTGGAATTATCCAGATCCCAAATCTAATCAAACTAGTCCCGTTCACTGAGAACTGAAGCCAAAGAGACTATGCAGCTACTTCAGGATATGGCACCCAAAGTAAAGAGAGGTGGAAGTTATCAGGCTACTCTAGCCCTTTTGCTCTCTACTCTCCCACCAGTGCATCATATTCACTAAACTAAATTGCGGACAGGTGGGAAGTTAGTTTGGGAAATGGAGCCTGAGGAGTGGAGCCCTCTTGATCTAGAGTAGTGCAGGAGGAGGTGGTGGAAGGAAGATGAGCATCTCCAGACAAGTGAGTGCCACCTCATGAGAATGTATATTGCAACAGCAGAGATTGGGAAGACTGGTTGAATACAACACAGAAATGCTACAAAGAAAACTTTGATGGGTATGTGTGTATGAAATTAATAGTTTCTTTTAATCAAATTATAGTTTAAAAAGAAAACACAATTTACACTGAGAAAGGTTAACTACAATTCAAATAACTGAATTGAACTGTAAGAAACTAAAGAAAAAAATATCAAAACTCCCACATATTGATAAGTCAAGCACATCAACACAATTGATAAATGGGCAGTCAAATAAATAAATAAACCAGAATTCAGGAGAAAATTCAAATGTTTGGATTTATGTTGGAGATATTCAACCTTCTTGTGATACACAAATGCAAGCCATTTTCTCAAAAAACTTACTTCCACTTGATAGGATAAAAATTAAATGAACAAAAATAACAACAGTTGGAAAGGATTTGAAAAAACAGTAACACTTCATACATTGCCCAAAGAGCTACAGCAGTTAACTATGATGTTAACTTGCCTGGATCACAGGGTACCCAGGTATTAGGCTAAACATTGTTTCTAGGTGTGTCTGTGAGGGTGTTTCTGGATGAAATTAGCACTTGAATGAGTGTATTCACTAAAGCCTTCTGCCCTCCCCCAAGTGGATGGGCATCTTTCAAGCCACTGAGAGTCTCAATAGAACAAAAAGACTGAGGAAGAATTCAGCCCTTCCTGCCTGATTGCTCAAGCTGGAACATGGATCTTCTGCCTTCGGCACTTCTGATTCTCAGGCCCTTTGACCCAGATTGAATTACGTGGATCTGGATGTCATGGACTGAATGTTTGTGTACTCCCAAATTCATATGTTGAAATCTTGATCCTCACTATGATGGTATTAGGATACGGATCCTTTGAGAAGTGATTAGGTCAGGAGTTAGTCCCTACTGAATAGGATTAGTGACCTTTAAAGGAGACCCCAGAAAGCTCTCCTGTCCTTCTGCCCTGTGAGGACACAGTGAGAAGACAGTGGTGTATGAACCAGGAAGCTCCTATCAGGCAATTGAAGCTGCCAGCACCTTGATCTCAGACTGCTCAGCCTCTAAAACTACTGAGAAATAAATATCTGTTGTTTATAAGTCACCCAGTCTGTGGTCATTTGTCATAGTAGCCCCAGTGGACAAAGACAGAAGCATATATTTTTACAGCTTTGGAAAAATAGTTTATCATAACCTCAAATAGTTAAACATTTATGTAACCTAATAAATCAACAGTTTGGCTTCTAGGAAGGTACTCACGAGATATACATGCATTATTTGTTTTCTTGAGCTTTGCTTTATTCCTTTTTTAGTTTTTTACAAACTGCAACCCTGTGTCGAGTGAGTTTGCTGGCACCATTTTTCCAATGGCACTTGCTCATTTCATGTCCTGTGTCACACTTTGGTAATTTTGACAATATTTCAAATTCTTTCATTACTGTTGTATTTGTGATTAGTGATTTGGGATGCTACTGTTGTCGTTGTTTGGGGGAGGGGGGCATGAACTGCCCAAATAAGAGAGTGAATTTAATTCATGTATGTTATGTATGTTCTGATAGCTCCATCCACTGGCCTCTCCCTCCCCTTGGGGCTTTGTATTCCCTGAGATTCAACTATGTTGAACTTAGGCCAATTAGTAACCCTACAATGGCCTCTAATTGTTCAAGTGAAAAGGAGGAATGTCATGTCTCTCTCTTTACATCAAAAGCTAGAAATGATCAAGTTTAGTGAGGAGGGCACATTGAAAGCCAAGATAGGCTGAAAGCCCAGTCTCTTGTGCCAAACGATTGGCCAAGTTGTGAATGCAAAGGAAAAGTTCTTGAAGGAAATTAAAAGCGTATTCCAGTGGATACACGAAGGATAAGAAAGTGAACCGGCCTTATCGCTGATATGGAGAAAGTTTGAGTGGTCTGGATAGATCAAACCAGCCACAGCATTTCCTGAAGCTGAAGCTGCATCAGGAGCAAGGCCTTGACTCTTCAATTCTAGGAATGTTGTTCCTGAACTATTTATCACAAAGTTTGATCTTTCCACCTGTGGTTTGAAATGCATTCTCTATCATGTACTAAATGTCCTTCTGTGATCTGGTTTCTTTCTGGACTTTGTATTTTATTGCACTGAGCCATTTGCCTATTCATTTGTGAGCACCACAATTCGATATATTCAAGTGTCTAAAAATAGTTAAAATTCAGAAAAAATGATAAGCAAACAAAAATACCTGACAAATTAGGGGGAAGGAGGGGAGGAGGAAAGAGTATTTGTAATACTTATCACAGATAAAGGTTAATATCTCTGATATAGAGAGATAAACAATTAATGATTGGGGGAAAAAAAAGCCAAAACTTCATAGTAAAATAGTCAAAAGATGTTAATAGATAATCATTTTAAAGATAGAAAAAAGCAATTATACATATGAATATGTGTCCAAACTCTCTAATAGATAAAGAAATGAAAATTGACAGCAAACTGAGGTGCCATTTTTCTTCTATCAGATTTGCAAAAATTAAAAAGTATGTCCATGCTCTGGGGAAGAGGCATTGATTTCTTGCTGGTGGGAATGCAAATTGATACAACCGTTATGGAGGGGAATTTGTTTGTTTGTTTGTTTGTTTGTTGGAGGGGAATTTGGATATATCTAACAAGATTACATAGGCATTCATCACTTCTGCCAACCCCAAATCTGGTGATTTACCCTGAAAATCTACCTTCAACAGAATGAAAATACACATGTTCCTATTTATTTGTTGCAGCATTGTTTGTAATTGCAAACAACCTAAAAACTCATATTTTTAGGTTGAAAGTGGTTAAATAAATTGTTACTTCCACACAATGGAGTAATTATGCAGCTGTAAAAATATTTAAAAAGAACAGAAAAGATCTCTAAGAACTGACAAGCAATATCTAGGATCTGTCATTAAGTGAAAAAATTAAGTGCAAATCAACATCAATAGTATGCTATGTTTAGCCCAAGAAAGAAGAGGACATTTAAAAATTATGATCCTGCTTGTTTATTCAAAAGGAGATGCAGGAAGGATAAACCAGAAGCTGCAGAGACTGATGACCTGCAGAGAGTTGGTGGGGTGAGTGGAGAGAGACAGCAGGAAGAAATAGGAGAGAACCACCAGGGCGAGTGACATTTCTCTGAGTATATCTCTTTGCATAGTTTTGACTTTTAGAATGGTTTTTCATTTTCATGTGTGTACAAAAATAATAAGATACACAAAGACAGGGTAGAGATTAAAACTGCACACACCTGATTATTTCAAATTAACAATATAACAGCAAAGAAGGAAAACTGATATGATGAACTTCAGTGCCATATTTATACTTCATATCATCAGACTAAAAACATGCAGAATCACAAAAACTGAATTCTCAGGACCTTTGTTTCACAGCCAGGTGGTTTAACACTTTGTCCATGGAAATCATACACTAGGAGCCCATGACCAGGGTCTTTAACCATAATCCAAATCCCTGGATAACAACAGAAATTTTTTAATGTAGAGACAAAAAAGGCAGCTAAAACCATTTCAAAATGTGTTTGCACGTTATGTCTTTTACTGAGGCTTTGGAGATGCCACGGATTTTCTATGTAGGAAGAGTGCCTCCAAACCGTGGGGAGCCTCAGAGCCAGACTGGGCAGAGCCACTACTCCCTTAAATTCTTGTCAGGCCCACCTAGATTGCCCCCGCCCCCCACCATTCCAAGATTAATGAATCACATCAAGGGAATTTTAAAATGACTGTCTTAATAATTCTGTCACTTATGTCCTATTTTTACGTTATGCCCTTTTTCGGTTCCTCTTGGAAATCTGGGAACGTGATTTACTTAATATTGAGAAGAGGTCATTAATGAAAAGCTAGAATGTAAGCCATTTTGGGGATGTGCCTCTGTTGGGCTGTGATGGGTACCCCAACTCCGGAAATGTTCTCAATGCGCTCCACTTACCTAGACCGAACTGAAATAAAAGAACCGGTTACCGCCTGAACAGGGACTTGAACCCTGGACCCTCAGATTAAAAGTCTGATGCTCTACCGACTGAGCTACCCAGGCCTCATGTGAGAGTCGCTGCATTCACTTTATAAAATGACTAGGAGCTCCAGGAGGCACGAGTCGCGCTCGTGCTTAGAAGCTACTGGTGGTCTTTCAGGTGCGCGGGGCGACGCTGCGACCGAGCTCGGAGGCACTGAGCACTGCATTTCCTCCTTGCTCGTTATTGGGTGGTATTTGCCCAATTCCTCCAAGGAGGAATTACAGGAAAGTGGCTCAGAACACGGTGGGATTTTCTGGGGGAGGGAATGAATATTCCTGCAGGTAATGCTTGCAGAAGGAGCCCTTAGAGCCGGCCTTTCAGTGGACTCAGGTTCCGCGCCAGCTCAGCAGCAGGAAGAAGTGCCACTTCCACCAATGACTTTGGCAAGTGGGAAGAACTTCAGGGCAGCCATAAATTGGGTAAAGGATGAAGGTTGAGGCCCAAGGCAGGGGGTTCAAGTCTTGCCGTTTTTTCTTTCGGAGTTGGGGGTTCCCGGGATGTTAATGGAAGAGCAACGGACAAACGTGACGCCCTCCCTTGAGAGGGGCTTCTGTCCCCCAGGGAAACGAACTCCCTGCAAAGCCACCGTGCTCGTCACTCCTCGCCTTTCCGCCACGCCCCTGTCCTCCGCCGTCTCCCCGCCCCTCCCCCTGCACCCCCCTCTCCCCTGCCCACCCCACTTTGGCCAGTTCTGCCATTTCTGCACACACCTGTCGGCCCTTCCAGGGGCGTGAGCCCTATACTGCGTGCCCCTCCCCGCCAACACACGGAATCCGCTTGTACCCACTTGTTCTATTTTTTCACTCCACGTTTTACCTGGAGCTGCATCCTGTTGTTGAAAGGCAGGATGGACCAGGCAGGTGAAACGGCCTCTGTCCCTGCACATCTTCATTCCTTCACGAGACACGGTAGCAGCTTTGAGAAGGCGAAGGAGCCGGGAGTCAGTGCATATGGACAGTAAATAAGATGGTGCCTCGTTCCCCCAATATGTTATGAGCTTTAAAAGTGTTGATGGAGACACAATTTTGAGGATTGCTCATTTTCAACGAGATCCGAAAGAGAAAAGAAATGTAAAGCAGTGGTATCACTGTCATGAACGTTTGGGACTTGGCTTCCTCCACCTGCTGCTCTGCGGGATTTTTGGAACGTGAGAAAGGCGAGCTGATCTTGCGTGGAGTATAAAACGCTAGCTAGCAGAGGATGGTTTCGATCCATCGACCTCTGGGTTATGGGCCCAGCACGCTTCCGCTGCGCCACTCTGCTGCCTGCCGGGGAGGTCGCTTTGAATCTTACAAATTTGCATACGCACAGTCACCCCGGGTGTCCACATCGCTTCCTCTTTTCCACCCTCCTCCTCTTCTCTCTTCCGCACTAGGGCTGCTCCACATTGCCCTGTCCCACATGCACGTCCGCGCCTTTGCAAGCTACTCAAGAAAAGCCAGAAGTGGAGCCCTTTCTCGGAAGCTCGGCGGTCACCGGTTAGGGCTTCCCACTCGGATTTCTAGGGGTGGATCCAAACAAATCTCCCGCGCCTCCACCCGCGCACTCGCGGACCCACAGCTCGGCCGCCCGGCCCTCCGCGACCCGAGCAGGACCAGGGCGGGGGCAGAGCCTGGGTCCCGAGCTCCGCGGGGTGGGGATGGGGCGATAGCCGGGCAGGACAGAGGGGCAGGCGGGGGAGGGGGCAGGACCGAGTGAGGTCCCTGCGGAGGCGGGGAGACCCAGTACTTGCGGAACCGTCACTCGCAGGGGTGCGGGGAAGTGGGCGGTCCTAGGTCCTAGACTCGCGGGAGGCTCGGTGCCCTCCTCCTCTGCAATGGGACGTCCTGCCTACTAGAAGTCTCCTGTTTCTAGTCTCGACACTGAGCAAGTGTGTGTGAGAGTCTATGAGTGCGTTGTGACCACCTGATCTAGGGACCTTCGAGGAGGAAACAGGACCAGGTCGCTTTCTAGTTATGCCCCTGGACTCGCTTTTGTCAGCGAAGCCTGTTTCTTCCGGACAAAGAATTCTACAAAGCTGTTTTAAAGCTTTTCCATCTTCTCGTTTCTTAGCTAACACCTGTTGCCTGCGCCTTCCTAATTGTCCCTCTCAGAGACTGTCTTTTCTTTCTCCCGCCTTCCAAAGATAGCCCCAGGGCATCCTTGAAAAAACTAGCGGTCTCTTACGCAAAAGTATCTGAAACAACCTCTCAGTTCGTGCAGTTTCCATTCCTCCTCCGGGCACTTGGCCTTACAGCTATTAGATCCCCAGATGATCTCACCTTGCTGGAATCTTTGTTCACACCTGAGCCGTTGGCCACCTGTTGCCTATGTATTCAAAACCAGACTTCTCTCCTTTCAGCTTCATGGTTATCCTTCATATTCATCTGTATGATTCGATTTCTCTAAAGTTAAAAAGAAAAAAAAGTCTTGAAGGCAGAAGGTGCTCTGTATTGGAGAGGTAATATTTTTAAATGGATTTTACAAAGACAAGGTATCAATATTCCGCACTTCAGGAACCAGATATCATTGTTCTCCCAAGGGCAGAGAGAACATCAATCTCTTGAGATGAACCTGGCCGCCAATATTCCGAAACCAGAAACGTGATCTTTATTGCATAAAGTCCAGCCTCAGGAAATTCTGATTGATTCTTTTTCTGAGCTGTTCTTCCCTTCTCAATCTTCCCTCTGAAATCTGTGGGCTACATCCTCCTCTTTTTCACTTTCTCTGCTACAGAATCTGCAGAATTTGTGTTGACCTCCTAAGACAGAAGCCATGGGGTCATGGCTTCCCCCAGATGGTTTCATTCCCAATAACCCCCCCCAGCTGCACTAACAGAACAAAGGAGAAGCACTGGCCTCTGGTCCTGTGAGCCAGTAACCTCAGTTCCTGGGAACCCCCCCCCCCCCCCCAGGAACACCTAAAGAGGGAGGCTGGAAGTGCAGTGAGGCAGAGCTCTGGCTCAGGTTTGTGGTCTTGAGAGCGGCCCTCTACAAAACCTTCAAAAGCTCACGACAGATGTTCCTATTCCAGAAAAATTAACCTGAGTCCTTGTGGGTTGCTCCCTCTTTGTGGGCATTTATTTAGCTGGAGTTGAGGCATATACCACAAATTGCTCATTTCTATCACTCACTCCTCACTGCCTCATCTTTAGCTTCAAAATTGTCTTTCAATTTCTATTCAGAAACATAAAGATCTTACTTTATGAAGAAGGCCCACTGCTGGAGGAGCCATAGAGGACATTCCATCACCAGAAGGACCAAGCTGTTATTGGTGAGATATATGAAATCTTTGACATTGTGTTCATATTATATTTTTTAAAGTCAAGTTTTTAGCTTTTTGTCCTATTGATGACACCAATATGTTTTGAGAGCTTAAAAGAAAAAGAAGTCCTGACTGAGATGTCAAGTGCATCTTGACAGAGTACATGACCCAAGGTGGGCTGGCGATTGTGAAGTTTGAAAAAAAAAATTAGCCAAAAAGAAGGACTGAGAACACATTTTCTAGGTATTTGGAAGACAGGATACCATAGTTCAGAAAAGGCAATGGAGCAGGGAATTTGGGTTGTTGCAAAACTGTAGTGATGTCAGGGGTAGTAAATGGAAATGTGAAGGCCAACAGTCTCTTGAGCAGCTGTAACTTGTTGCATGGTTTGCTAGGGAAAGTACCTACATAATTCTATGTTTTTGAAGATTTATTTATTTATTCACGAGAGACTCACAGAGAGAGGCAGAGACACAGGCAGAGGGAGAAGCAGGTTCCCTGTGGGGAGCCCGATGCGGGACTCTGTCCCAGGACCCCGGATCATGACCTGAGCCAAAGGCAGCTGCTCAACCATTGAGCCATCCAAGAGTCCCCATAAATTCTTTTTAATCCCTTGAGAATCTCAAGAAAGGAATTATTCCCTAAACTTACAGATGAAGGAAATGTTCACAGATGGCCAAAATACTATAAAACATCACACACCACACTTTTGTAAGTGATGGAGCTTGAGTTCAGACATACAAAGCTGATTAAAGGCCCTCACGTTTTTCTACAACTTTGCAGGGCCTTTAAAACAGTATTTTATGTTGTCAGTATGAAGACCAAACCAAAACAGAACAATTCCTGCTGCTGGCAAGTGCATACAAACTGTTTGCATATAGCTGTTTGCCAGGGCCTACCGGTTTGGATTGTCCTTGTGGGAAATGAAAGGGTTCTGAAAGTCATTAATTTAGGGGAATAACTGAGAACGGTTCTATGGGGCTGCATGAAGCATGAACATTGGATGAACACCTGTCCTACACCTTAACCAAGGTAGGAGAGATTAAAACACACACACAACTTTTTTATCTTAACTCAGTAGAGATATTAAACCAAGTCTTCCATGCTGCCATGTTATATCTTATGTCCTATAATAACGCCTGCCCTTTCCCTTCACATCACTGGTCCCTCTGCAGGCCGACAGAATGGAAGGGGGAAGAAGGTGAGAAAGAGAAGGGGAGGGGAGGAACAGGAAAGGAGAGGAAGGAGGGGAGGCAGAAAGAAGTGATGGAAGTGGGGAGACCTTGGGTTGCGTAGTGATATTCAAGACTGAGTGGTGCCCTTGCAGGAATCAGATGCTGAAAATACAGGTGTATACCGGGGCTATTTCAGGCCCCCCCAGAGTCTGATCTCACACTAATAGAACTTGATGATGAAGTACTGTGAAGGTATCGTGGTGGGAGGGTCTGTGGCTCTGAGGAGAGAGGCCCAGAGAGGGGTTGGTGCCACCCAGTGCCCACCAGACCTGCATCCCTAGCCCCTCACCCCTCAGGCCAGTCTTGCGAGGCCTGGCCCTCAGGGATGGGGGGCAGTGGGAAGAAGACCCCAGACTCCAGAGCAGCGACCATCCCATCGCCAACTTGCAGTTTCCCTGCAGAGGCTGTTAGTCCCCACCTGTGGGTTTTGCAGGTGGTACAGGATGCTCCTGGGTTGGCCCCTGGACCTGCTAGAATGACTCTCTGCTCCGCTCCTGGGTGGATGGTCTCTGATCCTTGACAGCTGTTACTGTGCACAGGCCCCAAGTGTCGTGTCAGGATGGAGCCAGACTCAAGCACCTGTTTACCGCCCTAGGGTTCTGTTCTCTGTACAGAGGTGTGGGTTCAAATCCCACTTCTGACGGAGCTGTTTTGTTCTTGCCAAACTCCTCAAACGTGTTCATCTTTTGGTCCTAGGTCTCAGTCCTCCCCCTCCAGACTCCTCCCGCTCCCCTCCCCTGCCCCCCCTCTCCCAAAGTCCCATCTCAATCTCCCCTACCAGGGCAGCACCCTCCCCTGACCAGGCCCCTCCACGCAAATCCTCATCCTGCTCGCAGTACATCAAGGGCATCTCTCATACCCCAACCCACAGCCGACAAATGAAAATCCTCCACTAGAGAACCTGCGTGTGTCCACAGTCCTTCGGGCACATTTAACCATCTTGGAGCCACCGGTGACCCCTCTTCCTGGAGAAGAAGGTGGCAACAATTTCCACGGGAAGATCATGCCTTGCTCTGCCAACCTTGGTGAACTTAACAAAACCCAAAACCTGGGAACTCATCTTAAAAACAAGCACAACACAACAAACATACAAGGTAACCAGAAAGGCCTCCCCTTGCTGAGAGAGACATCAGCCAGATTCTCTGGTCAGGAGGAAGATGCTACATTGTCTTCCTGGCTGCGGGAAAGTGAAGGCCTGACTACGAGCCGGTGTAAGACGTAGGCTTTTTTGGGTGGTAGCTCAGGTGAAGAGGCTCCCACACATCTGTCCAAGGCTTTTCCACTGGGGAAACTGTTACTAGAGAACTGGTTCCCAAGTCAGGCTGGCTGCAAGCTGCTGAAAAATCAGTAGTCAGAGACAAATGATGGTGGGAAGGGAAAAGTGGCTTTAGTCAAGAAGCCAGCAACCTGGGAAGATGGTGGGCTAATGTCTCAGAGACAGTTGCTCTGTCCAGGTGAAGCAGAGGGCAGTGAAGGGGCAGGCATGGGGATAGAGAGGAGACTACACGTAGGAGAAGTGGTTGCCCAGACTGCTACATATGTGGACGTGACCCTGCACAGACTTGCTGGACTGGAGGCAGCTGTTCTTGAAGACAGCCAGGCCTTGTCTTCTGGAAAAGCCTGGTCCTTCACTCCTCAAGCCAGTGGTCTGCAGATCCCAAGGAAAGTACGTGATTTCTGCTATAGACTTAGGTCAGCATAAGCTTGAATCAGGTTAATCCTTAAGACTGGTTGGAGTGGTGACAAAATTACTGGGAAATTCACTCCTTTTCCCCACAGAGAGAAACTGAAAGAAGCAAAAGAGAATCAATAATACAACAGTAAAATCAATTTGCAGCATTTGTGTTTTTATGTTAGTGAGAAAGATCCACTGTAAGAGTTAATATATACATTTTCTGTTTTTTTTTAAATCTTTTTTAGATTTTATTTATTCATGACAGACACACAGAGAGAGGCAGAGACATCAGCAGAGGGAGAAGCAGGCTCCCTTGGGGGAGCTGGATGTGGGACTGATCCCAGGACCCTGGGACCATGACCTGAGCCAAAGGCAGATGCTCAACCACTGAGCCACCCGGATGCCCCTCATGTTCTGGCTTTACCTTTTGAATTTAAAAGTTGTATCAAAATACCTTATGTTGCCATCATCCAGGTTTGGTACAACCTTTAGTACATCCAGGTTTAGTATATTTGGGGAAGGGGGCAAATACTAAGATCATCGCTTCCACATTCCCATTGAGCTCTATAACAGTTTCCTGGCCAGAGGGAACCTCAGAGGCCCATGCTCCTTGTATTAAGCAGGTATTGGTACTTTACAAAGGGAAGCAAACTGCAAAAGGATTTTTATTTTATTTTACTTTTTACATTTCTCTGTCTAGGCCAAAATATACCTGTGGATATTTTGACACATAGAAAGTAAAACCAGTAACAGAAAAACAAACAGTCCCAACTCAGAACAATGATTGAAAAAGATAAAAATGGAGATATGGAGAAAAATAATTTACAATTTCATTATTTCAGAGGAAAGGTAGAGCAAAAGGAGTGGTAGGTGGTTATAAATTTGTAGAAGTGAGAAGGAGACTGTAAGAAATGGAATGGAATCATCTTTGGAAGGGAAAGGGAGGCTTTGAATTCAAAGAAGTAAAATTTTTAAAAAGATTTTATTTGTTTGAGAGAGAGAGAGAGATAGTGAGAGCAAGCATAAGCAGGGGGAGAGGGAGAAGCAGGCTCTCCGTGAGCAGGGAGCCCCACATGGGCCTCAATCTGAGGCCTTGGGATCATGACCTGAGCCGAAGGCAGATGCTTAACTGACTGAGCCACCGAGGCGCCCTCAAAGAAATAAATTAATCACACCTGGCTGTCCATGACTCACTTTGTGATTAGTCCATAAAAGATCACTCTCAGTTCTACTTTGATAGCATTGTTTTTCCTTGTCATGCCTGGTATCAAACCCTTTCATCTCCATCAACATATAGATCCTCTGTAAAGTGTTTAATATTATTCTTTAGAAAAAAAGCTATTCTCCTTCACAACAAAAGAAACAGTCAACAGAATAAAAAGACAACCTACAGAATAGGAGAAAAATTTTGCAAATCAAGTATTGAATAAGGGGTTAATATTAAAAATTTGTAAAGAATTCATACAACTTAATAACAAAATAGCAATCTGATACTTAAATGAGCAGAGGAATTAAATAGACATTTTTGCCAAGGAAGACATTCCAATGGACAGAAGGTACATGAAAAGATGCTCCTTATCATTAACTGTCAAGGCAATGCAAATCAAACCCACAATGAGGTATCACCTCATACCTGTCTGAAGAGCTATCATCAAGAAGACAAGTGATAACAAGTGTTCAGGAGGATGTGGAGAAAAGGAAACCCTGGTATACTGTTGGTGGGAGTGTAAACTGGTGCAGCCACTGTGGAAAACATTATGGAGGTTCCTTTAAAAATTAAAAATAGAACTATCATATGATACAGAAATCCCACTTCTGGGTATTTATTTAAAGGAAATAAAAACAGTATTCAGACATATGCACTCCCATGTTTATTGCAGTATTATTCATGATAGGCCAAAATATGGAAGCAACCTTTGTCATCAATGGATGAATGGATAAAGATGTAAGATACATTTGTATACATATATATATGATATATAGTATATATATATGAAATTATATATATCACTATAAATACTCTCCAATTATATATAGAATATAGATATAGATATAAAATTTTATATGTGTATATATATAGAATGGTATTTAGCTATGAGAAAAGAGGAAATTCTGCCATTTGGATCAACATGGGGGATCTCTGAGAATATTAGGCTAAGTGAAATAAGTCAGAGAAAGACAAGTACTACATAATATCTCTTATATGTGGAATGTGGAATTTTTTTTAAAAATAGTGAAAGCAAAGTAAAATGGTGGATAGCCAGAGGTGGGAGTGGGGGAATGGGAGAGATATTATTCTAAGGTACATCTTTGCAACTAGTACATAATAAGGATAGCAGAGATATGTAGTAGTTCCTGAAAACCTAATACACAATATAATGATTATGGACAACAAGATTGTGCTTATAAACGTAAAACTTATCAAGAGACTAGATCTTAACTGCTCTCAGCACTAGAAGCAATGATAATCACGTGACCAGACAGAAGTATGTTGTGCATCTTAAATTTACACAACATTGTGTGAAATGTATCTCAATTTTGAAAAAAGAAAAAAAATGCTACAGAGACTATATTAGGCAAGGCCAGCCATGGAGCTGAGCTGGAATTTCACTATGTGCATCCCCAGGAGAGGCACAGGCACTGCTGAATAGCCATTCAAAAGCTATATGATACAGGAAGACAAACTCATTTAAAAGCAAAACTGCAAATATCTAAGATCTTAATTTTAAGACCAAGATTTTAGCCTTTGTAAACTTCATACAATGCATTTTTTTAAAAAAGGGTTTGTTTATTTATTCATGAAAGAGAGAGAGAGAGAGAGAGAGAGAGGGAGAGGCAGAGGGAGAAGCAGGCTCCATGCAGGGAGCCTGATGCAGGACCCGATTCCTGGACCTCAGGATCACGTCCTGGGCCAAAGGCAGGTGCTAAACCGCTGAGCCACCCCGGGATCCCCTATATATGTATATTTTTTTACCTTCAAAAAACGAAAGACGTCTAAATCACATCATCATGAGATAAAATCTCAGAGGGAGCTATCGATTTAGTTTATTTTAAGAGCATGGCCATTTCTCCGCTATTGCTGACCTAGACATTTTCAAGTGTCATCACTGTGAAGGGCTTCCTTCTCAGGTTTACAGTTAGCATAGAAAACTTGGACAGAGCTTTATAATTGATTCTTTTTCGCTGATGAAAAAGTAGTGAAGATTTCAGTCATTCTCTCCATACTAAAAACTGACTGGTCTACACGTTGATAATGGCTTTTTCTTCTGGGAAGAGGGGAGCTCTAATGGCGCTGGGGGTTGCGTCCAAATGTCCCTGAAAGCATCCCAGGATTCTCGAGTTAGGGACTTTTCATTCACTGGAAGCCAGTCGAGGCCAGAAATCTCCGGGGGTGTTAAGGAGGAACAAAAGTGGAAGTGTCAGAAGTGGGATTCGAACCCACGCCTCCATCCGGAGACCAGAAGTCCCGGCGCAGGAAGCCTCCGCTTGAGTCTGGCGCCTTAGACCACTCGGCCATCCTGACACTGCGGCGCGGCCCTGGCGAGTCCCGTCCTGCAGGCGCTTAGGCTTCTGCGCTCCTGCTTCGCGCCTGCAGCCCGGAAAGCCCTCATCCCTGGGCCCGGCGGCCTGGGCGAGCGTTCTGAACTCTGAGCGCAGGAAGGCGGGCAGGAGCGCGGCGTCAGCGCCGACCCGAGCCGTTCCTACAGGCCTGGAGATCAGGGCGCCGGCGCGCTGGGGGCGCCCCTGCTGGTCTCCCCCCACCCCCGGCCCCGCCGGCCCCGCAGCGGGGCCTCTGTCCCCGCAGCGACCTCACCTGGGACCTCTGTCCTTGTAGCGCCCGCACCTGGGACTGCAGGTCGCCGTGTTCTTTGCGACTCGGACCCCCATTCTGTAGCCCAGCCCGAGGCTGCTCCAGGGCCATGGAGACTCGGTGAACTAGCATGGTCCCCACTGCCCTGGACCCAGGGGGCCGGAATCTAGAGATCCGTTCAGTGGATTTGGAGGCGTTTCTCCTCGTTCTCAACCGGATCCAGATTTGAATCCACAGCCGGCAGCACCGTTTCATCTTTGACTTCGGCACCCAGTTCGGGAACCATCCCTGTCCCCTGGCCCGCGGGGTCCTTGGGCGCTGCAGGATAATCCCGCCCTCCTTTCTCTAGAGCTCTCAGATGCTTTTCGGCAAAATGACCCACCTTGGCAAGTAATTATTCCGAAACATAATGGCTTTTATGGCTGAAAAAAAAAATGTTTCGGTGACTGTGAAAGTGAAGTAGTCAAAAGAAGCAAAAGAACCCTGTTGCGACTAGTATTCATTCTAGGGTTAAACTGTGAAGGAGAGAAGCAGCGTAAAATTCCAGTAAATAGGAGTATCAACAGGCTTCTATAATTAGACTGCAAGGGTCTAAATCTACAGGACACTTAAATTTGTAGACATCACTTTAAAATCTAATATAAAATTAATTTTAATTTCTTCATCTGTGACTCTAGCATTGAATGGGAAATATCTTTCTTCAAAATTAGGTTATTTGTAGATGTTATTCTTTTTAATGTGACTATATTTCAGCAGTGCAATTACAACAGAATACAAAATTGTTTATTTTGATATATGCAAATGTTGAATTTTTGCATAATACTACCTATAATACCAGTTTGAGGTCTATGTATATATTTTCTGTGAAATGAAAACTGAGTATAGGTTTAAAATATACTTGAAAATGAATATTAATAAAATGTATTGTGAATATGGAATCGCAGCTGAAAATATGCCATAATCCAATTGTCTTTGATAGATTGGTTCCTGCACAGCACAGTCAATATTTCATGACCTCCTGGGTGGAATATTTCCAAATGCCTCTTTATTATTAATTTATTTTCTCAAGTTTTTCTTTACAAGTTCAGGGGAAATTGGATGAGTGAAATCTGAGTCCAGCCATAAGAAAGCCAGTGACAGATTGTATTTTCCGAAAATGGCCATACCAACATATTTCATCCCACATACTCTTCCTTTAAAATGATTTTGACACATTTCCTTCCAGAGGTAGGGATCCAAGTTCCCTCTTATTGCATCTGGATAGATCTGTGATGGGCTGGAATTGATGCTGTGGGACTCCCAGTGCTAGCTCACAAGAGCTCCCAACAGCTTTCTCTGGGAACGTTTGTCCTCAGAGCCCAGCCCACCATGCTGCAAGAAAGCCCAGGCGAGGCCACAGGGACAGACCCTGTAGAGAGGAGCTGAGGTCTCCAGCCCATAGCCAGCAGATGATTTCCTGCCCCCAGCCTTAGAGTTTTCCAGCTGGGTCTCCAGAAATCAGGACAAGCTGTATTCTGCCCAAATTCCTAACCAAGTCTGTGACAGAAAAAATGACAATTGTGTAAGTTAAGCCATTAACTTTTAATATGATTTTGTATCTTAAAATATCTAAAAATAAAATCTCTTTTAAAAAAAAAAGCTGAAGAGAAGGAGAACACTGTTATCTCACATCTGATGGCAGGAAATTTAGATACATCATTAGTGTACTCATGTGAAAAGTGGAAAATGTACCTAATGAATTTGGGGATTCAGTCAAGGACATGTCCAGGCAAGGTTGTGAAGGTGTCACCCGGCTTCTCCCAGACACCTATGGTAACAGGAGAAACGAGAGCGATACACTAAAGAAAGGATTGTTCGTTATAAAGGAACCATGACCTGCTGGATATTCAGCCATAAAACTGTTCCTGGTTGCCAGCCTCTCCAGATCACAGGCAACATAACAATTAAGAAAAGGCTTCTGGGAAAACATCAGGAAAACATGATCTAAAGATGAAGCCAAGGATGCACCTGTAAAACCTTTGGTCAGGTCCCAGAAAGATGTCAGGCGGCACCTCAGCCAATTTGGGAATCAGGGGGCACTCAGACTCCAGCCCTGGCTTCCAGCCACACTACTGTGTGGCACCCACACAAGCGATTGGTCAGAGTTCTGCAAAAATGACATATAATTTATCATATATGTTTTATTTTATATATATGTATTTATATACATATATGTATTTATATATATAAAATAAAACCCATGTAGTAATTGTTTGAATTACCCCTTTATTTTGGGGGTAATTTGTTATGCAGCCTAGTAGCTGGGGCAACGATAATGGCAAATATAATATATTGCAATTGAAGGAAAAAGAGAAAAACGGGAAGAAAAGAAATGCAAATAATGGTGCTCAAATGTTAAACCAGACTTTGAGATGTTGCATACACCTGTATTTGCCAGTCTATGTTGTATTCTATTCCAGGGTCAACAAAGTACCCCACTGGCCAAATCCCACACACTGCCCATTTTTGCATGGCCTGTGAGCTAAAATATGGCATTTTAAGATGTTTGAAAATATTGAAAGACTATTTTGGGAGCTGTGAAAATTATATGAAATTCTAATTTCGGTGTCATAAATAAAGTGCTGGAAGAACACAGCCACGTTTATTTGCATCTCTGTTACCTATGACTGTTTCTGAGCTACAGTGGAGGAGCTGAGAAGTTTGACTGAGACTACAGGCCCGGAAAGCCTCAAATATTTATCTTTACCGGCCCTTTACTGGAAGAGTTTGCTAACTCTTGCTCCAATCTGTTTTTCTGTGTTTTTATTCTGAATGCACTGATAACTTTGGGTTCTTTGTTGTTCTTTAGGAGGAAGCTTAGAGTTTCTATTTCTTTTCAGATGTTTGTTGCTCATGTCCTATCCAGGCTTCTTGGGCTAATGGTTTCTCTCTATTCTAGATTAGTTGCCGCTTATGAAGAAGCATGAACTGGGGTGGGGCGGGGGTGGTGTGTAAATCTGGGACCTAGAGATTTGTGGAAGACAGATCTAGCCACCTTTCTCCCACCAGCCTTGCACTGGAGGTTCCATCACCTTCTCAGCACTAGGGTACACTTCATTCCCTTTCTGTACCCTAGCTCCAGATTTCCCATACAGGTGGGCTTGGTGAACCAAATGTATTCTTCTGTCCTGACTCTTCCTGGAACCAGCATAGAATTCCTGGCTTTTTTGCCAGGGAACTTCCCTCCCATGCCCTTTGGACTCATTTCCAGTTTAATTCTGTTGATTGTTTGTAGTGAAGATCCTTGGTGAAGGGAGGAGTGTATTTAATTATATTCTGGAATAAGCTTACCTCTCTGTGGACCAATCAATAATGGTTCCTGATTGGCACATCACTGGTATTAGAAGAGCAAGAGCATTCCAGCACTGAAGTGTAGGGCAGGATTGTGCATTTTAAAAAGAGAATTCATTCTACCAGTATAATCAAAATGAGACTTCCAAAACATTATATATATAGATCATAGAGTCTCAAAGAGAAGCAGAGGTGATTACCCCTCCAGCAGGACTAAGGGAGTCAGGAAATATCCCTACATTGCAGCCATAGTTGCTGGCCCTTTGGAATGAACTGAGCTATTGCCTGAAACCAGAAGCTCCACTACATTTTCTCCAGAACCAGACGCCTCCTCAGCTTTATCTGGCAGAGAGCTGCCTTTCACATACCAGTCTCGCTGGGATGCATCTACTGGGAAGAACCTATACTTCATGACTTCTTCCTCACTGCATGTCAGTTAGTGGCAAACATATTCATATTCCTCCTTGCAATAGCTGTACTCCCATTATGGGATGATAAAAATTGTTTAGAAATAAATATTACTTATCAGCTGCTCAAGCTTCAACCTACCCCATTATCCAAAGTTCATACAAGATGGAAGTTCAAGACTCAACCAACTCTACACAAACCCTATCGCTACAGTGCAACAGCAGTGCGTTGATCATTCTCCATTTGCCCATCCAGACATGTTCTCTGTCCTGCTTTTCTGCCCTGCATCAGTCGGGCTCTCTTGCCTCCCAGCTCCTGTCTGGATTCGGCAATGGAAGACACTGGCAGATGGGAGATAGTAAGAAGAGTGAGGTAGAGGTCTCAGATGTCCCCTCTTGAACATAGCCCAAAATTTGGAGATCAATCCAATGCGTGTTCTGAAAACCTTTGCTAAAACAAATACCAATGAGGCAAAGATTTCCTGCCTTAGAAGGAGATGGAAATTAGTGACAATAAACAGTAGGGAAAAGTTAATTGTCTAGGTTAGCATCATAGAGTCAAAGGCTGGTCCTACATTTACTGAATTCTGAATCATTTGACTCCTCAAATCACATTCATCCTCAGTAAAGCTAAGCCAAATACAAAGAAAATTAGTCTAGTATTGTTTTATAATGCATGGTATTCTGTATAGACATGTAGTGCCTTAGTGTGGTGTCTGTAAGTGGAAAACTGGACCAAAATTCAGAGTCACAACCAGAGACTCAGGCCTGGGAGAGGAGCGGTTCGGGGTGTCTTTGGGACTATTGCCTACAGATTTGGTGATTTGGCATGGGGCAAGGTCACAGGTGGGAGCAGGTGCCTATCCTCTCTTAATTCCCGTCCTTCCTGTCTCCCTCCCAACTGTATTCTCTTCTTCATTTCTGGTGCTCTCACCACCCCTTCCCTCTTTTTAAAGACTGTTCATTCATGCTTATGAAGAGACCATGCCTCATTTAATCAGAACCTGGAGGTCAGCCCTGGCTTCCTCCCTCTGAGGTCCCATGTATGAGTTCCATGCAAGGTTCTACTGACTTCTGGAGATTGAAGTTGGGAGAAAGCGAACTAGCTACCTGGGCTGCTACCCTTCCAGAACTGTGGGTCTTTGCAGGCCCTTGCAGAACTGCAAAAGCATTTGCAATGTAGCTGTATTTGTAGGTAAAATAGTTTGCCAAATGAGCCTGACGTGGTAGAGATTTGAATGCATGCCAGACAGTCTCTTAACTACTGAGAGCTCCATAAGCCAGAGAGGTATGCTCCACAGTGTAAGGATTGCTCACGTGCTAGGAAATTCTAGATTGAATGAGTGCACTGGAGTATCAGAAGCCTTTGTCTCTGCAGACAGGGGAAGAAAGAGAGCCCTGTGAGATCATTTAGGATGGTGAAAACATAAAACACACACACAAAGTCCAAATGATTCCTCTGAACCTAACAGACCTGTATTTCACAGAGGTCATACATTTCTTTAGGTGCTAGAAACAGGAGGTGAACACCATACCTAAATATGAGATGAAATCTGAAAAAAATCTGCAAATCACAGGCTTGTTGAAACTTCATAATCCTCCTTGGGCCTGCAATCCCCCTCTTTGAAACTCGGGTGATAAACAGTCTCAGTCGATAGGGTCCCTGATGCAAGGAGGTTTTGGATTTTGGAGAATCCGAACACACTGGCTCTTCCAGGCTACAGCAGGCCCATTTTTAATCCTAAGAAGTTCAGGAAAACCCTGATGAATAAGTGATAAGATTATCACTTTTAAGATTCACTGCCCTCACTCTCAACAGGTAAGATTCACTGCCCTCACTCTCAACCTCAATAGACAACTCCTTGTTTTGCTTAGTTTTCCTATCAGGTGCGTTTGTGACACTCCGGGTCACAAGGGCATCATCATGCCTGTGTGTGACCACGGTTGTTTGACCCAGTGGGTCCCTCTGCCGAGCTAGCCGCCCGCCACTGCAGGGTCGCACCGCCTCTCCTCTGCAGCACCCGGAGCCGAATCCAGAGTTGGGGCAGACGCGCAGTAGACTCCCCACTTCCCACCCCGTGAATATTATTTTTCTGAGTCGTTTTAATCAGTGGCTTGTATTCGCCAGCAGTCGAGGTGTTAGGGTTTGTATTTAAGATAGCTACTGTTTCTACAGACGCCAGCACCCCAGCCGTGGAGGTGGGAAGGAGAGCGATTCGGCTGCAACTGCGCTGCCTGGGGTCGGCAGACCTGCCCTTTCCTGAGGTTTCCTTCCTCATCCCGCCTCCTTACTTTGTGGGGTCGCTTGTCGGAGCCGAGTCCCCGGGCAGCCTTTTTGATGTTAAAACTGTGACGGGGGAAATCGAAAAGGATGGAACATCAGATTCTCAGAAACAAAAACAGAAAACTGAATTTTTGTATAATCAGCTTTAGGACAGGGAGTTACAGCCCAACCCACCGGGGCTCCGTAGCTCAGGGGTTAGAGCACTGGTCTCGTAAACCAGGGGTCGTGAGTTCGAATCTCACTGGGGCCTCCTACTCTCGGCCTTTTTCCCCCCTATATTTGGCAGAAGGAATCTTGCTTTGACACCAAAACCTGAAACTAGAAACGAATTTACCAAATCTATATTCTGCACTCTCAGAAAATTACTGCTAATATAACTGAAATTCGTCATAAAACATGGGAATAGAGCTGCTACACCATCTTTAAATTATTGGTGAAACCTGAAATTCAGGTGTAGGAAACCTTGAAGCGCTACCAATACAATTAATGTCAATATAAGCCAGGAGATCAGCTAATTTGTATTGAGTCTTGATTAGTTTAGTCACTGTAGGCCTAAAGAAATTATAATTATTGATTTTATCACACTTACCTAGTGGACTCTAAACTCCTGCGCACCCAAGAATCCTATCTTACTTGCTATTGTATCTCAGAGCCTTGCAAAGACTAGGGTCTGTGCTCAGTGAAGGTTTGTTGAACGAAGCCCAGCTAAAGAAATGTAACCAGAGTGTGGTGAGTATATAATATAATATAATGTAATATAATATAATTTATAATATAATATAATATAATATAATATAATATAATATAATATAATAATATGCCAGGATTTTTCTTTCTCAGTTCAGAATAGCATCTGTTCAAAAGTTGCTCTCTGAACAGGAAGCTGCATGATGCAGCTGAGCTTCAGAGTGCTCTGATAATCTCCTAAAGACAACAGTCTAGTGGAGCAGGGGGTGATGAGAAAAATCTCTGGCCAGAATAAGAACTAAAATTGCATGACAACTAAGCATCACACATAATCCTGGGCCAGACACTTTTTTTTTCTTCTTTTTTCTTTTTTGCTTCAACAGACATTACTAAATTGGGATAAATTTAAATAAGACTTGTAAGTAAGATAATAGCATTGTATCAACTTTAATGTTCTGCTTTTATTATATAATTGTGTTATGATTAGGTAAGAGAATTTCTTTCTTTCTTCCAAGAAATATACACTGTTTGAAATATTTATGGGTAAAGGAAAAGTCATGTCTGCAGCTTCCTCTCAGGTAGTTTGAGATAGAAATAAAATAATAATTATGCTACATATGCATACACACATTCATACATATATATCAAGATGGGGAAAATTATAAAGCAAATATGATAAACAGCTAACATTTGGTGACTCTGGATGAAGAGTAGTTGGAAATCTTTGTTTGCAAATACAATTTGCAAACTTCAATCTAATCCAAAATGATTTTAAAATAAGAATTTTATTAAAGGATACCTTGTAATGATCCTGAACTCTTCTTTCATGCTCAATTCATCAACTTCAAAATTTTCTACTTCAAAATCGAACCACTTGCCACCCCCCCCCCCCCCATCACTCTGGTTCAGGCCACTATCATTTTCATTTGGGTGATTTCAGTGCCTCCTGACCCATCTCTCTCCCTCTGCTCTTGCCCCTCCTCACCTCACTCCAGTGGAGCAATCAGAGTTATGCTAATGAAGCATGAGGGATCGTGTCATCCACTCATTCACCTGCTCAAACCATCCAACAACAAACTCCATTGGAGTAAAAATCAAAGTCCTTGCTACAATCATGATGACCACTATTAATCAAACTGGGACTCTTGTGAGCATGAAAACAGCATCATTAATCATCACGTGAGAACAATAGGCACCCCGATTACAGAATCCAGTATAGTCTACATTGCTTCTCTGCTCTCGTATTGCTTTCCCCTGATTCTGCTGCTGCAGTCTTAGCATCCTTACTGCTCCACTTGGAGCAAACCAACAGTCTTCTATTTTAGAGTGCTTATAGGGGTTACATCCCCACCTGGTATGCTCAGACTACAAATTTCCTTATAGTGCATATTTTCATTTCTTTGAAGTCTGCACTCTCCACTTTTCTCAGGGATGTCTTCTTTGGCTATTCCATCTAATATTTCATTATCCTCCAACATTAATGTCTCTCTTCTCTGCTTACTATTAACACTTATATACTTACCAAAATATAATAGAACATATGTTTTAGTGATTTATCTCCTATAGCGTCTGTGTTCCATATTAGAGTACAGGAGAGCTGAGCACAGGTATTTTTGTTTGTTGGATATGATCATATATCCATAGCTTCTACACTAATGTCCAGCACCTATTAAGCAATTGGTAAATATTTCCAGAATGAATTAAAGAATGTATATTATTTTAATTTAAGAAATGTTAAATTTAATGAATGCTTAGGAAATATAAATGAATTAGATGAAAAAATGCAGCACACTGGGCAAATTAAACACCTGTTTTGATATAAAATGTCTCATTAACGTGACTTGTTTTGGAGGAATGGCTATTACTTTTGTTGTCACGTTTATTTTTAGGTGTGATATTTTTCTTTATTGCTAAGAAAGAGAGTGGAAGAGGGAGGGAAAGACAGAGAGAGAGGCATTCCATTGATGATGGCAGTGAGTGGCAAATATCTCAAGCATCCATTGGATAGACAGTCCTGATAAGCAAACTTTGTTTTCCCCGTACATGTATCTGGATATCCTACTACCCATCTCCCCTTCCTGGTGCCTGAGGTCAAATCTAAAAACTGTGACTTTGATGATTCTCTGATTTCTAGATTCCATCTTCACAATAAACTCTTACTCTTACTCATGGGGCTGAAGAAAAATGAAATATAAAAACTAATAGATTGAAAGGAACATGACTTCCATAGATGGAATAGACACATGTCTCCTTATTCCTTCCACAAAGTACAGCTACAAATCCTAGGCATTACATGTGAGACAAAATGTAAGAAGACTCTGAAAGGTGTGCAAAAGGCAGAAGATCAAGAGACCTTGCGACCCAAAGAATGGCATAGTGATGAACTCCCTGGGTTTTCTTTATGGGTTTCATTCTAGTACCAGATTGGGTACTATAGAGGTCTGCTGTGTAAAGTTTTACATATAATACAATATTTTATATATATAGTTGACCCTTGTACAACGTGGGAGGTTAGGGCACCGATCCCCATGTAGTCAAAAAAAAAAAAAAGTAACTTTTGAATCCCCCAAAACTTACCTACTAATACCCTACTGTTGACCAGAAGCCTTACCTATAACATAAATGGTCTGAAGCAGGAGAGCTAGGTTCTTGTCTCAGAGAGTTGAATGAATCTCGCAGACAAAGGAGAGTGAGTAAAGTGATAGAAGTTTATTAAGTGAGGATACAGAGAAAGCTCTTAGAAGTGAGAGGGGTCCCCACGGGGTTGCCAGCATGGGTCCACACTGATTTTTTATTTAGAACTGACCAGGGAGCCTGTGGCCTTATCATTCTTGTGATGTCCTGATTTGAGTAAGGCCAGGTGATACTGATGAGGGAACAGAGGACTAGCTGAGGATAAAGCACATTGACAAGTCCTTGAGATAGGGAAAGGGACATTCCTCTGTGGACTCAACATCCTCAATGTTCATATAAGGGCAAAAGGCAATTTTAGCCCAACCCTCAGGCTAAGGGCAAAAGGCAATTTTAGCCCAACCCTCAGGAGCCTGTTAAGTCTACTTTAATATATAAAAATTCCTTTAGAAATTTCCTTTATCTCTAAACTCCCAAGCTACGTGTTGGCAATCATCCCCCAAGCACATGGCCCACTGAAGGGTCTCACGACTTAGTTTTTTTTTTTTTTTTAAAGATTTTATTTATTTATTCATGAGAGAGAGAAGCAGAGAGACAGGCAGAGGGAGAAGCAGGCTCCATGCAGGGAGCCCAACGTGGGACTGGATCCCAGGTCTCCAGGATCATGCACTGGGCCGAACGCAGGCACTAAACCGTTAAGCCACCCAGGGATCCCCATGACTTGGGTTTTATTAGATAGTAACAAGTGACCTTTTCCCAACAAAGCTAGCCCCCTCAAGGTCCTGGAAACCTTGCTACCAAAATTCCTTAGAGAGTACGCTCTCCTCAAAGCCCTCCCAACTCCCAGGTATTTAATCTGCCACCTGTCACAGGCCCCAGGCAGGAGCTCTTCTTGTGTCCAGGTCCTGTACCCATGCTTTAATAAAACCACCATTTTTGCACCAAAGACATCTCAAGAATTCTTTCTTGGTCGTTGGCTCAGGGCCTCACCTATATTCCAAAACTTCATCAATACCATCCTTAATGGCTTCCTTTTCCTTTTTGGTCCAGTTATTCTTTGTTGGTCACAGGCAACTGTCATAAAAAACATCTTTCCTACCCATACAGAGGGCAGGGTGGCCCGGTTTGTTCCCTTATCTCTTGTTTCCTGACATCTCAGAATTTTTGGGACTTTGTTTTGTGAGCCTGATTCCATGGCCCCCTACGTACCTCTCCCTACCTAGCCCTGCCTGTCCCTTACTCAAGTGAATTGACACCTATTTTGTATACTGTACTCTTAAAGTAAGCTAGAGAAATTTTATTAAGAAAATCACAGGAGTGCCTGACAGTTTCCAGCAGTAGAGCATGCAACTCTTAATCTTGGGGCTGTGAATTCAACTCCCATGTTGGGCATAGAGATTATCTAATTATCTAAAAAAGAAGGAGGAGGAGGAGGGGAAGGGAAAGGGGAAGGAGAAGGAAGAGTACTATGCCTGGATGGCTCAGTGGTTGAGCATCTGCCTTCAGCTCAGGGCATGATCCTGGGGTCCTGGGATTGAGTCCTGCATCGCACTCCCCACAGGGAGCCTGCTTCTCCCTCTGCCTATGTCTCTGCCTCTCTATCTCTCTGTGTCTCTCATGAATAAATAAATAAAATATTTTTTAAAAAGAAGAAAGAAAGAAATCACAAGGAAGACACAATACATTTACAATATTGTGCTGTATTTATTGAAAAATATCTGCATATACGTGGATCCATGCAATTTAGACCCATGTTGTTCAAGGATCAATTGCATATACATATTAGCCTCTGTCCCTGGTTTCTGGCACAAAGATCCTAAAACCCTTGTAGTCATAAGAGCATTAGGAGTGTCTTTTGCCCTCATATTTAGTCTTTGACTCCGGTTTCTGGCACAAAGCTCTTAAGTCCCCTGGAACTTCTTCGGTGACAGGAATGTCTTTTGTTCTAATGGGGTGGGCTCCTGGGTGGGCTCCTGGGTGGGGGCTCGTCACCAGAAGACTGAGCCTCAGTCAGGAGCTTGGAATTTCCAGCTGCACACCCTTCCCTCCATCCTCCAGGAAGGGGAGAGGGCTGGAAATTGAGTTAATGACCGTCATGACTACGGGATGAGTCTCCATAAAGAATCCCCAAAGTTCAGAAAACTTCCAGGTTGATGGCTAAAAAACCATCTAGAATCAAGAGTCTGAGCAGCTGCTCTCACGGCAGAGTGAGGAGTGAGATACAGAGAGGGTAGCATTCCGCCCCCCATCAGGAAACGGTGAGTGCTTCCTGGTGACAGCGGCGGTACTTCCAGTGAGGGACTGACGGACCCTCCAGTGGGAAGGAGCGTGTGCAGGACGGGGAGGGGGGGGACCAGCGGGAGGACAGAGTCTGAGCGGGTGCACACAGACGAGCCAGAGCCAGGTCGGGAGGACCATTGCTGCAAGTGAGCCAGGAGTTTCCTCAGGGAGGCGGGCTTCCTTCCCACGGCCTCACACTGCCTCACAGCTGTGGGCCACTTCTGTGCCCGAGTCCTTTTAAAGCCAGGAGAGGACCGCACTCGGGACCAGCAACAAGTGGCTTTTTGTCCTCCCTTCCCTCTTCTTTCCTCTGCTGTGACCTCCCCCACCCCTGCTCCATGCAGCCTGATCTTGGCTGCGGGAGTGAGGAGGGACCACTCAGAAGACAAAAGACAGGAGAACCTTCTCACCCGTGGCAGCTTCAGGAGCCTAGGAAGGCCTGAGCTGGGAAAAGAGAGAGTTTTACATTTGGTGAGAATTTTAAGATTTGACGTTATACTGCACTGGAAAATAAGACCAGTTGTTAGTATTGTTGCAGAGATTATTGTGACACTTGTTAAAGACATGGGGACCTTGAAAGGTGATAAGAGAGTAGAAGGTCAGCTGAGGACAAAGCAGAAGCTGACGCCCCACAAACCAACCACCCCTACCCCCAGGTAGGATGTTGTGTGTGTCCTTTCTCGGGTGCTCCTGGCGGGAAAACACATAGTTGACTTACAGGAGTCTTACCTCAGTTTACAAATGTCTTAGTAATTTACAAGAACAAAGCATTTTTTATCAATAACCTAGCTTCCAGAAGAAAATGTAGATAAATTAAATGTCCTTATAACCTGCAGGCCGTTTACACTCACTTGAAGCAGGTGGAGTGTCATCTTGCTCCAGGAAGCTTCCAACTGCCTTCACATGAATGCTTTGCTAGAGGGAAAAACCACCTTAACTTGACAATGGCGAGGCCTCCAGTATCTGTAGCATATGAAAGTGCCTGTAAAACCTCCCCTTTCCTTACCTCCCCCAACTCCCAGGTATATAATCAGCCTCCCCTCCCAAGCCTGGGACTGCAGCTCTTCCTGCCCTCAGGTCCTGTCCCCAGGCTTTCATAAAAGCACCATGGTGCACCAAACACATCTCCAGAATTCTTTCTTTGGTCGTTCCCTCTGGATCTTACCCCACCAACCTCACCTATCTTCAAAAATTACCTCAGAGGGACTCCATTGTTGGGAAGGCTCGGTTTCCGCTCTCTCTGCAAGGCCCCGATTTACTCACATTCGGTATTTCCCCTTGCATCTCAGTAAACCGAAGAAGCTCTGTTCCCACTCCAAGGGGGAGGCAAGAAAGTTCATCATTCTGAGTTTCCTCCTAGGCCCCCATACACCTGGTAACACGTAAGAGGAACCAGATCTCCGATCGAACGTGTTCCAGGATATTAGCTTCCAACAGACCTTGGCTAACGGCATCAGTCCTCCCCCCACCCCTTCCTGTGACTTACAGGATCACACTTACTGTCAACCTGTCACTAGCCTTAAGGAACCCTGGAACCCTCTTTCCAACGCAAGTCCCTAATCCCAGTGATGACAAGACTCACTCTCCTTCCTGTCTTCCAGACAGTCTGCTATACTCTATCACTTACAGTATTCAGTAAGCTCTGCTTTCCTTTCCTTCTGGCTCCTGTTTGATCTCTATCCTGCTCGAAGCCAAGGACTCTGTTGGTTGGCCCTCCAGACCCCCTTCTGGGTCCCAGGACCCAGCTTGCCTGCATCATTAAAAATGATGAGGTTTTCCTCGGACCATCGTAATGGGGAGAGAGACAACTCAACTCCAAATACAGCCAAGAGAGCTGGAGCATTACAGCCCTGAGCAGGGTGAGGGGTCCTACGGAAGGGGGATGGACAGACAGGCTTCAAACAAGGATTCTTGCAGAACCGGGTTAACAGGATTCTTGAAAGACAGGCACTCACTGAGATTGTCAAGGACAAAGGCTGACTACCTTGCACCTTGATTGAGGCTGCGAGGATTCTTACTAGGATGACTGCAAGATCCTTGCTAAATTGGGTGAGGCAAGCCAAGGACAAGGCCTGGGTCAAGGCCACACTGGAGTCTTTGTCAGTCTGAGCGGAGACCGGGAAAAGATGGATCTACCTGAGTTTTCATCAGGAAATGAGGATGAAAGGTCTCCCGAGCTGGTTTGCCGAGGCACTGTGAGGGAGCCCGAAGGTTCTTCCTGCTGGTACTTTTAGCTCAGCTGAGGTAGTAAACTTCTGGTGCTGGATTATTCAGTGCTTAATATAACTGATGATATTTTCCTATTAAGTAGAGTCGAACTCTGGGAAACGAACTAGGGGTGGTAGAAAGAGAGGTGGGCAGGGGGTGGGGGTGACTGGGTTACAGGCACTGAGGGGGGCACTTGATGGGATGAGTGCTGGGTGTTATTCTATATGTTGGCAAATTGAACACCAATAAAAAATAAATTTATATTAAAAAAAAAGTAGAGTCAACATTTGTTTTAAGAAATTTTATAAGCCAGAGTTCTAGATTGCAAAAAAAAAAAAACTAACACCGGAAGCTGCTTTAGTTTGTTTAAAATGAAATGGAATTTATTTTAAAAATTGAACATCTTGGGGATCCCTGGGTGGCGCAGCGGTTTGGCGCCTGCCTTTGGCCCAGGGCGCGGTCCTGGAGACCCGGGATCGAGTCCCACGTCGGTCTCCCGGTGCATGGAGCCTGCTTCTGCCTGTGTCTCTGCCTCTCTCTCTCTCTGTGTGACTATCATAAATAAATAAAAATTTAAAAAAATTATTTAAAAAAATTGAACATCTTATAATAGAAGACTTTAAAAAGGCAAAAGGGATTAGCAATCCCTTCGTCAACTGGATTCTGGGGCCTCCTACCCAGCAGGTGGGGTTTTGTTCCTTGGTAGGTAAGCTTTCTTATAACTGTGGAGAAAGAAATTAAAGGGTAGAAAACTAACGGTAACGCAGATCACTTCTGTGTGTAGAAATACACTTTACGGCTGGTGCAATGCCATTGACAATGAGCTAGGTAGGAGGTCAGCAGTCTGCCAATGCTGGTGTCATTTGTAAATTCTTCCCAGCATTTCTTACCTGACTGTATCTGTGTGTTACTTTGAATTATCTTTTGAACCAATTATAATATCTTACTCCTTAGTTAATGGTTCCCTCATAAATTAATGGGTTAGTGAAAATACTTGAAGTGATGGGGTTCAGAATACATTATCCCAGAATATTGCACATTGGCATATTGAGGGTGTTAAGCTGAAGGAATCTGAGATAACACAGAAGCAGGGGGATCATTCTGATGTCTCCTTGCCCTTCTTCCCTGAAACAGGTCACAAACTGGGAGGATGACCACATTCTCATCCCCAGCACTGGGGAGCTGGGGGCTAAGAAATCTGTGCAAACAAGTCTTGCTAAGCCAGCCGTTTACCACCTCTAACACCAACCCCTTGTCTTGTCAGTTCTCTGCAAATTATTGTCGCTTTGTCTAATGCTACAAAAGCTTCCTCCCCTGGTCACCCGGGGTCTTCTTTCTCTGATGAAGGCTCCCATGTACGTGTAAAAAATTCAGTAAGGTCTGTGTGCTCTTCTCCTGTTCATCTATCTTCCTCGTTTTAATTTTTAGACCCAGCCTGGGACTTCATGGGTGGCAAGGAAAACTTTTTTCTCCTATACAGACATATGTTCTTTTCATATTTATAGGAGAGCTTATTTATCCTCTAATGTTCCAAAATTCTTCCTTTAACATACCAAGTATATGGATATCCCGAGAGTCAGGCTTGGAGACGGATGTCCAAAATACATCACGGGGCTGCCTAAGTAGATATCCCAAGGCCACTGCCACCAGGTCTTCCCCCTGGCACCTGCTCCTGCCAAGACTAGACACGGAGCCCCACCTCTTCCCGAAAGCAACACTGCTGCCTGGTGAAGCAGGGCTATCCCAGGCCCTGAGGCCTCCACCCATCCCGCCCCAAAGATGGTGCTTAATGCTCTTGGTCTCTTCAAGGGAAAGAGTTTGAGGACAGACACAGCACAGTGTATGGTGATACAAACCAGAAAATTTATTAAAACGAAAGTACATTCTTGAGATGCGAGAGTGGGTGAGCTCAAGAGAGCTGCTCCCCTGGGGTTTGGGTTCCTTTTGTTGACAGCTGTTAACAAGGGGGTGGCATATTCATTACTTGAAGCAGGGATTTCTTGGTAAGAGGGTTTTGAGCCTTTTTTTCCTTACTTGACCAGGGGGGTTCCTGTGGTGGCTCTGCCATCTGGGGTCTGTCTGGTATGATCCGGCTCCTCATAGAGTGCTGCCAGGACAGGCCTGGACCTTCCCCACAGCTGGCCACTGCCTCCTCCTTGCTGGCCTCCAGGCATCCCATTAGGTCAGTAGACCTAATTAACTGCCTGCTCTGACAACCAATGTGTCTCCATCAACATCCTGGAAAAAATCAACAAAATCTATCCAATGTTCCTTCCTCTCATTATTATCCTCCTAATCACAGTCTCTTAATAAGTGTCTATTGGGGGAAAATCTAGATCAATCGCTACACTCCGAGTTCCAGGGAGACTGAGAACATAAATTTCTAAGTTCTGCCTTGAGTGAATGGGTCTTTTAGTAACATAGGATGACTCCTCAAAAGCAGTGTTCAAAATACACATGATACTTTATGTATTTTATTTTTTGAGAATTCATAGAATTTTGTTCAAGTTAATGCTTGCTGTTGACAGGGGAACACAGGTCTAGCTGAGGACAAGTCACAAGCGTGGAGAGCACATTGACAAGTCCTTGAAACAGGTAAAGGGACATTCCTCTACAGACTCAACTGCCTCGATGTTCATACTTTGCTAAAAGCAGAAAGCAATATTAGCCCGACCCTCAGGGGGCTGTAAGTCTACTTGAACATATAAAAATTCCTTTAGAAACTTCCTTTATCTGGGCAGCCTGGGTGGCTCAGTGGTTTGGTGCTGCCTTCAGCCCTGGGGACCCAGGATCGAGTCCCACATCAGGCTTCCTGCGTGGAGCCTGTTTCTCCCTCTGCCAGTATCTCTGCCTCTCTTTCTCTCTGTGTCTCTCATGAATAAATAAATGAAATCTTTTTTTTAAAAAATAAATTTCCTTTAACTCTAAGCCCCCAAGAAACATGTTGGCGATTATCCCCCAAATACATGGCCCACCGATATCCTTCTAAGGGTCTCATGACTCAGGTTTTATTAGACAGTAATAAGTGACCTTTCCCCAACAACAGCTAGCCCCCTCAAGGTCCTAGGAACCTTGCTTCCAAAATTCCTTAGAGAACACGCTCTCCTCAAACCCCTCCCAACTCCCAGGTATATAATCAGCCACCCCTCACAGGCCTGGGGACAGCAGCTCTTCCTGCCCATGGGTCCTATCCCTGTGCTTTAATAAAACCACCAAAGATGTCTCAAGAATTCTTTCTTGGTTGTCTGCTCTGGATCTCATCTATATTCTAAAACTTCATCACTGTCACCGTCAATATTATTGTCATTACTAGTTCTCTTTCGAGAGGACCATGCTTATTAAACATCTGGGCTGGACTTCCACGATGTTTAACTCTATGATTAAAAATCTTTTTCCTTACCAAAAAGCAACCCCTAATCACAAGAAAAACAAGAAAGACTGAAATTTACTTGTAGAAATTGATCTCCACCAGAGACCATAGTCCAACTCAGTTCCTTTCAGGATTATACTTTTTTTTTTTTTTTTTTTTTAAGATTTTACTTATTTCTTCATGAGAGACATACAGAGAGAGGCAGAGACATAGGCAGAGGGAGAAGCAGGCTCCCTGTGGGGAGCTCTATGTGGGACTCGATCCCAGGACCCCGGATCACAACCTGAGCCAAATGCAGATGTTCAACCATTGAGCCACCCAGGTGCCCCTCAGGGTTGTATTTTTATTCAGGGTCTCTTTTTTTGAGGAGGGGGCTGTGTCTCATAAATATTTGCTTAAAACAGATGATATGCCTCACTGTATCATAGAAAGAAAATAAGGTCTAGTCCCTAGAGAACAGGCAGGTGGTCCCTCAGGAAAGGAAACCTAGTGGCTCTTGGAGGTGACAGCGTCTTCTGCTAGGGTCAGGGGACAGCGTTGATGACCCTCCTGCCCTCGTCAGTCATAGTAAAAGGAGAGGTAGTAACTAGTGTCCAGTTAGAATCTCTAACTCACAGGACTGTCTGTTTGAGTAAGTGGAGCCACCCGGGTGTCCTAGTTCTGCAGTTTTCATAGAAAACGTGGAATATACGGATTAAGTGGAAAGTGGAATCAGAATTTCTGTCCTTTGTTCAGAAAGCACTAATGGACTCCTGTGTGCAAGGCAATGGGACAGGTGCTGGGGACAGGGAGCTAAGATGTGATCCTGGCCAGAAGGAGCAATTTTAGAGTGTCCATCAGACCCCTGCCCACTAGAGTGCTGTGTCCGCAGGGCCTTGTGGACAGAAGGATTGCTTCCCACTGGCAAGGATCGGATCCTCTCTTCTGGGTACTCAGCCGGACCTTTGTGTCTTGATGTTACTGCTCAGTCTGGCCCATCCCAGGCACTTGCTTATCTTCCTTCTCTTTGTTGGTGTAAGAAATGGTAGTTTGAGATGGTAAGATCCTGCATCACAGGTACCTAGCATGTGTCAAACTGCTGTGTCTGTCTCAGTTCAGAAAGATGGAAAAAATTGGGGGAGAAGAGAGATAACATGGGGTGATAAGGGTAAGGTGTTTAAGTCTGATGGTGGACACAAAGTTATACCAATTAGAATTTTTAGTACATGGGGATCCCTGGGTGGCGCAGCGGTTTAGCGCCTGCCTTTGGCCCAGGGCGCGATCCTGGAGACCCGGCATCGAATCCCACGTCAGGCTCCCGGTGCATGGAGCCTGCTTCTCCCTCTGCCTGTGTCTCTGCCTCTCTCTCTCTCTGTGTGACTATCATAAATAAATGAAAAAAAAAAAAGAATTTTTAGTACATGGCTTAAACCAGACGATGGAAAGAACACTAATTGTGCCAAGGATCTCAAGAATGTAGCAGGAAACCCTCTGCCAGATAGGGTAATCTGCAGAATTGGAAAGCTTAAATGCTTTCCTATTACCTAATTGACTTCAACCAGAACATGTGAAAAAACAATGAATGACTAGAGGATCGTAAATTACTGTAAAATAGAAGATCAAGTAAATTCAAATCCCTTACCCTCACAAACAAACAAACAAAAACAAACAAACAAACCATACCAGTGAAGTTGAACGTTAAAATGTAGAGAAAGGTTTTGGATATCTTCTTTGATTTTGGTGTTTCAGTCTGTAAGACATCAGGATGGAGAGAGATGCTACCCTAAATAGGAAAGCTTGTGGGCATCAGAGTAGCTGAGCTAAACCATTCATGATGTCTTTAGACATGCACAAAACCATGGCATCCAAGGACTGTCCCACATGAGTCAGCCAGGACTGTCCCACATAAGTCAGCCAGAAAAGTCAATACTTATTGTGCAAGAGGGCATGATGGTGGTCCACCAAGTACTGAGTGAAGGGGCCCAGGGGTCCTAGGCTGTCCAATAAGGGATACAGAGGCCAGAAGATAACCCACCATCCCCATCCCTGCAGCGCATCCCCCAGAACACAAAACAGGGCACTCCACTGTGCACCTACATGACATTTTAATCATATATCTGTTGGGAAATAAGAATTTCCTGGAATTTCAAGGTCCTTCCAACTGGAGTAAGAATCAAATTGACATGAAACAGATTAACAGGAGAAAATCAAATGTAATAACATATGTACAGGGAATTCACACAAACATGGAAATTCTAAAAACAGGCGAAGTGAGGCTTATCTGTCATCCTCAACCAGGGAGTAGGGGTCAGGGACTCAAAGGGAAGAAATGCAAGTCATAGGAAGATGAAAAAGAGTCAATGTTTATTTATGTAAACAAATAAATGTTTGCTAGGCCACTTAGAAACAATAGACATAGAGGACCTTGCTAGGTGGCTCCCTGTCCACTATACCTAGTTCATACCATAACGTAGTTATCCCTGGTGACAGATCTCTTCCCAGAGCAGGACCTCTACCTATATTCTTTTTAGCCAGTTGAGAGGATGGTAAAGAGCTTTTCCTAAATCTGTAGGGTATTGATGTCTTTTAACTCAAAATAATCTTTATGCCAAAGTGGCCCACTTGGAGCAGCCTGCCCTAGGCCCTACATATCCATCCAGAGTTATTTTTTTTTCTTTTTTTTTTTCTCTTTTTTTTTCCAGAGTTATTTTTAAGAGCTTGTTTTTATTCAAAAAAGTATGCTGAATTTACCTACTCCATATTTGGCGTACACCCTCAAGACCATGTAACTTTTTTCATTTGACCTATAGTTGGCAAATTGCATTAATGAATAATGTAGTATTAAATCAATTTTACTTTCTTTTAAAAATATTTTATTTCATTATTTGAGAGAGAGATTGAGAGAGAGAGAGAGATCAAGAGTGAGAAAGCATGAGCAGGGGTAGCGGCAGAGGGAGAAGCGAAGTCTCTGCTGAGAGACTCCATCCCAAGACCCTGAGATATTGACCTGAGCCAAAGGCAGACACTCAACCGACTGAGCCACCCAGGTGCCCTAGTACTGGACTAATTTTAATATTGAAATGATCACCTTGGTTTTTTTGCAAGTACACTTAGAAAGTGTACTGTTAGATTTGTTTGTGAATACCTATTGCAATGGTATTTAGTAAACTGAAGGGTAGCAGAATGTTCCACACCAGAATATGCCTCTTTGGCATTAGGATTATTTTGAGCTGGTTATTTTTGATAAAAAGCGGACACAGAAGAAGCTCTAAAAACAGAGTAGAAGTTACCCTTTTTTAAGGGTAATTTATAAAGGAAATCTCCATTTGTGTCTCTTTTTTTGTACTGGACAGAGAAGGATGACTTTAAATCATGAGAAAATCTATTTCTGACAGCCCTACAACTGATCTTAAGGGTTTGCTAGCTTCAAGTCAACTCACTTTTTTTTTTTTTAAGATTTTATTTATTTATTCATGAGAGACACAGAGGAGAGAGAGAGAGAGAGAGGGCAGGCAGAAGGAGAAGCAGGCTTCACACAGCCCAACGATTCCCCATCTCCAGGATCACACCTGGGCTGAAGGTGGCACTAAACCGCTGAGCCATCCAGGCTGCCCTAACACTCTTTACTCGCTGACCAGGGGCCTTGGATCTATAACAAAACTAATTTTCTCTCTTTGAGATCTGTAGACTGCTGGCCTTGAGGAGAGAAGGACCAGAACTTTCCCAGGCCGCAGAGGCCAGCCAGGCTGTCTGAAGTAGTCCCAGCTATTGGAATAGCCTAGCAAGTTTTTAGCAGAACATTTTTCTTTTTCAGGTCACACAGATGATTTTACTAATCTCCTTTTGTGTTTCTGTAGATCTTGTCCACCAAACGGGAACCCAGGAACCGAACTCCTTCCCTGAAATGATGTCTGTGGCATCATGGAGTGTGCACAGAAATGAGAAATGTTGTGGGCCTCTGCACTCCATCGTTGATGTACTATCCTAAATCCTTTAAAAACCCCTAGGCCAGGCAGAAACGCAGGAGTGGGCTTTTGGACAAGCGTTTGCCTCCTCCCCAGTTGGCTGGCTTCCTGAATAAAGCTCCAAGTCCTTTCCAAGCAAAATTCCTCTCTTGCTTAATGATCTTCCAGGGATAGGCAGCCAACCTTGGGCTCCATATAACATTATCAAACGAGAAGGCACGACTTTACTTGACATGACAACCATGATCCATGTTTATCTAGCTTTTCCTGATAACTTCTTCAAAACTAGCCTCCCGGCACCTTTCTCTTTTTCATCTTTAACTACAGATGGTGTTTAGGCTGGAGTTGGAAGTGACCAGGTGATACAGCTGTATCTGTTGTACATATAGGAGCTTCTATTGTCTTTCTTTTGCTAATTGTTTACAATTAGGGATCTCTGGTCGAGCACTCAGAGTCAGAGGGGAAATCATTTTCCTTACTTTACAAAGCAAACTTAATTTGTGTTTTTTTTTTAATTAACAAACTTTATTTTTTAGACTAGCTTTAGATTTTTCAGAAAAATGAGCAGAAAGTGATGTGGTAAACAAAGGCAGAAGAAAAATTATTAAATTTCCAAACTACCTACAGCCCATTGACAAGTCCTTGAAACAGGCAGAAGGACATTCCTCTAGGAGCTCAGCTGCCTCCATGTTAATGCTTCGCTAAAAGCAAAAGGCTATCTTAGCCCAACCCCCAGGATCCTGTAAGTCTACTTTAACTTATAAAAAATTTTCTGGAAACTTCCATTATCTCTAAACCCCCAAGATATGTGTTGGAAATCATCCCCCAAGCACATGACACACCGACACCAATATATGTCTGAAGGGTCTCATGACTCAGGTTTTATTAGATAATAATAAATGACTTCTTCCCAACAATAGGCAGCCCCCTCAAGGTCATGGAAAGCTTGTTTCCAAAATTCTTGAGATTTACACTCTCCCTGACCCCCTCCCAATTTGAAAGTATATCTTGGGCCACTGTTCATCACCCCGGTGCAGTTCTTCCTGCCCACTGAGTCCTGTCCTGCTTTAATAAAACCACCTTTTTGCACCAAAGACGTCTCAAGGATTTTTTCTTGGCCACCGGCTTCAAACCCTAAGTCTTTCATACATCAGAAAGTACAGAGGATTCCTGTACTGATGCTCTTTTATTATGTTACTTTTATCTGTTGCTGATATCAGAGTACTACTGGTGTTAATAAAATAAAAAAACAAAGGGACTTCTTCCTGTAGGATGCTATGATTTACATATTTGAATATTAAAAGGATTCAAAACATTACACCCCCAAATATGCCACTTTGCATATGCATTATTTTTAATGAACAGGAGAACCAGTAGAGGCAGGAAAAGCTCTTCACTGACCACCCCCCACCATGCCCCTAACTGCCTAAAATACAGAATAAACATCCCCCTTTGTAAAGGAAACTTACACCTCCAGGGGAAACCTGCTGTTAGGAAAAGTATCTGTACCAAGAAGAGAGCTATCCCCAGGGACAAATTTATCCTGGGAGACACTCTTCCTCGGCACAAGGTGACATTAACTCACATGCATTTCTTCCTGTATCTTCCCAGAATTTGTCTCCCAGACTCAGAAACTCCAAATCCCTATTTCTCTGTTACCCCAGGATGGTATGGAAGTCTCAAATATCTGTGAACTCCCATGCATACATACATAACTAAGACTCCATTTTTCTCCCCTCCATGTTTTATGTCAATTTCCTCCTCATGCTGTCGCAGGACCTAGACAGGTTTTCCTCTCCTGCAGTATCATTACACACGTGTGATCTGTGAGGATGTGAAAGGCTTTCTCCTGTGAAACCATCCGGGCCTGGGGCAGCTGAGGCCTGACTCTGACAAGTCTAACTGCCCCCGGGGGCATGAACCTCCGTGGCTTCTGGCTTCCGCTGAATCAGCCTTAGTAATGATGAAGTTTTGGAATATCGGTGAGGTTTGGTGGGGTGAAGTCCAGAGCCCACGACCAAGAAAAAATTCTTGAGACATCTTTGGAGCAAAATGGTGGTTTTATTAAAGCACGGGGACGAGACCAGGGGACAGGACCCGTGGGCAGGAAGAGCTGAGGGGAGGCTGATTATATACGTGGGAGTTGGGAGGGGTTTGAGGAGAGCTTGTTCTCTAAGGAATTTTGGAAGCAAGGTTCCCAGGACCTTGAGGGGGGCAGCCTGTTGTTGGGAAAGGTCACTTATTACCTTCTGATAAAACCTGAGTCATGAGACCCTTCAGATGGATACTGGTTGGCCATGTGCTTGGGGGATGATCGCCAGAACGTATCTTGGAGGTTTAGAGATAAAGGACATTTCTAAAGGAATTTTTATATGTTCAAGTAGACTTACAGGCTCCTGAGGTCGGGCTAGGATTGCCTTCTGCCCTTAGCAAAGTATGAACATTGAGGCAGATGAGTCTGTAGAGGAATGTCCCTCTGCCTGTTTCAAGGGCTTGTCACTTTGCTGCCACTGGCTCGTGCCTTGTCCTCAGCTAGCCCTCATCGATAATGCCTGTTGTCCTCGAAAACTACCAGTTTTGTCCAAGTTCTCAATTTTGGTGTTAAATTAGATAAAGAACTCTTTGATGATTTTTAAAAATTTCTTCTACGAAATTTTGCATGTTGTAATTCCCAGTTTTACGTTCTTATTTTTAATAACTGAATTATCTATTTTTTAAATACATATTTTATCTTTTTATATGTTATCTATGTATTTTTCTCTTCTTTTCTTTTTCCTAAAAATAATCTTTGGGATCACATTTTATCCTTTTTAAATTTTGTTTTCAACTATTTTAATTCCATTCTGATGCCTGCCTCAGTTCTTTCATTGTTCTTTTCCCAAAATTGTGTCTCAAACACTTAATTATTTTATTTCTTCTTGTTTCATGATGTGAAATTTCTAGGTTCTGAGCCTACATTTACCTGTAACTAAAAGTGACCAAAACACACCTGCAGGATGTCTAGAATAATGTCTCTCTTATCTCAAAATCAATTTTATTTCATCTATATAGTACCATCCATGAAAACATGCTGAACAACGAGACAGATCTCACCTAGTTATAATTTATTTATTCTGGGATGGTCATCTCCCTACGTGGTCCAACCATCCCCCCCACCCCCCCCCCCGCTCCTGGTTTGACCCTTTAGCCAGTTATTTGGCCCAAAGGGGATACTCAGTAGATTTACTGAGAAGGTACTAACTTTTCAAATGGTTGGATCTCTCACTTGCATTTCCAGATGCTGGGGACACTCACACAAGGTGTTCATAAGATTATATTTTAACTGCACTTAATGTCACTGGAGACACATGATCTGGTTTCTGCCCCCTTCCCCCACCTCAACCCCACCCTGTTGGTCATGTGCTTTCTTTCTGTATTTTGAAGTTTGGTAACTATGAGAATGTATCTCTGTTTTGGTGGATTTGATATCTGTTTTTCCCGGAAGATGGTTTTCTTTATGCACATTCACAAATATTTTTATTGAGATTTTATTTCTTGTTTCACTTAATTTTTTTTCTACTTCAGACACTGGTTGCTGACTTTCTTTAGATCTCCATTGCCTTTTATGTGTTTGTCTTTTTCCTTTGGAGTCTATGAAACTTTCACTCAGCTTGTTTTGTCATGGATTCGGTTTGGGGGAACAGGGGGTCAGACTCCTCTGCTTGTTGCTTCTCCTCTGTTAATGCTGTAAGATGATCTTTACAGCTCACTTTTTTGTCTTTGCACTACAATCATCACTGTCATTCAGTTCTGTTAAATTCATTTTGTTTCTGCAGCCAGAGCATAATAAGCATGTGACCCAGCTGCCACCCACCGGATTCACCCACTTCAGGCTTCCATCCAGGAGCTGTGGACAAAGAAAAGCACATTGTGCAAGACATCCGTGCTGCTGAGAGTGTCAGAAAATGGGTTTCTTTCTCAGAAAAACTTCATCCTGAAGTCCCACAGTAACGACTGGGGAGCTGTTCTCTAGGGTGATTTGGGGTGTTCGTGGTTATATAGCCTCTGTGCCGGGTCCTCTGACCTTCTCAGGCATTCTTGGATTCTTTGGTGAATTTCTTACCTACTTACTGCAGAGCTGGGTTTGGCCATATATGGCTAAGAACTCTGATAGATACAATGAGTCTTTGAAGTGTTGTTTAAAGTGCCCTAACAGGGGCAAACTAACTTGTCAGTTTTAGGCTGTTTTTCTGATAGGGGTGAAATTGGTTAGTTTGAGGTTGTCAGAGAGAATTAGTTTTAGGACCATATTTCTCCACCAGTCCTGCCTCTCCCTACTTCCACCCTCATCATCCTTATGAGGAAGGAGAGAGAGGAGGAAGGAGAAGGAGGTGAGCAGAGAGAGACTGAGAGAGGGAGGAGAGAACAGAGTGACCGAGAAAGAAAGAGACACACACACACACACACACACACACACAGAGACAATCTTAGGGTTCTCTTGGTCTTGTACATGCCGCTGCTCTCTCCCCAGTGCTGGAGGGGGCTATAGACATTCTGGGCATCTTTTTTGGTAACTGACCCACATTTCTGTGTTATTTTCCATCGTTCTTTGTGACCTGCCAAGGTATTCTAGGGGGTTATTCATTCTGGATAATTCTACCTCAAAGATTCTCTTAACTTTATCCTGCAGAGAGGATGGGAAAAGAGTGAGGTTTGGCAGTTCTTTCATCTTGTGGAAGTACACCTTATTGGTGATGGGGGAGATGGGTTTGCAGTCTAGAAGGATATTGTATAAGTTTTTCCTGGGCTGCAGCCCCCATGTGCCCCTGCCAATCTACCTGTTTCCAAAGGAGAATACTAATGACTGTTTTCAGGTTTTGCCTAATAAACCCATTCTATGAAGTACCCTGGGGGTGTGTACAGAGAGAACCTGGCCATTGGCTTTAATTCTTGAACTTGTCTTTTGCATTGGTGCTCTAAAATTATTCATTCTTTGGGTGACCCTTTTAAAATGGATGTATAACTTTAGCCTTTTTTCCAGTTGAGCACGAGAAATCCATATTTTTTTCCTTATTTTTATTTGTTTCCTTAGATTAAGAGACAGGAAGCATCTATGATTATTATAACCAACTAGGAATTTTTTGTTGTTGTTGTTGCTGTTGTTTTTTAATATGGGTTTCTGGGATCTATCCCAAACCAATAAACTCAATCTCTGGGGGTGGGAACTATTCATGGGTATGGTTTTAGGCAATTTTCCAGTTCTTCCGAGGTTGAGAAGTTAGGCTGGTTCTAAAAAATACGGAGGTTCTAAAAAATACGGAGTGAAAGGTGTTGGAGAGTTTTATGCTCCAGAAGCACATAGCAGCCAGTTCCTGAGATGTTTAAAATGCTATTTCAGGGGCACCTGGGTTGCTCAGTCAGTTGAGCCACTGACTTTTTTTTTTTTTTTTAATAATTTATTTGACAGAGGGAGAGAGAGAGAGAGAAAGAATACAAGCAGGGGACCACAGAGGGAGAAGAAGCAGACTCTACTGAGCAGAAAGTGTGACATGGGGCTCAATCCTAGGGCCTCGGGATCATAACCCAAGCCAAAGGCAGATGCCTAACCAACTGAGCCACCTAGGCACTCCAAGCCACTACCTCTTGATTTAAGCTCACATCATGATCTCGGGGTCCTGAGATTGAGCCCCAACTTTGGGCTCCATGCTCAACAAGGAGTTTGCTTTGAGGATTTCTCTCCTTTTCCCTCTACCCCTACCCCCCTCATGCTTGTTCTCTCTCTAAAACGAATAAATAGATCTTTAAAATGCTATTTCAGCATTTTCATGTTATTAGTATGGTTTTAGAGATCTGTGGAGAGAAAATACACTAAGGTAAATGGCATTTTCCTCAGGTTATAAAGAGACATCATTTTTCTCAAGTGGCACATGGAGCCCAGCCATATCAGATTCTTTCCAGAGCAGAATGATGAGAGCCTGGAATCATAGATTCTTCAGAATCATCTTTTTGAGACAGAATTTGAGCATTCTCTATAGTTCTGTCTGAGATGACTTTAATAGGACATTTCAGTCATTACCAAAACTCCACCGTTTTCTTGAAAATTAGGTTAAAGATCCAGTGGTTTCCCTGTATTTGGATCACTATCACATAGGAAAGGGAAAAAGTTTTCCCTGACTGTCTTAGGGTCCCTGACTGGGTCTGAAAATTAAAGTCACAAAGACAGATTATCAAGAGGAAAGCATAAATGTTTACTCGATAAAAGGTTTAAGTGAGATGGGAGCCTTCATAAGGAAATGAAACCCTGAGGGAGTGGTTAAAGCTGAGTATTTTCATGCTCAGTTTGACGAAGATTGGATGGTTGTGGAGAAATATGATACAAAGGGTACAAGGTAAGTTCTAGTAAACCAGGAGGAACTGTTTGTTTGGATTCTTCTTGGAGTCCCTTTGTCTTTGGACATAAGGATACTCCTTTTCTCAGGGTACCTCTCACACAAGTTTTATGACCTGCTTGGGCGGAGAAGGGCAGGGGGTGAGTCACAGTGATCTTCCTGCTTCTCACATTTTCTCAAACTCTTTCAGCTTAAAATATTTAATTTGCCCAGGTGCCATATTTTGGAGTAGCATGTTCTGAATCCCATCAATTACAAAAATATGTTTATTTCTATATTATTGCCCCTCCCATTCAAAACATAATATTATATACTATCTCCCAAACTCCTGCCAGTCATTCATAATTGTCAATTCCATCATAGTTTCTAGCAATCAGGAAATCAAGAGGGTACAGAAGATGCCTTCACAATGGGATATTTTTTGGAGGATTTCAGAAAGGGGCTATTTAATAAAGGTGTGGGCAGGCTGGGGAAGGATGGAGTAGAAGGCTACTGGTATCAGCTGCTTAGCACCCCGAGGGCCTGAAGGAGGGAGGAAAGGAGCTGCTATTGGACTATGGAAAGGTCCACTCTGATGAACTAGACAGAGTTGACCCCCAGAAAAGAACGCAGAAAAAATGAACCCTCCAACCTCTGTGTGCTCTCTCATTCTGGTCTCCTTCTAGTGCTCGCATAATTAAATTCCAGCTGAAGTCAGAGGGCAGGGAGCCCATGATGTAGTCCAAACAGACCAGGCTTCCATGGAAGTGCAGACAGAGGTCAGAAGATGGTTATTATTTTTTAACATGAATTATTCCAAGTTTTTAGCTTTCTCCTTTTTCCTCCATGAACATGATTTCATGCTTTAATGCCTATAGTATGTCACAGACTTGTCTTCTCTGATGAAAGGCAGTTTAATAGCCAGTTATACTGGGAGTGACGTCAAGTTTTCATCCCTTAAGAACAAGCATTCCCTAGATATTGATTCTTCTCTAGCTCCAGACTTCAAACACCCACCATGAGTGTTGTTATGAGATTTGCATAAATCACTTAGAACAGTGCCTGGCCACTGGTAAGCTCTAGACCAGGGGCCATTGCTATGGCTGTTAATTAGATGGGATGACCTCTAGAAGTTCAGGCCAACTTGGTCTCTCTCCCTAGGACTGCATGCTGAGGATGTTGGAGGGAATTCTCTCTCTTTTTTTTTTATAATAAATTTATTTTTATTGGTGTTCAGTTTACCAACATACAGAATAACACCCAGTGCTCATCCCGTCAAGTGCCCCCCTCAGTGCCTGTCACCCATTCACCCCCACCCCCCCACCCTCCTCCCCTTCCACTACCCCTAGTTTGTTTCCCAGAGTTAGGAGTCTTTATGTTCTGTCTCCCTTTCTGATATTTTCCCACACACTTCTTCTCCCTTCCTTATATTCCCTTTCACTATTATTTATATTCCCCAAATGAATGAGAACATACACTGTCCTCGGATTGACTTACTTCACTCAGCATAATACCCTCCAGTTCCATCCAGATCGAAGCAAATGGTGGGTATTTGTCGTTTCTAATGGCTGAGGAATATTCCATTGTATACATAAACCACATCTTCTTTATCCATTCATCTTCCGATGGACACCGAGGCTCCTTCCACAGTTTGGCTATTGTGGACATTGCTGCTATGAACATCGGGGTGCAGGTGTCCCGGCGTTTTCACTGCATCTGTATCTTTGGGGTAAATCCCCAACAGTGCAATTGCTGGGTCTGGAGGGAATTCTCTGCTGAGGTGGTCATCTGCCAAGAAGCTTATGGTGCTTCTCCCTGCTCCTCATGTTCAGGTGTTAATACACAGGGAATGATAGGCGTACAGCAGTGCAACAGACACCGAGGCACCTTCTCTCTCCTCGCTGACTTTTTCGTATGTCTGGAAGGAGAAGCCTGGACGCTGCTCTATTACCTGCAGTCCTGTGTGTGAGGCATTATGTGGTCAAGAATAGGCAGGCTATTCCCCTCTTTAGACAATTTTCCTTCTACTTCATGAGAATTATTCCATAAAAGCCCAGATGTGCGTGTATGTGCGCGTGTGGGTATGTGTACTCTGAAAGCTGCAATTTCCCCAGGCAAAATCAAATACTCAAGCAAACAAAAAAGCGCACACAACTGGCCTTTCTAATGAGAGGCCCCAGGAGGGGAAGAGGGTCACGGGTGGGCACGGCGTCGCAGAGGTACACTATCTGCATGGAACCTGCAGGATCGAAACAGGTGGAGGAGCGGAGGTGGGGGTAGGGCTCACGGCCTTGGCCGCCGTAGCAGGCCGCACAATTGATGGGTCATTACGACTCTAGCAGGTTTCCTGCAAGAGACGCCGGGGCAGAGGGCTCCGACCTGGGACGCGGTTTTCGGGCGGCCTCGGGAGGCCCTGGGGAAGGGGGTGCGCAGCCTGCGGGTTGCGCGGCCTGGGGACGCGCGGGGCCAGGGCTGGCGGATTGGGCTGCTCGGGGTCCCGGGTGCAGTGGGAGCATCCGCGAGCAGCCGGCTGGGCGCCGGGAGGCCGCGCCTCGGCCAAATGGCTCGGGTCTTCCACGGGCATCGTTCCCTTCTCGCAGGGAAGGCGGGAAGGAGCGGGAGTCCGCGCGCCCTCCCTCCTCGGCGGCAGCTCGGGGCTCCCCAAGGGGGCGCGGGCCTGGGTCCCCGGAGGCGTAGAGGACGAGGCGCCTCCCTCTTCCAGGAGGGAGCGAGGCGCCCGGACCGCGCGGGCTAGCTGGGAGCGCTCGCGGCCGCGCGGGCGAGCGGCAGGGGCGGGGGGCGGCCTCGGGGCTCGGCGCGCTCCCGGAGGCGGCGCGCGGACGGCGCGGCCAGCCTGAGGCTCTGTAGAGCGCGCGCCGGCCCTCCGGAGAAAGCATGCTCCAGTGGCGCAATCGGTTAGCGCGCGGTACTTATACAGCAGTATATGTGCGGGTGATGCCGAGGTTGTGAGTTCGAGCCTCACCTGGAGCATGTTTTCTTCCCTTCGCGATTTCAGATTCCTTTTCTACGAATGCATTTTGCCCTCCCCTCCAGAGAAAAAGGATTTTTTTTATTTTCCACGCTGAGCCCGCGGATGTTCCCACGATGAAGGAGGACATTTGAGAGTTTTCGAACGGGAAGAAACCACAGACCAGAAGGAAGCAAATGGAATTACCCAAGCAGGTTCTCCTTCTCCTCCTCCGACCTTACAGCCGTGCACAGCTTCCAAGGAAGCCCCCCTCATCCTTTCCCCTCTCCTTTCTTCAAGAAATCCTGAGCTCTCTGGGAACTGAGCCGGCGAGCGGAGAGCCTGGGTCCTGCGCTCTGCGGCTTCGTGCGCTCCCGGGGCGCAGCTTTGTAGGGGAGCCCCCCTCCCCGCGCTCACCCCCCACCTCCCTCCCCCCACCCCCACCCCTACCCCCGCAGCACCACCACCTCGGCCGGGAAGGAGAAGCTTTGCTCTGATGCCACAAGCCGCGTTGAGGTTGCTGAATTCCACCTGTGAAGTCTTATGTGATTTGAGCCACATAATCCAGCCTCCAGCAGTGAACATCGGCCCAGGAGGGGGGTGGGTGCTGGGTTTGTATCTTTCTTCGTCAGAAAATAAACAACATTCATTCTGACGCTACCTCCGAAATAAATGACTCAAGGTTATTCTGCTTCCTTCCATTCTCTCACTGGATTTATTTTATTTTTTATTTTTTATTTTTATTTTTTTTCTCACTGGATTTATTCTGTCTCTGGGGCCCTCCTCTGTTCCTTAAATATGATATTCCCGACAGTTCCGTGTCCAGCTTTCCTCTTGGCTAATGATCTACGTATTCTTTGTATTCCATGCGTGCCCCTAATTACAGCCCCTCTGCAAATACTGATGACTGAATTATTTCTCTCCCACCCCGTTCTCCCATTTGAACCCAGAGCCAGGCATCCTGCTGACCAGCTGCGCTTTTCTGACCGAAATCCCCGCGGGGCTGTCCCATCAACATGTGAGAAAATCATCTAGCCTAAATCCACTCCCTCTCCTGTGCTCTTTCTCACAAATGCAGTTACCTAGCAAATATGCAGCGCCTACTTTTCTTGCCAGGTCCATCCTAGATGTCGAGACTGCATAAAAAGATGAAGCCTCTGTGCTCTGGATGCTAAGTTCTAGTAGGGAGAAATCCACAGTGACCAATAAAAAGTGAATATACAAGTAGATGAAGTTTTATAGAGAAAAATAAAACGGGATGGGAGGCAGAGGAGATACCAGGATATGTGATGGGAGTGCAGTTACATGCAGGGTTGTTTGGATGGCCTCTCCGGGCAAGTGGCATTAGGCAAAGGCGGGGAGGTCAGAAGAAAGTCTTGGATACACACAGTGATGGGGTTCCTCAGGGTCAGGCAGAGGGAGGAACAAACACAAAGGCTTAGCTGGGGGTGTGGCCCCAGAAGCAGAGTCAGAGAAGAATGAAGAAAAGAGCTCACGCCAGCATATTTTTCAACAGAAGAGACTCTTCCATAATTTTTAAAAAGCTAATACCTGATGCAATGACCACACAATGTTTGAGGAAACAGTGTGAAAGTAGAACAGCCAGGGGATGGAAGTGTCCCCGGGGGTTACAGCTGTTTGCTCTCCCGGTCTCCAGCCTATCAAAGGCTGGGCTGTCTCTTGATTTTACGACTCTGATCACACCAACTTCTGTGGAGTTGTTCAAAACAGAAAACAATGAGGGAGTTTTCTTTCTAATGTCTCCTTTTTAGTAAGATTTTCACCAAGTTAGTGGCTTAAAATAGCACAAAATTGTTGTCTTGCAGTTCTACAGGCCAGAAGTCTAAAGGGGCTTTCACTGCACTGAAATCAGGCTGCTGGCTGGGCTGTGGTCTTCTGGAAGCTCTGGGGGAGAGCTTTCCTTGCCTGTTCCACCTGCTACAGCCTGCCCACATTCCTTGGCTCTTAGCCACCTTCCATCTCCAAAGCCAGCAAGTGAATGACTTTGATCTTTGCTTCTGTTGTCACATCTTTTCTGACTCTAATACCTCTTTTCCACCTTTTAAGGACTCTATGGTTATATCGGACCCTCTGGATAACCAAGAATGATCTCCATATTTTAAGATCCTGAACTTTTTATTTATTTATTTTAATTTAAATATTTTATTTACTTATTTGAGAGAGAGTGAGATACAGCATGAGCAGAGTGAGGGAGCAGATTCCTTGTTGAGCAGGGATTCCCCCCTGCCCCCCCGCAATGACTCAGATGCTCGATCCCAGGACTCCAGGATCATGATCTGGACAGAAGGCAGACACTTAACCCATGGAGCCACCCAGATGCCTAAACTTAAGCACATCTGCAGAATCCCTTTTGTCATGTGAAGCAGCACATTCCCAGGTTTGGGGCTTGTCATGTGGACATCCTTGAGGATCCCCTACTTTGCCAGAGTATTCACAAAGCATGTGTTTACTCCACCAGGTTCAAGATGAGAACAAGACAGTCCTCCTAGAGTTTCCTCCTTCCCTCTGTAGTCCATCCTTTCTTGCACACCTGTTCCTGGCCACCATTGATCTGCTGTCCATTGCTATCATGTTGCCTTTTCTAGAATTTTGTGTACATGGGACTATACAGTTTGTGGGCCTTTTTGTGTGTTAGACTTCTTTTACTTAGTATAATGCTGTGCCAATCTGTGGCAGAGATTCATTTTGGATTCTTGGCTTCTTCTCTCTGCTCCCCATATTTACCTGTTACTGAGTTTTCTTGATCCTCTCTTACCTCCTAATGTCTCGCAAGATTTCCTTGCTCACAGTCCATATCCCTAAAGGCCTCTATGCCTTGAGAAATACCCTCATTTGCCCTGGCTCATTTCTCTCTCTTTGCATACACTTCTCCACTGGTGACCATGCAGCTGCACCTCCCGGCTTCTCCTGTGAGCTTTGCCTGCTCTGCCAGGTCCATGATGTGTTAGCTTGGGCCTCTCTTAGCTTCACTCCCTCCCTTATGGGATCTTCTGCTCCTGGGGGGGACAGGGGGAACAAGGACTGTATTTTAAGTGCTTTTGTTTCTTTTTTACCCCACTCAATTCCTGATTCTGAGTAGATTGTACCTCTCAGTGAACTGTCCACTGTCATGGAGCTCTCTGCTCCTTTGCTCCCTCTGTCTCCCCCACAACCCCTTAGGATGAGAGTTTCTTTTGATTTATTGGCTTAATTCATTTATTTTAGCAAAATGAAGGTTAAACGTAGATACTAAGAGATAAACAATATTAACAAGAGTGTTTTGTTTTGTCTTGCAGTTTCTTTCACTAAAGAATATGAAGATGAAGTCACAGGTTAGAGAAGGGATTTGGCAGGGTGGAAAAAAAAGAGCATGAGTAGCTGTGGCCAATTTGATTCCTTTCTCTACCTACAAGGCTCTTATCATCTGGTCTACACAACAGATTCCTGCTCATTCATCACAGCTCAGAAAAAAAATCTGATGGTTTTTTCTTTCTTACTAATAGAGAATTTGCAACACTAAATTCACATTTATCTCATTGTAAAAAAGATGTATTTATATACACAACCATCTTTCCTACTAGTTCACTTATCAAGGACAAGTTTTTAAACTTTTAATTATGTGGTCCATTATGAAAATTCTCAGAAATATTCATAGAGTCTCAAAACAGTATAGTAGCGTCAACTCAGAATTTTGGGGAGAGAAGAGGAAGATAACAAAGGAAGGAGGAAAAATTGAAGTGGTTTGGATGGGAATGATGAGGAGGAAAAAAGGTGTTTCTTTTGGTTGTTCCAGGTGAAAATACTGAATATTTCAAACACTACAACTCAGGGCTTTTCTAGAGTTGACATATACTTCTGCCAAATGAAGATTCATATACATGATCAGCTGATAAGTAGAATTGGTAATGAGTCTGTCTTAGAGTCCGCGTAGAGTCCTCTCCCCAAGAACTCACACTGCCATCAGAAGGGGCCAGAGATTCTACTTTTTTTTTTCCAGAAATTCTACTTTAAAGATTTCCCTCTTCATATGTGTCCAATAAATTTTTTAAAAATATTTTATTTACTTTAAAGATTTTATTTATTTATTCATGAGAGACACACAGACAGAGGCAGAGACACAGGCAGAGGGAGAAGCAGGCTCCACGCAGGGATCACCATATGGGACTTGATCCCAGGACCAGGATCATGCCCTGAGCTGAAGGCAGACACTCAACTACTGAGCCACCCTAGGTGTCCCAAAAATATTTTATTTATTAGAGAGAGAGACAGAGAACAGGGAGGCAGAAGGAGAAAGAGAGAGAGAATTCCAAGCAGACTCCACGCTGAGCAGAGCTAGACATGGGGCTCGATCCTAGGACCCTGAGATCAGGACCTAAGGAAAACCAAGAGTCCAGCACTTAACCAATGCTTAACCAACACATCAGCCTGTGTCTAATCATTTTTTAAAACTATTTATGGAATGGCAGAATTTTAAATTGTTGAATAAGAAACTTTTCTAACAATTTTGACCTTTTGGGTCTAACAATTTTGACTATTTGTTTATTTGTCCCCAGTTTCCATTTCTATTTCTGGTGCAAACTGAAAAGATCCATGTCCTTATAAAGCTCTGAAGTGATTTTATCCATTACATAAATATGGCCTTACTTTTGTGTCTTTCATCACATCCAAATTATATTTCATATAATAATTTTGCTAATTTTAACTTTTTGTTTTTTGCCTAGATAATCTATTCCTCTGGTTCCAAATATTTGTAGATATAAAGGTCCTCCCTAGTCCTATCTCCGTGCCACTCAATTCCCCCCTGAATGGGTCATTGCTTTGTATTGTCCTCTCAAATTTAACAAGCTTTTTAAAACATTTTAAAGAGAAAGAAAAGAGTTTAATTTAAGCCCAAGTTAGGTGAGCCACACAGGATACACAATCTTCACAAAGAAGAGAGTGTTCCAGGGAGGGAACATTTGGTACAGGGTTATATATGTTTTCTACATTTTAAAAAATTACAGAATCATCATGGTGAAGAGCATTCCAGAAAGTTACAGACTTCATCTCATGTTTTTAGTATGTGTGAGGCTGTATGGCTTTAATGGGAACCAGGGAGGTTTTTAAATTTTTCTTATCTTTATGCTTGGAAAGCTCTTCTTTGGTTATTATTTTTAATGAAGCAGGTATACAATATGTGGTCAGGGCAGAAATAGAGGTTTTGCTGAGTCATTTTAACCTTGGTAAATGTTAGAGTATAGCTTCCCCGGGAGCCCAGGAGAATGGTCCACAAATATGAAAAGTTGAAAATTTCCTTTGTTTTATCAATGTTGTTAGTTTCTTCCAAAAATAGAATTATTGGGATGCCTGGGTGGCTCAGTGGGTGAGCGTCCGCCTTCTGCTCAGAGTGTAGCCCTGGGGCCCTGGGATCAAGTCCCACATTAGGCTCCCTGCATGGAGCCTGCTTCTCCCTCTGCCTATGTCTCTGCCTCTTTCTCTGTGTCTCTCGTGAATAAATAAATAAAATTTTAAAAAATAGAATTATCTATATTCTCTTCTTTGCCAGACACCATTCTGGGTGAGTGTATGGAGAGGAACCCATCCCAATTCATGTGGTGAAAAATTGGACTGTGCCCAAAGTGAGGTTTGGCCTTTGCTTCAGCTCCTGGGAAATGATTTATGTCATACCTAATAGTAGGATATATTTTTGGTGTGGGTCTGGCCACATATTGTAGTCGTGTTGGAGATACCAACCATGTGATTACAGGTGAGGGCTTTGTGACTCTACCAGTCAGCCTGGCACATGGGTGATCGATTGCTTATGATAATGAAGCCCCCAATAAAAACTCTGGACATGGAAGCTTAGGTGAAGTTCCTGAGCTGACAATACCCTGTATTGTCATACATCGATGCCAGGAGGGTAGCTTAACTAGAGGACAACAGAAGGTTTCATTTTGAATCTGCCCTATGTGTATTTTCTTTTGGCTGATTTAAGTCTGTGTCTTTTCCCTGTAGTAAGCTGTACCCAGTGAGTAGAATAGCTTTGATGAGCTCTGTGACTACTTCTAGCAAATTATCAAACCCAAAGGCATTTTGGGGAATCCTCAAAACTTGCAAATAGTGCCAGAAGGGAGGGAAGTCTAGGGGACTGTGCCCTCATACTTTGCTGTTTGACTAACTCCAGGTAGAGGGCTAAACATCTTTTCTTTTCCTTTTTTTTAAAAATATTTTATTTATTTATTCATGGGAGACACAAAGAAAGAGGCACAGACATAGAGGGAAAAGCAGGTTCCCCACAGAGAGCCTGATGCCAGACTCTATGCAGGACTCCATGCAGGACTCGATCCCCGAACCTGCCCCCTCTCCCCCAGGATCACGACCTGAGTGGAAGGCAGACACTCAACTGCTGAGCCACCCAGGTGTCCCCTAAACATTCTGATTTGACAATGTTTCTCATGAAACTGATCAATATAGCAAATAAATTTAATTATTTCTAACACCTCTCCTTTTATAATATTAAAGAGCAAGTCTTTGCTGATTTCCTAGAAGCTCCCTGGGAAATCCCAGCTGCTTTTAGGTATGAATGACATTAGGATTTGATTTGAGGAGGAAATCCTTACCAAGCTACCACAGATGAATGTCAGGAGCATCTGGATCAGGCACTGGGCTCACTGTAGGATCCCACCAGAAAAGGAGCACAGGAGGCTTGGGAGGACTCAGTGTCTGGGTGGATGAGACAGTGTTCCAGCTGGACTTTTACTTCTGTATGACTCAGGACACCAAATTGTCAAAGACAAAACCAGATAGATGAGAACATAAACTTTATTTAGGCTCTTGCAAAGGGGAGAGCACTCCAGATCGAAGGATCAGTGTCCTCTGCTGGGTAGTTTGCCTTAGACTTTTACAGGAAATAGAACACAACTTCCAGATGAAGTATTTGGAATTGTTTTGCACTGGAGAAACTTTGATCAGATGAATGGGAAGTGTCCATTTGTATATCTAGCCACTTTCAAGGGGGTTGCTACAGAAAGAGTTAACATCGCAGCCCTGAGACTGTTCTCCTTAGAAAGGCCTACTTGCAAGGTTGGCCCTTCGTTGGCACCTGGGAACTAAGAACTTTTTTTTTTTTTAAGATTTTATTTATTTATTAGAGAGAGCACAAAGAGGGGGAAGAGGGCGAAAGAAGCAGGCTCCCCATGAACAGGGAGTCCAATGCCTGGCTCAGTCCCAGGATTCCTGGGATCATGATTGAGCTGAAAGCAGATGCTTAGCCCACTGAGCCACCCAGGCACCCCTGGGAATTAAGATTTTAAGAAGAGAGTTCCAAGATGACAGGAATGGCTTGCTGTGCCTAAGCTGTTCACGGAAACCATATAGTTCGTGCTGAACATCTGTTTTCTTTCTGCATCTGGAGTTTTGATATATGCTAGGCAGCCTCCCCTAAATATCTTGGGAAGCAAGTCTTTAGTCAACTTCCCTGGTGGACATTGTTCATGTGTTGTCACAATTCTTGGTTGAAGGAATTAAGCCCCTCCTGTGTGACCTGTACCTACTTTCCGCCAGACTTTCCCCTATGACCCTTTTCCCTTTGCTGACTCTGTTCTGTATTCTTTTGCTATAATAAAGAATAGCTGTGAAGACAACTATATGCTAAGTCCACTGAGTCCTTCTGGAATCATTGAACCAGGGGAAACAGAGACAAACAGGTTTCATCTTAGCTAATCACTAATGTGACAAAGACCAAGAACTCAGCTGGGAGTGACAGTGTTTGGCCTTATCTGCAGGTTTGAGCAAAGAAGGAATGATTTGTGTTTGACCTTGTCCATACCTAAATACTATAACATTTTGCATTATACAGGAGGAATATACTGCGAATAGCTCATATAATTTTTGATATAGGATATGCTAAATTATTAATTTTTTCGATTATCCAAATAATAGCCCCATAATGTAAAATATCTTTAAAAATACAGAGAAACACAAAAAATATCTTTTCTCCTCCCTTTGATAATAAAATAATATCATTGTCATAAAAAAATACAAGTTAAAAATCACAAAGAACCTCCACTACATCATGGCCTGAATAACCAAAATTAAAATGGCTGATGATATCCTGTGTTGGCTAGTCTGTGAAGTGACCAGAAGCCTCATACATCGATGTTAATAGTGTACATTAATATGTTCATTTTGGAAAATGGTTTAGCAACCTCTAATAAAGTCAAACATACATATATCCTATGCCCCAGCAATTTCATTCATTTATCTCTGTATCTCTGTATCTACCTATGTATGTATCTATTTATCTGATAGTTGAGCACTTATGTTCACCTAAAACTATGCACAAGAAGGTTCCACAATTTTTGTAACCTAGAACTGGAAATCAAATTCCCATCAGCATTAGAATGAACAAGTACATTGTGGTATTACCAAATGGAAGTTGATGAAAGGAAGAAACTGTTTTCACAGATTAAAAACACAGATGAATCTCAAAGACAATATTGAGCTACAGAAGTCAGATAGAAGAATGCAGATTCAAGTTGATTTAATGTATATGAAGCTACAAAATAAATGACAGCACATATAATGAGAATTCAGATCAGTGGCTAACTTTGGGAGTATAGCAAAGGAGAGGGATCCTAAGGAAACTGACATGGTCACACAGCGATGTAAACTTGTAGAAATCATCAAGCTGTGCACTTAAGACTTGCGTACTTTACTGTATGTAATTTATACCTCAATAGAACGACAGGGAAAAGGAATAAAAATAACTTTTAAAAGAATAAAAATTTGAGGTCCAAACTAGAATTTATTCCAAATGACGTTGTCTTGAATTCTTCTAGCAGGAAGCTCTGAATCACCACAGCCCTATGGCAGTCTAATTCATATCCTAAGAAACCATATATAAAATTTTCTTTAACCTGTTTGTTACTGTTGTTGTTGTTCTTCCTATAATACTCAGGAAACTTCGAATATGTTTCCCGTTGTCTAATTTTTATGTTGGTACAATTATTTTTGAAATGGGCAAAATGTTACATTTGCAGAAAACAAGACTTTATTTATTTTTCCTGAAATGTAGCATACAAAAAAGAAAATAGGCTGTTCAGAGGAAGTTATTTCAAGAGTAATTGACAAGAAATGTTCCCCAGGGTTAGCTGAGATAGCTCAGTTGAGAGAGCGTTAGCCTGAAGATCTAAAGGTCCCCCCCTCCCCCGCCTCAGCGGGTGCCCACAATCCTTTTGCAAACGTAGTTTACCTTCCGGTTTACTGACTGGCTGCGTAAACCGTGAAGACCCACCCATACCAAATGTCAATCCCCTTCAAAAAAGTTGAGGCCACAGTGCTATTTATGTAGAAAGGAGCTACAGACTTTTAACCGCATCATGGAAAGAAAGGGCTTTTGTAAATTCTTTGGCAAAATGCAATTCTACTGCTTCCAGCAATTCCTTGAGATAAAGAAAGTAAACTTCTCCAGTGCCTTTTTCAGAGCACTTAGGTGTTATTAAATGCATTTATAAGTATCACACATGGGCATTTTCAATTCTTCACTTAATTACCTCTCTTTCTTCACTTAGTGTTCAGCCTTACAGATCCTTACATTATTGTCAGCACTTTGAATCCTGTAAAGTCTTGCTTATATACAGCATTTTGGTGATTTTCAGCTGTGGGGAAAGGCCTAGTGTGTCATTCTACTGTGATGAAAGGCAAGAATGATAGCATAAACATAAACTGAATTTTAGTAGCATTTATTAAGATATGTGATGATGTATATATACATATGTATATGCTATAAAATGTAATAAGAATTGTTAATATTGAATTATTATTTTTCCTGAAACAGTGTTGGATAATTAATAGACTCTAATCTGGATTATACCATACATAATTTGAAATTCTCTTACAAGACATTTGCGGCGGATGTTCCCTTGTGTATTGCCAATGATGGCAGGTGGAGATATTAAAGGTATGCTTGACTATGTATAGAATATTTGGGGGAGGATAAACAAGAAACCAGGTGCTCCGGTGGCCTCCGAGGAGGATTTGGGGGTAGCTGGAGTCTAAAATCAATGAAGATTCACTCTGTACTATTGTATAATGTTAAAGGTCAAATCTTTTAATGAGCCCCTCTTTTGATCAAGAATCACTACAAGTAATGTTCATGCACAATATTTCTTTCGAAAGCAGCCTACAGAAAAATACAGTTATTGGATCTCGGTCCCTCAGTCTGAAGGCGGGGGTGGAGTGAGGACAACAGAGCTACATCGTAGGTTCTGGCAACCGGCAAGTTGCTGGTTTTTCAGGACAGCGAGGCCCGGGAGCTCATGGTCCTACCTGAAACCGTAGGGCGAAGTCGTTAAAGTCAGGGAGGTCGGCCACGCGGGAACTCCGCTGGTCCGGAGGAGGAGGGAGTCCGAGCAATCCTTTTGGGGTTGAGAGGTACAGAAAGCAAGCGAAGTGCGCCGCAGTGGCTTTGCCTGCGGACCTCGGGGTCGGTGACACGGTTGGGGATGAGCTGAGCGCGACCGGCTCCGAGAGCGCCCTTTCCTGGGGTGGCCCTGCACCTGGGACCGGAACCTCGGAGGACCGGGGGAATGTTAAGGGGGAAACCTCGCTGGCCTCGCGCCTTGGATCTTGAACATTCCGGAGTGGACACTGGAGGCTCAAGCTTCTCTCCTGCGCCGTCGTCGGCTTCTAAACCAACAAAAGTCATTACTTGCTGATTCCCTTAGCTCCAAAGATTCGCTGAAAATTTTACTAGGCTTGAGTCAGCAAGAAAGTTGGAAAGATGAACCACGCCAGGAACGCGTGGAGGGGCGCGTCCTGAAGCGCCGCAGGTGCCGCCCCCCCTGCCGTCGGTGGTGCAGCTGGTAAGCTTCCTGCGCAGCGCAGAGCGCACCTGCCCGACTCGGGCCTCCCCGCCCAGGGCCGGGGTCCCTCCGCTCGCACCCCGCAACCTGAGTGACGCATAGAACTTGCAGTTGGGTGAGAACTTTACCACTCGGCCGGCGCCGCCGCCACCTGGTCCTCTGCAAACCTCCGCGACCCTTTTCTGCCACCCCCAAACAGAACTACGAGTTACCCCAACTTAGAGTGTGGCTGGTGCTGCGGAGGTGTGTGTGGGGGGGTGTGGGGGGGGCGGTACAGCGCGGGACCGCAATGCTGATGACGTCATGCAGGTGTCTGCGAGTCTTCCGCCACGCGAGTCACCCCGTCCTTTCCTGCACCGCTCCTCTTCGTTTCCTCGCCTTGAACGTACCGACTTTAATGGGTCATCACGTTAGGAGTCCAGGAAGAGACGTGTGCCATATGTGATCCAGTGCTGCAGACATGCTTCTAAAAAGGGAGACCCCCTTCACCAACAACTGGAAATCCGACCGCAGGGCACTCTTCGCCAATAGACTAGACTCAGCCCCTGCACAAAAGTTCCTTCGTGGGTTTTTTGCTCCATATCCGAAGAACTGAATGAATGTAGACTCATTACAGTCTGTGAATATGGTTTGAAGTTCTCCTTAGAAGGAAGAAGAGAAGAAATTCTCCCTTAGTTTTAGACAAACAAAAATGTAGAGGAACATTAGTTTTTTAAAGGGCTGGTTTGCAGGTGGCCGGTTAGCTCAGTTGGTGAGAGCGTGGTGCTAATAACGCCAAGGTCGCGGGTTCGATCCCCGTACGGGCCACATGAAGTGCTGTTTTGGCCTCCTGCCTGCCCAACCCAGACTACCTATGACCCCAAATCACACCGCTCAGAATGGAGAATTCAGACATTCTCCTTCTCAATGAAAAGGGGATGTATTTTCTTCTCGCTTTGCTTGTTTTTAATACAAAGTAACACACCTGCGAGGAAGTCTTTACCGAAGAAACGAGGGAGTAACGTGGAAGCCAGGCGGTCGTATTTTAGCAAAGAGGGCATTGAGAAGAGTTTTCGAAATATGCCTGCTTAGTTTATAGTGAAAGTCAGGAGACAGTATTATTGGGGCGCGTCAAAGAAGTTCCAGTAGAGAAAGAAAAGGAGGCATACGCTGCCAGTGAGGGGTAGGCCGGAGCAGCGGGGCACGGGCTGTGTTCCCGTCTGGTCTGTGCTCGGTTCCTCCCTCCCATCGCGAACCCTCCCTCCCCGTTACCTGTGCTGACACCGCACCGAGTGCGCCGCGCAAGGCTGCGCACCTTTTTCTGGTTTGGTCTCCGTACCCGAAGGGCGCACGCGATGACTGCAGTTCACCTGCGATGCACGCCGACTAGACAAGCTACACATTCGGAGGCCGGGCCACATAGGAACACGATCTTTTGGGTTGGTTTGAGGAATATTCCCCACTTGGCAGTCTCTACGCACGCCCTCGACGCACTAGAGGAGGCAGGTCTGTTCCGAGAGGCATCCCTAAAACTGCCACCTCCCAGATCTTCCTTACACTCCCGTCTTTTCCCTGGCTGTTTACCTTTGCAAAACAAGGGATCCCTGTGGGTTCTCTGTCCCCCGAGGGCCTCTGCCCCGATGGAAGCTCGGCCGGGCACGTGGGGGACACGTAGGGGAGGAGTGGCCACCGCGGCCTTCAGGATCAAGCTGGCCGCTCGCTCCAATGTTTCCCGCAGCTGGACTTTCCTTGGCTGCACATTTCCCCGGGGGATGTCTGTCATCTTTCTCTTTGCTGGTGGCGAGGGAGGAGCTACGCAGGAGAGACCTCTGCAGTGAGGACTCTCTGCAACAGGAAAAAAATATCTACGGAGAAGATACTGGAAGAAAAGTTTTTGGTAATTTTTCTTAAGAGCTTCTTTGATTTTCAAACCTTCCTTCAAATGGTCATTGTCAGCCAATCTCCTATCCCTACTTCAAGAAGAGATAAAAGAAGAAAATCTTAGAGGATCGTTGCTTTGACGCTTCTGACGTCTCTTTTGGACTCGACTGACAGCTGATGTAGGAGAGCATCCCTGAAAGTGAAAGATCAGGCCCAGGAAACTGTGTTCGAAGGACTTTAATGATTGCTTCAATGGTTTGTTAAAAAAAAAAAAAAAAAAAAAAAGTACCTAGAAAGTGGGAAAAGAAAAACAAGGTCAGCGAGCCAGCCAGGAGTCGAACCTAGAATCTTCTGATCCGTAGTCAGATGCGTTATCCATTGCGCCACTGGCCCACACCCGCTGTGATGCTATCAATACTAGTATTTTCCATTAGTATACACAATTCATAACAAATTAGTGGTTGTGTGTTTTGTTTTTGTTTTTTTTTTTTTAATTTAGACAGGGATTAGGAACAAAAACTGTGCCAATTCTGGGAAATAATAATTTATTCTGAGACTTGCTTGCATGATGTATATTTACATAAAATGTTCTCATTGAAAACAGGTCAATCTTCACTTATTTTCTGACTGTATGCATTGGAAATTTGTTTGGGGCTTAGTAGCTGTTTTGCTGTTTTGCTTGAACAAATCTCCATGGACTCAGTTTTCACTTCTCTCTTCACTCCTTATATATCTGTGCCTAGTTTTTAGCTCTTTATTACCGCCCTCCCCCACCCATAATATTCATCTGCCCACAACATTGCAATAAACATGTAATGCAACGAGGAGGGAAGAATTCAATAGAAGTATGCATTTTAAGAATCGCATTTGACAAAGAAACTTGGAGACCAGGAACTCATTTAAAAACAAATACAAAATTGGCTTAAATTCTACTTAGCTCTTCAAAGGAGACAAAATAGCTGAAAATGAAGAAGTGCTTATAAAAAGAGGTTTAGTCCGCTGAGGAGAGGAGGTTTCACATGGGCTTGAAAAGGCAAAGTCAAAAGTCAAAATATATCCTCTCTGTGCCTCAACTTCCTCCTTTGTAAAAAGTGCTTTCAAGAGTGTGTGGCAAATATGATGGAGTATTGTCCTAAATTTTTTATGGCTTTCCACCAGCCTTTGATGTCAGTACAAACACTAAAGATTGCTTCCTGAGAATGTCTTTCAGGAGCTGCTGGCTCTCTATAATCGGAAAGGGCATCTATTCCCCCAAATTTCCTGTGCTCTTTGCTGCTGGGATCAGGCACTTTCCAGACTTAACAACTTCACCTCTTCGCAGCCAGTGTTTTCAAGTTGCTCCAGTCCGCAGCTCGTGGACAGTGAGAGATGGAGTTTTGGCAGTTCACAGATGCCCAGACAGTGGAAGAAATTGATGGAGCTCATAACCAGTTTGCGCCCGCCCTCCTAAAAGATTTGAGTTATAAACTAGAATTTCCGCCTAAGAGCTTTTTCTGCAATGTTGGGCGGGGAGCCATCCAATTTTGCAGAAGCCTCAAGATGTGGTCACCACACTAAAAAGAGCAACGCTGTGAGCAGGATTTGAACCTGCGCGGGGAGACCCCATTGGATTTCGAGTCCAACGCCTTAACCACTCGGCCATCACAGCCCCTCTCTTACAGCCTTTACTTGTGACATAGAAGGCAAGTATGTGTCATTATTCACACTGTTAGGATAACTGATGCCTCAGTGTCCCCTCAAAACCTTCTCCAACCCCAGCTTTACATATTTCATTTAATGGCATTTTCCACTTTTCAGATATTTGGGCAAAAATCTTGGCAATACCTTTTGACTTCTATTATTATTTCATTCCACCTATGTGAAGGAATTCATGAATTCTCTCCACTCAAAATGCATCTAGATCCAAAAAAACTTCTCACCACCCAACTACTATCACCCTGGACCATGACACCTTCATCTCTAACATGGGCTGTTGCAAAAATCTCCTAATAGGTTCTCCTTCTTCCACCCTTTCCAGGCTTATTCAGTGATGAGCAACCAGAGAGATCTTTTTGAACCCAACACACTTGGAGCACAACTTTGCTTAAAACTCAACAACGTCTCTTCATTTCATCAGAGTAAATGCCAAAGGCCCCACTTAGGCTGCTGAGCTGCCCAAGATCTCTTTTCTCCCACTGTGCCCCTTGCTTACTCTGCTGCACTTGCTGTTGGCCTTCTTGTTCTTCATGGCATATATCAGGCACATTACTGTTTCAGGGACTTTGCACTGACTGTTCCCTCTGCTGGGATATTCTTGCTTAGATATATGTATGACCCAGCCCCTTACCTACTTCAGGTGTTTTCTCAAATATCAACATATCAGGAAACCCAGTCTGAACATTATATCTAAGTCATACACTTCCCTCATTCCAGTGCTTCTCCTCATTCTTTGCTTTATTTTTCTCCGTACTGCTCATGATCCTTTAACACACCATGTAACTTATTTATTTTGTGTGAAACCATGTGAATTATGGTTCAAATGCAAGTACTCCTGGCTCCACATTACATGCTATTCCTTAACATCTTTTTGGATATGTGTGTATTTTATTCAAATTACCCAAAGCCCTGATCCTTCTCACAATTTCCATATGTAAGGAGGAAGAATTCTTCCTCTATTCTGGGGAATATGAGTTCAACTAACAAAGGACAGTGTAGCAGGAGAAAAAGTTTACAAATATTGTCAATGTGTATATTTTTTATTTTAATTTTACATGCATGAAGGCTTCACAGAAAAGAGAAGAGAACCCAAAGAAGTTAGAATTGAAAGCTTTTAAATCATTTTAGTAAAGGGTGATACAAAGGGAAGTGGGTAGACAAAGAAAAGGAGAGTTTGGACTTGTAGGGGGAACATTTTATGGGAAGGTAAATATATGGGGAAACTAGTGGAAGCTGGGTTATTTTAGCAGGATTTGTTTCTCTGGTAGGAGAGCTGGGAGGCAACACCTTCACAACCAGACAGGGATGCCCTGCTTTTCCTCAGAGAGCCCTTCCTGCTTGCTCTTCCTCAAATGCTCTCAGCTCAACATCATTCTTAAGCTAACGTGGCATATTTCAGGGCGGCAAATATTTGTGTTTGTTTTTATGTGTGAGACCCCAAAAGAAAGGACCAGTTCATGTCCTAAAGGAAACAAATACAGAAGCAAGAAGGACAATGTGTTTCTGCCTGGTTTCAAACCAGGAACCTTTTGCATGTTAGGCAAATGGGATAGCCACTACACTACAGAAACCAGATGTAAGATGAGCATTTAGATAAAAGTAAATATGTCTTGATGCCCCATGTCTTTTTCCTGGAAGGATTTCTTTTGATGAAGTTAACACTATCTTACCAGTAGAAATGCATTCGCCAAATATATCTACCATAATGTTCAGAGAAGCCTGTTTAGGACAACCGGAAAATTGGAGGCTACCCCAGTGCCCTTGAAGGCCCTCTAGAGAAAATGACACCAGATCTAAGACTTCGAAGATTAATAGAGAACAATGGAAGTATGATGCAGAGAGTTAGAAAGGGGGCTTTGTCATTGGGAACTGAATGGAGTGGGCATGATGTTGGTAACAGCAGGATATCCAAGGATTTGAAGCAGGGCATGGAAATAAATGAGATTAAATGAGAATATGTGGGCCAGGTCAGAGAAAACATGGGATGTACCTTCCAAAGAAGGGAAGGTATATTTTAACCTGAATATGAGGAGAGGAGTTGGAGCCTAACCATTAATTTTGGAGTGTAGATGTCATCAGTGAAGGATTTCTTTTTTTTTAAAATCAAAGTGTAATTTACATAATTAAAATGTACTAATCTTAAGGACACAGATCAATGAAAAAAAAGTCACATCAACTCATTGATTCAATAAACTCAGCAAATGGCAGCCAGGATAACCTATGAAGAAAATCATAACTACCCAAATTATATTGAAATGATTGAAAACCAAAGATTAAAAAAATCTTAACAGCAGCTGGAGGGAAAAGATAATGCATTTTAGGCCAAACAAAGGTTAAATGGAATAATAAATATTAATTCAAAGAAAAGCAGAAAAAAAGGAACAAAAAAGTGGGATAAATGGAAAACAAGTAACTTGATGATGAACTTAAATCCAAATATCAATAATTGCATTAATGTAAATGAGATATATACATAATTAAAAGGCAGAGATTGGCAGGCTAAATAGTAAAATAAAACAAAGAAAAACAGGAGTCAATGGTACCCTGCTTACAGGAGACACATAACAGGATTAAAGATGACAGGTTGTAAGTAGTATGGTGAGGGAAGATATACCTTGAAAACACCAACCATTAGAAAGCTGGTGTGGATATATCAATATCAGACAGAATAGACCCCAAGGTAAAAAGACCAAAGATAAAGAAAAACATTCAATAACTATAAAATGATTAATTCACCAAGAATTATTAATTTTTATGAAACAAAACTGAGAAAATCAAACAAGAAATAGAACAACCACAACTATGGTTGGTGATTTTAAAGGCCCGTTTGAGTAGGTGATGAGAAGCTGAAAGAAAAGGGGAAATAAGTTGGATACAGAAGATTTGAACCATAGCTAGTAATTAATCAACTTAACCTAGTTAGCACTTATACGACACTACGTAACTAATGCAGAATACACATTATTTTCAAGTTCACATGAAAAATTCACCAAAACAGAACCATCAAGCAAGTCTCAAAACTTTTTAAAGGATTAAAATAATTAAAAAAATATTTTCTGATAACAGAATTAAACTAGAAGTCAATAACAAAAAGATAAATAGAAAATTCTCAGATATAGGGAAACTTCAGCATCATACTTCTAACTAACCCACAAATCAAAGTAAAAGTATAATCAAAACTAGAAAATATTCTAACTAAAAGAATGAAAGGACAACATGCAACTAGAACAGTGCTTAGAGGGAAATATGTATGGTTAGACATATATGTTAGGAAAAGAAAGAGAAGGTTAAAAACTGGGAAATTTTAAGGAGGAAAAGATGTTTTATATTTTAAGCCATAAACTTCGCTGTATTGAGAATGCTTTGATGGCCAATTTTGAAGACAAGGGAACTAGAGGAGGCTCTTATAGGTTACGGACAAGAAGAGATATTGAAGATCCAACTAGGGACCAATAGAAGGATAGAAGGGAAAGACATCTTACACATGTTGAAGGCAAAGTCAACAAGGCTTCCCAAGGTGGGAAGAATCAAGGTTAACCACAGGTTTCCAACGGGACTGATGTCAGTTGAATTTTTGGTGCATTGTGTTGGTGGTGTCTCTATGAAATCCAAGTGGAAATGGAAATATGAGTTTGAAGCTATGGAGAGATCTGTCTTACATGTGGATATTTGGGGAGATCAGCTCCAGCCAGGCAGCCAAGATGTTTAGGGTTGAAGAAATTCTGAAGGATGAAGGATTAATTCCAGAGACTCTACAATGACTCAAGATGTGAACATCAGCCCTAGAAAGCCAAGACACTTGAGATTCTTTCAGTTGCAATCATGGTGTAGGTATAAGACTCAAGAACTTAAAACTGAACCATCTGAGAGTGTTCGATACTCCTGAGTTTGGTGCACTCTTCATGTGGAATTGTAGACACAGACTCAGCACTAAGCAATCCCAATACAGAGGAGAAGTGTGGCAACAGGTAACAGGGACAGATGAATCCAGATGATCTCAGCTGCGTCTGCAAAGTAATGATTTCTGGAAGTAGTTATCCACAGTGTGGTCATCACCAAATTCATTTCATACCTAAAGTTTCCTGGTTAGACACTAAGTGGATATATTTCCTAACCACTTTTCTTTCCCTGACATTTCTCATCCTCACCATACTTTACCTTTCACTTTTTAATGCACATTTCATTCAAATGAATTCACCAAACTACCCAGGGCCCAACTTAACCAATGAATAGCTGGATGTGAAGAAGAAAGAACCACATAGCTGGCCTAAAGGGGAGGCAATTTGAATAAAAAATAACTTATGTCTAGAAAGAAATAGTATTTCAATTAGAGAACTCCCTTCAGCAAAGGCAAAACTGAATGTCCAGGACATGGTTAAAATTGTCTTACAGAGTAGTCACTTTTTGTCATTTAGTACTGTTAACTACGCAACTCTTCCTAAGTTACATGATGTCATCCATTAGATTCAAAGCCACTTTAAGGAGTTTTTAAAAATATTAGTCTTCTAACACTTCTGCATTCTCAGATGCTCAACAATTGACAAAGTTATTAATCCCTTCTTAGTAATCAGTAATTTCTTGGTAATGCAAAAAATATCTGAAAGGGCATGTTATCAAAGTGGTTGAATCTCTATGTTACCTGATCTCAAAAGCTAGGGCTAAGGGGCAAACCTCAGCTGGGTTGGCTATAGCCTCACCCACTGCAAATATCATGTTTAGGACAAATACCCTGAGTCCTTAAATCACTCTTGGTATAGGTATTGGGAATGCTTCTCCAAAGGCCCTGAATATCACAAGATTCATCCTATCTAAGTTCAAGTTGGTTCCTATTCACCCAGAGAAAGTACAGGGGTTAAAAAAAAATCACAAAAGCTAGGAAGAAAGCAGAACAGGCCCCACTGGGATTCGAACCCAGGATCTCCTGTTTACTAGACAGGCGCTTTAACCAGCTAAGCCACGGAGCCAGACACAATAACTCTCTTACTTGTATCTTCTTTGAGTATGATTTCATACCCATCAAGTATAATGACTTTAGTAACTAATTCACTAGATGCTTCAAAACAAAAAAGAATAGACATGCTTTGATCAAAACCAAAGAAGAATGTTCTTTTGGGAGGATGAAAATAGGGACTGGATTGAGATGACTGTCCCTTCTTGGGTCAGTGTTTCAATGTGAAACCACTAAACTCAAGGCTATAAACTCTGGTGGCAGGGACAGAGACCTTTTTCGAACCCAAAAGGACAAATGAATTGACTTTCTTCTAACCATCATTTTGTTTTAATGACAACCTGTTCTCTCTGCTATTAGTGTGGAAAAGGATACGTTACTGGTCAAAGATGAGCACATGTCTGATACATGATTGCCAAAAGAACTGTGAGGGACATGTTTGCAACTGTCATATGGTGCTCCTGATGCTGTCGCTCATTTTTCAACCTCAGAAATGTTGACTGCCAATGGCTCACAACTGGGTTGGTGTCTGGAAACTGTCCTCAACAGAAGAGGCACCTTGTTCAAATTTAAACCCACTACTGGGGGTGCTCAATTTCAAGACTGGTTGATGGAAGAAAATAAAGGCCTCCCTCTCCTATTTGTTTCAACGCAGGACATTTCTGAAGGGCCATTCCAGGCTCAAATATCCCTGAGATCAGCTTGAGGCTTCTGTTAAACCCCATCAACCTCAACTTCTGCCTCCTTCTAAGGTGGCTTCCCTTACTTACCCTTTCCTATTTGTTGATTCTAAGAGCATTCCCAATAAAACTGCACACAAGATCATCTCCCTGTTTCCCAGGGAACTGACCTGTGACAAAAGGCAAGTGACTGATGCTCACTTCCATCTCCAAGGGTCAAGGTAAGTCTGAATGTGGCCCAGACTCCCAAATCACTTACCATAGCTGGTGCCCTGGTAAAACAAGAGCGATAGTAACTTTAATATTCTACCTTATGAACTTACAGAATTTTCACCACAGAACCATCAAAACAAAAACAAAAACAACAGAAAACCCGCAAGCCCCAAAAGCATGAAGATACTTACTGGTTGGTTCAATCCATGTGTAAAGTTAGTTAAAACGTGCTAACGGACCAGAAGAATAATTCATGGTATTAAAAGCAAATGCCTGAAATGGGAGGTCAGAAACTAAATGGCAGTTTTAGCTAGTCAAAGAACATGTTTTTCTAGGGAATAAACAATGTGCATATCAAGTACTAAACATCTTAGGGACTCTAGTGCGCATCCCAAGAAGACAGGATAATACGCAGATGCATGTGCACGCCTGTACTTGCACAGGGAGGGAAAAGGCTTTTAGAGTGTGCACAGACCGATCATTTCCTGAGCATACTAGCAGCCCTACCTGAGGAAGAGGCGTGGTGGGACGCGAGGAGAGGCAGAAGCTGGCAAGGAGAGGCGAGCCGAGCCCACTTGGCCGCGGGCCCGTCACCTGCTGCAGAGCGCGCGCGTCCCGCCGGGTATCCTGCCCGCCCCGGGCCTCGCCTCCTCCTCTCTCAGTCCCCGCGATTCTCCGAGGCCAGACCACGTCATACTCCCTGCCTCCCACATACCTCGTCACGGTTCTGGGTGGCAGGGGGCTCCCGACCCGGTCAGCGGCTCCTCCGACGCGGCCCGGCGGTCCTGGTGTCCCCGCCGGCGCCGGCTCCGCGCTCGGGCGCCACCACGCGTCCGGTGAGCTGCACTGCAGCTCCAGGCCTGCGGCTCTCCGCGGCGGCCTCCTGGGGTGGGGGGCGTGGGGGACGTGGGGGACATGGGGGCTGGCTGCAGGGTCCCGGGTTCCCAGCGTCCGGGCAGAGCTGACTGCCGCAAGCCGTCCCCAGGAGCAGGACTGGATCTTCTTAGGTTTTCCCGGAAAAAGCATGACACCTTGAGGCAGAGTGTGGAATGCTTCCGTCCTCTTCTTCCCCACCTAACCCCCAGAGGGGAAGGACGCGGAGAGTACACTCTTCCCTTTTTCTCAAGAGAAACGTCAAGAAAGCAATGCTCTTTCAGTGCCATTAACAAAATTCCTCCCGTGTCCTAGCCGGTTCGCTCAGTTGGTTAGAGCATGTTGCCACTAGCTCCAGGATTGTGGGTTCAATTCCCCGAGCCAAGCTACTCTTGATTTTGCCCTATTCCAGGACGGGAATGGTAAGTGTGGGGTTGGGGGTGTACAAGGACCCACACACCTGTCTGTTGTGGGTCCTGCCCCTCAGGTGGACTCCCGGTGTGTACATACGTATATATGTATATTGATTATTATTCTTTTTCACACAAAAGATGCATAAGTATTTACTCATTGTTTTGCACTTGCACTTTCTCTTAGTATATCTTGAGTATTTCTGATTGCAATTTCTACTTTGTATACCGTTAAAATTAAAGCTTATTTTCAAATGAGTTGGTCCTGCCAGCCAGGAGTTGAACCTGGAAATTTCTCAACATCGTACAAAGTGCAGGCTTTTCCAACTCAGGAAAGAAGGTAGTGGAAATAATATCCTTAATTTTCTCTAATGTGAACAAAGCACTTTTTTTCTTGAGCCATATCACATTTAGAGGCCTGAATATGGACTCCCAAACTGCTCATGATTAAAGGAAATTATGTACAATTTTAACAAAGATTTCTTTCTTTGTGGAAAAAGCTTTTAATTCTGTTCATTACTGGGTCCCTATGTGTACCTAGTTAAATGTTGGGGTTTTTCCTCCTGTGGATCTGTCTCGTGTAAATTTGATTCTTAGACCAGCTAGAAGAAACTTGAAGGGTAAAGGAAATTCTTCCTCTCCACCATTAGAGCAACTGCAAAGGCCTAAAACCAAGTGAACTTGCAATACTGTGAAGATAAATGACCAGTGTGGCTGGAGGAAGCTGTCAAGGAAAAGTTGTTGTGCTCTGGCCTCCCCTGGCCATTCCAGTCTATGAACAATCTCTAGCTTCTAGTGGTCCAGCTGAAAATTCTGCTTCTGTTAGGTAGGTTGGCTGATCTGTGGGCTTTGCCATTAAGAAATAAGGAAGAAGATGGTGAAGAGTTGCAGAATGTGCCAGCCCCAAATATGCCACTTTGGCACAATGATCATTTTGAGCTCAAGGCTTTGGAAAAGCAGTAGAGAGAAGAAAAACACTCCTGCCTTTCTTCTTATTTTTAAAAGTAGGAGATAGAATTCCCATGTGAAAGAAGTCTTCCTTATACTAGGAGAAAAGTCACCTTCTTATTCTCAAGGATAGGAAGTTGAGGATCAGAAAAATCTGTACAAACAAACCTAATTAACGCTTATCTTCCTAGTAACTTCACCAGATTAACTACCCTACCCCCAGCCCCATCGCTTCATCCCATTTTCCTGATTTTACTGCTCTTTGTCCAGTTTAGTTGCATGTGCAACTCTGCTTCTTTGGGTCATTTACTTATGTGGGCTCCTGTGTTACATCAAACATGGTAAATAAAATTGCATGTTTTGCTTTTAATTCGTCTTATGTTACAGGGGCCCACCTCGAGAACTCAGAAAGGTAGAAGGAAAAATTATTTTTGCTCCTCTTCGCTGGTGTGAGAGACTGGGGTTTTCTGATGTGTGCATTCTTGAAATTCCCTGGGAAGCACAATTCAGACTGTGGAAAACCTCAAGTTTCTTCTACAAATAAAAGGACAGAGAAACTATAGATTCAAAGAACTTAAGAGACATATATGTCCAAAGACTTGTTTTTTAAAAAGTGTATGTGTAATTTATATATATGTGTTTATAATATATTCTATCGTATACAGATTATAATATTTATATATAATTATAGAACACATTTATAAAATATATAAAACAAGGGGCAAAATTTGAACAGTAATTGAATACCTGACCTTATTTTTCAGATGTGATCATTGTATTGTGATTATGTTTTTTTAAGAGTCCTTATCTTTTATTTTTATTTATTTTATTTTAATTTTTTCCTTATCTTTTAAAGATACATACTTAAGCATTAGCCTTGCGCCAGTTCTATGGAGCCTGAGGCAAAAGGAAAAATCAGTAATACTGATTCCCTGTGAAAGACTTTGATACTGTATTCATCACGGATCTTTTGCATTGATTTTTATGTTTAAAAAATATCGTTTTAAAAAAATATATATATATATATTTTTTCGTTTTAAAATATTATCTCGTTTGCTAAGCTTTTTGGTAACGCTTCTAAGTTTTGTGCCTGAGCAAGTGCTCACTTGCCTTACCCCAGCACTGGCCGTGCTAAAGTCATGGATGATTCACGACTGAGACTTCAATGAATGAGGGGAAGGAGGGCTAGGGCTATAGATGAATAAAGCTGCTGAGAGTTGGTAATTATTCAAACTGTTGGATGTGGTTATCGGATTCCTCCTGCTATGGTGTATTTGTACTGCAAGCATCTCCGTCCAATCCGAACCCCTCCCAGCTCGTCTCCAGGGCAGGTGGAGGGCGCCGGTGGAGGGCGCCGTGGAGCGGTCACCTCGAGAACCAATCCGAGGCTCAGAAACCTCCCGAGTTTCCGGGGCGGACCGGAAGTGACGCCCCCGAGGGGGACTCCGCCCCCTCCGCCCCCTCCCCCCGCGCGGGCCCGGGCCGGCTTCCTGCGGCCGGAGCTCCCGTGGGGTGGGACGTCGTGTCCCGCTGTCCGGAGGCCCAGCCCCCGGCTGCAGGCGAGGAGGCGGCTCGGCGCGGCCAGACTTCGGAGCCTGCAGCCCGACGGAGGCGGGACGTGGGAGACGTGTCCGGAAACGTACGTCTGCTTCGGGAGGGAACCGGGTGGACGCGAGGGCGGGAAGACGCCCCGGGCCCGGGCGCGTTAGGCACGGCCTGGCCTTGCGGGCGGTGGGCGGTCCCTGGCGGTGCCTCTGCTGGCTGAGGGGAGGGGGACGACGGGCGGAGGGGTTCGCGTGCCAGAGTCCACCGCTCAGGAGAGCCGCAGCTTCTGGAGCCCCTTCCCGGGGAGGCACACCCGTCGGGGCCCTGTGCGGTGCGCCGGCAATGCTGGGCAGCAGGTAGGTAGGAGAGGGGTCATGTCGCGGGCCGGGGTAGGGAGGGGGCAGGCGGTCTTCAGACGGGCTTCACACCGGAGCAGCGCGTGTCCCTCAGCAGGCTGCCTCTCCCTCAGAACCACGTGGACACTGCAGAGGTTCGGCGGAGTTGGTGTGCAGGTGACGCCAGATCCCAGACGTGCGGTTCCTTCTCCCCCCCTCCCCGTTCTCCTCCTCGCCCTCCTCTCTTCCCCCTCCTCTCCCTCTTTGTTCTGTCTGTTGCAATAGAACAACACACGGGGAGGAATCCTGTGCCAGCTACTACTACGCAGCTTTACAGATGTTTTGTTGCATTGTGTAAACCTGGGGCTCAGAGAGTTTAACTTGGTAAATAGTCCAGGGTCACATAGCCAGTAAGTAGCAGCACCAAGGGCTTGAATTCGCATTTGATTGACATCAGAGGTAAATAGTCCAGGGTCATATAGCCAGTAAGTAGCAGCACCAAGGGCTTGAATTCGCATTTGATTGACATCAGAGCCTGTATCTTTTTTTTTTTTTTTTTTTTTTTTTTGAGCCAGTAGGGGTGCTTCTTCTGTAGTCTCTCATTTTTTGAAATGCCTTTATTTACTTATATATTTACCTTTTAAAAAACATATTCATGTGGTTCAAAATCAAAATACTAAGGAAGGTACCCAGTAATGTCTCACTCCTACCTGACCTCCTACTCTCGCTGTTCCCTTCCCACCACAGCACACAGGTAACCATTTTTGATAGTGTGTTTAGCAGGGTTTCCAGAATTTCTTGGTGAAAATACAAGCAAATACAAATCTATGTTCTGATTTTCACTCTTTTTTTTTTTTTTTTAACTATTTATGATAGTCAGAGAGAGAGAGAGAGAGGGGCAGAGACATAGGCAGAGGGAGAAGCAGGCTCCATGCACCGGGAGCCTGATGTGGGATTTGATCCTGGGTCTCCAGGATCGCGCCCTGGGCCAAAGGCAGGCGCCAAACCGCTGCGCCACCCAGGGATCCCTGATTTTCACTCTTTCTTATATGTTACCTTTTTACACTTTATTCTGTATCATAAGAAATTTCCATCTTGGTATAATAGCTTGTGTATTTATGAATAAACTTTATTATGATAATAAAATAAGTATGTATTTTGATCTTTATGCATGGTTCTTGGCTCATAGCTCCCAAAATCTTTATAATTTCCTAAGAGACTAGAGTAAGAGGGGCATCTTTTGTTGTAATATTTGCCGTTTACGTTTTGGTTCCTGGAGTAACTTTAGAGTGATAAATGTGAAAAGAGTATCTCTTGTTATTCATTACAAACCCCTTTCAACCACATCTGAGTTTATGTTAATAAAGTGATTTTGGGGGGGAAAGCTCTAAAAAATATAGTTAGGAACCAATTTTGAGATTAGAGGATTGGAACTTACAGCTTTACCCCTGACCTCCAACAAGGGGAGAGGGGCTGGACGTTGAATTAATCACCAGTGCAATGTCTACAGGCTGATGCTGTATATTTTCTATCCAAATCCCTTTCTTCTTTGGTGTCTTTCACCATAATAGCTAGAGAGCCAAAAATTCTTCCTTTCCCTGACTCCCTTATAGTTGGAGTGGCTGGCATGTGACCTGGGTCTGACGAGATTCAAGTGAAAATCACTTGTGAGGGGCTTCTAGAAACCTGTTTCTAAAGGAAGTGACTTCTCTAAAAATAATAAATTATTAAATAAAGCCTTTATAAAAAGTCCAGGGTGTCTTGGCTAGCATGCTCCGTCAGCTCCTTACCCTGAACTTTCTTCTCTCCTAGCTGGAACGCAGACAAGATTCCTGTTATGCGCCTGTTATGCGTCTGTGGTGATGAAAGCTGCAGGACAAAGACAGTTAAGCAGGAAGACAGGAGGTGCCTGGGAGCTTCATGACATTCTTGAACAGCGGGGCAGCCCTGGATGCTTTACCTCAGGACCTCTTCTTAAGTGACATGCTCACTCCTTTCTGTGTAACCCACTGGAGTAGACTTTTCTGTTGCAATAAGTCCAATCCTGACTGATGATATCTGCTGGTAAACATCAGCGTCTGTTCTGTGCCAGTGCAGTTCTAACCACTTGATGTATTAACTCTTAACACCTCATAATGACCTTATGAGATAGACCAAAAGTTCTTAAAATTGTGGTCCCTGAGCCAACAGCATGAGCATTACCTGGAATCTTCTTGGAAGTGCAAATTTGGGTTCCTGGCCTCAGACCTGAATCAGAAACTCTGGCAGTAGGGACCCAGCAGTCTGTTTTAAGAACCCTTCCAGGTGATTTTGATGTATACTGAAGTTTGATAGGTTGATCTCTGTAGACTGGGTACTGTCCCCATTTTACAGGTAAGTAGACTGAATTTAAGTCATCCAAAGTCCTACAATCAGTAAGATGAACTACTGATTCTGTGTCTATAACGACTGCATTGCATCAATGCATCAATAGTTGAGAACTACGCTAGAGAAGTGGTCTCCAGAATTTGAAGGCATTATTTTTGAAAAATAATGTATCCCTCTGCATGTTTCTAGATTAGCATATAAAATCTTACATCATAAGTTTAAACAATGGTACAGAATGTGATTTCCTATATGTTGCAAATTGTGACAGTTAAAAATATGTTCTATCCCTTCTCTATCCAGTGGAATCTTAAGTACCATACTGATTAGTATTTTAAAAAACATAATTTTCCTCCAACATTTGAAATTTTACATCCTCTTTTCTACCTGAACTTGCATTTTCATTCCCCTACCCCACAAAAATAAATTCTCTTTAACATGGCTGTTTTTGGTCTATTCTGTCATATTTTTCTGCAACAAAAAAGTCTAAACATTGAATTTCATTTTTTTTTAAGTTTCAGGGACTGAAACCGGTTTCAGAGTGAATTTGTTTTCTGTATTAAGTTATTATAATTTGTATTAGTTAAAATCAAATCATTGTGAATGTATTATGTATTTTGATAAGTTAGCAGATAAACTAATATCGAATTACAAATGTATCTCTTAATGGGATGGATGTGACTAAGATTTTCTAATTCACGTATCGGTGGATAAATATTCCTTATTGCAAGAAAGAGACAAGTTCAACATCAATATTATGTGTATTTTCATTATAGATATGAGAGATTATATTAGTTTACAGAGGTAGATAGGAGTTCAAGGATTTTTGAAATAAGAATGCAATTCTAATTTTTCAGACTCCTGTATTACATGCCAAAATCACAAGTATGTATTACAAAATTTGTTAATCTCTTGTTGACAACTGAGTTAGGCATTCTTTTTGTTGAAAGTAAATGTAATAGAAAGCCCCTGAGGTGCAGAAGGCCATTCACTTGCTCACTGACATTATTTTAGATCCCTTTTATCAGATGCTTTGAGGAGGCTTTTTGTCTTGGGGCAATACAAAGGGTGTGACTTGGGATAGTTGAGAGTTAACTCCTCTTTCCTTAGTCGGGGAGAGGGATTATGACAAAAGGGTAAGTGGGAAAGCAGACAGTTTGAGGCAGATCAGTCATAACTAATGAGTCTACGTGGAAGCTCAAGATCAGCAAGTGGATTCCTTTAAAAGTGTATCCATGTATTTCCAGGAATGCACATACCTCATTTTGAAAACTAAATGATATTAGGAGATATCCCTTAGAATCATCATCATGTTCTACAAAATTCAAATGAATAGATTACTTCAGTTTAAGTTTCTTACTTGAAAAGTGGGTATATCTGCAAAGAATGTGGAGCTAAGCTGCAGGTTGCCAGTTGTACTCACAGTGTCAATATATACTTCTGAGAAGGGATTATTTGAGTATCTTGGGTCAACTTCAACTTTTCTTCATGTATTTTTAGGTAAATATTCAAGTACTCTGAATATGTCCTAAATTCAGTAGATACCTTGTCCTGGTAGCAATAGTCACAGCCAAGTTCTTGAGTTCCAAGAGATTAGCCTTCGTGCTACTTTAAGACTCTCTCTCTCTCTTTTTTTTTTTTTTTTAAGATTCTATTTATTTATTCGTGAGAGACACACAGAGAGAAGCAGAGAAACAAGCAGAGGGAGAAGCAGACTCCATGCAGGGAGCCCAATGTGGGTCCCAGGATCACGCCCTGAGCCAAAGGCAGACGCCCAACCGCTGAGCCACCCAGGCATCCCTACTTTAGAACTCTGGGGCTCATTCTCAGAAGGGAGCTTCTGTGTACTCCATACCAGGGAAGAATGAGTTTAGAATCACAGGTATTCAGCCTGTTTTTTCATTCTTTGCTGGCTCCATATCCTGTAATTTCTCCTGTGTCTGCATTAAATTGCTTTTCTTCTCTTACCTATAACTTCACTGATTAGTTTTTCTCTTTTTTTTTTTTTTTTTTGTTGTTGTGAGATCTACCCTTTTAACAAATTTTTAAATGTACAGTAGATTATCAGTGACTTAGGTAGAGTGTTGTTCAGCAGATCTCCAGAGCTTATTCATCCTCCTTGACTGAAACTGTGCCTGTTGATTAGTAACTCCATATGTTGTCCCCAGCCCCTGGCAACCCCCATTCCATTCTTTGCTTCTGTGAATTTGACTGTGTTAGATATCTCAAAGAAGTGGAATCATACAGTATTTGTCCTTCTGTAGTGACCTGACTCAGTGTTATATCATCAAGGTTCATCCATGTTGTTGAATATTGCTGAATTCCATTCTTTGTTTAAGGCTGAATAATATTGCGTTGTATGTATAAAACCATGTTTTCTTTATCCAGTTGAACATCTAGGTTGTGTTCACATCATGGCTATTCTGAACATTGTTGCAGTGAACGTGGAAATGCTAAGATCTCTTCCAGATCCTGACTTCATTTCTTTTGGATAAATACCCAAAGGGGGAAGGCTGGAGCATAATAGTTCTGTTTCTGATGTTTTGAAGAAACTCTATACTGTTTTCATAAGTGCTGCACCACTTCATTCCTGCCAACAGGATGGATGCAAAGCTGTTTTCTCTACATCTTTACCAACACTGTTGTCTTTTTTTTGTCTTTTTTTTTTTTTTTAATAATAACCATCATCACAGGTATGAGGTGGCATCTCATTGTGGTTTTGATGTGTATTCCCCTGATGATTAATGACACTTTTTATGTACCTGTGGGCCATTTACATACATATCTTCTTTGGAGAAATGTCTGTTCAAGTCTTACTCCAATTTTTTATTGAACTGTTAGTTTTTTGGTTTTGTTTATTGCTATTGAGTTATACAGTTCCCTGTATAGAAGATTATCCCTTATCAGACACCTGGTTTGCAAATATCTTCTCCCATTCTGTAGGTTTCCTCTTCACTCTGTTGATGGTTTCCTTTGCTGTGCAGAAGGTTTTTAATATGATGTCATCCCACTTGACAGTTTCAGCTTTTGCTGCCTGTGTTCTTGGTGTGTTATCCATGAAATCATTGCCAGGACCAGTATCATGAAGCATGATTTATCTTTCCTGCTATGTTTTCTTGTAGCAGTTCTGCAATTTCAGACCTTACATACAAGTCTTTAATATATTTTGTTTGTTTACATATGGTATAGAATAAGGGTCCAGTTTCATTCTTTTGTGTGTCAGTATTCAGTTTTCCATCACCATGTGTGGAATACACTATCCTTTCTCCATCTTGTGTTCTTTTTGAAGATCAGTTGACCATAAATGCATGGATTTATTTCTGGGTTCTCCACTCTGTTCTTTGGTCACGTGTATTTTTTATGCCATTACTATACTCTTAATTACTGTATCTGTAATATTTTTGAAATCAGGAAGTGTGATGCCTCTGGCTTTGTTCTTAAGATCGATCTGACCATTCAGGGTCCTTTGTGCTTCTGTATGAATTATAGAATTGTTTTTTCTATTTCTGTAAAAAATGCCTTTGAGATTTTGATAGGAACTGTATTGGCTCTGTAGATCTCTTTGGGTGGTGTGGATAGATTAAGGTTTCCACCCAATGGGAAGTCTGTTTGTGACTTCTTTGCTTCATCAGTGTTTTGTAGTTTTCAGTGTACAAGTGTTTTATTTCCTTAGTTAAGTTCATTCCTAAGTATTTTATTCTTTTTTGTAGTATTATATAAGTGGGATTGTTTTCCTAATTTCCTTTTTGAATAGTTTGTTGTTAGTGTATAGAAGTGCAAATGATTTTGGGGGGCTGATTTCATATCCTGTAATTTTACTGGATTCCTTTATTCTAAGTTTTTAAAATGGAGTCTTTAAGATTTTTCTCTCTATAAGGTCATGTCAGCTGTAAACAGGGATGATTTTACTTCTTCATTTCTGATTTGCCCACTCTTTCTTGCCTAATTGCTCTGACTGGGGCTTCTAGTACTACGATGAATGAAAGTGGCAAGAGTGGGCATCTTTGCCTTGTTTCTGATCTTAAAGGAAAAGCTTTCACTTATTCACCTTTGAGAGTGATGTTAGCTGTGGGCTCATATTTGGCCTTAAATTATGTTTAGGTACATCCTTCTATACTTAGTTTGTTGACAGTTTTTTATTGTGAGAGGTTGCCAAATCTTGTCAAATGCTTTTTCTGCACCTAGTGAGATGATCTTGTGATTTTTATCCTTTATTCAGCTAATGTGGTATATCCCATTAATCGAGGTGTGTTGATGATGATGAATATCCATGCAGAATCAGCAAGAGTGTGACCCAAATCTACCAGTTTGGGCAAGTCAAATTTTGTGTTTACCTGGGATGCAGAGGCCTTTTAGTTTTTGATTTCTCAGAAAGGGAGTTTGTCCATGAATTGTTGCTAAATTGGTGTCTTTGTGGAAATAAGGAGATCCAGGGCTTCCTACATCACATCTTGCTCCAGAGATATCACTGATCTATTTTTCTCAGTGTACCTTGACCAATCAACCAGCTCTTAGAGTACGGCCCAAGTGTTCTTGGTGAACTTTTATCCCTGCCAGCACCATAATTCCAGTGACTACTTCCTGAAAGTGCTGTGACAGTCCTGCAAGTTTAGCTAGTTCTGTGATAAAGGAGCTCTAGCACTTGACCATTCCAAATTTGAATATTCCACTCATGACTTATCATTTACTGAGCACTGGTGCCATTTTTCTGTGATGGGCTCATCATTCAACAAATATTACAGGTGACTACATGCCAGACTGTTGTAGGCAATGGGACAACAGATAAGGTCTCTGCAAGGGACCTTATGGGCTAGTGGGAGGAAACAAAGAATAGTATCTCTGATAGATAAGAGCTATGAAGAAAAATAAAGCCAAATACACAGAGAAAGGATTGCTCTCTCATATGGGGTGGAGAGTAGAGGTGGCCCTTGAGCAAAGAACTGAATATTAGTTGTAAGTTACTCTTGCACAGAACTGCTAACATGGTAGGATGGACACTTAAGAGATACTGTTGTTTCCTCAGCCTTGTATTTTTTGGAGGCCTGAATCTCATTTGCCTAGTGGGGAGAGAGAGAAGCTGGCAAAGTGAATGGCCTGTCATGCTATCCACCCGCCCACAGTTCAGGGGCTCTAGAAGTCTTCCCCACACCCTAATGTTATTACACCACTCCCCTCCCCCAGCCCAGAATTGTTCAGCTGCTTGCCACTCACTCAGCGACACTGACCTCTCTCTTAGGCGCCTCTGGACTTTGTTCCTGAGCATAGGGGTTCTTCCTTCTACAGCAAAAATAAAAGGTGGGTGGGGGAAAGACACAAAGGATGGCTTTGTGTTGAGCACTAAAAGGAAGCAAGCTGAAAACATTTGCTGTGTGAGCAAAGGCAGATTGAATCATACCTTTGGTGCATAAGAATTTTCCCACTTTTATGATGTCACTAAGTGGTCCCACCAATGAGCAGGCAGGATAAATTGCCTGTATTCTCAGTCTCTGACTGTTATTTCATATTCTTAGTCTAACTGAAATCTGGTTCTCCTGTTGACCCTGCTGGCCTTGTCATCCTCCTGACTAGTGGCTGCTTTTTCTTCCCTACCCTTTGTTACCACTGGGCCTGGAGATGGGTAGGTTTCCCTCGTATTTCTCATTGCCTCTTCTGGACTCCTTTGTCCTCCCTCCTCCATGAAACTGCCTAGCCTTGAAGCTTTTCTCCTAGACTTGACCACTCTCCCTTATTTTTGTTGCCATCTACAGACTGCTGGAATGATTCCCCTCATTCCTTGGAAATTTAAGCCCTCAGAGCACTCTCACTCTCTGGGACTACTCCTATCATAATTCTTGGTAATGTTAGTATCCAGGAAGGTGATTTTTCCAGTACCCTTGACCTCCCAATTCCCTAATCCCTCATGCAGGTATCTTGTTTCCAGTCTCCTTTCAACCCCTTCATGTGGCCCAAACTTAGACCAGTGCTTTCCAAGTTCTTTTACGTCAGCTCGCAGTAATAAATACATCTTATATTTAGATTGTACATGTTTGTGAATATTTTTAACTGGAAGTTTTTCAATCCATTACTTTCTTTTTCTAATACTACAAGCAAAAAGTATAAAATTAGTACCAAATATGTGTCCAATGTCCCTACAGTCTTGGCCATCCCCCTTCACACCCTCATTTCCCTCCTGACCAAACAAGATTCCATGGCTCACCATTGCAGCCACTCTCTTGCCCATGCCCTCAACCTGTTTCCTTCCTCAGTACTTGTATAAAATGCTAACCCTTCTAAAAGTCTGCATACTTATTTATTCATTGCCTACACCCATACAGGTGAATAAAACTGTTAAAAAAAAAGGCAGACTAACTCATCCAGCTGTAAATTCATGACATAAAGTTTGAGTGAGCTTTTCGTGCTGCCATGTGATCCCAGCATTCCCCAGCCCATTCTAGGTAACTTTTCACCTCTCCACAGATCTCCAGTACCTCCTATCCCATGCTCACCTCAGCTATGACTTTGCCTTTTATTCCTTTGAGAAAATAGAAGCAATCAGAAGACATCTCCCACACATTCTCATTACCTCATCTATCAGCTTACTGGTATATATTCTACCACTCTTCCTAATTACTCTGCAGAATTTGCTTATTCTTTCCTCTGTGGCCAGCTGTAGGAATGTTGACCTCTCAATTATCAGTATCTCTCCTGCATGTTAAAAACAAAAGAGCTTCTGATCTCATATTTTCCTCTAGCTACAGCCTCTTTGCTTTTTCTGCAAACTCTTCAAAGAGAACATCCCCATCATTGTTACTACACCCACCTCTCCTCTGTCTGTTCTTCCTTGGGACATCCTCTTCTTTTTGATAGGCTCTACCTATGTTCCACTAAAAGAGCTTTTGTCAAGGTTGCAGTGGCCTTCTCATTGATGAACTGGTGATCAGTTTTCATTCCTCACCTGATGGCTTTTGGATGGATGACATTTGACACAGACATTTCCTCCTTGAAACATTTTCTTCTCTTGGATTCTGGGACTTCTTCCCAGTCCTCTTTGTGGGATGCTTATCATCTCTGGGTCTCTAAATCCTGGAAAGCCTTAGAGATCAGTCCTAGAACCACTTCTTTCTTTGGGCCACACTGAAACTCATTTACTCTCAGTAGTAATTCTCATGTATTGTGAATCTTTCTCAAATTGAAATCCTGTATCTTTAGCCTGGACCTCTTTCCTAATCCCCATGCTAGTATATACAATTACCTAACATCTTCTTTGGATATCTGAAAGGCATATCAAATGTAACATGTCTAAAATCAAACTGCTGCTCACTCCTCACTGCCTCCAGCTTGGTTTTAGCCATATCAGTAAAGATCAACTCAAACTTTACAGATCTGACTCCAAAAACCTTGAGGCTGTTCCTGACTCCTGTTTATCTCCTACCACATGTAGAATCCATCATTCAATGGTTCTATCTGCAAAGTAAGCCCAGTGTGAGACTTCTAATGTCCTCTTCAACTAAGAACATGCTCCAAACCACCATCATCTCATATAGCATCACTACTATGGTCACTACTGAGTTCCTTGCCTAAACCTGTGCCCTATAGTCTAATCGTAATATAGCAACTGAGTGAATCCATAGAAATATGAGTCTGATCTTATTTCTCTGCTCCAATGGCTTCTCAGAATAAACAACAAATTCTTTGCTGTTACCTGAGGGATCTTAATCTGATTTCCATCTCCTTTCTGACCTCTGTACTCTCCCCTCACACTCCACTCCAGCCATTGTGCCAGCCTCCTTGCTTGAAGTGATACATGACTGAATATGAAATGGGGCAGTTAGTCATTGTCCCCTCTATCCACACAGGGTGAACACAGTTTTGACATTGTGGTTGGGTAAGCTTCCAACCCAAGCTTGGGCCTTGAAAGATAGATTTATACTGGCTGATGAGAAGAGGGAAGCAGGAGAACTTAGTAGATGGTGATGAGCAGGGCAAAGGTTTGTACCACTCTAGGAACAACTCCATATGGTAACCCTATTTGTTTGCAAACCAGCATCAGGCACCTAGAACAGTATAGGCATCACAGTAGGTGGTTGAGACATTTATCTATTGAATGAATAAGAGATATTTGGATAGTACTTAGTGGACAATGAGATAGAGTTTTAAATGGAGCCCATTCAAGGAACTCTTGTTTATACAGAATTCGGGAAACAGTGTAGCGAACTTTTTTGGCAGAGAGGTTGAGTCTTTGGAGGGAAATAAAGCTGGAAAGATAGGTTGAAGCTAGATTAAGGAAGGGCTTGGATGTCACTCAAAGGATTACGTTAGATGTGCTCAGGGAGATGTTAGGGAGCTTCCAAGCAGGGGGAGAACCTGACAGAGTTATTGGGGGTAGAGGCTATTAGTATGGAGTCTGGAATGGAGTGGGGGATAATCGCTGGAGCCTGGGAGAGACATTAGAAGGCAATATTACAGAACTTCAGGTGTGACACACTGTGGGCATCCAGTACTTGTTAAGGAGTTAAACTGTAGAGAGGATATTGACACTAGAATGGGAGATTTAAGAAAGTTAGGAATGAAGCATCATTAGGATTTGTCTTGAAGGATGAGGAGTAAATTTGGAGGGTCTGGGGACACTCCTCCCTACCTCTTCCTTTTCTTAGGTTGATGCCTTTCCTTGGTGCTTTAGGATGAAGAAACAGAACAGACATGATCCTCACTTGTCATTTCCTGGCTACCACCCTGGTGAGCTGGTATTTCTTTGTCTCCTCCTGGGTGGAAATAGAACTGCCTGGGGGTCTCAAAGTCCTCGTCAATGCGCTCCTCGCAGACTGCGGTAGGAAAATGTGCAAGGAGCCCAAACACAAGTGCAGTGAGTCCTGGTTTACGCAGCCTCACGCTTTTACCTCTCCTCAACCCACTTCTTCCTAGTGATACCCACCAGCATGTGCTGTGCTCCCTGCATACCTGGGGACTTCGAAAACTGGGGAGTGGACCCTAAAAAAGGAAGAACTTCTCAGACTCTCTCCTATTATTTTTCCCTGGTTCTAGCCTACTCCATACAAGGTGATATTTCCATGATTGGGGCCCTTCTCTAATTCTGCTTTGACTTTTTGTTGCTGACCTTCCCTCAGTTATTTGCAGAGACCTGGAAACAGTAGGTTCCCTGTGCTTTTATCTTCATTATCACAGGTAAGAAGAGGCAGGAATGACCTCGGAATGTCTTGGCTTTGGGTGGGGTGGAATTTTCACTTGACTGGCTTTTAAAAAACTGTCCAGGAGAGTGCAAAGGAAAAGAACAATCTAGGAGAAACACATAGTCTCAAAGGAGGCAGAACAACAATGAGGGGCAGTCACAATGACATGATTTTGGTTCATCGATCATGGCCCTATACTCAAACCTTAGAGTACTGGCATAGGCTAATCAGGAGGCCTGTCTCTCCCCTTTCTTGGGTCAACAGGTACTTTGTGTTCCTCTCATTATTTATTCACTACATGCAAGTTTTGGAAGTGTCTTAGGGACCTGATTCACAAAAACTCATCTGTAAGTTTCCTTGACTTCATAAACGTGTCCAGCTCTGCCATGTTTCTACTGTCTGGTGCGTGATCACTAGATTCTGACTGACGAATATGAAGTGGATCAAGCTCATTTCTTTAATCTCCCCTTTCTTTTGTCTTATAGTCTCAAACATGTGGAAGTATATCAACAACCAATTATCTTTCTCCTTTTCCTCTTTGGTTTCTGGGCATGGGTGTCTCTTATGATGCTTGTCCGTGACTTCTTCCTACTGTCCAGTAACCTATATTAAAAATTTTGTTCTTGGGGCAGCTGGTGGCTCAGGTTGAGCGTCTGCCTTTGGCTCAGGTCGTGATCCTGGGGTCTTGGGATTGAGTCCCACATCGGGCTCCCCACAGGGATCCTGCTTCTCCTTCTGCCTATGTCTCTGCCTCTCTCTCTATTTCTCATGAATAGATAAATAAAATCTTTAAAAAAATTGTTTTTGTTCTTTCTTGATTTCTTTCTGTAATTCAGTTTTGCAATATAAACCCCAAAATTGAGATTGAGAAGCCATCTCTCTGCACCAAACATACCTTGAACAAGGGGCAGAATACAGTATATCAGAAAGAATCATTTCCTTTTCTTGACAATGGAAAATAGAAGACAACATGTAGGACCAGTTACATAATTGTGAGGCCCAGTGCAAAATGAAGATGTAGAGTGTCTTGTTTAAAAATTAGCAATTTCAGGACAATGACGCCAGAGCATTAAAACAAGTCTGAGGCTCTTTTGAGTACAGGGCCCCGTGTCTCTGCCCAGGTCACATGTCCAGGAAGTCAGCTGGGACCATGTGTTATGAGGTGATAACAAAAATGTGTATGGGTAACCCACACTTTAGCCTCTGGGCCTGTTATGCTCTCTGAAAATGAGAGATTGTCCTCACCAGAATCATCAGTATAGTTCTTTTCTTAGGAGCTCTCTGCCTTCACAATTCCCAGTGTTTGGGAGCTGTTGGAGTTTTAAAATCTCGACCACACTACATGGAAACCATCTTACCAGAGGACACAAAACTGAGCCTAAAACCAAGCAGAAGGTGTAAAAATAAGAAGACTCTCCACCCTCCACACAGGGATTTTTCAGCCACTCACCCTAAAGGCAGTGTCAATGATTCTGGAAAGGATAGACTTCTTCCCCTTGTTTTATTCATTTATCTTTCTGGATCCCAGGACCACAGGTATGTTTCATGGCAGAGGAAGTGAAGGGGGTAGAATTGTGTGTGCAGAGGAAGCAGAAGGGTGGTCTTGTGTTTCAGCCCTAGATTACATAGGTGCCTGTTTTATGGGCGTATTTCATTGTCCTTAACAAAGCCCTTTCCCCATCTGTGAAGTTTAAGTTTTGACAAAACCCTCTTCCCTCTGGAAGTGTTGCAGCCAGTCATTTTCTCCCACGGTGTTATTTCAGTAAATGTTGCTGGTCTGCAGAGTTTCTATATTTGGGGGTGAGGTTTTCTTCCTCACTCTGGTAGCTAGTCATCTGATGTCACTAGAAGGGCAGTAACCATTTAGCCCCACCACATACAGAGCCATTGCTGAGGAAAAGTACAGCAGAGGGGTCCTAGGGACCAAGGTCAGACTGCCAAGCTGGAGGCAGTCTACGGTGACATGTTGCCTGTTCCACAGAGAATATCTAACACAGGTGTTTGACTGATAGAGGTTGACGATACAGGTTTAGAGAAGTGAGAAATTCTAGACAATTTTAAAAGCTACAGAAATTAACCAGGAACATTTTCATTAAGGACAGTTTATAAAGGAAGATAATGCTTTTCTTTTAAGGGGCAAAGGAACGGATATATACTGAGCACTTACTACTTACGAGGCACTGCACTATATACAGTGTGTGTGTGTGTGTGTGTGTGAGAGAGAGAGAGAGAGAGAGAGAGAGTCTCCTCACAATTCAGTGGAATAGGGGCTATTATCTCTAAATAATGAAGACACTGTGTCTCAGGGGAGAATATGTGGCAAAGCCAGAACTGTGAGACAAGATTTTTGGGCTGCCATGTCCATGTGTCCATGAACTTTTCCCGTATGAAGGTCTCAGATAAAGGGCAGACTTAACTAGATTTAGGAAATCTGTTCCAAAGACCTTGTTCTGAACTATTATACTCCATAGCCCCTGAAGAACAAACTTATCTTTTCACCAGGGAGTGACCACTTTTGTAGGTATCCTCCTGTCTAGGCTATTGAATTCATAGAATTCTTAGATGATAAACCAGAATATTAATTGTACGTTTCTATCATTTTGACACTCCTCATCACTAATACCATATATGGACTGTAGGCCAGCCTATTCCTATCCTATGTAAGGAACCCTGAGCGTCAACCCTACGAAGTCAAGGCAAGAGATTCTTTATCAAGGTTTAAAGTATTTCATCTTTTCTCCATTGTGCTGGGTATATCTTTGGTATAAAGAGCCAAAGGATTGAAAGCTAAACATTTGCAACAGCGTGGATAGAACTAGAGGGTATAATGCTAGAAAGACAATTATCATCTGATCTCAGTCATATGTGGAATTTAAGAAACAAAACAGGATTCTAGGGGAAGGGAAGGAAAAATAAGATGAAATCAGAGAGGGAGACAAACTGCAAGAGACTCTTAATGTAGGAAATAAACTGAAGGTCGCTGGAGGGGATGAGGTGGAGGGATGGGGTACTTGGTGATGGGCATGAAGGAGGACATGTGATGTGATGAGCACTGGGTGTTATATGAGTAATGAGCCACTGAATTCTGCCCCTGAAACTAATTTTTAAAAAAAGATCCAAAGGATTGATTTTTTTCATTACTTCTTTATTTTTCTCCTCTTTTTAATTATATAAGTGTTATATAAGTGTTAAAACACACAAAAATATGGCTAAGAAAAATAAATACATATTCCCACATTCCAAAGTCAACACTGTTAAGCACATTTTATTATATATATATATTTATATACATATGTGTATACATTTTTAAAAAGGATTATCATCCTGGGAAAACATTTTTGTGCCCCATTTTTCTTTACTGAATTCTATACCTCTTTTTTACTGAATTCTATGTCTTGAATATCTTTACTAAAAATAACTAATTATTACATTCTGAAGAATGTATTTGTTCATTTCAAGTATTTGTTGGGTGAATATATAGTTTTTCTTGATCACCAGCTCCTTCCAAACTACTTCAAGTATCTTTGGGCACTGTATCGCTTCAGGCAGAAAATATTTTGTCCCTAAGAGAAAAGAAAAAAAAAAAGAAAGGATGTCATATCCTCCTTTTCCCTCTATCCCAATAAACCTGCACTTTGTTCTCATCCCCTTCTCTAGAGGGCAGTGGGAAAGTTTCAGATCCAACTCCTTCCTGGTTGGATATACTCATTTGAAAATAAGCCACACTTGTGCAGTATGCAAAGCTATTTGCAGGCTAAGTACTGATAAAATAGAGATCTCCAAAATCTATTTTTAAAATTATTTATTTATTTATTCATGAAAGACAGAGAGAGAGGCAGAGACATAGGCAGAGGGAGAAGCAGGCTCCCCGCAGGAGCCTGATGTGGGACTCAATCCCGAAATCCTGGGATCACGCCCTGAGCCAAAGGCAGACCCTCAACCACTGAACCACCCAGGCGTCCCTCCAAAATCTATTAAATGAAAAACAGAGCTCAGAACAATGGGTAAATATTTTACCTTTTATGTAAAAAGGTAGGTAAACTAAGACTATGTTCATATTTGCAAATATTTTAAAAAGTCAGGAAGGCTGCATAAGAAACTAAGGGAAAGGTGCTGGTGAAAACTGGAGAGATGCGGGGAGGGAGACCCCAGTCTTCTCAGTTTACCTTCTAATACTTTCTCATTTTGGAGCCATGTGAATATACTACTCCTGCAAAAATATACATATTGCATTGTTTTTTCATTCTTCCTGTGCTAAGAGTGGTGAAGACTATTATTCCTTATGTTTAGAGCATATTTTCTCTTACACATATGATGGTTAATTTTATGTGTCAACTTGACTGAGCCATGGGGTTCCTGGATATTTGGTTAAATACGATTCTGGGTGTTTCTGTCAAGGTGTTTTGGGGTGTTTAACATTTAAATCAGTAGACTGAGTAAACCATCTTCCTCTCTAATGTGGGTAGGCCTCATCCAATCAGTTGAAGATCTGAATAGAAAAACTGGCTGGCCATCCCCTGAAGAGGGAACTTGTCCTACCTGACTGCCTTTGAGCTGTGACATCACTTTATTCCTGCCTTCAGCCTCAGTCTGAAACACTGGCTCTTCCTGAGTCTCAAGCCAGCTGGTCTTCCGACTGGAAGTACACCATCGGTCTCCTGGCTCTCCTGGTTGTTGCCTGCAGATCTGAAAACTATCAGCCTCTCTAATCACAGGAGCCAAGATATATATTCCATCCTATTGGTTCTTCTTCTCTGGGAAGGCTGACTAATACAAACCAGTAAAAACAGGACGGCCCAGAGTGAAGGTGGTAGGAGTGTGGCGGGCTTTACAATTTCGGTATGAAGACAAAACCATCCAAGTAGTCTCATTTTTCCCCCTTGAGTTGAAAATAACAGATACCTGTGAGTCTCTTCCTCTACCCAGAAAGCCTGGGAGGGAAGAGAAAAACTTCGTTTTTTACCCCCTCAGTGTTGCATTCCCAATATCAAAATGGATGTTGAGAAAAATTAGTTTAAGGGATGAATTGGTAGCTATTGCTAATTATGTATTAGATGAAAATTACTACCTATACAGGATTTTACAGGGCTTATACAGCAAGGGAGGGCACCTTGGGAGCCGTCATAAAATTCTGCCTGTCTCAAGAAACAACAGAGGTTAGAGTTGAGTAGAAATTGCCAGTATCACTGACGATTGGAGGAATTTAATAAAATCAGACACTTGATACAACAGGTACAGAACTTCCCAGTGGCAGAGATAGGTGTGGAATGGTAGTTTCAGATTAGTTGACTCTGGTGAGGAAATATGACTTGGGATAACTTCTATATGGATAGAATCTGGACATTAGTGCCATTGGCATGGCAGTCTGAACATCTCCTACTGACCACTCAGAGACTTCTGCATTTTTTCTCTTTAGCAAGTTTCAATTTGGGTAAAATCTTTACCATCTGAAGTCTCATTCCAGAAAAAAATAAACCCTCTACTTCCACTCATCCTCTCTCTCTTCCCCTGATCCACAGGAAAGAAAAAGATGATAAAACCCACCTTGGTAGGGATGAGTCTTGCCTCGCCATGGGAATTGAGTCTTGTCAAACCAACTTCTTTCTTTTTTTCTTTTAAGATTTTATTTCTTTATTAACGAGAGACACACAGAGAGAGGCAGAGACTTAGGCAAAGGGAGAGGCAGGCTTCCTGCAGGGAACTGGATGTGGGACTCAATCCCAGGACCCCGGGATCACACTCTGAGCCAAAAGCAGACGCTCAACCACTGAGCAACCCAGCTGTCCCTCAAACCAACTTATTTCTGATTGTGAAGAGACAGATGAACTCTTGGAGGAACTTCCTTCCTTCTGCCCAGAAAGGCCAGGAGCAAACATGAAGCTCAAGGCTCAGACTTGAAATCCAAGGCCGCTCATGTAAATGATCCATTGAGCTGTCCCCAGGATCAGAGATTCAATGTGGAATCACTGAGATTCAAATGTGGAATCTCAGTGTTTGACCTCAAAACATAGAAGCAATTTAACTATCAGGACAAATTTTTATCTGATTTTTAATCTGATTTCAAGGTTTCTGTTAAGGACTGCTATAAAAGAAGAGTGTGAGTTTCTTCTAAGGGGCAAAGGGACTAACCTACATAGTGGCAAAGAGACTTCTAAATTTACCAGGTACTTAATCCTTACAACTGTGTTTCATGAAGTAAGGATTATTACCTCCATCTGACAAAGAAAAAAATCAAGATTCAGAGTCAGTGGGAAAGTCAGAATTAGAACACTGGTTGTCGAGTTCCAAAGTTCAGTCTTTCAAATTATCTGGTCCTATACATGTTAGAGAGAACCAGAATTTAGTGGTCTGGCATTTCAATCAATGGGGGTCTCCCCATGCTAACACAGCATTAGTATGCAAAACGATGAAACTGGACCACTCTCTAGAACCATACACAAAAATGAACTCAAAATGGATGAAAGACCTAAATGTGAGACAGGAATTCATCAAAATCCTAGAGGAGAACCTCTTTGACCTCGGCCACAGCAACTTCTTGCTAGACATGTTTTTGAAAGCAAGGGAAACAAAAGCATAATGAACTATTCAGACTTCAAGATAAAAAGCTTCTGCACAGCAAAGGAAAAGACAACCTACAGAATGGGAGATGTGTGCAAATGACATACCAGATAAAGGGCTAGTATCCAAACTATAAACAACTTATCAAACTCAACATGCAAAAATCAAAAAGTCCAATCAAGAATTGAGCAGAAGACATGAACAGACATTTCTCCAAAGGAGACACACAAACGGCCAACAGACACAAAAAAATGTTCAACATCACTCATCATCAGGGAAATGCAAATCAAAACCCGAATGAGATACAGCTTCACACCACTCAGAATAGCTATTATTAACAAGTCAGGAAACAACAGATGTTGGAGAGGATTTGGAAAAAGGGGAATCTTGTTGCACTGTTGGTGGGAATGCAAGCTAGTACAGCCACTGTGGAAAACAGTATGGAGGTTTCAGAAAGTTAAAATAGATCTACCCTATTACCCAGCAATTAATTGCACTACTCACTATTTATTCAAAGAATACAAACATAGTGATCCAAAGGGGCACATGCATCCTAATGTTCATAGCAGTAATGTCTGTAATAGTCGAACTATGAAAAGAGCCCAGATGCCCATCAACAGATGCATGGATCAAGATATATATATATATATATATATATATATATATATATATATATATATATAACTCAGCCATCAAAAGAATGAAATCTTACCATTTGCAATGACCTGAATGGAAGTAGATGATATAAGCGAAATAAGTCAGTTAGAGATAGACAAATACCATATGATTTCACTCATATGTTGAATTTAAGAAACAAAACAGATGAACATAGGAGAAGGGAAGGAAAAATAAAATAAGATGAAATCAGAGAGGGAGGCAAATCATAAGAGACACTGAACTCTAGGAAACAAACAGGGTTGGTGGAGAGGAGACAGGTGGGGGATTGGGTAACTGGGTGATGAGCATGAAGGAGGGCATGTGATATGATGAACACACACATGTTCTATGCAACTGATGAACCACTGACCTCTGCCTCTGAAACTAATAATACACTCTAAGCTAATTAGGTTGAATTTAAATTAAAAATATGGTGTTGGGGGGGATCCCTGTGTGGCTCGGCGATGTAGCGCCTGCCTTTGGCCCAGGGCGCGATCCTGGAGTCCCGGGATCGAGTCCCGCGTCGGGCTCCCGGCATGGAGCCTGCTTGTCCCTCCTCCTGTGTTTCTGACCCTCTCTCTCTATGTCTATCATAAATAAATAAATCTTTAAAAAAATATGGTGTTGGGATTACTGGCAGTCTTCTGGAAATAAGGTAGAGTTAGATATATATCTCACATATTAAAACACAGGAAAAATCAGATAAATCAAAGATCTAAATACAAAAAAGAAATCATGGACATTCTAGAAGAAAGCATGGCATTCCTCTGTCAACACTTGTTGACCTTGTAGTGGGGAAGGTATGTGTAAGTCAGAATAGAACCAAGAGAATGACCACTCAAGCTGCATAGTCCCAAATTGTTGCCAAGATCTAAGGCAAATAACAAAGTGGACATATCATATATGTCATATATCTGTGACATATCAGAATAAGGCTTCATTGATTCATATTTCAAGAGCTCCTACAAATCATAAGAGAAAGACCTAACAGCTAATAGAAAAAAATGAGTACACAGAATAGGAAATACTGGTAGCTCATAAACAGAAAGATGCTCAACAACATTCACTGGAGAAAGGCAAAAGGAAACTGCACCGAGGGAGCATTTTTATATTTCAAAACACTCATGTTGTGCTGGTGCAGGTTCAATTCTGCTTTCCGGAGCCAGCTGGAGGGGCAGCCCCAGCATCGTTCTGAGAACCACCTTTGGAAGCAGTAAGAATCCCCTGGCAGGTAGTTCTCGCTTCACAGGGGCCACGGAGGAGGGCTCCTTTCCTGTGGCCTCAAGGCCAAAGCCTCCAAGGTTCCATTCCCCTGGAACCCAAGGGCTGGAGTATCAATCTCATTAGGAAGACTGTCGACTTGTCTTCCTTATGTTGGCAATTTGATGGGGTTGGGGCAAAAAAGAGCTCACGCAGGTACTACTGCCTGAAGGCAAGAAAGGATAATGTTTTTGCGGAGGGCCAGAAAAGCGGGACGCGCGTCCCAGGAGGCCAGCCTCCCCCCAGGAAGGGCTGCCGAGACGAAAACTTGCTCTACCGGGAGTGGGGTTCGAACCCACGCGGGCACATGCCCATTGGATCTTAAGTCCAACGCCTTAACCACTCGGCCATCCCGGTGGCTGGGCACAGACTCTTTGCAATTATTTTTTTATCGGAACTAGTGTATTTGTGCCGTGCACGAAATACCGAAGGACTTGTTTCTGTGGAATTGCACGAGGAGGGTTTTGAAAGAGGAAACACAGCACATTTTTTGTGCTTTCAGAAAACGCCCAGGCTTCCCGAGCTCCCCGGGCTAGGTCACCGCCCGTGCTTCAGAGAAATCGCTGTTTTTATTTGATACAGAAAGAAAAATGCGTGGAGGAGGGACAAAGAGTAGCAGAAAGCCCCGCAGGGGTGCACCTGCTTCCTCTGCTCCCTGCAGGCGCCGCCCCAATCCTCCCGGAAGAGGCCCTGCTTTTCCCCGCTCTCGTCCAGCCGGGTCTCCCGACCGCCCAGCGCTGGAGGCAGCAGGGCCGGGCCCCAAGGGACACGCGGGAAACCAGCCTGCCCTGCGGGGACATTTGGAAGTCCGCAGTGGACACAAAAGCAGTTCAAATTCGTGACTTGGATTGTAATGACCGGACGCTGACCCTGGCAGCCCAGGAGTTCCCAGAGGAGCACAGCGAGCTGGGTGTGGGCCGCAGACAGTAAGAGCCCCCGCCCCCCCCAACTCCGACGTGGGGGGTCCCTAGAACCTGAATTCTGCCAGGCACTCTCAGGGGACTCACCTCAACTGTGCTGACTACATTCAGTCAAGTGTGCTAAAAGTTGTCATGGGGGAATTTACGAATCCATGAAAGAAGCTCCCTATGGGACATTCAGGGTCTCTGGAGGACACGGAGCTGAAATAAAATCCTGGAGCACAGGCTGGAACGTAATGAATTTATACAACGACATTGAACACCGAGTGTGTGACATGTCCCCCAGGTAGTGGAGGGAAAGCAGGGCAACATGAGACATGTCTGCTGGAACAGGACAAGCAAACAGGGTCTGATGATGACTCTTCCCAGAATCAGTCGATGAAGGAGCCCAGCCCTTATTTTGAATGTTCCGACTGGCTGGGTTCACATCCAGATCTTTCTCTTTGCTTGATAAATTCATGTACAAGCAATGGCCTCCTCCAGTCCTTGTTGTGGGCAGCTCTGGGTTCTGTCTCTTGCCAGAGCTAGGGTCAACTCCTTGAAAGCAGCTACAGCCTAGGAGAGTCCTGCACCTTCCAAGCTCTGAAAGAAACCCAGATCTCTCAGAGCTGGGGTGAGAACTGGGCAGGCACTGGGGTTGGACATGACTCCAGGCTTCTACAACAAAACAGATCCGAGACAGAAGCCATCAAGTATAAACAGACACAGATGATTCCAAAAATATTCCATTACCGTTGTTCTTCATGTGGGCTACATAGTAGAATCAGCTAATAAGTTTCTTAAATGTGAAAGCAAAAAATAAAGCTACTAGAAGTATATGAAGGAGAATATCCTCATGTGCCAGTGAGCGGAGAACTTTTAAAAACTTCAAAAGCACGACTGACAAAGAAATACAATTCTAGTATTTGCTTCCACTAAAATGAAGAATATGTTAAACAAATGACATAACAGAAATATAATAGATAAATGTGATCATGGGAGAGTATATTTAAATTGTCCCCAAATAGCAGGGGCCAAATAGATAGATGGTATAATAGGAGGCCACCAAAAGCAGCAAGATCAAAATGAAATGGACAAAGGATAGGACAAGCAATTTAGGAGAGAGATGAATGGAGGCTGACAAATATTGTGCAAAAATTTCCAAAATCATTAAGCACAGAAATAAAAAGTAAAAAGAGACAGTACTCTACCGCCATTAGTAAAAAGTAAAAAACTGAGAAAAATCAATTATTGGAGGACTGGGAATTAAAGAACCCTCCTATCCTGCTGGTGGGATGTGGCATTGAGGATGTCCTTCTGGAGCACTTTGTATCCAAGTGCAGAATGTTCCCATTCTACACAAGCTCAGAGTTCACACGAAGGGAAATTAGTCACAATAGTTGTATGAGGACTTTTGAAATTGGAAAAAACTTTGCTTTTTCACTCTTAGGCAGTGTAAATGCAAACTTCAGCTTGGTGCCTGGAGGCAGTTTCTGAGGCATACCTAGGGGGAATTCCGAGCCAGGCAGTGTCACTGAATTGGGGGACACAAAGATAGCATTTCAGGGAAGCCAATGCAGTAAGCAAAAATGAAAGCAATACCAGAGAGGAGACAGCTGCAGAGAGAGCCTCTGGTGTTGGCAGAGGGGCTTTCTTGTACCTTCAGGAATACTGATTCATGATCAAGTGGGGTTACAATTCCATGATTCTGGAAAAAGAGCCCTTGGTAAAAAGGTGAGCTGCTTGTAAAGTGCTGGAAATAGCGCTCAGCAGCTGTCCCAAGAGACATCATAATTTATGGGGTAGTGGGGGAGTCCGTAAAAAGGTCTAAGCTTAGGTGTGAACACATCCCAACAAGGTTTATGGGTCAGTCACTGATGGGACATGTGGACCCCAGGGAAAATGTTATCTGAACTTGGAAGAAAAGGGGTTCTTAATGAATCAGTAGAGAATTTACAAACACTATGCCTGCAATATTCTGGAATGCAGAAAACAAACCTATGAGCTGGCTGATTTAACTAAAGAGACTTCTGGACCAAACTGTGACAGCTTGCTTAGCCTTTCTTGCTGTTTGTGGGAAAATGTGAGATGGAAGATTTAAGGTAAGGGAATATCTGTTACATACAAATGAGCCAAAACAGGGTTTGAAAGAAAAGCTGTTTATTATTTCCAGCCGTTCCAGATGAAAATAAAGGCTAAAATTAAGAAATGACTTTCAGGCAAGGATTAAGTCCAGAGCAGTGTCAGAAAATGTGGCCTAAAGATGAAGCCAAAGGTGTGATGGTAAGACCTTTGTTGGCATTCCCCAGTGAGTTAAGGTGATCTCTAAACGGAAAAACAAACCTCTAAGGCTCTTCAGGACATGCCCTACATATCCTCTGCCACAAAACCACAAGTCCTAAGTCTGTGGTCTGCCAGCAGCCTCATAGGAAGCCAAGGTAGACATGGGCTTCTGTTCATCAGGTTTGCGAGTGCAGCTTTGATTTCATACAGACGTTGGAAAGCTTTTTCTTGAAGGGGCCTAACAGTAAATATTTTAGGCTTTGTGCACCACACGGTCGCTGTCAGAACTAGTCAGATCTGTGGTTGTAGCAAGAAAGCAGCCACAGATAATATGAAAAAAGTAAGTGTGGCTGCAGTCCAGTAAAGCTTTATAAAGACAGGTAGATGGCCAGATTTGGCCTGTAGGTCATAGTTTGCTGACTCCAAATCTAAAGGAATAAGCTCCAATGGCCTTTATGAAGTCACGGGGGTGTAAAGAGCACAGTTGTCAGATACTGAAAGCTTGAACTGAAAGGGATAGAGGACAGCGTGAAATGGAAAGAGGACCTTGAACCTCCCAGACTCTATGGGAAGGAAGTAGGCCAGGAGGATGACTCAGTGAGTAAGAGAAATTTCGTATCCACAGGATGGTTGATCCTCAGGGTGAAGCCAAGAGTCCAGGAAAACATGTCTGAGAACTACTGAGCCCTAATCAAGGAGCATCATGCACCCACTGGATTCTAGAATTGCTATGCATCAGCGTGTCCCCTGTTTTTGTTCTTTATGAATGGGAGCATGTACAGTTTACCCTATGCCTCCTGTGCTTGTCTGTTGGAAGACATATGACTTATACCTTAATACACAGGTACTCAAGTTATGAAGAATCCTACTTGAGCATTCTCATGCAAGGAACTTCATCTGAGCCTTTACCTGGTTTAGATGATGCCATCCTAGCATTGATATTATAAATAAATCAGATTTGGAGAGAGGGAGTACATTTTGGCATGTGGGAGAGACAAAATCATTGGAGGTCAAAAGCCTGGGTCTGGTTTCCAATAGCACTCACCCACAGAGTTGGAAAGGCAGGCTTCCTGTGGGTCTGAGGGGATGCGATGGGTCTCAGAACCAAGCAAGATGGGCTTCTCCGCAGAGTTCTCATTCCACACAGAGTGTTCTTTGGTTCTGACTGTGGTCCAGGTTCACCTTCTTGTTAAATCCTCAAGAAATGACAGAAATAAAACACAGATTAAGGCATGATAAAATAGGATGGATTATAAGGCTCTGTGGCTTAGTTGGTTAAAGCACCTGCCTAATAAATAGGAGATTCTGGGTTCAAACCCCAGTGGGGCCTTTCTCTTAGAGGTTTTATGGAAATGTGGATTTAAATCTGATAGAAACACAGACAACCAGTCTACCTGCCTGGGGCACTTTGTAGAAGAGTTAGAGACATATTCAGCACGAATTAGCAGTCTATGCTGTGAGCTAGACTTGAGCTACACTTTTCTAATTTTAAACTTTTGTAGCTACTCTCCAGATTTCCTAAGAAACTTGCATTTTTTCACTTAACATTTGACTTTTAATATAATTCAGAAGAATTAGGCAAGAAAGAAAGATAAAATGTGCATATTGTAAAAACTGAGTGCTATGCTATTCCTCCTCCTTCCATGATTCTGCATTCTAGGCCATCACTGAATATCTTGAAAAGTAGAGCTACACGATGGAATCTTGAAAGAGTAAAAAGCATGATTAGTGATGAAACGTACCAAAACAAAACACAACAGAAAACAAGAAGCCTGACAAGAAACTGGAGGCCAACAAGGCCTGAAGTACTCAGATTAAATAAAAGGCTGGAAAACATTCATTAAACCCTAGAATAAAGTTTTCATGGTTTAGTGGGTCTTTTTCTTTTGATATCCTAGGGCGTGTCTTAAAGTATTCCATTCTAGCGGTGCATCCCCTCACTCTCAGTAACGGGCACACTTGTTGTCAAGTAGAGGGTGGCCTTGTGCTCACCTTCTTGCTCCTCCCTGTAAGGAGCAGGGGAATCGGATGATTGCTCCTTTTGTGAGCTTTTGTGAGAAGAATTTGCTACATAACCTGTGGGCCTAGTGCAAAATGAAAACACAGGGCTTTTTGTTTAAAGATTACTAAGATTTTCCAACCAGCAACGGCAGAGCATTAAGTCAAGTGTCTGGCCTGGTGCAAATGCACAGCTTGCCCGCCACGAAGCCAACCCTCTCTGGGAGTGCAACTTTTCTTGCCCAAAGACTGGATTTTAAAGGACACCTAAAAGTGGAATGGAATCCAAAGTGATGGTCGATGATACCAGGTACTCTTAGAAGAGAACTTGAAGACACCAATGAGGGAATGTTACACTATACAAACAAGATCTGTGGGAACCAATTTGGTTCAAAAGTCCTCTCCAACTGAAAAAATTTTCTGGCTCATGTTCTTTTCTTAAACAACTCCTCCTTCCAGGTGCCATTAAATATGTCACCTGGCCTTGGTGGCAGGGCACACAGACAACTTGTCCTGGCGCCTCACCAGAACTTTGTCACTTGGGTGAGGGAGGGACAGGACTGTGTGCTGGATACCACTGATGTGAACAGGATGCTGGGTCAGAAAGGGTGAGAGGTGTTGCTGTGAAACTGTACCACCTCCACATGGGAGAGAAAGAAAAGCTAACTGGCTGCAGGGCACGTGTGTTTCCACCAACCTAGTCGCCGGGCAGCTCCCCCTTAGGCTCCTGTACTCATGGGTGTTGGTTCCTGAAGCCCTGGGGTCTTCTCTCTACTTGGAGTTGTTATGGGGTCATTGTCTGCAACTACATTTTAAAAATGGATCTGAAACAACCGCCACACCAAGGTTAGGTGGTATCCACCTCCTAGATAATTTTAAGCATTTTAGTTCTATGAGCCTTATGCTAATAGCATGACCAGCATCACAATAATCTCAGACATACTGGCACTGACCAAACCTGCACCTTACTTCGTGAAGGCCCTATGGAGGTGCTGGAACTTGTCCTTGGGCCTCCCTCAGAATTCCTTTCCCCCCTCTCCCCCAGCATGGAAATGATTGCCAGACTCTGCTGAATTTACCTCCAAAGTCTATGAATGGCTGCCCTCTCTATGCTTTATGAGTTCCCAATTGGGGCTCCTGCTAGCTCTTCCCTGCTTTCCACACCACTCCAAGACATGGCCCTCAGTCTATCCTCTGCAAAGCTTGAAATTCAAGACTTCACTTTCTTTCATAAAATTCCACAAACAGAAATCATTCTCTTTTCTAATATATGTATTATTTTTTATTAGAGTTGTGGGTTTTTTGTTTGTTTTTTTAAAGAGATGTTTGAGGTTCACAGCAAAATGGAGTAGAAGGCACAGACATTTACTGAGAGTTCTTATCATGAAAGGGAGCTGGATTTTGTTCAATGCTTTTTCTACATCTTTTGATCTGATCATGTTCTTTTTCTCAATCAGCCTGTTGGTGTGATGGATTACATTAAGTGATTGTGAATGTTGAACCAGCCTGGCACACCTGGAATATTTCTATATGCCATTGGATTAAATTTGCTATTATTTTGCTGAGGAGTTTTGCATCTGTCAATGATGGTGGTCTGTAGCCCTCTTTTCCTGTAAAGTCTTTGTTTGATGTTGGTATTAGGGTAATGCTGACCTTATAGAATACATTTTTTTTAAGATTATTTATTTATTTATTAGAGACACACAGAAAGGAGAGAGAGACAGGCAGAGGAAGAAGTAGGCTCCATGCTGGGAGCCTGACTTGGGACTTGATCCTCGGCCTCCAGGATCACACCCTGGGCTGAAAGGGGGCGCTAAACCGCTAAGCCACCAGGGCTATCTTAGAATACATTTTTCAGTCCTCTTTTAAGGAGAGAATCATAGAGATTCTCTATGATTGGTATAATAGAGATCATAGAGAATTGGTATAATTTCTTCCTTAAATGTTTGGAAGAATTCACCATGAACTTATCTGGCCTGAAATTCCTGTTTGGAATGTTAATAATTATCAAATTTTTAAAATATATATATAGGCCTATTCAGATTACTTCTTTCTTCTTGTGTATGGTTTGGCAAATTTGTCTTCACAATTTCAATTGGTCCATTTCATCTAGGTTATCCAAACTGTGGGCATAAAGATTGTTCATAACAATCCTTTATTACCTTCTTAATATGCATGGCATCTGTAGTGATGTCCCATCTTTCAATTCTGATAGCACTAATTTGTGTCCTCTCCCTTCTCCCTTGTGAGAGAGGCTGATTGATTTTATTGACTTTATTGATCTTTTCAAAGAACAGGCTTTGGTTTCATCGATTTCCTGTTTCTAATTTCTGCCCTAATTTTTTCTTTTTTTTTTTTTGTTTTTTTCTGCTTACTTTGGATAATTAGGTCCTCTTTTTCTACTTTCCTAGGATGGAAGCTTAGATGATTCATTTCAGATCTTTCACTTTTCAAATATATGCATTCAATGCTATAAATTTCCCTATAAGCATTTCTTTCACTGTATCAAAATTTTTTGATGTTATATTTTCATTGTTATTTAATTCAAAATATTTAAAAATTTCTCCTGAGAATTTTTCTTTGACCCATGTGTTATTTAGGAGTGTGTGGTTTAGTCTCCATATATTTGGGGATTTTCCAGCCATCTCTCCGTTATTATGTCTACTTTAATTCCACTGTGGTCTGAGAGCAGACATTGTATGATTTCAATCCTGTTAAATGTGCTAAAGAGTGTTTTACTGCCCAGAATGTGGTCTACCTTGGTGAATGTTCCATGTGAGTTTAAGAATGCGTGTTTTGTTGTTGTTGAATAAGCTGGAGATGCTGATTTTGTAAGAGAGAATAGAACCCTTTATTATTCTATAATGCTCCATTCTAGCCCTCATAATTTTCCTTGGTCTGAAGTTGGCTCTGCTGAAATTAATATAGTTACTCCTGCTTTCATTTTACTTCGTTGTGTTAACATGGTATACCTTTCTCCATTCATTTGCCTTCAGTCTATATATGTCCTTGTATTTAAAGTGAGTTTCTTGTAGACAACATATATTTTAGTCTTGTTTCTCGTCCACTCTGACAATTTCTGTCTTTTAATTGGTGTATTTCGGCCATTGACATTTAAAGTGATTCCTGATAGAGCTGGATTACTATTAACCATAGTTGTTACAATTTTCTATTTGTTGCCTTTGTTTTTCATTCTTTTTTGTCTTCTACTCTTTTTCTGTCTTTTGTGGCTTTAACCTGAGCATTTTTTATTATTTCACTTTCTCTCCTTTCTTAGCATATCAGTCATACTTCTTTTTTTACTTTTTTTAGTGGTAGTACTAGAATTTGCAATATACATTTAGAACTAACCCAAGCCTACTTTCAAATAACCTTGTGGCATTTCTAAGGTAGTATGAGTATCTTATAATAGCAAAATGATTCTAATTCCTCCATCCTCTTCCCTGTATCATTGTTGCCATTCATTTCATTGATACATAAACAAATATATGCATACATACACACATAGACAAAAGGAAATATGTTGTAGGGATTACTATTTTTTACCACCTGTTACCAGTCAGATCAATTTAGAATAAAAAATATAAAGTTTTTATTTTACCTTCATTTATGCCTTCTCTGATGCTCATTCACACAGATCCACAATTTTGATCTATATCATTTCCTTCTAAAGAATTTCTTTTAATATTTCTTGCAAGACAGGTCCACTGGCAACAAATTGTCTCAATATTTTGTCTAGGTAAGTCTTTCTTCTTCACTTTTTAGGGATAATTTCATAGGGTGCAGAAGTCTAGATTGGTGAGTTTTTCAACACTAACGATTTCACTCCACTTTCCTTGCTTGCATAATTTCTGAGTTTTCTCTTTGCTCCTCTGTAGGTAATTTTTTCCCCCTCTAGCAGCTCTCAGGAATGTTTTTCTTTATTTTTGTTTTCTGTAGTTTGAAAATGATGCATCTAGGTATAATTTTTTTTGGCATTTATCCTGTTTGGTGCTCTCTGGGCTTCCTGGATCTGTAATTTGGTATCTGACATTAATCTGGGAAATTATTCAGTCATTATTTCAAATATTTTTTCTGTTCTTTTCTGCTCAAATATCTTTTCTGTTCCATTATGCCTATTATGGTTCTGGGATATTATGTTCTCTTTTCTTTGGTCTTTTTTCCCCCCTTTGCTTTTCAGTTTTCTATTGAGATATTCTCATGCTCAGAGATTCTTTGCTCAGCAGTGTCCAGTTTGCTGATAAGCCCATTAGAGATGTTCTTCATTTCCACTACAGTGCCTTTAACATCTAGCATCCTTTTTGGTCCTTTCATACACTTTCCCTCTCTCTCTCTCCTAACATTGCCATATCTGTTCTTGCATATTATCCATGAACGCTCTTAGCAGATTTATCATAGTTGTTCTAAATTCTGGGTCTGATAATTCCAACATCTCTGTCTTATTTGAGTATGGTTCTGATGCTTACCCTGCCTCTTCAAACTGTGTTCACTTTCTCTGGCTCATGTTTGATTTCTATCTTGCATGAAGCAAAGGACTCTCTTGGCTGGTTCTGTGGGACCCCAATCTGGGTCCGTGGGAGCAGTCTGCCTGCATTGGTACCAGGAGGCCCAAAGTCTGCTCCCGATGAAGCGGTCTTACAAACTCTCATAGGCACAGTCTAGTTACTTGACCAGTCTTGACCATTAACACTCCTTCCATGCCCTTTGCCTGAAAATCCAGATGGAAATAATAAATTTTTACTACTAAACAGTATAGATGGGCAGATACATACTGCTCAGAAACCACTCAGGGTCTCATGGTAATTCATCCATTTAGTTAATTCATTCCACAGTGTTGCCAGGGGTCATTAATTTAGAGGAAGGAATGGCCAAGAAGCACTCAAGCTACACACATGTCTTTGATAAGACAGAAGTATTTTAAAGCCAATTGGAGGACTTCTTGTTTCCCATCCAGCATATGAGTTGTTTAGAAATTGTCACTCCAGTCCTCATAATGAGAAAAAGGCTAAACAAACTAAAAATTAATACATTTTCTTAGATCCATCAAAGAACTGAGGTCAACAGGGCTTTCGACCCTTCGGAGGGAGAAGGCACCAGCTTGCATCTGTGTGACCTGCGTCCTCCTGCTTCCGGGCCTGGCCTCCCCTGCGCGGCCGTGGTCTGGAGGCGGAACTGTCCCCCGCGCACCTCAGGCCCTCGGTGGGTGCAGGAGGTGCAGGATGTGTACACCTTCATAAACTTTTCTCGTCACAGAGTTCCCAGCCAAGGACTTCCGAGGGTACAGAGAAGATGGTTTCCCCTCCCCTTCCAGAGTACCCGCCACCCACACCCCCTGCGCGCGGGGACCGGTCAAGTGCTCGCGGAGGGCCGGGAGCACCAGGAGCTGATGACAGAGCAGAGGAAGGCCGTGCGGGGGGGCGGGGGGGGGCGGGGGACTGCAGGAGTGGGGGTCTGGGGGCGCAGGGCGCAGAAGGGGCGGGGCGCCGGAGGGCTCCTGTTGGGACTGGCGCAGAGCGGCTCCGGGAAGCACGGCTGATTTCCTGGAGGGGGCGGCCCTGCGGAGGCCGAGGCCCGGGGCCAGCGCAGAAGGGAAAATCGGGAGGGTGTGAAACTCGGGTGGAGGGGCCGATCCTTCATATGGTAAATAGTAAGAGCCTACATCCTCCCCAAGGAGCAGAGTGGCGCAGCGGGAGCGTGCTGGGCCCATAACCCAGAGGTCGATGGATCGAAACCATCCTCTGCTAAATGTTTTTGATCCCCGAGTCTGGAGGGGGAGGGCCTCAGAAAGTAAGGGCTTGCCGCTTACTAGAATTCAGCTCTGACGTTGTACCTGATTTCTAGAAATGTGCGGTATCTACCTCCTTTCTCCCTAATTCTCGCTCATTTCAAAGTAGAAGCAAATCTTACCTCAAGAAGACATAAAGGGAAGGTGACAAACTATGTTTGCTTCCAACAGGTTAATTAACCTTCCAATAAATAGAATATATTTTGAGGTGACATGACTATATTTCCTTGCACAGTTTCTTACACTTAAAGGAAAAACCTTACTTTTGCCTGAGACCATTGGTTACTGTACATTTATACTGCCTTTTTGCTTGGGTGGGGGTTTCTTTCACTCTTTTGTCTATGTCTTTGCATGATTTTATTATATTCATTTCAAGTTGATGGTGACGGGCTGCAAATTCTTCTCCAAAGCAATTTATGTACACTAACTGGGAAGTATCTTTTGGAGTCCATACCCTCAGGAACTGGATTCTTGGAATGTTATGAGAAAAACAAGAAGCAAAGAAGCTAAAATGTGAAATGGTAGAAAACATTGGAATACATTAAAGTGAAACATTTTGTGCATTAAATTCCATGGACAAATAAAGAAGAAAAATAGTAGTCTTCCTGATACATTTGCAGAAGAAGTTGAGAGAAAATTAGCAGTCAAAATACTTTAAATGAGTGCCTAGAGTGTGACAAGAAAATAGAAATTCTTCTATACAATGGGAATTCACAGAGCAAGATGTCAAAAGCAAAAATATTAATCCAAATGTGCATGTGGTAGACCTGGTTTGTTCACTCAGTTTAGTGGTGAAGATGTTCCTGTTTGGCAAGACCAACAATCTCCAGTTTATTTTGCTTGCTTACCCCCTAAAAGCATGTTAACTAGCTTTCAATGTCCAGTCTCAGAAGATGGGTTGAATGACCAGTGACATATGGACCCAAAGGAAAAGTGCTAGGCAGCTACATAAAAGACATAGAGTGACTTCCAGGAGATGTTGTTAAGTGTGTGTGTGTGGGAGGGTGTGTGCAGATGAACATTACACTATGCTACAATTTTTTTTAAGAAAGAAGGGGAGTTAGGAAAACCAGAGGGTAGTAATAGTTGTGGGGGATTGAGTTTAAAGGAATATGGGGAGAACATTTCTCTGAGTATACTTTTTGGCAAACTTTTACTTTTTGAAAGCATGTCAATGTTCCATATTTTCAAAAATTAATATAAAATCAACAAGGATGGGAAGTGGAAGAAAGAAAAGCAAAACTGAAAGCAGGTGAACTGAACTCTATTCCATCATCATAATGACACAGAAAGGAAAAGAATGTAATTTATGAGCATGGCTTCTGAGGGTTCACTTTTACTCTTAGCCAGGGAGGTGGGGGTGGGAGGTGTGGGGAACTTCAAACAACTCTTCAACTCTCTTTAGTAGAGGGGTTTTGGAAAAAAAAAAAAGTAGAGGGGTTTTTGTAGTGGATGGCCAAAGGCATTCTGAAACTACCCTAGGACTCCAGAAAACAGGTGGGTCAGCATGCCGATGTTGCTGGAGTTAGGGGTCGCAGGGTGGGAGAGGGGACATATACAAATATGGAATAAGGGAATGCAAGAAAGAATACTGCAGAGACAGATTGGAGTTGGAGGTTATCGGCGTGAGCTCATGATTCCTAACACAGGTACATATATGGATATGTGCATACATATGCATGTGCATAAGAACATAGAAAGATATGAATGTACATGCACATGAATGCACATGCATTTCCTAGATCTTTCCATCAAAAGGACTAAGAGACAGACATCATAGACGCAATTAGTATACTAAGCTCCCAAATGTTGGTCTCTAGTCCCTTTCCCTGCTGAAAGACACCTGGGTATCTCTGAGAAACAGCTGACTTCAGGGCTAGGACGGGGTAGACAGGAGTCAAGTCTGCAATGATTGGTTAAGCCAGAAAGTATGACGATGGTATGTCCCAAGGACACAGAAGCCAGCTTGAAGGCTGGCTAAATATGGGTAAATCTCAATACCAATGTAGTTAAGGGCAATAATGAAGCATAAACCATTGGTGGAGGGGGAAGATTCTGTGAATTCACATTGATGATTGATAGTAGAGAAAAAGGAGGACTCTTGCTTAAACTAGAATATGGACTGCAGACTGGTAAGCAAGGAGAGAATTCTCTGAGGAGCCTTTTACACCTGGATGCTGCTGCCCCAACCTCTGCTTCTCCTTCCACAATGGCACTGGTCTTCCAGGCACCAGCTATGGTGAAATTCTTTCCTCCTCAAGCTGCACACTTTCATTTTTACCCGCCACACTCTTGAGCTCTCCTCACCCTGCCCTCACTTCACCTGCCTTAGTTCTCTGCCTGCAAGCTCCCCTGTGCAGGGACCAGTCCTGAGGCCTCGTTATCTGCAGAGTGCCCACGGACTAGCACAGCGCCTGGGGCAGCAGGTGAGTTCATAACCACGTGCCAGCCACAGGACCTGGAGTCTACCCTGACTTGATCCTCACTGGAACCCAACATGGCTCACTTTCTCTGCTGGTCCCTAATCTGCTCTGCCTGTTCTGAAATATCCATTGAGTCTTTCTCCTTCATTGACCCCAAAGAAGAAGTGGCCACTGAAAGGGGGAAACTGGACCATTGTTTGCATGGTAGTGGCTGAATTCACCTGGAGGACAAGCTTCCAGTCCATGCTCCTCTGGGCCATCAGCCTAAAGAGGAAGAACCACACTTGTCCTTCTGCACTTGGTGATGTACACTCAGCTCATAGCTGCAGGGGTCTATATACTGCTGCAGTGCCTGTACTTTGAAGGAGTTCCTGTCTGTGGAAATGAGTGGAACATTTTGAGAGCTCACCCAGAGAAAGCAAGGATCATGCTGGACTTGCTCATCATTCTCCAGCTGTGTCATTCCTAAAGCTCTGTGTCAGATGTATCTGGCTTGGAATGAAGCCTCTTGAGTTTCCCACATGGAGCAGATATATGCTTTGATTCACACATATTATAAAAATTTAATTTTTTATAAAATTAAAATTAATTTAATTAGTGTGTGATTTCAGGATTTGACGCCGCCACCCAATTTGTACATCTCTAGCTGCACCCAGGTGCAGAGAAGCTTGAGGCTGTTCATGTGCTTAGGACAGTTTCAGATCTTAAATGCAGTCCTTCAGTGTAGCTCAGAAAGAGCAAGGGTCAGTACCTCAGTTTACTTCAAGGTAGGCAGGGAAGATAATCAGGAAAAAAATGGAGGCTTGTCACAGAAATAGACAAGGAACAGGGAATCATGGAAGAGAGAAAATAAGAGGGTCACAGACTGTCCTGGAGGCATGGATCATGAAAATAAAAAATGTCCTTCGGACCCTTGGCTTGATTTGTGCAGACAATGAGCTTTATCATATTCCAAACATCCTCAAACAAACACCGAAGCCCTTCTATGACTTGTGGATCTCTTCAAAGCCTGCCAGGTTCACCAAGGAAACTACCGTGTTCAGTGGCACCAGTGTCTTTATGAAACTAAGAGATCCAAAGCACTGGAATCCAGCCCCTCCAATTCTCTGCCCCAGAGCTAGTCCATTCATATGCTCACCAGCACCCTACTTGTCCTCAGTTCTTTACCAGAAGCTGAATCTCCAGCCTCCCCCTCTTTGTCTTATTCCCCTGTACCTGAAAATTTCAAATACTCTAAAGGGAAAAATGCTCCAAGGGAATTTAAGTGGATTAAAAGAACATCAGAACATTTTAGCATTGTCAGAAGTATACATGGGGGGGGGGATAGATATATTAAAAAATGGATACAAGGATACATGGCAATTAACATACGACAAAGTATATCAATTCAGCAGGCAAAGATGATTTTAAAATAAATTCTGATGGTGCAATTAACTTTGCCTATAGAAGAACACTAACGTGGACATTTACCTCTCAACCATGGAAAAAATTAGGTTCCACATAGATTTGTGACTTAAATACAAAATATGAATTAACCAAACACACTGTTTAAGTCAGAAAAACTTACTTGGAAATTATTGCATCTTTGAGCAACAGAAGCTTAATAAAAATACTCTTCAATGAAAGCTTACAAAATCATAATAAACCATCTTACATCCCCTTAAATCAAAGTACACAAACAAGGAAAACATCCACCTGAAAATTAGAAATGAACCAGTCTGACAGAGATGATGGAGGGAGCTGGCCCATTATTTCATTGTTTTAACCAAGAACTGTGTCTTCAAGCAATTTTAATTCCTTGGAGTCTTTATGAATTGCCACAGTATTTTTGTGCTTTCACACATTGCTTTCCAGTGATGTCCTAAAATGTTTCCTCATAAATTCAAATCACTCCAAAGAATGTAACTGCTAGCATATGGTAAAATTTGTATATTAAGAAAGACTCATCAATGACTGGATTTTGTCCATTGGAAACTAGAAGCTCTAACAATTTGATATGCACTAGCATTCTCTAAAAATATACTTAGTGAAACAAGCAGGACAGAGAAAGACAAATACCATATGATCTCATTTGTATGTGGAATCAAAAACAAAAACAGACAAAAGAGCTCATAGGTACAGAGAACAAATTGGTGGCTGTGGAGGCAGAAGGTGGCAAAATGGATGAACAGGGTCAAACGGTACAAACTTCCCATTACAATAGAAATAAGTCTGGGGATGTAATGTACATCAGGTGACTATCATAAATAACACTGTATTGCGTATTTGAAAGTTGCTAAGAGAGGAGATCTGAAAAGTTCTCATCACAAGTAAATAAAATGATTGTAACTATGTATGGTAATGGACATTAACTAGATTTACTGTGGTGATCATTTCACAATATGTATGAATATCAAATCTTTATGTTGTACACCTGAAAGGAATGTTATATATTAATTATACCTCAATTTAAAAAAATATGGCATGCTTTAACAGTTGAAAAACATTCATGAATTCTTCTTCCTCTTTTGAAAGTATTTCTATTCTATAACTGTCACAGAATTATATCCCCAAATATTGCATTTTTATGCCTAAAGGATGTGACTAATTACCCTATCATACTAGTCTAAAACAGAAAAACATAAAAATTGAGATACGATTTTTAGTAATTTCAAGTGTTTGTCTCTCTATTTTAAGTGTTTTCTTCTGGTTTGATTTGTTTTTAAATTTGATAGCATGCAATCAATAAAAAGTAAATATATAATTTTTCATAAGCATACCATATATGAAAGAGAAAATTGTATTGGAAGTTAGTGAAAGAGACAGGACTCCCCCCCACCCCCTTCTATTTAGGTCTTGCGTCTGTAGATGGAAATTTATAGGGGCTGGAATGGAAAGGGTTTGGTAAAGGTGGAAAATGATCAGTTTCCCCAAAGGAGCTAGGAATGGAATTTTAAAAGATCACAGTAAGGCCCTACAGAAATCTGAACTTAGATCACTGGGTTCAGAGTCCAAAGTGCTGACCATTACACCATAGGGCTAACCTGCCCACAACACTTACTAATTCCTACATGACATAGTTTTTCTACCTCGAGTCCCCTGGCCTTTTTGCCCAAAAGGTACACACAAGCACCCTTCGCGTTTCCTCCTCTAGGATTAAGTCATGGGCGGTTACCTGTCGCACACCCTCTGCCCCAGAGTCTTACTGCAGCGCCCTGACCCCCAAACGTCAGGAATCCTCCCTCCACCCACCCCCGAATCCCAAGCGGTTCCCGAACTGGGTGCCCGGTAAAACAGGTGAGGCCGCGACGGAGAGGAGCCCTGAGCCAGGTGCAGGCCTTGGGGCAGGTGCTTCTGTGGTTCCCTGACCTCAGGCCCAGGGCCGCCCTGCGAGATGGGGGCCCCCGGAGACACCGGGGGCAGATCCTTCACTGTTGCATCAGCTGCTGTTCCTCGCGCGCACAACCGTCTTAACTAAGGAGGTAGAGGTCCCTGCGGACGCCGCACCGAACGGTTTCACCGAGGCCGCGACGCACGCTGGTGTCCCGCAAGTACGAGTGCTCCGACCGCGGGGCGGCAGGAGCATCCCCGAGGCCCTGGGGCACCTGTTGGGGGGCGCCAGGTGGAGTAGGTCCCCGTGGCCCTGGGCCCCCTCGGGTCGGGGTGGGGGCGCTCTGAGCGCTCCCGCGCCAGCCCCGCGACCGGCGTCCTCCTGCCTGACGGACGGGGGGGCAGGGGAGGCCCCGGAACCCCCCTGTGTGCAGGGGAGAAGAGCGGGGGCAAGTCCGGCAGGATGCGGAGCGGCGTCCTGACCCGGCGCCCGGGCTCGCTACCTGGGGGCCTCCCGGGCCGTCCGCGGCGCGACTGCACCCGGCGTAGGAGCTAGGGCCGCGGCCACTTGGGCAGCGTGGGCGCTCCGGGTGCCCTCGCAGGATTAGCAGCCCGCGGAGGCGGGACCGCGAGGAGGAATGGGCAGGTTCCCGCCTGCGGGGTTCGCGGGCACGGGGCGGGGCGTCTGCCTCCGGGGATTCCCGGTCCCCGCGGCCTTGCGGGACGAGGACTGCGCGCGCTCTGGCGGACACGGACCGCAAAACGCTGCGAAACGGAACAGCCCCAACACCCCGAACCCGGGCGACCAAAGTCCGCAACACGCAGCTCTCCCTGCACACACCTGGCTTCTGACGGGATTCTCCTGCCAAGGGAGTTCTGCAGAGCGGCCCTTACTGGACAGTCGGGTCTTTTCTGGAACGCTGGGCTGGGCATTGCCCTCAAGCTAGAACAGGTGTAGGATGTTTGCGCACAGGCGGTAGGGGATCCTCAGGAGAGACGGTAAAAATCCTCTACGGCTTATTCCAAACTGTCAAAACCTGGCAGAGATAAGGAAAAGGAAATACTTTTAAACCTGCGCTGGGAAAGCTCCGTGGATTTTTCGTTCCTTGACAAAACTAGTCAGAGATGAGTACACTGGGTGGATCACCAAAGGGAAAAACTGTTCCAATGGCCTTGACCCTGTGAGGTTCTGAAGGTGCCCTGACCTGCGCAGCAGCCGACCTGTGCTCCTCTGGGGCAACCTCCTGAGGGCCTCCTTCCTACCCTCTGATGAGCTGGGACCAGAGTCAAGGCTGAGCATGAGGACGAGCCCAGGAAGCCACAGTTCACAAGCCAATGTCTCCTTCCTGAGCTCTCAGAAAGGAAATAGGGGCATCTTCAGCCCCAAATCTTGTGTCGTGTGCAGCACTCAAATATCTTCAACTAAATCACAAATGTGCAGTTAGTGCTTTCCAGAAGCTAGACCCTGGACAGGCAATGGGCTCCTTACACCAACAGGTTATCAAAACCAGCATGTGCAGACCTCGGGATGACTGGGCAGGTATGCAGTGAAAGGAGCCTTTCTTCCTGAGGTGAATTATCAGCCCAAATGTGCAAAATTCAGTGATGCATCCTCCCACCCAGCATCTCTTTAGCTACTGAGTGGCATTAAGACGAGTCATGGTTGGGATGCTTGGGTGGCTCCCACAGATGGGCATCAGACTCTTGGTTTTGGATCAGATCATGACGTCTGGGTCAGGGGAATGAGCCCCTGGTCTGGGCTCGCTGCTCAGCAGGGAGTCTGCTTCCCCTCTGCTCCTCCACCCTCCTCACCCCCACCCCCGGCTTACAGACTCTCTTTCTCAAATAAATAAATTCTTTTTAAAAAAGGTCATGTTTGACATTCACCTCCAAGGAGACTTGTGCTGCAGTCTTGGGCAAAGCTCGTTTTTCACGTGGGTGTTGATTTAGGGTCATTGAAGCAAAAGGAGTCAGAAGAAATCTGGGAAGCAGAGCAGAACGGTTTGGAACCAAGCATGCACAAGAGCTACTCTGGGCTCTGGGTTGATCAGAGCAGATTAGGTGAAAAGGCTGTGCACTCAGCAAGGCTTTATGAACTCCTGACCTGAGCCAGGGACCGTGGGGCTAAGAAGCAACAGATGAACAGGCCACAGGAGTGATCCCTCCCTAGGAGAGAGGGGGATCTTGAACAGGAGGGAGGGCTTATTAAACAAGCTATTAGGACAGGTATGAGAAGGGGATTTTCGAGTCTTGAGGAAACGTGGAGGAGGACACTTAAGCCCAGATAAAGGGAGCCTACGATGATCTCAGCGAGAAGGGCTGGAAGGTCTAAGTCAATATTCGAGCAATGGATAGAGAATTAGACCTCATAACGTGAGGGCAGAGAGGAGGGCAAAAACAGATAAAAAATGAGAAGAGAAGGGGAAATGGAGAAATAAGTTTACCCTGGGTGGTGACTAGAAGCTAATGAGAAGGGAGGGTATGTTAGGGTAGGAACAGAGACGAATGAGGCTGGAGATGTGGCCAGGGCAAGGCAGCAGTCACCGAAGTGTAGTAGGGCACCCCGGCAAAGTGGAAAGGCTTGTCCCGTCGGAGAATCTCTAAGGTGACACTGTGGGCAGCTAGGCCACGGGTGGCACCCTGCTGTTGGTGCCAACTCAAGGGCAGAGGCATTTCAAGATGGAGAAAGAAGCTCGGGAATTTGCAGCTAGGTGGTACTGGGGTGGTCATTTGCTCTGCCCGCGGGGCTTGAATCCATCCTCTGAGAGTGTTCCCCGCAGAAGGCAGCGCCGTGAGGGCGAGCAGAACCCCTCCGTGCTCATCGTGCTGGAATCAGGTACTTACAACTTCTTAGACTTCCTATTCCAGCCTTATAGCAACGTGGCCATTCTTTTTAAAACAGAAGTTCTTTTTTGTGCACACACACAAATTCCTTTCTAGGAACCAAGCCAAGGGCAGATGTGGGAGACACAAGTCTCCACTCCCCCCCTTCCCCCCTACCCCTTTCCTCCTCCCCCCACCCCCAACCCAGATCTGGGCACAGCTTACAGGAGTGGCGGCTGCCTCTCCATGTGCTGGTTTCTGCATTCAGGTCTTGCTCCAGCAGGTGGGCTCAGATTTTGGTAATATTATTGCTTGTTAGGGCTGCCAGATTAGCTGGATTACAGGGGAAAAAATGCTAGTTTGAAGAGATGAGATTGCAGGAAATAAAATGAAAAAAAATTGCTAAGAAAACTCATGAAGGTCCCACCGAGATTTGAACTCGGATCGCTGGATTCAAAGTCCAGAGTGCTAACCATTACACCATGGGGCCAGTAGCTGTGGTGGCTTGGCAGGTAACCCTTCTGATAAAAATTCATCACTGAGGCACTACACCCCCAAACACTACCCTTAAAAAAAATTTTTTTCTCTTTTTTCCGTTAAAATTGTACCACCCCTTGCAGGGTATTTTGAAAATGTGTGAGTGTTTCAGTCGTCTTAGTGGATGGAGGCTTTTACCTAGAGGCTGGAAGCCAAATGGCTTTTACCCAGAGGCTGGAAGTCCTAAGACACCCAGGACAGCCTGAGACAAAGTTATCCTTCCAATTGCACAGCTTTTGTAAAATGACCTTGTATGTTTCATCTGGTTTTCAGGGGCCTTTGTACCCTTCTATGGGTACGGAATCATCACATACACAGCGGACAGGGCACTGTAGGCCCTTGTTAGGATTTTAACTTTTATTCAGCTGTGGGAGGTCCCAGCTTCTGGGTGGGTGTTCTGGGAGACTCACCTCTGGGAATCCTAAGCTACCACCTGAGCAGTCTGAGCCCTCTTTTGCCACCACACTGGTAAGAAGCCCATACCACATGGTAATGCTCCTGCTGGCAGTCCAAGCAGACAGTATTAATTGACAGACATGTGAGTGAAAATGCCTACAGATGGTTCTAGCCCTCAGTAGCCATCCCCAAGAGTCACCTCACATCAGGAAACTCCCATTTCAGGCTCCAGACATCCTGGAGGGCATTCTGACCACGGAGCCCATGAATATAGCACAATGTTTGTTTTATGGCACCAAATTTTGGGCTGGCTTATTATGCAGTAACAGTAACCAAAAAACAACAAAACAAAACAAAATAACCCTCTAGAAACAAGAATTATCCCTCTCTACTCCCTCAGCATTTCTCAATAATATGACTCCTCAATGTTTTTGTCACCATAAGTAATACATTAATGAACATCGGTGTTCATGCCTTTGTAGGGGCCTATTTAAGATCTTGTTATATAGGGACACCTGGGTGGCTCAGCGGTTGAGGGTCTGCCTTTGGCTCAGGGCATGATCCCCGGTCCCGGGATCAAGTTACACAGTTGACTCCCAATATGGATCCTGCTTACTTACTCCCTGTCTGTGTCTCTCGTGAATAAATAAATTAATAAAATCTTTTAAAAAAATCTTGTTACATATTTCCAGAAATGATGATTTGTTTACAAAATTGTTAGCCTTGGAGTCTGCAAGAGTGAGATGAAATGTAAAAAGTTAAACATATGAAGTAGATGACTAAGGACATCCTCTAAGCACAATGTATTGTTACTGCATTAAGAAGATATCTGTTGGGGCGTCAATCCCTCAGTGTCGTTCCAGACTCTGTCTTGGGATCGGGGGTATGGCTGGGAACAAGAGTACTCTTCTAGGGCTCACCTCTTTAGGGAGAGTTTTACAAGAATGTCATTCGTTTTCCTAGATCTAGGTCCTGGGGGTGGGCATCTTCTCTGACTTTGCGGGCTTATCTTCAGCGCTTTAGAGAACCTACAGGATTCTGAGGCCCAAATCAAGAATTAAATTGGACTCAGAAAGAGGCAGATGCGAGAAGCTCAAAACCTCTCCCCTCATTGCTCCCTTTGCACAACCACACCAGGCTCTCTTGCAGTTCGCAGAACGTGCTAAGCAGGGAGCTGAGCAGGGTCCTTCCATCAGAGCAGCTTCCCCCAGCTGGTGATTCTCTCAGCACCTGATGCCCCTGATGCCACGGCAGGGCCCTGTCTTCGGTCCTTCCTTCAAGTTGCGATTCCCAACTCCTTATCCACCCCCTTGCTTTGTTTTACACAAAATGCTTCATCAAGGAGCTGATATTTTATAGGTTTTATTAATTTATTTTTTATTGTCTGGCTTATTTCTCCCTTCAGCGTGCCACAGGAACTTTCACAGGCTTTTATCACTGTGATAAAAGGAGGAGGCGGAGACATACCCTGTCTCCTCCATGCTAGGCTAGTACCTGCCATATAATAGATGGTCCTATTTTATGATTAAGTAAATTAATTTCCCTTACATAGAGGTAAAATTACTGACTCTCCAGTGAGTTGCGTGACTTATAGCTGGAATTTGCAAGAATGTCTGTATTCTTCTTCCCTAAATGCATCAGGCTTAATTATTTTCCTGTTATACACATGGTCTCAAGCTCTATGGATTATTCAGACTTTTGTTACAGTTCTTAGCCTATCAACATGTTCTGAGACAGACTGAAGTTCATAGAGGAAAATGTGAGATTAAAGGAAAGCAATTTAGGGGAAAAAAAAACTTGCACGAAAGAAGATGCAGATTTTTCTATACTAAACATATAGAAAGAAAAACCAAACAATATCTTTATTACTGACAATAAGCCAATAAGTACATTCTAAAGAAGGACCTCCAGGATGGTAGAAGACAAATTCCTGTCAAAGGGTACTACATGCCCCAATTCTCTTGTATGAAATAAAATCCTCTTCAACCTCTTTTCTATTTCTTTGTGTAAAATATAAACTCAAGCCTGTACTGTGGGGCCCTGTCTGCGTACCACGTTGTCTGTCCAATATGGAGTTCTGTGCCAGTGTTCAAAGCTGCCACGCAGTCGTTTTTTCCCAGTTTAAAAAGCAGAGGAGTGTCATTTGATTGGTAAGAGGTCTCCTAGGACTTCCAAAGGCTAGATTTTGTTGCACAGATCTTAGACAGGTAGCCCTGCAGTGTGTATCTCCGATCCACTGGCTTGTTTGATCATATGCTACAAAGGTTAACAATGTTGTATATCAAGTCTTTCAACTGATTAAAAAAAAAAAAAAAAAACTTGTAAGATTCTTCTACTAGTTCCAAAATAGACCAGTGATCTTTTGTTTGTTTCCTTCATGCTCATGAAGCAAAGAAATCCTTTGAATGCTGGATTAATTTAATAAATAATTTGAGAGTCTGCTTCACTTAAATAACCCCACACTGTTATAGTGGTCTCTAGAATTTTGCATATTCTATAATCTGACTTGATAAGCTCTTCACAATTCATACCTAGTTATTTAATCGTGAGATCCTGTCATCATTTTATGAAGGCTGCCCCAAGTACAGAATGCAGCCCCAGGTAAAACATTCTATGAGACTCACTGCTCAGCTCCTTGGGCTGCTCCATTCTGCCTATCCTTGTAGACTTTAACCCCACCAACTATTACTGATTCCTTGAATGTCATACCCACTTTCTTACTTCACCTGCCTAGAATACTGTTTTGTACTACCTCCACCCCTACTGGGAATATTATCTATCCTGTGCTCCTGGGGCTTTCCATACACATCTTTATTGAGTTATTTATTATGTGTGTTTTATCAATATTTGAGCAAGGAGATTCTTAGATTTGTTTATTTGTTCATTCATTTATTGTCAATGCATACATGATTTAAAATTCAAAGAGCATAAAAGTTACTTGAAAAGATCCTCCCTTCATCCATGGCAGTTTATCTAGTATCCTTCAAGAGATATTTTACAATTGCATAAACATACATGTACAAAGGTTTCTTGCACAATATCCTGAACCTTAGTTTTTGCATTTGCCAATAGATCTTGGAAATCATCACATAGCTATACCTGGAGAGGCCTGATAATACACAGTGATTACAAAAATAGATTCTGAAGCTAGATTTTTTTTTAAAAAATTATATTTTCACTACTTATTAGCTGTGCAACCTCAGGCAATGTACTCAACCTCTCTGAATCCCTGTTTTATAATCTATAAAACAGGCCTTATAGTAATTTAACTCATTGTTATAAAGATTAAATAACTGGATGTATCTAAGGAATCTGTTAGGACATTACCTGGCTATAACTTGGATGTTACCCAGTAAGCAAGAAATACTAGCTACTGTTATTATGAAAAAGAGCATTTTCATTTGGTTTTACCATCAGATAGAATAATGCACTGTAATTCATTCCTGGTGTTGATCACTCAGATTGCTCCTAGTCTTTTGTACTACAAACTGGCTGCTGCAAATCCCTGTCATATGCCATTTTGTACATATTCAAGAATGGTACAATCCCAGAGGTATGGTTTTTGGGTGAAAAAATATATGCATCATTTTGAGAGACATTGCCAGATTTTCCTCCATGGAGGTTTTACCTATTTTCAGGGCCAGCAGTGGTGACTGGAAATTAAGATCACAGAGTCTTATCAAGAATTTCCATTCCTAACCCAACATACAGGGGCTGCCCTATAGTGAATAGTAAATGCTAAATAAAATGCTAGTTAACTGGATGGAAGAACAGTTTAGTAAATACAGTTGGGTTTGGGGGGTGTTGTGCCCAAGATCGCGAATCCAAGAAACCACCAAGGAGCCGACACTGATGCAAGCACACGAGGGTTTATTAGCAAGCTCGAGCTTTGGTCCAAGTATACCCATCACAGCAGAGCAGGGACTTGGACCCTGAGGTGGGTTACAGGTGGATTTTTAGGGGCTGGTCTAGGGGATTTCCAGTAAGGGTGGGGGAGTTTCTCAAGCTCTTAGTTCCTCATTCAGATATGGGGCATGCTCTGCAGTTTTTCTTGGAACTGACTTGGGCTACAGGCTGCAGGGCGTGCTTATCTAGGGGCCAGGGGTGGGGGACATTTTTTGAATTTCTTGGGTCCCACATTCCCCCCTTTTTCAGAGGAACCCAATGCAGGACCCAATCATGGGTCCTGAAAGTTCAGTGGTTGGTATTGTTGCCTTAGCACCAGGGGTTGAACGGTGTTAACCCGGTCCCTGACAAAAGCCACTAGTCTATTAATGAGGCAGGGTCCAAAGGTCAGAAGGAGGAGGAGGAGGATGAGGGGGCCGGCTAGGGAGGACAATAGGGTAGTTAGCCAGGGGGAATGATCGAACCAGGATTTGAACCACCCCTGTTGCTGCTCTCGCTCTCGTTTTCACCTGCCAGTCCTTCCCTGACCGTTGCCATCGATTCTCGGACTATCCCTGAGTGGTCAGTGTAGAAACAGCATTCTTGGTTCAGGGCAGCACAGATTCCCCCTTGCTGTAGAAAAATTAGGTCTAACCCCCTCCTGTTTTGGAGCACCACTTCAGATAAAGATGTTAAAGATCCTTGGAGGTGGGAAATGGAGGTCTCTATGTGCTCTACGTCTACATCAATGGCAGCCCTAAGGCTACTGTAGTGGGAAGCCTGAGTGGCCAGTGAGGCAATACCTGTTCCTGCACCAGCCAAACCAATTCCTAGTAGGGTGGCGATGGTGACAGCAGAGATGGGCTCTCATTTATTTTACCCGTGGGTACCCAGGTCCATCCATTGAAGTACCTGCTCATCTGAATGGTAGACGATTCTAGGGAGTAGTTGAACCAGCACACAGAAGCCCCCAGTTCTGTTTATAACCTGTCCGTGAGCGCAGGGAGTTAATCCCTTGGAACAGGCCCACCAACTGTCTTGGGGCGGTAGATGATACCCGGTACTGTTTATAGGCTGTGTAACATTGCACAGAATCTGGTAGTGGCGTGGAGGAGTGCCTATGCAGAGCTCCTGGCTTGACATGGATTGTAAGGTGAGGCCTTTACTACCAACCAGGCTTTTGGTTCCACATGCAAGCATTAGGGTCCGTGGTTGTGTTATGTTGACCCATTATTGCAATTCCTTCATAGAAGGGGGGCCGGATGTCATAGCACAGCCAGCAGGATTGGGTTAGATTGGGTTTAGTTGTGTTGAGGAATTTGTAAGTCTGGGACACCAGGGCCCAAAGAGGGTGTTGAGAGGGGTTGAGGGGCAGGGGAGTGGGGTGCACGGGAAGGCGAGCCGGGACTGGGGTGCCTCAACTGGAGGGGTTGTGGGATGAATTCAAAGGGGTGCTGTAGATATTGCCTGAGGAGGCACTAGCAAATTGTTTGGACCTAAGGCAATTGGGTTAGTCGGGGGTCTAACCCCGAGCAGTGGGTCGCTGCTCAAGTCTGATTCCAAATATCGCCCCGAGATCTCTGGGGAAGATTCTGGTTTTTTCATAAAGTCTTATTCCTCAAAAGCATCCAGTATTCCAACTTGTCTCTGCCTGTCCTTTAGGAGTGAAGGTAATGTTTACCAGATTGCAGGTATCCTTGCTGTGTTTAGAGCCTATTTTAGAGCATTGGCCTATAGGGCCAATTAGTTTGACTGATATCAGGTCATCCCTTATTGGGGGATCCCACCAGGTGTGGCCAGTGGAGATGCAGTTCCATGAGGAGCAATAGTAACTGCTGGCGCCCCCACATTGTTGGGCCTTTTTCCTGGTGTGTCCCAGGCAGCCATAAAAATGGTGCTGACTAATGAAAGCCCTGTCCCAGGTCAGTTGAAGGAGTTTAACTAAGTCAAAAATTAAAGAGGGAAACCAAGTCCCGGGTGGATGCAACCCGATCTTGACATTTAAAATTTCTCCCGTGGCTGTGTTATGAACTATCCATGTCAGATTTTATGGTGAGTGGGGGTTAGTTTCAGCCGTGAGGGGATACAGTGCAAGTAATATTAGCAGGGTAAGTGGGAACGACTCAGTCTTAGCTTTAGGGGATTGTCCTTGTCAGGCTGACTCTTCCATTCTGGAACAAAGTCCTTAAGGACAGCATGTGGATCAGCTGGCTGGACGTGGGTGTAGTGGACCCAGGGAGTTATTCCGTGGACCTTGAGAGCGGTGGGAGTGGTCATGATCACAATGTAGGGTCCTTTCCAGCGAGGTTGGAGTGTCTGCTGTTGATCCCGCAAGTATACCCAATTGCCTGGTCGATACTGATGGGGGTCAGGGGGTGGCCCAGTCTCGTAGAGGGCCCTCAACTTAGTCCATAGCTGCTCATGGGCTCTTTGTAACATTTGGAGGGAGAAAAGAAGTTTTTGGTCATTGAACTCAGCAAGCACTTTGGGTTTCAGGGTAGGAATGATAAGTGGGGGTATACCAAACATGATTTCATAGGGAGTCAGTCCCATCTTATATGGTGAGTTCCTCACCCTATATAGGGCAAAGGGGAGGAGATTCACCCAGACCCCGCCGGTCTCCAAGGCTAATTTAGTTAAGGTCTCTTTTAATGTCCTATTCATCCTTTCTACTTGACCAGAGCTCTGGGGTCTGTAACCACAATGTAATTTCCAATCTGCCCCCAGTATTTGTGCTACTCTCTGTGTTACCTTAAAAATGAACCCTGGTCCATTGTTGGATCTGATCCTGGAAGGAAATCCATACCGTGGCAGAATGTCCTCCAGCAGCTTTTTGGTCACGATATGTGCTGTTTCGTGTTTGGTGAGGAACGCCTCTGTCCACCCTGAAGAGGTATCTATAAAAACTAGCAAGTACTTGTATCCATACCTTCCAGGCCTTACCTCAGTGAAATCTACTCCCCAGTATGCTCCTGTGCGGTCTCCCCTGAGTCAGGTTCCGGGGTTAGACCCATGGGCGGTAGCGTTGGTTAGCTGGCATGCATGGCAGCTTGCCACAATCTGCTCTATCTTTGCTCGAGAGTCTGTAATAGTGATCTTTGCATGTCGTATGAGGTCTTCCATCTTCCTTGTTCCCATATGAGTACTCCGATGCATCTTGGATAGGACTCGCCGTCCTAGTTCCTCTGGCAGGATGATGCTGGAGTCTGTGGCCCTTCACCAGCCACGCAAGCACTGGGTCATAGGCAAGCGTTTGATCCAGTGTAAGTCAGCATCAGTATAGTTGGGGGTGTCCAGCAGGGTCAGTGCCCCCGGATCAGGTAGCGTGGTTGTTAAGATCTGAGTCACCGAAAAAGGGCCACCTCCTTTGCTTTTGAATCGGCTAGCTGGTTTCCCCCGGCTACTGGTGTGTCTGCTCTCTGGTGTCCTGGACAATGGATGATAGCTAGTGCCTTGGCAGCCAGAGGGCCCTCAGGAGTTCAAGAATCTCTGTTTTATTTTTAATAGTCTCTCCCTCTGCTGTCAGAAGCCCTTTCTCTCTGTAAAGGGCTCCGTGGATGTGAGCGGTGGCGAAGGCGTACCTGCTGTCGGTGTAGATGTTGATTCATTTACCTTCTCCCATGGTCAGCGCCTTGGCCAGTGTGGTCAGTTCTGCCCGTTGAGCCGATGTTCCGGCTGCCAATGGCTCTGCCCAGACGGTCTCTGTTTCCGTGGTTACGGCTGCCCCCACGTATCTGATTCCTTCTCCGCAACTGCTGCCGTCCATGTACCAGGTGGCATCCGCATTCGGCAGTGGCTGGTCCTGGAGATCAGCTCTGATTCCGTGCACCTGTGCCAAAATTTCTTCACAGTCATGCAGAGGGGGGGTCCCAGTCTGGGTTAGGGAGTAGCGTTGCCGGATTCAGGGTTGTCGGTGGCTTGAATAAAATTCTGGTGAGGTTTAGCAGTAGGGTCTGATAATGGGTCAGATGGGCATTGCTGATCCAGCTGTCTGGGGGCTGTTTGAGTACCCCTTCAATAGCATGTGGGGTGGTAACATGTAGTTCTTGCCCCATGGCCAGTTTGTCTGTGTCCTTGACCATAGTGGCCACCGCGGCAATAATTTTTAAGCATGGGGGCCATCTAGTGGCCACCGTGTCCAGCTTTTTGGAGAGATAGTCTATGGGTCTCTTCCAGGGACCTATGTACTGGACAAGGACCCCTTTTGCAACCCGTATTTCTCATCCACATACAGGTAGAAGGGCTTGGTTAGGTTGGGCAACCCAGAGCTGGGGCAGACAGCAAGGCCTGTTTAAGGTCATTAAAGACTTTGTTCATGGCCTCTGTCCATTCAAAATTTTGCTGGTGCTTGGTGGCCTCATAGAGGGGTCTGGCCATCTCGGCAAAACCCAGAATCCATAATCGACAGAACCCTGCTGACCCCAGGAATTCACATACCTGGCGGATGGGTTGCAGCTGTGGGATCCTTAGGACGGTTTACTTCCATGCATCTGTCAACCATCTTTGTCCATCCTTTAATTTGTACCCTAGGTAGCTCACCTCTGCTCTGCAGATCTGGGCTTTTTTAGCTGAGGCCTGGTATCCCAGAGCTGCTATTGTCTGGAGCAAGTCCTTGGTGCCTCGCAGGCATGTGTCCCGGTCCTCTGTCACCAACAGGATATCATCTACATAATGCAATAAGGTCAAATGAGGGTGTTCGGAACGGAACTCACCCAAGTCTTCGTGTAAAGCCTCATCGAAGATGGTCGGTGAATTTTTGAATCCTTGTGGTAGTCCAGGTGAGCTGGCCATTGATGCCTTTCTGGGGTCCGTCCATTCAAAGGTGAAAAGGTCTTGGCTCTTGGGTGCTAAAGTCAGGCTGAAAAAGGCGTCTTTTAAATCTAATACCGTATACCAATTTTTCCTGGAGGCAAGGTGGAAAGGAGGGTGTATGGGTTTGGGACCGTAGGGTGCATATCCTCTACTCGCTGGTTGACCTCCCTTAAGTCCTGGACTGGCCTGTAATTGTTAGAGCGGCCTGGTTAACAAAAGCCATGATAATTGTGGCCTTTGTTTCTGGGGCTTATGGGTTCATAGGGTTGTACTGCCTAAAAGCCTCTATGATTCTCTCTAAGAGGGCTGCTGAACTCTCATCCTTACCCTGTCTTACATCATAGACCTTGGCCAGATTGGTAGGTTTGCACGCGGCAGGCTGGAGACCTGCCATTAGAGTCTGGCGGTGGACCCGGAGTCTCTCCTTACCTTCAGCTGAGTTGTAGTCCCAGGTAGGGCAGGATAAGGGGAAGGCAGCGTTTATAAGGTCTGGGTTTTGAGTTGGCTGTCTGTCCTCTCCCAGGACAGACTTCTGGGCTTCCGCCTGAGTTCGTTCTCTCTCTTCGGTGGTGAAGAGAACCTGCAAGAGCTGTTGGCAGTCCTCCCAAGTAGGCTGGGTAAAGAGAACAGTATTTAAAAGGCCGATTAGATCTTTCGGGTCATCAGAGAACTTTGCATTTTGGGTTCTCCAATTAGATAAATCACTGATGGAGAACGGCCAATATAGCATTGGTTGTTCTCCAGTCTCGGGAGGCCCCATGGCGCAGAGGGGAAGGGAGGTGGAGTCGGCTGGCCCCACATTTGGAGGTGGGCCTGCCGGTGGGTCCATCAGCATGTCCCTGCGGCTAGCGTGCACAGGGACTCCCTCGTCAGGGAGGGGTGGCGCCCCTTCTGCAGCCCCCGGTGCCTCCAATGGAGGGGCGGAAGGGGGAGGGGGTGCCCAGTAGGACAGCGGGAGGATCAGGTCCTCCGGAGAGGAATCCTGCAAGACCCAATAAAGGGGCGTTTTGATCTTAGAGTCAGTCTCCTTCTCCGCTTTCCGCAGGGCTAGAATCTTGGTAGGTCCTGCTTTGGGAGGTAAAAATGGTTTTAGCCAAGGAGGGGGTTCTCGATCATGTCCTGCCAGATCAGGATGTAGGGCACCTGGTCAGAGTGGCCATCCGGTTTGTCCCTGAAGATCAAGGCCTTAACCTGTAAGATAATAGGTAGGTAAAGTTCCTTCTTGGGGCCATCCCACGTCAAAGGTTGGCCATTCTGACATGCAAGAAGTTTGAAATTTCCCTCTCCGTATGTCTGTGCTCAGATTATGAGCTTTTCTCCTAACCTCCAAGAAGTGGGAGAGCCTAAGAGACGGGGGTTGGGGGTGGGGGTGGGGGTGGGGGGGTGGTTTGGTCTGCCACATTATGTCCCCAGTCCACACCAAGGCACAGAGAGTTATGACGATTAACAAGGACACAGTAACACAGACAAACGTTCCAATGCGGCCACGGAGACAAAACAGAAAGTAACCTGAAGGGCTGGCTGTCCGTAATGGCAGTTGGCCCTCCTCACAGATGAGGATTTCGTCCTTCTGGCAGGGGCAAGGGACGTCTCCCAAGACCCCCGTCGACCAGCGCGTCTGCCTAAGCCAATGTCGACCTAATTGTCTGGAATTCCTACAGGTAGAAATACAGCATGGAGCTCTCAGAAAATATGCGTGCAAAAGGTAGAAAAGTTGAGTGCACTTACCAGGTGTGGGACCCTCTGGGTGAGGTCCTGGGGGTCTCTCGGATCCCGGACAAGCCCCCAAATGTTGTGCTCAAGATTGCGAATCCGAGAAACCACCAAGGAGCCGACACTGATGCAAGCACACGAGGGTTTATTAGCAAGCTCGAGCTTTGGTCCAAGTATACCCGTCACAGCGGAGCAGGGACTTGGACCCTGAGGTGGGTTACAGGTGGATTTTTAGGGGCTGGTCTAGGGGATTTCCAGTAAGGGTGGGGGAGTTTCTCAAGCTCTTAGTTCCTCATTCAGATATGGGGCATGCTCTGCAGTTTTTCCTGGAACTGACTTGGGCTACAGGCTGCAGGGTGTGCTTATCTAGGGGCCAGGGGTGGAGGACATTTTCTGAATTTCTTGGGTCCCACAGAGGGCAGCAAGATAAACATTTTAAAACCCACTTTGGCATCTTATTTTCTAGTAAAGTCACTGAAGATTATTGGAAGGCAAAGTAGACATAGTTAACTTTTATTGATCACTTTGACTTGATCTACTATTACAGAGATTTCTTCTGGAAATCGGAGAGTAACATAAATATTATTGCAGTTTTGTTAATACCTTTAATGCAACAGGTTAGCAGAGGATCATAAATAGGGTTTTGTCCAGAGTACAACTGATTTACTGGCTTTCCTGTAGCAAAATGCTTTCTTATTCTAATAATAGGTCTTCACATTTATTATTTCATGTGATTCTAAAACATATGAAAAGATGTGAGGGGAAAAAGACAAATAAACATTGAGACACTAAGCTATAAACTCGCTTTAAATTTACCGTTGTAATCTTTAAGTTATTCCCATTTTATGGAGGAAAGATATGGAGACCCATGCCTTATGTAGTTTGCTGCAAGACCCAGAGCCAAGAAGTGGCCTAGTTGGGCTGAGACCTTAGCAGGGCCCTAGGAACTTATTTAATGACCAATCAACTTGAATAAATAGTAGTTACCATGTAAGAGTGACTTTGATAAAAGCAAAGGTCTGTTTTCGGGCTTCATTTGCACTTTCTATTCTCACATAGGTGGGCAATATGACCTAAAACAGGCAGTAGATCCTATACTAGGGGGATGGATTCAGATTTGGCAGCCGAAATCCCATTCACTCTAGTTTCTTGCTGTGTGACCTTGGGTAAGTTCCTTCTGTTTACCTTACTTGAGAGACGGAGATGACTGTACCTACTTCATAAAACTGTTCTAAGAAGTTAACATGCCCTAAGCACCGTAACATGCCACATGGTACACCGTGAGTTTGCTATATTCTACAGATCAATCAACATACCTCTGGTCACACAGCAAGTGGTGGAGCTGAAACCAGAGGCCGATCTTCCCATTCCAGTACCTTGTTTCGCATCTGCAGTTTGGCAAGCAGCAAGCGGAGACGCACATGCACCAACATATTTGTCTTGCCTAAAACATTCATACCTGAATCCACGTCACCCTTTTCCCTTTCCCTTTGTGTGTGCAAGGGCAGCACAAAGACTGCGTCACCTTCACACTGCCTCAGCGACTCCCGAGAAGCTTCCGCTCGAACCTCCCTCCCTCCCGCCGCCTTTGTTTGCAAGCAGGAAGGAGGTAGGACAAGAGGGCGGAGGCAAAAAAAAAAAAAGGGGGGGGGGGGGTGGGCAGGCGGGTGGCTCAGCGGTTTAGCGCCACCCTGGGTCCAGGGCGTGATCCTGGAGTCCCAGAATCCAGTCCCGTCGGGCTCCTTGCATGGAGCCTGCTTCTTCCTCTGTGTGTCTCTGCCTCTGTGTCTCTCATGAATAATTTTTTTTTTTTAAACAAAAAAGGGCTGAGGCTTTCCCGCCTGCGCTGCTCTAGTTTACAATTTGTTCCGAAAGGGTCAAGGAAAACACTGGTCTCCCCGCTCTCTTGAGCGCCCCGGCTTTTTTGTCCTTAGGATTTGTCTACACCGTCAACATCAGGTTCAGCTGTGGCACTTAGTGAAGGGACCGGGAAGGGTGGTACCAAGTGCCAAGATCAGCCCGAGCCCTCCATTCAGCCGGGCGGCGTCAAGCGCACATCCCGGCCTCAGACCCGTGGGGTCTCAGGATGTTCCTGCAGGACGGGGCACGGGACGCCGTAACCTACTCTTCTATACTTTTGTAAGGGCAAAGCGAAACACCTCTTTCTTAACGAAATTAAGTGGCTCTGAAAAGAGCCTTTGGGTTGGATGGTGCCTCGGAGCGCGCTCACTTGGAGCTGGTGTACTTGGTGACGGCCTTGGTGCCCTCGGACACGGCGTGCTTGGCCAGCTCCCCGGGCAGCAGCAGGCGCACGGCCGTCTGGATCTCCCTGGACGTGATGGTCGAGCGCTTGTTGTAATGCGCCAGGCGCGACGCCTCGCCCGCGATGCGCTCGAAGATGTCGTTGACGAACGAGTTCATGATGCCCATGGCCTTGGACGAGATGCCCGTGTCGGGGTGCACCTGCTTCAGCACCTTGTACACGTACACCGAGTAGCTCTCCTTGCGGCTGCGCTTGCGCTTCTTGCCGTCCTTCTTCTGCGCCTTGGTCACCGCCTTCTTGGAGCCCTTCTTCGGGGCCGGCGCGGACTTGGCGGGCTCGGGCATGATGGAGACAACACAGACCTTCCTCAAAAAAGACAAAAACAAGTGTCGTGGGAGCAAAGTGCCGCTGGTCCCTTTCATATAGAACCTCTCATGCAAATAAGGTGTCAGCTAAAGTCCTGTGTCTGATTGGTGACTATTCAAACTAACGTCAGAAACTAGTTCTGCCCAATCAAAACGCGAGAATCCGAAAGTTGCGTTTCCATTGGTTAAGATAAAGCCGCAACCGTAACCAATGCAAAACCTTCTTTTTCGCGCCCAACAGGGGCTATAAAAGGTGCTGGACTCGGCTTTCGCTTTTGCAACCACTTGCAGTGTACTTAGGTGCCTGATGTCGGGACGCGGGAAGCAGGGCGGCAAGGCTCGCGCCAAGGCCAAGACGCGCTCGTCGCGCGCCGGGCTCCAGTTCCCGGTGGGCCGCGTCCACCGCCTGCTCCGCAAGGGCAACTACGCGGAGCGGGTCGGGGCGGGCGCGCCGGTGTACCTGGCGGCCGTGCTGGAGTACCTGACGGCCGAGATCCTGGAGCTGGCGGGCAACGCGGCCCGCGACAACAAGAAGACGCGCATCATCCCGCGCCACCTGCAGCTGGCCATCCGCAACGACGAGGAGCTCAACAAGCTGCTGGGCAAAGTCACCATCGCGCAGGGCGGCGTCTTGCCCAACATCCAGGCCGTGCTGCTGCCCAAGAAGACCGAGAGCCACCACAAGGCCAAGGGGAAGTAGATCTCTGGATTGATTTGCCCTGTAGAACTTCTAGTCAAACCAAAGGCTCTTTTAAGAGCCACCTAAGGCTTTCTGTAAAGAGCTGAACACTTGAGAGATTCCTAAGAATCAAACAGCGCTTTTCGTCAATCTCCCAACTTGGATTAGGGGAGGGCAATTTGATGAAACTTCTATTGTAAGGGCTAAAGTTTCCAAAATCCTTTCTTGAGGGTCATTAAACTTCGTGTATGGAGTATTCCAAAAACCTGTCTTGGTTCGTCAGAACTAGGTAAACGGATTATATGCAGGAGCTTGTGAACTCTTCGATACTGGTGTGCTTTTTCAGCTTCACAAAGAAGTTCTGGTGATGGAGTTCTTTTGAGGGCAAACAGCAGTTTCAAAACCTTGTTTTCTAGTTCTAGTTCTAATTGAAGACCTGAACGTACAGAGATTAACCCAAAACCTCCATTCCAAGCCAAAGCTATTTTTAGAGACTTTAGTGATTTCTGAGACCTAATCTGGCCTGTTTTCACATTGCTAAATTGAAATTTTAATCATCCTTAAAGATTTGAGATGTCAACAGGTACCTGATGAACCAATGATCATTCTTCCTTTAAAAGTGTCTTTCTTGGTCTTTTTATTGTGACTTAAAGGTTTTGATGATACATGAATGGATTTAGATTCTCTAATTGCCTGCCGTGGTGACTTCTAGTTCAGAGGCATCAGATACGTCATGCCATGCAAGGAACCTACAGTTTTGGCAGTTGCTAATGAGAAGTATTGGAGTGCCTTAGTTTAGCCCTATATAGATTCCTGGTGGTACGCAATTAGATTCTTCAAGACAAAGGGATTACAAGTAATTCTGTTAAATTACAGATATATAATGCTTTGTACCTATGGCAGAGCCAGTCCCTCCGTTCCCAAATTAATAAAAAAAAAAAAAGACAGTAGGTTTCTATTAGCATTCTGAATTTCCAGGAGAGCAGAAAATTAAAGTCTACTACAATAGGATTGGTTTACATCACCTGAAAAAAAAATAAGTTCATGTAAGTATGTTTCTCTGAAGTTACTAGCCTTTGATTGTTCACATACAAATTAGATTTTTCTTACGGAAAAATAAAAACAAATCTTTAAGTGTTCAAAGGATAACAAATTGGGGGAAGAGGGTATAGAGTTGAGCTGTCCTGTGTGGTAGCCACTAGCCAATTGTGGCTAGTAATCACTGTGCGTGGGACTAGTTTGATTCAAGAAGCGCAAAACACGTTAAAATACGCGCTGGATTCCGCAGAGTTCGTATAAAATAAAAAGGAATGTAAAATATCTAACAACTGTTGACCACATGTCAAAATGAGTGTTTTGGCTGTATTGGGTTAAAGCATTACTTAAAATAATTTCTCCTCGTTTTACTTTGTTCTAATGTGGATCCTAAAAAATTTATTCTTAGGTAGCTCGAATTGATTTCTACTGGAAATCTCCTAATATAAAGCAGACAGGAAAAATATATTGAGGTCACGGGCGAGTGTTATCAGGGCATTTGAGGCACCCTAAAAATTTCGAGCCCTTAACCAATCCGGTTACTGGTTTTATAGCCGGTTCCCTTTTGTCCAATCAGCGTCTGACTCTCACTATAAATACCATGACTGGCTCCCTCCTAACCTGCACGGAGTATCCAAGCCATGGCTCGCACGAAGCAGACGGCGCGCAAGTCGACGGGCGGCAAGGCCCCGCGCAAGCAGCTGGCCACCAAGGCGGCCCGCAAGAGCGCGCCGGCCACCGGCGGCGTCAAGAAGCCGCACCGCTACCGGCCCGGCACGGTGGCCCTGCGCGAGATCCGGCGCTACCAGAAGTCCACGGAGCTGCTGATCCGCAAGCTGCCGTTCCAGCGCCTGGTGCGCGAGATCGCGCAGGACTTCAAGACCGACCTGCGCTTCCAGAGCTCGGCCGTCATGGCGCTGCAGGAGGCGTGCGAGGCCTACCTGGTGGGGCTCTTCGAGGACACCAACCTCTGCGCCATCCACGCCAAGCGCGTCACCATCATGCCCAAGGACATCCAGCTGGCGCGCCGCATCCGCGGGGAGAGGGCCTGAGCCGTGAGCTCGCCCACTCCTTTTCAAAGGCTCTTTTCAGAGCCGCCACATGCACGATGAAAAGGCCTGTTTCCCTGTGATCCGTGGTGCAGCAATTTCCTCTGACAAGTCCCAGGTTGGCATTTTAGTCTTGTCTGATTAGTGTTGTAAAATTACTTCTAAGGGTTTTCCTTTGTCTTAGCAGGTTCCTGCTCCAGTTTTATAATCTTAGTCAACTTTACCTGTCACCTGTCTTGTCCTGTTTGCTCTACTCTATCCCACAGAACGGTAGAGAAGACCACCTGTAAATCCTGTCTCCCTCTTAGGAGGTAGGTGGGAATTTCGAGATTACATTGTACTTTAGATATAGAAAAGAAAGATCACAGCTGCTGTTAAACCATTGACCATGACACTAGTTGCCTTTATGTAAGTGACTTCATGGTAAATAGGACCTGTGATTGCCACATCCGAAAGTTAGGATGATGCTAATATTTTGCAGATTAAAAATGTCCTATAGCCTACCAGCAAAAAGTATCATGTCCTCTGTAATCTGCCTTAATCTCGAGCGGGTGGAATAAATTTGGATGGAAGCAGTGCCCTCCACTCCCTAGCGCACACTTGGCGGCTGTGGTGATCCAATCCAAGGCCAATTTCTAAGCAGCTTGGTATTGAGAATAAGCAATCTTCCTTCTGAGCTGATAAAGCTAAAGTCCCACAAAAGAAGTCCCAGTTCCACTGATCAATAAAGTCTTGCTGGCTGGGCAGAGGCCCATCTAGAGGTTTGCAGTAAACATAATTCTCCAAATTAGTCTTTCAATTTTAAATATATGAAGATTTATTTAGGAGCAGTGAGTAGTTCTAGTTAATGTGATTTTGGATGCTCCATGTCTCTCAAAACAATATGCTAAACTGACATCTTGTGGCCTTCAACCTAAACTCTGGCCTTTCAAGTTGCTTTCATCACACAGTACCAGGACTTGTTTTGCTATAGGGATGGCACAGATAATTTTGGCTTGTGCTAATGTATAGATGGTGGGGCCATCTGCTAATGTAAGGCTCACTGAAGTAGTGATGGCATTGATCAGTCTGAGATAGGCATTTAGAGTTTCCTGATGATATACAAGAATATCATGAATATGCACACTGAGTGCAGGAGATAAGTCTGGGATGACCATAAAGATTTGGGAGTCATTAGTATATGAATAATATTTAAAACCAAGGGACAGGCCTACAGATCCCTTCTGGCTCCCCATCCTGTCTTGCAATCTCTGCATCTCCACTTTATTGCCAGTATTAAACTGTGTCATTTGCTTGAACATATAAGCCATGAGACTGATGATGCTCATTCTCTGCTAACATTACCATCCTTCTAATTCCCAATTCCCTTGAACCCTCAGATCAGATGTTTCTGCTCACAGATCTCACTCCTCCTCTATGCCCTCCTAATATCCTCTGCTTACTTCTCTTGCTACATTATGTTTTAATTATTTGCTTTTGTGTGATTCTTCCCATTAGATTGTTTTTCTTTTGGCTAAGCAATGTCTTACTGCCATGTCCTTAATGCATTGTACTTGAATATGAAATAAAAAATTGTAGAAATAGAAATATATTACGATTTAATGAAAGAGGAAACAAGAAATAGTCTTTGTCCCTCCATTTCTTGAGATGGCAGTACTAGTAAGTGGAAGAAATATTCTTTCTGAGGAGCCCTAGAATAAAAGGATCTTGCTTGGCCCATAAAGAAATGTGGACAACTATCAGGATCTTTTACCTCACTATTCTCAAAGCAGCTTTTGACTTTTCAAAGGTGTTCTTATTTTTGTTGTTGTTGTTTGTTTCAAACTGTGCGTCTCCATAATCAAAATTTGGAATCAAGTTAATGGCATTCAGTATCATCCTTGTTACAGCCAAGCTTGTACTGCGATATTGGACATCTCATTTGGCAATGTGATGTCAGGCAGTAATGTGGATAATTAGATACTATAAATTATATTTGAACACTTTAGTAAGCATGTCATTTCAAACAAATTATTCTTTAAAGGCAATTTTTAAAGATACATTTACTATCTTCCTGCTGACAACCCTAATGGGTTTCTGGGTACCATTTATGGAAACCACTCCTGCATCCTCCCAAAGTTGCTTTGAGAGTAAAACTGGTCACCCATAAGCAATCTACAACTAATTTCCAGATATGGACTTAGGTTAATTTATTGTTGTTGCATATTCAATATAAATGACTTTGAAATTATAGTCTATTTAGTTCACAAATGTCAATTTGCTGGCAAAGTATTCTAAATACTGTAGGGAAGGAAAACATGTTTTTCTTCTGCCCTTCTGGTACTCTTCTACCCTACCTGGTTTAAGGAATTGACATGAGACAGATTTAACAGGAGGAAATGCACATTTTATCACATGGATAGGCCCACTGAAAATTTCAACCCCAAAGAAACGACTGAGGGAGTTTTTGTACCTTAGACAAATTTGTGAGGACTTGACAAAATAAGGAAAACAGGTACTTACAAGCCCTGACTGATAAGGAAATATAAGCAGAATTTGAGCTGAGACAGATTAGGTTAAAAATTAACAAGGTTTGTTTCTAGAACTCCCTAGCCTTTAGAGACCATTTCGCTCTGGTGACAAGGATGTCTTTTTACCTTTTAGTATAGGAAGGGTATTTTTCATGTGGGCTTATTACTTCCGGCTTTCAGGGAAAGTGGTAAGGTCGGAGGGTCTTTACCCTGTTTCGCAAGTAGGCTCACCTGCCAATAATCACGCTGCCATTGTAGGAAACTAAAAGCAAAGGGAGACGGACCTTGGCTACAATAACTGAAGCGTGACCAAGGGTTAAAGATGACCTAGGCCTGGAACCTCTGCCCCAAATCATCCTTATCGGTACAATATAGTCCAGATAAAGCAAGTGTCATCTTTTTAGGACTATAGAAATGGCTCTGAAAAGAGCCTTTGTTTTGCGACATTCCCTACTTTGCCCCTCATTTGGCCTTGTGGTGGCTCTCGGTCTTCTTGGGCAGCAGCACGGCCTGGATGTTGGGCAAGACGCCGCCCTGCGCGATGGTGACTTTGCCCAGCAGCTTGTTGAGCTCCTCGTCGTTGCGGATGGCCAGCTGCAGGTGGCGCGGGATGATGCGCGTCTTCTTGTTGTCGCGGGCCGCGTTGCCCGCCAGCTCCAGGATCTCGGCCGTCAGGTACTCCAGCACGGCCGCCAGGTACACCGGCGCGCCCGCCCCGACCCGCTCCGCGTAGTTGCCCTTGCGGAGCAGGCGGTGGACGCGGCCCACCGGGAACTGGAGCCCGGCCCGCGACGAGCGCGTCTTGGCCTTGGCGCGAGCCTTGCCGCCCTGCTTCCCGCGACCTGACATCTCCAACTGCCAATAGCGTTTGTCAAGTGTGGCTACGGTGCAAGTAAGTTCAGAAAAGCGCATTTTATAGCTCCTCCTGGGCGCGAAAAGGACGCTATGCAATTGGCTAACATTTCATTTCAATTTAGACCAATGGAAACGCAACTCCGTAGAGTGACCATCTTGATTGGGTCAAACTGTGACGTGATGTCACCCAAGGTAATCTCCAATCACCAGCGACCCTCCCCGTCTCCTTTGCATAAGTCATTATAATTGAAGAGGTGCGTTGCCCTGGTTCACTTTGCTTTCCTGCGGGTCACCATGCCCGAGCCCGCCAAGTCCGCGCCGGCCCCGAAGAAGGGCTCCAAGAAGGCGGTGACCAAGGCGCAGAAGAAGGACGGCAAGAAGCGCAAGCGCAGCCGCAAGGAGAGCTACTCGGTGTACGTGTACAAGGTGCTGAAGCAGGTGCACCCCGACACGGGCATCTCGTCCAAGGCCATGGGCATCATGAACTCGTTCGTCAACGACATCTTCGAGCGCATCGCGGGCGAGGCGTCGCGCCTGGCGCATTACAACAAGCGCTCGACCATCACGTCCAGGGAGATCCAGACGGCCGTGCGCCTGCTGCTGCCCGGGGAGCTGGCCAAGCACGCCGTGTCCGAGGGCACCAAGGCCGTCACCAAGTACACCAGCTCCAAGTGAGTCTGCCAGCTGCTGAAAGAACGGTCCTGACAGACATAGACCTATGGCCAACCGGCTCTTTTTAGAGCCGTCCACACTTACTAAGAAAGCTGTTCCGCTGCTCGGATTCGGCCACAGTAGGAATGCACATCAATCATTTGGATGTCCTTAGCTATAGGTAAAGTGTAGAGTTCTAGTTAGCTTTGTGTATTTCAGTCTAATTTCCATTTGCGGGGGTCCCTGGGTGGCTCAGCAGTTTAGCGCCTGTCTTCTGTCCAGGACGTGATCTGGGGTTCTGGGATTGAGTTCTGCATCAGGCTCACTGCATGGAGCCTGCTTCTCCCTCTCCCTGTGTCTCTGCTTCTCTCATGAATATAAATCTTACAAGTGATTTCCAGTTGGTTTTTAATACTATTCCACGTATTCATATCCAAGCTAACAACTCCCCGGATCTTTGGGCTGCAGAAATATTTGCAAGTCCTGAACCACCGTGTTAACGGAGGAAGTCCTAGGCATCCTAGCTCTCCGCTTATCTCTGGGTGGGGTATTCACACGGGGCCCACCATCTCCCATTACGATTCTAAGCATTGTGAAAGGGGTATTAGCGATGTGACCAGTAAGATTTGAAAATTAAACCGGAGTTCTTTCTCATGGGCTGAGTGAAGAGGTGAAAATATTTCTTTTACTTCTCTGTCTCTTCAGTTCTCTTTAAAATCCTATTCCCAATAATGCACCATATCTTCATTGGCCGGCAAGTCTGCTGCCTCTGACAGGGAAAGCCAAAATTAAAGGCAGGTCTGGTATGGGTGCTGTGTTGCACTAGCTGCTGGAAATCCAGGAAGATCTACCATTATTACCTTTGCTTAAGAGTAAGGACTTGCAGAGAGGATTGCAAGAACAAAATACATGTAGCCAGTGTACTTAAGGCTAACTTTGACATTTGCTTACGCAGTGCATCCACTATTCTTCAATCTTACATTTATTCTGCCAACTGGCCTTGAGTGCCTCTGCTAAGGAATGTATCTGCAATGGGAAAGTCCTAGCATTTTCAGAAGAAACAGTTAAGAAAATACGGACTCTAAAAAGAAACTGGGAAGTGAATGAAATGGAGCCTACTGACTGAATAAGGTCTTGTAGCTGGGAGGGGAAGTCTGCTCCAGGCAGAGTGCCCTGGACTTAGAAATTCTTCAGCATGGCTAGAGGCTGGAATGGCTGGGGATGAATGTGGAAAGCTCAGTAGAAGGGGGGTAGCAAACCTTGCTATATTGAGGAGCTTTGTACACTTTGAAAAGATTTAGAAAGTTTATCTACGAGACCACAGAATTTTAAAATCTTGTAAAATGTCTGATTCAGAATCCTTATTCTGGTGGCCCAGTTGAGAGCAGCTTGAAAGGAGGTGAGATCCAGGTGAAAAGGTTGGAAAGAGCAGCCAGGGGTGAGGGTCTGAACTAGGTGAGGCAGAGATCAGGAAGAGGAAGAGGGGAGGAGGGGATGTGAAGGGAGTTAAGGGGAAAGGGAGCAGAAGGGTTAGGCCTTGCTGCAGACTGACTCACAGGGGTGAAGGAGGCCAGGCTAGAGTGTCTGGCTTTCAGCTGTGCCAAGTCACTATTCAACAAAGTGGTTTCAGAAGGTGGGCGTGGGAGGAAAAGTGATTTGCCAGGTTCATTCTGACTTGTTGCCCCCATAATACAGCAGCTAGGCATATACTGAATATCTAAAGCTTAAAAGAGTTTGAGAAAACTGCAGAAGTGGGAAGGTCACAGGAACCTCCCCCACCCTGCTCAGCCCTTCCCTGAAAGCTGGAGATAAACCTATCCTGGGGAAGGGGCCAGCCCTGTACCCTGAGGAGGGGAAGCCTTCTTATAACCAGAGACCAGGTATTTAGATGCAGGGTCACAGGAAAAAAAAAAAAAACAAAAAACCTTGCTGTTTCTTCGGTTTACTACCCCAAGCTCAAACCACTTTGTCTTGTCACATCTTCACAAATGCATCTTTGTCTAAAAGACATGAAATTCCCCCTGATTAGTTGCTTTGGGACTTCCTTCTCTCCTGAAGGCATCCATGTAACATGCAAAACTTTGATAAAATGTGTATGCTTTTTTTCCTATTACGGATATTAATAATTAATATCTTCTGTCAGTTTAACTCGTAGGCAGAGCCAAAGAAGGCAGAGAATGTTCCATTCCCCTACAGTTCATCCAACAAATACTTATTGCCCCTCTGCTGCGAGCCAGGCCCAAGTTCAAACCCAGTGGATAGGACAGTGAAGAGTTTCAGAACAGAGCTCCCCAATCCTTGGGTGGCTCCGCAGGAGATCCGGGATCTTGTCCCACATCAGGCTCCCTACATGGGGTCTGCTTCTCCCTCTGCCTGTGTCTCTGCCTCTGTCTCTCTCTCTGTCTCAAATAAACAAATAAACAAGGCTCCCCCAAATGCCACTGACACGTGGACAATTTTGAATTAATGTCACCTGAAAATACCATAGGTCAGAAGGAAATTCTGCCCTTCCCCTAACTGCTTGAAAGAATTTAGGTGACGGGTTGATAACAGAGAGGGAATTCTTATAAGATGGAACTTTTTCATGTGAGATCTCAGCTCCTCAGGGCACATGTGCAATTGCTAAACATCTCTTCTCTCGCTATGAATTTCGCTTCTCTTTGTAGTCCCCTCTCCCATTCCTTAGCCGGAGATAGCATAGAAACCTTCATTCTTTGACTGCCTTTAAGTATTATTTTTTACAGGGCTTCTGAACTGACAAAATTAAATGTTTTTCTTCTATGAATTTGTCTCCTGTCACTTTAAGTAGTAGATCAGCCAGAGAATCTAGAAGGAAATGAAGGAAAATTTTCTAGCTCCTACAATATACAAAGATGTAGAACTCATTCTTTTAAATATGTCCATTTTCCTGCACTTAAAAAGTGCAATGCAATTGTGAAAAAAATTCCAAAGGGGGTGCATTCTTTCTTTAAACCTAAAAGAAGAAGAAAAATAAATAAATAAACCTGAAAGAAGTTACAATATTTTGAAAGGGAGCAGAATAGAGCATTTCAACATATGCCTCTTTTTGGTGTTGTATCAGTGACAGTGAATGTATATGCACAACAGTTATTGCTGGCACAGGCGAATGTGGTAAGAATTTGGTGGAAAATGTAGTAATATTAATTAAATACCACAAAATCTACATCCTCTCTGACAAGGCATTTCAATTCTAGGTTATCCTCAGGAAATAACTTATGTACAGAACGCTCTTTTAAAATAGAAAACAATAGAAAGCACGTTTTGTTAAATACTAGAGATTTTGTTTAAAATGTATCATAGAAACTATTTACGATGGAGTATTACACAGGCATAAACAATCACCTTTTTTTTTTTTTCATGTTTTCTAATGTAAATTTTCCAAAGATTCAACGGAGAATAGATTTCCTTTGGTAAAGGAAGCTGATTAAACTATAGAAGAGAATAGAATTTTTAGGAATAGTTCTGTCAGGGAGCATAGATATCCTGTCCCTTTCTAAGTCTTTGTAACCAGGCCAAGAATCACATTGGCATGAGACAGATTAACAGGAGAAAATCAAATTCAGTTGTACAGGCAATCCGTACAGACATGAAATTTCAAAGACTGTCAAGCAAAATGTGAAGTATGTATGTCTTTCTGAGCTAAGGAGAAAGAGTCTGGGGCCTGGGACTTCAAAGGGAAGCAATGTAATTCACAGGAAGAGTAATTGTCTGGTACACAAATATTTGCAGGCACTCAGACAAACAGGCCTTGGTCCTCCCCATGGTCTGCACCTAGCTCATAGCATAATACAATTATCTGCTGTGATGACTCTCTTCCTGGACCAGGTGTTCTATCTAATTACCTTTTAGGCAGTTGTGGAGGGGGTAAAAAATTTTCCAGAATTTGCTGGATTTTAATACCTTCATGTCAAAGCGACCACTCTTAGGATGGCCTGCCCTCACCCCCTACAGTTCCAATATTGTGTTAAAAGTGGTACATCTGGGCAGCCCAGATGGCTCAGTGGTTTCATGCCGCCTTCATCCCAGGGCGTTATCCTGGAGACCCGGGACAGGCTCCCTGCATAGAATCTGCCTGCTTCTCCCTCTGCCTGAGTCTCTGCCTCTCTCTCTCTCTCTCTCTCTCTCTCTCTCTTTCTCTCTGTGTGTGTCTCTAATGAATAAATAAATAAAAATCTTTAAAAAAAAGTGATACATCTGTACGTCCGTACTTCAGTACAGAAAAGAATTATTTTACATATGTGGCTTGTTAAGGAATTGCTAGGTAATTGGTTAAGGTATACCGTAGGGAATTCTTAAGAAGGACTAACAGGTATTAAGAGCAACTTTTTTGTGTCCTTAGAGAAGGGGAATTGATTAAAATATAGCGTAAAGAAGTTCCGAGACACCATACATAGCATTGTGTGAATTTTCTTTGAAAAAATATGTGCATTTATCTGTTCACCAAAATATCAAATTAGCTAGCAGTAGTAACTGTTCTTTGTGTGGTGGGAGAAAAGGTTATTTTATTGCTTGTCCTTTTTTGGTATTTCTAACAACATTCGCGTTTGGCATTAGCATTCAAAAGCAATTTTTAAAGCTTTAACAGGGTAACAGAATAGTTAGGAGGTACAAAACAAACCCAGTACAAGGAAACCTAAGCCTGTTTTGTTTTTTGTTTGGTTTGGTTTGCCTTCCCTCTCCCACGCAGTGGCACTTTCATCTTAGCTTCTCAGTTCGGTCCCCTAGCAGAGGTAGAAAAGCCTGCAGCGCTGGAGAAGGGACGGGACGTTGTGCACTAGTCTCTCAGCTCGTTGGGTCGCGGCAAGGGCGGGAAGGGGCTGGGCAAGGGCGGCGCCAAGCGCCACCGCAAGGTGCTGCGCGACAACATCCAGGGCATCACCAAGCCCGCCATCCGGCGGCTGGCCCGGCGCGGCGGCGTCAAGCGCATCTCGGGCCTCATCTACGAGGAGACCCGCGGGGTGCTCAAGGTGTTCCTGGAGAACGTGATCCGGGACGCCGTCACCTACACGGAGCACGCCAAGCGCAAGACGGTCACGGCCATGGACGTGGTCTACGCGCTCAAGCGCCAGGGCCGCACCCTCTACGGCTTCGGCGGCTGAGCTCCGGACCGTTGTCCTCCCTAAACACAAAGGCCCTTTTCCCGCCCCCCCCCCCCTTGGGTGACACCCCCCTGTCACCCAAGGAGCCGTGACACTGGCTTGTAGTGCTTGCATTGCGCACACGCCCTGCGGTGCAGAGCTTGCTGGTCTGTGTGGCCACAGCGCTGTGGGCCATGTCACTGTCACTTGCACAGGTTGCTAGTCCTGTCAACCAACCCTATAGCCAAAAGTTTCCCCTGAGTTGGTTCGGTATCTTTAAGTTCGTGCAAGAATTTGCTCAAGGAGGTAGGTCCTGTGAAAGGGCTTTTAGAGCTTGTTGGCGTTCAGCATAGGTTCCTTTGTAAAACTGGACACTGGAGAAACGTTTCTACCTCTGCTAATCTTGCAAGAGATGTCTTAATGGGGAGTCTGCCTGATGCAGTTGGAAAAATGTTCAGACAATAATTCAGAAAGAATTGTCATAGGAAAAATGACAATTTTTAACTTTAATTATAATCTTCTCCATGAGCAAAATGAGACCTGGCTTGTCAAGTCAAGGAGGTCACTGGTCTATTAGCTCAGAGGGACAATTAATGGCCTATTACTTGTCTCCATCACTTACCCCAAAGAATAGAGAACTTTTAAAATTTAAAGTGAATAAAGATGTTTTGGTCTTTTAAGGATGATGATCACAGTTGGCATTCATTAGGTGTTTATAATGGACAAATCATGAATGTGTCATTGGTGATTGCCAATAAAAACTCAGTTACAGGGACGCCTGGGTGGGTCAGCAGTTGAGCACCTGCCTTCAACCCAGGGCATGATCCTGGAGTCTCAGGATGGAGTCCCACATTGGGCTCCCTGCATGGAGCCTGCCTATGTCTAAGCCTCTCTCTGTGTCTCTCATGAATAAAAATAAAATCTTAAAAAAAAAAAAACAAACAACTCAGTTACAGTTACAGTAACATTGTTCTGTTTAAGCAAATATAAGTATGTTTTATCCAACTTAAATAGTATGATTGTTACACATTTATATTAGAAGCATTTTATCTGATTGCAACAGGGATGAATATTTTTTATTTACTCTTTTTTCCTATTGTGAGATATATAACACAACAGTTCTACAATTGTATATGGCTAATCACAAATACAAAGTATGTCTTTTCTCATGAAATGAGAAAGTATGAGTGGCCCAGTGGTCACTTGGGAAACTACAAAAGTAGTTCAGATGTAATACATTAAAGGTTTCGTTATTCAAAATTTAGGACCTGGATTTAGGAAAGATATTATCAAGAAGTTTTCAAAGTTTCATTAAATCAGGCTATGAATATAAGTCATAAATGTCTAAAGACAAGTACTAGAATATTAGCTATAAAAATTGCTATTTTTATAGCAATTTATAAATAATGTACAGAATACCTAGAGCTTTTTTAAATTTTTTTTCTAAGAATTGACTTTTATCAAAATTATTCAAGAAATTAATGGAAAGCTACAAATGCCTAATTGACCCTCAGAACGTGTTGGGGAAATATAATTTTAAAAAAAGATCTCCCATCTCAGAAAATTGCTCCACAAAGGTACTAGAAATAGAAAAGTTTCATTATTGAATAAGCATTAAATCAGAATGTGATACATATCATGCAGTCTGCTACAGGAATAGCAGACAAAAAAGAAATCTCACTCTGTCGGAGAGCTAAGTGAACACAAAGCATTCAAAATACTGCAGGTTTTGCAATTTGGAGTTCTATGTTAGCTGAAGTTAGGCCCGGGTCTTCTCAGGAAAACAGGAGATTACCATCATTAAGAAAGGCACCACTGTATTTCAGAGATGCCTCTAGGGTCCTTGAGGACCCTACCAGCTCTGGTAGACGGGCTAGATGCACATTTAACATCTGACCTTACAAGGGTTAAATCTTGGTGAGGCAAGAAGGTGTTGAGTTTTTAACTTCAGCTTTAAAATGTATATATGTCATCATTGCTTATTCTCTTTATATGCATGTGGGCAATGACTACTTCAATCTATGTATCTGCATTAGCAAAGCTTCCTACCAACACCCAAGTCTTCACCTTTGATTTTGGGATCTTTCTCTAGTTTTTAAGATCTTCTCTGGGAGAATCCTAAAACGACTTTAAGAATCGGTCTGGATTTACGTCCTAATCTCGAGTTTGACTCCTTTTGTACTTTGCACTAAGGATCTCTTTTTAGTAGCTCTCCTGGGTTAGGAGCTGCCTTCATTCATGGTAACATTTGCGTTGCAACCGTTTCCCTTATTTAGCTGAAATGCCTTTTTTTTTTTTTTTTTTTTTTAATTTATTTGTTCAGAGAGAGAGAGAGAGAGACTGAGAGGCAGAGACGCAGGCAGAGGGAGAAGCAGGCTCCATACAGGGAGCCTGACGCAGGACCGGATCCCGGGTCCCCAGGATCAGACCCCGGGCTGCAGGCGGAGCTAAACCGCTGCGCCACCGGGGGTGCCCTGAAATGCCTTTTTATTGCATCCCACCCTCACCAGCTGTTCTGTAGGTATTGACCAGCATCAAGTCTTCTACAGGCTTCCAGTCTCTGCTCCCAGTGGAAACCAGGTCTGAAGCCCGGGGCTAATCACATGCTTGGTCTCTTAGAAGGGAGACAAGCAAAGTATGGCTTGTCATGACTTGCTCTCCAGTTAAGCTCATTTAAGCAGAGGACAGATGGCACCAGAATAGAGGTCACTAAATTGTGATTAAGCTTTAAGGCCTCGTATACACTGAAATGTGCCTTCTCGCAAACTCCAGCTGAGGTGCCAGGTGCCTTTCCTCCTTCCAATGTCAGGCAAGACTAGTATTGTATTAAAATTCCGCTTAAAGACCTATTTTTTAAGATTTTACTTATTCATTCATGAGACACAGAGGTAGAGACACAGGCAGAGAGAAGCAGGCTCCAGGCAGGGAACCCAACATGGGACTCGATCGTGTATCTTCAGGATCATGCCCTGGGCTGAGGGCGGCGTTAAACCGCTGAGCCACCCGGGCTGCCCCCGCTTAAAAGATTTAAACGTCAAATGTTAAATACAGAAAACCTAATACAACTTCAACAACAAACCCGGGGGAAACCATGTAAAATTTAGGACTAGCGCTTTCTCCAAGAACTAAGGATCGGTAAACACAAGGACGGAAACAGATACTTCAAGGCCAAACTCCTTTTTCCACAAGCTAGAACTAAACCAGCATCGCAACTCCTCAGATGAAAGGATGGAGGCCCTGAAAAGGGCCTTTGGTTTAGGCAACGGATGCGGAGCTCAGCCGCCGAAGCCGTAGAGGGTGCGGCCCTGGCGCTTGAGCGCGTAGACCACGTCCATGGCCGTGACCGTCTTGCGCTTGGCGTGCTCCGTGTAGGTGACGGCGTCCCGGATCACGTTCTCCAGGAACACCTTGAGCACCCCGCGGGTCTCCTCGTAGATGAGGCCCGAGATGCGCTTGACGCCGCCGCGCCGGGCCAGCCGCCGGATGGCGGGCTTGGTGATGCCCTGGATGTTGTCGCGCAGCACCTTGCGGTGGCGCTTGGCGCCGCCCTTGCCCAGCCCCTTCCCGCCCTTGCCGCGACCAGACATGGCACAAGCGCTCTGTGCGACGACCTCCCGGCGCTGGGCCTGCGCCTCCGCCGGGAGTAATTATAAGCAGGCGTCGGACCTCGTTGAGAACTGAGGGCGCGGGCGGGAAGCGGGGCTTCGGCCCCTCCTCGGGCTCCGCCCCCTCGGGCCGCGCTCCCGGGACCGTCCCGTGAGAGACGGAGCCGGGCGCTCGCCGCCGAGCTCGGCGGGTTCCGCAGCCCAGGGCTGTTCGCTTCTGCAGCCTCCCCTCCTTACTCAGCGGAATGCGATTAGGGGCTTCCCGTGTCCAACAGTCCTGCACGTCCTCGTCTCCATCGGAGTAATTGTTAGCTGGGAAGGGTACCCCCAGATGCCACCCCAAGATAAGACCTGCCGCCGCAAAATGGGCCACTTTGGTAGGAAGGGGAGCAGAGTATGGCACCCCAAAATGGGATCTTTGGCATAGACTGTTTTCGAGCAGATTTTTTTTTTTTTAAGATTTTATTTATTTATTAAAGACACAGGGAATAAGAGAGAGACAGAGACACAGGCAGAGGGAGAAGCAGGCTCCATGCAGGGAGCCGGACGCGGGACCCGATCCCAGGTCTCCAGGACCACACCCCGGGCTGCAGGCGGCGCTAAACCGCTGAGCCACCGGGGCTGCCCTGAGCGGATTATTTTTAAGAAATGCCGTACACAGGAGAGTCTCTGAAACCAGAGTAGAAGTCACTCTTAGGGACATTTTCCATGTAGGAAGGAGACCTCAGTGGGGAAGTGTGTCCCTCTCTGCACCAGAAGAAGAAAGTCGGTCATCGGAGTCTTGTCCGTGGGAGAAGGCCCAGACTTCATTCTGCGTGACAACCTGTTCCCCACCCGTTTCCTGGTGGCCCATACGTGCCCCCCTCCCTGCTCACTCCCCTCCTACACCATCTTGGAGCTGAAGACAGTGTTCAAGGTGGTGGCTTCGGCTTTTTCAGGGAGTTTTACTCAGTTCTTCAGAGTATCTCCCACGTGTACAGGAGGTGTACATGTTATTAAACTGCAGTTTGTTTTTCTCATTAGTTTTTTTTTTTTTTTACGGTGGGGGGAATCACAGCACCTAGAAGGGTAGAGGGGAATTTATCCCCCCCCCCAACTATTCTTTTTACTACATCTTTTTTTTTTTTTTTTTTTTTTTTTACATCAGTATTTTAAGTTGTAGTTGTATTACAGGTCATAGTTTGGTACTGCATTATTTATTATTTGTTTTCAAAAGTTTCTGATGTAGTTTCACAAGATTTCTTTGGGGGGGTAAATTTAGAATCATTGTAGTAGTTTGGGAAAAAAGCCCTTTGAACGTTTGATCGTAATTGCATTAACTATAAATTAATTAGAATACAATACAAACCCTGCAAAAGTCAAGTACTTAAATCTAAAAATTTGGTACTTTGGGTTGCTTTTAAGCATTTTAATTTTTAATGACTAAAATAAAAATTTGGTTTTCATACAATATTTAACATGGAATGATATTTTTGGCATACATTGAATTTTATTTTTAAAGAACAGATATGGGATCATACTCTGAAATTTTTGACACTGATACAATTTTGTAAACTCCTGTAATAATGTGAGTCATTCAGTTGCGTGTTTTAGAAACAATAGCTGAAACAAGAGTTAGAAAAATTTGGTTTTAAATTGTATCTCCTCTATCAATCAGATTTTGGGCACTTGCTTATATCTTCTAAATCTTTACTAATCTAGAGTGGAATTAGTAACAATACTTACCTCATAGCATTATTGTAAGAACTAATGAAGGGCACCTGGCTGGCTCAATCCATAGCATCTGACAGCTCAGCTCATGATCTCAGGATTGTGAGATCAAGCCATGTGTTCGACTCTGAGCTGAGTGTGGAGCCTACTTGTGATTCTCTGTCTCCCTCTGCCCCTTCCCTGCCTATCACTCTTTCAAAAAAAAAAAAAATTAATGGAGATAATTTACATAAAATATTGAGTATACAGAATATGTTTCTGTATACTATAAAAAGAAATTAAAAAAAAAGATTTTATTTATTTATTCATGAGAGAAACAGAGAGAGAGAGAGAGAGAGAGGCAGAGACATAGGCAGAGAGAAGCAGGCTCCATGCAGGAAGCCCAACGTGGGACTCAATTCCAGGACCCCGGGATCATGCCCTGGGCCAAAGACAGATGCCCAACCGCTGAGCCACACAGGCATCCCTAATTTATTTTTAGTACTAAATTTAAAATATTTTGTAGTTATATAATACTTTAAAATATTTTACTTTAATAAACATGGATTTAAAACATGCTACATTATATATAAAATGTTACATAACTAATATTTATTTTTGCTACATGTTATTAAAGGATTAACAGAATCCATATTTATCTTAAGTATGTATTTATAGTATGTGGGGAGGAATATTTCCCTTCTTCCCTTCTAAGTTCTTTGGCTGATCTAACAATTATATTGATATGAGACAGACTAACAGGAATAAAACAAACTTCATATGTATGGAAGCCTCATAAAAGTCTAAGTCTGTTAATTGAGTCTTATATACCATCCTAAACTAGGGAAAAGTGAAAGGGTCTGGTAGTACAAAGAGAAGGAAGAGCTTTCACAGGCAGGAGAGAGATGTTTGGAAAATAAAAGTTTGCTCGATTATGTGGATACGTTTCTTAGGTTAAAAGGTATGTCTGATAATAGCTCTTTTCCTGGTTCAGGCCCCCTTTCCAATGTAAATTTAAGCAGTTGAGGGTGAAATTAAAGGGGGTTTCCTGAATCTGCTAAGTTTTGACTGCTTTTTTTTTTTTATTATTTTTACTTATTTATGATAGTCACACACACAGAGAGAGAGAGAGAGAGGCAGAGACATAGGCAGAGGGAGAAGCAGGATCCATGCACCAGGAGCCTGATGTGGGACTCAATCCCGGGTGTCCAGGATCGCGCCCTGGGCCAAAGGCAGGCGCTAAACCGCTGCGCCACCCAGGGTTCCCGTTTTGACTTCTTTTAACTCAAAATAATCCTTATGCTAGGGGCTCCTAGGTAGTTTAGTCGGTTAAGTGTCTGCCTTAGCCTCAGGTCATGATCTTAGGGTCCTGGAATCAAGCCCCACATTGGGGTCCCTGCTCAGTGGGAGTCTGCTTTTCCCTCTGTGATCTCTCTCTTAAATAAATAAAATCTTTTTTTTTTAATTTTTATTTATTTATGATAGTCACAGAGAGAGAGAGAGAGAGAGAGAGAGAGAGAGAGAGGCAGAGACACAGGCAGAGGGAGAAGCAGGCTCCATGCACCGGGAGCCTGATGTGGGATTCGATCCCGGGTCTCCAGGATCGCGCCCTGGGCCAAAGGCAGGCGCCAAACCGCTGTGCCACCCAGGGATCCCCTAAATAAAATCTTAAAAATAAAAAAGATCCTTATGCCAAAGAGGATATTTTGGGGTGGCAAAATCTGTTCTCCTTCAATAGATTTTTATGGACATTCATTTTTGGTTAAAATGTATTTTTAATATTTATTACCCTGAACAAAATAAACATTTGTTACTTTATTCTTCTGTTCCAATTTCTTAGATATGTATGTACATCTTTATCATGTATTGTGTTTTGAAATAACTTCCAATTAGTATCCTCACAGCTAAAAATATAAGTGAAGGATAATCACAGCAAAGGACTCATTGCTATTCCCTCTTTACCAAAACCCCCTCCTGAAACACTACCACTACCCCCGGAAAACTAGTATTTTCATAGAAACAATTTAAATAGTAAGCATATATAAAAGTCTGTAAGTTGAGAGATTTATAAAAAAACAGAAAAAAAAATTAGAGGAAAGTTAGTTTGAGAGCCTCAGAAATTTGTCATGGTTGGGTGATCCGTGATTCTCTGCTCTTGTAGTTAGCCCCTTGCCCAGAGTCCCCACCTTCCAAACCACTGCTGCCACAAGTCGCTGAGGCTGTCTCATTATTCCACCAGGTAACTAACACTCTTTGACATCAGTGTTTATTTAAATGTGAGGTTGTTGATAGACTGGGTAATAGTTGATAGACAAAGTAATAATGTCATCCAGAACAGCCTTTTTCCAGATAAATTAATATCATGAACTGAAAAGGTGACTTAAGCCTTTCAAGCTGATCATTGCTCCTTGGACTCTGCTCTTCTTTATGCTGCTTCCACTAGGTTGACTGCTTTGAAGTTGCTCACTTAACAATCCCTGTTTTCCACCATGTGATCTCATCCTTGTTTAACTTTCAACATCTTTTTTCTTTTTATTTTATTATTTTTTAAAAAAGATTTTATTTATTAAGGGCACACAACCATGGGGAGAAGCAGAAGCAGACTCCTCACTGAGAAGGAATCCTGATGTGGGGCTCAATCCCATGATCATGACCGGAGGCATGAAGGCAAATGCTTCACCAACTGAGCTACACCCCTTCTCATTTTTATTTTACACCACTTACCTATGTTATATGGTTTTTATTATTATAAAATTAACACAATATATTGACCATATTTTATGATGTTTTCATTGAACTAATGTTGAGGAAGATGCAAATAAGAATCAAACCCACTCTCTAAGGGACTTTATCAACTACTGGATAAGATACTCAAGATACCTAATTTGGGAAGACACTTTTAAGTGCTTTCATAGAGTCTGCAGAGAGAGAAATTAACAGAAGACCAACTCCAGAAAGAAAGGTTACATACACTTTCCCTCTGTCAATCACTTCAGTTTAAAAAAACTTTTTTTCCCATTAATCTTCTACCACTAAAATGGAACTTTATCTCCTATGAAAATAACTTCAGAGTGTAAACTATCAAGTTCTAATTTGTTCTTCTGGATCTAATTGCAATTACAAATATCTGAATTTTTTAAATCAAAACTTGTTGAAACGTTATCTCCATTTTAAAAAGTTTAAATTATTTTTCTAATTATGTAAGTCATAATAGTACACTCTTTGTCCAGTGACTTTGGAGCTATAATTGATCAACAAAAAAATTCAATTAACAGGGAATTATTAGCAATGATGTATCATATCTGGATATTTTACTCAAAACAAAAATGTATATCTATTTGTCAGTCATTTGATTATGGGTTCATTGATTTGATTAATCAAAACCACACCAATAATATAATTTGAATAACAATTTAACAATGTGGTAGTTCTTGTGAGGAATACAAACAATGCAGTAAAGCAAGTACTGGTAATTTCATCTGTTGGGGCAAAAAAAACTTGTCCTCTCTTCCCTTCTAGGTTCTTTGGATGGTCTATTAATTAAGTTGACATAGGACAGATTAACAAGAGAAAAATGTTCAATTTCATTCATGCAGGAGACCCACAAAGACAGGAGAGGCTCCCCAACACTCAGTTGAGGCCTCTATGCTACAGAGCTAAGAAGGGAGTAAGGCCTGGGACTTCAAAAGGAAGGAAGACAGTTCATAGGAAGATGGAAAAGCAAATGTTTAGCAAAAGAAGGTTTGCCAGGCCTTGCAGAGACACAGACATGGGAGAAATTGGAAGGAACAGGTCCTACTGAGCTCCCTTCATCTTACCACACTTGGCTCATACTTTGTAGTTATCTCTGGTGATCATCTCTTAAATTCTTTTAGGCAGTTGAGAGTGGAGGTAAAAATCTCTTCCTGAGTATTTTGAGCCTAATTGTCTTCATCTCAAAATAATCCACATGTCAAAGTGGCTCATTCTAGATTTGTTCTGAACCATGTCACATCATCAACATCAATAATAAAAAGCACCTATTTTATTATTAAAAATAGGAAGAACTCATAGGCTTTCCTTGGAGCTGTATTACTCTACATGACATTTATATTTCTAAGAGAAATTGCTATTCAAAATTTACAAACTCAGATAATGCAGGTGACATTTTAAGAGGAGACAACTGAATGGTCAGATTTACTGAAATCAGAATTTGGGTCCTCTGACATCAAATAATAAAATACATTAAAAAGAAATGCTTTTCAAGGTAACAGTTACTTCCTATTTGTGATTGTTGTGGTCACTTATTCTGTCTTTGCACGTGATTGCAGTTCAGATTTACCTAGAAGACACACAGATATTTCAAGACTCAGAAAATAAATTTATTACAACAGAGTAGAAATGCCACAGAATCTGATTTTAATTAAGAAATTCATGGGTAAGAAGTAAACATTAACTGATGTGTGCATGGGTGGAGAGGAATGAAGGCCCTCTCTAGTGACTTGATGATGAGCGGGGTGTGATGGTGGGGAGACCAGTGGCAGAAGTTGGCAGCATCATAACTGATTGGGTCCCCATATAATTAAGTTAAAAATGTGATGTCCTATTCAGTAAGATTCAGTTGAATTAGGAGAAAAGGGAAAGGAGGTCAGTCATAGTGATGCAGGAAAAAAGGCAAAAGAAAAATTATGCAATTTCCTTGCTACCTACTGTCCACTGACAAGTCCTTGAAACAGGACTTGTCATATTTCTAGGAATTCAGCTGCCTCGATGTTAATACTTTGCTAAGGTCATAAGGCAATCTTTTTTAAAAAGATTTTATTTATTTATTCATGAGAGACACAGAAGGAGAGAGAGGGGGCAGAGACACAGGCAGAGGGAGAAGCAGGCTCCATGCAGGGAGCCCAACATGGGACTTGATCCCTGGTCTCCAGGATCTTCAGCCGTGGGCTGAAGGCGGCACTAACCGCTGAGCCACCCGGGCTGCCCCTCATAAGGCAATCTTAGCCCGACCCCCAGGATCCTGTAAGTCTGCTTTAATCTATACAAATTCCTTTAGAAATCTGCTTTATCTCTATAAATCCCCCAAGATACATATTAGCAGTCATCCCCCTTGTGTATGACCCACTGATGCACATCTGAAAGGTCTCATGACTCAGGTTTTATTAGATGGTAATAAATGATCCTTTCCTAACAACAGCTAGCCCCCTCAACGTCCTGGGAACCTTGCTTCCAAAATTCCTGAAAGACTTGTGCTCTCCCTGACCCCCTCCCAACTTGAAAGTATACCATGGGCCACTGTTCATGACCCCAGGGGAGTTCATTCTGCCCATGGGTCCTGTCCCCGTGCTTTCATAAAACCGCCTTTTTTGCACCAAAGACATCTCAAGAATTCTTTCTGGGCCGTTGGCTTGAACCTTAACATCTTTTCCTACATTAATAGTGTTTCAGGATTTTTTCTGATCTCAGCTGTCTGGTGTCTGCAGACCCCGGTCATGTGTCTTGAAGGAATGAAGAGGGAGACCAGACACAGTGGGAAGCAGCAAAGCAAAGTTTTATTAAGAGGCTAGAATCAACTCTCCACACAGAGGGTGGATCCAAGAAGAATACCGACACACACACACACACACACACACACACACACACACAAACCTCACCCCCAGCAATGAGAGGAGATTGCTTTTTGTGCAGCTTAACAGGGATTCTTTCAGTGGGGACCCTGAAGGATTTCTGTGTCTTTGATAGGGACAGTATTCCAGTGAGGCTACCTCCCCAAGCCCAGCCCTCTTGGGTTTTTTTTCTCTGTGGTTTTTCCAGGAGGCCAAGCAGCTGCGATATAGATCTTACCCTTGGGGCCGCTGGTCCTTACTGTAGTCCTCTCTGCCTGCCCCTGCCCTGTTCCCACTCCCATCAGGTAGCTCCCCACTGCCCTTCCAGGGATCCATGACTGCTTCCTGCTGGGGAGGCACAGCGCTTCCTCAGCACTCTGTCCAGAGGTCCCTATCATAGGTAGGGGCTGTCTCCATCTGTGGCTGCATAGACAGTACTGTCTGTTGCCTGATGGACTCTAAATGAGAAAAGAGAAATAAATCAGATATGGGGATTTAGAACATAAGATCCAAAAAGCAGGAGGAAGATGACTAAGGTGAAATGGCCATCACCAGAATCAGAGTTGGCACTAACGGGCGCCCACCACGAGGAGAGATCCTCTATTTGGGTCACCAGGTTATCTGAGGACTCTAAATGAGTGACCATCTAACCTGTGTTGTTAATATAAAAGCAGCATTCTTCCCAGGAGGAAGGTACAGGTGACCCCTGCCTGGGAGGTCAGGAGGTCAGGAGGTCCAGGGCTCAGTGGTTTTGGAAGGTCATGCCTGCCAAGCAGTTTACTTGCTGCCTGAGTACTGGGGCTCCCTACACCCACGTTTTGGATTATTTTATGACATGTGGCCCGAGGTGGGAGCAGGGGCATAGTCTTGACTGGAGCTAAGTAGGCCCCTGGGATGAAAGAGGGAAAGTTGGTTGTCTTGGAGCTGGGGGCAAAGCCCCCGAAGAGCTTCACTGAGACTTTGCCAGAGAGATGACACAATTTACCAAATCAAAGACTCCCTTATCTACCAGCAGCTCATTTAATTACAAGGATGGGTCTCCCATAAGAGACCTCAGAGGGGCTGGAGCCCCTTTCTGCAAGAGTGTTTCTAATCTGGAGTGAGGCAATAGGGAGAGAGACACCCAATTCTGACTTGTTTCTTGTGCTAGGTGTCTTTCTTTCTTTCTTTCTTTCTTTCTTTCTTTCTTTCTTTCTTTCTTTCTTTCTTTCTTTCAAGATTTTATTTATTTATTCATGAGAGACACACAGAGGCAGAGACACAGGCAGAGGGAGAAGCAGGCTCCATGCAGGGAGCCCGATGCAGGACTCGATCCCTGGACCCCGGGATCACGACCTGAGTCAATGGCAGAACCTCAACCGAGCCACCCAGGTGCCCCTCTTGTGCTGGCTTTCTGAGGTGTTGTTTAATAACCTCATTAGTGCTTTCTACATTTTCCAAGGATCGGGGTATCCACCATAGTATGAGTGACAGTGAATTCCCAAAGCCTTGGATACTCTACTACCTGGGACTTAAAGGAGGAGTCCTTATCACTTTGACCAAGGAAGTCCAAAGGGGGGATGATTTCATTCGTCAGAGTCTTTACCACCTGAGGTCTCTGTGGTTCTGCGGGGAAGGCCTCCATCCAGTGTGTGACGGCATCTACCCAAACCAGGAGGCATTTGTATCCTTGGGCTCCAAGGCACATGTGTGAAATCCGTTCACCAATCTCCCTCAGAGTAGCTCCCCACTCACTGTATGCCTTGGGATTTGTGGATGACAGAACGGGTTATTTATTTAGTTAGTTAGTTAGTTTTGGCAGACTTCACAAATCTTTAAAATGTGTTTAATGGTTTTATTCAGGTTTTCTCCTGTAAAAAACTTGTGGTCTCTGCAAGGTTTTATCCTGTCCCAGATGGAAGGTTTGATATAGGGTTTTTCCAAAGCTTTCCATTGGTTAGCGGTGGGTAGCTGAGCCTACCATCCTCTGCTGGAGCAGCCTGTAGGCCAAGGGGTACCATCTCCTTCTGAGGCCCGTTGCTTTTTCTCCATGGAGTAGCAAGGTTTTTCCTGGGTTCTGAAGCCATGCAAAATTAGCGAGGCAACAACAGGGGCAGCTGAGGACCTGGAGACAGATTTTGCTGCAGCATCAGACAACCTATTCCCTTCCAATACCTCACCTGTTCCTCTTTGGTGCCCCTTGCAGTGTCTCACTGCTACCTCTCCTGGTGAGGTACGGCCTGTAAGAACCAGCTGATTTCTTGATTTTATTTAAGGGGGGAACCAGAGGCAGCTAAGAAATGCCTCTCTTTCCAGATAGTGTCATGGCATGCAAAACCAGGAAGGAGTATTTGGAGTCAGTTTAGATGTTTACCCTTGTGTTTCTACTGCACTCCAAAGCTGTGTTGAGGGCTGTTAGTTTAGTCAGTTGGGCATTTGATCCAGATAGGAAGGGATTGCTTTGTATTGTTTTGAGTAAAGTGGCAAAGCAACCATGGAGTACCTAGCCTTTCAGGTGCCGTGCTCAACAAATTAGCTTCTGTTGGTGAATAGGGTCCACTCTGGAAAGGGTCTACAGTGGGATTTCCTGGAGGTTCTCCCGAGCAGCATAGGTTGGAGCTACAATTTGTTGAGTCGTGTGCTGGCTCTGTACCCTCCTCCCGATGGTGGAGTTTGAAGTGGAGCAAGTTTTTATTTGCATGAGTGAACCTTCCAGTAAGAGTGCCTGTACTGCAGAAGGCGGCTCTCCGTGAGCCAGTGGTCACTATCAGTTAATAGGACACCTTGTGGGAATCCCTGGGTGGCACAGGGGTTTGGTGCCTGCCTTTGGCCCAGGGCGCGATCCTGGTGACCCGGGATCGAATCCCACGTTGGACTCACAGTGCACGGAGCCTGCTTCTCCCTCTGCCTGTGTCTCTGCCTCTCTCTCTGTGACTATCATAAAAAAAAAAAAAAAAAAAAAAAAAAGCAGTTAATTAAAAAAAAATAGGACACCTTGAATATTATGGGGGATGTATACAGTAAGATCCTGTCCCAAAGTTAATTTTGTAGCCTTGGGATTAAAAGAGCAGGGGTGGCCACAAGCCACCAGGTCGAGCTTTTTGCTGGCTGTGCAGTTAGCTCCTAGCCTGGGTTAGAATGACAAGACCATTCCCTTCTTTTCAGTCACATCTAAATTGTAAGATCTCTCTGTAGGAAGGCTCGGGGACACTGAGCAATGCATCTATGAGTTTTTTTCCAAAGCCCTTTCTGACTCTGGGCTCCATATTAATAAGCAGGTTCCAGCTGCCTGCATGTCCTTGATCAACTGGTAAAGAGGTCATGCTATTTCCCCATATCCTGGTATCCATAAGTGACAATACCCAGTTATGCCCCCAAAACCTTTCAACTGCTTAAGGGTTTGGGGAGAGGCAATGAGCCATATCCTATCCTCTCCTGGTCTCCTTGTTCCCTCCGAAGGAACTAGACCCAGATATTAGACAGATGTCTCACATAATTGATCCTCAGGTTGAGAGACCTTATACCCCCTTGTATCCAGAAAATGTAGAGTTTTTGGGTGTCAGCTTGTATGATCAGCTCAGAAGGGAGCACATAGCAGGAGACTACCCCCATATTGTCTGCAGCTGAAAATTCTGAGATGTCAGGACAGGGCCTGTCCACATAAATGCAGACTATCCTGGAATCCTTGAAGTAAAACTGTCCATGTTAACTGGGTGGATGGATTCATGGAGTCCTCAAATGTAAACAGAAACAGAATCCACATAAAGGGGAATACAAAAGAAGGCATATTTTAAGCCTAGGACTACAAGCCAGCTTTTACCTGAGGGAATTTGAGCCGAGGGTGCAAGGGTTGGGGACTGCACGATGAATGGGGATCACAGCCTCATTAATAATGCAGAGCTCTTGTACCAATCTCGCTCCCTATTGCATTTTTGTACCCCCCCCAAAGTTGGGGTGTTACATGGGCTGCTGCATTCTTTTAAGAGGCCCTGCTGCTTTAGATTATTTTTAATTTTTATCAGGCCCTCCTTTGCTTCTGGTCTTAGTGGGTAGTGTTTCTGACAGGGGAAGATTGTCGGGTCTTTAGGGTGTATGTGAACAGGCACCTCAGTTAAGGCTGGACCCAATTCTCCCTGAATTGCCCACACCTGGAGATTAACATCAGTCTATGTTAAGGGGAGGCAGTGGCTAGTCTGTCCAGGGGCCATTAATATGGGAGTTCCCAATATCTCTTACTAAGAGGTGTGAAGCTCTCAGGCATTATTCAGAAGGAGTGAGAGAAAATTAGCTCTCCTCAGGTGCATCCCAGCAGGAGAGAAAAAAAAATCTGGTTATGGGCTGTCCAGTGATGCCCTTACCAACAATGCTGAGAGGAGAGTTGTCCCAGGGCAGAGAGTAGGACAGAAAAGGTGAAACAAAATTAACTGGCTTTTCCTCTATCTCTAGAATTACCTGAGGCTCTGGGTTCATAATGGCAAGTTATTCTGGGGGAGCCACCGGGAAGAGCCCTGGGTTCCATCAGACCCTGTCAGGGTGCTGGTTGTCTGAACCTCATAGATTGAGATCCTCGAGGGTATTCAGATTTCCAGGGCCCTGGATGGCCACAGAGGTGGCATCCGGTACCAGTGTCTCCGGGGACTGTGTTGGTAATGGCTCATAAGGGTGCAATGAGGGCCTGTACTACTTTCTTAGCCTCTTTCTTGTTCCTTACTCCCCTCTGGGCCCTAGTTGTTAGACACCCGGTTAGCAGCTCAAAAAGCTCTTCGAGGTCCCCTCAGGGCCACAGCCAACTTTTGCAGCTTTTTCTGAAGATCTGGGGCTGATTGGGTCACAAATTTGTCTTTGAAAAAAATCTTAGCTTCAGAAGAATGGGGGGAGATAGATTCTATCAACCTCCTTAAGAAGGCTGTCAGGTTTTTCTCTTGAGTTTGGGTAACAATAGACAGCTTGGCATAATTTAGAGGTTTAACCTTTGACCTCTTAAATTTGTCTAGGCCACAGGCCTGGAAGTGACCAAGGTACCAATTTCTGAGGGGATCGTCAGAGTCCCAACTGGGTTCTTAGGCAGGGACAACTTGGGCTCCAGGGTAACTGGAAGTCCCTCAGGGGCCCACCTGTGTCCTGATGATTAATTAGCTGTTCGTCCCCAAATCTGTCAGCAGTGGCCAGGACTCTATGCCTCTCTGCCTCAGAGAGAGCTTGATTTCACAGGAGCATTACATCCTTCCAGGTTAATTCAAACACATAAGTGAGATTTTGGAAGGCTTCTATAAATTTATCTGGGTTTTTGGAAAATTTCCCAAGTCCCCCTTTGTCTCTGGGCTTGGAACAAAAAGGACACCTGCTCCTGGGGCAGAGCAGCACCTCCCCTTGGTCCTCTTCCAGGTACTACATTTTCTTGCAAGAGAGAGAGCCCCCAAGCATCAGTACGGGGTTCAGGATAGGTCAGGGGACCTGATCTTAAATCTGGATCAAGTGATTGAGACCTTAGGGAAGACTGAGCTGGGGTGGAAAATCCTCTGCAGACTCCATATGCTTGTCTCCCTTTGGAGTGGGGGTGGTATCCTCTGTTCCTTTACCCCCAGGGTCCAGCCATAAGAGAGAGCAGCCAGCAGGCTTCGCCAATACTGCTTTGCTGACACATGCCCTTATTTTCCTTTAAGGCCCAGAAATATTGTCCAGAGGGCACTTCTCCCCATTTTCCCTCATGTTTGCCAAACAAGTGCAATTGTAGAAGGGTATTATAATCGATACTTCCCTCAGTCCGCCATGTCCCCTCCTCCAATTTCTATTGTGCCATGCCTTGGAACGAAAGAGAATAAGTCACCTTTTGTTTCAGGTTTGCAGGTCAAACTGTTCCAGTTATTCAGGAAGCATCCCAAGGAGTACTGGTTTTGGTCAGGGACTTGCAAATGCCCATCTACAACAGAGAGGAGAAGGCATCCCTTGCCTCAGCTCCTCATGGCTAATCAGGAGGACTTCTTCCTGATGCAATGTCCTGGCTGTCCATGCAACTAGCAGCCCGGGCTGCGGTTGCTTCTGCCCAGGCTTGACCCTACTCCAGGAAGTGACCCCACTTTTCCTGACTCTTATTACCTCTGGGTTTCCCAGCCACAGGATTCAAAGGATACTGGCTGTGACCCAGGAAGACTCCATTAGTGGTGGATGGATGTGCCAGACTTCTGGCCCGTTAAGAGTTGGCATGACGGGCATAAGACCATTGTTCTGTTTGACAAACCCATTTTAAGAGGTTAACAAAGGCCAATTTCTGGAAGGACAGAGCAGGCCACCAGGGAAGGGATAAACTGCCAGGGTGGATGCCTGTTGCCCTTCCCTTCTCAGCAATACCTACCCCGATGCATTCCAGCCAGACCGGGGTCCGTTTTAGGATGGTCATAGTTGAGCAAAGGGGCATGCCCCTTGCCAAGTGTAACAAAATGGTCCCATGTATTCTGACGGTAGTCCCTCATGGATGTCAAGCAAGCTTGATCCATAAGGTGCAGGGATATAGCATTCTGTCACACAAAAAGAGCAAACATGTTTAGTGGCTGGAAGGCAGCAGGTCAACACTGCCAGTGTGACCCCAATGAGGGGATTAAGGGTGTGTGTGTGGGCGGGGGTGCTATTTCTAACATGTTCTGGGCCTGATCCCTGGGGGACGCCACCTGCCCTGCGCTCCTAGTCAGCCTAGATGCTCTCTCTACCTGATCGGGTAACAGGTGAAGGAGTAGGACTCAGATGCCACCAGACAGGAAGGCAGAGGCAGAAAGCCATTCCTCACCATATCAGGGTACTGGGAGTGAACTGGGAATACGATCCCTTGGGGGCCTTTCCTAGCTTTGTGTATCCCTTCCCTTAGAGAAGGGGTCAGTGGGAACCTATCACCAAAGACTTGAGAGCAGCAGCCCCGCGATTCCGGAGTGCCCATCATGTTGAGGACTGTAACAGAGGGAGGGACTTGCTGCCCACTACTCAGATGCCCATGGTGACCACCAGAGATCCCAGAGGAGCCCCCAAGAAAATGGTTCAGAATTTTTTTATCTCAGTTTTCTGGTGCCCGCCATCTGTGGTCACACCGCTAGGAGGAATGAAGAGGCAGACCAGACAAAGACTGGAGGGCAGCAAAGCAAACTTTTAAGAGGATAGAATCAGCTCTCCCTCCACACGGAGAGGCGGATGCGAGAATACCCTCCCACCACTCAGCAATGAGATTCCCTTTTGTGCAGTTTAGGCTGTGGCTGTTGCAGCACAGATCCTACAGGATTTCTTCCTATCTGTCTGAAAGGCTGGAAGTTCCCAGCCCAGCTTCCTTGGGCTGTTTTTCGGAGGCCGCCAAGTGCTAGGGATCTAACTAACCCTGAGGCCTCCGGTCTTGCTGTAGCCCAGTAACAGGACGCCAAGTTTATGTCGCAGACGGACATTTGATCCTGCAGAGAAATCAAGAATAAGGGGATCCCTGGGTGGCTCAGCGGTTTAGTGCCTGCCTTTGGCCCAGGGCGCAATCCTGGAGTCCCTGGAATCGAGTCCCACGTCGGGCTGCCAGTATGGAGCCTGCTTCTCCCTCTGCCTGTGTCTCTCTGCCTCTCTCTCGAAGTCTATCATGAATAAATAAATAAAATCTTTAAAAAAGAAATTAAGAAACACTTGCAAAGAACTGAAATACAAAAAAAATGTTTAAAAAAAAAGAAATCAAGAATACCCAAATTTTGCTCACGTGGGTTCATTAAAGCAAGTCTTTTTTCTTCAAAAGACTTCAGTTTAGGGACTCTCCGGTCAAGTGACAGATTCACAAATACCTTAGGCAACCTCTTTCCTTTTTTGCAGGTCAGTATTTAAACCTTGCTATGCCAACAATGGCTTAAAGGCACAGCTCCTTTGGTTCATTAAGTGGGTGGCTCTGAAAAGAGCCTTTTGGCTTGGGCAGGTGGAAACTGCCAGATCTACTTGCCCTTGGCCTTGTGGTGGCTCTCGGTCTTCTTGGGCAGCAGCACGGCCTGGATGTTGGGCAGGACGCCGCCCTGCGCGATGGTCACGCGGCCCAGCAGCTTGTTGAGCTCCTCGTCGTTGCGGATGGCCAGCTGCAGGTGGCGCGGGATGATGCGCGTCTTCTTGTTGTCGCGGGCCGCGTTGCCCGCCAGCTCCAGGATCTCGGCCGTCAGGTACTCCAGCACGGCCGCCAGGTACACCGGCGCGCCCGCCCCGACCCGCTCCGCGTAGTTGCCCTTGCGGAGCAGGCGGTGGACGCGGCCCACCGGGAACTGGAGCCCGGCGCGCGACGAGCGCGTCTTGGCCTTGGCGCGAGCCTTGCCGCCCTGCTTCCCGCGTCCCGACATGACGGAGAAAAAGGGGCAAACCAGAATAGGGTGAGAGTTGAAGCAACCAGAGGTGCCCTACTTATAGTCTCTATTGGGCACAAAAATGAAGCTGTGCCATTGGCTAAAATTACAGTTTCACCCTAAACCAATGCAATTCTGGTTTTCAACTACACTTTTTTTGATTGAACAGAATTAGTACATGACGTTTACAGAATTCACCAATGAGGTACAGGGTTTGACTCACTGCCTCCTCTGTTTAAGAAGCTGTGAATAAAGAGGACGCTTAGAGCCTCACACTCTTCTTCCTGGTATTTTCAAGTCCATTATCGGCTGCTCTCGGCCATGCCCGAGCCCGCCAAGTCCGCGCCGGCCCCGAAGAAGGGCTCCAAGAAGGCGGTGACCAAGGCGCAGAAGAAGGACGGCAAGAAGCGCAAGCGCAGCCGCAAGGAGAGCTACTCGGTGTACGTGTACAAGGTGCTGAAGCAGGTGCACCCCGACACGGGCATCTCGTCCAAGGCCATGGGCATCATGAACTCGTTCGTCAACGACATCTTCGAGCGCATCGCGGGCGAGGCGTCGCGCCTGGCGCATTACAACAAGCGCTCGACCATCACGTCCAGGGAGATCCAGACGGCCGTGCGCCTGCTGCTGCCCGGGGAGCTGGCCAAGCACGCCGTGTCCGAGGGCACCAAGGCCGTCACCAAGTACACCAGCGCCAAGTGAGTCCGCCTGCGGCAGAGCAATCGGTAAGACTCCGCACACACCCAAAAGGCTCTTTTCAGAGCCACTCTGTGATCTAAAGAGAACTGGCACTTCTTTACTCCGGGTGTTCCTTCGCTGTGAAGAAACAGTATGTGAATTCCACGTTTTCACTCGACTGGAAATTAATTACAATGTATGATAAGCTTAAGGAACGCTGGAGATGTATTTATATGGGTTTCGCTCAGGGAGGATCACGTTCATTAACACAAATCGAGTAAGAAAGTATTTCTTGTCTCCACAGTAAAAGCTGGTCACCTTTGACAATGTCAACCTGGCAAAAAGTTATAATAATGCCTCCAGCGCTCTGTCCCTAAATGTAAGGTGTGTTTTAGGAAGCACTGAGCACAGGCTAAGGACTGCACAAATCGTTTGTATTCACTTATGTTTCTTTGGGGAAGGGGGATGGTGCTGGCTGTCCCCTTGAGTTTGTATTTGCCACATACTAGGTTAGAAAGACAGCAGGGGGGGGGGGGGGGGGAAATGGAGAAACTCCCAATTCAAAATGTCCTCAGGCTTCAGTCATATGCCACGTTGGTTGGGGATGTCCAATCCAGACGCTGCGCGGCAGTTTCAAAGGCACCGGCTTCCCTTCCCGCGTCTGTCCTAATGGGGTAAGGGTGGGCAGCGTGGCTATGCGGGAGGCGGTGCCACTGCACCACTGCTTCTTTTCTCTGAGTGAAATTCCTCTTCGTGGGAAGGATTGCACTCTCCTACCTTTCCTGGTCAGAAGCCCTTCTGTATTTTCTTTCCGTGTCACTTGCATTTCGTGTTGCTATTGGGAAACATTTAAAAAGAAAACTAGAAGGGCAAGGGAAGCGCTGTTCCTTCTCCCCCAACTCAGGAGGTCAAAATCCCTCTCTCCATTTTAAGCTCTCAGGACCCGCACATTTGAAAGTATTTTGGTCCTTGCCGGGAATCGGGGTGGAAACACTTCTACACTGAATTGTATTTGCTGAAGTTTTTAAATAATACCCTTTATCCAATTCCAGTGCTCCCATGACAGCATTCTACTCCGAGGTGTTTACCTGAGAGTATTCTGCAGGCACTGAACAGGACACAGAAGGATGGACCAGCACTCTGCTAAGTAGCAAAATAGGAAAGGCAACCGCATATTCATGGCCAAAAGAATCAACAAATCTATTGAGATACGTTTACTCAGTAGGAGTCCATATAGCAAGAAAAAAAAGATTAAAATACACAGTTGTAAGAAAAAAATAAAAAAAAAATACACAGTTGTAGTTGGATGAATTTCAGAAACCTAAGTCTCAGAAGGTTCATAGATGATGCCACTTTATACAGCTCTAAAATATATTTCATTTAAGTATATAGAGAAGCACATGTAAGTGTATTATTCAAACAGCTTCTTTAAGAGCTTCATGAATGAGTTTTTGAGAATTAGGAAGTGGATGCCTCAGCGACAGTCACAGCAAGAGGATGTAGACAAGACCAGAGGTAAATACAAATTGTTGCCAACATTCTAGATTTAGTGCTAGAAGTTCTATTGTGGGTGTTTGATGCAATTTGTTTTATACTTAAGTTGTATGTTACATATATTCACTTTCTGTATCAAATGTGCTGAAAAATATAGTAGGGAGAGAACCCTTGCATGAAAACAAGTTCCAAGGGGGAATCCCCGGGTGGCTCAGCGGTTTAGCGCCTGCCTTCCTCCCAGGGTGTGTGGTCCTGGGGACCAGGAATCGAGTCCCACGTCGGGCTCCCTGCATGGACCCTGCTTCTCCCTCTGCCTGTGTCTCTGCCTCTATTTCTCTCTCTGTCTTAAAAAAATCTTAAAAAAAAAAAAAAAAAGTTCCAAGCATCATCTACTTTGTCATAAAGGAAATCTTATAAAGGAGAATTCCAAATCTTACAGTGTTTCTATAGACAGAATTTCTTTCAAAGAGCTGGAGAAAAAAGACTGACAGGCCATTAAAAAGGCCTGTGAATTTAGAAAATTCAAGATTTGGGCTACAATTAAGTCAGCAACCCACCTTCTCCAGCTCTTGGTGAACTTTCTGTCTACTCAGCTTTTCACTATCTTTGTGACAGTGTGTTTGAGGAGATACACACACGAGTGTGCGTATTTTGTGTTTTCTGTATTCATGTATATGTATGTGTGTACATCCCTCCCTCAATTTTATTAGAAAAGTTATACTGTTTAAATATATATATCTTCTCTCCTTCCATCATTTCTTAAGATGATAGTAAATTCACTATATATTTGGTTCTTTACTTTTCTGAGCATATAAGCCTTTGATCTTGTCCACTAAACCATTAATGCAGAGAATCAACAGGAAATTCTGATATTTCTTTGTTTTACAAAGTGAGGGAGTTGGCAGATAAAAAGCCCAGGGGAGGGATTGGAAGATAGGATTGAGAAGGATTAAATTAGCTAACCACATATCTATCTTGGGCCTGGAGAACATATGTGTGTGTGGATACAGGTATAGATAACATTACAGATACAGATAAAGGTATAGGTAGAGGCATGTTTTGGCTATTAGGGAACCGCCTGAATGACTCACAGTTTTCAGCGGGAAAGATGTCTGGAAAGATATGGGGAGGGAGTGGCTGAAATCTGTGCAGAATAGACAAATATTTGCATATCAATCCATTATACTACAGTATTTAGAAACTGAAAATTCCTAAGAGAAAAAGTAAAAAAGAAACCAAAGCTAGATTTTATGGGTTATTTGTGCTTTGGTGATCTGGGCATCTAACTTTTTGTTGTTCAAAGTATCTTGGTTTATGTCATTGCTGAACAGCCTTGGGAAATTGACTTGAGCTCAGCCAAACCTGGATGTCACTTTACTATGATACACTTTACTATTTGATACTGGAATAGCTGGTAGTTTCAATAAGTCACACGATTGGCACCAGATATTTTTTGTCATTTTTTTCCCTAAAGAACAGTTTTGAGAACACAAAAGGAACAGATTGGAACATCAAAATAGATGAGAGAGTCTTGTTGTAAAGGAGAGATTTTTTTCCCAAAGTCAGTTACTTGAACACGGCCTTTGTCCAGCCTAGAGAAATTCATCTTTTCTTCATTGAAAATTCCCTTCCGTGGAGGTTGAACAATAAATAGGTACTGACAAAGCTTAACTCTGTTTTCACTCCTTTCCAGATTCCATACACTTTGCCATCCTTGAGTTAGGAAGCTGCATTGGACACATGAAATTAATTTGACCACAACTTATCTTAGTTACATTTTAGTTTCTTTGATGTGGAAAACACATCTCATCTCGTCATCCATAACTGTCCAAACCATCTCAACTGTGTATAATTTCTGTAGTGACTAGTTTAACCACTTCCTGATACCTCTTCACTTCTATTTAACTTCTATTTCAGAGGCTTGCCTTTTCTGATGTTGTCACCATATCAGCCTCTTGGGAGGCTTCACGAGTAAAGCAGATGTGTGGTATTAAAATCAACAACAACAACAACAACCCACAATTAAAATGCACAAGGAAAATTTTTGTCCAGATTTGAATAAGGATAAAAAATTTCTATCAACTCCTGCAGAGTTGAACATAAATGTAAGTATTCCTAGGGGGCAATGAAGAGGACTGCTTCAGCTTAACTTGAGTTTATTGAGGGCCTTTTCAGTGCAAAGAACAAGGCTAGGACCTGGGCACGGTAGACAAGATGGATCAAGACCCCGCCCCCTGCAGACTTGTCAGGTGTGCCAGAATTCCTACTGAAGGAAGAATAAAACAAGTGCCTCAACCAAAGGTCTGCATCTACATCGAAAATAAGCAACTCTTGGGACACCTGTGGCTCAGCTGTTAAGCATCTGTCTTGGACTCACAGCATGATCCTGGAGTTCTGGGATAGAGTCCCACACTGGGCTCCTGCAGGGAGCCTGCTTCTCCCTCTGCCTCTGTCTCTGCCTCTCTCTCTCTCTCTCTGTCTCCATAAATAAAAAAATAAATAAAGCAATTCTTTTTGATGGAGAAATTATGAAAACCTATAAGGGAATGCTAGAATTCCAAGGATATTAATTTTGGGAAGACCTTCACATTTCAAGGCACAAGGGCAGAGGCTTAGTCCAGGGCCTGCTGCCACCACTGAGAGTAGCAGAGGGGTTGTAACCTGTGTTTATTGACATGCTATGATGTCTGTGCTTGTGTCGCTTAATAAACAAACAAGTTACATTTGGGGGGTCTAATTTATGAAAAGCAGGAGTTCCCATACCTATCATCTCCAACATTCCCAAGTCAAATGTTTCTAGTGCCCCTTTTCCAGACCACTAAGAAGTTACATTTTTAAACACTCATTAATACTTAAATGCATACAAAATTTTTTTATAGTCAGTAAACACCATAACTGTTGTGTAAACACAAAATAAGAGATAATTGGGCAGCCTGAGTGGCTCAGGGGTTTAGTGCAGCCTTCAGCCCAGGGCGTGTTCCTGGAGACCCAGGATCGAGTCCCACGTCAGGCTACCTGCATGGAGCCTACTTCTCCCTCTGCCTGTGTCTCTGCCTCTGTGTGTGTCTGTGTGTGTGTGTGTGTGTCTCATGAATAAATAAACTAAAAAATAAATAAATAAGAGACAATTGTTCTAACAATAAAGGAGATAATTTCAACATATACATTCTTGGGTCCTACACTCAAAAACATAAATTAGAAGTTGGGTATTTGCCTGTATTAGTGAGAAATAAAACCAATAGGGTAGATGTGCATATATATATATTGAGAGATTTCTTATAAGGAACCAGTTCATGTGATTAGGAGACTGACAAGGCCAAGATCTATAGGGTGAGTTGGCAAATGAGAGATCTTGGCAAATGAAAGATCCAGGGCAGCCAATGGCATAGTTTCTGTCTGGATGCCAGCAGCTTTGAGACCCAGGCAGGCTCATGTCTCAGTCTAAATTCAAAGGCAGGAAAAAGCCAACATCTCAGTTCAAAATCAGCCAGACATGAGTAGTTCTTATTAGGGGGAAAGACAGCCTTTTCATTTCATTCCTGATTTCAACTGATAGAATAAGGCCCACCCACATTCGGGGCAAAAATCTGCTTTACAATTAAGTCTACCAATTTAAATGTTTTGATGTCATCCAACCCCCACCCCCACCCCCCCTTTACAGAAACACCCAGAATGATGTTTGACTAAGTATCTGGGTAACCCAGGCCTGGTCAAGTTGATGCACAAAATCAGTCATTACAGAACCTACATATAGAATCATCCTGAAAGCAACAAGGATTGACTCAGATGATCAGACACCATTAATAGACTTACTCTCAATGATGTGACTTTCTTTTCTTTTTTCAGAAAATGCCAATAATTCTTGGGGGACATATGAAAAGAGCAAACTACAACCTCAATTTATAAAATGCATTCTGGGAAACCTCAGTGCCTATTGAACTACACACAAACACACACATGCTTCTTTTTAAAGGAGTCAGGTTCTAGGATTGATTAACAGGTTCTTTTGCCTTCAGATTTACTGAGACACTTGAACCAGTTCTTTGTGGGACATCTAGCATCCCTGGTCTTTTCCTAAATGTCAGCAATGCACCTTCCCCCAGCACTGGGACAGCCTAGAAACAGGTTGCCTGTTTTCTAGAATGTTCTCTAAGGGCCACTATTGTTCTGTGACAATGCAGACACTGATCATTTTCATTACAGAAGCTACATAATGGAAATGTTAAAGGTGAGAGCAGCTGGAAGGCATCCAAGAATGCTGGAATGTGCTCAGAAATAGTCTGCAATGCTGATGTGTCCATTGCAGAAGAAAAGACCTAGCAAGGTATCAGCCCTGGGTAAGCCAATTGGTCCATGTGTCTAGTTGAACAGTTCCTAAGTCCTTGTGTTGCCAGCATCTGACCTGTGGATGTGTGAACAAGCAGGGAGCCTTAGTGCTGAGATGAGGGGGAGAGCTTCCCTAACCCAGAAGTTCTCTCCATTTGCTGACAGTCTGACCAGCTTTGTATCTGTAGGCACACCAGTCCACTGGCTTTGAACTAAGGCAGAAGCCATGAGACTTAGACTCAGCTTTATCCCAATGAACAGAAAAGGCACAGCAGGACATTGAAATATGAGTATTAGTCCACCTCTCTGGAATCCACTGACACTGGCTATATGACCTTAGACCTTGAGAACACATGGAAACTTAACTCTCCTCAAAATATGACACAGAGATATGATGATCCCAGAGAAAGAATGAACTCCCCACAGCCACCTCCTAGGGAGGCCTTTACAACAGTGATCTCATTGCAGAGACCTCTAGCCTCCCTCCCCTGGTTACCAACACTGCCTGATACACAGACATATCCTCTCTCTGTAAAATTGGTCAGTGATGGTGAAGAACTCCCCTTCCTGGAGTTAGATGTGGAGTGAGAACATGCTCTGGGAAAGACAAGGCACACGCTGCCCCTGCTTGTCCTGGGATAAGCTATCCCCAAACCTGTTTTTATTTCCTGTTTTCCTGTCCTTCTTACTGACATGTTGTACCAGCCTAGAAGGAAAGAAATGAAAATTAATGTGTCTTTGGGGAACAGGGGGTGGGATGGAAGAAGGGGATCAGTTGTCATTGAGTGTGTCCTTGGGGAAATACGCAATGCAAAAAAACATGGTCATTGTCCTAAAAGACATATGTCCTAATATACGACAACTGAAGGAGATTTAGACTTGATGCATCGTGATCATGATCTAGTGTGCTGTGTTCCAAGGGAGATGGGCAAATTCTTCATAGCAGACACCACCATTCAGAGCTCTAACCACACAGCACCAAGGGTAATGAGTCTGGATTCATTTGTGCAGAAAGAGAAGCACTGTTTGGAAAGGGTTTTTAATGAGGCTAGTGACATTTTAGATTTTTAATTTGGCAGAAGTGTGCAGAGTGATAAATTTGGGGAAGAAGTCACCTGTGGCAGTGACTGAGGGATAGATGGATGCAGACCCAGAGTCCCTCACACTCCCCCTGCCCCTGCCCCCACAACAGTCCTATTCCACACCCCACCTCCTTTCCCCTACTCATGGAAGCAGCTTCTAGCTGGGGTGTGTGCTCCCAGCCCTGTGCTCTGACTCTGCATCCCCTCTGCAGCCCAGGGATTCCTTTGAACCTTAGTCTCATCAGCTTCCAGACTTCAAAGCCCTTACCATGGTCTCCAAGGTGTTGTGTGCTTTGGCCCAGGGCTGTCCTAGGCCTGCCACCCCTGGGTCCCACGAAGCTTCCTCTGCTCCCACCACCCTCTGATCCCCTTGCTGTTCCTCCTCAGACACAATGAACCTGTGGGCCTAGGAGCTCTGGCACTTCCCTTCCCTCTGACTGTGATGCTCCCACAATCCTTTCTTGCCTCCTACATTTGCTGCCCACATGTACCTCTTCCGTGGTTTTGCTACCACATGGCATCCTTACTGACATCATGCAAGAAATTATGGAGGCTCTGGGAGCCTCTAAGCACAGCACCACGCAAGCTTTCCCAGTGGACACAGCATAGGAAGGCTCTTGGACTGCATTTAAAAATGCTCAGTTCACAGCTTATGAAATCAGACACGCAAGAAGCAAGGAGGAAAGAAAGGAGCAAGTTAATAGTTTAGTGGACAAGTGGGTTGAGAGCCATGCTATTGAATCCAGTGTGTATAAAACTCTTGTACCTCTCATCTCTCCTCTCAGTGCCATCAGCCTGCGTGACAGACGCAGGACAGATTCAGGACAGCCACAGGCTAGCGCACCTGGCCACACCTGAAGCTCGCCGCAGACTCTGCTACACAGACATAGGTTTTATGTTTGTTACTGAACTCCTGGTGTGCCCAAAGCCAGGCTGACTTAAGGCCGCCTATATACTGAATGAGGGCTTTATGTGACCCTTGTGTCAGTGAATGCCAAATATTTACCATCTCATATGTTATTTAGTGCCTCCAGAAGATCTCTGGACTCTTTCATCTCTACGATCTCTATTTAACAACATATGCTCTATTTACTATGTATCTATACTTGAAATATCTTATAGGTTTTAGACTTGATCTTACTAACTAAAAACATATTTGTCTTTTATAATAAAATTGTTAATCTACAAAAGTAAATATGTGTATAGTCCATGGCATTTGTGGGTCTATCCCTGGCAAAGAACAATAAATTTATACTGGATGGATAAATTATCCTCTCTTTCCTCTCCTGCTTTTCCTGAATTCTGTGTTTTACATGAGCACGCTTGTGCTTACACACACACACACACATGCAAGTACTGGAGAGGATCCTCAGGGACCTGGATTCTGGTGTGACAGTGGGCTTGCCATTTGACCTCTCTAGCTTCCAATTGCTCAACTGTAAATAAGATCAGGGTTTAACAAGATGATTTTTAAGTTTCCTTCTGGCATTTAGGATTTTGTCAGTTACTTATTTCTCTTCTGTAAGAGGTTTCTTTGTGCTGTGGCTTACCTTTCTTAGTCTATTAAACACATTTCAACAAAACTAAGTCTTCTCTCTTTGACTATCACTATTGCTAGGAGATTTACTGCTACAAGGCAAAAGCAGAGGAAATTTCTCCTTCATTGCCCAGCTGAATTTTGCACGAAGGAATCTAAGAGAGAAGAAATTAAAAGCCTTTGAAAGAGATATAAAGTCAAATAGTAACAGATTTACAGACAAGTCTGAAACTTTCCAGAGCTTTTTAAGAAATTATTTGAAAAATGATAATAAACGTCTCAAGGAAGGAATAAATAACAATGAAGTAACATTATAGATTGCCATCATCATTGACAAAAATAAAAATGAAAAGGTAAAGATCACACCACTACCCACCAATTAGAAAGGTCAAAATCTGGCACGCTCAAAACACCAAATGCTGGTGAGGATGTGGAGCAAGATGAGCCCTCACTCACTGCTGGTGGGAAAGCAAAATGGAAGTGTCTTACACCTTGGGAGACAGTTTGGCAATTCTTAGAAAACTATGCATACAATCCTGCAATTACATTCTTGGATATTCTACCCAAAGGAGTTGAAAACTTATGTACACACAAAACTTGCACTAGGACATATATATTAGCTTTATTTGGAATTATCAAAACTTGGCGGTGACCAAGGTGTCCTTCAGTAGGTGAATGGGTAAATAAACTGATACATCCCAGACAATGATAACATTCAGTGCTAAAAAGAAATGAGCTATCAAACCAGGAAAAGACATGGAGGAACATTAAATGCATATTACAAAGTGAAAGAAGCCAATCTGAAAAGGCTGCATACACTATTATTCACCTATGGGGAGGGGTCTCCTTCCTCTCTCTCCATCCTTCCCCTTGCTGTGCTCTCTCAAATAAATAAAATCTTAAAAAGAAAAAGAATAATTTTAATGTACTGTTATAACATAACAAAGAAAAAATCATTCCCAGATGATTTCCTCAGATGTTTAGAATGAAGAAAAATAATACACTAATTAATGAAAGTTTTGGGGTGTGTTTTAATTTTTCAAAAATGACTTTTTATATCACATCTACTTTCATTGTGAAAACAATATAGAGTATAAAAGTGAGAATATAGGCATGGACTATTCAAGCAAATATTCAGTTGTTGCATAAAGCTGTTCAATAATGATAATTTTCTAAGAAACAACTATGAAGGACACCCCAATTAATATTAGAAATATGTACATGTGATGTGACTATGGAGTTGCACTTAAAATGTCTTATAAACCAAACATACTAGTGGTTTTTGCTAGTTGGTCCTTGTGAAAGTGTTTTGAGAATATAGAACTATAAATTCTTCCACTCAAAGTTGAGGGGTACCATCGTATAAATATAACACTGGAATTTCAAAAAAGAATTCTTGATATTAATTAGATTGCACTGTAGCTTTATTTTAACTTAGTTTTATTCCCCCAAAATTTTAAACTCATATCTTGAAAATAAACTAATAGAACATTAATGTATTAGTAAATATTAAAGTATTTATATTTGGCCATATACAATTATTTATATTTACCTTCAAGTAACTGAAACTTAATACTGCTTTCAATTTAAACAATTATGTCATAAAATGAGTGTGTATATAGTATGTAAAAATGTATATATATATTTGTGCATGTTATATATACATATAAAATATGTGTTATTTATACACGTTTACAGTAAAATATATTCTATCTTAATGTTTCAAATACTTTTACTCCAAGGGGATGCCAAAAAATTCAAATGCATTGGCTGTTCAGTTTCTGATTATTTCACTCCTGATCTAAGAACAGCAGTGAGATGGAGAGTACAGATACATCCAATCCTTTGAGATTTTTAACATATATTCTATGAGCTCAAATACACTATATACATACATTAATACATACATACATATCCTAAAATAAATTATACATGTAATACACATTTTACATATATTTTAATTTATATTGTATTTAATGGAATTAATGGAATAATCAGAAACTGAACAATGACCTATTTTTTGGCACCCTCTTGAAGTGAGAATGTTAGAAAAAATAAAATTCCATATTCAGAAAAAATAAAATTCCATATTCTTTTCAAATAAGTGGTATACAGATGATAATGACCGGAGCACCATTTGGAACTATACACGCAAAAAGGGAGCACTCTCACAGCATCCTCATAATTATTCTGTGGACTATATATGATTCTTCCAAAAGTAGAATATTAAAATTAGTAAAGTATTATGAATGTTGTTTTAATACATACCTAGATAAGAGTCCACCGAGTGCTTCTAAATTTTTAATTATATTGTTTTGTAAAATACATTATTTAGATTGGGAACCTCAAATCTGGTAAATTAACCTTAGTAAGGCAATGTCTTTTGTTGGCAGAGAAGAATGAAGCTATTAGCTCAGGAAGAAAAGTGAGTTAGATTTAAAAAAAAAATTATTCTGAAAAAAAAAAATTATTCTGGTCCAAGATAAAGGACTTTCAGTGGAAAGGGTAACATGCACTTAGCCTTTGACACAGCATCTGCCATTAAAGTAGTCCTGAGGTCCCCAGAGTTAGGCAGGTGCAACAGTGCTCACAGAGAACTCCCTAACATAAACCTGAGATGGAGATTTTGGTCTTTATTCAAGAACCAAAAGTCCTCGAAGAGGAATTGATTACAAGTTTTGAGTTAATGGGTCCAAGGCGTGATACTGACAGGAAGCAAGGACAACCTCAGATTTCTGGACTAACAGTAACAGTCAAAAGAAAGGGTCGGCCCGAAAGCATGAAAGAACCCCCATGATTAAGTAGTGCTAATGTGAGAATCAAAATTAAACAAACAGAACAAGTTAGCTGTCAACTGGAATGGATTCAGCATGTAAACAGCCATGAATCCATGATGATAATCAATTGGAACAAATCCTGTGATGAGCTGAATCAGACACTGTGTGTCTCATGATTCCTCTTTCCTCAGGTCTTGCACCTGTATTTCTGAGGTCAGCATCACATCCAGAGTAAGTTTCCCTCCTTGTACTCTTGGGAGTTTTGCTCTGCTTACCCAGGAAAGCTGCAGCTCCTGCGATGCTATAGATCAGGGCTCAAAAAAGAGCTCCCTGAGAAACTCACTGATGCTTTCTCATTCACTGAAATTTCATTTCAGGAGAGCAAATTTCATTTTAATGACACTCATTGGGAATGCAAACTGATTTGCAAGGAATTCTCAAATTATCCTGTGGCTCAGCTTCTGCCAAAGGCATCCCCAACAGTACCACTAACACTATGGTTATTAAATAAAAAATGTTTGCTTTCTTTTTGTCCAAAAGGTAGTGATTCTCAAAATACGATCTGGGAATCCATGGGGGTTTCTGAGATCCTTTTGAGGAGTCTGTGAGGCTAAATTTATTTGCATAATAATCCTGAAACTTAAACTTAATTAGTTTTTCTACTGTTTTTCACTTGACAATTATATAGCAACAGATTGAATGCAGAAACAAATACTGTGCAAGAATCCAACTGTCTTCTATTAACCTGATATTAAAGATATTTACAAAATGTAAAACATTGCCCCTCTTCTATATTTTGTTATTTTAGGGGATCCCTGGATGGCTCAGCAGTTTGGCACCTGCGTTCCGCCCAGGGCCTGGTCCTGTAGTCCCAGGATCAGGTCCCATGTCAGGCTCCCTGCATGGAGCCTGCTTCTCCCTCTGCCTGTTTCTCTGCCTCTCTCTCTCTCTGTATGTCACTCATGAATAAATAAAAAAAAATCTTTTTTTTTAAATCTTTTAAAAAATAAATAAATTGTTATTTTGAAAAATATAGCTATTTTTCATAAAATGTATATTCTAACATAAAATGAGACTTAGCCATGTGAAAATCAGTGACCAGAAATAGAGGACTTGAAAATATGAGTGATGAATATGAAGCAAGATCATTTCCCATCTTTGTGGAACTTCACTTGAAAAGATGCAGAGGTGGAGGAGTGTGGAGGACCTTGTTTCCCCAGGACTCGTGTACAGAGTAAACCAGTAGAAAAATTCAACCACGGATGTACAGCCTGGATTAGCAATCTTCATCCTTAACTGATGAAAAGAGGTGATTAATTTTAGTTCTCATTTTCCTCTTTATCCATCTTTATCCCAACACCATTCAGGTTATTTTGTGCAAATGTAGTCCTAGAGTAAGGTAGCAAGTAGGTAACTAGCACTGATGTTACAAAACAAGTGAAAGGGAATGTGACTTGGTAAATTTCCTTTAAATCAATTTATGTGATTCATAGAGCATTCTACCCTAAAGGAAGTGGTGTTGGTGACTGGAAAATGGTGGTATAACCTAAAGGGAGAAAAACTGAAGCTCTGACAATAAGATTTTCACTGCAAGTTCAGGGTTATTTTTCATTTTCACCTTAAATTTGCAGTTTTCTCAGTAATTAACTCCATGGATGACTCTTAGAATTTGGATGTTAAATGAAATATGCACAATAAAATTAATTTGGAGTGCTTGATGTTTGTAACTTAAAAAAAAAAAAAAAAAAAAGGCTAGATCCTATTGAAAACATACAAGGCCAAAATGTAACTCTGTGCAAAATTAGAGTGTGTACAAAAGCCTTCAGATGAAAATGTGCTTTTGCCTAACTCTAAGTCAGGGTAAAGGCAGTATTAGTTTTCTTTGGAAAGTGTGGATGGCTCTTAAAAAAAAAAAAAAGCCTTTGGGTGTCTGACGAATACCTTTTCCGCTGGCGGGCTCACTTGGACCTGGTGTACTTCTTAAACTTGACTGCTTTGACATGGTGGAAAATAACTAACCCTCCCCTCCCCAACACCTCCACTCCCCTCCAACAAAAGCCAAAAGGGGAAAGAATAACAGTTACTACGTGCAGTCTTTACTCACAGCCTCACGCGAAGGAGATTAAACTCTAGTGATTTGTGGTAAATTCTGGATAGCATCCTGTAGCTATCCAATCAAAATAAGGGTATTTGAAAACCAGAATTGCATTGGTTCTAATGAAAGTCGAAGTTCAGCCAATAGGACAGCTTCATTTTGGCGCCCAGTAAGGACTATAATAAATACTGAAACTTGGTCTCCATCTGTTCCGATCCAAGTCACTGTTGTCTGTCATCATGTCAGGTCGCGGGAAGCAGGGCGGCAAGGCTCGCGCCAAGGCCAAGACGCGCTCGTCGCGCGCCGGGCTCCAGTTCCCGGTGGGCCGCGTCCACCGCCTGCTCCGCAAGGGCAACTACGCGGAGCGGGTCGGGGCGGGCGCGCCGGTGTACCTGGCGGCCGTGCTGGAGTACCTGACGGCCGAGATCCTGGAGCTGGCGGGCAACGCGGCCCGCGACAACAAGAAGACGCGCATCATCCCGCGCCACCTGCAGCTGGCCATCCGCAACGACGAGGAGCTCAACAAGCTGCTGGGCCGCGTGACCATCGCGCAGGGCGGCGTCCTGCCCAACATCCAGGCCGTGCTGCTGCCAAGGCTAGGAGGAAAAGAATTAGACTTCTATAGTAAAAAACTCCCAAACCAAAATATTCCCTGGGAAACGGTGGGACCACAGTTGTAGTACCGAACCGTAGCACCGAACCAATTGGTTCGACCGCACACAGCGCAGGGTTTTCCAAAATGCCTTATATTAAGCTACATAACCATTACCAAGATTTGTGTCTAAGTGTACAGCTGTTTTTAAAAAAACCTGGGTGGCTCTGAAAAGAGCCTTTGGGGCTTTGTCGGCTTTTTCAAGGGGCAAAAACTTCCTACTTCTTTTTCGGGGCCGCCTTCTTGGCCTTGGCAGGTTTGGGCTTCGCGGCCTTTGGCTTCGCAGCCTTTGGCTTGGCGGCCTTGGGCTTCACCGCCTTGGGCTTGGCAGGACTCTTGGCCGCCTTCTTAGGCTTGGCAGACGTTTTAACTTTCTTAGGGCTCTTTGCTACTTTTTTGACACCGGCGGCTGCAGGCTTCTTGGCCTTCTTGGGGGTCTTCTTCACGGCTTTCTTCGCCCCCGCCGCTTTCTTGGGTTTCTTAGGAGTGGCCCCGGAGGGCTTCTTGGCTCTGGCCGCGCCCGCCTTCTTGGCCTTGGGCTTGGCCTCCCCGGAGGCCGCCTTCTTGTTGAGCTTGAAGGAGCCCGAGGCGCCGGTGCCCTTGGTCTGCACCAGGGTCCCCTTGCTCACCAGGCTCTTGAGGCCCAGCTTGATGCGGCTGTTGTTCTTCTCCACGTCGTAGCCGGCGGCCGCCAGCGCCTTCTTGAGCGCGGCCAAGGAGAGACCGTTGCGCTCCTTGGACGCGGCCACCGCCTTGGTGATGAGCTCGGACACCGGGGGCCCGGACGCCTTGCGCTTCGCAGCGCCACTGCCCGCTGCCTTCTTGGTGGCCTTCTTTTTGGCAGGTGACTTCTCCACCGGCGCCGGGACAGCCGTCTCAGCGGGAGCAGTTTCCGACATGGCCGAGAGCAGAAGCCGCTGCAGGAAGAGAACCGGAAAAACGAAAGAGCAGGTCTTGCAATGCTGCCTGACTCCGGCCAGGGGCTTATATAAGCCGGTGCTGCTCTGTGATTGGTGGAGCGTCCAATCCACTGCCCTCAGGCAGCCGCCCTTCGCGGTTGGACTCCCAAATTGTGTTTGTTAGCTCCCAAAATCTGATTAAATACTGAAAATTATTATACAGAATTTGACGTGTTGAAGCTCTCAAGGAAGAAAACAGTCTCTAGGTTCACATGCGGATTCGTGTTTTCATGAATCATGTACAACAGATGAAAGATTTTTCTTTTTAAATCTTTTCAGTTTTTCATAGGAATCCACTGGGTTTAAGGCATTATGGTAGTTAGTTCAAAGTTGCAGTAAGTTCTACTAAGTATCAAGTGGACATGTTAAAAAATGTCCCTAGGTCTGCACTTTGATTTTTGTAAGAGGAAAGACACAGGTTCTCGGTTTGGGAATAAACTGTAGTTAGTAACACAGAGGGAGGGCAGCAGCTTGCCTGCAGCCCCAAATTAACCACATAGATCCTCCTTCAAAAGCCAGTTCTGCCTCCTGGGAGTTTTCACACGCCCGATGTCTTTAGAGAATGTCTTTGGCTGTTTGGGAAAGTTTAGTAGCCAGAATGATATCTACCTTGCAGCAGGAGGAGGAGGAGGAATAGCTTTGGCTTGAGGATCCAATGACCTGAATTTGAATTAAAACTTAAATTTGATATGTTTTTTATTGAGATGCTTTCTACCTTTAGTATTAGGCAAATCCATTATAATAAATGGGAAAGATGCTTAGCACAGATAAAGTGCTGGAGGAAAACCTCAAACCTGCTGGAAGTATTCAAGGGCTTCAGGAGTCCTCAAAAACACAGACTGTAGGTGACATGGGACTCTGTCAGACTTCCAAGGTACTCTTCCCAATACTTCCCAATTCAAAGTCCTTATCTCCATCAATATGTAATAAAGTGCGCTGTCAGAAACACCTTTCTGTAATGTGAGCATTATTGTGTTATGAGCTAGGAGAGACCTTATTTAAGAGAAATAGGTGGCTACGGACTATGAGAAGACTGGATTGGCAATTGAAGGAATACAAGTTATAGACACTCAGAAGTAGTCAAGAATACAACATCCGGGAAGCTGGGTGGCTCAGTGGTTGAGCATCTGCCTTTGGCTCATGACGTGATCCTGGGATTGAGTCCTACATCAGGCTCCCCAGAGGGAGCCTGCTTCTCCCTCTGCCTAATTTTGCCTCTCTCTAGGTGTCTCTCATGAATAAATAAAATCTTAAAAAAAAAAAAAAAAAAAGAATACAACACCCAAGATAACTGAAGAAATAACCATGAGGTTGGAATGGAGGGTGGGTAACTTTGCTACTTATTTGGGAAGAGGCTGGTGTAGGGAATGGACAGGATTTTCTGACTGGCTGATTAGGAAGGTCTAATGATGACTAAAATCTCTACTGCAGTCAACACTCACTTAGTTCTTCCCTGTGAAAAACTGTAAGGAAGTTTAAAGTCATCAACGTATTTCCCTCCAAGGAACTCCTGGAGTTGAAACTATAGTTAATGAAGGCCAAATCTGGACAGTGTCCTGTTTTGCATGGGCTTTCAAACTAAATGTGGTTTTTATATTTTTAAAATTGTGTTAGAAAAAAAAATGACAGACCATTTTTGGCCTGCAAAGCCCAAATATTTGCAATTTGGCCATTTTTCTATGTTTTTGACTTCTCTACATAGATTATGGCATATTGCTAACAAGCCTGCCTCTTTCAGAACAATGCAAACGAAGAATCAAAGAAAAGATCTTAACAAGACAAATGTTTTAACCAAGCATGTACCACTATTTCAACCACAAACCTTTCAGATCACAGTGGACATGGTGGTGGTGGGGACCTCCATGCTTAAGTGACTGGATAGAGGTGTAGTAAAGGCTAACACTCAGTGAGCATTCACTACATGCCAGAAACTAATCTAAGAATGCTCAACGGTTTTAATTCATTTGCCATATTTCACAGTGATACAAGCTGATACCCAGGGAAAGGATGAGTAACTAGCCAAAGGCTAGTAATTCCCAGCTCTGAGGTTTGAACCTAGAACACCTGCCTCAGCTCTATTATGATGGGAAAATCCTAAAAGGAATGGGGAGAAAACAATTTTTGAAGCTTTTAAGAGGCAGCATCAAATAGTCCCTACAACTAAAGAATCACTAACGGATCTGTAATATGGGGGATGCCTGGGTGGCTCGAGGGGTTGAGTACCTGCCTTCAGCCCAGGGCGTTGATTCTGGAATCCGGGGATCGATTTCACCTCAGGCTCCCTGCATGGAGCCTGCTCCTCTGCCTTCTCCGTGTCTCTCATGAAAGAATTAATAAAATCAAAAAAAAAAAAAAAAAAGAAAAGAAAAGAAAAGAAAGAAAAAGAAAACCCACCTTTTAAAAGGAGAGGTTCTGGCCCCTTGGGTCAGTTCCTCAATCCCCAGGCATTCCAAAACGCTTTAGGTGCCAGCAGATGAGATATGAACCTTTCTGAAAGGACAAACATGAATATAGGGGAAATTTAAGGCCCAGATGGCTGAACTGATCTGATTAAAAAAAAAAAAAAAAAAAAACCTCCAGAGAAAAATTCCTACCTCCTGGATTTAGGTAGGATTTGAAGTCAAAAGAAGCAAAATGAGTCAATGATACTCGTGTGAAAAGCACAAGACTTTAAAATCTTAAAATAACTGGACGAAAGTAATACAGCCAAATTGTTAGGAAACTCCGGATTTTAAGTGTGGAAACCTGTAACAGCTTTAAAAAATGATTTAATTCCGTTTGAACCTCTACTTGAAAAAAAATTTTTTTTTCGAGAACCCAATTTCAGACTGAGTAGTACATCTTTAGACAGGCAAATTTAAACATTTTTAGGGCTACTGTGAGCTTATTTTATAGACAGCCTACAGGGTTAACATCTAGGTGATTGTTAGTCCATTTTCCACAATAGTCCCATATGCAAAAGCCCAAGAGCATCCTCTGAACACTGAAATACTGGAAAATCAAACACGTATGGCAATCAATTATCGTTTTAGGCCTTCACATCACAGGAAAGCCAGGAAGATGAAATTTTCTTTAGTAGGAGCATTGGGATCATTTGGCAGAAGTCAACTGTACTTGCCATTTACGTAACGATCCACAGAAACCGAACAAGTTTTCTTAAATTTCGACGTAAAACTTCCACTTCCTTTGCCCAGACTTAATTTATATACTATTGGGTCACTTTACAAATTCTTATCCACCAACTGCTTCCCGCAGCGCCCAATTCGAGGGTCTGCCTGTGCAAAATAGGCTTAGATGATGGATCTCCAGTGCTCCTGTATGCAGTGCTGGCAGGGCACGGAGTCCACAATACCTTTCGAAAACTTCCCGAGTTTTCTCACGGGGCCATGACGTAATCTTCTGTTCAACAGCACTTTTGGGGGACCATGTAGGGGCTCTGAAAAGAGCCTTTGGGGGGTGGCGTTATTTGGAGAACACTAAGAAACTTAAGCTCTTTCCCCGCGGATGCGGCGCGCCAGCTGGATGTCCTTGGGCATGATGGTGACGCGCTTGGCGTGGATGGCGCAGAGGTTGGTGTCCTCGAAGAGCCCCACCAGGTAGGCCTCGCACGCCTCCTGCAGCGCCATGACGGCCGAGCTCTGGAAGCGCAGGTCGGTCTTGAAGTCCTGCGCGATCTCGCGCACCAGGCGCTGGAACGGCAGCTTGCGGATCAGCAGCTCCGTGGACTTCTGGTAGCGCCGGATCTCGCGCAGGGCCACCGTGCCGGGCCGGTAGCGGTGCGGCTTCTTGACGCCGCCGGTGGCCGGCGCGCTCTTGCGGGCCGCCTTGGTGGCCAGCTGCTTGCGCGGGGCCTTGCCGCCCGTCGACTTGCGCGCCGTCTGCTTCGTGCGAGCCATGACCAAGTGGAGATCACTACTGAACACTGCGGGACCGAGAACCCTGCGTCCCAGTATATATAGCAACCCTCGTGACCTGATTGGACGGCAGCCTCCGGCCCCACCCCACGCACAGAATTGGTTCTTGGTTCAATCTCCTAAGGACAGGAAGCATTTTCCCGCCCTCCCGCATAAGGTCTCTAGGATAATGGACAAAGGAAATGCTTTTATTTAAAGTGTCTAGGATTCATCAAAATTCTTTCAACTGTAGTCTTGAGAATCCGAAAGTGCCTTCTTTCCACTATTTTAAATAAAAGGCGTTAGGATTGCATTCTTGATACAGAAAACTAAAGGAGACTAAGTGGAGGCATTGCTGGGCTTTGAAATTTTAGTCACTATGTTGTCAGAATGGTCAGACGAACCTAAGAATCACTCAGCTTTTAATTTCTGTACTTTTAAGGTTTTATTTTATTCATGAGATAGAGGTAGAGACATAGGTAAAGGGAGAAGCAGGCTCCCCACGGAGAGCCCAAAGCCGAACTGGATTCCAGGACCTCGGATCACGCCGAGCCTAAGGCAGCTCAACCATGGAGACCCCCAAGCGTCCCTCAGCTTTTTAAAACCTGGGCGAGCAAACTGTAGCTTAGTCAAAACATAGTAAATAGGCTTGGCAATTAGCGCAATGGTCTCTAGCAGTATAGACTCCTAGTGACCAGAGGTTTTCGTAGTTTCTGGAACTGCTGGGAGATGGGAGGTGCAGAGATGCTATTGTTAGGTCCGATCAGCATTCACGTGGACCTAATTTGCGAGTATTACGGTTTATCTGGTTTGAGTGTAGGCACTCTGGAAAGAAACTTTTAGGTCTACAGCTCTTTAGCAGACTTCGTGGGTGGCCCTGAGAAGGACCTTTTGTTTGGTTATCGGCCTGGGTGAGGCTCAGCCGCCGAAGCCGTAGAGGGTGCGGCCCTGGCGCTTGAGCGCGTAGACCACGTCCATGGCCGTGACCGTCTTGCGCTTGGCGTGCTCCGTGTAGGTGACGGCGTCCCGGATCACGTTCTCCAGGAACACCTTGAGCACCCCGCGGGTCTCCTCGTAGATGAGGCCCGAGATGCGCTTGACGCCGCCGCGCCGGGCCAGCCGCCGGATGGCGGGCTTGGTGATGCCCTGGATGTTGTCGCGCAGCACCTTGCGGTGGCGCTTGGCGCCGCCCTTGCCCAGCCCCTTCCCGCCCTTGCCGCGACCAGACATAGCAGCAAACGAGGAATGCAAGACCTTCCAACCCTTCGCAGTAACAGCTTATATAGCAGTGTGACGGACCTGTTTGGGAACACGGAAGGCCAGCTCCATCCGCTCAGGGAGGTTCCGAGCCAGAGGCCTGCCCATGTTTTCAGGACCAATGCGAAAGGCTGTGCTTAAACTCATCCTTTTAAACTGGATGCCTGATGGAAAGTTCTGCAGTTCTTTGCGCCTACCCGCTGCTGTAGGGTTGTAGGATGTCTGCGCCAAGCTTTGCTGTGTGGGTTTTTTGTTTGTTTGTTTGTTTTTTTTCGCTTAGCATTGTCGTGACATGTAGCTGCTGGAATGGGGTGGCCCCTCTCCAGAACTGCGGCTGCAGTCACTGGGGCGTTTAGGGATGGATGCAGCGTGCTTTTTGCAGGACCCCAGTGAGCCCGGGACTCGCTGCACTTCCTGCCTCTGAGTGGGGGCGAACCTTACCTGTCTTCAGGTAGCTTCTCTATTTTTCACTCATTCTGCCTTCTTTCCCTTTCCCCTATCCCCCTGCCACATATTTTGGGAAGCTCTGACCAATCTCATCAGGGTTAGAAACCCCAGGTTTCTAAAGCTGTTTGAGAAGGAAGGTCACCTTTTACCCCACCCCTATGGGTTTCCTTGGATAGCCGAGCAGAGGCCCATCAGGCCTTTCAGAGCTCCTTCCTCCCCGCACCCTCAGTCCTTTGTTCAACTGGGGGATCGCACCCAGAAACTCTGCCTTTAATTTACAAATAAAACACAGAATGAAGAAACTAGGAACGACTTTACTCCAGGAAAAAAAGAAAACAGACAACTTGGGAAGACCAGAGTGTTGGTTGGTTTCCATGACTCTAGCTGTTTGGAATGACCTCCCTCTGGTGCTGGCTTGTCTTCCAACTACTGCTAGGTTTATACGGTCTATTTCAAAGGTGTGTGATTATTTAGTCCTTGAACAAATACCTAATTTTATTATAGGCATCGGCTACCAAGTATATTGTAAACTCCGTAATTACCGTAAATTGAAAAATTAGGTGTCCATGTTCTATGAGTTAATCCATTTTTCACTGAGCTCATCCTGCTCATCATTTTTTCTTTTTTCTATTGCTGTTTGAAAATGGAATCTAAACGCTAAACTTGAAGACAAAATCTCTATCTGCTGGTAGGACAATTGCAATCTTTCCCTTGCAACTTCATCCGGTGAAGATAGCATGCTCTGAAAGATCTGTAATTTGATTTCATTGCATTTGCCAGTGCTCTGCCCTGAAAATATTTACATTCACATCTGTTTCTCAAAGGGGTACTTCTCTGTTAAATAGATACTTTCTTCATTCCCTTCTCCCAGTTGCATGGAGGGAACAAGCACTGCCTGTAGATTTTTTTTTTTTTTAGCTTAAAAAGGGTTTAGATTTTTCCTTTCATTTACATTAAATTAATTAATAAAACTATTAAAATTCTTTTTGTTGTTATTGGTCTTTCTCAGCATACAATTAGGCTGATTGACTTGAGCTGTCCAATAATTTCTTGGTGAATAATTGGGATAAATACAGAGAGGTTTTTTTCCCTCTCACATTATGAGATATTTTCCAAGAAAAACGTTGACTGTTTTAAAGTTCGTGAAATTCCCTTCCCCTTTAATCAGGTGAATAAGTGAGGTGTACTTGCCTTTCCAGTGTTCTGGTTCTGAAAGTTGCTTACTGATCCACACCTCTGTGGCTGACAAAATTTAATGGTCTTAATTACAAATGTAGGCCTCTATCCTTTTCAATATCGTTATATTTTCAATTTAATTTGCCACATATTCATTTCGTGGAACCCTGATTTTGTGTTGTTTGTTTTGGTTAAGGCTTTGGAGTTGGCCAGTAGGTTGTTTAACATATTTTTTTACTTTTTTATTGTTCTTCATTCAAAATTAGTTTACCTTCTAATAATTAGTATCCCTTCTGATTCCCATCTCTCCTGTCCCCAAAATGCATTCACATTCACATACAAACACAGTCACCTATACAGTAATCCAAAACACCACTAGCTTTTTGGATTTTTTTCCACTCTGTGAACTTATACTCTCAAATCTTTTCTTCCACTCTATACTATCTTACCCTTCCACATATATTAGCCTTTTACCAACTCAGAATCTTAAATACAAGATGTGGTAGTATAGAGTTTCCCTCTTTCCTTGCCCCAACTATGAGGAACTATCATCCCTGCTCTCATCCATACAGCTCCCTTCAGCTTCTCATGTCTCCATGTGCCATTAAGACCAACTGAAGAAGTCTACAAGATGCAGGATCCAATGTCCTCCCTTGCCTCTTCCTCTTCCCCCACCCTCTTTTCTAGAGTCACCAAGCCATAGTCTTGTCTGCTCATGGCTTGAAAAGTAATTTTCAAAACTCTTTTATCACAGGAAACCTGTGCTTTCTTCTGAAACTCCCAACTCGAATGTATTCTCCAGTATACAAGAGATTTCATGCCTGGCATTTCTTGTTTTACCTAATACCCTACCTTGTTTCTGTAATTTCTTACTCTCATGTAATCAGTGATGATCTTTACATTGTTTTCTAAACTTGCCTTCATTTAGCTGGTTTTCATGCATGTAAATGCACCAAACAATTTTGCCAGAAACTTTCATTCATCTCACCTTATAATATCTCCAGGGTTGTTATTGAGAACATAAGAATCGAGGTGAGGTGAAGGGTGAGGGCTTCTTATGTAGGGATCCCCTAGCCCTCCTGGCTTTAAAACAAGGGGTAGAGGCTAAGACACAGTTCCTAAGCTTCTACTTTTTGAAAGTGAACTGGTTGCTATAGACTGAATGTTTGTGTTCATGCAAAATTCGTATGTTGGACCTGACCTCTAATGTGATGGTAATGGGAAGTGGGAATACTGAGAGGTGCTTAGGTCATAAGTGTGGGGGCCCTCCTGAATGGGTCATAAGTGTGGGGCTCTCCTGAAAGAGACCCCAGTGATCCATTGTGTGAGAACACAGTGAGATGGCCATCTATGAACCAGGAAGTGACTTCTCACCAGACACTAAATTTGACAAAGCCTTGATCATGGACTTGAAGCCTCCAGAACGATGAGAATATATGTTGTTTATAAGCCACCCAGTCTGTGGCATTCTGTTATAGCAACCCAAACAGACCAAGACACTAGTGTTCTGTAAATCATGCTTAAAAAGTACTCAGATTTGGTGCCTTTGGTTTTGGTGGTTATTCCGAGCTATTTGTAAGTAAAGCTGGAAAATCTGTTGGAGATCCTGGCACAAGTGTCCAAGTATGAACTGAATGATAATAGCAAGGTTGAACCTTTGGTTCAGCTCTTGTTTTTGCCATTTACTTGTCTCTTGATTGATCTTAGAAGAAAGTATTTCTTAGAATTCATCCACTACATTTTACTTATTCATGCCCTTAATTTGTCTCTACCTTTTTCTTTCACAAATAGCACTTTGATGAATATTCTTGATATGTCCTCTTATGGGTTTGTAGGAGAATTTCCTTGGGACATAGACCTGGGCACACTCAATTTTACTAAGTAAATTAAACAGTTCTTCAAAATGTCTTGTGTAAAACCAGAGTAAACAAACCGCCACATGAAAATATGTTTCTCCACTTCCAGAGCAACACATGATTATATCCAGCTTTCTGATTTTTACCAATCTGAGAGGTGTTACCCAGTATTTCATTATTTTAATTTGCATTTATCTGATTACCAAGTGAAGTTTAAAAATTCTTCATATAATTGCCAGCCATTCAATTATCTCCACTGAAAACCAGATTTTTCTCTCTTTCAGGATAGGCAATAAATTAATACACTAAAGGCATATTTTCTTACACAGAACTATCATTCCTATAAATGCTGTTTTCAGGAGAAAAATTTTAAACGCACGTTCTACCAGTTTCCATCTATGGAAGTACACCATTTCTAATCTTGTCCAGATAAGAAACCTTATTATTGGCAAAGAGATATTTAAAAATTCATTTTTTATATTTAAGACCTCTTTCACAATGAGAACCATGTCTGTGGGAATCTTTTGACAGCATGTCCCACTGCAGAGTGTACTCACCCCCTAAGCTCCATTTCTGATGAATTCTTGGGAACTTTTCTTGCTCTTCTATTTGATATCATCTCAGGGCTTCTATCCTTTGGAGCAACTGGGGAGTGAGCAGTTGTAGAAGCATCTGTTCTCATCTAATTTTTTCAATATCTTCCCTGCCTCCTAAACAAAAATCATTCCTGTGCTCCAAGTACTGTCCAGAATTGAAAGACAGGTATAGAAAACTTTACCTGGTGAGGCAGAAACTAAGAGAAATCTTCCAGGAAATAAGACTGGCCATTAGCAGAAATGACATGACTTGCTAATGTGTGACTGATCAAATTGGATCATTTCCCAAATCTCAACTGGTGACTAGTATAACTGACCATTAGAAATGGTACCTCAAGGGGAAGTGGGGGCGGTCGGGTAACTGAGTGATGGGCATTAAGGAGGGAATATGATGTGATGAGCACTGGATGTTATAATATATGTTAGCAAATTGAATTTAAATTTAAAAAAAAAATTTAATAAAGGATGGTATCTCAAACGCACAGTTTTCCAGAAAACAGAGAAAGTTCTAGTGAGAGAGTGGGGATTGGGCTGTTGTCTCTAGCCTAGCCTGCACTAACACCACACCCCCAGGCCCTTAAAGTCTTTAGCTAGAGGTGCATACCAGGTGCACCCCTTCAAAGCAGCCCTACCTGAGCAACCAAAGATATCAGCCTCTCTAAATCAGCACCACAAAGCTGGTCTCCAGCCTGTCTGGATAGCAACAGAAGAAAACCTTGCCGCTAATGGGACAAGGCCAAAGGAAGTTCCTGTGAGTTCAGACGCCCTAATGGTGAGGGAAAGAGCTGTGGGATGTGGTCATCCCATCTAGACTAATGGAGTCCATTGGGTGACTCTTTACTATTCCTCTTTTTTTTCCTTCTATTGCTGTTATTCATTGTTGTATAATGAATTACTGCCCCCTCCCCCCAAAAAGCAACTTAGCAGCTTAAAACAACAAATTTGTTATTTCACACAGCTTCGGAAGTTTGGAAAACAGAGAATGGCTTAGGTGGGTGATCTGGTTCACGGTCTATCAAGAGTCAAGGTGACTGCAGGGACCATGGTCACCTGAGGATTGGCTGGGGCTGGACATGGTTCACTCCCATAGGTACTGGTAGTTCTTCACAGACTGTTGGAAAAGGACTGTTGGTTTGGGATCATGTGGGTCTCTCCACAGGGGTGCCTGAGTATCCTCCCAACAAGTCAGCCAGAAGCCACCAGAGCAAGTGGCCTGAGAGAGAGAGGGAGAGAAAACAAGGAGGAAACACCACCCTCTGTGACCTAGCCTCCAAAACAGCTCTCTATCACTTTGACTTTATGCCATTTGCTTTGTCCTGTTCCTTAGAAGCCCGTACCTAAGTCCAGCCCCAACTCCAGAGGAGAAGAATTGGCTCCATTTTTTGAAAGTAAGAATATCAAAGAATTTTTGAACATGTCCTAAAACCACCTTTTCTCTGTCCAAACTTAGCCTTCAAATAGGATATATCTTCACTGATGTACAGACTCCCAATTCCAGTAATTGCCCTTTCTGAGGAGCCGGGAAACATAACAACCTAGCTTCTGCCCTGGTCTTTTCACTTAAAGGAAAACAGGTTTTTCTGCCCCTAGCTCCCCCTCAACACCCACCCCCGCAGTAATTCCCCTTTATTTTCCTGCAGCCATTGGAGGCTTATCCAGATCTTCCATCTTAGGGTTTATTGAAAGAATCCTAAACAAATTGACCAACTTTGTCCCCTATTATTGGATACTTTGGGAGAAGATAAGCTTTTCTAGAGCTAGTGAGGGAGCGGTGATAGGCCCTGTTTAAACCCCGCTGCTGTCAATTTCACATACAAAAGGTAAGTAAAGATATTTTGGAAACTGTAAAGCTTTATATAATTGTTGTTGTATTTTATCTGCTCACCATGGGAATGAAAATAGTGGTGATGATGTACATCTAGGATGAAAGGTATAATGCACACAGTGGTAAGCACTCAGTGACTACCTATGGCTGACAGGGAACTGTCTTGTGTCTAAAAGACAGTTAATCAGCAACACATTCACTCAACTAGAATTTAATGAGCACCTGCTGTTAAGTCAAACTTTACTGTTTTAGGGATACAAGAGTAAACACAACGAGAAAAATCTTGGCCTTAGGACATGTATATTATATGGGGAGAGAAAGTTGGGCAAAAACTTATTATTTTTTTAAAGATTTTATTTATTCATGAGAGACAGAGAGGCAGAGGCACAGGCAGAGGGAGAAGCAGGCTCTTTGCAGGAGCACGATGTGGGACTCCTCCCAGACCCCGGGACCACACCCTGAGCCAAAGGCAGACACAACCACTGAGCCACCCAGGTGTCCCAGTGGGGCAAAATTTATGACTTTTAGACTTAGGTTCACACGTGATTTGAAGGGAACACTTCTGAGTATTTCATAGAAATATGTTGTCCTCTAAGGGACAATGTTTACAGGAAAGCTCGAGTAGAGAAGGGTTATTACCACCCAAATGGTCTCTGTGGTTGTACTCCAGGGAAGTCACTATTGTCAGGTTGTTGGGAGTCCAGTCTTGAGCAACCAGGTATTGAAATCATGCTGCCTGCAGTTTGCTCCTCATGCATACTCTATATTACCAGGCTCCTGGAAGCTGGCAAATAAGACCCAGAGAGAGGGCCAATTCACCGATTTTACAGTATTGTAGTTTAGAATGGGTGTGAAGGAAAATGAACATTTCAGAGCCTTATCCTATAGTTACCAGATGTTAATGCTAAACAATGAGAAAGTCAATTCTCATAAGAAATGGTCTTAACACTAGCTCATTTTATTGGTAAAGAGAGCTATGACTGCAGGCAAATTTTTGGAGTTGTATAAAAGAAATTGAGTGTCAATAAGAAAATGTGAGGCCTGCACACCTGCTAGATCCTAGACAGGATACCAGCACTGCCGGAGTTCAGCTTAGAGGCACTCCACACCTCTTGGGAACCTCGACAACTCAAAGCATTTTCTCTATGGAACAAGTAGAACTAGAATAGAACCTGCAACGTGCCCTTCTGCCATGCTGTGGGTATATGCCAGAAGGGAAGGACAACTCTGCTCCCAGCCTGACTGTATCAGATGTGGGGGCGGAAGGTACCAGTGCTTATGCTGAATCTCCTCTTATTTGGTGAGAAGGTGGTTAAGTCCCTTTGCTGCGAAACACTTTACGTATGGGACTACCCAAGGGATCAAGGCCGGGCCGGGGAGGGGGGGGGGGAGAAGTCTGCAGACTGTAGCCGTTAAAAACTAGCTATTCGGCAACTGCTTCCATAGTAGTTAACGTATAGAGACAAGGCGTGGCCTTCCCAAATGACAAGTTCTACATACAGGAAACAGGATGCGGTGGTTGCTGAAGACCAGGTTACAGCGCTCCGGTGGCGCTCGCAGGACCTTTCACTAGGTTCGCACTTCAAGGAACACCCAGCCCAGGAGTACAACAGCCGCTCTCGGTGAAAATGAAAGTGGCTCTGAAAAGAGCCTTTGGGAGGGACAAGCTTTGGAAAGACCGTTTACGCCCTCTCCCCGCGGATGCGGCGCGCCAGCTGGATGTCCTTGGGCATGATGGTGACGCGCTTGGCGTGGATGGCGCAGAGGTTGGTGTCCTCGAAGAGCCCCACCAGGTAGGCCTCGCACGCCTCCTGCAGCGCCATGACGGCCGAGCTCTGGAAGCGCAGGTCGGTCTTGAAGTCCTGCGCGATCTCGCGCACCAGGCGCTGGAACGGCAGCTTGCGGATCAGCAGCTCCGTGGACTTCTGGTAGCGCCGGATCTCGCGCAGGGCCACCGTGCCGGGCCGGTAGCGGTGCGGCTTCTTGACGCCGCCGGTGGCCGGCGCGCTCTTGCGGGCCGCCTTGGTGGCCAGCTGCTTGCGCGGGGCCTTGCCGCCCGTCGACTTGCGCGCCGTCTGCTTCGTGCGAGCCATGGGCTGGTGCTTGTACTGCGAAAACCGGCAACTGGAGAGTTGCTGCCGGGACCAGACTTTATACGGACAATCCCCTCCTGATTGGTCACAACTGTCGAGGAAGTAACCTGATTGGTTCTTAATCCAATCCTCATTGGAGTCCTATGGTCTCCCAAACGGCTTCGTTTTCCATACTAATGATTTTAGTCATATTCCCTATTTTTATAGGAAAAAAACTACTTTCCTCCACCCTGTCTACTGTTCTCAACCAAAACGTTAAGATTTCGCCAGTGAAAGGGAATCGGACCTGGAATTTTGGAAGTCAGCGCCAAAATTGTCCTTAAAAAAAATGCATTTTAATTTCAGCCTTTCCCCCTTTGGCTATAGTATGGGATAAAATTGGGGTCCCTGGGTGGCGCAGCGGTTTAGAGCCTGCCTTTGGCCCAGGGCGCGATCCTGAGACCCGGAATCGAATCCCACATCGGGCTCCCAGTGCATGGAGCCTGCTTCTCCCTCTGCCTGTGTCTCTGCCTCTCTCTCTCTGTGACTATCATAAATAATAAATAAAAAGTTCAGTTTCATGAGAGCATTATTAAGACCAACTTTTATTTATTTTAAAGATTTTAGGTATTTATTTATGAGACAGAGTAGCAGAGACATAGGCAGAGGGAGAAACATTCTCCTCGCAAGGAGCCTGATGCAGGCCTCCATTCTGAATTCGGGGATCACGCCCTGAGCTGAAGGCAGATGCTCAACCTCTGAGCCACCCAGGGGTCCCAAGACCTACTTTTAGTGATGGTATGGAGACCTAGAACAAAAGCGCTTTATTTTTACTTTTTGTTGTTGTTTTTGAACAAGTTTTAAGACTGGTGTGGAAGCCGCCTGGAGCACCAAATCTTTCCTTTGCCCTGCCTACTGTGGTGAGAGGTTGATAGGTGTTAGAAATTATTAACTTATTTTGATGCTATCAAATAGATTACAGTAAACGTGGCTTCATGGCTCTATAGTTGAACAAACGGAGTTGGAAGGACTTTTACCAGAAATGGCCAAGTCAAAAGGGAGACTAGGTATTGTCCCTAACACTTAGGTTATCGGTGGTTAAAGTTTCAAAAGTGTTCAGGTTCTTCCTCAGAAGTAGTGGGTGGCTCTGAAAAGAGCCTTTGGTTTGAATTGTTGCCCTCGAAACCTTACTTGCCCTTGGCCTTGTGGTGGCTCTCGGTCTTCTTGGGCAGCAGCACGGCCTGGATGTTGGGCAGGACGCCGCCCTGCGCGATGGTCACGCGGCCCAGCAGCTTGTTGAGCTCCTCGTCGTTGCGGATGGCCAGCTGCAGGTGGCGCGGGATGATGCGCGTCTTCTTGTTGTCGCGGGCCGCGTTGCCCGCCAGCTCCAGGATCTCGGCCGTCAGGTACTCCAGCACGGCCGCCAGGTACACCGGCGCGCCCGCCCCGACCCGCTCCGCGTAGTTGCCCTTGCGGAGCAGGCGGTGGACGCGGCCCACCGGGAACTGGAGCCCGGCCCGCGACGAGCGCGTCTTGGCCTTGGCGCGAGCCTTGCCGCCCTGCTTCCCGCGTCCCGACATAGTGAGTTACTAATAGCGTTTGTTAAGGGTGGCTAGAGCCCCACGTTCAGAAATGCACTTTTTATAGCTCCTCCTGGGCGCGAAAAGGATGTTATAAGATTGGCTAACATTTCATTTCAATTTAGACCAATGGAAACGCAACTCCGTAGAGTGACTATCTTGATTGGGTCAAACTGTGACGTGATGTCACCCAAGGTAATCTCCAATCACCAGCGACCCTCCCCGTCTCCTTTGCATAAGTCATTATAATTGAAGAGGTGCGTTGCCCTGGTTCACTTTGCTTTCCTGCCGGTCACCATGCCCGAGCCCGCCAAGTCCGCGCCGGCCCCGAAGAAGGGCTCCAAGAAGGCGGTGACCAAGGCGCAGAAGAAGGACGGCAAGAAGCGCAAGCGCAGCCGCAAGGAGAGCTACTCGGTGTACGTGTACAAGGTGCTGAAGCAGGTGCACCCCGACACGGGCATCTCGTCCAAGGCCATGGGCATCATGAACTCGTTCGTCAACGACATCTTCGAGCGCATCGCGGGCGAGGCGTCGCGCCTGGCGCATTACAACAAGCGCTCGACCATCACGTCCAGGGAGATCCAGACGGCCGTGCGCCTGCTGCTGCCCGGGGAGCTGGCCAAGCACGCCGTGTCCGAGGGCACCAAGGCCGTCACCAAGTACACCAGCTCCAAGTGAGCGTTCTCCGAGGCACCATCCAACCCAAAGGCTCTTTTCAGAGCCATCTACACTCGCAGAGAAAGCAGCTGGTGCATTTCGCCTGCAGTATAACTGTTTGGGGCTAGGTTGAGAGAGGGGAGATCGCTGGTAAAACATTGGGTAAGCGTTTATTTAGGCTCACTATCAATGCAAATTTAGTACGGGTTCTTTGACGCTCTTTGGGAAGAGGGTTTCAGTTTTGTGCTCTGCCGCAATAGAAATTTCGCCTTTGATTACGCTTCATCAAGGAATCCCCGGATACTGAGCCTGGAGGATTGGCGGCAGATCCCTCCGGTAAGCAACCCTGCTCCATGGAGGGCAGTTCCCTAACTTAATCGTGTTCCTGAAGTCCTCGGCATCCTACTCCTCCCCTCTTGTCTTTGCTTTTTCCGGGGTTGATTTTTTTTCTTTCCTCTTCCATCCTTGAGAAACCCAGAGTGGTGCGTTAGGATTCGTTGTCCTCTTCTGCCATCGTGCGGCAAGAGGCGGAGGCAGCGGTCGAAGATTGTCTCCAGGTTCCAATGAACCTGCCTAAATGGCTCTCCTCAGAAGTTCAAAGTCCTGGGGACAGCCGTGAGCTGTAGGTAGGTACAGTCACTAGTTCTGTCTCTCTTTAACCACTGGATTTAACTGAGTTTCTCCAACAGTCACTCGTGCACACGACAGCGGGAAAGCCCAAGAGGAGAGCAAAAGTCATGGTGATTATTGCCATCTGGTCAAAGCTGCCAAAGAAAAATCAAAATACTCCCTACAATTTTTAAGAAATTGAGGTATAAAGAGGGTTATGCACTCTCAATTTCTGGTCCTGAAAGTAATAAATGTTTTAATGTTTCCTGTAAACCAAAACACCTGATGGAACTCATACCCCTGATTTTGCTGAGCTGCCCTTTGAAGACACCTCAGCATTTACGAATATGATTACATGTAACTAAACTGTACTTTATCCATCATGAACAGGTCAGTATAAACTTGGTAACCTTGGTCATTTTGCAGTTCCCTCTGTCCTTTTAAATATGCGTGCTTCCCCCAAGTTTTACTCTTGCTTCTCTTTGCAGGTAGTCTTTGTTTCCAAATGTTTGTCTTAGCCCTCCTTTGACACTTTTACTGCCTAACCAAATCCAAACATCCGATCAAAATGCTTGCATTAGCTTTCTGGTGTTGCCACAACAAAATACCATTTACTTGGCTGGTTTAAATAACCTACTCGGACAGCCCGGGTAATTCAGCGGTTTAGCGCCGCCTTCAGTCCAGGGCATGATCCCGGAAACCCAGGATCGAGTCCCACGTCGGGCTCCCTGCATGGAGCCTGCTTCTCCCTCTGCCTGTGTCTCTGCCTCTCTCTGCCTCTCTCTGTGTCTCTCATGAATAAATAAATACAATCATAAATAAATAAATAAATAAATAAATACTCATTTCCTCGTGGTTCTGGGGGCTACAAGTCCAAGATCCAGGTGTGAGCAGGGTTGGCTCCCCTTCTTGGCTTGCACCTGTGTCCTCATGTGGCCCATTTCGGTGTTTGCACACCTCTGGAGTCTCTTCTAAGAACATTAGTGCTATTGGATTAGGATCCTCCTTATGATTTCATCTAACTTTAATTACCTCTTAAAGGCCATGTCACACTGGGGTTAGGGCTCAACTATGAATTTTGAGCGAACACAATTCAATCCATAACAGCACATAAGGTCATTTTACTCTCAGCCTTCTATTCCAAATTATCTTTCATAAAATACTTCCCTTTAGCTCAAGCTGCAGCTAAAGACAGTCGTGCTGTCCACCTAACCAGAGATTTAAAGTCAAATATTCACAAGGGCCCACCCCATAAGAGCGAAACTGGCTGGATGCTAGAAACCAGGCCTTGTCCACAAAAAAAGGTGCTCTTTGCAATTTTTAATTGAAGCAACATAGGCTTTTGGCACCAAATTTCATTTTCCTTGTTTTAATAGCATATTTCTGTTCTCTTAATGCTGCTGTAAGAACAACCGTTGCACGAGGATGTTGAAAAAACTGCCAGCTAGCATCTGCCCATGAAAGGGACCAGTTGGAATGTCAGATACCTGAAGCAAATGAGGCCATGTGAGGGGTTTCACCTCATCATTGCCCTGCTGCAAACCCTGGACAGCAACTCTTTAAATTTTTTGAGAAGATATGCACTTTAGTATGGAATGTTCTAAATTTTCAATATAGGCAGCAGCTAATAAAAAATGTATGACGTGGTGCAGACAGACTAAAAGAAATATCTGCATTCTTCATCAAACCCTTAAGTTCGCAATTGGAGATCTCTGGGCATTAATGAAGATTTCTATGTCCCTGACAAGCTGTCCCGTGTACTTCTGCCACCAAAGCCCAGAGCACATGCCCAGATCTCCCCAGCTTCCTAAATCTTCCACTGAAAAGAATCTGTTCATCTGCTTGGGGCAGAGCACCAGGTCTTGCACACAGCAGGCACCCCCAGCTATTTTGTCCTATTTAAGTAAATGGAAAAAGAAGTAAACTAAAAGAAAAATTACCATTTCTTCAAGCTACTACTAGCAGTGAAATAAAAGTGGAAAGGGGTATTTGGAGGTATTTACTATGGATTTAATAGCTACCTGGGTAAATAAACCCATTCACCTCTAATGGGAGATTTATCTTACTGGGATACATTCTCCTCTACCTACTTTTCTTCCATCAGTCTCAACATTTTCTCTGTTTTCTTTTAGTGCTCTCCATCTCTCCTGTCTTGTGAAAGGAAGGAGACCGTAGAGGCCACAAGAATCTTAAACAGCTCCACCCCTTCTCTCAGCAGGACTCCCTTCTGCAAATGGCCCACCTTGTTCCCTGGACCCAGCTTCTTTCTTTCTCTTTTTAGCTCCTTGTTTTCTACTGTCTATTTAAATGAGATACAGACTCACATGCTGTTTAAATCAACTATGTAGTGAATCACTGATTTTATTTTGTTTTACTTTACCTTCATGCATATAGAAGAGTTAAGAACCATATTGTCTTCAGATTGAACAAAGAAATATCATAATGTAAAAGTCTTGAAGGAAAAAAGAAGATTCCAGTTAGTTAGCATCTTATGACTATTTTTAGAGAAAGACACCAGAAACCAATACTGCACCGTATGTTATTGACTAAAAATTTAAATTAAAAAAGGAAAATTAAAAAATAAATAAAAAAGAGAAAGGCAATCATGTGCAGACCTAGAATTTAAATGTGACTTTCAGAGGTCATAGCAATCTGAAGTCGATGTCTTTGAAAATTCTTCACCAGAAATATCCGTGGCCAGGTCCATTTTATGAAGCCCTATAGGATCTATTCCTCTGCAGCTGCAAAGGGGATTTCCCTCACCTGCACTAAAAAAGGTCTGGGTTTTCAAGCCTTGGTGCTGGCATTCCACTAGTTGGTACCCACCGATAGAAGCAGGCCTGAGAATGAAATGTTGACATGGAGAAGGAAAAGGGGGATTATTACTAAGAGAGGTATGAGTTGTCAGAATAAATTACTAGCTACTTGGAAGTGAAGGAAAGCATACCAGGGCGCCAGTCATTGGTGCCATGTGGTCGCTTCCACATTACCTCATCTGCAGAGCAGTGCATCTTTGCTTGCGCTTAAATCATTAGGCTATTTTATAGCTTGATAGAGATAGAATGTAAGTGGTAGATATCAATAAAGTGCAGATGATTCCAGGTGACGAGTGTGGAAAGGAAGGTGGGGAAGAATGAGCTGGCCTCCGTCTCCTTGTCCTCCTCCAAAGCTCATCAGATTTGAGCTCTGCAAGAGGAATATAGCTTCATGCAAGGAACTTCCAGGCCTCTGTGAAATCCTGTGCTTTGGAAATCTCAATAGTCAGCATTGATATAGGACTTTAATTCAAAGCTGCCAAGTGAGGACTACAATTGAAGATGAATACTTTGAGGAATCAGGAGACTCGAGATCTACTATCCAGCTGCTACTGCCACTCTTCAAAAATAAAAATCATTCATTCAACAACAAGAATGGGAGAGAAGCACAGCAAATTCTTGCAGGACTTGCCCTGAGAAAGATACTAGGTTTGGGACTATGGGTAAAAAGAGTGGTTCAGTTTTTGTGGGCTTTTTTTTATTTTAAATATAGAGATTTCTAGTGAATATGCCATAATATTAAATAATCGTGTGTGGTTATTTTTGTATTCTTCCATAATTTTTTAAAAGGTAAAATAAGGTGGAGAAAACTCAAATACTGGTGTTTGCTGTATTAGAAATTGCAACTTTTAACATACTTACAAAATCACCAGTACTTAAGATGTGCCAGGTAGTATTCTAGATACTACAACAACCACAGTGGCAAAACAGACAAAAAAACCAAAAACTCTGTTCTTGTGAATTTACATTTCAGGGGAGAGAAAATATATACTATAAAATATACCATACAGCAGGTAGGGCTAAGTGCTAAGAAGGAAAACAGAGCCGGGATGGGGAGGTGGGGGAGATTGCTGGGGAAGTTGCTATTTTAAATACTCCAAACTGCCCTTAACTGAATCTCTAAAGCTGAGACTAGCCCTATACGGTGATTTTTGAACTCGAAACTTACGTCTGGTTCACAATACGGTAGTAGGTAGAGATGGTGACCTTTCCACTGATGGGTTAAAATGAATCCTCTGCTCTCCACATGGGGAACCTGACATTACTTAGTTAGAAATTCCTGGTTGGTACATGAATTTCGTCCAAAAGTTGCAGAACCTTAGTTAGAAACGCAGAGACAGGATTTGTTCTAAATGCATCCAATGGGGGGGGGGGAGGGGGGAGCGTTGAAAATCAAAACAAAACTACAGCCAGCTTAGCAGAGGATGGTTTCGATCCATCGACCTCTGGGTTATGGGCCCAGCACGCTCCCGCTGCGCCACTCTGCTCTACTGACGGACGTCCGTTTTAAGCAGTCCCTTTATTTTATTTCCTCTAGTTGCCACCTTTATCCTAATTTTTTTCTCCCCGCAAAGTCTATAGTTTGGTTTTACCCATATTCCCAACGAGAGAATGAATCCAGGGCACATACTCTGAAAGCAGAAAATTCGATGTTCCTGTCGGGAAAGAGCAGTCGCCAGCCTGACCCACTGACTTAAGTGGAAGCTCCTCCGCGTCTCGTCTTAAAGTCCCACAATGGATATGAAAGCTCAGACACTGGACGAGGGAGGTATCCTACTACTCCACGGGAGCAATTCCGAAATAATTTGAAAGGACTGCAAGAAAAGAAAACTCGAAAGGCCTGTGCATTGGCCGGGAATCGAACCCGGGCCTCCCGCGTGGCAGGCGAGAATTCTACCACTGAACCACCAATGCCTCCTGGCAGGCAGGCAGCGCCACTGCTGGAAGTGCTGTCACCTGCTGTTGCTCACGGATCCTAACACACCTGCCCCTTCTTCCCCTCCTTTCAGGAAAAGCTCACCTGCGTTGCAAATTCCGCGACGTAGGCAGGCGGGCCGGGGGAGATGCGGTGGGAACCCTCGGGCGCTCGGCGGCGACCCCTGGGCACGCGGTGACTCCAGCGCGGTCTGACCCTTGGGGACCGCGCAGGGAGGGGCCCGGTACCGCCCTCTGCTGGCCGCCTCTAGAACAGCAAGGCTGGGGATTAGGCACGCTTCAGTTGCTATGGTTATGCAGGTGACGCTAGACTCCTTCCAGTCAAAGCGAGCACACACAGACCTCTTAATGGAGGGTAATTTTCAAAAGCATAAAAACAACAAAACAGGTACAATCACAACTCTCGTACGACTATAAAAATGAACCGCTAAAAATAAAAAAATTTAAAAAATTTAAAAAATTAAAAAAAATTAAAAAAAATTAAAAAAAAAATGAACCGCTTTTCGGCTCCTCTATGAAAGAACGGAGGAGATGCTACTACCAGGTCAAAGGAGAAATCAAAGGAATATTGATGTGATATTGATCACGATTATTGACGTGAATGTGTAAATAGGGGTAAAACTGGCTTTTCCGCTGGGGGCAGCGGGCTGGGGAGGAAGGAGATGTCCAATCAGGAGACGCAATTAATTTGCATGTCTATAGACACGAATTATTTTCTATCGTTTGGTTCTACAGTTTGCAGAGTCCTTGGATCAGAACCGGATGATGCAGAAGGGTATTCCAAAATTTCCCTTTGAAGCACAGATTTTTCTACAACCTTTTTCTTTTTAAAGATTTTTTTTAACTTGTTTATTAATGAGAGATACAGAAAACGGGGGGAGGCAGAGACACAGGCAGAGGGAGAAGCAGGCTCCATGCAGGGAGCCCGACGTGGGACTCGGGACTGGACCCCAGGTCTCCAGGATCACACCGTGGGCTGAAGGCGGCGCTAAACCGCTGAACCACCGGAGCTGCCCTTCTGTCTTTTTTTTTTTTTTTTTTTTTTCAGGGAGATTTTGCCAACTTTGAGTGCAAACACAGGGCCAGACTCCCAAGTTACACACACCTTTAAAATCTCACCCTTGTTCAAAGCCCAAAGTCTCCTGCTTCTGGCCATCTTTCCTTAGGGTGGGGACCCACATGGGGTCCTTCACATGTGGGCTCACAGATCTGTGAGAATGCGCTGAAAGACCCCCACATCCTCCCTAGAAGCCTGCACGTGCCCACATGCATTTGCAATTGATTTCCCATATTGGGCTTAGGATGAGCCCCAGGGGGCACTCCCTCTTTTACGTGGAAGGGGTTCCTTCTTAAGGACCATACTGGACCATACATTCATTCATTCAGACAGCTCCCCTCTCAGGAACCACAGCCTCTCCCTGCCCCCAACCAGCTTTCAGCTTAGGTTGGGGGCAAGGAGATGAAGAGAGAATGTGTAACTAGGTATAGATAAACCTGAATTCCTTAAATCATGCGTAAGGCCCTATGTGTCTGTTATACACACACACACACACACACACACACATGCACACACATGCACCCCTCATCTGTTCCTACTCCAGCTTCTTCACTGTGTTCCAACCATGAAGAATTATGGAATTCCTCAGAAGCCTCCAAGCACAAGCCCAAAATGCATGTTTAGCGTCTCTTCCTTATGACCACCGAGCTCTCCCCTCAAATAGTTATCCAGTCTCTCCTCTCCTCAGTCTCTGCCCTCCTTAGGCGTGTCTTTCAGGGGAAACTATACATCATCTTTATCACTGAGGCCTTTCCAGAATACTCTACATAACACAGCAACACCCTAGAAAAACACACACGTTCTACCCCTCTTTCTGGCTTTGTGTTTTTTCTCACACATTGCGTTCCTTGTGACACACCATTCTTCTTTTTTTTTTTTTTTTTCAATCTTCTGACACTTACCAGATGAGATGCTCCAAACAGAGATTTGGCATGTTTAGCTTACTTACTGCTACATCTCTAACTTCTGAAATCATAGAGGCAACAACTAGATGCTCAGTATTTATCAGTTGAGTAGATGGATGTATTTGCATTCTCCAGCATGGTATTGTAGTACACCCTTGCAGGGCACAGTATTGGCTGACTCCTCATCACTCTACTTTTGCCTCTTCGAACTGACAATAGGTCCAATCTCAGGATCTCCCAATTAGTTTAAGCCAGTGGCTCTCAAACTTCAGCATGCGTGGGAATCACCCGGAGGGCTTATTAGACACAGATGGCTGGGCCACTCACTCTAGAGATGCCAATTCAGTAGATTGCTGGTGGGCACAAGAATTGACATTTGTAGCAAATGCTCAGGTGGTGCCAGACTTAAAAGAATCACACATGGGCCCTGCCATGCCCTGCTTGCTGGGATTGTTTCAGAAAGCCAGGAGTCAGCTACTCAAGTACAGTTCCTCCCCCCCCCCCCACCCCGCCCCCGGCTATATGGTCTTAGGTCTAAATGGGCACATACCCATGTTGACCTAGTCTCCTTGAAAGCAAGAACTTCTACTGAAAAACTGAGAGATAGCAATTTTTTCTCCTACTAGGCAGGAGCCAGGACTGCAGCCGTAGATGTGGATACATGTCCCTTCCTCCTTCATCAGTTCTTTGGCTGGCCTAATAATCCAATTGACAGATTCACACGAGAAAAACAAGTTTAACCTCCTAGTACAGGAGCCCCATAAAAACATGAGACTCAAAGAACTGAGCAAAGCAGACAGCTTTGTACCTTTCAGACAAAGAAACAATAAATCTGTGAAGAACTGACAAGACAAACATAGCAAACATACTTTGTTATTCTCAATTTGATTTTTCTCTCTATCCCTATTGATAAAGACTCTGCAGGGGAGGAAAACAACTTTTCTCCTATTCTTCATTGCTCTTGGCTGAAGACACCCCTCTCCCCATACAAAAGAGATGAACAAGAAAAAACGGGCAAGTTTAATGACAAGTACACCTGCTGAATACATAGGAGAGACCCGTACTTAGAAAAGCCCCCCAGAATGGCCCAAGCCACCCATTTAAATACCATCTTCAGCTAAAGATGTTGGGTGAGAGTGGGAAAGAGGCAGTTGTAGGAAGTTACCAGGCAAGGCACAGTGAAGTTGTTACACAGATTTAAGTCTGGTGCCTTCTTCCTTGATAGAATTGCTAGTAATTTGGAGTTATCACTCTCTTCCCAGTATAAAGAGGGAGTCACCCATGCAAATGGAGATTTCTCTTCTAAATGTAAATTGCCTTTACAAAACGCTGACTTCTGCTCTGTTTTTAGTTTCTGGGTCTGCTTTTTCTCAAAAAAAAAAAAAAACACAAAAATCAGTTGATTTGGTATGGATTATTCTACTATCCCTCAACTGCGGTTTTCTTTTTAACAGCCCTAAATTCCCTATTTCTAGTGATAATTTTATACTCTACTTTCTGGTACAGGGAGGGTACCTTGCACATGGGAGACTTAAGTCCTGTTTTCAGGGAGACAAGCAGGGTCAGACTATCCTTGCACTGGTTGTTTCTCAAGTATCTTTAATTTCGAAAAAAAAAAATGTGTCAAAGTGGTGAATTTTGGAGTGGCATGTTCTGCTCTCCTTCACATCATTCCCACAGACTCGAGGAAAGAATATCTGGAAACCAGAATTAGTTCTGACTCCTCTCTCTTACAGGCATGTCTAATCTATCAGTAGACAGTGCCAGCTCTTATTTCAAAATACATTATTAAAAAGAAAACCACGGGCCCCAAATGGTGGCCTTTAGGCCAAGTCACCAAACCTGGACTTAATACCGAACCCAACTGCAGTTTTGACCTCCCCCAGAAATGCATTCTCACCCAATCAATCAGGAACTTTCTGGTCAGCACCAGTGAGGTATTCTGGGGCCTGGGACTGCTCCATTCCTGACCCCAAAGCAAAATAAAGTAATTTTCAGGATAGAACTCTCTGCTTTTCCCCTTAAGGAACTTGCCTGAAACAATATTTTCTTTTGCTTAATAACTTACCTAGCCCACCCTCGTTCCTGTAGAAGCCTCCCATTTTGTACACCTCCCCAGAACTCCCATCGACTTGGCCGGCAGGATGCTGCCCAATCCATGAATCACTTAATAAAGCCAATTTGACTGTTTAAAAAGCAACCTCCACAGGCCCCAAATGCCATCACTGAGGTTAAAGGCCCAAGTCTGGAAACCAAGACGTAATACCTAATCTAATTGCAATTTTACTCTCCAGGAACATAACCTTTGACCAGTTAACATGGGATTACCTGGTCAATACCAGGGAATTTACTGATAGATTCCCTTCCACTCCCCTTAGGAGGGCGCCCTTGCCTAAACAATGCATTACTTGCTAATAAATTCCTTTAATGGCCTCTCTCCACCTTTATAAACCTTTCTTTAGTTTTCTTTTAATTTAAAGTTTAGTTAACATACAGTGTGATATTGGTTTCTGGAGAATTCTGGAGAATCACTAGAATTTAGTGATTCATCACTTACATACAACATCCAGTGCTCATCACAACAGTTGCCTCCTTAATGCCCATCACCCACTTAGACCATCCCACACCCACCTCCCTCCATCACCCCTCAGTTTGTTATCTATTGCTAAGAGTCTCTTATGACATGTTTCCCTCTCTTCATCTCCCCCTTCCCATATGTTCATCTGTTTTCTTTTTTTTTTTTTTAAGATTTTATTTATTTATTCATGAGAGACACAGAGAGAGAGAGAGGCAGAGACACAGGCAGAGGGAGAAGCAGGCTCCCCGCGGGAAGCCCAATGTGGAACTCGATCCCAGGACCCCAGGATCACACCTTGAGCCGAGAACAGATGCTCAAACTCTGACCCACCCAGGCATCCCTGTTCATCTGTTTTCTTACTTAAATTCCACATATTAGTGAAATCATATGGTCTTTGTCTTTCTCTGACTTATTTCGCTGAGCATAATACACTCTAATTCCATCCACGTCATTGCAAATGGCAAGATTTCTTTCTTTTTGATGGCTGAGTAATATTCCATTGTGCATATAAACCACATCTTCTTTTTCCATTCATCAGTCAATGACATTTGGGTGTCAATGACATTTGGGTGTTCTCTGTAGTTTGGCTATTGCTGATAATGCTGCTATAGACATCGGGGTGCATGTATCCCTTTGAATCAGTATTTTTCTATCCTTTGGGTACCTGGTAGTGCAATTGCTGGGTCATAGAGTAGCTCTATTTTTAAGTTTTTGAGAACCTTCATACTGTTTTCCAGAGTGGCTGCACCAGTTTACATACCTACCAACAGTGCAAGAGGGTTCCCCTTTCTCTGCATCCTCATCGATACCTGTTGTTTCTTGTGTGGTTAATTTTAGCCATTCTGACTGCTGTGAATTGCTATCTCATTGCAGTTTTGATTTGCATTTCCCCAATAATCAGTGATGTTGAGGATCTTTTCATGTGTCTGTTAGCCATTGGGCTGTCTTCTTAGGAAAAGTGTCAATTCATGTCTTCTACCCATTTCTTAACTGGGTTAAGAACAAAAACTTAAAAACTTATTTGTTTTGGGGGGGTTCAGTTTTGTAAGTTCTTTATACATTTTGGATGCTAACCCTTTATCAGATATGTCCTTTGCAAATATCTTCTCCCACTCCACAGGTTATCTGTTAGTTTTGTTGATTGTTTCCTTTGCTGTGCATAAGTTTTTTTTATCTTGATGAAGTCCTAATACTTCATTTTTACTTTTGAAAAACCTTTCTTTAATTTAGCTCAGTGGAGCTCTACCTGCTAGATGGGATGCTGCCCAATTCACGACTTATCTGATGAAGCTAATTAGATCTTCATATTTATTCCGCTGAATTTTTATCATTTAACAATACCCAGAATTTCACCACTGCTCACCACCTCCTCTATCATTACAACCTGGTCCATGCAACTAGCATCTCTTACCTCGATTATTACAAATGCTGCTAATGCTCTCCTTCTGCCCTGTTGGTATTATTGTCCCTCCTCTATTCAAATTGTCTTACCCATCATAAAAAACAAATCCTACAGTGACCCATCCTTCCTGTAGGGGAGGAAACTTTTCCTCTACTCTCTTAAATTCAGTTGCTGGGACGTGTCAACTAAACTGATGAAAGACATTAATGGGAGAAAAAGCATACTGATTTTATTTTCAACTTTATGTGTATGGGTACTCCACGGGAAAGAAATAAAAAATTCAAGGAAGCCGTTAGACTTGGAAGCTGATATTCTATTTTACCAAAGAGTGAAAAATTGTGGAGAAATGACCTGACAAAGGACAAAGGGGTTTAGCTTCTGGGAGCATGAATTGAGGGAAGGAAATATGTAAGGAAATTAATAGAAGAGAAGGCTTATGTTACTAAGGTTTGTTTGTACAGACTCACCTTGGTGCCAACTTTCCATCTGCCTCATATCTATAAACATTCTCCAGAGAAGGGATTTCTGGCAGTCATCATTTCTCAGAATTTTCTGCTTTCTGTCACATAAGGAGGCTCCAAGAAGGTTTCTTTCTGCCTCTTTTGAGTCTTAATTGCCTTCAGCTGAAAATAATCTATATGCTAATATGGCATATGTTGGCTAGCACATTCTGATCCTCTCCATACCTCAACCTCTAATCTGTCTCCCATGCCTCTCTCCCTTATTCACTTCACCACGGCCTCACTGCTGTGCTATACGCAGGATAGGAAAAATCATTTCCCCCTGTTAACCTTAAAAATATAACTGCCAGTTATTTTACCAGCGAAAATGGATTCACTGAGCCATAGCCAGAGACTTGCAATCTGGGACAGTCAAAGCCATAGGCAAAGGAGATGAACACACTTTCTTAGAGGATCAGGGGAACTGGGAAAAGCTGTGCTAAACTAAAAGTCCATTGGAGCAAACAGATTTCAAAATGTCCTGGCTTTTCATTGGCTGAATTATGATAGTGTCTCATTGGGCTCTTAGGGGTGGAGCGCGGTAAAGCAGCATCCACCCTCAAGGTCTATGTCTTTCTATTGCATCTGCAACTGACAGCGCTGAGCATGAGAGCTCCCTCACCTGGCCTTCTGACTCCATTGAAGATATTTCCTTTATTAATTTTCATAGCTTCTACCCTTCTAGGTTCTTGGCTGAGACACCACTGTAATAAAGGTAGATTAACAGGAGAAAAATAAACAAGCATACTAACATGGATACCTCCTGTATACTTGGGAGAGACCCAGGAGAACCTGGTCTCAAGTCACTGCCTTTAAATACGTCTCCAGCTAAAGACATGATCCATGTTTGGGACCCAGAGGGGAGGCAGTCCTGGGAAATTTTCAGGCAATGTAAACAAGCATATGGTTGTTATGCAGATTTAAGTTTATGCCTTCTCCACTGATCAATGTTTCTAGAGATTGATCATTCTGCTCTTCAAGGTACAGAGAGGGTATGACTTGAAAGGACAATTCTTGCCTCCTGTGGATCTAGGAAGTGGCTGCAAACCTCCTTGCAAGTCTCCCCGTTCTGGTGAGACTTCAGAAACTAGAGGCCATAGAGCAAGGCTGAGCGTGGGGACGGTGACGCTGACACTCTTACAGGGACAATCCAGTGAGAATCAGGTCTGTTGTAAAAATGTGGAGGAAATGTTTGCCACCTCTTGGATGTTAAGTAGGAAGCTTCTCTAGGAGAGAGAGACATGGGCTCAAGGTCGAAGACAGTGCATTCACAAATGTGAAGGAGGCTCATCTAAGGAGGGAAGCTGATGGACAGGGAAGTGGAAATGAAAATCTCAGAGGTCAGGGAATATGCATCTTTGTCCTCAAAATTCCCAAGACCTTTCTTGGCCAGTGGTGACATTCAAAGTCTTGTCCCTGTGAAAGGATTTCTATCTAAAATGGAACTGGAGGATATGAAATGGAGACTCTCCTACAAACATCTTTAGAGGAAGGGAACATAAGCCCCTAGAGACTCATTTCCCATAAGTACATGATGTACAGAACACCAAGACTTATCTCCTGACCAATAAACAGCCTCAAGAATCTCACCCCATGGTGCCTGGATGGTGCTGTTGGTAAGCACCTGTGAGCTTTTTAAAATTTATTTCAGAGGAAGCCTGGGTGGCTCACTGGTTGAGTATCTGCCTCCAGCTCAGGGTGTGATCCTAGAGTCCCAGGATCCAGTCTTAGGATCAAGTCCCACATCGGGCTCCCTGCACAAAGCCGGCTTCTCCCTCTGCCTGTCTCTGCCTCCCTGCCCCCCCCTCCGTGTGTGTGTGTGTGTGTGTGTGTGTGTGTCATGAATAAATAAATAAAATCTTAAGAAAAATAAAATAAAATGTATTTTAAAGGGGGGAGGGAGAAGGAGGCTGCCCTCTGAGCAGGGAGCCCCATGTGTGACTGGATCCCAGGACCGGAAATCATGACATGACCTGAAGGGCAGACATTCAACTGACTGAGCCATCCAGGTGCCCCTTGATATAGTTTTTAAAAGGTGAATAACACTAGAGTCATACAGATAGTAATTAGACAATTGAATTTGTGTATTTGTGTGTAAGTTAAACACAGACATAATCACACTGTCATATTTACTATCTTACACTTATACCCACTCTTTACATTAGAAATATTATATTAGCACAAATATACATGCTTATTCAGTATACAGTATACCCCGCTTGTTGATGATTCTTAGTAGTGCGTCTTCCTTACTGGAAGGATGGCAGGTAAAGAAAATGCAAATCCACTGTTTGAAGTCCTTTTCTGGGAGAGAGCTAACAAGAGAAGTAAAAAGTCATCTCTACCCTGAAAGTCTTCCAGCTGGACCAAGAATTAAATCAATGGGAGACAGATTCACACAAGAGGGAAAAAAAACAACATCAAAAACCTACATTTTATTAAGTGCACCTAGAGGCCCAATTATGAAATTGAGGCCCTGAAGAAATGACCAAGGCAGGCAGCATTTATACATTTTAGACAAAGAGACGATAAATCTGTGAGGATTTGACAGGACAAAGAAAACTTAACTTTGGGAGCTCAAATAGTGAGGAATTCTAAACAGAATCTGGGCTCAGGTAGTAATTAGGGAGATGTAACAAGAATTGCTTATACAGCCTTCTTGGCCCATCTCTGGTCAGAAAGCTGTCTCTCTATGTGCCCTGATACAGGGAGGTTAACTTTCTGGGAGATTCATTTTCTGCTTTCAGGGGAGAGAGGAGGGTCAGAGTGTCCTTGCACAGACTGCCTCTTAAGTAACTTTTATTTAAAATAATCAATATGACAAAGTGGCCCTCTTGGGGTGTCAGTGCTTTTGCCCTCCACATCATGGTTCCGTAGAAGTATCTTAGTCTCATAATATATCCCTTCAAAGGGGAGTCCGGGAAATGATGCCAATCATTGCATGCTTTATTGATGGTATGTTCCCACTTGTGACTTTATAGATCTGATTGCTGCTCATGTTCCCACTATCCTGTAGTATATAATATGAAGTAAATACCTCTGCATTAATTTATGTTCAATTTCATCCATTTATTTATGGCTTCTTTTATTTTTATTTCTGATTTCCATAGAATTATCAGTTATTATCAATTATGATTTCTCTCAGTTTGGTGTCACTTTTAATCTAAGAAGCCTATCATCTTTAAGTTCATACAAATTATTGATAAGTGCATATTCTGTTTTTTTAAGATTTTATTTATTTATTCATGAGAGACACAGAGAGAGAGAGGCAGAGACACGGGCAGAGGGAGAAGCAGGCTCCTCACAGGGAGCCCGATGTGGGACTGTATCCAGGGACCCCAGATCACGCCCCGAGCTGAAGGCAGACGCTCAACCACTGAGCTACCCAGGTGTCCCATTAAGTCCATATTCTAGTAGGACAAGTGAATATAATTCATAGGACAACAGTGCTTTCCTTCCAGAGCGGTAGGGTTTTAGTAATCACCTTTTAAGGGAGGTTTTACAAGCAGATAGTGTAAATGCCACTTTTAGACAAGAGGCTTGATGACCCCTGAGCTGAATGCCAATAGGCTCATTCAAAATAGCCATAGGCCCTAACTAACCAACAACCTGGTTGGGCTACTTCCAACCAGGCACAGTTAATAAAAAAGGGAACATTCCATACATCCCTATACCTCCCTCATTCTGCCCTGTAATTGTGGGTCCTCAGGACTGCCTTGTGGCAGACAGTCTCTGCTTTGCTGTCCTGCCCTACTACTCCCTTGCAGTATATTCAATAAACTTCGTTCTGCCCTGGGTATATCCTTTCACTGCCGGTGCTGCTGGACTCCCATCCAATGGGGTCACCCCACAAATAGGAGCAAATAGGATTACTTTACCATCTTAGTCATTACCGCTCCATATTATACAAACTGTGAGAAGTGTGCAAATTCTACTCAGAAATCGAGATACGTTATATGTATATAACATTCTCTAACAATAACAGTCTAGTAAAATAGACTGTTAGTTTAGTATTTATTGTTCTAAATGAAACCAGAATGGATTCTAATTATTTATAGTATATAATTTAAATAATGTATTAAATACATCAACTTATATATTAAATATATCAACTAGTATATATATTAAATATTACTCATTATTTAAGGTAATAAGTGATATATTACATAAAATAATATATTAAATAATATGTATTTAGATAATAAATATATATCATATACTTATTAATATATTTTAATATAAATATATCCTTTAAAATAATCACAAACTGATAGTAAATATTTGTATATATATTTTGTATAAATTGTATTAAAGTTTGCCATTATATCATGTATTGAGTCAATTAGCGGCTCATCTTCAAAAACACAAAATGCCTCAATTTCCATCACTCTAATTTCACTGCTATTCTTCACAATTCTTTTAAAGGTCACTGACACCAAATTTGAGATCATATCAAAATTTATCTCTGGTAGTCCAGTATATATTTTTTATTTATTTATTTATTTTTTATTCATGAGAGACACACAGAGAGAGAGGCAGAGACACAGGCAGAGGGAGAAGGAGCCTGACGTGAGACACGATCTCTAGTCTCCAGGATCACAACCTGGGCTGAAGGCGGCCCTAAACCACTGAGCCACCCAGGCTGCCCCCATATTATTTATTTAGACTTCAAAATACAACTGTATTTTCTTTGGGGAATTTCCTCTCATACTTTATTCTTTTAGTGTCTTGCTTCTATTTTCTTTTTTAATTACATCTCTCACCGATGGAGAAAAAAGATAGGAACTTAGCAAAATTTATTTATTTTAAATATTAGCCCAGCAGTCTTTAAAGTGTGGTCCCCTGATCAGCATTACCTAGGCATTCGTTAGACATGCAAATTTCTAGCCCCCTTGTCACCCAGACCTTAGAAAACCTGAGAGGTTTGGGAAATAGAAATGAAATAAATTTTCTATCAATGACATTTTATTTGAGGAAGATCACTATAATAGCTCTTTCTAAGAGTAGTGAGAATAAGGCAACTTGTAGACAAATTATTAAAATGCATAAACCTCAAGTCTTTCAGAAGGCCTATCATTTGGGCATTCCTATTTCTTGATTAAGAAGATCCTCAGAATCAACCTCCTAAATGCTCCCTTTACATCTTTGTTTCTTAGTGTGTATATAAGGGGGTTCAACATGGGTGTGATGATTCCATAGAAGAGGGACACCATCTTCCCCCGGTCCTTTGAGTTGGGTGATGGTGGTTGCAGATACATGTAGATAGCAGTGCCATAAAACAGTGACACCACAATTAGATGGGAGCCACAGGTGCCAAACGCTTTTCGCCGGCCTTTGGCTGACTGAATCCTCAACACTGCTTGGACAATAAAACCATAAGATATAAGGATGAACGTTACAGGTATTAGAAGGAACAGCACACTGATAAAGAATAGTTCAGCCTCGTTTGCTGTTGTGTCTACACAGGACAACTTGAGCAGAGCAGGGACTTCACAAAAGAAGTGATCTACTTCTCTATGGCCACAGAGAGGCATCTGAAGGGTCCAGGTGGATTGCAACACTGAGTTGCCAAAGCCACTGAGCCAGGATGCAGCCGCCAGCTGGAGGCACAGCCTTTGGTGCATGATAACTGAGTAATAGAGAGGCCGACAAATAGCTACAAACCTATCAAAAGACATGACAGCCAAGAGAAGACATTCAGTGGAACCCAAGGCCAGGAAAATGAAGAGCTGGGCCACACAGCCACCATAACTAATCACCTTCCTGGTGCTGCATATGTTTACCAGCATCTGTGGAACTGTACTTGTGGTATAGCAAAGGTCCAGGAGCGACAGATTGGTAAGAAAAAAGTACATAGGGGTATGGAGTTTGGGGTCCAGATAAGACACAAGAATTATTGTCAGATTGCCAAAGATAGTCAAGATATAGGAAACCAGGAAGACCACAAAGAGTGGGAGCTCTAGCCATGGTCGATCTGAGAAACCTAAGAGGATGAACTCCTGTGGGATGCTTTCATTTACCTGGTTCATGTTAAATGGTTTAGCATTTTGTTCCCTGAAATATAAAAATTCAGTAAGTTAATAAATGCAAATAAATTTATTTACTGCCAGTTGGTAACAATCATTTTGTAAATAATTTACATAAATTATAGACCGGTGGTATTAAAAATGCAAAAAATGTATTGATAAAAATATAAATACCTTTCCAACTATTTCAAAAGTGTTTCTGTATTTGTAACAGTGTACTAACAAAATGAATTTCAAAATCTTTAAAGTGTATCATTAGTTGCTATATTCATGGAAGGTATCCTTTGAGCTTTTGTCATTTTGCAAGTTTGTTATTCTATTTCTTTCTGCCTCAATACCTACTAGTAGGTAGAAGTTGGCATAGTTCTGGGGCACGAGGGTGGCTCAGTGGGTTAATAGTCTGAGTTTTGGGGATCCCTGGGTGGCGCAGCGGTTTGGCGCCTGCCTTTGGCTCAGGGCGCGATCCTGGAGACCCAGGATCGAATCCCACGTCGGGCTCCCAGTGCATGGAGCCTGCTTCTCCCTCTGCCTGTGTCTCTGCCTCTCTCTCTCTCTCTATCATTTTTAAAAAAAAAGTCTGACTTCTGATTTTGGCTCAGGACTCAGGCTCAGGTCATGATCTCAGGATTATGAGATGAAGCCCAGCATCAGGATCCACATTCAAAGTCTGCTTAGTCTGCTTGAGATTCTCTTCCTTGCCTCTGCCCCTCCCTTGACTCACTCTTTTTTTTTCTTTTTTTTTTTAAGATTTATTTATTTTTTATTCATGATAGACATAGAGAGAGAGAGAGGCAGGCAGAGACACAGGCAGAGGGAGAAGCAGGCTCCATGCAGGGAGCCCGACGCGGGGCTCGATCCCGAGACACCAGGATCGCGCCCTGGGCCAAAGGCAGGCGCTAAACCGCTGAGCCACCCAGGGATCCCCCTTGACTCACTCTTAAATAAGTAAATAAGTAAATAAATGAATAAAATCTTTAAAAAAAAAAATGTTGGCATAGTTCTTGACATTGGAATTTATTCTAATTTCTCCTTAATGCCAATGAGATTCTTTGTTTGTGAAAATGGGTTAAAATTGTTTCAATCTCACCCTTCCCAATCTGAAAAAAAAAATGTAGACAGAATCCAACAAGTTATCAAACACAATTTAAGGATCTATATCCTTTTACTTTTCTTTTGAGGTTTATTTATTTATTTATTTATTTATTTATTTATTTATTTGAGAGAGTGTGTGTGTTCAAGAGAGCACAAGCCAGGGAGAGGGAGTAGCAGGCTCCCACTGAGCAGGGAAGCCTACTCAGAACTCAATCCCCGAACCCTAGGATCACGACCTGGGCCAAAGGCAGACACTTAACTGACTGAGCCACCCAGGCACCCATCCTTTTACTTTTAAAAGCTCAGAATTCATACAGGATTTTTTTAATAATAAGGAACTTGAAATCTGACAGACCTGGGATCCTACCTTGCCAATGAGTCCCATTACCCTGGGAATGTTTTTTATCCTCTGATCTTCAGAGGATAAAATGATCCACAAATGATCTTCATTTGTGGTATGAAAATAATAATACTTTTCTAAGTTGTTTTGTTGTGAGGCACAGATGCACAACATTCAGTCTGGATGTTGTCCCCCAGAAACAGAGCAGTGTGGATAAAAGGAACTTTAGTGATTCTGGATCTCCGAGATGCTCAAAGAGGAATTACTTATGGTTTTTAGAACTTTAAATTTCCTAAGGTTACCCACTGAAAACTAGCTTCCCATTTCCTCCTTAACTCCAAACCATCAACCTAAATAACAGGGATTGTAGTAACCATCTGCTGTGAATAACAGGGATTGTAGTAACCATCTGCTGGCATAGTGCCTGGTGCATAGAAACACAGAAATATTCCAGAAAGGATGGTAGATGGACAGAAGCTACTCAGAGCCCCACATTTCCTGGAGGTGTGAATATGTCCATTCTACCTACTAAAAATGATTCATTCCAAAGAAAACAGGATTTTTGAAATTATTTCATTATTTTATCAATAACAGAATGGAAATTTTTCATTATTATTCTTGTTCATCAAAATGTTAGCAATGTGTGTTTTAACTTTGTTTTATGTATGCTATTACACTATTCCCCCCTAAATATCCTCTCTTGCTCTCAGTTGATAAAGTTGAAATACACAGTCACAGATATAGATATGAAATGATGTTCAAATGTATCTTTAAGTGAAAAAAGTTCACTTAAAGTTCACTTAACATTTATGTAGTATGATCACATTAATTAAAAAAGAAATTGTATATATAATATAAATTTACATATATAATCACATACATTATATATAATATACACAGACACTACACAAGTACTACTATATGAATTAAAAGTTACCTTGAAGAACACAGGAGAAAGCATTACCCCTGGGAAATGGGGATGAGTTAAAGTAAAACAGGCCTTATGTGTGAGTTTAACTGTTTTTTGTTCTGATTTTAATAAGCAGACATTACTCTTGTGATATATTTTCTTAAATATTCCCACTTACCAATTTGCTCTCTATATTTTACTCTCAGACTGGCTTTGCTTTAGTTTGAGACTTTGATCTTCATGAGGGTACAAATTTTCATAAAAAAATTTTTTAACTGTTCATGCTTTCTTAACATTAAGTCTAATCTGCCAGGAGCTTCTCCAAAAGATGTGTGTGGGGGTGGAAGGAGGCGTATTTTGTATCTCATTGGCCAAAAAGTGTTTCCCAGGAATGGAAGGATCAGGCAAAATAGTAAAAATGGCACCAAGAAATACAGATTTCACATACTTGACAATTTCCTTGAATTCTACCACTGTTGAACAGATCTCTTTAAGTCCATATAATTGGGGGTGACTGAAATGCCTGTTTCCCTGGGACTGCTGAGTTCCCTCCTGCTGTCCTGACTCTAAGAAAGGAGCTTCCGTTCTCAGAAGTGTCCCTCTTTGACAAGGTGTAAATTCTCCTGCACTAGGATACCAAGGAGTGAAACAGGAGGTATGTCATCACCGAGGACAGGGGATGTCATTTTCTCCTTCACATAGGTCAGCGGCCCTCGCTGGCCAGCCCTAGACCTGATGTTTCTTTGAGAGCTCAGCCAGAGACGGTAACAGCCTTTTGTGCGGAAGATTACACGATGGAATTCTTTCTTAATCCACTGACCCCCCTCCTCTGAGATTCAGTACCTACAAGATAAACTGCTTTTATCATCAATATTATAACTTCCTTGTTTGTGCATTCTGTCCTATGTAACACTGTCCCAGGCTTTCTGTGGTCAGAAAGGGCACAAGGACAATTGGAATAGAGATGGAATAAGAACAAGGGCCAAGAAGTAATTATGAGAAGGAGCCTGATAGATTTCGGAGTACCAAATGCTTGTATTCTCCTTTACTCAATTTTTTTTTTACATGTTTCCTCATCTTCCAAACACATAGTAACCTCAAAGGTTTATCCACTCTTAAAAGCATATCTTTAGATTAAATAGTTGTAATATCATTTAGTATTTTTAGAAGGTTTCCTGCCCCCGCCCCGCCCTCCCCCCCGGGAAAAGCAGTTATTAGATGGACAATATTGCATGAATGAACACAAAGAAAACACCTTGAAACAATTTAAACCATTTCTATATTCCAGGAAACGTTATTCTTTTCATGACAAATCCCTTTTATTATCGTATTTGTCTCCAAAATAATGCCATATCATTGATTCAATTTCTCTTCCTTTCTTTTTTAAATTTATTTTATTTTAAAGATTGCATTTATATATTTATGAGAGACACACAGAGAAAAAGAGAGGCATAAGGAGAAGCAGGCTCCCTGCAGGGAGCCCGATGTGGTACTCCCTCCCAGGACCCAGGGATCAGGACCTGAGCCAAAGGCAGACGCTCAACCGCCGAGCCACTCAGGCGTCCCCAGCATAAGCCTTCTGTCTGGATTCTGCGCCTCTATGCTTGGGGTTGACTCCTTCCCAAAAAGAAGGCACTTGTGCGTGCATGTCACCAAAACCAATTGCAGGCCAACAGAAGGTATCAGCATAAATTGCATATCGGTTTGTTATTACTCTGATTTTCAGATTTGTATTTTTACCTTATTTTATCTTTATTATTTCTTTCAGGTTTTATTCATGTTCTGTAAAGCACATTGAGTCAGTGGACTGTCTTCCAGCTCTACTCTAACATCCCCATTCCAAGCTGTGGAAGTGTCAGCAGTATATTTGGGGAAGGAAAATCTATACAGTTTTATTAGTTAAAATCTAGCTCAGGGCTGTCAAACAAAACTTAAATGTAGCCTATGTCATTTTCATTTTAAGTCTTACCATCCTTCTTTCCTGTCTCGGTTCTAGATAATTAAATACTTTTAAAGGATACTAAAGCATCAAGAACACAAAACAGATATGAGCTTGGTAACTATTGTAGAAAGTTTTAAGAACAGCATGGGGATGACAGGGAGCAAATCTTCAGAGCTTGCCCTTCTCCTCTCCAGCTAGAGCTGGCCCAGAGCATATATGACTTTTGAAAACAAAAGTCAAGAAGTGCAGGGAAGCTTGTCCGTCTTTCAAAAAATGAAAATGTATGGAAATGCATCTCATCTCTGTGGCTTTGAATGTTAACTTTATAAACTATTCTAACTCATCCAATTTGTAAAGCTAAATATAAATTTCAATTCACAGGACAATTTTTTACTTAATGAAATAAAGTCTTATGGAATGCTTCCTAAAATTTTAGACTGTCTTCTTCCCTTATTTGCTCCCTCAGTATATTCCTACCGTAGGTCACACCCTAGGAAGCCTGGTAGTTACGTTTCAAGGCCACTGTATATTTTCCCTCTAATATACTTTTATTGTCTCAAAATTCATTATTTTCACACATTCATTATTTCACACATTCCCAGTCTCAGTCTCACAGACTTCCTCCCCACACGTCCCAATCTGTGTTCGGTGCTGCTGTGCCAAATGATTCTCCTGAAACATACTCTTCTCTAAAACAGTATCTCCATCTAACCTGAGCTGACTAAGTCCTCCTAGAGGTTTTAGGCAATTTAAATTCTGATTCATATTCTCAATGTTAGGATTGAAGTATTTGTTATTAACTAAAACAACCAAACAAAAACCTAGGAAGTTCTTACCTGCATCTCTGGACTTATATCAGATATGCTCCTGATTTCCTGTTTACATATATGCCAGGTGCTTGCCATTTTGGCTAATACCTAACAGATCACGGAATAGATCCCTCTGCTTCTGAGTAAAGCCATATTGGCAGCATCTCAGAGTAATGTCATTCTCACTTTGAGTGGCAAGTATTCAATTGGGCAGGAAAACAGAACATTTTGATTTTGAGAGATACCAAGGGGAATCGGGAAGGGAGCACATGTGAGTTGAAACCTAAGTTAACAGAAGGAGAATTTTAGAAACAGCCAACGGAAAAGAAACATATTCAAAATAGCATTATATATAAAGGTTAATAAAAGCTAAAGTGGAATGAATCATATTTTTCTAGCAGATAATTTCTAGCTGAGATGTGAAATATAAACAATCTATGGAATGAGTGCTTAGAACACTCAAGTTTTACTAAGTAGAAGTCATATTATACTCAGTATGTAAGTATATTATAGGATTATAGTCACTAGGTATATAAGTATATTACCAAGTAATACAAAATAAACTTAGTAATTTTTTGAAATATATTCTACTTACCTCCATTTTAAGCACTGGAGATAGATCAATTTAACTTTGTGTCCAAGAAGGCTTGAATTTAAGTAGAATTAAAATTCACAGATACGGTGACATCTTCATATGTTGTTTAGTTGTGTAACCGATTTTGATGAAATTCATTCAGCTTCTTTTAGTTATACTCCATATAAGTCATGAGGTTTGCATTCAAAGTTAACTAGAAGATAAGGACGGAGTATCACAGATGACCAGAATATGGTGTTCTGGCATCAAATCACTTGGAATTAGGGCATCAGTTATTATTTTCAGAGGCTGTTTTCTAGCCAGTTTTGCAAAATGGATAAAAGTATGTATGGTGTACTTTATCAATATTGGTATTTGTTTTGGTTTCTGGCAGAAATCTCAAACACTGAATTGCAAAACTTTTCCCCCATAGTTTATAGTAATTAACCATGTACCCAATGGGAAAAGAGAGATAGATCTTTGAAGTGGTATTTCTCTTTGCTCTTGATTTGCTCAGCAAACTTCCTCTAGAGAGCAAATCCTCAACTTATCCTAAAAGAGAAGTAATGGCAATGGGGACTTGAGTATCTAAGAAAGTTTGATTTTTTGCTGTTGAATTGGGATTTGTTTACTTCTGTCAGCTACTCATTGAGTTCTCTAAAGGCATGCAATTACTACTATCAGGAAGGAAATCTTTATTCCATTTGTAAATTCTCTAAATAGACCTCTATTTAATTTATCTTAAGAAAATTGTTTATTAGCTTGATTTGTTATACATTTTACATAAAGTAGTTTTAAAAATTAACATAACGCCAATATATCCACCTTATCTTTCATGGATTTTAAAATTTCTAGGCTTACTTACTAAACTCTTCTTCAATTCAAGATTACATAGATTATCTTGTAAGATTTAATTTTTATATTATAATATTTAATCCAGCCAGAATATATATTTATTATTTATGTACCGTAATATGCAGACTCATTTCAATTTCTTCTCTAGGTGAATAGATTTGGAAGACACATATATATAATTCTGAAAAAATATTAAGATCCATTAAGTAGACAAAACCACAAACTTTTAACAAATTTGAAGAAACCACCTGTCCCCCACTACAAGTAGCAATAGGAAAATAACAAATTATAGGCATTAACAATGTAGAGATTAAGCAAGTCCAAATGACCAATATAATAAGTAAATATGACCAAATTCTCAAGCAGAGAAATATATATTAAAATAACAATAGTAAAACTCTTCAGACTCATTTACCTGGAAGCATAAGAATTGAATTCTATTGCTAATGAGAATGAAAGAAAAAAGGCTACTCATGGATTACCAGTGGAAATTCAAAGTGTTAAAGGCTTTCTGGGGAAAAATACAGCAATGACTTCTAAAAACTACATATTCTCAACCCTGTTCTGTCACCCCTCAGAATATCTCTCATAGAAAGAAATCAAACATGATATAAAAAAAAAATGAACATTAATGTTTGATGTAGAAATGTTTTCATGGTCAAAGATGGAGAAAAATATAGGGTCCTTTGATAGAAAAGTCACTAAATAATTAATATATCCACAAATTGGGAAATATTCATCCATCTACAATAAGCAATGATGGCTCTAACAAATGGCTGGGAGATGTTTTCCTGAGGTATTGCTGAATGAGCAAACAAAAATGCAAACAATGCATATGACATAGTTCTAATTTTGTAAAATAATGATTTAAAACACCTTAAATATGATTTTTAATGTATTGTCTGTATGAGATTTTATAAGAAAGTATATTTGTTTTTTTCTAGAATAATAGCAAAGGCTATTTCTTAGGTAGTTCACATTAGTAACCTAGAGATAGGCAGAGAGCAATTGGTAGAGGAAGAAAAGGAGGAAGCGCCTGAAGAGAAAATGGAAAAGAAAACAAATAAGATTCTATATATATTTAAACATTTTTCGAAATTAATAGCCGTGATTACTTCTGGGTAGAAGGAAGGATGGGGATGGTTAGAGAAAATTTGTACTACTGTATGAATTTTTTTGTAATACTTTTTTAACAGCCTGTAATTTATTTATTTTTTTAACAGACTGTTAATTTAAATGAACACAATTACAATTTTAAAAAGAAAGTAAGCAAAGGACTAAAGAAAATACAAATAAAAATAAATATTTATTCTGCAGAATGGATGAAGTGTATACCAATTGAAATTGTTTCAGAAATCCTTAAACATAGAAATTACCAAGAAATGCTCATTTATCCAGGTCCTGAAAGTGGGGAATGCTCTGCTGAAGTTATCATGAGACAGATGCCCCCCTGTCCTTTGAAAGGATTATTTCCTCAATAATCCTGCGATTATTGCTATTGATTGCCCTATGAGAGCCATTCGTTATCTCCATAGATATGTAGATGTTGAAGCAAGCTTGGTGAGGTCCAAACAAAACGTGTTAGAAACTGGTTGCATGATATGAAACTCCCACTTTAGTTCATTTTTGTTTTATTTTTCCTCTGGCACTTTACCCAGAGTCACATGCTTCCCTTCTTACCAGGAATCTTACTCCCTTCTTTTTTCAGGAATCTGCTTATTTGCATAGCATTCTTCTTTTGCTTGGGAAGAATTTCTGTAACAATTTTTTTTCTATGTTATTCTCTGACCATCCAAAATTTTTTTAATGGAAGATATATTATATAGTTGGTCCTTGAACAACGTGAGAAGTTAGGGGTGCCACCCATGTCCAGTCAAAAATCCACACATAACTTTTGACTCCCTCTAAATTTAACCACTAATAGCCCACTGTTGACCAGAAGCCTTGATAACATAAACAGCCGCTTAACACATATTTTATATGTTATATGTATTATACACTGTATTCTTACAATAAAAGCTAGTGAAAAGAAAATGTTAAAAAATCATAACAAGGAGAAAATACATTTACGGCACTGTACCGTATTTTATTGAAAAAGAATCCATGGTTAAGTGGACCCTACATGTTTCTTTTTTTTTTTTAATGATTTTATTTATTTATTCATGATAGACACAGAGAGAGAGAGAGAGAGGCAGAGACACAGGCAGAGGGAGGAGCAGGCTCCACGCAGGGAGCCTGATGTAGGACTCAATCCTGGGACTCCAGGATCACGCCCTGGGCAGAAGGCAGGCGCTTTAACCGCTGAGCCACCCAGGCTGCCCCCTACATGTTTCAAACCCGTTGTTGTTCAAGGGTCACCTGTTTTAGGAATAACTATAGTTGCAGCAAATTACTAGGAACATCTTAGCATTCTAATTGCTAGATGTTGCTTCTAAGCCATTCGTGCACAGAGCTAGATTATTATAATTTATAACTTATGATTTCATATTAGCCCCAGATGATGTTATCTTCTGGCAGACAAGGCTCATCTTTTGTTTTGCTAGGCAGAGTGAGGTGTTGAGAACATTCATCCTGGTAGGGCCCAAACTGAGTCATGACAGAGCTACCATATTGGAAAGTTTTGGCCTATCTTTCAGGATCCCTGTGTATTTATTTATTTATTTATTTATTTATTTACTTATTTATTTATTTTTAAATATTTTATTTACTTATTCATGAGAGACACACAGAGAGAGGCAGGCAGCGACACAGGCAGAGGGAGAAGCAGGCTCTTAGGCAGGCAGCCCCACGTAGGACTCGATTCCGGGACTCCAGGATCACGCTCTGGGCCAAAGGCAGGCGCTAAATCGCTGAGCCACCCAGGGATCCCCTATTTATTTATTTTTTAAAATGTATTTATTAGAGAGAGAGAGAGAATGACAGAATGAGGAGGGGGAGGGGAGAAGAAAGGAGAGGAAGAAGCAGACTCCCCACTGAACAGGGAACCCAACATGGGACTCAACCCTAGAACCCTGAGATCATGACTTGAGCCAAAAGCAGACACTTAACCGACTCAGTAGAAAATTGTAACATGAAATTATTTTTGCACTCCAAAAAAAAAAAAAAAAAAGGAGAAGTAACTAAGGAGTTCTCACCTGTAAAGTAGGAACAAAGGGCATAGATGTGTATCAGGAGTTAATTTTAAAATGATATATTATTTTTATAGATGTTGTGATGTCAGGGAGGAAACTATTTTCCTCTACCCTCTTCTGTTCAGTAACTGAGGGCATGTACATTAAATTAACAAAGGACAGATTAATAGGGGAAAAGGCATACAATTTTTATTAATATTTTAGTGCATAAGAGTTCAGAGAAAATAAGTGAAACTCAAAGAAGCAGGTGGACTCAATTGCTTAGATATTATTTTAACGAAGGAAAACATGTTTGGGTTTCAAGGGACAATAAACTGTGGAGAAGTGACTAGAAGTACGTGAAAAAAACTGATGGAATATAAGGGCTATTTTAATTTTTAAAAAATGGTTTATGTAGACTCATCTCAATGCTCAGTCTGTCCCCTGTAATAATGATGCATAACAGGACTAGCTGCGAACTAAGCACAGCAGATAGCCACCAAGCGGCACCCAGGGTGGGATATGTGTGACAATCTTCAAGAAGTTTCCAATTGTCTTAATGTTAATGCCTTGCTAAAGAGAAAAACAATCTTTAATTTGACAATGGCAAAGCCTCCTCCTGTACGATGTAGGCCCTCTTTAGCACCTGAAAATCCTTTTGAAATCTCCCTTTGCTTACTTCCCCCAACTCCCAGGGATATAGTCAGCCACCCCTCACAGGCCTGGGGCAGCAGCTCTTCCTGCCCACGGGTCCTGTCCCTGGGTCTCGTCCCTGTGCTTTAATAAAACTACCATTTTGCCCCAAAGATGTCTCAAGAATTCTTACTTGGTTGTCGGCTCCGGACTTCACCTATATTCCAAAACTTTATCAATAAGAGCAGCTCTGTACCCTCGTTTTAGGCAAAAAGGGGAAGGCAGGGAATTTTTCCTGAATCTGCTGATTCTTATTTGTCTTCAGCTAAAAATAAACTTTGTGCCAAATCGACATATTTTATTTTTTTTAAGAACTTATTTCTTTCAGAGAGAAAGAGGAGTGTGGTAGGGTAGGGGCAGAGGGAGAGGGAGAGAAAAACAAGCAGACTGTGCTGAGCATGGGGCTCAACATGGGGGCTTGATCTCACAACTCTAAAATCTTAACCTGAGCTGAAACTAAGAGTCAGACAATTAGTTCTCTAAGCCGTCTGGTGCCCCTTAAACTGACATATTTTAGAGTGGCATATTCTGATCACCTTCAGGGATGATAATGATATTTATCTCCTTTTAGAAATAGGTAAATTGTGTGATTTATTTTCTAAGTACATATTGACTATTATATCTAATTTTTATTTATAATTCTGCATTTATTTTGTTAAGGAGAACCTCCAAGATTGTGTAAGCTTCAGGCCTCCCTAAACCTGGATCTGCTCCTGTAACAGTTTACGAACACAGGACTGAAAGTAGTGAGTAGGAGACAGGTAGGGCTAGGTAGGGAGAGATAGGTAGGGGACCACGGAATCAGGCTCACAAAAATCCCAAAAATGCTAAGGTGTAAAGAAATCAGAGATAAGGCAGCAAGTCAGACAACCCTGCCCTAAGTGTGGGCGGGGAGGGTATCTTTTTTATGACAGTCGTCTGTGATCAACAAAAAATAACCAGACCCCGGGCAGCCCCAGTGGCTCAGCGGTTTAGCGCCGCCTTCAGTCCAGGGGATGATCCTGGAGAACTGGGATGGAATCCCACGTTGGGCTCCCTGCATGGAGCCTGCTTCTCCTTCTGCCTGTGTCTCTGCCTCTCTCCCTCTCTCTCTCTCTATGTCTCTCATGAATAAATAAATAAAAATCTTAAAAAAAAAAAAAAAAAAGAATAACCAGACCCCAAAGAAGTAAGTTGTTAAACATGTTACCTGTATTATCTGTATTTTTGCTTAATAAACTTCTATCGGTTTAACTCACTTTGCTTTGTCCAAGAGATTCATTCTTCGACTCCATGAGACAAGAACCAAGCTCTTTCGTGTCAGTAGCAAGAGCAGTTTTCCAATTGTAGTAGAAAGAAATAGTTCTAAAATTTTCTAGTTACTTTGGCAGCAGTTCCCTGGTCCCAGAGTCTTTCTAAGGAAAAGTCAGCGTGAGGCAGCACAGACAGATCCCTTGCCATGTCAGTTCTGTACTGTGGTTCTGGGAGTTGCTTCTGGAAGCTCAGCATAAAGCATGCTGAATGTGTGGATTTTCTAGAACTTCCTGATAACTCCTTTATTGAAGTGAACCAAAAGGAATTATTTTGTTAGCAGTTAGGAAGCCTTCTAGATATGGTAATTGGTACCAGCAATAGTCACAAGTATGATGTAGTTTTGGAATGTAGATGGGGTTTGGTGGGGAGAGGTCCAGAGCCAAGGACCAAGAAACAATTCCTGAGACATCGTTCATGCAAAATGGTGGTTTTGATACAGGAGAGTTTGGTTCTTGTCTCACAGAGTCGAAGAATGAATCTTGCAGTGAGTAAAGCGATAGAAGTTTATTAAGCAGGTACGGAGAAAGCTCTCAGGAGTGAGAGGGGTCCCAACAGGGTTGCCACTGAGGGCTTTTTGGCTGGTCTTTTATTGGGAACATAACTAGGGAACCCAAGGCCTTGAGATGTCTTTGTGCGGTCTCAAGTGATTGACATATGGCTGTTTTGGAGTCTGGTGAATCTCTGGGATTCAATCAAAGAGAGATACTTCCTAACACTCCAAGGAGCTAGGGAGCCTAATTTACTTTCTTCTCTGTTTTTGTTATCTTATCTCTGTTTCCTTGGGATGGGTAGGAGCCTGACTCTGGACCATTTGGTGTCCTTAGGATTTATGGGAGCCCAACTCTGGGCCTTTCCCTTATCCTTCCCTGCCTAACCCCATCTATCCCTAACCCATTGTTCTACATCAGTTTTATTAAAGTAGGAGGATAGGACCCATGGGCAGAGAGAGCTGCTACCCTGAGGTTTTGAGGGGAGGCTGATCATATACTTGGGAGCTTGGGGAGGTAAGGAAAAGAGAGATTTTCAAAAGAACTTGCAAGATACTGGAGACTTTGCCATTGTCAGGTTAAGATTGTTTTTTCTTCTAGCGAGACATTAACACAATTGGGAGCTTCTAGGAGGAATTTCACACATAGCCTATCTCATATATGGGGATGCAGTTTGCAGGGTTGGCCTTCTGCTCCTTCATCACATAGGGCAAAGTACTGAGAGGTGGGGGGGTGCCAAGTTCCCCCTTGCTCTCTGGGCATGCTTTCTCCCAGCTTGTCCATTTGTTCACCAATCCAGAAATTCCAAACCTCCGTCCTTTAGGTAAAGTTGATTAAATCGTTGACCACTCAATCCCCTCTCTGGAGGTCAGGATGTAGGGCTGAAATTTCCAACCCTCTAATCCTGTGGCTGGTGCCTCAAGCAACCAGCACTCATCCAGAAGTTCCAAGACCCCATGCAGAGTCACCTTATTAGCATAATAAACTCAGGTGTTTTTGACAGGAGCATTTCTTAGAGCAGGATATCACAAGGGTATGGAGGCCGAGAAAAATCAAGGCCATTCCACCTCAAGTTTAGCATTAGCACAAGTACAGCCATCTTAGGCCCCTGTGAATAAGAGCTGAACTTTACAGGAAAAACTGCAGAATGTCCTTGGCAGGGGATCTCATATCAGAAAGACAACAGAGCTCAGAATTGCCCTAGTCAGAGAATCCCATATCAGAAAGACAACAGAGCCCACACCTATGGTAGAAAGTCCCATATTAGAATGAGAACAGAGCTCAATGCCCTTGAAAGCCCCACATCAGAATGTAAACAGAACTTGAGAAATTCCTCCACCCCTTCTGAAAATCCCCTAGACTAGCCTATAAAAAAAACCAGCTGTAACCCACTTGGGGTCCAAGTCCCTGCTCCACTGTGTTGGGTATACTTGGACCCAAGCTCGAGCTTGTAAATAAACCCTCGTGTGTTGGCATCGGTGTCGGCTCCTTGGTGGTTTCTCAGATTCACAATCTTGCACAACAAAGGGCTATGAACTTGATTTAGAATTTGACTCAGAAACCCACAGGATCATTCTCTGAGGCAACTTATATTTTATATTTAGCCCTACAATGACAAGAAATAAAAGATTGGTGTAGGACAATCTTTTATTGAAAAAAAAGTTCTAGTCCTCTGATGTGGGAAGCAAAGGTAGAAGAGAAATTATGAAATTTCCTTACTACCTATAGCCCATAGCCAAGTTCTTGAAAAAGTCAGAGTGACATTCCTCTACAGATTCAACTGCCTCAATGTTAATACTTTGCTAAAAGACAATCTTGGCCTGACCCCCAGTATCCAGTAAGTCTGCTCATATAAAAATTAGCATATACAAATTCCTTTGGAAACGTCCTTTCTCTCTACACTGCAGAATACATACAGGCAGTCATCCCCCAAGCATATGACCCACTGATGTACATCTAGAGGGTCTCATGCCTAAGGTTTTATTAGAAGGTAATAAATGACCATTTCTAATGAGTTAGGGATAAATGGGGCTCGGCTGGCTGAAGAGGCCATGGAATCAGGCTCACAAAAAAATCCAAAAAATGTGGAGATGAAAGTAAACCAGAGATAAATAAACCAGACCATCATGTCCCAGGTGCCAGAGGTGGGGTCTTGTTATAACAGCTCTTTGTGACCAACAAAGAATTACCAGACCCTAAAAAGGAAGTAAGTCATTAGCGATGTTATCACTAGTCCTTACTCAATGGTGATATCAATGGATTTGTTAAAAGGATTTAGGTTCCCTGGTTAGGCTTCAATAAAAGACCAACCCTACAAGCCCGCAGTGGCAACCCTATCAGGACCCCTCTCACTTCTGAGAGCTTTCTCTGTACCCTTGCTTAATAAACTTGTATTGCTTTGCTCACTCTCCTTTGTCCGAGAGATTCATTCTTCAACTCCGAGAGACAAGAACCGAGAGCTCTCGTTTCACTAACAATAGCTAAGCCCCTCAAGGTCCTGGAAACCTTGTTTCCAAAATACCTGGGAGGCTTACACTATTCCTAACCCCTTCCCAACTTGAAAGTTTATAATGGGCCACTCCTCATGACCCCAGGGTAGCTCTCCCTGTCCATGGGTCTTGTCCCCATGCTTTAATAGAACCACATTTTTGCACCAAAGACATCTCAAGAATTCTTTCTTGACTGTTCGCTCCCAAACCCCAACATTTCACATCATACCTACTTCCCATTCTCTAATGTTTCCCAGTCTTTACAGATTGTGGCCCAAATTAGATAACCACAATTAGGTCACCATATCTTTGAAGGTCAGATACTTGATGAGAGAGAATGTTAACTAAGGACAGAGCACAAGTTGACACCCTGCAACGTCCCCCCTCTCCCCTGACTCCTGAGTGGGATACAGGTGACATTCCTCCAGGGAGCTCCCAACTGTCTCTAGTGAGTTGATGCCTCACTAGAGGGGAAAAACAACCTTCACTCAGACAATGGCAAGGCCTCCAGTATCTTGTAGTTCCTCTTTAGCATATGAAAGTCCTTTAGAAAGCCTCCCTTTTCCGATAAGGGAAAGGAGGGGAATTGAGTGGGAAAAATTAGAGAGGGAGACAAACCTTGATATACTCCTAACTCTGGGAAACAAACAAAAGGTTGCGGAAGGGTAGATGGGTGAGGGATGGGGTAGCTGGGTGACTGGCACTGAGGAGGGCACTTGATAAGATGAGCCCTGGGTGTTATACTGTATGTTAGTAAATTGAACTTCAATTTTAAAAAAATGGGCGCCTGGGTGGCTCATTAGGTGGGTGAGCGTCTGTCTTCAGCTCAAGTCATGATCCTGGGGTCCCGGGATCGAATCCCACATCAGGCTCCCCTTGAGGAGCTTGCTTCTCCCTTTGCCTGTGTCTCTGCCTCTCTCTGTCTCTCATGAATAAATGAATAAAATAGAAGAAGAAGAAGAAGAAGAAGAAGAAGAAGAAGAAGAAGAAGAAGAAGAAGCCAAGAAGGAGGAGGGAAGGAGGAGTCTTAGGAAGGAGGATGCTGAGGCTTATTAGCGAGGAGTACTCACTACATCAGACGTAATCACTCACCTACCAACGTCCTCCTCACATCATCCTCGACTACGCCTCAGACAGCAGACTCCACTTTTCTGTATCTCCTCCTCTCCCAGGTTATCTAATCCTACCCACTCTTCTCTTCACAAGCCTAGGGCAGCAGCAGCTCTCTCTGCCCAACGGATCCTGTCCTTGTGCTTTTGATTAAGTTTTGGAATATTGGTGAGGTTTGGTGGGGTGAGGTCTGGAGCCCATGACCAAGAAAGAATTCTTGAGATGTCTTTGGTGCAAAATGGTTATTTTATTAAAACAGGAGGACAGAACCCGTGAGCAGGAAGAGCGGCTGAGGGGTGGCTTATATATATATATATATATACCTGGGAGAGGGGAGAGGTTTGGGGATAGCATACTGTCTTAGGAATTTTGGAAGCAAGGTTTCTGGGCCCTTGATGGGGCTAGCTATTGTTGGGAAAAGATCACTTATTACCGTCTAATAAATCCTGAATTATGAGACCCTTCAGATGTGTATCGGTGGGCCATGTGTTGGGGAGTGTTCGCCAACTTGTACCTTGGGGTATAGAGATAAAGGAATCTCTAAAGGAATTTTTATATGTTCACATAGACTTACAGGCTCCTGGGGCTCCTGGGGATTGGGTTAAGATTGCCTTCTGCCCTTAGCAAAGTATGAACATAGAGGCAGTTGAGTCCATAGAGAAATGACCCTTTCCCTGTTTCAAGGACTTATCAATGTGTTTTATCCTCAGCTAGTCTTCTGTTTCCCTATCACTTTAATAAAACCACCATTTTGCACCAAAGACATCTCAAGAATTGTTTCTTAGCTGTCAGTTCTGGACCTCACCCCACCAACCTCACCCATTCCAAAACACCATCATCTACATCTCTTCCAGTCGATTGTTCCTGAGTTGTGTCCATTATAAACCGGTCATTGTAGATAAGCTGCTTTTCTGAGTTCTGTGAACCATTCTAGCAAATCATCAAACCTGTGGAGGGGGTTGTGGGAACTCCTGAATTTAAAGCCAATTGGGGAACTGCCCCGGTGGCGCAGCGGTTTAGCGTGGCCTGCAGCCCAGGCCGTGATCCTGGAGACGTAGGATCGAGTCCCATGTCAGGCTCCCTGCAGGGACCCTGCTTCTCCCTCTGCCTCTCTCTCTCTCTCCTCCTTCTCCTCCTCCTCTTTCTCTCTGTCTCTATGAACAAATAAAAAGTCTTTAATAAAAATAATAAAGCCAATTGGTTAGAAGTTATAGGCAGCCCCCATCTTTATTTGTGTCTGAAGTGGGAGTGGCCTTGGGGGACTAAACCCCTTAACCTGTGGAGTCTGATGCTAATCTGGTGTTGTTAGCATCAGATCTGATTTGAATTATTGGGCATCTAGCGGTGTCATAGTTAGAGAAGTAGAAGTTAGTGCTGTTAGAAGTGATGTGAGTGAACACAGTTCAGAGCCCTACATGATATATTTTTAATGAAACATTAGAGATTATTTGGAAATAATGGGGCCCCTGATAATTGGAAAGAGAGAGTTTTGTGGTTTCAGATGATTCTGTGTATCTAAACCCTTAAAATCCAGGGCAGAAATAGGTTCTCCTTTCTTCTCTAATGAAGCAGTCAGTTGAGCAGATCTCAATTGAAGCAATTGCAAGAGGATGACATTTCTTTCTTTCTTTCCTTTTTAAAATATTTTCTTTATTTGACAGACAGAGAGAGAGGCAGAGACATAGGCAGAGGGAGAAGCGGGTTCCATGCAGGGACCCTGACGTGGGACTGGATAGCGGGTCTCCAGGATCACACCCCAGGTCAAAGGTGGCGCTAAACCGCTGGGCCACCGGGGCTGCTCTCAAGGATGACAATTCTAATTCCCTACTCTTAAATCCCCTCATTGCCAAGAATCAGATCAGTGTGTCTTGGGGAAGCAATTGTAAGTGAAACCTTGGGAGTAATGGCTTTCACTTAAAGAACTGCAGGAGGAAAAAAAAAAAAAAGAACTGAAGGAAGTTGCTTTAATTTTTATTATTAGAAACTTAGCAACTATGTGTGGGAATAGTTTCTGAGGGTGATGGACCGGAGAGGAACAATATTTTACATTGCGGTGATTATAACACTCTGGATTTAATAATAGATTTGAAGTTTATCTTCTAGTTTGAATAACTGAGAATGTTTTATGCTTACTTATTTTAGAATTTGACCTAAGTCATACTACAGTAAGTACATTTAATTTGGTAGAAATTCATTAGAATATAAATGGATTTATCTTGTGCAGTTGGATCACTCACTTCCTTAATGTGAGATGGCCCAGAAGACATTACATGTATCATGGAAGTAAGAATTGGCATTGAGAATTACACTGATAAGGATGCCAGCATCCTGCAAAAATCTCCTATAAGACCACAAATCCGAACTATGAGTATTTCTTCTGTATTTCTCCAATGGTGCCTCCAACCATTTATCTTAATAATGGTGTACTTGGGAAAGGAATTCCCCTTTTCTAGGATTATTGGATCTTAGCTCTGAGCTAATCTTTTTTCTCCCTGGAGACTCTGATTACTTAGTCAACCACCGAGTGTTGAGATTTGAAGCAGTTAATGATATATACTGTTTTCATTTAGGTGTATCTTATGGATCCAGGGGGCCCACGAATCCAGTTTGTAGTCATTTTTCCTGATTCTGGATGTGTGGACCACAAGTACTCGACAACTGAAACAATCTCCACACTGATTCCTTGATCCACAGAGCAACAGCCACTATGGCTGGAAGGGCAACAGGGAGGTTCCAGGAATTATTTACTGTTGAAAATATTGCTACTCAAAATCCATATCACTTTCTGGGAGGATTTCAGAGAATAGTGCTTCTATTAAAGACAAGAAAGATTGTATTGGACCGTATTTACATTTTTTGCTTGGCCTATGGGTAGACAAATGAGTCCAGTAAAAGAAATGGATTATTTTAAGCTTAATCGCAGAGTGATTTTAATTGTAATTGGTCTTAAAGTTTCGGCCTTTTTATTATAAGAAAGAACCAGCTTCTGGTTCCTGGCATGTACCTACTAATGCGACTATTTGTTCTAAAGCTCATTTCAGTGAACTAATAACACCAACAGGGAAGGAGTAAGGTATACCTTTACCAGTTTCCTCACTCAGCTCTCAAGCTCCATACCATAGCTATAAACCATAGGAACCTCAATCGTCTTATCATCTAACAGGACTCCAAGGCATTTCCCTAAATGGCTAGTGATATTAAACATAATTTCATGCACTTATTCACCATCCTTATTTCCTCTGCGGTGAAATGTCAGTTATATTTTTCACCCATTTTCAAGTTGTATTATTTGTTTTTTTACAGTTTAGTTTTGAGGGTTCTTTGTATATTCTAGTTATGAGTCTTTTGTCAGATAAATGGTTTGCAAATATTTTCTTCCTGTCTATAGGTTGTGTTTTATGCTTTTTTTTTTTTTTTTTTTTTTTTTTTAGAGAGAGAGAGAGAACGGCAGAGACACAGGCAGAGAGAGTGCTTAAGCAGGCTCCATGCCGGAAGCCCACTGTGGACTCGATTCTGGGTCTCCAGGATCACACCCCAGGCTGATGGCGGGCGCTAAACTGCCAAGCCACCGGGGCTGTCCAGTCTTTTACACTCTTAACAAGGACTTTCACAAAGCAAGTGTTTCCAATCTCAATGACGTCCAATTTATTGATTTTTTCCTTTCATGATTCATGCTTATGGTAGCATGTCTAGGAAAATAAAGCTTTTTTTTTCCTTAAATATTTTATTTATTTATTAATGAGAGATACAGACAGAGAGGCAGAGACATAGGCAGAGGGAGAAGCAGGCTCCCGGGGGACCCGATCCCAAGACCTCAAGATCACAACCTCAGCCAGAGACAGATGCTCAACCACTGAGCCACTCAGGTGCCCCTAAGAAAATAAAGCTTTATGCAGTTTTATCTTTTTAGTTTATCTTTTATAGAGTGTCTGAAATTCTCGAATATATTAGTTCATTTTTTTTATTGGTTTTAGAAAGTTCTAAGCAAATTATCTCTTTGTATTTTGCTTCTGCCCCATTCTTTCTCACTTCTCTTTCTAATACCCTAATTTGTATCTTAAACCATTTGTGTATGACTTGTATGTGATTATATCCATAATTTGTTCCCATCTTGTTCCTTGTTGCTATTATAGTTATTGTTGACTTTTTTTCTACTTTTAGTCAATGCTTCTCTGTTATGATGTTAAATTCTGAGTTTTTTCAGTTATTTTACTATTCATTTCTAGAATGTACATTCTATTCTTTTTTACATTTCTAGTCTCTGGTGAAACTCTCCAGAGTACTTTTTTTTTTTATCTTTCTTTTTTTTTTTAAGGTTTTGTTTATTTATTCATGAGCGACACAGAGACAGAGAGGCAGAGACACAGGCAGAGGGAGAAGCAGGCTCCATGCAGGGGGGAGTCTGGCAGGGGACTCCATCCCGGGTCTCCAGGATTACACCCTGAGCTGAAGACGGCGCTAAACGGCTGAGCCACCAGGGCTGCCTTAGAGTGCTTTTTTTGGTCCATAGTTTTCAACAAACTAATCACAGTTGTGTTAAAATATTCATCTACTAATTTCATGATCTGGGTTATCTAGCTATCTCTTTCTATGGACTTTTAAAAATAATCTTGATTACTGATTATATGATCTTGCCTCTTTTCATGTCTAGTAATTTTTATTGTATATTCAACTTTGTGTAAATGCACAAAAAGGCATTAGATGATGTGATTTTCCATCAAAGGAGTTTCTTGTGATATCTTTTAAGTAGATCAGGTGAAGTGTCCTTTTTCCTCCTACTTTACTGTCTTCTACTTCTCCTACCATGTCCCCTTATACACAACCACAACAAGCATCTCAATTCTCTCATTTTTCTAAACTCTAAATTTTCTATTTTATCCTCTTAACCAAGAAGTTACTCTTTAATAATCTGCCTCTTTAGGCTTTCTTTAAAATAAACTAAAATCCAATATAGAGTGTAGTAAGTGCAGGACACATGTAATAGAATCGAAAATAAAGAGCTTCCAGAACCCAGATAAAAAAAAAGTTTAAAAAAAAAAGCAATAAGAATATTTTCTAGGAGTATATTTCAACTAGCTTTGATGATTTTAGTATTTTTTTAAAAGATTTTATTTATTTATTCATGAGAGACAGAAAGAGAGAGAGAGAGAGAGAGACAGAGAAAGAGGCAGAGACACAGGCAGAGGGAGAAGCAGGCTCCGTGCAGGGAGCCCGACATGGGACTCAATGCCTGGTCTCGAGGACCACACCCTGGGCTGAAGGCGGCGCTAAACCTCTGAGCCACCAGGGCTGCCCTAGTATTGTATTTAATAGAATTAAATTAAATAGAATTTCCCATATGAAAGAGCATCATAAGCAAGGAGACATATAGTCACACCATTATCAAAGATCTACTTTATGTCAGGGACAACACTAAATATTTAATATTTCTCACCTTAGGGGCACCTGGGTGGCTCAGTGGTTGAGCATCTATCTATCTTTGGCTCAGGTTGTGATTCCGGGGTCCTGGGATTGAGTTCTGCATCAGGCTCCCGGGAGGGAGCCTGTTTCTCCCTCTGCCTATGTCTCTGCCTCTCTCTGTGTATCTCTCATGAACTAAAACAAAAAATATTCTCACTTTATTTAACTTTCACAGAGACTCTTCAAAGTGATTTTTCTCCCCAGTGATAGTGAGTGAAGTTTCTAGTTTTTAAGCAGGCATCAATTTGTTTCTGAGCTAGAGTTTGATCCATTCTGTCTCTAAAGGCTATTCTCCTTCCTCTTTGTTCCAAGTTATTTTCCGGAGATGATTTGGTTTGTCATTGTTTAAGGAAAATAGTGAGTAGCTTAATGCATCTGAAGTGTAAAATAAACGGAAAAGCTTGTAGATGGAGCTGGAAATGGATGCTGGTCCAGAATCAACATTAATAGTAAGGAATTTATGTGTATTTCCATAGGCAATAAGAATCACTTCAGGACTTTAAGCACTGGCATGATAACACCCATATTTTGGAAAGGCTCCTTTTGTAGCAAAGTGAAAAATAATTTTAAGTAGCGAGACTCTAGAGAGTAATTAATGAACAGGCTCTTGTGGCAGATCAGATAAGAGTTAATGATCTACTGGCTAGGGCCAGAGAAGAGGAAAAAGAGAAAAGAAAAGAAGACCAAAGGGTGAAAGAAAGATGATATGGGTAGTCTTCAAAACTTAAGGAGGGATGCCTGGGTGGCTCAGTAGTTGAATGTTGCCTTTGGCTCAGGGCATGATCCCAGGGTCCTAGGATAGAGTCCTGCTTCTCCCTCTACCTATGTCTCTGTGTCTCTCATTAACTAATAAGTAAATAAAATCTTTTAAAAAATTAAGGAATATGAGCATTCAGGGAAAGAGATGGCTCAGGAAAACTGTGATGTTTTAATACTTTTAAGACAAACCACAATGAGGCAAAAAGCAAGAAAAACAGACTTGAGAAATAAAGTTCAAAGAAGTGATGGATACTCAACATCAAATTTTATGAATACATATGATAAAAGTTTTATAAATAATCTGTTGTTTGCTTCCACAAAACCTACAGTGACAATAAGTTAGATTCAGTTACAGTAAGAGATTTGTTTAAAGGTAATTGCATTTGGTGGGGGATATCTGGCTGGCTCAGTCGGAAGAGCATGTGACTCTTAATCTTGGGGTGATCAGTTCAAGCCCCATGTTGGGTGTAGAGATTACTTTTAAAAAGGTACTTGCATTTGGTGGAAATAACTGACATAGACTTATAGTCTTTTTTCTATGGTGTCATATTAGAACATATTACATCATACGGTAATATGCTGGGAAGCATCTCTTCTAGTCTTTTATAATACTTGGATTGTATTATTTTATCTCATAGAAAAAGGCTTTCCTTAACTACAACATTTCTGTCAGCTACAAATTTAAATGTATTTGTAATGGTTAAAGGTAGCGATTGGCCAGATGTGAGGTAAAGGAATAGAAGTGAGGTGGCAGGGCAGCCCTGGTGGCTCAGCGGTTTAGTGCTGCCTACAGCTCAGGGTGTGATCTTGGAGACCTGGGATAGAGTCCCATGTCGGGCTCCCTGCATGGAGCCTGCTTCTCCCTCTGCCTCTCTCTCTCCTCTCTATGTATTCTTATGAATAAATAAATAAAAATCTTAAAAAAAAAAAAGGGTATACTTGAAAAAAAAAGTGAGGTGGCAAAAAAAAATTTAAAGGTTGTTTCTAAAACGTTAACAATTTCACATCCCCCATGGAGTTAAGTACCCTTTGAGGATCTCATCTCCTTCATTTCTCAGAGGGACTCATTATTTAGGGTAAGAAATTCTTGACAGCATCAAATTCTCTAGATACTTCTCCCCAGTTTCCATGAGACAGTCTTTGACTGAGATGGTAGTACAAACTAGTAACTGAATCTGAGACTAAGAAGCAACTCTCAGGGGATGGCTCATCTGACTGTGCCAAGAAGTTTGCTCAAATATAGAATTAATATTGATTAGATTTGATTGCTTATCTAGGCATTTCAATATTTGTTAACAGAAAAAAATCACTGTATGCCCTTTGTAATAAATTAATGAATATGATAATGCTATCATTGTTTCTAGCTAACATATTCCATCTCTACTGATAAAAGTATTAAGATTATACTATATGACTTTAATAAAGTTTTTATTTAAAACATAGTATTTGACATGGTAATGACCAGTTACATTCTGTTTCTACTTGACAGAGTGTTCAGAAGTGATTGATGGCTATAGTCAGCCATAAGATATTAATAGTAATGGTTATTAAAATATAAGTGCTATTTTAAATGTATCTCGTGTGGATCAATTAAAATCTCTTCCTTTGAAGTCTTTGACAGCTAAATATAGAAATGCAGTTGTTTCTATATTGTTCACCTTGTGACTGTAACAGATAGGAAAGGGATCTGAAATGGCACATGCATACTACTATTTTTTGTCTTTTTTAAAAACCAAAACCTATTTAGTCTAATGATTCGGTTAAATCATTTGTCAGTTAGATAGTAACTTTCTTGAGATATTTTAATAATTTTACACGAAATTAGGCAAAATGAAATGAAATTATTCTAATATTTTTGGTCTTTTTTTGTTTTTGTGTTAATTTTACATGTCAAAAACAATTTTTTTCTTTCTCTTAATAGATCTGTCTTAAATGAAAAATACTCAAAATAAGTTGTATTGTTATGGACCTTATAACTGCATAGAAAGTTAATCTTGAATAAACAAAATGGTAAAGGACTATGAGTAGCACATCTGTACACTGCATGCACCAAGAAATATCACAAAAGTCAAATGAGGCACGTACAGATCCTGGCACATCTTTTCACTGATTCTAGGTTCCTTTCTGAATAAAGTGTGAACTGGTCACTCTCTGAGCCTTCATGTTTATTATCATAAGACGCAGCAAGGAAGACTTGATACCCCCTCTCAGTCTGTCCCTTGGGTGAATCTGGTGTGTGTGTGTGGGGGGGTGTGCAGGAGTTACTGGGAAGCGTATTTCCTCTGAGACCATACGCTCTCCCAACCCTTGTTAGAGGTAATTGGTTAAGGGATTTTTTTTTTTTTAAAGAAAGTTTAACTCCATAGTGTAAGGCAGAAAAGGAAGTACCCAATCCTATAACAACTCTGAAACCTGTAAGTTCTTCCTTTTCAAACTTGAATCCTTTGGTCGTTAAGTGCTCCCACACCGAATGTACATCAGAGACAAGCCAGTTCCTTTCAAGGTACTCCTTATCTGGGTGGGAGGGGGAATGTGGATTTGGGGGGCCCTCAGGTGGCATAACGACCGTGTGCTCATCCACATCCTCTCTTGGTCCATCAGGATTCCCTGCTGCTTGAGTCTTACCTCTTTATCGGCTTCCCTTTCCTGTAGATTTCCTAAATGTCATCTATCTTTCCTTCTCATTTTCACTCTGGTCATCCCACTTGGTCTTCCAAGTGAAGTCCCAAGAAAGACAAGGAAACATGGACAGGGCATTTTTGAGGCTGCAGCCAAATTTGGTAAGTTCATGATCCTGTGCAGAAAGAAATGTGACCTTGGCCTCCAGCTAGTCATCTGGTTTATTTTTTTCACCTTAGACTACAACTGAATCACATGCAATTCGAGTTATTATGCCAATATTCACAGCATAAATGTCTATATATTTTACATAGACTTGATCAAATCTTAAAGATTGTGGTTTAACCTCACTCATTCTATGAGGAAGCTAAAGAGAGCTAATGGAGTTTTTACCCTTAAAGTAGTCGAATCTACTGAATTAGAAAATCTTGAGACTAAAAATACTGATAATGGTCCTGCATTGCACGAGAGTCTATTGAATAATGAGCTCTCAGTAATTGTGAGTGTTGAATATTAACACTGAAACTTTGAACTCCAAATGGAGAGTCAATGTAGGAAATTTCTAAAATGTTCTTCTGGGCTTTTGTCCTTTGCATTTACCTCCTCTTCCATTTGGCACAGAACAAGCAGCTTGTCTAGCTATGAAGTGCCAACACTTCTTTTAACCCTGAGACATGCCCATTTATCCCTCCAAACAATATAAGCAATGAATCCCCATTCTGACTCCTTATAAACAAATTAGGTAACAGTTGATATTGGGCATTATTTGGTTCAATTTTTAAAAATCTTATGAAACTGAAATTATCTGGTCAAGGATCCAGAAGTCACAGAAGATATACAAATTCATCTTGTTTCCCATAACGATGGAAACTTACTTAAATGCAACAAGTGATACGTTGCATTATACAATTAAATAATTAATGCATATAGCTCTTGGGAAAAAACTATCATGGCTGTGTATTTAGAAGCCATTCTTCTAGGTTTAAATAAGAACAGACACACTCACATATCATGTAAAAGAATAATCTTGGCAAACAGGACTCAGCCATTAGTTATTTAAAGTTCAGAAATGTAGGAATGCAGTCCTCACGCAGGGAAAGTTTGGGGAAAAAAAGATGTCATTGAATATTGATGTGATAAAGGCAGACAATGAATGGAGGGTTTAGCCACCGAAAAAGCTTTGAATCAGAATGAAAAATTTGTGAGAATAATCCTAATTGAATAATGTCATGCTTTGTGGGTCGTTTGGTTGATTTGAGAAACAAGAAAAAAAATAACTTGGGTTTGTACTCCATTTTATAGTTGACATTCATACACGTACATACAGGTGTATACATTTACACAGACATAGGGACAGTGCTGAGTATCTTAATCATGCTATGGGACAGGCAGTGTCAACCACAGGCACCTGCGTTCCCTTCCAGTAGGGACAGAGGACACCAGGCGGAGGCTCATTCTGACAGTTTCTGTGCCCAGTATATGCAGTATTAAACATCTTGGCAGGCATTTTTAATACTATTCCTCATTTTCTGAATAAAAATTGCCTTGTTTGTCTATGTTTTGCCTGTAATACCTTGACAGCTATCTGCCTTATTCAATTTATGAGCAATGAAACTCTTTATATTAAACTTTGTGCAACAAACCAAAAAAAATTGAGTTACACACTCAATTTTACAACTTATTTAGTTTTTTCATAGACAGATTTGGCATAATTTTGTGTTGCCTACCTCTACAGTTAGAGCCCAGATTAATGGCGTGATTTCCCGTGTGAAACCACCGGGGTTCTGGTGGCTCCATGCACGAGCTGTGTCATCTGGAGCAGCTTGTTTTTTCACCCTCCTGGCCTCTGTGGCTTAATCTGTAACATTGAATAATGAACTTGCTAACTTCTTGAAGCTGTGTTAAGAATAAGATGAGGTAAACAATGTCAAGTAATTAACATTAGTGCCTAGCTCAGGCGGTCCATATATTAGCTACATTAATATTTAAGTGATTTGTAGTTCACGCTGTTATTTTATTTTTTCTCATAATTTGTGAAATTTTAAATACATAGAAATTTGCAAGGACTAGTAGAAGAAATACACATACTTCATCATTCACAATTAATCACTATTCCTTATAGTCATATTTCTTTCCAGCTATTTTTAAAGAAATAAAACATTACAGAGAAAGCCAGTTTTTAACCTAATTTCCTCTCTAGAGACTTTCATTATTATCAGTTTAGTACCCCACCACCCTGTTGAGTTGTATATACATATATGTTCTTTCTTAACTATTGCATGTTTTAAATTTCCATTTACAGAAGGTGGAAGAAGAGCCCCCATTGCTGGCTGGATTCTAAATGTTGGTTGTCAGTCATCTAATCAGTGGATTGTGTATCCACCTACATGTTATCCTATCCACTCATGACCACTGGAGATGCTTCTTGCATCCTCTGGAGTGATGGCCTTGACAATCCTACAACTTCCAATCACTGCCAAAGTTTTAGTGTACACAACCTTAAAGCTGTTGGAAAAACAGGTGAACTCATGATTTAATTTTGATAAAGTGTTCTTAGAACAGTGGGGCCGTATTTTACACCCTGATGCAACTGAGAGATATAATGCAGTCCCTTTTAATGAGTCATAACTCCATCACTTCTTACTAACTGCTTAGGAAAATGTGCAAACATGTCAGAATGAGACTTCCCTTTGGTTAACTTACGTTATAACAATACACTCATCCTAATACATGAAACCACTGCCTAATAACTGGAAGTGTACTAGAAGATGTATCTTTCAGTTTTATGGGATTGTAAGAGACACATAAATAAAATAATCAATGTAGGCTTTCTGGAAGGTGAGTTCTTTGTGAGAACAAAGTGAATAAGAGAAGAGGCTATCAAAAAAAATTGGATATTAGTTCCATTGGGATTGAGTTCTGGCAATTGTTTATGTCTATCTTTCTCATCCTTAGAGGAAGCATTGCCAACTTCAGAGAAGTTACCCAGTCCCAGAGTTAAAATATATCCTGGTAATACAAAACATAATTCTATCACAGAGGTTGGGGATAGGATTGGGTAGAGGGGCAGAAGATATGCTAGGGTCATTCTCCAGTGAATACAATGGAATCAGAGGTATAGCTATATATAGTAACAAGGTCATCTTCTTCCTAAGATTTTGCTTGATCACATGGATAGGACTCTAGATTTCCCAGTATTAATGAGACAATGTTAAGAAAGGTTTTACCTAACAGCAAGCCTGGTTCTCTGATGCAGAGATACAAGCCACTTTTCCTATCCATCGTTTACACGCAATGCTTCTCCGTTAACAAAAGAAAAAGTAGATAATTTTATTTCCTTGTAAAATAATGAGATTTTGAAAGCAATTTTTACATCTTGCAAACCTGAAAAGAGTGATGCAAACTGTTAGTAAATAATCACAGCCATGAGTCTGAAAAACTTCTAAGTACCGTACTCCTCAGAGCAAATAATGACTTAATACTTATTGAAATCCTAAACCAAATATTCAGCACTTCCATTCTACCATTTTACCAGTCATTCCACTTTGAGGGAGTATAGCTACACTCTTTTTGAAAGAGAGAGTGAGTGAGCTCATACAAGTGGGGAAGGGGTGATGAGGGACAGAGGGAGAGAGAGAAAATCTTAAGCAGGCTCCATGCCCAGTAAGGAGCCCAAGGAAGGGAGGTCCAGGGGTCGATCCCATGACCCTGAGATCATGACCTGAGTTGCAATCAAGAGTCTGACGCTTAACTGACTGAGCCCCCCAGGGACCACTCTATACTCTTCAAAGATGCTCATCTTTCTCCTAACAGGTAATACGTGGTGAGAGGTGATGGAGAATCACAACACAAGCTCTTTTGAAGGCTTCATCCTGGTGGGCTTCTCTGACCATCCCCACCTAGAGCTAATCCTCTTTGTGGTCATCCTCACTTTTTACGGGCTGACTCTTCTTGGCAATATGACCATCATCTTACTTTCTGCTCTGGATTCCCGGCTGCACACACCGATGTATTTCTTTTTGGCCAACCTCTCATTCCTGGACCTGTGTTTCACCATGGGCACCATCCCTCAGATGCTCTACAACCTTTGGGGCTCAGATAAGACTATCAGCTATCTGGGTTGTGCCATCCAGCTCTACTTCGTCCTGGCTCTAGGAGGGGTGGAGTGTGTCCTCCTGGCTGTGATGGCGTATGACCGCTATGCTGCAATCTGCAGACCCCTGCACTACACAGTCATCATGCACCCCCGACTCTGTGGGCAGCTGGCTTCAGTGGCATGGTTGAGTGGCTTTGGCAATTCTCTCATAATGGCACCCCAGACATTGATGCTACCCCGCTGTGGGCACAGGCGGGTGAACCACTTTCTCTGTGAGATGCCAGCACTAATTGGCATGGCCTGTGTAGATACCATGAGCCTCGAGGCACTGGCATTTGCCTTGGCCATCTTTATCATCCTGACACCACTCATCCTCATCCTCATCTCTTATGGGTATATTGCACGAGCGGTATTTAGGATCAAGTCAGCTACAGGGCGAAAGAAAGCCTTTAACACGTGCAGCTCCCACCTAATTGTTGTCTCTCTCTTCTATGGCACAATCATATACATGTACCTCCAGCCAGCAAACACTTATTCCCAGCACCAGGGCAAGTTCCTCACTCTCTTCTACACAATCGTCACTCCCAGTGTTAACCCCCTGATCTACACACTGAGAAACAAGGATGTTAAAGAAGCCATGAAGAAGGTGCTAGGGAAGGGGGGTACAGAAGTATAGCAAAAGTTTTGGGATTTTCTTTTGACCCATTTTCTGTATACATTGTTAGTCCTCAACATATATGAAATGAATGAGCATAAAAGTGAAAAAGAAGTATTTTTTTTTTCTAGAAAGTTCAAATGTACATTTAGGTGCCAAATTTCTGAATGAGAGACAAAATAAATTGTTCAATTTTCTAGCTCTTAGTATCTCCAAACTGCAATATGGATCCATAACATGGCTCTTGCATATTTTTAATCATTGATATAACTGAGTTTAGTGATATTTATGTTTGACCTTCCAGGTAAAAGAGAATAAAGAAGGTTATGCAGCCAGACTATCAGGATGCAGGCTTTATGTGGAAGAATTTCTTGCTCATATTCGATACTTGTTAGTACTTTATTTGTAAAAAAAAAAAAAAAAAAAGCTAAAAGGTCTTTTTTTTAGTTTTCTTTTTTTTAATTTCAGTAAAATATACACAAAATCAAGCTTATAATTTTAACATTTCTTAAGGGCATCATCAGTAGCATTAAGTACATTCACAGTGTTGTACAGCCATCACCACCATCTATCTTCTGAATTATATTGTCTTCCCAAACTGAAACGCTGTATTCCATTAGTGGTAACTCTTCATTCTCCCCTCCTCCCATCCTCTGGAAACACCATCTGACTTTCAGTTTCTATGAATCGGACAAAGGTCTTTTGTTTAAAATGTTTGAAAGCTTATTAATCTCTACTTTCCCCATCTGTCACCGGGATAATCATGGACAGAGGCAGAGAGGAAATGACATGAATTCTGGGGAACTGTTGGAGTCTTTATGATTGGATGTTCTTTGTGTGTTGATTTAATCACATTTATATCCATGACTGCAGTCTCTCGCCAGCCTAATGGGAGTTGATTGGAACAGTTTGTATTAAATGAATGAATCCTAAAGGCAGGCAGGTTTCTTCAGACCTGAAATATTACCAATTGGACAAATTCCATCTCATAACCTGGGAAAACACGTTACGTTAAAATTTTTGAATAAATTTTAATGAATAAGGACTTTTAATGTGGTGAATAAGGACTTTTAATGTGGGGATGTTGCCAGTGGCATCATTAGGGATTGGATAAAAGATAGGTTTACTGATTTTTTTTTAAAGCTCTCTCAAATCTTTAATAAAGTTCAAATTACTCTAGAGGCTCCAGAAAAAAATACCAAATACCTAAATACCTAAATAAATACTTACATAAATTGTTCTAAAAAATACCATTTTCAAACACAATGTGCATATTTTCCTATTTGTAAGCACTAATTCTTGTACTTTGTCCAGATAGATTAGATTTTATTTTATTTTATTATCCTATTTTATTTTATTTTTTTAATAATAAATTTATTTTTTATTGGTGTTCAATTTACCAACATAGTGAATAACACCCAGTGCTCATTCCGTCAAGTGCCCCCCTCAGTGCCCGTCACCCATTCACCCGCATGCCCTGCCCTCCTCCCCTTACACCACCCCTAGTTCGTTTCCCAGAGTTAGGAGTCTTTATGTTCTGTCTTCCTTTCTGATATTTCCCACACATTTCTTCTCCCTTCCCTTATATTCCCTTTCACTATTATTTATATTCCCCAAATGAATGAGAACATACAATGTTTGTCCTTCTCTGATTGACTTACTTCACTCAGCATAATACCCTCCAGTTCCATCCACGTTGAAGCAAATGGTGGGTATTTGTCATTTCTAATGGCTGAGGAATATTCCATTGTATACATAGACCACATCTTCTTTATCCATTCATCTTTCGATGGACACCGAGGCTCCTTCCACAGTTTGGCTACTGTGGATATTGCTGCTATAAACATCGGGGTGCAGGTGTCCCGGCGTTTCATTGCATCTGAATCTTTGGGGTAAATCCCCAACAGTGCAATTGCTGGGTCATAGGGCAGGTCTATTTTTAACTCTTTGAGGAACCTCCACACAGTTTTCCAGAGTGGCTGCACCAGTTCACATTCCCACCAACAGTGTAAGAGGGTTCCCTTTTCTCCGCATCCTCTCCAACATTTGTGGTTTCCTGCCTTGTTAATTTTCCCCATTCGCACTGGTGTGAGGTGGGATCTCATTGTGGTTTTGATTTGTATTTCCCTGATGGCAAGTGATGCAGAGCATTTTCTCATGTGCTTGTTGGCCATGTCTATGTCTTCCTCTGTGAGATTTCTGTTCATGTCTTTTGCCCATTTCATGATTGGATTGTTTGTTTCTTGGGTGTTGAGTTTAATAAGTTCTTTATAGATCTTGGAAACTAGCCCTTTATCTGATATGTCATTTGCAAATATCTTCTCCCATTCGATAAGTTGTCTTGTAGTTTTGTCGACTGTATCCTTTGCTGTGCAAAAGCTTCTTAGCTTGATGAAGTCCCAATAGTTCATTTTTGCTTTTGTTTCTTTTGCCTTTGTGGATGTATCTTGCAAGAAGTTACTGTGGCTGAGTTCAAAAAGGGTGTTGCCTGTGTTCTCCTCTAGGATTTTGATGGAATCTTGTCTCACATTTAGATCTTTCATCCATTTTGAGTTTATCTTTGTGTATGGTGCAAGAGAGTGGTCTAGCACTACATTCTTCTGCATGTGGATGTCCAATTTTCCCAACACCGTTTATTGAAAAGACTGTCTTTCTTCCAATGGATAGTCTTTCCTCCTTTATTGAATATTAGTTGACCATAAAGTTCAGGGTCCACTTCTGGGTTCTCTCTTCTGTTCCATTGATCTGTGTGTCTGTTTTTGAGCCAGTACCACACTGTCTTGATGACTACAGCTTTGTAGTACAACTTGAAATCTGGCATTGTGATGCCCCCAGTTATGGTTTTCTTCTTTAAAATTCCCCTGGCTATTCGAGGTCTTTTCTGATTCCACACAAATCTAAAAATAATTTGTTCTAACTTTCTGAAGAAAGTCCATGTTATTTTGATAGGGATTGCATTAAATGCGTAAATTGCCCTGGGTAACATTGACATTTTCACAATATTAATTCTGCCAATCCATGAGCATGGAATATTTTTCCATCTCTTTGTGTCTTCCTCAATTTCTTTCAGAAGTGTTCTATAGTGTTTAGGGTATAGATCCTTTACCTCTTTGGTGATGTTTATTCCTAGGTAGCTTATGCTTTTGGGTGCAATTGTAAATGGGATTGACTCCTTAATTTCTCTTTCTTCAGTCTCATTGTTAGTGTAGAGAAATGCCACTGATTTCTGGGCATTGATTTTGTATCCTGCCACGCTACCAAATTGCTGTATGAGTTCTAGCAATCTTGGGGTGGAGGCTTTTGGGTTTACTATGTAGAGTATCATGTCATCGGCGAAGAGGGAGAGTTTGACTTCTTCTTTGCCAATTTGAATGCCTTTAATGTCTTTTTGTTGTCTGATTGCTGAGGCTAGGACTTCCAGTACTATGTTGAATAGCAGTGGTGAGAGTGGACATCCCTGTCTTGTTCCTGATCTTAGGGGAAAGGCTCCCAGTGCTTCCCCATTGAGAATGATATTTGCTGTGGGCTTTTGGTAGATGGCTTTTAAGATGTTGAGGAATGTTCCCTCTATCCCTACACTCTGAAGAGCTTTGACCAGGAATGGATGCTGTATTTTGTCAAATGCTTTCTCTGCATCTAATGAGAGGATCATATGGTTCTTGGTTTTTCTCTTGCTGATATGATGAATCACATTGATTGTTTTACAAGTGTTGAACCAGCCCTGTGTCCCGGGGATAAATCCTACTTGGTCATGGTGAATAATTTTCTTAATGTACTGTTGGATCCTATTGGCTAGTATCTTGTTGAGAATTTTTGCATCCATGTTCATCAGGGATATTGGTCTGTAATTCTCCTTTTTGGTGGTGTCTTTGTCTGGTTTTGGAATTAAGGTGATGCTGGCCTCATAGAACGAATTTGGAAGTACTCCATCTCTTTCTTCCTTTCCAAACAGCTTTAGTAGAATAGGTATGGTTTCTTCTTTAAACGTTTGATAGAATTCCCCTGGGAAGCCATCTGGCCCTGGACTTTTGTGTCTTGGGAGGTTTTTGATGACTGCTTCAATTTCCTCCCTGGTTATTGGCCTGTTCAGGTTTTCTATTTCTTCCTGTTCCAGTTTTGGTAGTTTGTGGCTTTCCAGGAATGCGTCCATTTCTTCTAGATTGCCTAATTTATTGGCGTATAGCTCTTCATAATATGTTTTTAAAATCGTTTGTATTTCCTTGGTGTTGGTAGTGATCTCTCCTTTCTCATTCATGATTTTATTAATTTGAGTCTTCTCTCTCCTTTTTAATAAGGCTGGCTAATGGTTTATCTATCTTATTAATTCTTTCAAAGAACCAACTCCTGGTTCTGTTGATCTGTTCCACAGTTCTTCTGGTCTTGATTTCGTTGAGTTCTGCTCGAATCTTAATTAAGTCTCTTCTTCTGCTGTTGGATCTTCTTCTGGTGTAGGATCTATTTACTGTTTTTTCTCTAGCTTCTTTATGTGTAAGGTTAGCTTTTGTATTTGAGTTCTTTCCAGTTTTTGAATGGATGCTTGTATTGCGATGTATTTTCCCCTTAGGACTGCTTTTGCTGCATTCCAAAGATTTTGAACGGTTGTATCTTCATTCTCATTAGTTTCCATGAATCTTTTTAATTCTTCCTTAATTTCCTGGTTGACCCTTTCATCTTTTACCGGGATAGTCCTTAACCTCCACGTGTTTGAGGTCTTTCCAAACTTCTTGTTGTGATTTAGTTCTAATTTCAAGGCATTATGGTCTGAGAATATGCAGGGGAGGATCCCAATCTTTTGGTATCGGTTCAGACCCGATTTGTGACCCAGTATGTGGTCGATTCTGGAGAAAGTTCCATGTGCACTTGAGCAGAATGTGTATTCAGTTGAGTTTGGATGTAAAGTTCTGTAGATATCTGTGAAATCCATCTGGTCCAGTGTATCATTTAAAGCTCTCATTTCTTTGGAGATGTTGTGCTTAGAAGACCTATCTAGTATAGAAAGAGCTAGATTGAAGTCACCAAGTATAAGTGTATTATTATCTAAGTATTTCTTCTCTTTGGTTATTAATTGGTTTATATATTTGGCATCTCCCACATTCGGGGCATATATATTGAGGATTGTCAAGTCCTCTTGTTGGATAGATCCTTTAAGTATGAGATAGTGTCCCTCTTCATCTCTCACTACAGTCTTCTGGGTAAATTTTAGTTTATCTGATATAAGGATGGCTACCCCTGCTTTCTTTTGAGGACCATTTGAATGGTAAATGGTTCTCCAGCCTTTTATTTTCAGGTTGTAGGTGTCCTTCTGTCTAGAATGAGTCTCTTGTACACAGCAAATAGATGGGTCCTGCTTTTTTATCCAGTCTGAAACCCTGCACCTTAAGATGGGGTCATTAAGCCTGTTCACGTTCAGAGTTACTATTGAAATATATGAGTTTAGGGTCATCATGATATCTATTCAGTCCTTGTTTTTGTGGATTGTTCCACTGAACTTCTTCTTAAAGGGGAATTTTAAGAGTCCCCCTTACAATTTCTTGCAGAGCTGGTTTGGAGGTCACATATTCTTTCAGTTCCTGCCTGTCTTGGAAGCTCTTTATCTCTCTTTCCATTTTGAATGAGAGCCTTGCTGGATAAAGTATTCTTGGTTGCATGTTCTTCTCATTTAGGACCCTGAATATACCCTGCCAGCCCTTTCTGGCCTACCAGGTCTCTGTGGAGAGGTCTGCTGTTACCCTAATACTCCTCCCCATAAAGGTGAGGGATTTCTTGTCTCTTGCTGCTTTAAGGATCTTCTCCTTATCTTTGGAATTTGCAAGCTTAACTATTAGATGTCGAGGTGTTGAACGGTTTTTATTGATTTTAGGGGGAGATCTATTTCCTGGATCTGAATGCCTGTTTCCCTTCCCAGATTAGGAAAGTTTTCAGCTATGATTTGTTCAAATACATATTCTGGCCCTCTGTCCCTTTCGGCGCCCTCGGGAACCCCAATTAAACGTAGGTTTTTCTTCCTCAGGCTGTCGTTTATTTCCCTTAATCTATCCTCAGGGTCTTTTAATTGTTTGTCTCTTTTTTCCTCAGTTTCCCTCTTTGCCATCAACTTGTCTTCTATGTCACTCACTTGTTCTTCCACCTCGTTAACCCTCGTCGTTAGGACTTCTAGTTTGGATTGCATCTCCTTCAATTGATTTTTAATTTCTGCCTGATTAGATCTAAATTCTGCAGTCATGAAGTCTCTTGAGTCCTTTATGCTTTTTTCTAGAGCCACCAGTAGCTGTATAATAGTGCTTCTGAATTGGCTTTCTGACATTGAACTGTAATCCAGATTTTGTAACTCTGTGGGAGAGAGGACTGTTTCTGATTCTTTCTTTTGAGGTGAGGTTTTCCTTCTAGTCATTTTGCTCAGTGCAGAGTGGCCAAAAACAAGTTGTATTGGGAAAAGGAGAAAAAGAGAGGAGAGAAAGAAGGAAAGAAAAGAGAAAAAGAAAAAGGAAAAAAGGAAGAAAAAAAGAAAAGAGAAGAAAAAGAGAGAAAAAGAAATAAGGAAAAAAAGGGTGGGGAAAGCAAACAGAAATCAAAAAGCAAAAAAAAACGAAAAAAAGAAAAAGAAAAAGAAAAAAAAAAACACGGGGGAGTATCTTCTTTTTCTGTATACTTTAAATCCCTTGACTTCCCCTGGAACTTGTCCTTCTAGCTGGTCTTCTGGGGGAGGGGCCTGTTGTGCTGATTTTCAGGTGTTAGCACTTGGGGGAGCTGCTGTGCCGCTGCCTGCTGCAGGGCTCAGTGGGGGTTGTTTACCCCGTGAGGCCCCAGGAGGAACAGCCCCAGTGGCGGCTGCAGCTCTGGAGCCCTGGATTCAGCCCCCGCAGGAACTCCGGAGCTCTCCGTCTGCAGGGCCTGGAGGCTCCGGGGCGGCGCCGCTGATCTGCTCAGCTCGGGGCAGGAGCGTCCTCGCTGTCCTGGGCCCTCCCGGCCTCTGCCTGTCCCGGGGGGAGGCCGCATCCTGGGTGTGTCCCGGCGCCCTGTGCTCCGGAGCCTGCGCTGGTGGATTCGCGCTCCCGCCCCACAGCCCCCTCCGCGGAGCCGCCCCCGAGCCCCTCCGAGCTGCTCCCGCCCCGCAGCCCCCTCCGCGGAGCCGCCCCCGAGCCCCCCCGAGCTGCTCCGGGTCCCGCCGCGCGCTGCAGCCCTTAGGGAGCTCGGCGCACTCTCCCGGGGCGCAGGTGTCTGTTAGTGTCCCCGGGAGCCCGAGGGCATCCCCGCCCTCCTGGGTCCTGCTCCACCTCCCTGGAGCCCCTTTCCCCCGGGAAGGTTGGTGCAGCTCCTGCTCCTCCAGGACGGGGCTCTCCTGTCCTGGGGACACTCGCCCCGGCCTCAGCCCGGCTCCTCGCGGGCCCCTCCCCCGTGGAGGCCTTTTGTTTCTTTATTTCTTTTTCCCCGTCTTCCTACTTTGATAGAAGCGCGAACTCTTCTCACTGTAGCATTCCAGCTGGTCTCTCTTTAAATCTCAGGCCGAATTCGTAGATTTTCAGGATGATTTGAAGGTTATCTAGGTAATTTGGTGGGGACAGGTGACTTGGGGACCCTACTCTTCAGCCATCTTGCCCCTCCTCTAGATTTTATTTTAGATAAGGGCTTGTTAGAATGGGTTAGGATGGGCTGAGTTTTGATTATAGACAATATTCTGTTAATCCCATAAGAAGGTAGAATAATTAGAATATAGTTGATTTTTCCTACTTTATGAATTAAGTAAAAGGTGATACTGAGCCATGATGATGTTTGTCAAGGGCATTATTAATACAGCTGAAGTAAAGAATCTGGAGACCCATGGCTTGGCATTTCCCATTTCTTCCACTAAAAAACAATTTGTAGTATGTGTCCTAGTGGCACAAAAACATTCTATGTACTTATAAGTAAACAAAAACTCTTTTAAAATCAATCTCTGGTGGGGCAGCCCCGGTGGCTCAGCAATTTAGAGATCCGGGATGGAGTCCCACATCAGGCTCCCTCCATGGAGCCTGCTTCTCCCTCTTCGTGTGTCTCTGCCTCTCTCTCTCTCTTTCTCTGTGTCTCTCATGAATAAACAAAATCTTTTAAAAAATCAATCTCTGGTGAAAAAGATTATAATAATTTTTATGTAATTCTATGCTGTTTAGATATTTGTTATTTTAGAATCAATAACCTCTTGGGATGGGGGCAAGAGATAGAGAGAGTATAAATCACTATAGAAATAGCAATTTTGGAAGCAACCTATGGAATTTCCAACTAATTCTCTTCAAAATTTCCCTTTCCCTCCCAAAATGGTTTTCTTCACACTCTTCTCTAAAAAAAATTTAAATCACTATTACAGTTATGGGGAATGATAAGCATCAGACCTCAAGAGGAAATAAAGGTGACTATGTCCTTATTAATATTGTCATGGCCCAGCACCACCTGTTACCTAATTTTTGAAGTACTTTATAAGGTTTCATTAATTTATTTATTTAGGCATAAAGTTAGAAGAATCAAATATATTCTACCTATCCTACCATAGAAGGAGAATAACAGAATACCCCCCCATAATAAAAAACACAGAAATATTTCATTTTTATTACCTACAGATGCTTCCTTTCACTAATTAATGCTTCATCCTTACAGACTGATCTTTTACACTAAGTAGATAGAGGTTTAGATAGAAATGAGCATCAGGATTCAGTTCCCCATGTAGTTGTATATCTCTTAGAGCTTAAAATTTCTCCAAAGAAAGACATTGCATATATGCCTCTGTGTGTGTGTGTGTGTGTGTGTGTATTTAAACCCACTGTGATATTAAATTAAGAGCTATGGAGGCACCTGGGTGGTTCAGCAGTTGAGCATCTGCCTTTGGCTCAGGTTGTGATCCAGGTATCCTGGAATGGAGTCCTGCATTGGGCTCCCTGAAAGAATCTTGCTCTCTCTCTCTCTGCCTCTCTCTATCTCTGTGTCTTTCATGAATAAATAAGTAAAATCTTTTTTTTTTTTTGAAGTAAAATCTTTTAAGAAAAATTAAGAGCTAGGAGATCATAGGTCAATAAATGCTTATCTATCAGATTATCAGATCATTTTCCATCTTGCTGTCTTGATGGGTGGTACAGGGACCCTGAAGACAACCTTAACCTATTGTATATTTTGACTGTTCACATTTTTCCTTCTCATTCACCTATTCTGCAAATATATATCGGGCCAGGCAATGTTCTGGGTCCTGGAACAAAACACATGAAAAATTCACACTGTATTGAGCTTGCATTCTACTGGATGAGAGAGAAAATGGACAAATTTGCGAAACCTCATAACGATAATGACATTTCTAAATGTTAGGAAGATAAGCATGACAGGGGCAGAAGCTGGGAAACACAGCAGGGCTACAGTTTTCATTGGGGAGGAAGAGGGGAGACCTTGGAAAATATGTTTAGGCAAAGACCTGGTGGAGAAGCAATGCACTTCTCTGGGGAAAAGGGCTTCCAGCAGAGGGAGCAGCAGGCACATGTAGTCAGGAGGGTGAAGAGTAACCAGAGAAAGGGATATACAGTGAGTGGGACAGACATCAAGAGCACCGGTGACCCTGGTAAGAACGGAAGGTGTTTCCAGAGGGATGACTGGTCAACTATCTAACATACAGCAAATGGTCACGTGAAACTAGGAATGAAAATTGACCAACAAATGTAGTGATGCGGGCCTCCTGGGCAAACCTGCAAAAAGATATTTCAGTGGAGCGATGGGATGGGATTCTGGTTAGAGTTCCCATGAGAGACAAAGATGGATGTGAAATACAGGCAATGAGCACAGTCAAATCCTCCTAGGAGTCTAATAATGAAGAGAAATAGAGAAACAGATGTTAGTCATAGGGATGAAAGAGTTATTTGATTCCCAGAATTATTTTTGAAAAGAGAGTAATTATAAACAAGTTTATAAACTGCAGGAAATGGAATGATCTAGCAGTAAAATTTAGAAGACAGAAAAATGCAACAGTGATTACCTTGAATAGGTGGAAAGGAACAGGATGCGGAAAGGAACAGAAGGGGACAGTTGGGCATGAATGGGAGCAAGAGTTTACAGCAGTCTGAGGGAAGGCAAAGGGCATGAGCACAGATGCTGATGTCAGGTAGCTTTGAGCCAGGGGCTTGTGCAAGTTTTCTGACTGCTTTTCTTTTCAGTCTGAAATAGGAAGAAGGCATTGCAACCTTATTATTAACACTGCAAATATGTTAAATTAATAGAATAAGCTACCACTTAAATACCTGAAAGGAATATATTATGGGACTTGTTGCAATTTAATCTTTCTCTCTTTGATACAAGGTCAACTGTTCACTGTCTTTGTCTTTGTCATTTTAGCTGGAACATTCTTTCCTGCTTTTTCTAACTCATTCTCGTTCTTATGTTTCTCCTTTTATCAATGATTGCATAGCAACATTCTTAATCAACACATTTCCTGTCTTGGTCAGGGTCAGTGCCATGTAGTACATCTCTTTTTTTCAGTAAAACAGTTGAAGCCAATTCCAGATATGCTGGAATTAACCCCCCAAATACATCCTAAATCCCTTCTCATTCAGTAGTAGCCTTCTGCAGGAGTGAAGTAAAGATTAAAGACTCAGGAGAACATAGAAGCTTCATGCTAGTCACCAAGAAAGATTTACAAAACTCCTCTTCATGTGGTTTATGCTTTCAAAAGCTCCTTCTAGTTGACTCCTTTCCTATCATCATAATAGCCTATGTCCAATAAAGAGCAGTCAGCACTGGTAAGTTCTGGTGTCCTGGAGGGCTTGTGCCAGTTACCATGCGTTTTCCCCATGGCCCTTTGCTATGGTATCATAGCATGTAGCCTACTGGCACCAGATAGTCTCCATTTGGGACAAGGTATATATAAATTCTCAAACATATGCTGCTCCATGGTATTCTGTCTTCCCTCAAATCTGGTATACATATGTCAAAGGTAAACTTAATTTTGAGGTTATGTGGATTCCCCAGTCAAGTGTTTAAGAACATGGACTTCTTGAATTAATGGAATCCCATCTCCATGGTGGATTTAACTTCTTTGTACCATAGTTTCTTTACTTGTAAAATGTGGATAGTAATATTGCCATTCTCAAAGGACTATTTTAATTTTAAATGAGTTAATACCTGAAAGCATCTAGAACAGTTCCTGGCATGTAGTGAGTGCTAAGTGTTTGTTGTGTTTTTGTAACATAGAATATACTAAAGAAAGACCTTTCCTGCTTCCACTTTTTGGAATAGAATACTGTTTCTAAGGCCATTAAGCTCTGTAAGGTTCTCATTCTCACACTACTTCCAAATTCTTCTCTGCATTTGTATCTAGCCTCTATTCTTGAATCCTTACTTTTTTGGAGGCCTAGCTATACCCTCCCTTAACCCTACATATACCCAGCATCCTGTATAAGATGCCAGGATTACACACCGTGAACCCTACCAGAGCCAAACCAACAATAACCCCAAGGGCAGTAATTAAGATTTGCTTGAGTTGTAATATTAGTTCATGGGAACCCACCTAATGCAAAGATATTCCAAATTTAATCTGAGCCTTTTACATGCTGAACCTAAGGATATCCTAAGACCTTTCCATCTTAAAAAAGGAAACTTTAAGAAAGAAGTTTGGATATCCTACTTTGATTTACACTTTAAACTAGCCCCTGCCATCATGTGCATGTTTCTAGCCACCGTTAATTCAAGCATAAACCCATGCATATTGTGGCAATAGTGCAGGAACCTCCCTATGTTTTTCTCATATGCTGTTCTTCAGAATCCATAACCACCTGGCAATGAGCTTTGAGTTTATTATCTCTAAGTTTGAAACTGCCTCTGACCCATAAGCCTTGAGGTGCTTACTGAGACTCTGGGGTACTGAATACTTGGTGCTCCCTAATACACTATGACAGGTTTGCCATTCTCAGTACTCAATTCCCCTGAACATGGTTGCTTCTTCCTGGGATCTAGCACTGAAGGATCTCACCCACGTCGGCTGTCACTGGAGTATCCCTGTGCACAGGTCTGTTCCATTCTCATACAGAGTGAATAGACAGAAATTAATACACTAAATTATGGCATTCTGGGAGCTCTTTCCTTAAAAAAAAAAGAGAGTGAGAACTATGCCAATTAACAGCCCTCTGGGACATAAAGGTAACAAAAGGTGGAGAGAGAGATTGGCACTAGCCAAGAAGAGAAACTAAATTTCAATGAACCACAGTTATGTTTCATTGTTTATCTCTTGTTTCCTAACAGATTCCATAACTTGGGGGAAGTTTGTTTAACTTCTCTATTTCCACATTACCAAACTAAAGATGAAGGTGTAGCTATTTTAGAGGGCTTTGGTGAGGACAGTGAGCACCCACCAGATACTACTCTTGTTAGTAGTAAACTCTGCAGGTCTTCTCTATTTCCAGGCCCTTGATAAATAGGTATTATTTCATAATTTTCCTGTTAAGGACTACTGAAATTTTTAAGTTTATTTATCTTGGCCTATTCTGTAAACCAAAGATTTGTTTTTATTCAGATTTTCTTACTGGTTTAGCCCTCAATTTTCTTTTTAAAATACTATTCTCTTGGGGTGTGTGGGTGGTTCAGTTGGTTAAGCATACAACTCTCGGTTTTGTCTCAGGTTGTGATCTCAGGGTTGTGAAACTGAACCCCATGGTAGGCTCTAAGTTCAGCATGGGTCTGTTGGAGATTCTCTCTCTCCCTCTGCCCCCCCCCCACTCTCTCTCTCTCACTCTCTCTCTCTCTCTATCTTGAAAATAAGTAAATAAAAATCTTTAAAATTTTTAAAAAAATAAAATACTATTTTCTTTATTTAAATTACTTAACTATTATAAGAACTTGTAGGAAGAAAAAGGATAGCCTGCATTATGAGCATTATTTTTCCCCAAATGATTCCACCCTCATGCCCATTCTCACTTTCAGAGGTAAACACTGCTATTAGTTTGAGGAATTTAAGTTATTATCCATTATTTTTGGTGAATTAAATCTTATTTTTTTTCCTTTCCTGTTTTACCTGATGCCTCTTCCTTCCTCAACAGAAAGAAGGAATTCTCATTCTCATGTAATCCCATACAGGGATACGATACATACAATTGTATTTAGAGCATTTTAGCCATTGTTTTATATAGTTAGAATTGTGTTAGTGCAGATTTATTATTAGTCCATTCTCTATTGAGGAACTAATTTTTTTCTCCATCTTTGGCTATTGCAAACATTGCAACAATAAAAGTTCTTGTTCCTATGCTTTTATATACTGATAATTTTATTTCATCAAGTAGATTTCCATGATTAATATTGTTAGGTAGATAAATGTATGTGTATTTTCAAGATTAACTGTCCTATTTATTTCTAAAAATCTAGTAATACTTTACATTTCTACCCATAATTTGTGAGAGTAGCCTTTTCCTTTTAGCAGGATTAGGAATAGGAGTTCCTACTGGTTACACTTTTTTTTTTTTCAATTTGGTAAATGACTTACTATTACTTCAACATATTTCTCTGATTGTTTGGGAATTTAAAATCTTCTCATATAGATTTGCTATTCTGAATTATATGTTCAAATTATTTGGTATTTTTTCTATTGTGTTATTTGTATGTCTTCATGGATTTTGTAAAATTTTTTAAAGTACTAAACTTTTCATAATTATATTTTAATACTTAATGTCTACTCCTCTGACAAATTGATATGTAGCTACTTAGTAGAACATATAAGAATAAATCCTGGATAGATGGCACTATAGAAAAATATAAATCATTTTTTAAATCTTACAAAAACAAATCTATAAAACTATACTAAACAGAGGGAGAACTTCTTCACTAAGCCTAGAAATGCAAAAATCTTTTCTCTTTTTAGTTCCAAGCTTTTATTTAAATTCCACCTAGTTAACATACAGTATAATATTAGTTGTAGGTGGAAAAAAATTAGTTTCAGGTGCCGAATTCAGTGATTCATCACTATACAACACCCAGTGCAAAAATCTATGAAAGAAGAGGTAGAAATATTTGGGTGTATGATAAATAAAACTGCTTTATGTAAATCAAGGTAATAAAAGTATTTCTGTGGTAGATTAAATAGAAGTCTATTTTACTGATCTCAGAATTTCAGAGCAAATAGATGGTTTTCTTTTCCATGCTGCTTCACAGAACTCACTTGGTAGCTTACAAAAGCAAATTAACCCCAGGTTTCAGGGCACAAAACTCAAGCCTATCTGATAAGGTAGTTTAGTCCCCATCGTCATTCTCTTTCATCTTGGAAAAAGCTTAGGAGATAGTCTCCAGAGAGAGGGTAATGGTGGAGCAAATCTAAGCTAAAAATGGAACTGGCTTCACTGAGCTCTCCCTCTCTGCCCATTAGCTGCATGGTCAATTACCATAAAGCAAAGAATAGGGTTGCCTTCCCTCATAAACCAGAGCACACACCAACAATAAAATTCTCTATCCTCATTTATGTTGCAAATCTGGTGAGGAGAATTCTGAAAATAGCAGTTAATGCTTAATACTTTGCATTGTGATGCCAGAAAAACACAATCTGCTTGCCTGCAATATTTTATTGCTTTTCTCATGTTTTCTGAGTTAATCCCTAATGGAGATCTCATAATTCACTGCTGGAAAAGAAGGAGAAGGACTTGGACAAACTTCGTCATACCCACTTTACAAATGAAGAGCTTATGAAGAGCTTGACTCTCATGCTTCTACTTGGTTTTATTTGGATTCAAAGCTTTTTGGACAAGCACTCCCACATGTCATCCTATCTCTAATGCTTAATACAGAGGTATGTAGAACACTTTTCTGGAAATTATTCTATAAAACATGCTGCAATTTGAGTGTTCTGAAAACTCATCTTAAGGACTTTATCATTATACTGCAAAAGTCTGACTAAGCCTCCCTTTCTTCATTCCATTTATTTGCTTATAGTGCTACTTTGCATATGTTTGTTACCTCTATGGAAAACTAAAACTTTGGAGCACAGCAGTCCTTGGTTCTAATCCTCAATGTGCTATGTACTAGCTCAGGAAAAGAAGTCCTCTGAGCTTCCTAACTTGTGTTTTGCCGAGTCAATCTTTCATGAAATGAGCAGGGAGAGGGGAATGACAAACTTTCCTCTCTATTCTAAACCAGATTGCAATGTTGTGTGAATAATTTATTCTTTCTTTAAATAATTTTTTTAAAGATTTTATTTATTTATTCATTAGAGACACCTAGCACAAGAGAGAGAGGCAGAGACAGGCAGAGGGAGAAGCAGGCTCCACGCAGGGAGCCCGACGCGGGACTCAGTCCCCGGGTCTCCAGGATCACAACCTGGGCTGAAGGTGGCGCTAAACTGCTGAGCCCCTAGGTTGCCCTGATAAATTATTCCTATTATTTATCCTCACACTCTAGTAGCAAGACAGTTCAGTATAGTCCGTACAAGCTTTCCACAGAGGCATGATAACTTGAGGGACACTTAGACCCCAACAGTTTTTACTTTACATGGAAAACAGAAAAAGCCCATGTTGCAAATTAAATTGCTTTCCAAAAAATAATAAATAAATAAATAAATAATAAATTGCTTTCCAAAACCACTGAACAGCTGGCTAAGTTTTCAGTGACTTTGTGGTAGGATCAGAATGACAACTCTTGTCATCTTTCTTTCTTTTTTTTTCTTTTAAGATGTATTTATTTTAGAGAGAGAGCAGGCACATGAGGTGGGTGGAGGAACTGAGGGGGTGAGAGAAGCAGGCTCCCCAGGTGAGTGCAAAGCTCGATGTGGGGCTCAGACTCATACCCCTGAGACTGGACTCGAACTCATGACCCTGAGATCAGGACCTGAGCCAAAATCAAGAGGCAGATGCTCAACCAACTGAGCTACTCTTATCACCTTTCTTATTTCAATGCTCTCTCCACCATCACAATTTCAAAAAAGGTTTCCAAGATTTTGTTGAACCTCATCATTCTGAATCCCCACAGGGCAGTCACAGAGTGAGAAAATCCAGCATTTAGCCAGGGATGTAACATCAACCGATACACAGGCAAGCAGATGGTAATAGTTTATATTTATCTCAGCAAAATAAAGGGAAATATTCTGAGCAACATATAGACAAATGCTCTATGGGTCAAAACAGCCCCCTTTAAACTGCTGCTTTTTAAAAAGCCTGATTGGCTTTTTAAAGCCAATGTAGTTGATTACTTTTGTGTCTCACATTGTTTAAATATGTTCTATGTTGACCAAGGGAATGAATATTTGTTCCTCAAAATGAGAGTAATGTCCTCTGAAGATGCTGCAAGAAGAATCACACCCAGGAGCAGAGACACGGGTTGTGAGGTCTTCTGAGGCTTCAGCCATGACTAGGAATCTCTGGCTCTGTGTCGTGTCCTCCCTGCTAGGATTTCAGAGACACAGAGGACTTCTTCATTGTTTCCATTGCTAATAAATTCTTCCAATCTAATGTTAGCGGAAAGAATAACGATTCAAATTACTGAACTTCTTAAGATACAAAATGATATTTCAACTTTTTAAAAAAGGAAGCCCTCTCTTCTAGAATGGATATATTTCAAGGTTACCAGGAGTTTGAAACGGAACAAAATTTGCCCCCAAAATGAGCAAAGCAGAACGTGCAAATTAGGTGAATCACAATCTCCCAAGCACTTTTGTTCTCCTGCATGGCCCTCTGCTCACCATCCTTACCCCATCCTGCCTTCTCCAGTATTTTACTACTCCTTCCTCATGTCCTTACTGCTGAGGACAATGGAGAGACGTTGTCTGTGACAGTACACACCAACCAATGCATTCTATCAATTATAACAGAAACACATTTATTACTTTTATAGTTACTGTATCTCAGAGTGAAAGGGTGAGAAGTGCATTGAACTCCCCTCTCTGCTATCATGCTCAGTGATGACTTCCGGGAGAGGCAGTGTTTCCGCTGAGTTTTGGGAGAGAATTCAAGATGGACAGCCGGTCAGGAAAGTCCATTGGTCTGGGCTAGAGGAGAAAACACATGCAGCGCCCTCGGAGAAACTCCTCCTAAAGAACAGACAGACATTTACTCTTAAGTCTTATAGTTGGGGAGGCCTTCTAATCTGATCATCCAAACAAGAACACTTCTGAGAACGGAAGGGTTCTCTTAGCAATCTTGCCGGTACAGAAACCTCAGCAATAGCCCTCAGTACACAAGGCCATAAGCTGTCCTTAATTATAGGGACCTGAGGTAATTTTTTCCAACACCTGAGTAACTCAAGGAAATTGTGAAGTCATGAAATCTCTACTGATTCCATTTGCCCTCTTTCAGAATTCCTATAATTAGGAGCTATTTATTTATTTATTTGTTTATTGCCAATAAGATGCCCACTATCCCCATACTCAGCCTTTAGAAAATCTTCATATAGAGCCTGAATTCAGACTCAGTTTTAAAGATCTACTAATAAATAAAAGATTCAATTCATTTAAGACATTTTTAATGGTATTAAAGTCTAAAGCAATGTTGGTCCTTATACTAAAACCAGAGTGTAAGTGAGACATTTAAAGTTATTATATAACACAACAATTTTTATTAATAAAAGGTATTAATATACTTGTTTACTAAAAATTAACAGGAGTAAAGATAAATATTAAAGTCTGATTTACTTTCTCTCCATTCTCACTCACCAGAGGTAACAGTGATGATATAACTAATGACTTTATTTAGTAGAGACTTGAATGCAAGTTTGTCTGGCTGCAAACTCCATGTTATTGTCTTTTTATTCTGATTCTGTGAGGTGTTAAAATGAAATAGACATTTTTTTAAAATATGTCTGATGACTTGCTAGAACCTACTTACATAGTTTTAGGGGATGGTCTGAATAATTTTAACTATTTCAGTGATAAGGCTATCTCGATGGCATTGAGGAGAAATTAGAATGCAAAGATAGGATGGAAGGAATTATAACCAAATCTTTGTAAAAATAGCTATTGAGGTGGAAACAAAGATTAACAAAAATGACCAAAAAATCAAAGAACACATTTTATTTAAGTTGTTTAAATCGGGTATTTATTCTTAAATTTTGGCCTTCTTTTCTTTTCTTTTTTTTCTTCCTTCTTTTTTTTTTAAGTAGACTCTGCACCTGCAGAGCCCAATGTGGGGCTTGAACTCAGCATCCTAAGATCAAGACCTGAGCTGAGATCAAGAGTTGGAGGAGGGATCCCTGGGTGGCGCAGCGGTTTAGCGCCTGCCTTTGGCCCAGGGCGCTCGATCCTGGAGACTCGGGATCGAATCCCACGTCGGGCTTCCAGTGCATGGAGCCTGCTTCTCCCTCTGACTGTGTCTCTGCCTCTTTCTCTCTGTGTGTGACTATCATAAATAAATAAAAATTAAAAAAGAAAAGAGTTGGAGGATTAACTGACTGAACTACCCAAGGTGCACCTGGGCTTTCACTTTGAAGTGCCTATACAGATATAGAAAGATTAAATTGTAGAAATACCTAATCATGAATATCTCTAACTATATATTTTTCACATTTCAAGCAATCTCTATTCTGTAAATATCTTCAAACATATAGTAAAGTGATTGGAAATAGTTGAAATAGTCAGTAAATATGGGTTCATTGACTTCCTGAATTTTCGTGTTTCAGGAAACGAAGAGTTGAAGCATTGATCATGAATTGGGTAAATAAGAGTTCATCCTCTTAAGTTTCTCAGATCAACCATGGCTAAAGCTCCCACTCTTTGTGGTCTTCTTCATTTCTTACATAGTGACTATCTTTGGGAATCTGACCATTATTCTAGTGTCATGGCTGAACCCCAAACTCCATACCCCCATGTACTTATTTCTTGCCAATCTGTCACTCCTGGACCTTAGCTACACCACAAGTACAGTTCCATAGATGCTGGTAAATTTATACAGCACTAGAAAGGGAATTAGTTACGGTAGGTGTGGCCCAACTCTTCATGTTTCTAGCTTTGGGGGCCACTAAATGTGTTCTGGTGGCTGTCATGTCCTTTGATAGGTTTGTGGCTATCTGTCAGCCTCTCCATTATTCAGTTATCATGCACCAAAGGCTGTGCCTCCAGCTGGCAGAGGCAGCTGATCACTTTCTCTGTGAAGTCCCTGCTCTTCTCAAGTTGTCCTGTGTAGATACGACAGTAAATGAGGGTGAACTATTCTTTGTAAGTGTGTTATTCTATCTGATACCCCTGACGCTCATCCTTTATCACATGCTTTTATTGCACAAGTAGTGTTGAGAATCTAGTCTGCTGAAGATAGACAAAAAGCATTTGGGACATGTGGTCCCCATCTGATTGTGGTGTCACTGTTCTATGGTACAGCTATCTCCATGTACCTGCAACCACCATCACTCCAAGGACCGGGAAGAGATGGTGTCCCGCTTCTAAGGGATCATTGCACCCATGCTGAATCCCCTTATATACACACTTAGGAATAAAGAGGTAAAGGAGGCCTTTAAAAGGTTAATTGCCAGAGTCTTCTTAATCAAGAAATAAGGGATAAACAAATGATAAGCTTTGTAAGCCCTTAATATTTTCTTGGCTTACTAATTTACTTCTCTTCAAGTTGCCCTGTTTTCATTATTCCTACACAGACAGTATATGATGATCTTCCTCAAATAAAATGTCCTTGACAGAAAGTTACAATAGTGTTCTGTTGCCTAAACACACTCATTGAACTAGACTTCCAGTTGACCAGAAACTGTGTAACTTCAACTTCTTCAAACTTTACATTAATGTTTGTGTAATTTGGTGAACCTAGGCCTTTCTGAGAATGTGGTAAAAGCCAGAAATCCTTGCTGTGGAAATATCACAAGTACACACAAACTATTTTTTTCCACATAGTTAAAGGAAGTTTACTGAAACCCCCCAAAACAACACTTTAAAGTTGGATCTGAGGCTCACAACCCTATCTTTAAATTTTCACTACCATTCCTGCACCAACATAATAAAAATCACAATAATTTTTCTTCTGGAATTGCACCCAGACTTCCATTCACTTGCTATGTTTCTATATTCATGTTTTCCTCCTAAATTAAACCATCCATTTTTATTTCCTTTATAGATCAAAAATCTAGGTATTGTCAGGCCTAGTTAATTTTTACTTCTTTGAAAACTTTTTTTCATAATTCTCCCAATTATCAACAGTATTATTATCTCTTTTTTCTGTATATGTTTTTATTGGAGTTCAATTTGCCAACATATAGCATAACACCAGTGCCCATCCCATCAAGTGCCTTCCTCAACGCCCGTCACCCAGTCACCCCATCCCCCTGTCCACTTCCCTTTCCACTACCCCTTGTTTATTTCCCAGAGTTAGGAGTCTCTCATGTTCTGTCACCCTCACTGATATTTCCCACTCATTTTCTCTCCTTTCGCTTTTATTTCCTTTCACTATTTTTTATATTCCCCAAATGAATGAGACCATATAATATTTGTCCTTCTCCGATTGACTTACTTTACTCAGCATAATACCCTCCAGTTCCATCCACGTTGAAGCAAATGGTGGGTATTTGGCGTTTCTAATGGCGGAGTAATATTCCATTGTGTATATATATATATATAGACTACATCGTCTTTATCCATTCATTTTGCAAGGGACACCGGAGGCTCCTTCCACAGTTTGGTTATTGTGGACATTGCTGCTATAAACATTGGGGTGCAGGTGTCCTGCCATTTTACTGCATCTGTATCTTTGGGGTAAATCCCCAGCAGTGCAATTGCTGGGTCGTAGGGCAGATCTATTTTTAACTCTTTGAGGAACCTCCACACAGTTTTCCAGAGTGACTGTACCAGTTCACATTCCCACCAACAGTGCAAGAGGGTTCCCCTTTCTCCACATCCTCTCCAACATTTGTTGTTTCCTGTCTTGTTAATTTTCCCCATTTTCATTGGTATGAGGTGGGATCTCATTGTGGTTTTGATTTGTATTTCCCTGATGGCAAGTGATGTGGAGCATTTGTCATGTGCTTGTTGGCCATGTCTATGTTTTCCTTGGTGAAATTTCTGTTCATGTCTTTTGCCTATTTCATGATTGGATTGTTTGTTTCTTTGCTGTGGAGTTTGAGAAGTTCTTTATAGATCTTGGATACTAGCCCTTTATCTGATACGTCATTTGCAAATATCATCTCCCATTCTGTAGGTTGTCTTTTAGTCTTGTTGACTGTTTCCTTTGCTATGCAGAAGCTCTTTATCTGGATTAAGTTCCAATAATTCATTTTTGCTTTTGTTTCCCTTCCCTTCATAGATGTATCTTGCAAGAAGTTGCTGTGGCCAAGTTCAAAAAGGGTGTTGCCTGTGTTCTCCTCTAGGATTTTGATGTATTCTTGTCTCATATTTAGATTGTTCATCCGTTTTGAGTTTATCTCTGTGTATGGTGTAAAGGAATGGTCTAGTTTCATTCTTCTGCACGTGGCTGACCAATTTTCCCAGCACCATTTATTGAAGAGACTATCCTTTTCCCAGTGGATAGTTTTTCCTGCTTTGTCAAATATTAGTTGACCATAGAGTCGAGGGCCCATTGTCCCATTGGGGGTCTCTATTCTGTCCCATTGATCTATGTGTCTGTTTTGTGCCAGTACCACACTGTCTTGATGATCACAGCTTTGTAGTACAACTTGAAATCCGGCATTGTGATAACCCCGGCTCTGGTTTTCTTTTCCAGTATTCCCCTGGCTATTCAGGGTCTTTTCTGATTCCACACAAATCTTAAGATGATTTGTTCCAACTCTGAAGAAAGTCCATGGTATTTTGATAGGGATTGCATCGAATGTGTAAATTGCCCTGGATAGCATGGACATTTTCACAATATTAATTCTTCCAATCCATGAGCATGGAATATTTTTCCATCTCTTTGTGTTTTCTTCAATTTCTTTCAGAAGTGTTCTGTAGTTTCTAGGGTATAGATCCTTTACCTCTTTGGTTAGGTTTACTCCTACATATCTTATGCTTTTGGATGCAATTTCAAATGCGATTGATTCCTTATTTCTCTTTCTTCAGTTTCATTGTTAGTGTATAGAAATGCCACTGATTTCTGGGCATTGATTTTGTATCCTGCCACACTGCTGAATTGCTGTAAGAGTTCTAGCAATCTTGGGGTGGAGTCTTTTGAGTTTTCTAGGTACAGGATCATGTCATCGGCGAAGAGGGAGAGTTTGACTTCTTTTTTGCCAATTTGGATGATTTTATTTCTTTTTGTTGTCTGATTGCTGAGGCTAGGACTTCTAGTACTATGTTGAATAGCAGTGGTGACAGTGGACATCCCTGTCTTCTTGATCTTAGGGGAAAGGCTCTCAGTGTTTCCCCACTGAGAATGATATTTGCTGTAGGCTTTTCATAGATGGCTTTTTTTTTTTTTTTTTTATTGGTGTTCAGTTTACTAACGTACAGAATAATACCCAGTGCCCGTCAGATGGCTTTTAAGATGCTGAGGAATGTTTCCTCTATTCCTACACTCTGAAGAGTTTTGACCAGGAATGGATGCTGTATTTTGTCAAATGTTTTCTCTGCATCTATTGAGAGGATCATATGGTTCTTGTTTTTTCACTTGTTGATATGATTTATCACGGTGATTGCTTTACAAGTGTTGAACCAGCCTTGCATCCCAGGGATAAATCCCACTTGGTCATGGTGAATAATCTTAATGTACTGTTGGATCCTATTGGCTAGTAACTTGTTGAGAATTTTTACATCTGTGTTCATCAGGGATATTGGTCTCATAATCCTCCCTTTTGGTGGGGTCTTTGTCTGGTTTTGGAATTAAGGCGATGCTGGCCTCATAAAATGAGTTTGGAGGTATTCCCTCCCTTTCTATCTTTCAGAACAGCTTTAGTAGAATAGGTACAGTTTCTTCTTTAAACATTTGATAGAATTCCCCTGGAAAGCCATCTGGCCCTGGACTTTTGTGTCTTGGGAGGTTTTTGATGTCTCCTTCCATTTCCTCCCTGGTTATTGGCCTGTTCGGGTTTTCTATTTCTTCCTATTCCAGTTTTGATAGTTTGTGGTTTTCCAAATATGTGTCCATTTCTTCTAGATTGCCTAATTTATTGGTGTATAGGTGCTCATAATGTGTTTTTTAAATCGTTTGTATTTCCTTGGTATTGGTTATGATCTCTCCTTTTTCATTCGTGGTTTAATTACTTTGAGTTTCCTTTTGTTTTTAATAAGACTGGCTAATGTTTTATCTATCTTATTAATTTCCTCAAAAAACCATCTCCTGGTTTTGTTGATCTGTTCTACAGTTCTTCTGGTCTCTATTTCATGGATTTCTGCTTGAATTCTTATCAACTCTCTTCTTCTGCTTGGTGTAGATTTTATTTGCTGTTCATTCTCCAGTTCCTTTAGATGCAAGGTTAGCTTGTGTATTTGAGTTTTTTCCAATTTTTTGAGGGATGCTTGTATTGCCATGTCCCTCTTAGGACTGCTTTTGCTCTATCCCAAAGATTTTGAACGGTTGTGTCTTCATTTTCACTAGTTTCCATGAATCTTTTTAATTATTCTCTAATTTCCTGGTTGACCCTTTCATCTTTTAGCAAGATGCTCTTTAACCTCCACTTGTTTTTGTTTCTTCCAAATTTCTTCTTGGGATTGAGTTCAAGCTTCAAAGCATTATGGTGTGAAAATATGCAGGGGACAATCCCAGTCCTTTGGTATCAGTTGAGATCTGATTTGTGATCTGGTATGTGGTCTCTTCTGGAAAAAGTTCCATGTGCACTTGAGAAGAATGTGTATTCAATTGCTTTTGGATGTAAAGTCCTGTAAATATCTGTAAAAGCCATCTGGTCCAGTGTATCATTTAAAGCTGTTGTTTCGGGCAGTCCCAGTGGCCCAGCGGTCCGCCTTCAGCCCAGGGTATGACACTGGAGACCCAGGATCGAGTCCCACGTCAGGCTCCCTGCATGGAGTCTGCTTCTCCCTCTGCCTGTTTCTCTGCCTCTCTCTCTGTGCCTCTCATGAATAAATAAATAAAATCTAAAAAAAAAAAAAAAAGGCTCTTGTTTCTTTGGAGATGCTGTGCTTAGGATATCTGTCATTTGCAGAAAGTGCTGTGTTGAAGTCCCCCAGTATTAGTGTATTATTATCTAAGTATGTCTTTACTTTCCAGGCTTCCAGGTTTTTGGTTATTAATTGATTGATATACTTGGCAGCTCCCACATTAGGGGCATAAATATTCATGATTATTATGTCCTCTTGTTGGATAGATCCTTTAAGTATGATATAGTGTCCCTCTTCATGTCTTACTACAGTCTTTGGGATAGACTTTAATTCATCTGATATGAGGATTGCTGTCCCAGCTTTCTTTTGAGGACCATTTGAATGGTAAATGTTCTCACCCTTTCATTTTCAGGCTGTAGGTGTCCTTCTGTCTAAAATGAGTCTCTTGTAGACAGCAAATAGATGGGTCTTGGTTTTTTATCCAGTCTGAAACCCTGCGTCTTTTTATGGGCTCATTTAGCCCATTCACATTCAGAGTTACTACTGAAAGATATGGAATTTAGTGTCATCATAATCCCTATTCAGTCCGCTTTTTGTGGATTATTTCTTTGGGCTTCCTCTTTTTCTTTTTTAAGATTTTATTTATTTATTCATGACAGACAGAGAGAAAGACAGACAGAGAGAGAGAGAGAGAGAGACAGGCAGAGACACAGGCAGAGGGAGAGGGAGAGAAGCAGGCTCCATGCAGGAAGCCTGATGTGGGACTCAATCCCAGGTCTCCATGATCATGCCCTGGACCAAAGGCAGCACCAAACCACTGAGCCACCAGGGCTGCCCTGGGCTTCCTCTTTCTCTTACAGAGTCCCCCTTAATATTTCTTGCAAAGCTGGTTTGGTGGTCACATATTCTTTCAGTTTCAGTTTCTGCCTCATTCTGAATAAGAGCTTTCCTGGATAAAGTATTCTTGGCTACATGTTCTTCTCATTTAGGACCCTGAATATATCCTGCCAGCCCTTTCTGGCCTGCCAGGTCTCTGTGGAGAGGTCTGCTGTTAATCTAATATTTCTCCCCATATAAGTTAGGGATCTCTTGTCTCTTGCTGTTTTAAGGATTTTCTCTTTATCTTTGGAATTTGCAGGTTTCACTATTAAATGTTGAGGTGTTGAATAGTTTTTATTGATTTTAGGTGGGGACCTCTCTATCTCCTGGATCTGAATGCCTGTTTCCCTACCCAAATTAGGGAAGTTGTCAGCTATGATTTGTTCAAATATGCTTTGTGGCCCTCTGTCCCTCTCAGTGCCCTGTGGAACCCCAATTATATGTAGATTTTTCCTTCTGAGGCTGTCATGTATTTCCCTTATCCTTTCCTCATGGTCTTTTAATTGTTTTCCTCTTTTTTCCTCAGCTTCCTTCCTTGCCATCAACTTGTCTTCTATGTCACTCACTCTTTCTTCTACTTCATTAACCCTCATCGTTAGGACCTCCAGTTTGGATTGCATCTCATTTAATTGATATTTAATTCCAGCCTCATTACATCTAAATTCTGCAGTCATGAAGTCTCTTGATTCCTTTATGCTTTTTTCCAGAGCCACCAGTAGCTTTATAATTGTGTTTCTGAATTGGCTTTCTGACATTGAATTGTAATCCTAACTCTGTAACTCTGTGACAGAGAGTACTGTTTCGATTCTTTCTTTAGTGGTGAGTTCTTCTTTCTAGTCATTTTTCTCAGTGCAGAGTGGCTGTATGAGTAGGTTGCATCAAGACTATCAACCAAGACCTAAGTAAATTTCAACCTAGAGGATTCTGTTGAGGTCAGAGACCAGAAATTGAAAAAAAAGATCAGAACAAAATAAAACAAAAGGACCACTAAAGTGAAAAACAAATTTAAAACAAATTTTACTAAACAATAAAATAACACATTTTATTAAAAAAATAAAACAACAAATTTTATTTAAAAAATAAAACAAACAAATTTTATTAAAAAATAAAAGTCCAGGAATCCTAAAGAAGAAGAGGAAAAAAAAAAGGGAAAAAAAGGAGAAGAAAAGAAAAAAAGGGGGGGTACTGAGAGATGGTGGTGAAGAAGTTGTAGTGGAGGAAGAAAGTAGTCTACCCAAGGGGCTCTAGAGGGTGATCCTCTTGTTTCTGAGTATATTAAGTTCTGTATATTGAAGATGCTCAGCCCCAAATTTATATAAACCAGAAATACTTGTAGAAGCCCCAACATTGACCACCAAAACATAAATGAGATAAAAGAGGAGGGCAGAATGGGAATGAGGAATCTCACAGAATGAACTTGCATGGTATACCACTTGGTTCTGGGTGCATGCTGGTCATGTTTTAGAAGGTAGTAACTTCTGCCATTGTAGAACAAAATGAGGCAGAGAAAACAAAAAACACAAAACAAACAAACAAAAAACATATCTTGTATATCTCCCAAAATTAAGTTGAGTATGTTGAAGGGAATCTAGAAGTGAAAAATATATTTAGGACCTGTAGAAATATGAAAGTCAAAAAGGAAGAATCTTAAAAATGAAGAGGTGGTAAAATATTGTAGTTAAGGTGGGAAAAGAGAAAAAAATTGGAAATTTACAGTCTGATATAAAAACGAGTTGTACTGGAAAAAGGAAGAAAAAAAAAAGGAGGGGTACCCTCTGGTTCTATATACTGTAAATCCCTCGACTTCCCCTGGAGCTTTCCAGCGGTGCTCGGTCAAGAAGTTGCTCTTCCCCAGTTCCTTCCAACTGGCCTTCTGGGGGAGGGGCCTGCTGTGTTGATTCTCAGGTGTGTGCACCTGGGGGAGCTGCCCTGCCCCCCGCTGGTGCCGGACTCAGTGGGAGCTGTTTATCCTGTGAGGCCTCTGTTCCCTGGTGGCCCCGATCTGTCCCAGGCACAGGTGACACAAGGAGGAACACCACCACTCCGGGCGGCCAGCTCTCCAGCTCTGGAGTCAGCTTCTGCAGTAACTACCGCAGTCTCCCAGTCCGCAGGGGCCTAGATGCTGCAGGGGCAGGGGGTGCTGATCTGTATAGCCCGCAGGGCCCTGGGCAGCAGGAGAGTCCTCGCTTTCCTGTGCCCTCCCTGTCTCTGCCTGTCCCGGGGGGAGCGCAGGATTGCCGACTGTTTCCCCGGCACCCTGGGATCCAGGGCCTGTGCTGTTGGAATCGCGCTCCCAGCTGTAGCTCCCGAAGGCAGCAGGGCGCAGCCCCCTCCTCCCGGAGCCGCCACCTGAGCTTCTCCCGAGGCCCCTGCCGGGTGCACGCTGCGGCCCTTTACCGAGATCCGCCCGGGTCTGTGGTGCGCTCTCCCCCGGGGGGCGCGCTTCCTCTGTTAGTGACCCTGGGAACCTGGAGGCTCCACTGCCCCTCCTGCGATTCGGCTCGAATTCCTTGCTAAGCGCCTTTCCATCCAGGAAGAATCTGATGCGGATTTTTAAAGTTCCTGCTTCTCCGGGCCTGGGCTTTCCTGTCCCAGAGGCTTTCACTGCCTGGTCTTAGCCCAGCTCCTCATGGGGTCCTTCCCCCACTTGATTCTTTTTTTTCTGTTTTTTCTGCCTTCCTACCTTGTTAAAAGCGAAAACCCTTCTGTCTGTAGCGTTCCAACTGTTCTCTCTTTAAATCTCAGGTCGAATTCATAGGTTTTCAGGATGATTTGTAAGTTATCTAGGTAAGTTGGTGGGGACAGGTGCTTTGGGGACCCTACTCCTCCGCCATCATGCCCACCCCTTTATTATTATCTCTTAAACCCCAAAACACTTACAGCCTAGATTTTAAAATAGCATGGCTTGTGGTTATTTTAATGATTTCTTATTTCATACACTTTGCACAATAACCATCTCATTGCATGTTCATCATGTCTCCTTGAGACGTTCATCCATGTGCCAGGGAAGTAGCATGTGCTTACATTTTTAGTTGGGTTTCTTGGTGGTTGAGTGATTCATTTACATTATAGTTATTTAATTATGTTGCTTTTCTCCTTGTTTTCTTCCACCAATACATTATACATATGAGGAATACAGTAACTGAAAAATACATTTGTTTGTTTCTTCTTAAAACTTGCAGTAACAACAACAACAAAAAAAAGCTTGCAGTAACAGCATATATTTTTGCCATAATATAATGCTAACTGATGAAAGAAATAAACCTGCATTATTGGCAAGTTCCAATTTCAGTTCTCTCTTTTCTATTAGAAATAAATATCATTAAAAGAGTAAATGGAAGCAAAATACTAATAGAGTATATTGAACACATAATACTTTCCTCAGTGAAAATGAATTCATTTCAAAAGGTCCTAATAAAGGATATGTCAAATAACTAGAAGCAAATATGTGTTTCAAAGCCAATGTCAGTGAAACTTGATAAATTATAAGGACATAGAAAAGAAATCAAAATTGAAATTTGATTTTATCCTGTCATATAATTTTGTACTGGTAGAAAATGATTTATAGGGAAATTCCATAGGCTATTATTAAAAATATATATAACTCTTTATGTGTATTCATTTAGAATATGGATTTAATTAGAATTAAATGTATTAAACTAACTTCATCTCCTGTTTATTTGTTTGTTTTTGTTTTTACAATTCTGAGAAATTAATTTTGTAATCCCAACCATTTTTAAGGAAAATGTAGTTTGGGGTTCTTTGTTTTCTTTTTTATTTGAGTATAGTTGACACACAATGTTACACTAGTTTCAGGTGTACAACTTAGTGATTTGACAAGTGTATACATTATGTTATGTTCACCATAAAGTAGCTGCCATCTGTCCCAGTACATGATTATTATAGTATCACTGACTGTACTCCTTATTCTCTACTCTTTATTCCCCTGACTTACTCTATAACTGGAAGCCTGTATCTCCTACTCCCCTTCTCCCATTTTGCCCAACCCCCAACCCTCCCCTCTGGAAACCACCAGTTTATTCTCTGTATTTATTATTCTGATTCTGCTTTTTATTTGTTTATTCACTTTTTAAGATTCCATTTATGAATGGAATCATATGGTATTTGTCTTTCTCAGTCTGATTTATTTCATCTAGCATAAATACCCTCTAAGTCCCTCCATATTGTCTCAAATGGCATGATCTCATCTTTTTATGACTGTGTAATATTCCATTGTGTATATGTATCACATTTTCCTATCCATTCATCTACTGATACACACTTAGGTTGCTTCCATGTCTTGGTTGTTGTAAATAATGTTTCAATAAACATAAGGGTGCATATATCTTTTTGAGTCAGTGTTTTCATTTTCCCTGTGTAAATACCCAACAGTGGCATTATTGAATCATATGGTATTTCTAACTTTTTGAGGAACTCCCATACTGTTTTCCAGAGTGGTTGCATCAATTTACATTCCCCGCAACAGTGCACAAGTGTTCCTTTTTCTCCACAACCTCACCAACACTTCTTATTTCTTGTCTCCTGGATTTTAGCCATTCTGACAGGCATGAGGTGGTATCTCATTGTGGGTTTGATTTGCATTTTCCAGAGGATTAGTGATGTTGAGCATCTTTTCATATGTCTGTCAGCTGGATGTCTTCTTTGGAGAAATGTCTATTCAGATCCTCTGCCCATTTTTAAATTGAATTATTGCATTCTTCCCAGTGACCCTTATTACTCATGTATCTGTTCTCTGGTGCCAATCAAATGTATAAAAAGGAGAGATAACATTAGCCCAAATAAGGATAAAAATTCACCATTGTATTTGGCAAATTGGAGGCAATTTGGGGCATTGACAAAAACGGTTTCTGTATCGCAGTGGGGACCAATTCCAGACTACAGGTTTTTTTTCATTTGAGATTTGTAACTTTATTACATATAAATTATATCTCAATAAAATATATATCCAATTATAAAATATTTTTAAACTTTATTTCTCAAATATAATGAATCTCTTTAAAAACATTTTTTTCTTTGTTCTTTTTTGTTCCTTTTTTATATTTAAATTCAATTAATTAACATTGTATTGTAATGTATTACTAGTTTCAGAGGTAGAGTTCGGTGATTCATCAGTCTTATGTAACACCCAGTGCTCATCACATCACGTACCCTCCTTCATGCCCATCACCCAGTTAATCCATTCCCTCCCTTCTCCCCTCCAGCAATCCTCAGTTTGTTTCCTATGATTAAGAGTCTTATGGTTTGTCTCCCTCTGATTTCGTCTTGTTTTTTCCTCTCTTCCCCTATGATCCTCTGTTTTGTTTCCTAAATTCCACAAATGAGTGAGATCATATGATCATTGTCTTTCTCTGATTGACTTATTTCACTTGGAATAATACCCTTGAGTTCCACCACATTGTTGCAAATGGAAAGATTTCATGTTTTCCTGGGGGCTGAGTAGCTTTCCATTGTGTATATGTACCATATCTTCTTGATCTGTTCATCTGTCAACGGACATCTGGACTCTTTCCACAGTGGACATTGCTGCTATAAACATTGGGGTGTAGGTGCTCCTTCAGATCACTACATTTGTATCTTTGGAGTAAATACCCAGTAGTGCAATTGCTGGGTAGTTGGGTAGCTCTGTTTTCAACTTTTTGAGGAAACTCCATACCGTTTTCCTGAGTGGCTGTACCAGCTTGCATTCCCACCACAGTGTAAGAGGGTTCCCCTTTCTAGGCATCCTCACTACAGTAGGTTTTAAAAAGAATGGGATAAATAGAGTTTGAGAAATTTTTCTGTGAAGAGGAATAAGTTATATAAAAATGTACCTGGTGGGGAAAGTGGGGCTGAAGTTTTTTTTAAGGTGTTAGAATTAATGGTATATTTGTTTCTTCCTGGGAATGACAGTAAAAAGTGAGAACTTGATGATATAGAAGGATAAGCAAATTTCTGGAGTTATACTCCTGAGCAGATGTGGCAGAATGGAACATAATGAACTCATGGAGGGGCTGGCTTTGCTTTGACAATTAGTGTTCATTTGCAGTTACAGGAAGGAGGGCATGACGTCAGCAGGTATTAGAGGCGGTCACTAAAGAGAAATCTAAAGTTCTCTACTGATTGCCTTGATTTTTTTTTTCAGGAAAACTACATGCAAAGTTCATAAACTATGAGAGTGAGAGTGAGTGAGGAGGTGTTGGTGGTTTGAGGAACTAGGAGATGTGCCAGTGGGAGGTACAGGATTAAGGAAGTAAGGCACAATCTCCCAGCAGCACTGAGGATTGACTTGAAGTAAATCATCAGTGTGGTTGTGGATTAGAAGCAAGATAGAGTTTTCTCCAGTCATAATGAACTACATTAAGAGAGGTAGGCAGTTGGTAGAGAGTTGAACATAACCAAAGTTTTGATATTGCAAATTTTGGTGAAGAAAGAAAGAGGACAGGAAGGAAGAAGAAAAAAAAAGTAGACCAAAGGATTGGAGTGGTTGAAGGATAATTAGAAGTAGATTTCAAGATAAAGTCAGCTGGAAAAATAAGAGGTTTTGCTTATGAGGGAGATGTTTGAAACTGAGATTATAGAGAAGATTCAGTTGGTCAAACCAGAATTTCAAGCAGCACCCACAAGTCAGTTCTTTTTCTACTGTTTACATGCAATCAATAATAAACCAATACCAAAACTTTCTTCACTTTCATTTAATGTCACATGAGATTCCTCCATTTTGATTCGTTTTCTATACTGTGGTATATTCCTTTGTATGAGTGGACTGCCATGTATTAATCTCCAATTGATATTCAATTAAATGCTGTTCAATCGTCTGCTGTGACAAATAAAGCTGTTATCAACATTGTTGTATCTATCTCTTGGGCATAGGTGCAATTCCATAGTTATGGAATTTCTGGGACTTTATATATGTGAATCTTCAATTTTACTATACATATCATCTGTTTCCACTTACCATTTTTATTATTTAACTATATGTTATTTATTATTATTTAACTACATGTACATAGTTGTAAATAAACAGAAATATTTACTTATGGTAAATGGAGATGCATGAAGGTAAAAGACAATCAGATGTCACCATTTCTAATCTACTCTATCAAAAACTACCTGTGCTTTTTTTTTAAGATTTTATTTATTTTTAATTTTTTTAAAATTTTCATTTATTTATGATAGTCACAGAGAGAGAGAGAGAGAGAGAGGCAAAGACACAGGCAGAGGGAGAAGCAGGCTCCATGCACCGGGAGCCGGATGTGGGATTCGATCCTGGGTCTCCAGGATCACGCCCTGGGCCAAAGACAGGCGCTAAACCGCTGCGCCACCCTGGGATCCCGATTTTATTTATTTCTTCATGAGAGACAGAGAGAGAGAGAGGCCGAGACACAGGCAGAGGGAGAAGCAGGCTCCATAAAGGGAGCCCGCCATGGGACTCGATCCCGGGTCTCCAGGATCAGGCCCTGGGCTGAAGGCAGAGCTCAACTGCTGAGCCACCCAGGTTGCCCTACCTGTGCTTTTTTTGTTGTTACAAAATGTTCATTGTAAAAGACAGCAAGTCTTCAACATATTATATTTACTATCACCTTATAGACTAATTGATATATTTACATATTATTTATTGAATTACTATTACGTGCTAACACTTTGCTAGGCATTGGGAAGGAGGCAGTGAATATAATACCAAAGGAAAGAGAAATATGGTAGAATGGGAAAATAATGAGCAATTAACAACACAATAGAATCAATAAGCCAATGTTTATCTTTTTTTCTGTCTTGAATAGGATAATAACTTTGACACAATATTATAACTTCCTCATTCTTACCTTCCTTTGGATTGTAGTCTCCTTAAGGGCAGATGCATAAAATTTATTCATACACCATGTGTCTTTCACAATGACTACAAATGTTTGATAAATAAAAGTTTATTGCATTCCCAGAGTAATCCTGCATTACAAGTTTTTATGGGAACTTAAATTATAGAACAACAGAAGAGTAATTATAGAACAACAAAAAAGTCACTGATAGAGAAAGCTCTCCTAGATACTCCTAGTAAATCTCTGCTCAACAAAATGCCATCCAGAAGTGAGGGGATGATTATTCCAGTTATGTTGGGAAAGTTGAGATTTGGTGTTTTGAAAGTTCAAGTGTGAATAACATTGTTAAGCAAATCCCCGGGGCTGCCGAGTAGCTCTGAGCAGCAACTGTACAACTAGGAACCCCACGGGGACAGGGGCTGACTCAGCTTAGCTCTCCACTGCAGACAGTTCTTGATTGTTTCTCAGCTAAGGCAGATAACCCTAGAGATTGCTCCATTCTGTGAATTATAATGAAACTCATTGGAAACTTTTTAATAGCTGCACACAGCATGGGGGAGAACATGACAATCAGTTCTATTCTCCAAGAGCTGATCCCTGAAGGCCTAGAGATGATATCATTGTCACCCTAGTCTAAGGATCTTTGTAATGAGCTCTCCAGGGTCTTGTTCTTCCTTCTAACTTTTATAAAAACTATAGAAGTTGAAAATTGCTCTCCCACCCGCTCTAGTTTTAAATGTTGTTCATGGACCTCATCATCCAGAATCCCTTAAGATTCTCCAGTCGTCCAGAGGGAATCACATGAGTAAATGTAGCCATATTTCAATTTTACCAGAAAGCAGAAATGGACTAAGAAAAACCGCTTTTTTCAACAGATTCAAACATTCTCCATTCTTCAGTTCTCCCAGTCTACAATTCAATCTTTCTTTCTCATCCCCTTTAGAACATAACTATCACAGTAAAAAAGTCACTTGCTCAGTGAAATAGTAGGCAATTATAGTTTATTTTTGCTTAGAAGACAGGGAAAAGAGAAAAAAACCAGAAGACTAAAAACCCTGCATTTTCTTCTTAGTTATTTAGATTCATCAGTTTTATGTTCCTATAAAGACCTGTAAAATATTTATGGAAACAATGTATTATTATTATGTCTGATTTCTTCCATATTTATTCACGTTATTACCCTGAAAAAATAGAAATTTGTGTTTTTAAAAAACTACTAGTTTGTACAAAAACACTTACGGTAATGCTATGTTTCCAGGTTCCATCTGAGCCCGCAGAAGCAAAGTGAAATTTAATTTAGAGGGATTAGGCAAATATCCAGTAGAAACTGCTAGATTTTATCTGAATTATGATTTGGTCTCAGTGCTACAAATCATTTTTGTTGCTTTGATTTTGAAAAATATTTGTTTTCTCTACCTAAATGTCAACTTGTGAAAGAGGCAAAATAATTTATCTCCTACCAAATTCCAGGGTGCTGTAAGGAATGATGGAGAGCTAAATGTAATTATACAGCTACATTACTGCGAGTCATAAATCTCAGCAGCTGGAGTGCCCTGGGTCTGTGTGATTCTGTGTCACAAAGATGGAATCACGAGGTCTGTAAAATGGGCATGCAGCCAATCACAATAATGTTCATGCTTTAGGAGTGAAAGGCAAAGATACGTATTCTTTGTGAGGTTAAGATTGTTCTGGAGTCAAACCTAAATATTAAACTCAAATTGAATTATTTTTATTCACTTCCAAAATTTTATTTAACTCTTTTAAATGTTTAAAAGAACATAACCATGATTATATGTTACATTTTCATGCAGTTATATAGTTACATGTTAACATTTTTTTATTTTAAAAAATGAAGATTGAAAATCCATCTCCTCAAACACCAATTATCTTTGCATATTTATGGAAGCATAGAAGTGAGAATGCACTATTTCTGAAATTCTGAAAAAAAAATTTAAGTGTAATATATTTCCTATATTTAACATAATTATATTTTAATAATTTTATTAATTTTAACATGTCTTAAAATAGATTTTATATTTAATATAATTCTATATAGTCAATATACTTAATAAATATATTTAAAATATTTAACATATACTTGGAATACACTTTATATATTTTATTTTTGTTTCCATATCAACTTCATATCAATTCTATATTGATAGTAATATCAACACACACACCACATTTTGTGTGTAATTTTTATGTTATTTATTTTACAACAGTGCAAACATTTATTTAATTCAGTCAATGGAGATTTTGTCTGTTTCCTTTTTTAGCCACAAGGTAACTGATATATATATAGATAGATGTAGCTATATATCTTTACACATCTATGGAAGCAATCCTAATAATAAATTAGGATTGGAATTGGAATTAGTGAGTCAAAGACTTTTGTTGCATTTGCCAAATTTAAATTTCGTAAAACTGTCCTCCAAAAATTTAAGCCTGATTTACATTCCCACATAGAGCATATGAGTGCCATCTTCTCACATCCTCACTGATAGAATACTACCAAACTGAAAATATCTCATTATTTTCATTTGTATTTATTTAGTTATAAATAAGGTTGAAAAAGTTTTATGTATTTTGGGATTGTGTGAATTACAATTTTACTACATTTTATCTCAGCCTTTTCCCATTGTCTTATGCAGTCAAATATCATCTCATCTGAAAAAGTTATTTGTTGGAAAAGCCCTTTGATACTAAAAATATTTGCTTTGTTCCAAATATGTGTTGTGGCTATTTTGCTCTGTTTTCAAAAACGATTAGCAGGCCTAGTCTAGGACTTATCATTGCGGCTGGTCCATCAGCTCTAACACTTGGTTCTTACATTTTTTTTACATCATTATTATTTTTATAACTATAAAATACCATTTTAAACCCAGATAACTTATATCTCTGTTTTGCTTTGGAAGTGAGTTTTTAAGGGTTAGTCATGAGTTTCAAATAACAGCAGTTTGGGGAAAATGTATAAGCTGGAATACGTCACATCAGGGAATATGATTCATGGTTACTCTTAGGCTATCATCACTCTTAGAAGACTCTCTCTAGTCCTTGATTTCACTGGTTCCAAGAGGTGATGTTATCATTTTGGAGTTTCTTGGGGGCAATTTTACTTTCTCCCAAGGGTAATCTGTGTGGTTTCCATTTTTTGTTTGAATATAATTTAAAGAGTATCAATTGATCAAATTCCAAATATTTATTTTATGTTTACTATATTCCAAGAACTTTAACCAATCTAAGTGAAAATAAAAATTACAAATCAAGTGACAGAGGGAAACTTGACATACTCTTTTGTGTTATCCTTTTGAAAATTATATTAAGATGGAAAGAAATTAGACTTTAAATTTTTTTTCCTCAGAAAACAGACTAAATCTCACTTTAAGGATAAAGAGGTGTTCAAAAGCTGCTCATAATTGCTCTATATTGCCAAACCTGAAGTTTTTTTGCCCCACTAAACATCAGAAATAGTTAACTACAAAAATAAAAGATCAAATTTTGAGGATATGACTCCAAATAGAAACCAAGAAAATAATCTAAGAGTTTTGATTTCTAATCATCTGGTGTTATTCCAAGATTTCTCCTAAGAATATATTCTAGTGTCTTCTGCAGCCCTGCTAATTACCCAAAGGAGTACGCAGTCCCTGTGATCTCAACAAGGAAACATGCTATGCCAACCTCTAGGCACTGTATTTGATGCTAAGAAATTAGTCCTCCATTTTTTTTCTATCTGGATCTATAAGAGCATTCAAATCTGTGTTGGTTATCTTCTGGGGTCAGCAGGAAGTCTTTGCCTTGGGTTTTGGTTAAAGGCTCCTGAAAGTCTTCTGAAGGCTGGGTATTTTCCCCAAATGGTGGGCAGAGAGGAAAGGATGCTAATGCTAGTTTCCTATTGCAATTGCCTCTTTTCTCTATAATTTAACTACCCTATGGAAATTACTCCATTTTACTTTTCCTCTGAGGCAAGGATATACCATTATTCTATCACTTTAGTCAAATCATTGGGAAAAAAATCACACAGCTTTTACATCTCTTCAGGAAGAAACTAGAATGTAACACATGCAAATCAGTTCAGGGCTTGCATGTCATCCCTTCTCTGGACAACTTGAGATCTTTGTAACTACTTCTCTATGATTTCTGGTGCATTCGTCTCACATCACCCCATTGTTATTTTCCACTTATATTAACTGCACAATCTTCCACAAAATCCCAAGTAACAAATCCCAAGCTGAGGAAAAAACATTACTACGTATTCTCCCTAAATCCCTTGGGAAAGTTACAGCCAGGTAAGCCTAAATGATTAGAGAAAACTAAGAAAACTTTCTTTTACTCTGGTATAATGTATTTGGCTGTGGAAAATAAATTTACTGTAAGAACTTTAAAGTTGAGAAGTTTTCACCCAAGGTAAGTATTTTATTTGAAAATTAAAACATTTGTGACAACAACACACAATTTGTGTTCTACTCTTTATTTTTTTCCAGCTTACTAGTTGAATATATTATTACTAATTGAAGCAGCCCTAGATTCTCTAGATCACACAACAGAGTAGATATTTTATCATGTCCATTTAATAATTTTAGTCTTCTTATTTTTGCTTCTATTATCAAGGAGTCAATGTGGTCTGAATTCCATTTATTTCCTTCCTTCTGCTATTCTGCTATTTTCATACTTGTCTCCCTTTCATTGTTGGGTCATAATTATCCTAGGATCTTCTATTCCAACTATGAGTCTGTTTTTTATGAACCTTATCTCCTTATTCTTGTTAGCCATATTAGGGTCAATCTTTTTCAATTTACTATTTAATTTTTTTCTGCGTGCTACAGTCTCCTTCCTTCTTTCTCCATTCCTTCCTATTGCTACCCATCTCTCTTCTGCAAGCTAATCATGTTGTTTTAATGTTTCTAAAAGACTACCAGAAGACAAATATACCCAAAGTTGCCATTTTATTACTGGACACAATATCTTCCCTGATCCTGGAATTCTACACTTCAGAAGGTCTTTTTCTTTCAAAGAAATGAATGAAAGAGATCCGAGTTGACAGCATTTCATAGGAATAAGTGAATATTTAGTAGATCCAATTATAACCTAAGTAAAAAGATAACATTGACACTATGAAGTAACTGCAGACTTTTGGCATCTTTTTTCTTTTTAAGATTTTATTTATTTATTTTTTTTAAGATTTTATTTATTTATTCATTACAGACACACACAGAGAGAGGCAGAGACATAGGCAGAGGGAGAAGCAGGCTCCATGCAGGGAGCCAGATGTGGCACTCCATCCGGGACTCCAGGCCGCACCCTCAACCGAAGGCAGAGAGCCACGCCTGAGCCACCCAGGCATCCCAACTTTTGGCATCTTAGTAAGAATGTAACATCCAGAGCATGTGGGTGGCTCAGTTGGTTGAATGTCTGACTTCAGGTCGGGTCATGATCTCAGGGTCCTTGGATGGAGCCCACATCCAGCTATGTGCTCAGTGGGGAGTCTGCTTCTCCCTCTTCCTCTGTACCTCCCCCTGCTTGTGCTCTCTCTCTCTAATAAACATATAAAATCTTTGAAAAAAAATATCCAACTCATGATAGGCACTGGTTTCCCTGTATTTTGTGTTTTTCAAATCTCATCTTGGATACTGAACTTAGCCCTGGTTGTCGCAGTTCCAGAAGGTCATTTGTCAACATTGAGGGTATGTGGAAGATAATTACAAGCTGAAAACAGACTTGATAACCTGTTATAGGGAGAATCGTTGTGGGAAATTCAACTTCTTGGCCTAAAGAAAATTTAGTTTAGTTGAGTTGAAAATATTTAAATGGCTGTTGCATAAAGAGAGATTAGAAATGATGTATAGTCAATAAAGTTGAAATACTTATGAATGAAGGAAAAAATTCCTACTTAATAAAAAGGATGATGATTATAAGTTGGAATTTCCCAACAGTAAAATAATTTGTGTTTTGTGTTTGAACAAATGATGAATGGTTTATGTAGCTGGGCAGAAGCTATCCTAGTATAGAATGGGTTGCTAGACTTGATGGCTTATCTGTTCCTTAATATTCCTAACATTCATTGGCTTTCATAAAATATAGATCAAGTATTCATTTTATTCTTACCAGGTATACAGACGATGTGAAAGGAAGACCATGGAAAAATCCAATGGCAGCTCAGAGTATGGTTTTATTTTAGTGGGCTTCTCTGATCGTCCCAAGCTGGAGCTAGTGCTCTTCATAGTAAATTTTACTCTGTATACAGTAGCTGTGTTGGGAAATTCAACCATAATCCTTGTGTGTATATTAGACTCTCGACTTCATACCCCAATGTACTTCTTTCTGGCCAATCTTTCCTTTCTAGATCTCTGCTTCAGTACTAGTTGTATCCCACAGATGCTGGTGAACCTCTGGGGCCCTGACAAGACCATCAGCTATGCTGGCTGTGTGGTCCAGCTTTTCTCCTTCCTTTCTGTGGGGAGCATTGAGTGCATCCTCCTGGCTGTGATGGCCTATGACCGCTATGCTGCAGTCTGCAAACCCCTCCACTATCTGGTCATTATGCACCCCCAGCTGTGTTTACGACTGGTGGCTGTGGCCTGGGGGAGCGGACTGGTCAATGCCATCGTCATGTCCCCACTCACAATGACTCTTCCCAGATGTGGCCGGCTCCGGATCAATCACTTCCTCTGTGAAATGCCAGCACTGATTAAGATGGCTTGTGTGGACGCCCGTGCAGTAGAAATGCTGGCCTTTACCTTTGCCATTCTCATCGTCCTCCTGCCCCTCGTTCTTATTCTCCTGTCCTATGGCTATATCACTGCAGCAGTGCTGAAGATCAAGTCTGCTGCTGGCCGCTGGAAGGCATTCAATACCTGCAGCTCCCACCTCACCGTGGTCTCCTTATTCTATGGGAGCATCATTTATATGTACATGCAGCCAGGAAACAGCTCCTCTCAGGACCAAGGCAAGTTTCTCACCCTCTTCTACAACCTAGTGACTCCTATGTTAAATCCACTCATATACACCTTAAGGAATAAAGAGGTAAAAGGGGCACTGAAAAAGGTTTTGGGGAGGCAACAATGAGCAGAAGCAACAATGTGCTACTAGTTATGCAGTCCTAGGTGATTTTTTTTTTCAAACACTGCTATTTACTTAGTGCTTTTTTTTTTTTTTTTTTTTTTTTTTTTTAGTGCTTATAATAAAATTAACCCATGTGTCAAATGCTTGGGTTTTTAAAAATATGGATAAATGCCCTGAAGTGTATCCAGAGTCAACAGGAACCAACCATAGCCACGCAAAATATGGACCTATCTTAGCAAATAATATTTAGTAAAAAAGAATTAAGTCTTAGAAGAACAGTGAAAAGATTTTCATGTAGATATAAAATAAACATGTGTTAAATATTTTATTCGGCTCAATTAATAAAGGAATCAGGCAAACTTAATAACCAGCTTTAAAAAAAAGTCAAGGGATATCTGGCTGGCTCAGTCAGTGGAGCCTATAATTCTTGATCTCAAGGTTGGGAGTTGGAATCCCAAGTTGAGTGTGGAGATTATTTTTTTTAAACCTTATAAAAATTAAAAGTCAAAAAGAATAAATTTGTAAGAAGTGAAGGAATGTTGAAATGAATGTGCAAAAGGAGACAAAAAAATTGCTTCTTTTGCTATGGGGAGAGAAACCAGTTCCATTTCAACTTAACAGAACTGAGTTCACATGTCATTGACAAGAGTTATTTTCTATTGCTTTCAGCTTATCATCTATAATTTACAATTAATAATAATATATATCATTTACACAGAATAAGAATCAGATAACTCAAAGGTACCTCTAGAGTCTAGACAATGCATAATTTTCTACTGAAGCATATATTTTCCCCTACAAAGTAAACCATATATCTTATTTATGTTATAAAACTAAGTCTATAGTCTCAAAACTCTTAATAAAAGGATATAAATATTTTCATATTGATTTTTTTATGTGACAAAACTATGGTATAGATCCCATGTAAATTAATCCAGGTCACACGGAAGATAAGTGGGGTTCAGAAGTGGTGTGTACAAGTCTGCACCTTAGCTGTTATCCACTGAATAACGCAGCTTTTGCTACTGAATGTATAATGCATGTACAGGTCACCTAATTAATAATCAACCCCAGCCCTGTTTTCTTTATCTACTTGTATAGTCCTCCCAGCATGCTGGAGATGCTGTAGACCCTATAAGAGAATTCTACCTTTCAGAAACTCATTTTTCTTTGACCGTTAATACCATGACATCACCCCTTTCCACAGTGCCCATGCAAATCCTCTGTCCAAATATGTCCCATGCTCCAGTGGTTAGCTTAAATTCACATAATATTTGTAAAATTATCTGAGTCTCCTTGATTTAAAAATGTTCTGTCCCTCCTCTTTACCAGTTGCATTTTTATACACTGAAATGACAGTTTTTCTAGTTAATATTACTATATTTATATGTCTATTAGTATGTAAGTTCCTTGATCACAAGGCTACTATATTTTTAATCCTTTTTTAGCACCATTTCATGTATTAAGTTGTTATTAAAATGCCTTGTAGATAGTAAGCAAGCAGTAATAGTTTCGGATGCTTATTAATTTTAACTGATTAATTACATTCAGAAATCAATCCTTCACTTTGATGCACTAGTTCTGTCTGTTCTTCAACATTACAAGTGGATCTATCACAACATACTGCCTGAATTTACATTTGTTGTCAAATGTTTTATAATTTTTTTTAAAGATTTTATTCATTCATTTATGAGAGACACAGAGAGAGAGAGAGTGAGAGAGAGAGGCAGAGACACAGGGAGAGGGAGAAGCAGGCACCATGCAGGGAGCCCGACGTGGGACTCGATCCCAGATCTCCAGGATCACGCCCTGGGCTGGAGGCTGCGCTAAACCGCTGAGCCACCCAGGCTGCCCCTATAATTTTTTTCTTAATTCAATGTAAGCTCTATGGTAAGAGATGAGAAAAAGCCATTGAGAAATCTCTATATGTATCAAAAATCATCCCCAACTTTTAGAGAAGAAAATATTTTCTTTTCCTACATAGGAATCATAAACTTGAGGGGAATTACCATGCATTCTGCCATGGTCTAGAGTTTGGACAGTAACAACAGTTCAGAATTTTAAACCTCTTTAGATTGACTTAACAAAGGTATCTTTCCCCTCCTCATTGAATTGATTTTCTTCTGTACAATGCCTTCAAAGGCCCCATTTCATTATTGCTTATTTGTTATTCATTTCCAATTGTTAATAGACTATCAAAACCAGTGAAAATACATTTTTAAGAGAAAGAGAGTGTGTGCGCGTGGCGCACACACACACACACACACACACACACACACACAAGTGGGGAAGTGGCAGAGGGAGAAAGAGAATCTTAAACAGGCTCCACACCCAGCACAGAGCTCAGTCTCAGGACTCTGAGATCATGACCGGAGCCAGAATCAAGAGTTGGCACTTAACCAACTGGTTGGTGCTCCACCAGTGACAGTATTTTTTTAAAGCTTCTGTAAATATGAGTGTAATAAAATGTTTACAAATCATAGATATGCTGGAAAGTTATAAGATGACCTTTGTGAATGTGAGTGGGAAGGATTATATTTATAGAATAGGAATTTTACATTGAAAGTGGAAATTACTTTTAACAATATGCAGGTAAGAAATACCTTAAATGAATATTACTTTTGCCTTTGGTGCAGAGTTGCATACATCATTTCTCAACACTGGAGATTTAAGTTAGGTAATGCTTAGAATTCTACTCTTGTGGTGCTATAGCATCCCATAATATGTGTTACAGATCTGGTGATTAAAAAATAGCCTCCACTTCTATACTTCTTTTTCTTTTGTATTTAAGAAAATATCAATGGTGACTTAATATCTTAAAAGGCACATTTATTTTGCATAATCTGTATTGTACACAATATTTGTCTTGACATAATTTTTTTTAATTTTTATTTATTTATTTGAGACAGAGCATGAGCACAGGGAGGGGAAAGGAGAGGGAAAGGAGGGTGGGCAGAGGGAGAGGGAGAAGCAGACTCCCTGCTGAGCAGGGAGCTGAAGCAGACCTCCATCCCAGGACCCTGAGATCATGGCCTGAGCTGAAGGCAGACACTTAACCGACTGAGCTACACAGGAGTCCCTGTCTTGACATAATTTATTGGGAGTATTCTTAAGACAGAATCAAAAAGAAAAAGGCTTATTTTGTTTCGAGAGGTCCAACATCCAGCTGAAGTAATTTAAAGAGGTATAACAGAACAAATGTGAATATGGAATGAGTGTCATACACTGATTATAAAATAAATTATATGAATTTTTTTATCATGTATGATCTTCCTCTCATTCCTGGTGTACTCCCTGTAGACATATTCAAGATTTTTCACAAGAAACCACATACTCTATCACAATATACTATCTTTTGGTACCACAATATACTTTTGATACCAAAGTAATTCTTCTGTTGGATCTCAGTTTTTACTATCTTTAGAAGTGGGTTTTTTTTTTAAGATAAATTCAAATTTCTTTTTTTTTTTTTTATTGGTGTTCAATTTACTAACATACAGAATAACCCCCAGTGCCCGTCACCCATTCACTCCCACCCCCCGCCCTCCTCCCCTTCCACCACCCCTAGTTCGTTTCCCAGAGTTAGCAGTCTTTACGTTCTGTCTCCCTTTCTGATATTTCCCACACATTTCTTCCCCCTTCCCTTATATTCCCTTTCACTATTATTTATATTCCCCAAATGAATGAGAACATATAATGTTTGTCCTCCGACTGGCTTACTTCACTCAGCATAATACCCTCCAGTTCCATCCACGTTGAAGCAAATGGTGGGTATTTGTCGTTTCTAATAGCTGAGTAATATTCCATTGTATACATAAACCACATCTTCTTTATCCATTCATCTTTCGTTGGACATCGAGGCTCCTTCCACAGTTTGGCTATCGTGGCCATTGCTGCTATAAACATCGGGGTGCAGGTGTCCCGGCGTTTCACTGCATCTGTATCTTTGGGGTAAATCCCCAGCAGTGCAATTGCTGGGTCGTAGGGCAGGTCTATTTTTAACTCTTTGAGGAACCTCCACACAGTTTTCCAGAGTGGCTGCACCAGTTCTCATTCCCACCAACAGTGCAAGAGGGTTCCCCTATCTCCACATCCTCTCCAACATTTGTTGTTTCCTGCCTTGTTAATTTTCCCCATTCTCACTGGTGTGAGGTGGTATCTCATTGTGGTTTTGATTTGTATTTCCCTGATGGCAAGTGATGCAGAGCATTTTCTCATATGCATATTGGCCATGTCTATGTCTTCCTCTGTGAGATTTCTCTTCATGTCTTTTGCCCATTTCATGATTGGATTGTTTGTTTCTTTGGTGTTGAGTTTAATAAGTTCTTTATAGATCTTGGAAACTAGCCCTTTATCTGATATGTCATTTGCAAATATCTTCTCCCATTCTGTAGGTTGTCTTTGAGTTTTGTTGACTGTATCCTTTGCTGTGCAAAAGCTTCTTATCTTGATTAAGTCCCAATAGTTCATTTTTGCTTTTGTTTCTTTTGCCTTCGTGGATGTATCTTGCAAGAAGTTACTATGGCCGAGTTCAAAAAGGGTGTTGCCTGTGTTCTTCTCTAGGATTTTGATGGAATCTTGTCTCACATTTAGATCTTTCATCCATTTTGAGTTTATCTTTGTGTATGGTGAAAGAGAGTGGTCTAGTTTCATTCTTCTGCATGTGGATGTCCAATTTTCCCAGCACCATTTATTGAAGAGACTGTCTTTCTTCCAATGGATAGTCTTTCCTCCTTTATCGAATATTAGTTGCCCATAAAGTTCAGGGTCCACTTCTGGATTCTCTATTCTGTTCCACTGATCTATGTGTCTGTTTTTGTGCCAGTACCACACTGTCTTGATGACCACAGCTTTGTAGTACAACCTGAAATCTGGCATTGTGATGCCCCCAGATATGGTTTTCTTTTTTAAAATTCCCCTGGCTATTCGGGGTCTTTTCTGATTCCACACAAATCTTAAAATAATTTGTTCTAACTCTCTGAAGAAAGTCCATGGTATTTTGATAGGGATTGCATTAAACGTGTATATTGCCCTGGGTAACATTGACATTTTCACAATATTAATTCTGCCAATCCATGAGCATGGAATATTTTTCCATCTCTTTGTGTCTTTCTCAATTTCTTTCAGAAGTGTTCTATAGTTCTGAGGGTATAGATCCTTTACATCTTTGGTTAGGTTTATTCCTAGGTATCTTATGCTTTTGGGTGCAATTGTAAATGGGATTGACTCCTTAATTTCTCTTTCTTCAGTCTCATTGTTAGTGTATAGAAATGCCACTGACTTCTGGGCATTGATTTTGTATCCTGCCACGCTACCGAATTGTCGTATGAGTTCTAGCAATCTTGGGGTGGAGACTTTTGGGTTTTCTATGTAGAGTATCATGTCATCGGCAAAGAGGGAGAGTTTGACTTCTTCTTTGCCAATTTGAATGCCTTTAATGTCTTTTTGTTGTCTGATTGCTGAGGCTAGGACTTCCAGTACTATGTTGAACAGCAGTGGTGAGAGTTGACATCCCTGTCTTGTTCCTGATCTTAGGGGAAAGGCTCCCAGTGCTTCCCCATTGAGAATGATATTTGCTGTGGGCTTTTCATAGATGGCTTTTAAGATGTCGAGGAATGTTCCCTCTATCCCTACACTCTGAAGAGTTTTGATCAGGAATGGATGCTGTATTTTGTCAAATGCTTTCTCTGCATCCAATGAGAGGATCATATGGTTCTTAGTTTTTCTCTTGCTGATATGATGAATCACATTGATTGTTTTACGGGTGTTGAACCAGCCTTGTGTCCCAGGGATAAATCCTACTTGGTCATGGTGAATAATTTTTTTAATGTACTGTTGGATCCTATTGGCCAGTATCTTGTTGAGAATTTTTGCATCCATGTTCATCAGGGATATTGGTCTGTAATTCTAAATTCAAATTTCTTTTCATTTATGTATTTTATTGTCTTAGAGGATAATTTAAAAAATAACCATTCAAAACAGTGAATTCATAATAGAAGAATATCAGCTTATTAAAAATAATATTTATCAATGTAGGGAGGGCTTACAAAACTCCAAAGACTTTTCACATCCATTTTGTGTGAAATTATCAGTTGCAGTTGATAATAAAATTTAAGTTAAAAAATATACTTACTTTGTAAGCCTAAAAAGTAACTTCTTTCCAATTCTTTTTGTTAACAATGCCAGTATTTTCTTCTTTATGAAGAAAACATTTTTTTTATTTTGCTTTGTGTAATTGATAGTTCTGAAAGTCCAGAATTGATTGGCTATCTGAAAAGCAAAAAATCTGTCTCTACCATAATCTTTCTACCATATTTTTTCTGCGATAATTTTTAATGTGTTAACTAGTGTTATTGCCATGCAAATTATGCCTTATGTTAGGGGAATATGGCAAGCTTCTTTATAAACGTTATCTAAAGAGTCCCGATAGAGACAATCATAGAAAAGTAAAATGAGAAGTTTCATTATTCTATGACATCAAATATGTGCTTACCCAAGATAACAAAAATGTTGAATTCCTATGAAAATTTTTAGTCAGATGATTTCTTAGAGACTTCACACAGGCATCTTCATGAAAGTTCTGGATGGTTACCACCCGCCAGACAGTGTGCCCACTGAGGTTGCCATTTCTTTTGACAACTGTTGCAGGAAAGGAAGGTGTCCGTTGTGCAGGTTTGAAGGTGCTACGAGGCCTTTCTTCTTCCCAGAGACCTCCCCTTGAAACTTGCCGTAGTGAAAACAAGCTGCAGTTACGTTCTGAGGACAATTCTCTGCCAAGGTGGCCTGTGACATCAGTATCATTTAGGTCAAGATGGTTGATAGTGTTCAGAACATCTGTGTCATTACTGTTTTTTTTTCTATTTCTACCAAATACTGAGAAAGCAATTAATATATATATGAAAATATACAGCTACGACTGTGAAACTATGTTTCTCTTTAATTTCATCAACTTTTGCTTAAAAACAAGACACAGATGATATATTTATTCTTGTACAGGTGAATAAAAAACGTTGCTTGATATATTTTGGCAAAATAAATTTATTGCATTCATTTGCTGATGAATGTTGGTTAATAACTGCAAATCATATATATTTGAAATGTATTATACTGTAGGATCCTGAATCCCATGTAAAATATTAGCGCTAGCCCTAATTCTTTTGAGGCTGAACAAATTAATTCCGTCAAGGGAGTAATTATCGATATGTTATGATGCACAAATGAGAATTTCTGACCCTGTTAGTGCAGAAACCTCTCAGACTGTGAGTAGACAATACAGTTGACCCTTGAACAATGTGGGGCTTAGGACCACCGACACCCTGATGGAGTTGAAAATCTGCGCATAACTTTTGACTTCCTTAAAAGCTGACTATGAATAGTATACTGCTAACCAGAAACCTTACCAATAATATAAATAGTCCATTAACACATATCTTGTATGTTACATGTATTTTATACTTATTCTCACAGTAAAATAAGCTAAAGAAAAGAAAATATTATTAAGAAAATCTTAAGGAAAAAAAAGAAAATCTTAAGGAAGAGAAAATACATTAGCAGCACTGAATTGTATTTATAAAAAAAAATCTGTGTGAGTGAACCCATATAGGTCAAACCTGTGTTATCCAAAAGTATATAAAGATTTCATCACTATAACATTTTCTGACTTAGAAGCATAATCTAATCTACACATTATGCCCAAAAGTGACTTCCGAATCACTGCAAACATTAGTCCAGATGGAATTAATTTTATATTCGATTCAAACATCTTATGATTAAGCTGTTTATTTTATTTTATTTTTTTTAATTTATTTTTTTATTGGTGTTCAATTTACTAACATACAGAATAACACCCAGTGCCCGTCACCCATTCACTCCCACCCCCCGCCCTCCTCCCCTTCTACCACCCCTAGTTCGTTTCCCAGAGTTAGCAGTCTTTACGTTCTGTCTCCCTTTCTGATATTTCCCACACATTTCTTCTCCCTTCCCTTATTTTCCCTTTCACTATTATTTATATTCCCCAAATGAATGAGAACATATAATGTTTGTCCTTCTCCGACTGACTTACTTCACTCAGCATAATACCCTCCAGTTCCATCCACGTTGAATCAAATGGTGGGTATTTGTCATTTCTAATAGCTGAGTAATATTCCATTGAACGAAAGATGAATGGATAAAGAAGATGTGGTTTATGTATACAATGATTAAGCTGTTTAATCTTTAGACACCTTAGTTTATTTTTTCGATCTTTTTAAGTTTTTATTTTAATTCCAGTTAGTTAACATAGAATAAATACCTCAGTTTGATTCCCCATTTGTATGCAGTGATACCCTTTTCAGAGGTTGGATACAGGTTTCCATGAAATTATCAGATGTCCTAGAAATTAGGAAAACATTTCGCCTTCTGAATAGACACTAATCATTAATTTCTCATGGTGTATACAGTAATTGTTAGGATCCAGACTTAGCCCTGGATTTCAGAAAATACCCTTTTCCTTTCCCTTCAAGTCTTTAACTTTTATTTTCCTTCAATAAAGAGCAGTGGAAAGAGCATAGACTAGTTACTGAAAGTTAGAATTGAATCCCAACTCTGTCATAGTTTAAATGTGTATCCTTGCTTATGCTACTTAACCTATTTGACTCCTAGTTATTTAGCTGTAAAATATGAATTATTCTATAAATCTAAGGGGGTTGTTTAAACAGTTATTAATACTGTATTTGCATTAATGTAATAGCTTGCTTTAACTGTTAAAAGGCAAGCTGATTGTGCAGATGTTTGAAAGTGTATGTGGTTGAAAAGAGCAGCCAGTGAGGGAGGACCATGTGTAGTGGGAAGGGAGAGTGAGTCACCCCAGGATGGAGGGCTGACTGTGGGCCTATCGCCCCCCATGGTGTGCAGTTGTTTGGCCTCACAGAACAGGGGTAACTCCCAGATTTTGACTCTTCCTCCTTAAATCATCAAAACTCTGAACAAATGGTTAAGTTGCCCTAAAATGGCTTTGGAAAGATTCAAAGTTATTGCCAAATTATTTCCACTTTGAATCTATACTTGTTTATAAACTTTACTAATATTATTTAACAGTAATGATATTAGCTAATTTAGTTTTCCTGTTTTAATCTCCACATAAAAATTCTATAAAATGTGGTAAGGTGCCTTTCATACTATGGACTGATAGCAAACATCCCAACATGATCATATCATAATAGTGTCAGGAAACAATACAGTCAGACTAAATTAATCATTAGAAATATTTGAGCCCTGGAAATTTCCTGGATTATTTGAGGAATAACAAATATTATCTTTGTTTGAGGAACAGCACATTTCTTGTTAAGAGATATACTTATTTATTTAGAAAGAGAGCATGGGGGAGGATAGCAGGAAAGGGGGAGAAGCATACTCCTCCCTGAGAGGAGATCCTGAGGCAAGACTTGATCTCAAGACCCTGAGATTACAACCTGAGCTGAAACTGGATGCTTAACCAACTAAGCCACCGGGTGCTGTACATTTTTGAGGAAAGTCTTCTTTTCTGAAAACTCATACTACATTATCTTTATTAGTGTAATATCAGTTCTGTGAAAAAAAATAGAAATACTAGACTTGTAAGTCCAGTGGGAGAGGCACAAGACACAATAGGCCCTGCCCAAATTTTCCCTAGGGTTCAACAAGAATATAGTAACAAATATAAAAGGTGATACCACGAATGACCCAGTAATAACCCACCCTAAATGCAACACCACTCTAGAGTAGCCCTGAGCCACAGCCACTTGTCAGTTTTGGTTGAGACAGGACTTCCAGGAACACTCATTTCTGTTTTATGATGTGTGGGACCTCAGTGGGGATGGCTTAAAAGGTAAGAAATGGCTGTCACAGCTCAAATGGGACCATATGTGGAGCCTCTTTTCTTCTTCATGTAGCATCTTTCGGGGACAAAATATTCAATATGCCGTTTCACTTTCCTGCCCGGTGTTTTGTCTGCAATGGTTGAAATACTGGGAGCGCTCCTTCTCTACCAAGTAGTCTCAGGGTAGACTTCTAACATGCCTGCTGGCTTCCTCTAGTGTGAATGTTCCAAAAAAAAAAAACATGGTGGGGGCAGTCCGGGTGGCTCAGCGGTTTAGCGCCGCCTTCAGCGTGATCCTGGAGACCCAGGATCCAGTCCCACGTCGGACTCCCTGAATGGAGCCTGCTTCTCCCTCTCCCTTGTCTCTGCCTCTTTCTCTCTGTGTCTCTCAGGAATAAATAAATAAAATCTTTTTTAAAAAAATGGTGTAAGCTTTAAAACTTTTTATGACCAAAACTCCAAAGTTCCAGAATGTCTACTTTCACAGCATACTACTGGTCAGGTGAGCCAGTAGGCCAGCCAATCCAGATTCAAGGGGGGAAATGGCAGTATGTGCATATATTATTAGGGGAATGGCATTATATGTACATGGGGAAGAAAAAATTGGTGAACATCATGATGACACCCTACTACAAGCTTGGAAAAGAGAACATAGAAAAATGTCTTCATAGCCTTGGTAAATGAAGACTTCAACAGGATATAAGAAGTACTAACAATATATGAAAAAAATAAGTTAGAATTCATCAAAATTTAAAACTTCCGATCATTAAAAGACACTGTTGAGAACAGCGAAGGGCATGCCACTGAGTACTGGAGAAAATACTTCCCTTCCATGTACCTGATAGACTCCTAAACTAGAAAGAACTCCAGCATCAATACTAAAAAGAAAAATATTGACATTTTTTTCAATGGGCAATTAACCTGAACAAGAACTTCACAGAAAGAGATCTAAATGGCTAGCAAATGTATGAAGAGGTGCTCAACTCAGTACTCATCCAAAAAAGTGCAATAAGATCCTACTATGAATAATGGCTAAAAACACAAGGAGAACAACACCAAGTGTTGGTGAGAATGTGAAGCAACTTGAACTCTCCTCTAATGCTAAATGAGAGTGTTGAAATGGTACAACCGTTTCAGAAAGCTGTTTGGCAGTTTCCATTAAAGTTAGTATATACCATATCAGTTATCTATTGCCATATTAACTAACCATCTCAAAGTTTAGTGGCTTAAAACAGTAATTCTTTGTTTACGATTTCCTGCATCAGCTACCTGAGCTGAGTTCAGCCAGATGATTCTTCCAACTAGCCTTGTTCAGGGAAGACAAGACTGGGTAATGACACTACAGTATTATGGCTCATCTGGGACCAGATATTCTAAAATGATTTCACTCATATGTCTAGTGATGGCTGTTGATTATATGTCTTCAACAAACTAACCCAGGCTTCTTCATATGGCATCTGTGTTACAAAAGGACACTCACTTTTCAAATTTCCGCTAATGTCATGTTTATAATGTCCCACTGGCTGAAGCTACTCACATAGCTAATATGTGGGGGAACTATAAGACATGGATTTAGGGAGGAGGCCATTACTTGACAAGATATCATATGCCTATTCTCTGACCACAAAATTTATCTCTAGGCATATATTCAATAAGAATTAATGTGTATGCTCACCAAAAACTTACACTGTATCTACTCAGTGTCAAATCCCTGAAAGACCACCATTCACAGCTGCTGATCAAGTAAGCTGAACTTATCACACCCATCAAAGAAATGGAAAATACTCTCTTGACAGTGCTATTGGTGTCTCAAAAGGGAAAAATTAGGGGGGATATTTATAAAGTTTTCAGGCCTGGGATGTGATTATGAGGTGAACTTTGCAAAACAGAGAGTGGGTTGAGTTTGGGCAGAGCTTAAAAATAGTAGCTTTGGATTGGTGCGCATAGCAAGGCAAAAGTCTTGAAGGAAACCTTGATAAGTAAGCTGTTTAGTTGTTATTTCCTGGATCAAGCAGCTAACTTATTATTGCTTGGTCTCAGTGTTGTTTAAAATAAGGATTGGAGCCTTGCAGATGCTGCTGTTCGTTAACAGATAAATTCCAAAAACAGCAGAAAACTTTTGTGCTTTGGGGCACCTAGGTGGCTCAGTCTGTTAATTGTCTGACTTTGGCTTAGGTCATGATCTCAGGGCCCTGGGAGGAGTCTCCAGTGGGGCTCCATACTCAGCTGGGAGACTGTTGCTCCTCTCCTTCTGCCCCTCCCCTCCTACTCATGCTTTCTCTCTCTCAAATAAATAAATAAAATCTTAAAAAAAAGAAAAGAAAAGAAAACTTTTGTGCTCTGAGCACTGGAGAGAAAGGATTTGACTGTAAAGATTACTGCTTTCACAGGATTATTTCAGGATTTATGTGCCAGGGTGGTGACTTCACACACCATAATGGCACTGGCAGCAACTCCATCTGTGGGGAGAAGTTAATGATGAGAATTCCATCTTGAAGCCTACGGTCTTGGCATCTTGTCCATCACCGACATTGGACCCAACATGAATGTCTCCCAGTTTCTCACCTGTATTGCCAAGACTAAGTGTGATGGCAAGTGTGTGGTCTTTGGCAAGGTATGAGATGGCAGAAATATTGTGGAAGCCGTGGAGTGCTTTGGGTCCAGGAATGGCAAGATCAGCAAGAAGATCACCATTACTGACTGTGGACAAACCAAATAAATTTGACTTGTGTTTTATCTCGACCACCAGACTATTCCTTCTGTAGCTCAGGAGAGCACCCCTTCATCTCCATCTCCTTGAAACATCCTATATCCTTTGTGTTATTTCTAACACAAGAAAATATAACCATATTTTCTTTACTCCTCTACAAGTCTAGCAAGATTGCAGAGTTAGATTTGTGATATGAAAAGAAAACCTAAACAACAACAACAAAATAAAATAAATAAAATGGGGGTGCAAAGTGTGTCTGGACCCAGTTTAATGCAGGAACAGAAAATTATGGCTTTGGTACTTCCCGCACAAATAGTTTTTGGTGTTCTGATATTAGTCAGTGAGAATGAGGATGTAAAGCAGCTTGCTATTGACTAGTGGGGTCACAGAAGTGTCTTTTTTTGACAGTGCCTCTCTAAATGTCATATATATTTCAGGTTGTAAGAAGTAATCAGTCTTAGTAAATGGGAATTTTTTAACTCTACATTTCTTATTTTGAAGCCAAATTGTAATTAATCCCAATCCCTTTATAGTTTCTGAAGTGCCTGCAGGATCACACTCAGGTGTAACTGAGAGAACCATATCTCCACCATATTCCTGAAAAGTACTGATCCTATTAGTCCTTCTGGTTTAATAGCTGAAAGCCAGTGTTTTAATTAATAACCTCTTACCAGATTGAATAAATTATTTGGTGTTAAGTAGAAAAATCCCCAGTAATTTCATCCTTGTCATCGTCTACAACTTTTCACCTCGCATAGTCTCATAACAGTTATCTTGCAGAATATTAACTGATGTAGGAAAGCCAAAATCATTTCATGACTCTAATGTTAATTAAGTCATTTAGCAACTATTAATTTATTAGATGCTGCTAAAGACACTCCAGAGCAATGATCACATTCTCTGCTCTCTGGGAACTACTAGAGCAGTATGGGAGAAAACAGTAAGCACAAATTCACATACAAGTCCATAGGTACAATTTACCATAACAACAATAGTACTAATAGCTAACATGTGAGTGTACTACATGCCAGGAATTGTTCTAAGCTCTTCATATATTGAATTATTTAATCCTCACAAAAAAAATATATGACTTAGTTCCTCTTATTTATATTTTTGCAGGTGGAAAAACTGGCATAGAAAGGTTAAGTATACCATGACCCCACAACTAGGTGGCAGAGATGTATTTGACTCCATGCCACCTGGATCTAGAGTTCACATTCCTAAACACCATTGTGCTCTGGGTCTGTGAGTTCTCTTCATAAGTCCTTAAAGGATAAGGTGGTATCATTCAGCTAAAGAAGCAGACAGAAAATGAGTACAGTTTTAGAGAAAAATAGGTTTCAAGAAGAGGAGGAGGGAAAAAGGTTTACTTGTCAAAGAACTTGGACATTGGTAGTGTGGATGCAGTGGGGAGAGAGGTGACGTTGGGGGAGTAGGTAAGAATCACAACACACAGGACTCAGAAGACATGTTAAGGAGTTTATATTTCAAGTATAACAGAAAGCCGTGAGATGCTATCTGCCCAGGGATAACATGATAATAATGCATCTGTAAATATCACTTCAATTGCAGTGTGGAGACACTCCTAACATATGGGTTTGAGCACCAGTAAATTTATATCTGAGAGTTGACATCTTTTTAGGATCGGATCTAGGGGTCACTAAATTTTTTCTCATTTTACTGACTTCTAGAGACAAAGCCCTCAAGGTACATGATCTGGATTTCTAAGAGAGCCTAAAATCTCACTCAAGCCATCTGTCTGCTGGTTCCAAAAGTTAGCTCTGGCAGGTAGGATGAATATTTTGAGGTTAAGAACAGAGATAAGGGATGCCTGGGTGGCTCAGTGGTTAGGCATCTGCCTTTGGCTCAGGTTGTGATCCTGTAGTCCCAGAATCGAGTCCCACATCAGGCTCCCTACATGGAGCCTGGTTCTCCCTCTGCCTGTGTCTCTGCCTCTCTGTCTCTCATAAATAAATAAATAAAATCTTTTTAAAAAAAAGTACAGAGATAAGATGTTAAACTAATAACTTTCCATGAATCTTCTCCAGTTTCTCAATGAAATGACACAGATTGACCTTAAACCATTTCAAAGGCACATCAAACATATGCAAAATTTATAATGAGTTCAAATATTGCTGCAGAGAAGTTTAAATTAAGATTCAAAATATTGGGACACATGGGTGGCTCAGCAGTTGAGCATCTGTCTTCGGCTCAGAGCATGATCCCGGAGTCTGGGATCAAGTCCCACATCAGGCTCGCTTCTCCCTCTGCCTATGTCTCTGCCTCTCTCTGTCTGTGTGTGTGTCTCTCATGAACAAATAAAATAAAATCTTAAAAAAAAAGATTCAAAATATTGAACAAGATAACAAAGGGATTTTCTTTCTTTCTTTTTTTAAAGGTTTATTTATTTATTTTAGAGACAGAAAACAGGGGGAGGGAAAGGAGGGAGGGAAAGAATCTCAAGCAGACTTCCCACTGAGCGTGGAGCCCCACATAGGGCTTGATCTCATGACCCTGAGATAATGACCTGAGCAAAAACCAAGAGTCAGGCACTTGATCAACCATGCCACCCAGCCATCCCATAATGAGTGTATATTGTATATATTTTCTATATACAATACAGATGTCCCATGAAATTATTTAGCATCAATCTATCATTAGCTACACTACAAGAATTTAAAAGAAAGTAATATGAAAACATTTTCAGTAAGAAAATTAAATTGAACTTGCACAGTCATTAACAAATTAAACAGACAAAACTAAGTAAAGAGAGATATCCAATAATTTAAAATGTGGATCCAGGGGCACCTAGGTGGCACATTTGGTTAAGCAACCAACTTTTGATTTAAACTCAGGCCATGATCTCAGGATCATGAGATTGAATCCTGTGTCAGGCTCCATGCTTAACATGGAGTCTGCTTGAGATTCTCTCTCCTTATTCCTCTGCCCCTCCTACTCATGCTCTCTCTAAAATAAATAACTCTTTAAATAAAATAAAATGTGGATCCAATTTATAAGTTTAAATGCTACAGGCTAAAAGCAACCAGCAGAAAAGAAAAATTAGAGTACAAACCAAGGAAATTGAAAACACGAAAACAATGCAGAAAGATTAATGAAATCAAAGCCTGAATCAATAAAATTGATGAACTTCCTGTCAGACTACACAGAAAGAGAGAGAGAGAGAAAAAATGAGTTGCCAAAATCAGAAATGAAAGAGGGGTCATGAGCACTGACCTCAGGGACCTTAAATGGGTAATAAAGGAATACTATGAACAAGTCTTTTTTTAAAAAAAATATTTATTTTTATTTAAATTCAATTAATTAATATACAATGTATTATTGTTTTCAGAGGTAGAGGTCAGTGATTCCTCAGTCTTATACCTTATATAATATCAAGTGCTCATCACATCACAGGCCCTCCTTAATGCTCATCACCTAGTTACCCCGTCCTTCCACCCCACTCCTTTCCAGCAACCCTGTTTGTTTCCTATGATTAAGAGTCTCTTATGATTTGTCTCCCTTTCTGATTTCAACTTGCTTTATTTTTTCCTCTTTTTTTCTTGAATTCCACATGTAAGTGAGATTATATAACTATCTTTCTCTAATTTCATTTTTTCTAATTTTCACATAATATTCTCTAGTTCCATCAATGTCATTGCAAATGGCAAGATTTTTTTTTTGATGGTTGAGTAGCATTCCATTGTGTGTATATATACAACATCTTCTTTATGCATTCATCTGTTGTTGGACATTTGGGTTCTTTCCATAGTCCGACTATGGATATTGTTGCCAAAGATGTTGGGGTACATGTGCCTGTTCTGATCAGATTTGCTTCTTTAGGGAAAAGATCCAGTAGTACAATTGGGTCATAGAATAGCTCTATTTTCAACTTTTTGAGGAACCTCCATGCTGTTTTCCAGAGTGGCTGCACCACCTTGCATTCCCACCAACAGTGTAAGAGGGTTCCCCTTTTTCCACCTCCTTGCCAACATCTGTAATTTCTTGATTTGTTAATTTTAGCCATTCTGACTGGTGTGAGGTGGTATCTAATTGTGGTTTTGGTTTGTATTTCCCTGCTTTGGAGCATTTATGTGGAGCATTTTTTCATGTGTCTGTTGGTGATTTGTATGTCCTCTTTGGAGAAATGTCTGTTCATGTCTTGTGCTCATTTCTTGATTGAATTATTCATTCCTTGGATGTTGAGTTTGATATGCTCATTACAGATCATGTATATTAGCTCTTTATCTGATATGTCATTTGCAAATATCTTTTCCCATTCTGTCCATAATCATTTCGTTTTATTGACTGTTTTCTTTGCCGTGCAAAAGCTTTTTATCCTGATGAAGTCCCAATAGTTCATTTTTGCCTGTTTCCCTTGCCTTTGGAGACATGTCTAATAAGTTGCTGTGACCAAGGTCACAAAGGTTGATGCCTGTGTTCTCCTCTAGGATTTTAATGGGTTCTGGTCTCACATTTAGGTCTTTCATTCATTTTGTGTTTATTTTTTATGTATGGTATAAGAGAATGGTCCAGTTCCACTCTTCTGCATGTGGCTGTCCAATTTTCCCAACACCATTTGTTGAGGACTCTGTCTTTTTTCCACTGGATGTTCTTTCCTATTTTGTTAAAGATTAGTTGACCATTAAAGATTAGTTGACCATAGAATTGAAGGTCCATTTCTGGGTTCTCTATTCTGTTCCATTGATCTATTTGTCTGTTTTGGTGCTAGTACCACACTGTCTTGATGATTACAGCTTTGTAATAGAACTTGAATCTGAAGTTGTGATGCCACTAGTTTGATTTTCTTTTTCAACATTTTTTTTTTTTGCTATTCCCAGTCTTTTCTGGTTCCATGAAAATTTTAGGATTATTTGTTCCAACTCTGGGAAATAAACTAATAGTATTTTAATAGGAATTGCATTGAATGTATAGATTGCTCTGGGTAGCATAGACATTTCAACAATATTTGTTCTTCCAATCCATGACTATGGAATATTATTCCACTTTTTTGTGTCTTCCTCAGTTTCTTTCATGAGGGTTCTATAGTTCTCTGAGTGCAGATCCTTTGCCTCTTTGATTAGGTTTATTCCTAGATATCTTGTGGTTTTGGGTGGAATCGTAAATGGTACTGACTCCTTAATTTCTCTTTCTTCTGTCTCAGTGTACAGAAATGCAACTAATTTCTGTGCTTTGATATATATCCTGCCACTTTGCTGAATTCTTGTTTGAGTTCCAGCAAGTTTGGGGTGGAGTCTCTTGGGTTTTCCAAATAGAGTTTCATGTCATCTGCAAAGAGTGAGTGTTTGACTTCTTCTTTGCCAATTTGGATGATTTTATTTCTTTTGTTGTCTGATTGCTGAGGCTAGGACTTCTAGTTTTATGTTGAATAACATTGGTGATAGTGGACATTCCTGCTGTGTTCCTAACCTTAAGGGAAAAGTTCTCAGTTTTTCCCCATTGAGAATGATATCCCATATGAGTTTTTCATAGATGGCTTTATGATATTGAAGTATCTTCCCTTTATCCCTACACTGTGGACAGCTTTAATCAAGAAAGGATGCTGTAGTTTGTCAAATACTTTTTCTGCATCAATTGAGAGAATCATGTGGCTCCTGTCCTTTCTTTTTATTAATGTGAGGTATCACATTACTTGATTTGCAGATATTGAACCTCCATTGCAGCCCAGGAATAAATTCCACCTGGTCACAGTGAATAATCCCTTTAATGTATCGTTGCATTCTATTGGCTAGTATCTTGGTGAGAATTTTGGCACCCATGTTTGTCAGGAATATTGGTCTGTAATGCTCTTTTATGATGGGGTCTTTGTCTGTTTTGGGTATCAAGGTAATACTGGTCTCAGAGAACAAGTTTGGAAGTTTTCCTTCCATTTCTATTTTTACACAGCTTCAGAAGAATAGGTATTAATTCTTCTTTAAATGTTTGGTAGAGGGGCAGCCCCAGTGGCTTAGCGGTTTGGCGCTACCTTCAGCCCAGTGCCTGATCCTGGGGACCAGGGGTCGAGTCCCACGTCAGCCTCCCTGGATGGAGCCTGCTTCTCCCTCTGCCCGTGTCTCTGTCTCTCTCTGTCTCAAATAAATAAATAAATAAATAAATAAATAAATAAATAAATAAAATATTTTTTAAAATAAATGTTTGGTAGAATTCCCTTGGGAAGCCATTTGGCCTTGGACATTTTTTTTTTAAGATTTTATTGATTGATTGATTGATTGATGAAAGACACACAGAGAGAAAGAGGTAGTGACATAGGCAGAGGGAGAAGTGGGCTTCCCACAGGGAGTCTGATCCTAGGACCCCAGGATCAAGACCTGAGCTAAAGGCTGACACTCAACCACTGATCCACCCAGGTGCCCTCTGGCCTTGGACTCTTATTTGTTGGGAGATTTTTTATTATGGCCTCAATTTCCTTGCTGATTATGAGCTGTTCGGGCTTTCTATTTTTTGCTGTTTTAGTTTTGGAAGTTTATACATCTCTAGGAATGCATCCATTTCTTCCAGATTACCTATTTGTTGGCACATAGTTGCTAATCATATGTATTTCTTCAGTGTCGGTTGTGATCTCTCCTCTTTTATTTGTGATTTTATTTATTTGGATCATTTCTCTTTTCTTTTTTGATAAGTCTGGCCAGAGGTTTGTGGATCTTACTAATTCTTTCAAAGAACCAGTTCCTAGTTTCATTGATCTGTTTTACTCTTCTTTTGGTTTCTATTTCATTGATTGATGCTCTAATCTTTATGAATTCTCTTCTCCTGCTGGGTTTAGGCTTTATTTGCTGTTCTATCTCCAGCTCCTTTAAATGTAAGGTTAGGTTGTGTGTTTGAGACCCTTCTTGTTTCTTGAGAATGGCTTGTATTGTCATATAATTCCCTCTTAGGACCGCCTTTGCTGCATCCCAAAGATTTTGAATAGTTGTGTTTTCATTTTCATTTGTTTCCATGACATTTTAAATTCTTTAATTTCCTGGTTGACCCATTCATTCTTTAGTAGGATGCTCTTTAGCCTCCACTCCATGTATTTGAGTTCTTTCCAAATTTCCTCATGTGATTAAGGTCCAGTTTCAAAGCATTGTGGTCCAAAAATATGCAGAGAATGATCCTAGTCTTTTTTTTAATTTTTTTATTATTTATTTATGATAGTCACAGAGAGAGAGAGAGAGAGAGAGAGAGGCAGAGACACAGGCAGAGGGAGAATCAGGCTCCATACACCAGGAGCCCGACGTGGGACTCGATCCCGGGTCTCCAGGATCACGCCCTGGGCCAAAGGCAGGCGCTAAACCACTGTGCCACCCAGGGATCCCCGATCCTAGTCTTTTGATACTAGTGGAGACCTGGTTTGTGACCCAGAATATGATCTATTCTGGAGACTGTTCCATGTGCACTCAAGAAGAATGTGTATTCTGTTGCTTTAGGATGGAATGCTCTGAATATATCTGTGAAGTCCATCTGATTCAGTATGTGATTCATAGCCCTTGTTTCCTTGTTGATCATCTGCTTGGAAGCCCTGTCCATTGCTATGAGTGGGGTGCTAAAGTCTCCTACTATTACTGTATTATTATTGATGTATTTCTTTAATTTGGTTATTAATTGGCTTATAGAATTGGCTGTTTCCATGTTAGAGGCATAAATATTTACAGTTGTTAGATCTTCCTGTTGGACAGACCCTTTAATTATGATATAGTGTCCTTCTTCATCTCTTAATATAGTCTTGGTTTAAAATATATCTGATATGATTGCTACCCCAACTTTCTGTCCATAAGCATGAAAAATGATTTTCCACCCCCTCACTTTCAATCCAGAGGTGCTTTGGGTCTAAAATGAGTCTCTTGCAGACAGCATATCAATGGGTCTTGCTTTTTTTAGCCAGTCTGATACCCTGTGTCTTTTGATTGGGGCATTTAGTCCATTTATATTCAGAGTAACTATTGAAAGATATGAATTTAGTGTCATTGTATTATCTGTAGAGTCACTGTTTCTGTAGATTGTCTCTGTTTCTTTCTGTTCTATGTTACTTTTGGGCTCTCTCTTCACTTAAAGTGTCCCTTTCAATATTTCTTGCAGGGCTGGTTTAGTGATCACAAATTCTTTTAGTTTCTGTTTGTCTTGGAAGCTTTTTATCTCTCCTTCTATTTTTAATGACATCCTAGCTGGATAAAATACTCTTGACTGCGTATTTTTCTCATTAACACTCTAACTATCTATATCTATATCTATATCTATCTATATCATCTATATCTATATCTAATCTACGCCAGTCCTTTCTGGCCTTCCAGGTCTCTGTGGTTAGGTCTGCTGCCAGTCTAATGTTTCTATCCTTGTAGGTTATGAACCTCTTGTCCCAACAGGCTTTCAGGATTTTCTCTTTGTCTCTGACATTTGCAAATTTCACTATTATATGTTGAGGTGCTGATTTTGAGGGGGGTTCTCTATGCTTCCTGGACTTGAATGTCTGTTTGCTTCCCCAGATTAGAGAAGTTCTCTGCTATAATATCCTCCAAAATACCTTCTCTCTCTCTCTCTCTCTCTCTCTCTCTTTCCTCTTCTTCTGAGATCCTAATTATTCTAATATTATTTCACTTTATGGTATCACTTATCTCTCAAATTCTTCCCTCATGATCCCATAGTTGTTTATCTCTCCTTCTGTCAGCTTCTTTATTCTTTTTTTTTTTTTTATGATAGTCACAGAGAGAGAGAGAGAGGCAGAGACACAGGCAGAGGGAGAAGCAGGCTCCATGCACCGGGAGCCCGACGTGGGATTCGATCCCGGGTCTCCAGGATCGCGCCCTGGGCCAAAGGCAGGCACTAAACCGCTGCGCCACCCAGGGATCCCAGCTTCTTTATTCTTGATCATTTTGTCTTCTGTATCACTAATTATCTCTTCTCCCTCATTTATCCTAGCAGTTAGAGCCTCCATTTTGATTGCATCTCATTAATAGCCTTTTTGATTTTGACTTGATTAGACTTTAGTTCTTTTATTTCTCTAGAAAAATGTTTTCTAGTGTGTTCTATGCTTTTTTCAAACACAGCTAGTATCTTTATAATCATTATTCTGAACTCTAGTTCTGACATCTTACTTATATCCATACTGATTAGTTCCCTGATAGTCAATGTTGACACTTGTTCTCCTTTATGAGGTGAGTTTTGCCACCTTGTCATTCTGTCTAGAGAAGAACAGATGAACAAGAGAACAAAATAGTAAAATGGCAACATCAAGCCCAAAGAAATATACTCTAAACAAATAAGAAGAGACTTGAAAAAAAAAAAAAAAATAAGAAGAGACTTGAAACGAACACAATTTTTAAAAAAGAGAATATAATCAGACAGGTGAACAGAACAGAGCAATACACTAGATCTTGTGTGTATTTTGGTTTATTTGTTAGAAAACTAAATATCGGGCAGCCCGAGTAGCTCAGCGGTTTAATGTCGCCTTCAGCCCAGGGCCTGATCTTGGAGACCCAGGATTGAGTCCCATGTTGGGCTCCCTGCATGGAGCCTGTTTCTCCCTCTGCCTGTGTTTTTTCCTCTCTCTCTGTGTGTGTCTCTCATGAATAAATGAATAAAATCTTTAAAAAAGAAAACTAAATATCAAAATTGTTACAAAAGAAAAATTTATATAAAAGTTAAATACAATGAAACAATAGAATATAACTGTAAAAATGAAAATTAAAAGAGAAAAAAGAATATAAACATACATGTGAAGACAACAGAGGAATACACTATATATTGAGTGTATATTGGTCATTTTTTTAGTAGAAACTCTTCTCAAAATTGTACAGAAAGAAAAATATATACAAAAATAAAATTAAATACATTGAAAAAATAACATGTAACTGTAAAGGTGAAAATCAAAAAAACTAACAGAAGAAACAAAACAAAAAAGAGAAGAAAAAGGAGCAAATATGATCAAACAGGTGAAGAGAACAGAGTCATATACTAGATTCTGGGTATATTTTGGTCTCTTAGAAGAAACTGTATCCCAAAATTAAAAATAAAGAAAAACTTATATATACCAAAATAAATACTATGAAAGGATAGAATGTAACTGTAAAAATGAACATTAAAAATGATTTTTTAAAGAGTTGAAATAAATAATAAAAGGTAAGAAAAAATATTTAAAATTGAAAGACTAAAGAACCATGGGGGGAAAAATCATGAATTGTATTTGCTGTATTCCCCTAGAACTGGAGTTTTGCAGTTCTCTCTGATTGGTAAACTTAGTTTTGGCTGAATATTCTTGCTGATCTTCTGGGGGAGGGTCCTGTCGCACTGATTCTCAAGTGTCTTTGCCCTGGGCAGAATTACACCACCCTTGCCAGTGAGCCAGGCTAATAATCTGCTCTGGATTGCTTTATGTGGCTTTTGTTCTCTGAAGGGTTTCCATGCAGCTTTAGAGGATGGGACTGAAAATGGCGGCCTCCCAAGCTCCAGCCCCAGAACCAAAAGCTCTGGGCCCCACTCCTCAGAGCACCCTCAGGAGAAAGCAATCAGTCACTCCTGTCTCCCTGGTCTCCATCTGCACTCCATGCTCACCCAGCTTGTGACTGAGCATTTCTATCTAAGGCATGCTATCCTGTTTGGAGTTTCCAAACCCTGCAGACTTCTGTGACCCACTCCTTCGCTGTTTCTCTCCAGGAAGGAAGGGGGTGTCTCACCAGTTCTGCCACTTGTTGGGCTTCCGCTCCGAGAGCAGTTGTGCCAACTGTCCTGAAGTTCGAGGTTTGTGGCAACCCCGAGCTGAGAGCCCACTCCTGGGCTGGCTGATTGCAGCTAGCTTCCCTGCTCCAATGCCTGGGAACTCTGATGCTTCGGACCTCTGCCACACTCAGGTACCCTCTGTCCTGTGACTCCAAGGATCCTGAGACCACAATGTCCCACATAGGGTTCTGTCCCTGCTTCACTGCCTGAGCACCTTTCAGGCTGGGATGTCTCTAATTGGAGCAGACTTTTAAAAGTTCTGATTTTGTGCTTCACTGCTATATCACTTTCCATAGCCAGCTTATGGAGGCCCCCTCTCACACCCTATTATCTTCCTATATATTGCCTCAGATTAACTTCTCAGGACCTCCTACCTTTCAGAAAGTGGGAAAGTGGTCATTTTTCTTTTTGTAAAGTTGCAGCTATTCTTTTCTTAGACCTATGGTTGAGTTCACAGGTGTTCAGAATGATTTAATAGCTATCTGGCTGTGTTCCTGGGACCAGATAAAACTAAGAGTCTCCAACTCTTCTGCCACCGTGGATTCTCCCCTATGAATTAAGACTTAGCCATGAATTTGATAAACTAGATGAAATGGACCAATTCCTTGAAAGAACAAATTAACAAAACTCAGATATGGATAAATAGGTAATTTCTAAAGAATAACTATTTCTATTAATACAATCAAATCAATGATTAATACTTTCCTAAAGAATAAAGCACCAGACCCCACTAGCTACATGGTAAATTCTACAAAACACTTAACAAACTCATACTCATCTTCCACAACCTCCTCTAGAAAATTATAAGAAGTAGAAAAACTTCCTAACTCATTCTATAAGGCCAGCATTACCCTCATACCAAAACCAGATAATAACACACATATATTTGTTCTCTCAACTCAGAGTGTCTAGAAGCATTAATGTCCCAAGGACTGTGAGCAAAACTCACTCACGTCCTGATTCCTAACACTTGTCTTCAATAAAAGGAACCTGAGATTTCTGAAGAAAATAGCCAATTTTGGAACTAAGGAAGGGAATATACAAGATAACCTTGGAGCATTTTATAGTACCAGAAAGTAAAGAAGTACTTAAAGACAAGACAATGATGGGAGGAGTGTATCAAAGTGACATGGCAGGCAACTGAAAGAACTCCTAGTGGCCAATGCTGTAGCAATTTGAGCAAAAAAATAAATAAAATGTACTGAGTTATAAACCAAAGTATAAAATAAATATGTGATCCATATTGATATAAATAAATGAGCAGTAAATACATGAGGAGAATAGACATAGGTGTCATGCAGAAAAATTCTGAATAGTTTATGTAAATACTCCACCCTCAAGGAGGTGGATCCACAACTCTAACTCTGATATTCACATCATGATCTCCTCCCAAAGTGTACGGAAGTTATGCAAACAGTGGTAAAAAGGATAACTTTATAGTGGAGAAATCTGACAAATACACTTCAGCCAGGTGATTCAGAGCAACATTGACAGAGTAAGTCATGTCAATAGTATGTGCCCTTGATAGGATTTTGTGAGAATGGCACTTTATCTGAATGTGTTTCCTCCCAGAAACATATAATCTCAGTCTAATTATAAGGAAAAAAACAGACAAATATAAATTGAGGGACAGAAGCCCTCCAAACTATGAAGGTCATCAAAAACAAGGAAAATCTGAGAAATTCAGAGCCAAAAAAAGTCCTAAGGCAATATGATGACTAGATATAAACATACCACTAAATAGTGTGGTGTGCCGGATAAGATCACAGACCCGAAAAAGGACATTAGGTAAAACTAAGGAAAACATGGACATTAGATAATAACAATGTATCAATATGGGCTTCTTAATTGGGACAAATATACCATACTAATATGTTTGTAATAGGGGAAACAGGATATTAGCTATTTGGAAACTCTCTGTAATATCTTTACAATATTTCTGTAAATCTAAAACTGTTCTAAATGAAAATTTATTTAAAAATTTACAGGTTAAAACAGAGCATTTGCCAGAAGTGCCCATGTCTTAGACCAGAAAGAACATTTCAATTAATTCTAAAAAGCAGGAATATTAAAGGCATAATTTTCTGATCACGATCAGAAGTAAAACCTAATAGCAAATTTTAAAAGCAAACAGACATAAGCCGTGGCTAGAATTTTCTACAAAGGCTATGAATGTATTCATTTTACCAATTATAAAACATGTAGAAACTACTGACAAGATACTAAATATTATTTTCTGGGATTTTTCTAAATCAGTGCTTACATGAAATTCATAGTTTCAAATAGCTAAGGAAGAAGTAGTAAGATCATATTTTATTCTTCATTTCTAGGATCACTCTGCTTTTTTTATTTTTTTGCTTTTTCAGTTTTGTCAACTCTCATCTCTTCCTGGGCTTTCCTTTAGTGTGTGTACATTATTTCTTTTAGTTTCAAATGACTAAATCTTTCCCATACTTCTCTGGAGTATATTTAAGCTCAATTATTATATTTTCTTTTAGTTTCAAATGAATAATCTTTGTAATACTTCTCTGGAGTATATTGAAGCTCATTATATTTTCCATGTAGAGTACCATGAGGTAGGTTACTTCTCTTCTGGAAAAATACACTTTCTTCCTATATTACTGCAAGTTAACCATTGAATAGCTAAGTTAGATGTTGGAGAACAGCATTTCTTTTATTATGCAACAATTAACTATTCTGTCTTCTCTATTACCAGCACACATCAAGGATTTTCAATTATATTGTTGAAATATCTCTTAGACTGTCCCTTTTCTTTTATTCCCATTTATTGATTACTTCATACCATATGTCAACAGGAAGACTGAACTCTGCCTTCTACATGATATTAACATGCAATCCCTTCTAAAATATACCCCACAGTGCCAGTGCAATTCATTTTCATAGGTGAAATATGGTAAGTTATTGTTTGAATTTGCATCACATTGACTAACTTTGAATTTGAGAATCTTCAAACATTTTATTGGCTAATAGAATTTTCTTATCTGTGAATCACAATTAATATATTTTTCCATTTCCATTGATATTTGTTTTTTTCCTGCTGAATTGATTGGTTACATATTCAGTATTCTAAACTCCATACATTTTTTTAAAGATTTATTTATTTATTTTAGAAAAAAAGTGCATGCAAGTGGGGAGAGGGGCAGATGGAGAGGAAGAGAGAGAATCTTCAAGCAGACTTTCCACTGAGCACAGAGCCCCAGGCAGGACTTGATCTCATGACCCATGAGACCATGACTTGAGCTGAAACCAAGAGTCAGTCAAGTGACTGAGCCACCCAGGTGTTTCAGGTTTATTTTACTGTATATATTTTCTCCTGTTGTTGTTCTTTTTAAAGCTTTTATTAATAAAGTATTTTTTGTACTGAGTGCATAAAGCAATGTAATCATATTTTTTGTAATCATATTTATTAACATGATACTATAATATAATAAATACATATTTTTATTTTTTAAAATATACTCTTTTTTAAAAAAGATTTTATTTATTTATGAGAGACACAGAGAGAGAGGCAGAGACGTAGGAAGAGGGAGAAGCAGGCTCCATGCAGGGAGCTGGATGTGGGACTCAATCCGGGGACTGTGGGATCATGCCCTGAGCCAAAGCCAGATGCTCAACCGCTGAGCCACCCAGGCATCCCAGAAATACATATTTTAAAATCTTTGTCCCTGACTTCTGGCCAAAGCTCCCCCAAATTTTTGTAATTTCCTGAGTGATAGAGGTACAAGGAATATCTTTTATTCTAATGCTTGGACTTGAACCCAGTCCCTGACACAGAGTTCTAAAATCCTTTGGAATTTCCTAGGACTTTAGTTCTAATGAGACAAGTGTGGGCTCCACAGTGGCTTTAGATGGGAGCTGGCCACCAGAAATACTGAGCAATGACTACAAGCGTGGAACTTTTCTACCTCACCACCCATCCTCCAGGGAAAGGAGGGGGCTTAAGATTGACTTAATAATTGATTAATGAAACCTCAATAAAGATCACTGACATATGAGTTTGGGGGAGCTTCTGGGTTGGTGAACCCATGCAGGTGCTGGGATGCTGGTGTATCCTCAACTGCACAGGGACAGATAGAAGCTCCTGTGCTGGAACCCTTCTAGACTTTGCCCTATGTATCTCTTCATCTGGTTGTTTATCTGTATCCTTTTCCATATCCTTTATTATGTAATAAATTGGTAAGCATATCTGTTTTCCTGAGTTCTTGAGTCTTCTAGCAAATTATGGAATATGAGGTGGGGGCTATTGGAACCCTGATTTATAATTAGCCAGTCAGAAGCACGGACAATAGCTTGAAACTTGCAATTTGTGTCTGAAGTGGGGTAGTCTAGTAGGACTGAGCCTTTAACTTATGGAATCTGACCCTTAACTCCAGGCAGACAGTGTCAGACCTGACTTGAGTTGTAGGACACCCAGCTGGTGTTGGAGAATTGGTCAGTGTAGAGAAAAAAAACACACATCTGATCACAGAAGGATTCTGTGAGTGAAGTAAGAAGTTTTCCTTTAGTTGATGTAGAGGGGTTTTCCTTTTCAATTGATCATTTTCTTTATGACTTTTGGGGTTTTTTTGCATATTATTTAATAAAGCCTTCTTTCCTCTAAAATTATGGAAATATTCTGATACTTAGTCTTCTAAAGTTTTTTTAAAAGATTTTATTTATTTATTCATGGCAGAGAGAGAGAGAGAGAGAGAGAAGCAGGCTCCATGCAGGAAACCCGACATGGGACTCGATCGGTCCATGAATTAGGAATACAATGACAGGTAGGCCACAAGAAAACCCAAGTAGAGTGACTTAAACAATTGGATGTTTACGTATTTCACCTACAAAAATACAGTTCAGGTTTGGTGAATGAGTCAACAACATTATGATAGAACCTAAACTTTGTCTATATTTCTGTTCCATTATCTGCTAGATAACACTTTCACTCCGTGGGATGTCTCCTATGGATTCACTAAGACACCTGCCACTCCTAGTTTTATGTGGGCTTTGCAGCCTTGAAAATAGGTAAGAGAAGAATAAAACAATAAAAGTACTTGAGATAATAAAGATGTTGATTGTCTAGTGTTATGATGATATGCTTAATACCCCAAGAAATTTAGCACTTAAACTATTAGAACTGATGAACATTTGGTAAGGTAAATCGAGGAACATGCAAAATCAATGACAAGCCTTTTTTGCTGTTGTATACCAGAAATAACCATTGGACACTAAATTTAAAAAATTCTATTAGGAAGAGTGAAAATTATGAAGGAAAATATCAACTTCAGCAAAGTCTTGAGTAACTACAGAAATATACCATAGTTTTGGAAGAGAAGTCTTAGTAGTTTATAGTTAATTTCTCAGGACGCCTTGGTGGCTCAGTGGTTGAATGGCTGCCTTTGACTCAGGGTGTGATTCCAGAGTCCTGGGATCAAGTACTACATCAGGCTTCCTGCATGGAGCCTGCTTCTCCCTCTGCCTATGTCTCTACCTCTCTCTCTCTCTCTGTGTCTCTCATGAATAAATAAATAAAATCTTTAAAAAATATAAAGTTAATTTCTCTTAAATGAATTTATAAATTTACTTCCATCACAATAAAATATTATTGTAAGATTTTAAAATAATCTTGAAAAACTAATTTTAAATTATAAATGGAAGTTTCAATTAAAAAGTAATCATAGGATATTATAAGAAACTGGAAAACCTAACTTTTTAATAAGTATTTTATTTTAGAATAGTTTTAAATTTACAGAAAATTTATAAAATAGTGCAGAGAGTTCCCAGTAGGCTCACCTCCAATTTTCTCTATTGCTTTTTAAAAAGATTTTATTTCTTTATTTATTGAGGTAGAGAGGGTGCACAAGCACCAGCAGAGTAGAGGCAGAGGGGGGAAGGAGAGGGACAAGCTAACTCTGTCCTGAGCACAGAGCCCACATGATGCTTGATCTCAGGACCCTGAGATCATGACCTGAGCAGAAACCAAGAGTTGGGCACTTAACCAACTCAGTCACCCAGGTGCCCCTCCTATATTCCTATATTAATAATATATTACAATAACATGGAACATTCATCATAACTAACAAACTAATACATTTACATTATTATTAACCAAAGATCATACTTTATTTACATTTCCTTTGTTTCTACTTAATGTACTTTTTTCCACTTCAAAGTCTTTAACAAACTAAATTTAAACTATATTTAAAAAGTATGTAGGAGTGATCAACCATACTTGAAAGAGAATAAAAAAATGAGTTGGCATACAATTCATTTATAATATTTGAAATTGTGATATTAACATGAAAAAAGGCAATCAATAGAAGAGAATCAAGTATCTACATGGATAAGTGCTATGTTGAGTTTATTACACAATAATTAGCATTTGAAGGAATGGGGTATTTTGGGAAGTAAATTTAGAAATGTGTGTGTTAATAAGTCCGTTTTAAACCTATAAAACTTTAGAAGACGGGCAGCCCCGGTGGCTCAGCAGTTTAGCGCCACCTTCAGCCTGGGGTGTGATCCTGGAGATCCGGGATCGGGTCCCACGTCCAGCTCCCTGCATGGAGCCTGTTTCTCCCTCTGCCTGTGTCTCTGCCTCTCTCTCTCTCTAATGAATAAATTTAAAAAATATTTTTAAAAATAAAATAAAATAGAGAGACAAAGAAGTCATTCTATATGAATACCTATAGTGTAAAACCAAAGGAAAGAGTTAAGATTTATAGCATTAAATCTTTTTGATGGAAGCCAAACAAAATGGGAAAAATAAATTAAAGTTTCAATTCCAAATGGTAGGAAAATAACTGGAAATTGAATAAAAGAGGAAAGACTAGAAAAAAGAAGACTGATGGAGAAATTGGTGAAATAAGGTGAAAATGAAAAATAGTCCATATAACTAATATTTTCTGTTCAAAGGATGCATGAAATAGATAATTGGTTAGTATGATCTTGAAAAAGGATTAACAAAGTAACACGAATGAAAATCAGAAGCATGAAAAAAGGTTCACAAAGGTTATAAAACAAGTATTAGAGAATGTTGTTCAACTCCCTATCAATCAGAGAGGTACTAGAATTATCTAGTATATGAGCAATATGAGCAATATTCTATGAAATATATTTACCAAAATTGACTCCCAATGTGAAAACATTAATACTCAGTACATAATTCCATAAAAGTAATTGGAAATGTAATACATATCTATTTCTCAAAGACACACAGGTGATTTTATGAATGACTTTATCAAACTTTCAAAGAACAGATAATTTCCACAATCATTTCAAACCATCAAAAACTGACAAAGTTGCCCAAGTCATTTATAAGGCTGGAATCATCCTGTTATTATTATCAGACCAAGATAGTAAAAGAAAAAAAAAAAATAGGTTCAGCTATGAGCATAGATGGAATTTAATTATTTTATTTATATTCCAAATAAAATTTTAATAAATGGAATCTGTATAAAGAAAAATAAATTTACAAAATGAATAAATAGAGTTTATTCCAACAAAGCAAAGAAGTCTTACTTTTATGAAATCTAGGAACACCTGGATGGCTCAGGGGTTGAGCAGCTGCCTTTGGTTCAGGTCATGACCTTGGGGTCTTTGGATCAAGTCCCGCATCAGGATCCCCCCAGGGAGCCTGCTTCTCCCTCTGCCTATGTCTCTGCCTCTCTCTGTATCTCTCATAAATAAATAAATAAATAAACAAACAAATAAATAAATAAATAAAATTTACCACATCTACAACTTAAAGTGAAAAAAAAAAAGTCTTGGAATAGATACATCTCACCAACAGAATACTTTCCACATAAATATGAAAAGATTTACCTTCCCGACCCCTCTCTCCTCCGTCTATATATTTCGCATTTGGTATATAATTCAAAAGACTTGGGCAGCACGGATGGCTCAGCGGTTTAACGCTGCCTTCAGCCCAGGGTGTGATACTGAAGACCCGGGATCAAGTCTCATGTCGGGCTTCCTGCATGGAGCCTGCTTCTCCCTCTGCCTGTGTCTCTGCCTCTCTCTCTCTGTTTCTCTCATGAATAAATAAATAAAATCTTTAAAAAAGCAATTCAAAAGGCTTAAAAGGATATAAAGTAAAAGTGTTGATACCAAAAAATATTCTGTTAAATTTATTATTCAGTAATGATCGGCACCTTGAGCCGCCCAAGCTGCCCTGTCTTTCATTTTTTTTTTTTTTTTTTTTTTATTTATTTATGATAGTCGCACACACACAGAGAGAGAGAGAGAGGCAGAGACATAGGCAGAGGGAGAAGCAGGCTCCATGCACCGGGAGCCCGACGTGGGATTCGATCCCGGGTCTCCAGGATCGCGCCCTGGGCCAAAGGCAGGCGCCAAACCACTGCGCCACCCAGGGATCCCTGCCCTGTCTTTCAATTTTAAATAGATTGCCACTTCAATTTTTATTTTCAATAGACATTTCCCCAAAAGTGTACTTTCAATTCCTTTAGGTACATAGTTCACTCAATGCTGGTGAGAGGGAACCCTTACTGGGCCCAAGCATGGTGCATTATTTATTGCCTCCTCTATAGTTGAAGATTTCTTGGCTGATCATCACCATGTAATACAGAGATGCATACACTGTGTGGCCATTCTTACAGATCCACTCAGATATTTATTTACTTCTCAGACCTTCTTGTCCTCAAATTTCCAATTTTATTTCTTCCGGGTCCCTGAGAAACCAGCCAAACCCACTCACCTCCGCCCAGGAATAGAGCAGATCCTTACCTCAGACATATGTTTTCTTAATATGAAGTGGATGACTAGGTGGTTGGCCTGAAGCTCTGCCCATTGGGAGGATTTTCTCTCACCAGTGCCTTCCTGAGACACCCTGTTAACCAGGTCTGTGCTTTCCTTTCTGTTTCAGACGGTCCTAGTGAACCCCACATTAATGTATTGGTCTAAGTTGAGAGAGAGGCATTGGTAAAGCTAAAGAAAATGGCATAGGAATCTGGACTATCTATTTTCCCCCAATCACTTAAAAATGTTATTGATGAATTCTAAATCTTGTAGGATTTATCTCCCACTCTCTGCAGTACATGTATCCTAAAAAGCATTTAGAGTACTTGTCACTTCCTGATTACCTGACCAGTTATAATAATGTCATCAGTATGGTGAAGATTACGATGTTCTTCAAAATGTCCAGAAAATCAAGCTCCCTTCAGGCTCTACTATCAATGAGGACAAAATAGGTAACATATCTCTGAAACATATTGTAAGTGTATGGTGTTGTCCACACCAAATGAAACCAAACTGCCTCTACTTGTCTGTATTGTTGGATGTTGATAAGAATGCATTCTTATCAAGATCCATGAGTGTGTAAAAATGACCAATGTGTGTGCCAATCTGTTTCATTTCTTACACCACAGCTGCAATGGTGCTGCCATTTGGTGAACCTGCAGTAGGTCACTGTCACCCACCACAGTCCATGTGATGTTTGCAGGAGGCAGACTGGTGAATGGAATAGGAATATGATGGAAACCACTATCTCTATACCTTTAAGTCCTTGATGGTGGCATTAATCTTCCACTTCAGTTGTAATGTGGTATTGATTCTGATATACTATTGTGACTGGGGGTTGGGGAAGTTTTATGGGCCTCCTTTTAGCCTTTTATACCACAATGGACCCCAGGAAACAAGTTAAGGACCAATGGGTTAATGAATATGTGGAGATTTGAGGACAGGGGTGCCCTTGGAGAGGATGTGGAAACTCCACATCCTTTTCTCATACTCTGTCCTATGCATCTCTCCCATCTGACCTTTCCTAAGTTATGTCCTTTTTTAATCAACTGATAATCTAGTAAGAAAAAAAAAAGAACCAATGTGAACCAGTTCATCCCAGTTATGCTCTGGAGCATGGGAAATGACCACCATTTGTCCCATGGATCCATTGAACTCTGGCAGGCACAGTAATAGCTCCCCAAAGATATCACTAGAATCTGTGAATGCTGCCATATGTGACAAAAGGGATTTTGCAGACATGATTAGGGATATGGAGTTTGAAATGGAGAGATTATCCTGATTTATCTAGATTGGACCCAATCTAACCACATGACTTCTTTTTTTTTTTTAATTTTTATTTATTTATGATAGTCACAGAGAGAGAGAGAGAGGCAGAGACACAGGCAGAGGGAGAAGCAGGCTCCATGCACCAGGAGCCCGATGTGGGATTCGATCCCGGGTCTCCAGGATCACGCCCTGAGCCAAAGGCAGGCGCCAAACCGCTGCGCCACCCAGGGATCCCTAACCACATGACTTCTTAAAAGCAGACTCTTTCCCAGCTGTGATCAGAAAGAGTGCAATGACAGAAAACTTAGACAGACAAAATGAGAAAAACTCAATCAAATGGTGGCTTTGAAGATGGAGCAACAGAACACAAGCCAAAGAGCATAGGCGGTCTCTAGAAGCTGGAAACAGTAGGTTCTCCCCTGGAGCCCCCAGAAAGGAATGCAGTCCCCCTGACACCTTGATTTTAGCCCAGTGACTCCCATGCTGGACTTCTGACCTATAAAACTCTCAGTTAATTAACCGGTGGTGTTTTGGGCCACTGAGTTTGTGATGATTTGTTAAAGCCACAATATAAAACTAATACAGACCCATTTTGAGATGGACTTGGGCCACAACTCCATTCATCAATTGGTTAACATGTGTCTCCACTCTAACAGGGGGCCCACGATGGCATTTTATGTCTCCTGGTGTCAATGTTATATCGGCTCCCATAACCAAAAATCCTTGAAAACTCTGAGCATTTCCCTTTCCCCATATGTAGTCAACCTGGTAAGCTGCCACAGTACCATTCAAGGAGGAACTGGGGAGATAGCTGCTAAAGACCAGCCAAAGCCTCAATTCATATAAACGCTGTGACAGTATACATCCTTCTTCAATGGGAACCAATCTCTTTCTAGTTCTGTGATCTCTAATTCTGTGTGCTAGTCATATCTGGAAACTGGCAAAAGATTGATTTCACAAAGTGGAGACAAATTGCCACCAATCCTTGTGGGTTAGGACCCTTAATAGAAATGGCTGAGTCCAGAGTTGGGACAAGAGAAGAATAAGAAAGGGGCACCTCGGTGGCTCAGTCGGTAAAGTATCTGCCTTTGGCTCAGGCCATGACCACAGGGTCCTGGGATCTAGTCTCACATCTGGCTCCTTTCTCAATGAGGAGTCTGCTTCTCCCTCTGCCCCTGCCCCCTGCTCATGCACTCTCTCTGTCTCATAAACAAATAAATAAATAAGAGAAGGATAAGATGATTTTGGAATAGCTTGCATTAAGAAGCAAGAAAGTGGGGGATCCCTGGGTGGCTCAATGGTTTAGCGCCTGCCTTCAACCCACCATGTGATCCTGGAGACCCAGGATCAAGTCCCGAGTCAGGTTCCCTGCATGGAGCCTGCTTCTCCCTCTGCCTGTGTCTCTGCCTCTGTGTGTGTGTGTCTCTCTCTCATGAATAAATAAATAAAATCTTTTTTAAAAAGGAAGAAGCAAAAAAAAAAAAAAAAAAGGAAGAAGCAAGAAATTTTTCAAAGAATGATGGGGACAGGCCAAAAGGATAGAAACCCATGGTTATATAAAGTTTTAACCATAGTAGAAGACAGGGGAAGAGCATACAAGCTCTATACTGTGCTGCAGCCCTTCTGTAAATCTAAAATTACTTCAAAGTAATGTAAATGTTTCTTTAAAATGGACATAGACTTTATCCAAAGGATAAAGTGGGAGATAGTAAGGTGAAACATTTCCTATGTGAAATTGCCTGTGTGGACACCGTGGCTGTGGAAAGCACTGTTTTCATCTTATCAGTAATGATTGTCCTGCAGCCCCTGGCACTCATCCTGGTCTCCTATGGCTACATTGTCCTGGTGGTGCTGAGCATGAAGTCAGCTATGGGAAGAAGGAAAACTTTCAACACATGTGGGTCCCACTTCACTGTGATCTTGTTTTATGGGAATATTATCTATAAGTATATGCAGCCAGAAAATAATTCTTCTCAGAACCAAAGAAATTTCTCAGAAATTCCTTACCCTCTTCTACAACTTGGTCACCCCCATGTTGAACCCTGTCATTTACACACTGAGAAACAAGGATGTAAAGGGTACCCTGAGGAGGTTCATGTCCAGAAAGTGAGCTGACCATGACTTTTTCTAAGTCTCCTTCTTTTACTTAGTTACCAGAAATAAATAATGCTTGAAATGTAATTCTAGAGTTCGTTTAAACCTTCCAACCTCATTGAGTGTTATATGCAAATGATAAGTTACTGAACACTACATCTGAAACTAAGTATAGTAATACATTAGTTAATTGAATTTAAATAAAATTAAATAAAAAACAAACCCTCCAACCTACTCAATAAAAATTTCCAGGGATGGAGTTTGGGAATATATATTATAAAGCCCCAATATGATGCTGATGATAAACTAGGTTGGACATAAATTTTAATTTGCATAATACCTTATGTCCCCTTCAAATCATTTTTCCTCCTCCTTTCCAAGTGGTCACATCTAATTAAAATCCAACAAAACTATGAATCAATGCTTTAGTACTGTGGGCTGAGAGTGGACTGGCTTAAGTTATACCCAAATAAAATTGTATAAGGATCTTTCCTCTCATTGGTACTTTGTGTAATTATCATTTTTATCACAGAATTAGGCCAATGTAGTGCCAAAATACAATACTTTTTGTATTCTAATAGCTTTAAATTTCACTGTCTGGAGAAGATAGCACCATTACCCTAAACACAGCCCCTGATATTTAAATTATTTGAACTCAGCTTTGTTTCACTGATCAGCTATATTACAATGATCTGGACAGATATTTTGTTTGATTTAAATACAGATTCTCAAGGCTCAGTCACTGAAGCTCTCATTTTAGTAAGTCTAGAAATATTTGTGTTGAAAACTGTCTTGTTTTAACATGGATTTAAGTTTGAAAACAAATAATCCATTCCAGATCCTTCCATTTGACAGATTAGGAAACTGAGGCATGGTGAAACATATTTATAATCAAACAGACACATGAATAATGGAGCCAAAATTTTTTATTGTTATGTGACATATTTTTATTATATTATGAAGTATAGTTGACAATTAATTAATTAATTAATACAATGTATTAATTTCAGGTGTAAAACATTAGGATTCAACAATTCTATACATTACTCAATGCTCTCACCATAAGTATAGTCACCATACAACATTATTATAATATTGCTAATTATATTCCCTATGCTGTACTTCCCATTTTTGTGACTTATTTATTTTATGACTGGAAGTTTGTATCTCTTAATCCCCTTCACCTATTTGGCCCATGCTCCCACCCTCTTCCCCTGTGGTAACCACTAGTTGTCTGTATTTATAAGTCTGTTTCTAGTTTGTTTGTTCATTCATTTGCTTTGTCTTTTAGATTCCACATTTATGTGAAATCATATGGTATTTGTCTCTCTATGTCTGATTTATTTTACTTAGCATGATACCCTCTAGGTCCATCCATGTTGCTGTAAATGGCAAGTTCTCATTCTTTTTTAAGTCACAAGGATGAAAGGTACAGCATAGGGAATATAGTCAATGATATTGTAATAACGTTGTATGGTGACAGATGGTAGCTACACTTGTGGTGAGCATAGCATAATGTGCAGATAAATTGAATCACTATGTTGTACATCTGAAACTAATATAACATCATGTGTCAACTATACTTACATTTAAAAATATTTTTTAAAAATTTCTCATTCTTTTTTATAGCTGAGAAATATAGTAGAGCTAAAATTTTAACATAAGAATCTGAATTATCAGAATGAGTGTAAATGTCCACACTTTTTAAATCCAAATTTTATTGAAAGGCTTATAAAAAGTCGCAATGATAAAAACAAATATGGAAACCATGTATGTGCCACCACATGTTTAGATCTTTATACACACACAAGGCTTAGGAAAGTTTTACAAAGTTATAAGTGACTAATTTTTCCTTAGAAATAAATTCAAGGGGCACCTGGGTGGCACTGTTGGTTGAGCATTCAACTCTCGGTTTCAGCTCAGGTCATGACCTCAGGGCTCTGAGATCGAGCCCCTGGGCCAGGATCCATGCTCAGCCTGGTGTCTAGTTGAGATTCTCCCTCTCTCTCTGCTTCCACTCCTTCACCTCACTAGCACTCTAAATAAATAAATAAATAAATAAATAAATAAATAAATAAATATTTTTTTAAAAAAAAAGAAAGAAATTCAAAAGTGTCTTCTCACTCTGATTCAGCTTAAGAATAAGGGTCTTATCCTAGGGAGCTCTTTAAATAGGTACTTTGTGAATTAAAAATTTCAAGTAGTCAGTGCTAGACATAGCTTTGGAGCAAGCATAAAATAAAAGTTAACCAAATAATTGTATTGTTTTGTTTTCTTTTTACTGGAGATGTTTATTTATATCAATTTTCTTAAAAATTATATTAAGTAGGATTATGGGCTAGATACCACATTAAGTAGCATCCTTTTGTATCCATGCAGAAAAATAGTAAAGGTTATTTTAAAAAATGCCAAAGGAGACATTTCCTGGAGTAAAACCAGATAAAGACAACTTTACTTTTCAATTAAGAAGGGGTTTCTGTAACTGGAGACCCTTACTTTCCTGTCCACAGTCACTCCCACCAGACAGTTCACATTGCTTCATTTTTCCCTCTTAGGCCAACAACCCACAAATCCAAATTCCATGCTAAAAGTTGATTCCAGGGCAGCCCGGGTGGCTCAGCAGTTTAGGGCCGCCTTTAGCCCAGGGCTTGATCCTGGATACCCAGGATCGAGTCCCACGTCAGGCTCCCTGCATGGAGCCTGCTTCTCCCTCTGCCTGTGTCTCTGCCTCTCTCTCTCTCATTCTCTCTCTCTCTCTGTCTTTCATGAATAAATAAATAAAATATTTTTAAAAAATAAAAATAAAAGTTGATTCCAAACACCAGCCATTATATTTCCGATTATTTTCTGGCCTAAATCATACCTGTGTGAACAAATTTAACTTTTATAAATCAAACTCATCCTTCATAAAGCAAAATATTTCTTTGTCTCAATTCATCTCTTTCCTCCAACAGACAGAATGTTTACAAAGATTAAAAACATTAGCCACATTCTTGGCTTCTATCTCTGCCTTCATTTGAAATCCTCAGTGATCAAAATCACTCTGGTCTTAGCATGTAAAAGACATTATACAAATATTTGCTGGTTGAATGAATAAAAAAGTTTATTACCCTGTGTTTTTCTTATGAAAATGATCATGGGGCAGCCCAGGTGTCTCAGCGGTTTAGCGCTGCCTTCAGCCCAGGGCCTCATCCTGGAGACCTGGGATCAAGTCCCACGTCGGGCTCCCTGCATGAAGCCTGCTTCTTTGCCTGTCTCTCTGCCTCTCTCTGTGTGTCTCTCATGATTAATTAAATAAAATCTTTAAAAAAAAAAAAAGAAAATGATCATGTAATGTGTAAGTAATATGACATGTATCTCCTTCTAGAAATCCCTCTATACCTACTTGGCCCACAAAGGTAGGGGAATTCTGACAAGAGACCATCACACAGAGCTGGGGCCTCAAAAGCCTACCACCTTGGGGTAAGGGTGCATAAGAAATGCATCCATATTGCAGAAGACAGAAAAGAAACTTGCTCCTCTTGACTTTGAAGAATAATGGAGTGGCTGGTGGGTGAGGAAAAGGCTTTATCCTGAAAATTTATAACTTCAAGAGTGCCAATGTGTATATCTGCAACCAAAATCCATGCTGTGGTCTGAGAAAACTTGAGAATTGCTCTTTCTCTCAGAGTGCTTTTATAATTTTCTCTGTCTCTGATAGCCTTTTAAAAATAACTGTCTTGGTTTTTTTATTGAGATATAATTGGCATAACATTGTATTAGTTTTAGGTGTACAGAAATGATTTGATGTTTGTATATATTGTGAAATGATCATCACATTAAATCTAGTTAACATATATATATAGTTAAATTATTTTTGTGATGAGAAATTTTAACATTTATTCTCTTAGCAACTTCGAAATATCCAATAAAGTATTATAAACTATTGTCATCTTGCTGTACATTAGACACTCATGACATTTATTTTATAACTGGAAGTTTGTATCTTTTGATCCCTTTCACCCACCCCCTACCCTCCCCACCTGGCAACCACCAATCTGTTAAATCTGTTTTCCATATCTATGAGCTCATTTTTGTTTGTTTTTAAGTTCTTCATATAAGTGAGATCATACAGTATTTGCCTGTCTTTGCCTGTCTTTTTCCACTTAGCAAAATACCTTTAAAGTTTATCCATGTTGTTGTAGATGGCAAAATTTCCTTTCTTATGGCTAAATAATATCCCATTATATATACATACCACAGCTTCTTTATCTATTCATGCATCAATGGACATACCTGTTAGAATGGCTATTCTCAAAAAGACAAGAGACAGTAACTAGTGACCAGGATGTGGAGAAAGGAAACCCTTGTGCCCTGTTGGTGGGAACATAAATTGGTACAGACACTATGGGAAATAGTATGGAAGTTCCTCAAAAAATTAAAAATATAACTACCTTATGATCTAGAAATCCCACTTCTGGGTATTTATCCAAAGGAAATGACTCATTATCTCAAAGAGATATCTGTACTCCCATGTTCATAGTAGTATTATTCACAGTCCCAAGGTATGGAAACAATCTAAGTGTTCACCAATGGACGAATGCATAAAAAAATTGTGGTATAGGGCGCCTGGGTGGCTCGTGAGTTAAGCATCTGACTCTTGGTTTCAGCTCATGTCATGATCTCAAGACTGTGAGATTGAGCTCTGTGTTGGGCTCCCTACTTGGTGAGGAGTCTGTTTGATATTCCTTTCTCCCTCTTCTTCTGCCCCGCTCCCCTCAAAAATAAATAAATAAACCATTTTAAAAACAGAAATTGTGGTATATACATACCATGGAATATTATTCAGCCTTTAAAAAGGAGGAAATCCTTTTTATGACATTTATGACAACATGGGTATACCTGGAGGATGTTATGCTAAGAGAAATAAGCCAGACCAAGAAAGGCAAATACTGCATGGTATCCCTCACAGGTGGCCAGGGGGGAGTACAATTCATAAAAACAGAGTAAAAAAGTGTTTGCTAGGGATTGGAGAATTGCTAGTGGGGAGTGAGGTGGAAATGAAGAGAAGTTGGTAAAAGGGTACAAACTTTCTGTTATTATGTGAGTAAGTTCTGAGTATCTAACATATAGCACAGTGACTATCATTAATAACACTATTGTATAATTGAAATTTGTTAAGAGAACAGAACTTAAATGTTCACACACACACACACAAAGATAAATATGTGAGATGACAGATGTGTTAACTCCATGGGGAAATCCTTTCATAAGGTATATGTATAACATCATGTTGAAGACTTTAAAAATCTTAGTCTTAAAAAAAAATCTTAGTTTTATTTGTCAACTGTACCTCAATAAAGTTGAGGGAGCAGAAAGGATTGCATTGGGACACCTGAAAATGAAGTTTTTATTAACAAAGAGTGAATGTAGTCCCCATGTTTAAGAACTATTATAACAAAAATTTATATACTGGGTATGTGAAATTTTTTGCATAATAAAAACCACTAATTCAAAAATAAAATTTAAAAAAGGACTATAATCTTTGAGCAAAATCTTGAATTAGTAATGGAATATGGTGTATGGGAAAATAGAATAAGATAATACCTTTAAAATGAAGCAAAATAGTAGAATAATAAATGTGTAATGGAATGTTTGCTCCAGTGTTGTTCTCACACATACAGGGTCCATGGAATAAACACAGCTTTATATATTGAAGGTGTGCTTTTTATTAATCTTGTAGACAGTGGTTACCAAGACTATTTTTAGAAAGTAATGATGTGGTTGTGTCAGTTTTAGAAAAAATAATTCAGATAATGCTATAGAAGCTTAGGGTTGGTGTGGTTGGAGGATCTCTTAGGAGATTAATTTAATGGGTTAGACAAGGGTAAAAAGAGCTTAAGTAAACCTTGATAACAAATAGAAAATGTGCACTGCACAGTGAATCTATTCTAAAACTATGTCAGAAAGAATAAGCAAGGCATAGGTTCAGTGGTTGAACAAAAACAGAGGGAAGAATCAGGAATAATTCAGGGGAGTCTTACTGAGGTTGTTAAGGGTTTGGTATTGAGATTCTGAAAGTCTGACATGCAAAACAGCAGCTGCTTTTAGAATATGATACATCAGGTTGTAAAACCATGGAAATTTTAGAGTTCACAAATAATTTTCATACATAGCCAAGATTCCATTTGCTTTTAGTATGGAACTCAAGAAGGGTCTAAATTATGGATGTGGGGATCCCTGGGTGGCGCAGCGGTTTGGCGGCTGCCTTTGGCCCAGGGCGCGATCCTGGAGACCCGGGATCGAATCCCACGTCAGGCTCCCGGTGCATGGAGCCTGCTTCTCCCTCTGCCTGTCTCTCTCTCTCCTTCTCTCTCTCTGTGTCTCTATGAATAAATAAATAAAATCTTTTAAAAAAATAAAATAAATTATGGATGTGGTTTAGAGATTTACCTGATAGATAGATGGCAATTCATACCAAGAAATGACAAAGTATCTCACTGGAGAGAGAAGAGCCAAGGATGGAATCTTGGGAAATTGGAACATTGAAATTTGTGCCCAGTGAGAAAGAAGAAAGAACTGAGAATCAATAACCCAGGAAATAATAGAAAACAGAGAAAAGCTGATCGATAGCATAATTTCGTGAAGGAGGGAAACGTCATCAATGCCATATTACACCAACTAAGATAATGATGAGCCCATCTACTTTGTGTAATGGAAGACTATTAAATGTTTTACAGAAAGCAGCCTCACCAGAGTGGTAGGGGAAGATGTCAAAAGAGCATTTGGAAGTGTTGATGGGAGAAGAAAGAACATGAATAGTCAAAAAGATGAAATTAACAACGAGGATATCTAGAAAACAGTAGGGCAGAAGGAGAGTCTCATTCTAACTTTATTTTTCTGATAAGAGAGAGGAGCGTATTTTTAGACTATGAACAAACAGATAATGGGCTATAAAAAGCTGAAGAAAGAACAGATTAAAGATAACTGAGTAATAAGTTCTCAAAAAAGTTGGAAGTTTCAATAGAGTTGATTTCCAGTGTATCGTGTTGTTCCCACACCTACAGGGTCCATAAAATAAACACAGCTTTATATATTAAAGGTGTGCTTTAACAAAGAAAGGATATGACTAACAGGAGAGGGGAAAGGCATAGAAATGTCCTTTTTCAAGTAGGAAAAGATGACAGTTCTGAAAATAAGGATGGAAAATCTAGAGACTGGCCCAGGGGATGTAACTTACAGCATGGAAACTATACTTAATAACACTATATTGTATGTTTGAAGATTGCTGAGACAATAGATCCTAAAAGTTCTCCTCACAAGAAAATAATGGGAAGAATGTGCAGCATAAATGGTAACTAGACTTACAGTGTTGATCACTTCACAATATATACAAGAATTGAATCCTTACATTGTATGATTAAAACTAACACAATGTTATATGATGACAATTGTATCTCAATATTAAAAAGGAATTTGAGACTAGCAAAAAATATTCTAATACTATTAAATAGGATTGGTAAATGGAAGTTAAGATAGTTTCACTCCAGTCAATTTGGCAGGAAGACATAGACTACCTGTTGATGTCACCTCTCCAGAGCCTTCCTCTTTGGCTGCCTCTGGGGAACCAAACTGACTATTTCAACTGAGGCTAATGAGTTGTATGGAGCAGGACACTCCTGGGGCTACTAAAAATAAACACATCCTCAGTCCCTAAAGCACGTACTTTGACTTTGATGACTTATAAAAATATCCTTCAGACATCATAGTAGCCCTTCTATTCAAGGGCAGATTCCATAGAATTCACAGATTCCAATTTCTGTTTTGCTGTGACTCATTTGTCCACTCTAATTTGTCTTTCCTCTTCTGTGCTGAAACACTTAAATGAGTGGACAGTCTTCCTGGGTAAACCCTGAGGATGAGACAATTTATGCTAACATTAGTTGTAAAGAGATTTGGTACTACCATTAACAGAATTTGAGGGAGAAGTAATTTTTACTTCCCTTGACTTTTAGATTCACCATTTTCAAAGATTATCCTCTCCAAGGATGGCATACTTTAAATACATGAATCTGTATTTATTCTAAGAATTCTGTTCTCCTTCATCCCCTAACACATTTCTACAACTCCATGACCATAAACATCTTGGCAATCACTGTATGCATTAGCAATCCTGGGGGACGAGCAGTCATGCACTTTCATCTGCAGACATTCACTTTGCCATCAATATGCTAATCTCCTCATTTCATTCAACTGTACTGATCCTTCAAAGATCATCTTTCTTCTTCCGAGAGGCAGTTGGATATCCGTAATCTTTGTTATTCTTCCTAGGAAGAAGATGTTATATTCTTATCCTCACATCCATTCAAATGCTCCTACAATGAGATGAAGTTGTTCCTTTTGCTCCTAAGAACTTAGACCCAAAAAGGTGGTGATGTTATCTGCAGAAGTAGTGTCTATGGGTGAGTTTGCTGTTTCCTTAGAGTCACTTGCAGACAGAAATCTGAACTCTAGATTAGCTGAATACCACTTCACTAGTGAAATTATAGAATGTAGTTTCTCTTCCAGCTCAAACCAAATGCTAGGTGGTAGGACTTACAAGCATGCAATCTGTGTTTTTGTTTCAGATCTGTAAAGTGTAACAAATGTATAGGAGAAAAGTCTTCATTGATTATTCACACCACGCAAGGCAGATCTGTTTTTCCTATTACTGTAGGCTTCTGCAATATGAATAAGAGAATAAGAGAACTTGGCATAGGATAGAACTAATACCCTGCATCTTGGTCTTAGCATTGCATGCAGGCATTTATTTATAATAAAGATTTGTTGTCATTTGAAGGGCATAATTGCATTATACTATTGCTATAGGGTTGAATTGCGTCTGCCCACAACCTCCCTGCCCCCCTAAAAAAAGTATGTTGAGATACTAACCCCAGTTTAGGTTAACTGGATTTTATGTGAAAACAGAATTTTTACAGATGTATTCAAATTAGGATGATGGTACACTCAATAGGGTGTGCTCTAATCCAATACAACTGGTATTTCTTATAAGAACAAGAGATGACAGGCAGTAGAGACTGTCATATGCCTATGGAGGCAGTAGATGAAGTGCTATAGCTGCTAGCCAACGAACCCCCAAAACTGCCAGTAAACAAACCTCCAGAAGCTACAAAGGCCCAAGGATGTATTCTCCATATGGCCTAAGAGGCCCTGCTAATGTCTTCATTTAGGATTTCTATTCTCCTGAGCTATGAGACAGTAAGGCTTGTTCTCTCAAACCACCTACTTTGCGGGACTCTGTTATGGAAGTCTAGGAAAATAATACTACATATTGAAATTTATACTAAAATTTCCATGGCCATTTAATTCTCCTTTTCTAGTTACAATGAATTTTAGATGTTCCTTATCAGAATATATGCTTTCTTGGTTCCAATCAGTTTCTGTGCATCACTGACAAGAACAAAATCTTTTAAAATCGTATTCTCGACTGAGTTATGAGATATGTCAGTGATTCCTGAGAAAAAACAACTGACTTGAAAGCCCTGTAAGAGACTTCCACTGGAGACCATGATGGACTGGAGACACCCTTCTCTGACTCTTAAAGCACAAAGAGAGAGGGAAGTACCAGAGCTAAGCCTCAATAACATCTGGTAAGACAAATTCCACTGACTAATGCCTGTTGTTTGATTCTGGATATTTCGGATCAAGGCCTGATAATGTGGAAGATACAGAAATTTAAAACCCATGTTTTCACTTAAGAGCATGCAAGGAGTGACAGGTGCTTCTTTGAAACAGACAACGGATCTATTGAACCATAAATCTACCAGGTTTCAGTAAAGAGCTAAAAACATTATATCTTACATTTCTTACTAAAAGCTAGTAATATCACCTCATTTATTTGGAAGGAGGAAAGGAGTTGAGGAGCAGCCTTCAATATGTCAAAGCTTATTAATAGCGGTAGATTTGTACTTCAAATCCAAGTATCCTGATTCCCATTAATTGCATTTTGAAACATATTATTCCAAATTAATTCTACACTTTGGCAACACCGTAACAACAGCCAACAAAATAATCACCAAAAGGATTTAGGAATAAAAGGAGAAGGGGACTGACAATCCAACAGAAAAGGCAGAAGAGAGAGGTGGTCGAATATCCTCTTGCTGGGTCATGGATTTTGCTGATAGAAAAGTGACATTTACAGAAGATAGATCAAGTCCTGCAAAGTTCTAGACAACACAGGTTTAAAAAAAACACACACACAGTTTGAATATTCAAGGCTATTTATTATCTATTGTTCAAGATTTCCTTTGCTTTGGTATTCTCTCTGAATTTCTGATACCCCTTAGGCTCACTTTCAATAAATTGTTACAGGTCTTAATCTTCCATATTTTCATTTATTCCACAAACATTTTTTGTGATTCTACTACATGCCAGACTCTTTTCGAGGCTATGGTGATACTATGAGATATTACTCTTAAGTTGTATTCACTATCAGACTTATATCATAGGTTGTGGGGATGAGAAGGAGGTTATTTCTAAGAACAAGCCTGATGTTTTATAGAAAACAAAATGATTTCTGTGAGGCTGGTATTTATAGAAATAGAGATTGGGATTTTGAAAAAATATTTTGCTCCAAGCAATGGCCACGATAGCCAAACTGTGGAAGGAGCCTCGGTGTCCAACGAAAGAAGAATGGATAAAGAAGATGTGGTTTATGTATACAATGGAATATTACTCAGCTATTAGAAATGACAAATACCCACCATTTGCTTCAACGTGGATGGAACTGGAGGGTATTATGCTGAGTGAAGTAAGTCAGTCGGAGAAGGACAAACATTATATGTTCTCATTCATTTGGGGAATATAAATAATAGTGAAAGGGAAAATAAGGGAAGGGAGAAGAAATGTGTGGGAAATATCAGAAAGGGAGACAGAACGTAAAGACTGCTAACTCTGGGAAACGAACTAGGGGTGGTAGAAGGGGAGGAGGGCGGGGGGTGGGAGTGAATGGGTGACGGGCACTGGGTGTTATTCTGTATGTTAGTAAATTGAACACCAATAAAAAAAAATATTTTGCTCCATTACATCTAATACGAAAATTTTATTTTTTTGTTTTGTATTAGATTTATTTATTTATTGATTGATTTATTGATTGATTTATTTTACAGAGAGAGTGAGAGAGCAAGCAGGGGAAGGCCCAGGGAGAGGGAGAGAGATAATGCTGAAGAAGACTCCATGCTGATTGTGGAGCCATGACAATCCCAGAACCTGAGATCATGAACTGAGCCACTTAACCTACTAAGCCATCCAGGCACCCTACATTGAAAAAATTTTAAATGGAATTGTAATGTGAGAGAGAAGGAAAGACTAAACATTGGATTGGTGATTTTCTCAGATTTTACTGAAATTAGTGTCAGTAATGATTACTCCGCATTAGTCCTCCTGTAACACAAAGTTTGGACACAATGAATTCTTCAATCATTTCCAATAGGCACTTCCCAGTCAATAATTATAATTTCAGGCTCCATTCCCAAATGTTTCATTAGATTATACATAAAAATACATTGTTCTCTTTGAATAAAATTAGTAATGGAAAATTTTGCTACCTATGCATTTATAGAAAAAATGTATTTTTCTCTACACAAAGCAGAAGTAGGGGAGCCAGTCTGATGTATTTCAATTCTTGATGGAAAATAGAGAAAGGAATAGAGGCAGTACAAATGGGCAACTGATTCAGAACAAATTGATTTAATTTTTGGAGAAACTACAGTGAGCCTCAGAATTCATACAATGATGAAAATACAATATCCCTAGTGGTTAAGAGCTCATGGATTGGGGAGTGCTGTCTGAACCCTGGTGAGTCTCCCTTGGAAAATGATTGAATCTCCTTCATCCTCCATTCCCTCATCTATTCAACGGAGATCATGTACATGCCAACCTCACCGACTCGCTGAGAGAAGAGCCTGAAACACGGAAGAGGATTCTGTCCAGTGGCTATTTATCACCCCCTTCCTCACAAGGAAGGAAGGCACAAGGAAGGCACTGTGCAAACTTAGGCTCACAACCAGACTCCAGCCACCTGCTGTAGGAAAACAGAGGTGGATGGAACACACAATATAAAACAATGGAGTCCTCCTTCTTGCACAGGCAGAGTGCAAGAGAAAGAGCTAATGACAGCACCTTCTCAGGATTCCTTCTTCTAGGATTCTCCAACAGGCCTCAGTTGGAGACGCCTCTCTTTGTGCTCATCCTGATCGTTTACTTCTTGAGCTTTCTTGGCAATGGCACCATCATCCTTCTGTCTTGGATGGACCCTCGCCTGCACACCCCCATGTATTTCTTCCTGTCCAACCTCTCTTTCATGGATCTTTGTTTGACCACCTGCACGGTGCCTCAGACGCTGGCCAACCTCCAGGGGCGGGTCAAGACCATCACGTATGGTGGCTGTGTGACCCAGCTCTTCATCGCCCTGGGGCTTGGGGGCGTGGAGTGTGTGCTCCTGGCCGTCATGGCCTATGACCGCTATGCCGCCGTGTGCCGCCCACTGCACTACCTGGCCATCGTGCACCCGCAGCTTTGCCTGTGGCTGGTGCTAACTGCTTGGTTCACAGGATTCGGCAACTCTGTGCTACAAACGGCTCTGACCATGATTCTTCCCCTGTGTGGGAGAAACCAGCTGGACCATTTCTTCTGTGAAGTTCCGGTGATGCTGAAGCTCTCCTGTGCCGACACCTCCTTCAACCAGGCTGAACTCTTCACGGTCAGCGTCTTCTTCCTCGTTGTGCCCCTGTCTCTCATCTTACTGTCCTATGGCCACATCACCCGGGCAGTCCTGAAGATAAAGTCAGCCCAGGGGAGGCAGAAGGCCTTTGGAACCTGTGGTTCCCACCTCATGGTGGTGGTCATCTTCTTTGGCACACTCATCTCAATGTACCTCCAGCCTCCCTCCAGTTATTCACAGGATGTGAACAAGAGCATTGCACTCTTCTACACACTGGTCACTCCCCTGCTGAATCCCCTCATTTATACTCTGAGAAACAAAGAGGTCAAAGGGGCACTGAGGAGACTGCTGAGGGTGACCATGGACTCCAGAAGGAGCTAATGCAGGCTCGCAGGCTTGACAGTTGGTGCTCGAGGGGACTTCTGGGTGACTCCAAGTGGGTTCTCTCATAATTCAGCAGATCTTCATACAGCATCTGTTCTGGATGAGGTGGTAAACTAGGACTTGAGATGTGTCAGCAACCACAGCAAACACCACTGTCCCCATGGAGCTAAATCTTCCAGTGGAAAGAATATGGGTTTTAAGATTATGTAGAAAAAGAAAGGAAGAAAGGAAGAAAAGAAAAGAAGAAAAGAAAAGAAAGAAAAGAAAAGAAAAGAAGAAAAGAAAAAAAAGAAAAGAAAAGAAAAGAAAAGAAAAGAAAAGAAAAGAAAAGAAAAGAAAAGAAAAGAAAAGAAAAGAAAAAAAGAAAGAGAAAGAAGACAAAACCATGAGAATATCATGTCTTGGAAAACTTTACAAAAATGAGAATACACAAATTATAAGTACAAACAACAACATGAATGATTCTCAAAAACACAATGTTGAAAGAAATAAGATATAAAATGGTCTCCCTCTCTGATTTCATCTTCCTTTATTTTTCCCTCTGTTCCCCTAGGATCCTCTGTTTCTTGCATTTCACATATGAGTGAAGTCATATGAAAACTGTCTTTTCTGATTGACTTATTTAACTTAGTATAATTCCCTTGGAGTTCCTTCCAAGTTGTTGCAAATAGCAAGATTTCATTTTTATGGTAATATTCCATTGTGTGTGTGTGCGAGCACGTGCATCACATCTTCTTTATTCATTCATCTTTTGGTAAACACTTGGGCTCTTTCTATAGTTTGGCCATTGTGGACATTGCTGCTATAAACATTGGGGTGCAGGTGCCCCTTTGGATCACTACATTTGTATCTTTGGGGTAAATAGTAATGCAATTGCTGGGTTGTAGGGTAGCTCTAGTTTCAACTTTTTGGGGAATTCCCATACTGTCTTCCAGAGTGGCTGCACCACCTTACATTCCCATCAACAATGTAAGAGGGTTCCCCTTTCTCTACATCCTTGCAAACATCTTTCATTTCCTGACTTTTTCATTGTAGCCATTCTGACCAGTTTGAGGTGGTATCTTATTGTGGTTTTGATTGTATTTCCCTGATGCCAAGAGATGCTGAGCATTTTTTCTCATCTGTTGGCCATCTGTATGTCTTCTTTGGAGAAATATCTGTTCATGTCTTCTTCCCATTTATTGACTGGATTATTTGTTCTCTGGGTGTGAGTTTGACCAGTTCTTTATAGATCTTGGATACTAGCCCTTTATCTGATCTGTCATTTGCAAATATCTTCTCTCATCCAGTCAGGTGTCTATTGGTTTTGTCAATTGTTTCTTTGGCTATGCAAAAGTTTTGCATCATGATGAAGTTCCCATAGTTCATTTTAACCTTTGTTTCCCGGGCCTTTGGAGACTTGTCTAGCAAGAAGTTGCTGTGGCCAAGGTCACTAAGGTGGCTGCCTGTGTTCTTCTCTAAAATTTTTATGGATTCTTGCCTCCCATTTAGGTCTCAAATCCATTTGAGTTTATTTTTGTGTGTGGTGTGAGGAAATGGTCTAGTTTCATTCTTCTGCATGTGACTGTCAAATTTTCTCAACATCATTTATTGTCTTTTTTCTCATTGGATTGTCTTTCCTGCTTTGTCTTTTTTTCCATTGGATATTCGTCCCTGCTTTGCCAAAGATAGTTGACTATAGAGTTGAGGGTCTATTTCTGGGTTCTTTTGTTCCATTGATCTATGTGTCTTTTTTTGTGCCAGAACCATACTGTCTTTATGATCACAGCTTTGCAATACAGCTTGAAAGTCAGGCATTATGATACTCCCATCTTTAGTTTTCTTTTTCAACATTCCTCTGGCTATTTGGGGTCTTTTCTGGCTCCAAACAAATCTTAGGATTATTTGTTCCAACCTTGTGAAGAAAGGGCATGGTATTTTGATAGGGGTTGCATTGAATGTGTAAATAGCTCTGGGTAGCATAGACATTTTCACAATATTTGTTCTTCCAATCCATGTGCATGGAATATTTTTCCATTTCTTGTGTCTTCCTCAATTTCTTTCATAAGTGTTCTGTATTTTTTAGAGCACAGATCTTTTGCATCTTTGGTTAGGTGTATTCCTAGGTATCTTATGGATTTTGATGCAATTGTAAATGGGATTGACTCCTTAATTTCTCTTTCTCCAGCCTCATTGTTAGCGTATAGAAATACAATTAATTTCTGTGCATTGACTTTGCATCTTGCCATATTGCTGAATTTCTGGATGAGTTCTAGCATTTTGGGGTGGAGTCTCTGGATTCTTTAGAGGCTAAGACTTTTAGTACTATGTTGAACAACAATGATGGAAGAGGACATCCCTGCTTGTTCCTGACCTTAGGGGAAAAGCTCTCAGTTTTTCCCCATTGAGAATGATATTTACTGTAGGCTTTTCATAGATACCTTTTATAATATTGAAGTATGTTCCCTCTATCCCTACGCTATGCAGAGTTTTAGGCAAGAAAGGATGCTCTATTTTGTTAAATGCTTTTTCTTCATCAATTGAGAGGATCATATGGTTCTTATCCTTTGTTTTATTAATGTGATCTATCATGTTGATTGTTTTATGGATGTTGAACCATCCTTGCATCCCAGGAATAAATTCCACTTGGTCATGGTGAATAATCCTTTTGGATTCCATTAACTAGTATCTTGGTCAGTATTTTGACATCCATGTTTATCAGGGATGTTGGCCTATAATTCTCTTTTCATGGGGTTTTGTTCAGGTTTGGGGTCAAGGTAATGCTGACCTCATAGAAATAATTTGAAAGTTTTATTTCCCTTTCTATTTTTTTTTAAACCACTTCAGTAGAATAAGTATTCTTTCTTCTTTTAATGTTTGGTACAATTCCCCTGGAAAGCCATCTAGCCCGGGACTCTTGTTTCTTGGGAAGTTTTTGATGACAGCTTCAATTTCCTTCTTGGTTTTGATCTGTTCACATTTTCTATTTCTTCCTGTTTTAGTTTTGGTAATTTCCAGGAATGTGTCCATTCTTCCAGCTTACCTAATTTGTTGGTATATAATACGTTCTTAGAATCATTCTCATTTCCTTAGTATTGGTATGATCTCTTCTCCTTAATTCTTGATTTTATTAATTTGAGTCGTTTTTCTTTTAATAAGTCTGACTAGGGGTTTATCTATTGTATTAATTCTTTCAAAGAACCAGGTCCTCATTTTGTTTATCTGTCCTACTATTCTTCTGGTCTCTATTTCATTGATTTCTGCTGTAATCTTTTTTATTTCTTTTCTCCTGATTGGTGTAGGTTTTATTTGCTGTTCTTTCTCAGCTCCTTTAGGTGTAAGGTTAGCTTGTGTATTTGAGATTTTTCTAGTTTTTTGTGGGAGGCTTGTATTGCAATGTACTTCCCTCCTAAAGACTATACTTTCAGGAATCATTTCTATAGTTAGTACTTCCCTCCTAGGACAACCTTTTCTGTAATCCAAAGGTTTTGAACAGTTGTGCTTTCATTTTTATAGTTTGCATGAGCCTTTTTAATTCTTCTCTAATTTCCTGTTTGATGTATTCATCTTTTAGTAGGATGTTTTTTCATCTCCAAGTGTTTGAGTTCCTTCCAAATTTCTTCTTGTGATTAAGGTCTTTCAAAGTATTGTGGTCTGAAAATATGCAGGGAATAATCCCAATCTTTTGGTATCAGTTGAGACCTGATTTGTGACCCAGTATGTGGTCTAATCCAGAAAAAGTTCCATGGAAGTTGAGAAGAACATATTCCCTTGCATTAGGATGGAATGTTCTTAATATATCTATGAAGTCCATCTGGTCCAGTGTGTCATTCAAGCCCTTGTTTCTTTGTTGATCTTCTGCTTAGAAGATCTGTCTTTTACTGAGAGTGGATTATTTTTTTTAAGATTTTATGTATTTATTCATGAGAGACACAGAGAGAGAAGAGGCAGAGACACAGGCAGAGGGAGAAGCAGGCTCCATGCAGGGAGCCCGACGATCCTGGGTCTCCAGGATCAGGCCCTGGACTGAAGGCGGCACTAAACCACTGAGCCACCCGGGTTGCCCTGAGAGTGGAGTATTGAAGTCTCCTCCTATTAATGTATTATTATCTATATGTTTCTTTACCTTGGTTATTAATTGATTGATATAATTGGCTGCTCCAACATTAAGGGCAAATAATATTCATAATTGTTAGATCTTCTTGTTGGATAGATCCTCTAAGTATGATATAGTGTTCCTCTTCTCTCAGTGTTTGGTTCAAAACCTAATTTATCTGATATGAGGATCACTACCCCAGCTTTCTTTTGAGGTCGATTTGCATAGTAAATTGTTCTCCACCACCTCACTTTCAGTATGAAGGTGTCTTAGTTCCAAATGAGTCTCTTGCAGACAACATATGGTTGGGTCTTGCTTTTTTATCCAGTCTGATACCCTGTGTCTTTTGATTGGAGCATTTAGCCCATTCACTTTCAGAGTAACTATTGAAAAATATGAATTTAGTGTTACTGTATTACTTGTATGGTCCCTGTTTCTGCATATTGTCTCTGTTTCTTTGGGCTCTCTCTTTACTTACAGGATCCTCCTTAATATTTCTTGCAGAACTGGTTTGGTAGTCACATATTCTTTTAGTTTGTGTCTATCCTGGAAGTTCTTTATCTCTCCCTCCATTCTAAATGACAGTCTTGCTGGATAAAGTATTACTGGCTGCATGTTTTTCTCATTTAGTACCCTGAATATATCATGCCAACCCTTTCTATCCTGACAAGTCTCTGTGGATAGGTCTGCTGTTAGTCTGATATTTCTTCCATTGTATGCCAGGAATCTTTTGTCTCTCACTGCTTTCAGGATTTTCTCTTTATCTCTGATATTTGAAAACTTCACTATTATATGTTTGAGTTTAACTGTTTTTGTTGACTATGGGAGGGGTCCTCTCTATTTCTTGGATATGAATGCCTGTTTTCTTCCCCAGATTAGGGAGGTTCTCAGCTATGATTTGCTCTAATATACCTCCTGGTTCTCTCTCTCTTTTTCTCTCTCTCTCTCTCCACCCTCAGGAGTTCTAATACTATATAGCTTACTTTTTTTTTTCAAACTATCACTTAATTCTCAGAGACTCTCCTCATGGGCTCTTAGTTGTTTTTCTTTTCTTCAGCTTCTTTCCTTTCCATCAACTTGTCTTCTGTCTCACTTATTCTCTCTTCTGCCTCATTTACCCTACTTATTAGAGCATTCAGTTTAGACTGCATCTCAGAGTATTTTTAATTTTGGCCTGATTAGATCTCATTTCTGCAGGAAGAGATTCTCTAGAGTCTTTTATGTTTTTTTCAAGCCGAACTAGTAACTTTTTAATTGTAGCCCTGAATTCCAACATTTTACTTAAATCCATTTCCATTAGATCTGTGGTAGTGTTACCTCTGTTTCTTCTTTTGTGTTGAATTTGTCCTTCTAGTCATTTTGTTGAGTGCAAAATGGCTGTATGAGTGAGCAGAGTCAAAAATATCAAACATGACCCATGCAAAATACACACTAGAAAAATTCCAGAGATGTCAGAAACCAGAAAATAAAAGAAAAAAAAGGAAAACAAATTTAAAAAATAGAAACAAAAAAAGGGGGGCAATGGGATAGGAGAGAGAATATAATCTCAAAGACTGGACAAAACAGGGTGATCCATTTGGTTCTGAGTGTATTTTGGACTGTGTGTTAGAAGATACCAAATTCCAAAATTATAAAATAGCAAAACTTACATATATACAAAAATAAAATTCAATACAGTGAAAGAAAGCCATAACTGAAGAATGTATCTAATACATGTAATTGTAAAAAAATAAAAGTTAAGAAAAAACTTAAAAATGAGGAGTTGATAAAATAAACTAGTTGGTATGGGAATAAAGAACTCTGCTAGTTGATATGATATTGGAATTTTTTTAAGATTTTATTTATTTATTCATGAGAGGCACAGAGAGAGAGAGAGAGAGGGAGAGAGAGAGGCAGAGACACAGGCAGAGGGAGAAGCAGGCTCCATGCAGGGAACCTGAGTGGGACTCGATCCCAGGACTCCATCCTGGGACTCCATCCCAGGACTCCAGTATCACGCCCTGAGCCAAAGACAGATGCCCAACCACTGAGCCATCCAGTGATCCCCGATATTGGAATATTTTAACCTGAAAGATAAATCGTAAGAGAGAAAACTTGGGTTCTATATACTATTTACTCTCAGTCCTGGAGTTATGCAGTCCTGTTTGGTAAGTAAACTTGCAGTCCCCCTGTTATTCCAGCTGATCTGGGGGAGGGGACTGCTGTGCTGATTCTTGTAAGTCTCTACCTGGGGGAACTGTACTGCCCCTCGCCAGGGGGCAGGGTTCAATGTAAGCTGTTTGCTGTGTGAGGTCTTTGTTCCCTGAAGGCTTTCTGCACCTCTTTTGAGGGTGAGTGGGTGGGGGGGGGGGCAGGAATGGCTGTGATGGCTGTGCCCAGATCTCAATCCCCAGAGCTGAGAGATGGTGGTATTTGCCAAACTCTGCAGACTCCTATGGTACATGCTCACTCAGAACCCTCCAGGGGCAGGCGAGGAGGACACTGATTTGTGTAATTTGTAGGATTTTGACAGGAAGAGCCTTTGCCTGCTGGTCCACCCACTTCACCCTTCCTGGAGGAGGCAGAGCATTGCCCCATTTCTGTCCCTTACAGAACCCTGGCGCAGAGAGTGGTCGCCTGGTGGAGTGTCCACCTGCTCATCTTTCCCAGAGAAAGGTGGAAGTTTACTGCATTCTAGTCCTTTGTAGGGACCCACCACAGAGAGTGATCACCAGATCCTGCTGAGGTTTGTGGTTTATAGCATGACAAACTGAGCCTCCTTCCAGGCTCACTGACCTAAACCTGTTTCCCTTGCTCCAATGCTTGGGAACTTTGGAGGCTCAGGCGCCCCTCTTCTTTCTATGCCTCTAGGAATATTGAGACCACACCACCACGCCACCCTCTTGGGATTTTGCCCTGCTTCATCATTGAGCACCTTTCAGGCAGGGAGGTCTGTCATAGGAGCAGATTTCTAAAGGTCCCAATTTTGAGTTCAGGGCTGTATCATTTTCCTGCAGCCAGCTTACAAATGCTCCCTCTCCCTGCTGTTTCTCTTCTCCACACTCCTACCTTGCAAAAAGTGGTCATTTTTCTATTTGCAGAGTTCCAGCCTTTTTTCTTTAAATCTCAGGTTGAATTCATATGTGTTCAGGATGGCTTGATAGTTATTGAGCCAAATTTAGGGGGCCAGATGAAACCAGAACCTCTACTCTTCTGCCATCTTGCCTCTCTTCCCCTTCATGAATTTTTAAAATTCTTAATTTCCTGATTGACCCATTCATTCTTTAGTAGGATGCTCTTTAGCTCCCATGTATTTGAGTTCTTTCCAAATTTCCTCCTGTGACTGAGTTCAAGTTTCAATACATTGTAGTCTCAAAATAGGCAGGGAATGATCCCAATCTTTGATGCTGGTTGAGACCTGACTTGTGACCCAGTATATGATCTATTTTGGAGACTGTTCCATGTGCACTTGAGAAAAATGTGTATTCTGTTGCTTTAGGATGGAATATCTGAATATATCTATGAAGTCCATCTGGTCCAATGTGTCATGCAAAGCCCTTGCTTCCTTGTTGATCTGCTGCTTAGATAACCTGTCCATTGCAGTGAGTGGGATGTTAAAGTCCCCTACCATTATTGTATTATTATCGATGCATTTCTTTAATTTGGTTATTGGTTGGTTTATAGAATTGGCTGTTCCCAAGTTAGGAGCATAAATATTTACAGTTGTTAGATCTTCCCATTGGACAGACCCTTTAATTATGATATAGTGTCCTTCCTCATATCTTATTACAGTCTTGGTTTAAAATCTAATTTATCTGACATGAGGATTGTTACTCCAGCTTTCTTTTGAGGTCAATTTGCATGGTAAATTGTTCTCCACCCCCTCATTTTCAGTCTCCAGGTGTCTTAGGTCTAAAATAAGTCTCTTATAGACAGCATATGGTTGGGTCTTGCTTTTATATTCAGTCTCATACTCTCTGTCTTTTGATCGGGCATTTAGCCCACTTGCATTCAGAGTAACTATTGAAAAATATGAACTTAGTGCCATTGTATTACCTGTAAAGTCACTCTTTCTGTAAATTGTCTCCATTCCTTTTTGGTCTATGTTAGTTTTGGGGTCTTTTTTCTTTTAAAGTTCCACTTCAAAAAATAAATAAATAAAGTTCCACTTCAATATATCTTGCAGGGCTGCTTTAGTGATCACAAATTCTTTTCATTTCTGTTTCTCCTGGAAGCTTTTCATCTCTCCATTTTGAATGACATCCTAGCTGGATAAAGTGTTTTTAACTGCGTATTTTTTCTCATTTAACACCCTGAATATATCACACCAGTCTTTTCTGGCCTGCCAGATCTCTGCAGATAGGTCTGCTGCTAGTCTACTGTTTCTACCTTTGTAGGTTATGGGCCTCTTCCCACCCCTCCACCTCCCCCACCCCCTAGCTGCTTTCACAATTTTCTCTTTGAGATTCGCAAGTTTCACTATTATATGTCAAGGTATTGACCTATTTTTATTGATTTTGAGGGAGGTTTTCTGTGCCTCCTAGACTTGGATGCCTGATTCCTTCCCTACATTAGAGAAGTTCTCTGCTATAATTTGCTCTGATATACTTTCTGCCCCCTTCTTTACTTTTCTTCTGGAATTCTAATTACTTTAATATTGTTTCACTTTATGAGATCACTTATCTCTCAAATTCTCCCCTTCATGATTCAGTAGTTATCTCTCTTCTTCTCAGCTTCTTTATTCTCCATAATTTTGTCTTCTATATCACTAATTCCCTCTTCTGTATCATTTATCCTAGCAGTTAGAGCCTCCATTTTTTATTGCATCTCATTAATAGCCTTTTTTATGTTTACTTGACTAGATTTTAGTTCTTTTATTTCTCCAGAAAGGGATTCCCTAGTGTCTTCTATGCTTTTTTCAAGCCCAGTTAGTATCTTTATAATTATTATTCTGAATTCTAGTTCTGACATCTTACTTATATCCATACAAATTAGATCCCTTGTAGTCAGATCGACTCTTGTTCATTTTTTAAGGTTTTTTCATCTTGTCATTATTGCAGAAGGTGGTTACTTTTCTATTTGTAGAGTTGCAGCTATTTTCTTAGATCTCCAGTTGAGTTCACAAGTGTTCAGAATAATTTAATAGCTATCTATCTGAATTCCTGGCACCAGACAAAACTAAGTCTCCTACTCCTCCACCATCTTGGGCTATCAATACTGTTCACATTTAATTGTATAAAATTTACCCCTTATTTGTGTAAAACTCAAAACCAGGCACAAAGAACCTGTGGTATTGGGAGTCAGAATAGTGGAATCACAAGGGATTTTTTTTATTAGAAGGAGAAATGAGGGAGGGGAACTCTGGGGTTCTGCTTATATTCGATTCTGGGTCTGGTCACTGTTTATGGAAGGTATACAATACTGGAAAATTCATCAAACTTGACGCTGACTCTAGTTCCACCCTCTGTATGTTGTATGTCAAACCATTTACTTTTAAAACATTTGAAATAAACTAGATATTAATATATATTATGATACTAAACACTCACAGTAAGATTTGTGTTCCTTTCAAACTCGATCTGGCTTTCTATTCCAAATGATCCATCTGATTTCTTTCCAATGTGCTGAACTAATAGAATCGAAACTGTTTGATATCCATAATATTTAACCAATGAGAATGAACTTTACCTGGCTTTCCTTTGAAGACCTCAAAGATCATTTGTTCAGTGAGTTATGGTCTCTTCTTCCTTCCAGGTTGATTCGCTATTGTTTTTCTGATCTCATTTATTTCCATTCTGATCATTGTTCTTTCCTTCCTCCTGATAACTTGGAGCTTTTTTTTTTTTTTTTTTTTTACTACCCTACAGGAGTGAAGGTAGGTTATTTATTTGAGAATTTTTTCCTAATTTGGGTTTTATTGCGGTATACTTTCCCCTGAGATTGCAGTATCCCATAAATTTTAGTACTTGGTGTTGTATACACAATCTTTAAAGATATTTTGATTTCTCTCTGATGTTCTTTGATCCATTGGTTTTGGGGTGGAGGATTTTATTTAATTTTTATGTATTTTGAAGTTTTTCAGCTTTTGTTTTGTTATGCTTCTTCATCTTGTATCACTGTGATCACAAAAAGATGAGTTCAATCTTCTTAAATTTGCTAAGACTTGGGACGCCTGGTGAAGCCGAGGTGGCTCAGGGGTTTAGCGCCTCCTTCAGTTCAGGGCCTGATCCTGGAGACCCAGGATCGAGTCCCACATCAGGCTCCCTGCATGGAGCCTGCTTCTCCGTGTCTCTGCCTCTCTCTCTCTCTCTCTCTCTCTCTCTCTCTGTCTCTCATGAATAAATAAATAAAATATATATATATAAAAAAAAGACTTGAGACGCCTGAGTGGCTCAGTGGTTGAGCATCTGCCTTCTGCTCAGGGTGTGACCCCGGGTCGGGGGATCAAGTTCCACATTAGGCCCCCTGCGAGGAGCCTGCTTCTCTCTCTGCCTGTGTCTCTGCCTCTCTCTCTCTCTAATGAATAAATAAATAAATCTTTAAAAAACATTTGCTAAGACTTGTTTTGTAAATTATCTTGTGATCTATCCCAGATAATGTGCTTGGCAAGAATGTGTATCCTGCTGTTGTTGGATGAAATGATCTATATATCTTTATTAAATTTTTTAGTCTAAAGTCTGACTCAAATCCAATATTTTCCTATTGATTTTGTCAGAATGATTTATCCACTGTTAATATTAGAATATTGAAGTCACTATGATTATTATATTGTTGTCTGTTTCCCCCTTCATATCTGTTAGCATTTGCTTAATAAGTTTATGTGATTGAATCTTGAGTTCTAAATATTTACCAGTTATATCTTCTTGATTAATTGACCCCTTCATATAATGATGTATTTTTTTCTCTTGTTACCACTTTTGTTTTAAGATCTATTTTGTCTAATTTATGTTTAGCTACCCCTCCACTCTCAAACATTTACCAAAAAAAATCAGCACCAATTCTTCTTAAATCCTTCAAAAAATTAGGAAGGACATTCCAAACTCATTTTACAAGATTATCATTATCCTGACACTAAACACTGATAAATACTACAAAGAAAAAAAGAATAAATGAAATCTATAGACCTATATCCCTGGTGAATATAGATGCAAAATTTCTCAGCAAAGTATCAGCAAACCAAATTCAAAAGCACATTAAAAGGTTCACACACCATGATCAAAAGGAATATATAGCAGGGATACAGGAAGAGACAAGTACACAGATCAGCATATATGATACACCACACAGTAGAATGAAAGATAAAAATCATACAATTATCTCAATAGATGCAGAAAGGCAGTTAACAAAATATGACATATTTTTATGGTAAACATACTCAACAACATAGATGTAGAAGGAATGTACCTCAACATAATAGAGGCCATATCTGAGAAACCCATGGCTAACATTCAATGACAAAATGTTGAAAGCTTTTCTTCTAAGATTAGAAACAAGACAATGATGCGTGCCTTCACTACTCATACAGAACACAGAACTGTAAGTCCCAGCCTGAGTAATGAGGTAAGAAAAAAAATAAATGGTATCCAAACATTAAAAAAAGAAGTATAATTGTCTTTGCTTAGAAATTATATATATGATTATTTAGAGAAGATCCTAGGTGCCACCAAAAAACTATTAGAAGCCATCAACAAAGTAAAGTTGCAAAACAGAAAATCAACATAAAGAAATTAGTTACCTTTCTATACCATAAGAAAAAACATGTGAAAAGACTTTTTAAATCCCATCCACAATAGCATCAAAACCAAAACACTTAAGAATAAATTGAACAAAGGAGCCAAATGTTCACTATACTTTAAACTATAATGTATTTATGAAAGAATTTGAAGAATTAAGATATCTTATTTTCATGAGTCAAAAGAGTTAATTCTGCTAAGATGTCCACACCACTCAACCATTGATTCAATGCAATCACTATCAAATTTGAGTATTATTTTTTACAGATAGAAAAAAAAGCAATCCTATAATCTATATGTATAGACAAAAGTCTCCAATTATAAAAGTCAATCTGACAAAGAAGAACAAAGCCTGAGGCATCCTGCTTCCTGATTCAAACTATATTATAAAGAAGTAATCAAAACAATATAGTACTGGCTGAAGACACACACACCAAAGGAATTGAATGAAGAGCCCAAACATAAACCCACCCATATACAGACAACTAATATTTGACAAGAGTTCAGAATATTCATGGGGAAACACAGTCTTTTTAATAAATAGTCCCAAGAAAACTGGGTAAGTACATGCAGGGAAGTGAAATTGGAGTTATTACACATCTCACAAAAAATAACTTGAAATGGATTGAGTTGTAAATATAAGACCTGAAACTTTACAACTCCTAGAAGGCAACAGAGAGGAAAAGATTCATGATATTGGACACGTTGACAGCTACCTACCAAATGAGGGTGGTCTAAGCATTATCCTATCTACTAATACAGCCTAGTCTTTATAATCCAAATTTTAATCCAAAGCCAGAATATGTCACCAAACGCACCAGCAACAAAAGCAAAAAATCAAGAAGTGGGACTACATTGAACAAAAAGCTTCTGTACAGCAAAAGCAGCAATCAACAAAATGAAAGATCAACCTATAGAATGTAAGAAAATACACATTTTATACCTGATAAGAGGCTAATATCCAAAATATATAAGGAATTCATGCAATGCAGGAGCAGAAAAACCAGTAATTCCATTGTTTTCAAAAGGACAGAGGAACTGAATAGATATTTTCACAGAGAAGACATACAAAGGGCCAATAGATATATGAAAGGTATCTGACATCACTAGTCATCAGGAAATGCAAACCAAAACAAATGCAAAAGATATCACCTCCCACCTGTTAGCCTGGCTATCATCAAAATGACAAAAGATAACAAGAGTCGGTGAGGGGACACTGACTGTGGGAATGTAAACTGGTATAGCCTCTATGGAAAGCAGTATGGAGGTTTCTCAAAAAATTAATGATAGAACTACTACTTGGATACCCAGCAACCAACTTCTAGGCACACATCCAAAGGAAATGAAGTCAGGATATTGAAGAGATATATACCCTCCCATATTCACTGCAGCATTGTTCACAATAGCCAAGATATGGAAATGACCTAAGTATCCAAACAGATGAATGGATAAAGAGGATGTGGCATACATATCTAAAGGAATATTATTCAGCCAGGAGAAGAAAGGAAATCCTGCCTTTTAGGACAACATGAATGGACCTTGAGGACATTATGCTAGGTGAAATAAGTCAGAAGAGAAAGACAAATACTATGTGATCTCATGTAACTGTGGAGTCCAGAAAACCTGAACCTGTAGATACAGACAGTAGAATGGTGATTACCAGGGACTAAGGAGTAGGAGAAGTGGGAGATGTAGGGCAAAAGGCACCAATTACCAGTCATAAAATGAATAAGTCCTGAAGACCTAATGTATAGCATGGTAGTTATAGTTCATATTATAATATTACAGACTTGAAAGTTGCTAAGGAAGCAGATCTTAAATGTTCTCACCACAAAGAAGAAATGGTAATTATGTCACATGATTGAGGTGTTGGCTGACACTACAATGGCAATCGTTTCATTATGCATATATTCATATTTGTACTCCTACAACTTGCTCAATGTTATATGTCAATTACATCTCAGTATATCTGGCAAAAATAAATAAATACTAAAGATATCATTCATTTCTTTCATCCCACTATTCTTCCTCTCCTGAGACCATATTTTTACTGCTGTTTAATACAAAATTCTCTTTACCAAGTTACTAAATGAGAATGTTGTAGAAATGCCCTATATATAAACACAGCCCACTCTTTCCGATCCAAATTTCAATCCAGAGAATGAAAGAATAGCATTTCCAAACTTTGAAAAAATAGCATTTCTTCAACATATGTGTATCTACTATGACAGCAAAAGGGTTATAGTTTGTTTTATTCAACTCTTTAGTGATGTAAGATTCTACCAAGAGCAGATACCTCCACCACCTCCTGGTTAAGAGTTTGTTTTTTTCTATTCAATGTGACCTGCAGAAATAAACTGTTACCATACACACTTGGGTATACTTGTACACATTTCAAAAATTTTGAAATCATTTATCATTTATAATCACATCATTTATAATTCTGTCACTTCAAAGTAGGATAAGCTAAAGGAAACATATTCTCTTCTACTATTCATCTTCATAAATGGGATAAGAAGTCTGAAGAACTACAAGAGATTGCAGGAGGAGTACATTATTTGTGCATGTGCATATCTTATATATGTGTAATATTATACTACTATATATGTTACTTCAATCTAAATGCAAGCCAAAATGACATGTTCTGTAGAATTTGAGAAACATTTTTCAGTATAAAACGGTCTTTCCCAAAAAAAGCAGTGAATCAAGAGAGAGTTTGAATTCATGCTAAAATGACACATTATACCATGATATTTCCTTTAAATACATTAAAACAAAAAAATAATAATAAATAAATAAATTTTAAAAATAAATAAATACATTAAAACAGAGTTCTCATTTCCATAGATAAATTAATAAAGAAGTTTTCCAAAAAGAATCTTGCAAAACTGTTTCGCTGTTTATAAATACTTGAAAAAGGAATTAATTTTTTTATAGATTTTATTTATTTATTCATAAGAGACACAGAGAGAAAGGCACAGAGACACAGGCAGAGGGAGAAGCAGGTTCCATGCAAGGAGCCAGATGTGGGACTCGATCCTCGGTCTCCAGGATCACACCCGGGGCTGCAGGCGGTGCTAAACCGCTGCGCCACCAGGGCTGCCCGAAAAAGGAATTTAAAAATACATATAAAGCACTATTTGCAATCTGCCACCACAAAATCAGGGGAGCTCCTGAGCAAGGTTTTGACAACTGAACATGGCATCCTATTGATCACGAGGATCCAAAATAACTCAATCATTAGAAATGTCCAGGATGCTCCACTGAGACTAAAGAAATAGATACAATATTGAACAATTTCACTCTCAAAAAGAGATTAAAACTGTCCTCAGAAATGGTTGACTAATCACAAGAATCTTTATACTTCTTAAAGATCAGAGATTTCATTCAGTTCAAATGGTTAAAATAAATCCATACAACAATGGAAATCAATACAATTAAATTTTTTAAACAGAGCAAGTATAGGTGCCCAGGGCAAATCCCAAAATGTTCAGCACGATGCAGAGGGTCTGGAGAGAACGCAGGAAACCTACATTATACACACTGCAGATATGCTAATAAATGACAGTCCTAGAGCCAGAACAGGGCTATGAAGGCAGGGACACATAAATCGAGAATCCCCCAAGCCTATTTGTGCTGACTTGTACCACACAAGTTAGTGCCCACATTCCATTGCAGTGAAGGGGACTCCAAAGCTGTGTTTGAAGGGTCAGAGGCCTCCTGCTCTTGCTATTTGGTATCCTTTGCTAATTGGTAATAAGTCTTCTGCTGGTTAAGAATTGTGTTTCAGGGGCATCTGGGTGGCTCAGTCAGTTAAATGTCTGCCTTTGGCTCAGGTCATGATCCCACAGTCCTGAGATTAAGTCTCACATTGGGCTTCCTGCTCAGGGGGGCGTCTGCTTGTCCCTCTCCCTCTGCTCCTTCCTGTGCTTTCTCTCTCTCACGCTGCTCTCTCTCTCTCTCTCTCTCTCTCTCAAATAAATAAAAATCTTTAAAACAAACAAACAAAAAAAGAACTGTGTTTCACATGAATGACTGACATTTTGTGGTCTACATCACTCACTATCCGAGCTGATGATGTGTCCCTATGTTCCTCAGAAAGCAAAAAAGCTGGAAGAATCCATGAATTGCTCTAGAGCATAATGGTCGTCATGACCTGCAGGTGCTAAAGATGGAATAAAATAATTTAGCCAAGTCTTGGGTACAACTCCTACAGCCATGCAGAGTTATTGGTGAAAATATAAAAGGAAATGATCCAAATAATATTGGTGACAATTTACACAACTATGGAGTCTGTTACAAAGCATTGAGAACATGGGAAACGGATTCTTAACATTAGAAAAATGTTACAGAACAATTCTGAACTTGCGTTTGGTGATTTCTTTTAGCATGGATTTCACAGATTTTTAGTAGTCATAATTTATTGCCATATAACACAAACATGCAAATGCCATTCAAACATTCACTTAAGGAAATAAATCTGTTTCACCCCAGGGCTCTGTATATCTGTAAAAGTAGAGAAGTAGTTGCTCACCCAGAACAATAGGTTGTAACTTCATGAGACCTCGAGGGTTTTTTGCATCAAAGACAGTTCATTTGAGGGATTTTGGAGTAACCATTTGGATATAACTGTTAGGATGTGGTTGAAACATAATGGACAGCCCTGGTGGCGCAGCGGTTTGGTGCACCGCCTGGGGTGTGATCCTGGAGACCTGGGATCGAGTCCCACATCGGGCTCCCTGCTCGGAGCCTGCTTCTCCCTCTCCCTCTGCCTGTGTCTCTGCCTCTCTCTCTGTGTCTATGAATAAATGAATAAATAAATAAATAAATCTTTAAAAAAAAAGAAACATAATGGACAGTGGAGGGGCACCTGCATGGCTCAGTAAGTTAAATATTCAACTCTTGATTTCAATCAGATCATAGCTCATGATCTTGATTTCATAAGATCGAGCCCTACATCGGGCTTCATGCTCAGTGCAGAGTCTCCCTATCCTGCCTGGTCTCTCTCTCTCTCTCTCTTAATTAATTAACTAATTAATTAATTAAATCTTTAAAACAAAAAAAGAGAAATACAATGGAGAATGTAAATTTGTCACCATTGGATATAAACAGTATTACAAAACTGTTTTCCTACTGGTTTACATGAAACATCACTATGGTATCAAGATATATCCCAGGTGTTGATCTCAAGTGAGAATACTGTGATGTTGTCAGTGACACAGGTAGAACCTGACCATGTGCATGATCTCTCCTGGTTGTCATTTCCAGCCTCCAAATGCTGTCTCTGTAGCAAGATCATTTGTCATGAGCATGACCATCTCAGGGGTTCAAGGCACTAGAGGATGCTGGTTAGTTGTCCGAATAGGGAAGAGTACAGTTGTTATGGGTATATGTGTGTGGTCCAAGACACAAATACATTTACCTACACTGGGCTATGTGTTGGGAAAACCTACCAAAATCATAAACATTTCTATGATGATAGCATCGCCAAAGGTCCAACCTCTACGGGAAAATACACTGTCTGTGGCAATACATAAATACAAAAACCCAGATCCATAACCCAAAACATATTTATGTGCAAACTGAGCTTCAGGTAAGATCTAAGGGCTCAAATGTCAGATTTCATTGTTTTGAGATGTTTATATTTGTTTATATTAATTCAGAATTCAGTAACAGTTCATACTAAGATATTTGTAAAGTTTAGACATATTTAGATGCTTAGTAATTAATATACATTTGATTTTTTTCCTTAAATTTTCACTGGTGCATCTGGTAAGCTCCACAGAACATGGGATTTCCTGGGAATAAGAGGTTATTTCCCATATTTTTATAATATGTTCCTGAATTCAAATTGTATGGGGCCCTTGGCAGTTGTGAGACACAAAAGCATTGATCAGATGATACTCGGATCAAAGAATTTATAAAAGGACATGAAAACAGTATCTAAATGTATCTTATGCTTGAAACTTTTGCTGTATTACTGTAGGTAGAATGGGTAGAATATTAAATAGGATCTGAGTCATGTACTGTTCAGATATGATAGTCTTCAAATGTCATTTTTAACCAACACCATGGCTCACAAGCTAAATAAACAATTTGCATACCTCACGTTGGCACTTCTGTGACTATGCACAAAATTACAGGTAAGCACCTGTAGTTATCATCTCATGCTCCCATTATCACTGGCAGGTATGCACCATGCCCTCCACCTTCTATAATATGAATGCTACCTAAAACTACTGTCACACTGGTGACATCACACTAGGGCCTAATACCTGAATGGCTTTTCCAAGATTGATGTTAGCAGGTGTTTCCTTAAAGTAAAAGTAGGTTTTTCCAACCTGCTTCTGGGAAAAAGCTGCAGTACCCCAACCTATGGACCTTGTCATAGAGCCATGATCAAAATGCAAGAACATTTGATATGCCTCCAACAATTGCTTAAAAATGCTAAAATGTTACTATTTCTTATACTGTTTTGTGGTTCGTATTCTTACCTGACTTTATGGTATGTGCCTAAATGTCTCCTTGCAAGTAAAAATGGAAACAGTGTTCCCAAATGGGGGGGGGGGGGGGGCGCGATAAAGAAAACCTGTAGTCCTTTTAAAAATAATAATATGATGCAGGTGCTCTAGGAATACTAAGGCAGCATCTCTGGAGCATGCATGCATCCATGGACTTAGATTTTCAGCACTCGCTTGCATAAAAGGATCGGTTCAGAAAATTCCCTTGAGAGCTCTCAAGAGCCACACTCTGTGGCCCGCAGGCCTCCAGGGGTCCTGCAGGTCAAGAAGCGGGTCAAGAGGCTGAGCGACTACCCCCACTGGGCACTTGTGGCCTTCTTTTGGTCCAGGACCGGATGCATTGGCTTAGCCTATTGGTGGGGGTTGTGAACTTGCATCCTACCCTCTGCATAATCTACTTGCGCCTCATATGGTAGGACAAGTCCATCGGTTATATCAACAAATGGCCCAATAGCTGCTGGAGACAGTTCAATTTTTCAATCCTTTCTTTTCCTCCGGGAACAGCTGACTTTGGCACTGGGTGTTCTCTGTCTGAATTCCTACTCTATAGCTCTGGGAGCAGCATCCTACTTCCCTTCATCCCCTACCCACTAATGAAAAGAATTACATATTGACCTCAATTAGCCTTGAGGTTGACTTTTAATTGGCGGGCATTACTGGATGGTCAGCTACCAAGGGCTCCTGTGATCCATCTCTTTGCCTGCCTCTTTATTTTCTGGAATTATGTGGAGTCTGATATATGATACTATCTACACCCACTCGGACAAAAGAGATGATGCTCTGATTAGTCCCTGGTCCAGGGTGCTGCAGTTCCAGGAAAATACCAAGCGGTGGCTCACTGGCTCTGATATGGTAATGCTGGGGGCACTGAGCCTGGTGGGAGTGAAAGGTGGTCAAACCACACCTACTCCACTGCTCAGGAGCCCATCTAGCACACTAGATTTACACTCTAGGCATTCACAGACGTAAGGATTTTTGGATAAATTTACCTCCAATCCAACACTAGGACTAACAGTTTTGTTAGGGATTGTCCTGGGGAATTTCTAGAAAGAAAAGAAGATGGATGAAGCAAAGAAAAGTGTAGACAGTAGAATAGGAAATTAGGGAATGAAGTTGATCTAGGAATCTTAACAACAAACTTTTACAAAACACTAGGGTCTCGTTACTACAAATTAGATTTGAATAAGCCATCTTGTAATATTTTAAATAATTAACCACCACAAAATGAGGACGTAGACCATATTTGCCTGGACTTAGTTCAAGAATTTACTAGCAAAAAAAAAAAAAAAGAATTTACTAGCAAAATCCTTCCCCTTTCTCAGCAAACAGGAGCACTAGGATTTGAGTGACCTTCACTTTTAAGTTGATGCATTCTTCAGCTCATTATAATTCGTATCTGCACTTATGAGAATGGTATGAGTTTGGGCACTATAAAAGACACCTGACGTGTAGAGGCACCTCATTGGTTCACTTGGTAGAGCATCTGAATCTTGATCCCAGTTTGTGAGTTTGAGCCCCACCTTGGGTGTGGAGACTACTTTAAAAAAATAAAAATAAATAAAAGACACCTGATTTGTATCTCAGCTAAAGGAGTGAATTTGGGAAAACAGAACATTTTAGGGAAAGATAAAAGCTGCTGTAGGGCAAAAAAAGGAAATTTCCTTGAGAATTTTCAGGAGAAATTTTCCATGACACATGCAGGACACAAACATATTTAAAACTTTGGCATTCAAAGTCTCCCATCAAAGGGTCTTTCCCACCCAGTCATCTGGAGTTAGGACTCGCCAAAGCACCTTCTTCATTGCTCCAGTCACATCCTTGTTCCTCAGTGTATATATGACAGGATTGACCATGGGGGTGATGATGGTGTAGAAGAGAGAAATGAACTTGCCCTGATCCTGGGAATAGTTGTTGCTGGGCTGGAGGTAAGCGTAGATGGCTGTACCATAGAACAGGGAGACCACTGTGAGGTGGGACCCACATGTCCCAAATGCTTTCCTTTGCCCTGCAGATGATTTTATTCTAAAGATTGCCCTGACAATCCAACCATAGGAGACGGTGATTAATGTCACAGGTATAAAGAGAATGATCACACTGACAAAGAAGATCTCAGACTCATATATAGTGGTGTCAACGCAGGCAAGATTGAGCAGTGGGGGGATCTCACAAAAGAAATGATCTATTTTATTTCTCCCACAAAGTGGTACAAGGAAGATGAGCACTGTCTGCAATGAGGAGTTGGCAAAACCAATGAACCATGATGCAGAAGCCATCAGGACACAGAGACGGGAATGCATGATCACTGTGTAGTGCAGGGGCCTGCAGACAGCTGCAAAGCGGTCAAGTGCCATGACCCCTAGGAGAATGCATTCTGTGGATCCCAACCCTAGGGATATGAAGAGCTGAACTACACAGCCACCAAAGGAGATAGACTTGTCTGCTCTCCTGAGATGAACCAGGAGCTGAGGGACAGTGCTGGTCGTGTAACACAAGTCCAGAAAGCTTAGGTTGGAGAGGAAAAAGTACATGGGAGTCTGAAGAAGTGGGTCCAGGTGGGACAAGGCAATGATGGTTGTGTTTCCCAGCAGAGTAAACATATAGAAGATCAGAAGAACCACAAAGAGGACTAGCTCCAGTTGAGGCCGCTCAGAGAAACCCAGCAGGATAAACCCAGTGAAAGAACTACCATTGTTCTGTTCCATCCTCTGGTAGCACATGTTTCCTGTCAGGACCAAGCATTTAGCAATTTTTAAAAGAAATCTTCAAAAAAAAAAAAAAAAAAAGACAGTTGGCAGGGGATGGATCTATCATGTTATAAGACATGGCCATGGGATTTTATCGGTAACTATTTCAATAAATTATTGAAACTGACATAGCTTATACCAATACAGTTCCACATTATCACAAAAAGTATACCACTGATATTTAATGTAAGAAAAATGAAATATGGGCCTTGTGTTTGTATTAGTCATAAGTACAAAAGGTCTTTCAGTCTGAGCTTAATAAGACTTAAAGTAGTATAAGTATTTACATACATTTTAGAGAGAAATGGTGATGAGGGAAAAAGAGGGAGAGCAATAAGAATGAATCCGAAAGAGATGCAGACAAAGGGAGAGAAGTAATTGTAAATATGTATCTCATGATTCTACACAACTAAATTTGACACACCTCACACAGAATAGAATAGAATACAACATAAACTTGAAAATGCATTCAGAGATTGGAATTTATGACTTAGAATGTACTTATACAAAGAATTCAATTACATTCAAAATATCACTACTAGCTCTTCATATAAAAATCTAGCATAATTGACTCTAGCTAGTAAGTATATTTATGAAAGCTGCACTGTTAGGTTTTTGGTGGGGTTTTTTGGTATGGTAGCAAAACAATAAATAATCACAGAGAATCAAAAAACATCACCATCTAATTATAGTGCTTAACTTTTCCCTAAAGATGCTTAAAATTACCATACTAATTTAACAGAAACTCCAAAAATTCATTGGTCCTTCATATCTGCTGGATTCAGAACCTTAAAATCCAGGGGCCAAGACTTTCCTCTTCCTTCTGCAGATTTCTGTTTCACACATTACCACGTAGAGCTCATGAAATCCTGAAAGAGGAAGGATTATTCACTATCAACATTTCTAGTCAGAATAAACACTTAAAAAGTAATCCAGTTGTATAATCTATGTACAATGTGCAATGCCTTACATCAGTCTCTATCATAAAATAATTAAATAAATAAATACATAGAGAGTAAGACAGAAACATTCTTAAAGCAAAGACAAGTCAAAGCACTGTAATGGAAACCTTAAAGTACTACAAGGAAATGCATAAAGAAAAGGATATTTTCATATTATACAGAATCTCATCCATCAGCATTAGCCTATCACCTCCCTAGAGCTATCTTGCAGAGATAGTATGAACTAGTCACAACTAGTTCAAACACAGGCGAGTCTGATGACCATCATTATCCAGCTGCTTAGTACTAAAGAAGCATAGTTATACACCAACCAAAGAGGCATCAGAAAATGAGCATTTCAGTTCTCTCTTGTTCAAATGGTTAGGCATACAGTACATTTTTAATTCTTCTAAGACTTTTAAAATCTGAATATCGGGTTTGGATGTAAACCCATGGATGTATGAAAGAAACTGGTACAAACCTGGCATAAATAAATGTAATAAAATCTGAATAGAGAAATTATATATCCTATATTCTACAACCTTTCTATAAGGTTGTGATCAGTGATACCCACAAGAAAAAACATTTATACACAAGTATTTCCTTGATAGAATTAAATATAAAGGTGGGATGCCTGGATGGCTCAGCAATTGAGTGCCTGCCTTTGGCTCAGAGCATGATCCTGGAGTCCCAGGATGGAGTCCCACATCAGGCTCCTTGCATGGAGTCTGCCTCTCCCTTTGCCTATGTCTCTGCCTCTCTCTCTTTCTGTGTCTCTCATGAAAAAATAAAATCTTTAAAAAAAAAGAATTAATTACAAAAGTATTTGAGACAGTGTAAATGTGCAACAAAAAAGCATCCCCTGACTCACACCTGCTCATAGGAGCAAACAAAAACAAACCATGATTCAATCTCCTGCATACATGCACAAATACAGATAAATGATTTGAAATAAATTGCTGGCAACTTTTTAAATGTGCCTTATAAAGGATGTACTTACCAAAGTGAAGGAGGGCAAACATAAAATGCTAACTCATCCAAGGAAAACACCAATATAATAATGGACCATTAGAATAAAATAATGGTATTTTTAACATTAACAAATCAATAAGGACTAAGAAAGCAGATGAGATAAGATAAAACCCTGGACACGAACCTCTACAAATGATTTTGCTGCTTTACAGGATTATATGTGTGTGTGCGTGTGTGTGTGTGTGTGTGTGTGTACATATATATATATAAAAGACTGCTAAATGACTACCTATCTTACAGGTATAATAACGAATAAGATTTTAAGTTGAAAAATAAAATAACAGGCAAAGGAGATGCATGCCAAAAGAGAAAAAGGAATGTGATTGTCTCCAAATGTTACAATTGCTCCCAGTACCATCCTGCAGAGCACACTGGGAGGAAACTAGGAATACTCATTTCATAGTCCACCATCTTACTTTTTTTTTTCTCATTCCATTCAGGAAAATTATTATCCTTTAGTAACACTGGATATGGGAAACAGTAGGCCATGCATTGTATTATCCCATCGATTCTCAAGAGCATGTTCTGCTGATCTGGGTCACTCTATTCTCTTCCTCATCCCCTACTCAGCATCCATCCCTCTCTAATCTGCGCGTACCACCACAGAACACAATCTTCCAAGAGAAAGAATATGTTTAGACTAAGGTTAATAAGAAATTTTGTTTCATTTTCTTATCAAATTTAAAGGATTATGTAATTAGACTAATAACCATCATCTATGTGTAGGTAAACATCAAACCACTGAATCCAGTAAGAGAGATTAATGCTTCTTAAACAAACTGTGGAAATGATTCTGGCTGGAAATATTGAACACATCCATCTTAGGTACAGGAACACAGCATGGTGTCCCTAGTAACTATCATGATATGATATGGTATAGAAAATCCAGTTAAAAATCCACACAGAAATTATTACTTTGCATACAAAAAAATAAATACTTGAAAAAACTACAAGTTATACATAGAAAGAGAAAATATGTTATTAGGTAAAATAACAATAAATAGATTCTACAAACTAAAGAAGATGGTATTCTACGTAATAATTACCATCAAAAAAGAATATAATGGGAAATGACATCTCTCAAAAATACATTTATACAATAATCAAGAGAAGGGGCATCATGGACACCTGAGTGGCTCGGTCCGTTAAGCATCTGCCTTCAGCTCAGGTCACAATCTAGGGGTCCTAGGATCAAGCCCCACATCGGGCTCACTGCTCAGAGAGCAGACTGCTTCTTGCTCTCCCTCTACCTCTCCCCCTCTCTCATGCTCTCTCACTTGCTCTCTCAAATAAATAAAATCTTAATAAATAAAAAAAGAAAGAAAAGAGACATCAAATGAAAGAGGTTATAATGCTTAGTAGCAGCATACATAAGGTGATAAAGCAATTAACTAAGTGCTCAATGCTCACATATAAGTCTAAAAATTTTAATGGAAGAATACGTATTTCAATAAAACCAGATGTTCAGTATGCAAACTACACATTTTAAAGACCAGAGATCTCAAGATAACATCTGTATTGAAGATATTTCAAATATATAACATTCACTCACATATTTGACATACAAACTCTGCCTTATCCAGTTCCTGAATGAATCCTGAAATAATGTTGTTGGTAGGAATGAATCCCTATTGCTTTAATAATGTTTCTGTCTCCTAGGTCTGAGCTGACCCCAGATATATCAGAACAGGTCCCCAGGGACAATGCAGGATGAGCTAATGAGGGGGAATACAGCTATCACAACACTGGAAATGGCAGATCTAATGGACTTGGACAGTCTCTTTATCCTGAGAGCAGGATAAAGGGGATGAGGGAAGCAAAACAGAGCAGAGAGTGTTGCTAAGCAAGGATGTGGTCTCAAGTGGACTATGGCCTGAGCCTGATCCCATAAGAAGCTGGAGCAGACTCTCCAATGCAAGTATCCATCTGTGCTGGTAGAAATACTCTGTCCTCACTGATATAATAGCCACTTTCCACATGTCTCTACCTGAATACTTAAGATATCTTAGGTGAGAAACAGAATTTTAAATTTGATTTAATTTTAATTAATTAAATTTAAGGGACTTCCTCTGGCTACTTATGCTTGTATGGACAGCACAAGAGGAGCATGAATTGCATCAGATTTAGTCCTGCCTTGGCATTGGCAGCCTTTTGTCTACCCCATCAGTCTGTCATTGGTGTGAGCTGCCTCCACCCTGCTCCTGAGACCCCCTGGCAAAGTGGCTCCCTTTCAGCTGAGGGCAAATCTCTGAAGAAAGGATTGGCTATGAACCTTGCAGCCCATATTCCTAACAAATACGGTGAGGATCAGAGCACCAGCCAGATAAAGAACATCTGTGCAGGGCACCAACAGCATTCATCCAAGAGTTCTTCATGATCTTGTGCAAGGATAGAAGGATGGAACACAGTGTACTTTACACATCACTTCGGGGCAATCACACACACACACACACACACACACACACACACACACACAACTTGTCAGTTGCCCTAAATTATCATTAATTAAACATTCAGGTGGTAATCCCTGGGTGGCTCAGCCGTTTAGCATCTGCCTTTGGCCCAGGGCATGATCCTGGAGTCCCTGGATCGAGTCCCACGTCGGGCTCCCTGCATGGAGCCTGCCTCTCTCTCTGCCTGTGTCTCTGCCTCTCTCTCTCTCTCTGTCTCATGAATAAATAAATTTTTTAAAAAATCTTAAAAAAAATTAAACATTCAGGTTTCTTCCTACCTTGTCTTCTTCAGATTGATATTTATACTCACACAAAATATCATTTCTTATTAACACTAATGTCAAAATAAAGATGCATTGACACAATATTTACAAAGTGGAACTACCCTCTTCTTTTTTTTAATTTTAACTTTTATTTATTTATGATAGACATAAAGAGAGAGAGGCAGAGACACAGCAGGCAGAGGGAGAAGCAGGCTCCATGCCAGGAGCCTGACATGGGACTCCATCCCGGGACTCCAGGACTGCGCCTTAGGCCAAAGGCAGGAGTGAAACCGCTGAGCCACCCAGGGATCCCCGAACTACCCTCTTCTATTTCTGACATAGCCTTTTTAAAATTCTGTACATTTTAGGTATTAAATTTCTGTACATTTTAGGTATTAAATTTAGGTATTAAAATTTATTTAAATTTAAATTAAATAAATTTAAATTAAATAAAAACATTTAGGTATTTGAACATTTAGGTATTTACATTACATTAAACATTTAGGTATTTAGGTATTTAATACCTAAATACATTTAGGTATTAAAATTCTGTACATTTAAGTATTTTGGTAACTTATAAGGAAGAAAATGATCATTTAGAAACTATGAATACTGGCAATGAGTTTTAAGTATAGAGAATAAACATTGTCTAATTTCACAACAATAAGAACCAGTGGGAAAGCATGGAAGGATACTCATACTCTCTTATTCTATTACCGAAGGCCGTATTTTATTACCATTAAATATGCATAATTAAACTATTTTCCACATGTGCATACACAGGTATAATGAATATACTACAGTAGAATAAAATGTCTGAGAACGACTTGGTGGAGTCTATAATGTACAATTAAATTTAGTTCTTATATTTAATGAACTTCCATAGTCTGTTTCTCCAGAAAATGGACCATATATGCAAACCAACACAGCTTTTCAAGAATAATCCCAACTGATAAGAAACTAACTTCCAAATTGCATTTCACTCACCTTTATTCGCCTTCTCTGAAGATTCTTATGACTGATTTTTTTTAATTTTTATTTATTTATGATAGTCACAGAGAGAGAGAGAGAGAGAGAGAGAGAGGCAGAGACATAGGCAGAGGGAGAAGCAGGCTCCATGCACCGGGAGCCTGATGTGGGATTCGATCCCGGGTCTCCAGGATCGCGCCCTGGGCCAAAGGCAGGCGCCAAACCGCTGCGCCACCCAGGGATCCCTCTCTGAAGATTCTAAGCAATTTCTCTACCTTCATTCCAAGTCACTATCTAAAGACAGTACTGAGGATTGGCACTTGGACATATAGGACCAGTTGTATGCAGTAAATGCAAAGGTTGACTATACCAGCACTGGGTTATCCATACATTATGTCTAAGCAAAAGGATGCTTTCTCATGATGACCTCACATGTCTTCATGTGATACCAGAGATCTGCATTTGCCTCTAGAAGGTAGGAAATGGAGCCAACTGCAAACCCTAAGGTGGTTTCCTAAATACAAGATCTGCCTGATGACAGTGCCTTATGAGCACAGGAGAGGGTGCTGTGACACTCAGCTGTGGCTGGGCTGGTGCAGAACCCAATGTGTTTCCCTGGCTGAGATCTCTGAGGAACAGATGCCCCACAGAGTTAATGAGCCCGTCACTGAGCTTGTCCAGAGATGGCAATCCTCAAGGAGGAAGATAATCAAGGACAATGCCATCTATCTCTTCTGTTATTTCATAAATTTGACAGAGGACAAATACCTCCCTCCAGCTAGAGGGAGACATCTCCAGCTACCTTAGCTCTCACCTGTGAATTACCTACATGTTTTTTAAAATACTGAAGACTTTTTGGTCACATTTGCCTAAAATATTTGCATATAAATATATAAGTAAGTATCCATTCAGTTACTTAATTTTTTAATTATATTTATTTATTCATGAGAGACCCAGAGAGAGAGAGTCAGAGACATAGGCAGAGGGAGAAGCAGTGTCCATGCGGGAAGCCTGATGTGGGACTCGATCCCGGGACTCCAGGATCACGCCCTGAGCCAAAAGCAAACACTCAACTGCTGAGCCACCCAGGCATCCCAAGTTACTTAATTTTTAATGTAAATATGAAAATAAATTCTTAACTTCAGTCATAACCAATTTATATGGGATCACGGAGCTAATAGGCACATTCTAATCTTTCATTCTATCTTTATGAATATAAAGGAGGACAACCAAATTCTACCAAACTTCTAATGCAGCAAAGGAAAAACAATCTCAAATCCTTTAAAACACTCTTCAGTTTATATCCACAGGTTTTATTTTTATTTTTTTAAAAGATTTTATTTATTTATTCATGAGAGATACAGAGAGAGAGGCAGAGACACAGGCAGAGAGAAGCAGGCTCCATGCAGGGAGCCCGATGTGGGACTCTATCCCAGGTCTCCAGGATGACACCATTGGCCAAAGGCAGGTGCCAAACCGTTGAGCCACCCAGGCATCCCCTATCCACAGGTTTTAATGATGTACTCAAATAATTTTTTAAAATTATCCACATTTTTATTAAATCATGCATGGTTTATTTAATTTCAACCTTCTTTGCATTAAGTTCCAAATCATTCTGACTTTACCAGGATGGTTAAAATAATTACTACAGAAAAATGGAAGGAAGTTGTTGAGTTGTTTGTGGCTGTTTCTCCTAGTTCTGTAAGTAACAGTTTCAGTTATCATGTTTAGCCAAAAGAGATAAACTACTTCCTGTTAAAAACATTCTGGGGAATAAATAAATAAAAAATAAATAAATAAATAAATAAATAAATAAATAAATAATAAAAAAATAAAAAATAAAATAAAATAAATAAAAAAATAAAAATTCTGGGGGCACCTGGGTGGCTCAGTGGTTGAACATCTGCCTTTGGCTCAGATCATGACCCCAGGGTCCTGGGATCGAGTCCTACATCAGGATCCTTGCATGAAGGATCTGCTTCTTCCTCTGCCTATGTCTCTGCCTCTCTCTGTCTCTCATGAATAAGTAAATAAATTCTTTTAAAAAATAACATTCTTATATTTGAATTTTCTCAGTTATTCCCATACCAGGTAGGTCCCATCCTCATAATTACAGGGAGAACTGGCAAAGACAGTACACTCTGGGTGTCCTAAAGAGGGAGGAAATCACAGACCTGCTATTAATGCTTTGCATCCCAGGCCACGCTCACTGGCAGACTTACATGCTCAAATCATTTTGATAATAGTGAGGCATTATCTAGCGATGCTGACCCCCACTTAAATTCCTAGATGCAATATTATCTAGGATACTGCTCTACCACCTACACCAAGATACACATATAAGAATGCTCCACCATAGCACTGCTTGTATTTATGGAAACTAGAAACAATCTAAACGCTCATCATCAGTAAACTGGATAAACTGTGGCCTGTTCTTACAAAAGAACACTCTATAACAATATGAATAAAACTACAGCTAAACAGGGGCACCTGGGTGGCTCATTTTGTTTAGCATCTGACTCTTAAACTCAGCTCAGTTCTTTTTTTTTTTTTTTCCTCAGCTCAGTTCTTGATCTCAGGGTCATGAGTTCAAGCCCTGTGTTGGGCTCCACCCTGGGGTGTGGTGCCTACTTAAAAACAACAACAATTTCAGCTAAGGGGTAGAAACAATGCTTTTCACACAAAGTACTGAGCAAATGATGCCAAGTTACAAAGTAATCCTTCCCTTTACATAAAACTCAAAAACAGGTAAGACAAACTATTTTTTATGAATTCAAATATGGGTGTTAAGACTACAGTTACAGTAAAAAAGTTATATTAAAAACTAAAAATGGTATCAAAAGGCTGATTATAACAAAGTCAAGATCAAAATAGAGAGAAAGATATGCAGCTGAGTAGAGTCTGAGGTTCTATCCAGGTTGTAGTTGACAAGGGTATTAATATCAGGACCATTCACTTTTCCATTTTTTATCAAACTGAACATATTTTTATATGATAGCGTTGTACCCAGTGTTATACATATAACAATAGGAAAGCAGAAAATAAAGAGACTATATAAAAATAATATTAATTATGAGGAGTATTTTTTGAAAGAATGAAAGCTGATAAAATCATTTTTGGGGACACCAGAGTGGCTCAGTTGGTGAAGCATCTGCCTTCAGCTCAGGTCATGATCTCAGCGTCCTGGGAACAAGCCTCACATGGGGTTCCCTGCTTAGCAGGGAGTCTGCTTCTCCCTCTCTCCACTCATGCTCTCTCTCTCTCTGTCAAATAAATAAATAAATAAATAAATAAATAAATAAATAAACAAACAAACAAACAAACAAACAACATATCTGGAAAAGCTAAGTTTAGGCAAAAAAAGAAATATTACTAGGGATTTGTAAGGAATCAGACAGGTGGACTAAAAGGAATACCAGTTGAAATAAGATATTATAGAAAAGTAAGATAATTGGAAAAAGTAGGAGCAGTAATGCTTCTCCAGCAGGAGCCTGGACACCATCCTCTCTGCAAAGCTAGAATTGTGAGGAAAGTCTTTCATCTGAAAGATCCAACTTGCCACCTTGCCAACTTGCTCAGCATATCCTCCAAGGGACTATTTCTGGTCTCTGAATTGCTCCCAACAGTCTGATCCTCTTCCTGACTACTTGTCCTCCATCTGAGGGAGAAACAGTGGGAACAGCCCAGCCTTCCTACTAAGAGACAGTACCGCCCCTACACTGGCCCTGGGTCGGGATCTGTGGTTACCACTAGATAAATGGATAAACAAACTAAGTGGGAAAAGACAGAGAAGACAAATCTAGAAGGACAAATAAGAGAAGCTGAAGGAGACAGGACATACATACAAAGATGCCAGTGACACAGAGAACAGAGAATACTCCCTAAAAGTGAAAACAGAAGGAAAATGAGAAAATACAATAAAATGATGAGCAATACAAACCTCAAAGTTCAAAAAGCTCAGAATGGGTTGAAGTCATTACATATGAGGTAAAACATAGTGCCAGACTACAGAGCAAGCATCTTGTGTAATTATTCCATATTGAGAGTTCACATCTAGAAAGGACTTTCACACACATGCTCATCTTACACAAAAGGTAGGACATCTTGCATATGTTCATCTCCATTTCCACCCAGAGTCAGTGGTAACAAACCAGCTCATTCCTTTTTCAACACCACACAGCCCTTCACCCTCTTCTGCACAAGGTGTAACTCTGAGGCTTTCATGGAAACATTCTCCAAGCCTAAAGCTGGACAATCCACTGCACCTGTAGGGTTCCTGAAGGATCCTCCCAAACTATTTCATCTTTGTGGGAATTTTATGGAACCTAAGCCAACTAGGTATAGTGACTGTGATGAGGATATAACTGAGAGCACTATAAGTCCAAATGTGCGGAAAGAAGTCAAAGAACACTTGCTACATTTCCTTCATCCATGCCCTCCCACTCCCAAACACATAATCATGTTCATGCACACAAAATACGTGCATTAGGAAGCTTCCAAAATTTGGTTTACAATGTCTTCTTTGAACATTTTTGACATGAACAAATTCCTGTTCAGGCTGCTGAATGTTGACAAGAAAAAATACTTTGAACCAATTTCTATTTTCATATATTAAAATTCTTTTACCTTTGGTCATTTGGGGACCAACCCTATAATTCTTGTGTAATTAAATTCTCAATATTATTAACACCTTAATCTTATAAATTATAAACATTACGCTTCTTAATCACAATGAGGAGATCTTTAAACACTCAGCAAGCTAAGACAGTAAGAGCAGTTGGTCACTGCCTTTTGGTGACTTTAGTCTCTACCTGATAAGACTAGGGCTTATTAAAGCAATTAAAAATATTCCAAAGTGGGCAGCCCCAGTGGTGCAGTGGTTTAGTGCTGCCTGCAGCCCGGGGTGTGATCCTGGAGACCTGGGATCAAGTCCCTTGTCGGGCTTCCTGCATGGAGCCTGCTTTTCCCTCTGCCTGTGTCTCTGCCTCTCTCTTGCTCTCTCTGAATAAATAAATAAATAAATCTTTAAAAAAATATATTCCAAAGTCCCATAGAAAGAACATAATTTTGGAGTCCGTATGTCTAAGTCCACATTTTGGCACTATCATTTAAAACTGTGCATTTCGAGGCATCTGGGGGTCTCGGCCAGTTAAGCATCCACCTTAGACTCACATCATGATCTCCAGGTCCCGAGATCAAGACTGCATCAGATTTCAGGCTCAGCAGAGAGTCTGCTTCTCCCTCTGCCTTTGCCATTTCCCCCTACATATGCTGACTCTCACTATCTCTCTCTCTCTCTCTCTCTCTCAAATAAATAAAATCTTTAAAAGATAAAAATGAAAAAAATAAAACATAAAATGACTGTCAGAAGTCAAACAGAACAAAGTCTCATTAAAAGGAACAAATTTGAACCAGTCAGCCTGGTTCCATGTGGCATGTTGGACTGGAATTGCTAAACCACCATAAAGCCAACAAGGGTTAAAAAAAAAAAAAAACTGGGGCACCTGGCTGGCTCTGCTGGTAAAGCATGCAACTCCTGATTTCAGGGTCATGAGTTCAAGCCCTACAGTGAACACAGAGATTACTTGAAACAAACAAAAACTGAATAATTACTGGTGACAATGGTACTGGCACAAAAACAGACACATAGATCAATGGAACAGAATACAGAACCCAGAAATGGGCCCTCAAATCTATGGTCAACTAATATTCGACAAAGCAGGAAAGAATAGCCACTGGAAAAAGGACAGTCTCTTCAATAAATGGTGCTGGGAAAATTGGACAGCCACATGAGGAAGAATAAAACTAGACCATTCTCTGACACCATACACAAGATAAGCTGAAAATGGTTGAGAGTCTATATATGAGACAAGAATCCATCAAAATCCTAGAGAAGAACACAGGCTAGAGCAACTTCTTGCAAGATACATCTATGAAGGCAAGTGAAACAAAAGCAAAAATGAACTATTGGGACTTAATCAAGATAAAAAGCTTCTGCACAGCAAAAGAAAGCAGTCAACAAAACTAAAAGACAACCTACAGAATGGGAGAAGATATTTGCAAATGACATATCAGATAAAGGGCTAGTACCCAAGACCTATAAAGAACTTATCAGGGATCCCTGGGTGGCGCAGCGGTTTGGCGCCTGCCTTTGGCCCAGGGCACGATCCTGGAGACCCTGGGATCGAATCCCACATCGGGCTCCCGGTGCATGGGGCCTGCTTCTCCCTCTGCCTGTGTCTCTGCCTGTGTCTCTGCCTCTCTCTCTCTCTCTCTGTGTGTGACTATCATAAATAAAAATTAAAAAAAAAAAAAAGAACTTATCAAACTCAACACCAAAGAAACAAAAAAATCTGATCATGAAATGGGCAGAAGATATGAACAGAAATTTCATCAAAGAAGATATACATGTCACCAACAAGCACATGAAAAAATGCTCCACATCACTTGCCACCAGGGAAATACCAATCAAAACCACAATGAGATACTACCTCACACCACTGAGAATGTTGAAAATTAACAAGATAGGAAACAACAAATGTTGGACAGGATGTGGAGAAGGGGGAATCTTCTTGCACTGTTGGGAATGCAAACTGGTACAGCCATTCTGGAAAAGTGTGGAGGTTCTATTTTTCCTCTAAAAATAGAGCTACCCTACAACTCAGCAATTACACTATTGGGTATTTACCCCAAAGATACTGATGTAGTGAAATGCCAGGACACCTGCACCCCAATGTTCATAGCAGCCATGTCCACAACAGCCAAACTGTGGAAGGAGCCATGATATCCTTCTACAGATGAATGGATAAAGATGTGGTATAGATAGATAGATAGATAGATAGATAGATAGATAGATAGATACATACATACATACATACATACATACAATGGAATATTACTCAGCTATCAGAAGAGACGAATACCCACCATTTGCTTCAATGTGGATGGTTGAACTGGAGGGTATTATGCTGAGTGAAATAAGTCAATCAGAGGACAATCATCATATGGTTTTACTCATACATGGACTATAAGAAATAGTGAAAGGGATTATAAGGAAGAGGAGGGGAAGTGAGTGGGAAAAATTAGAGGGAGACAAATAATGAGAGACTCCTAATTCTGGGAAACAAAGAGTTTCAGAACAGGTGGGTGGGGGGATGGGGTAATTGGGTGACAGGCACTGAGGAGGGCACATGATGGGATGAGCACTTGGTATTATACTATATGTAGGCAAATTGAATTTAAAAATGTTTAAATGTAAAATAATAATAATAATAATTACTGGTGACAAATTCAACCCAAAGAGAAGTTCTGGATTTTACTGGAAGGAGGAAAGAGAGGTAGGTTATCTTTATCTTCCTAGACCTTCCCTCAGTGCTCTGCACATAATGGATATCCAACACATATTTCTTTGAGTGATTAATTAATTAGATTAAAAAAATCAAAAATTGATAGCTATTTATTCCAGAAGAAGATAGAAGGTAATGTGAATACTAAAGAAGAAATGAAGGGTTTCATCAGGGACACAAATAAGTGTTTGTTTGTATATATGAAATAAAATTGTTAATTGGAATGGATTTTTTCAATATAAAAAGTGAAGTAACAATAAGGAGGCACATGCTAGGAAATATATATCAAAAGCTTGGCTGGGGATCCCTGGGTGCCGCAGCGGTTTGGCGCCTGCCTTTGGCTCAGGGCGCGATCCTGGAGAACCGGGATCGAGTCCCACGTCGGGCTCCCGGTGCATGGAGCCTGCTTCTCCCTCTGCCTATGTCTCTGCCTCTCTCTAGCTCTCTCTCTGTGTAACTATCGTAAATAAATAAAAATTAAAAAAAAAAAAAAAAGCTTGGCTGATGTCTAATTAAATGCCTTGTGGGGGCGTCTGGGTGCCTTAGTTGGTTAAGCCTACCTTTGGCTCAGGTCAGGTCAGGTCATCTCAGGATCCTGGGATGGACCTCCAAGTCCCTGCTCAGAAGGGAGTCTGCTTCCCCCTCTCCACCTGCCTCTCTCTGTCTGCTCATTCTCTCTCTCTCTCTCTCTCTCTCTCTCTCTCATAAATAAATAAAATCTTTTTTAAAATAAATAAATGAAAATAAAAGTATATCATTTGGGGAAATGGTAAAATATATATATTTCCTACTTCCATCCTTGGTTGATTGCAAAACTGCCCACAATTTTGCCCTTCTCCCCGAATCTATGTCTTTTTGCAATGTGACTTTGAAGCTCCTCCACCAGTATGTAGAGTCTTTACCCATCCTTTGAAACTGGGTTGGTCTTGTGACTTTCACTGGCTAACAGTATGCAGTAGAAGTAACACTGTGCCAGTTTCGAGCCTAGACTTTAAGACGCCTTTCACGGTTCTACTTTCTTGGAAATCTGCCCCTACCATATGAACAACCCAGGCCACACTTCTGGAGGATGAGAGATCACATTGAACAGACAGGGGTCATCCCAGCTGTGGCCATGCTAGGACACTAAATGAGCCCTAAATGAACCCAGTTGATAACTGCAGGCATTTGAGTGAGTCTAACCAAGATCAGAATAACTTGCCCAGCTGAGCCTAGCCCAAACTGTGGACCCACATAATTGTGAGATAAATAATGGTTGGTGTTTTAAGCTTCTAAGTTTTAAAACTTTAAGTTCTAAGTTTTGTTATATAGAAAAATGTTAACAGACACACACTCTTTGGCATCTAGACAGGTTGTAGCACTGAGGACTTACTACCATATATGGTCATTTTTCCATGTGTATACAACATCCTGGAATATAGCATCCCCAAACTTCTGGGTGTCATCCCCAACCTGACATATTAGCTGAGGCTTTACAAGGCCATTTCACTGCTATATCGGGCTGAGTGTTTTGTGGGATGGAGTACATGTTAAAACTAGCAAATCCTGATCATGCGCCAATTGTCTCATCTCCTTTGTCAAAAAAAATGGGCCCTCTTATCTCAGGCAACATTGATAAATCAAGCATACAGAAGCCCAAGGATGGTGGTGTTGAGAGTGCTGCAATAAAGGAAGACAAAGAATAAGTCAACCCATGCTGGAAAAGGTTATATGTTTTTGGTATAATGTTTGATATTTGTTGTTTTGGGACTTCTTGGAAGGTGAAGGAGGAGATATGTTACAACTCTTCCTGTGAGCCTGTGGGAACAATTTCCAGATATTTTAATTCTTTGAATCTCTCTGGAGGATTATCTGCCAGGTACATTATCCCTAGGTTTACAATTGGTAAACCCACAAAGGGGATAAAGTAATTGTCACTGGAATTGAGAGAGCCTGATAAGATTTGGTTCCCAAGCACTGCAAAGAAGCTATAAACTCTAGCACTGAGGAGTCCTGAGGTCACTGTAGCTCTCACTATACCATTCTAGCTCTCATTGTACCACTTATACCTGTCCCAAGAAGCATTCCAACTGCCATCCTTGTACATCCTGGAGGAGGAGCAATATTCCTTTTTTTTTTTTTTTTTTTTCCCATTACCTTTGAGACTTAGAAGCTAAAGTCTCTTCTCAGAAGATTCCTGATATGAGCATCTGGTAAGTGTGGTAGAAAGTGAGCAGATTTGAGAAAAATGGAGGAAGCAAGTCTATTTAGATAAATAAGACAAATTCAGGTTCTACTCAAGGCCATCAGGATTGTCTAACATATGGTAGGTGCCTAATACCAACTGTGGGCTGAACAATTTGATTAATAAATGGGAGCCCTCTCTGTGAAGGTATAAAATTTATAGATTCCGTTGTGGCTTAGTGAAAAGTGGACTAGATTTAAAATCAATTAATTCAGGTCCTGGCTCTGCTAACACTCAGTGTCTATATAATGAGGATATGTGACCTATATTACAGAGGTGTTATGAGAAATAGAAAATTATGAGAACATTTAGTGTGGCATAGAATACTTGATAGTGGTAAGCCTTGTATTTATAGTTTTTCTACCTTGGTGAAAATTTTATTATTTTTACACAATTACAGAATTTACTCAGCTGATTTCACCTACTTTCCACTGTTTTATCAAGTTTCCAATAGTGAAAAGTGATTGATAGATAGCTGAGGATAATCTCCTATAGATTATTGAAAAACTCTGCTGCCTCCAGATATTTCTTTTCTGGAATTGTACATTCTCTGTAAATGAATGTTTCAATATTCAGATCAGTTCTTTAACAGAATCATACAAAAAGTTTAGGATAACAGTTAACGATAGGCTTGGATTGGGGCACGCACCTGTGTGGCTAAGTTGGTTAAGCATCTGCCTGAGACTCAGGTCATGATCTCAGGGTCCTGGAATCAAGCCCCCGTGTCGGGGATCCCTGCTCAGCGGGGAGGCTGCTTCTCTCTCTGCCCCTTCCCCTGCTCATGTTTCTCTCTCTCTCTCTCTCTCTCTAAAAGATAAGTAAAATCTTTAAAAAATAAAATCTTAAAAAAACAATAGGGATGGGTCAAAATGAAAGAATACTCGAAAGATATGTATCTGTAGTTGAAAGAGTTGGGTAAATGAGGACCGAAATGTTAATTGGTATGAACTTGGCTCAAGCTAGGAAAAAAGAGAAGGAATCTGTGTCTTCAGAAGTAAGTTTATAAAGAGTTGCTAGGTCAGGAAGGTTCAAGGTGCAAAGGTGAGAAGGAAAATAAATAGAGGATATCCTTTTAGATGGACAAAGCAATTAAAAAATGAGTCAGAGTTGAAGTAGAGCACTATGTGACTCCCCCCTTTTCCTGAAAAAGCATCTATATTATTCTTCCCTCTCTGCAGGCTGGTTTCCTCTGTTATTCAGTCCATGTAGGAGAACATGGCAATAGCCCAAATTCTAAATTTTTCTTTCTCCTCTGTTGAAAAACTAAGCTGCTTCACCTAGCCACTCCCCAACCATCTGCAAAGCTCCTGGAGTGACAGGGCAGGACTTTGATGGATGAAGAGAGAAGACTACAGGGGCTATTTTCTCTTGGGGGTTTCAGCAAGTGTCAAGGCAGAGAGGCATTGTACCACATATGCGTAGGGTGGAGAAAGGCATGGCATTTTGCATCCAAAGAACCCAGGGCTCATTCACATTAGTGTGTAGAATGCCTTTCACACTTCTGTTATTCAATCACTGAAAAAATAGTCCAACAGACTACCTCTATTTCCTTTAGTTTCTGTCACCAGACTCTCCACTGCCTTGGCTAAGATACAAGACAAGGGGCTAGGTGGAGAACCAAGAATAGAATCCCAGATGGTGTTGCCTTGAATACTCTGGCATGAAGCTCACTCCATTCAAAAAATCAGTCTGTCTTCATAGGCATATATAAATCATTGTTTGGAAAACTGGGTTTCCCTATGCAAAGATGAATAAGATTCAGTCTATGTGTTCTCCAAAATAACTTTGCAAGCAAGGAAGAATCATGAAAGCAAAACAAAAGTAAATATATAAATATTTATATCTATTTATATATGTATTCTCAAATGCTATATAGCCTAGAATAAACATCACTATAAAGTATACATTGAAGACACTGCTATCTAAGAAAAAGCTTCCTGAGTCTCTTAGAGGATATGTTCATTTATTCAACAAATACATGTTGATCAGTATGTCTGCTGTATTGTCAGGCATATTCCACACATACAGTGGCTTAAAAAAAAAGACAAGTTTCCTGCTCTTGTACACCTTATGCTTTATTGATGCATTTTAGAATACAAATAAATTACTTTATAAGAAACAAGAAAATTCCAGGTGGTGAGTAATATGAAGACAAAAAGCAGGACTCTGCAACAGAGAATGTCTTGAGGGAAGCTTTAAGTAAGGTGGTCAGAGGATTTCAAAGTGAGAAAAGCTAGAGAGACAAAGTTTCAGTGTGTGTCATGAAATTCTAAGGGTGGGAAATTAGTCACAGCAAGAGATAAGACTAGACAGGTAAGAAAGAGGTAATGAAGAACCTTGTGTGTCATGATAAAGTATTGGGAATTTGGGTTGCAGGCAACTGAAAACTATTGGAAATTTTTAAGAAGGGAAGGAGGGAAATTCTTGTTTTAGAAGAATCATTCTTTAGTAAGTATGAAGGAGGATTGAAAGGGGAAGACTGTACGAAGGAAGACCGTTATGAAGATTATTGCAAGTATCTGCACGAGAGATAATGAGAGTCTGACATAGTATAATTAAGAACAAAGAAAATCAGTATAGGTTGAGAAAATTCAGAATATCAATATGGCTTGGTCATAAACGATGAATCCAGGATGACTCTGAAGTTTCTGGCTTTGATTTAAAGCTTCTCAAGGGTAGAGACCATGCCTCTCTTATTCATTGCTATTTCCCAATGCCTAAAACAGTGTTTTAGTTGTGGTAGATGTTAAAAACCTATTTGTTTAGTAATAATATTCTGAGTCTCAAAAAATAACATCAGTAGGAATTAACAATTGATTGGATGTACACGTAAAGGGGAGAGAGAAGTCCTGGGCTGACTCACAAGTTTCCTTTTCTTGAATGACTGGACAAATTGTGGCGCTGTTCGTTGATAAAGGGCACATGGAGGGAGGAACAGTCTGTGAGCAGGGAGAATATCAGTTTGCAAAGTATTAGACATAGGATGCCTGTGACTTCCAAGTAGAAACATCTAGAGAGCACTGGAAATATGAGTCTGAAGAGAGAGAATTGTACTAGAGAAATAATTTAGGAGAGACTGGCATATGAATAGAATAGAATAAAAGCCATGGGAGTGAATAGCATCATACAAGAATATGTGTAGGATGAAAAGAAAAGCAAGCATAAGACACAAACAAACAAAAACAAAACAGCAGGATGCCTGCATTTTACAGGCTGTCAAAAGAAGTGAATTTTGCTAAAGCAGCTGAAAAAGAATGGCCAGATAGATTTGACGAAATCTGAAAATAAATCCAAGGAAGGGTTTCTCAAGGAAAAAATTCTAGGAGGTCTAAAAACATAAGGACTAAGAAGTGAACATAGGGTTTTTCAAGACTTCAAAAAGCAATTCATTGGGGGCAGCAGGGGCAGCAGCAGATTGGCATGTGGGTGTGAGGAAATGAAGTCCGTGAGGGGTTGTGCAGTGGGGAGAGAATCAGGGGGATACCCAGAGGTAAACACAGATAGGGAAGGGGAGCCAAAGGTGAGAGAGACTTTAGCTGAAAGTCAGGGTCCTACACAACAGGAGAACATTTAGGTTACAGAAAGAAGAGTGGGGGTATCTGGCTGGCTCAGTCAGTAGAGTAGGTGACTCTTGATCTTAGAGTTGTGAGTTTGAGCCCCACATTGGGGGTAGAATTTACCTATTTGGAAAAAAAAAAAAAGGAGTAGCTAAAGCTCTGGAGACCTGGAACAGGAGGAAAGGAAAGAAGGAAGGATGAGTGGAGGCGCAGGTAAGTTTCCCGCATTGGTGGCAGGAAGTTGAACACATCCATCTGACCATTGTTCTGTTTTCTCTGTGAACATAAGAGAAGTAATGTGAAGGCACATGCTTGAGGTTTGAGAAGGGAAGATTTAAAACAGCTGCTGTGGAGACTGCGAAAGAACCTTGACCTACCACCAGCAACTTGCATTTATTAAGTAATCATTATTTGCTGAGAGTTTTGCACATGTTGACTCGTTTCACTTTCACAACAACTTTTAAGGCAAATGCCATCATCCTACAAGGGAGAACTAAGATTCGGGTGATTAAGTGCCTTGGTCACCCAGCCCACAAGTGATAGAGTCTGGTTCCAACTGGGCCAACCAGAGCCCACATTCTCCAAGACCTTTTCTATCTCTCAGGGAGCCCTTCATTCATGAGCAACTATCTCTTCTGTGTATGTGAATTTTGTCCTCTTCATTGTTTTCCATGATAGTATTTTTCATACACATCCTAATCCAAGTTTCAGGAACTCTTCATTGCATTGCGTTTTCTACAACTCCAAGATATGCAGCACCCAAAGTAATCATGATACCTTATAAACATGAACCCCTTTTTTTGTAGTTATGGTTAAAATAATACAAAACCGTTAAAAGGGAATTTTGTAAATTTGCCCCTACTTTGACATAACTTTCTCTGAGTTCTTTTAGTTTTATCTACATGTATTATTATATAATTACACGTGTTATATAACTTTTTGACTTATTTGTAAGTATTTTCCTATGTGCCTCATAGTCTTCATGTAAACTATTTGGGGGATGCTTAACTTTTTACACTTGTCAGGTGTGTTACTGTATTTTTCTTTTGAATCATAAAAAGCTAAGATGGTTTATCTTCTTCTTATAAATCCAAAATGGCAAATGTCTGACCAGTTTCCAAGAAGGATGCTTCATAGGATATTAGATAAACATCTGGAATAATTTTCTCACTTAAATCTCAAGTGAGATTTGGGACACCTGGGTGACTCAGTCGGTTAAGTATCTGCCGTCAGGTCAGGTCATGGTCCTGGGATTGAGTCTGGAGTCAGGCTCCCTGCTCATCAGGAAGTCTGTTTCTCCCTTTCCCCCTGCCCCCTGCTCTTGCTGTCTCTCAAATAAATAAAATATTTTTAAAAAGTAAAAATAGGGATCCCTGGGTGGCGCAGCGGTTTGGCGCCTGCCTTTGGCCCAGGGCGCGATCCTGGAGACCCGGGATCGAATCCCACGTCGGGCTCCCGGTGCATGGAGCCTGCTTCTCCCTCTGCCTGTGTCTCTGTGCCTCTCTCTCTCTCTGTGACTATCATAAATAAATAAAAAATAAAAATAAATAAATAAATAAAATAAAAAAATAAAAAGTAAAAATAAATCTCATAGTTTGGCTTAGAGTCAGTTAGTATGTCAGACTCACAGATGTGTTCCAATGCACAGCTGGCAGCCAGGCAGCCACACAAAGTGCAGAATGTACAAGAGCCACTATTGATATCACTGATAGGAAGAGGGGAGAGGTTTGGAGGTCCCTTGAAAGTCCTGGTGAGGTGCTGTTCCAGTAAGGGAGGATAAATAAAAAGTCAGCTGATGAAACGGAAAGACATACCCACAGTCAGTGAAGCTTAGAAGAGAGTATCAGGAGGAGGTAGGATGGCCTAAAGGAAGGGCAGCCTGGGTTAGCACCACTCTTAGCCCAAGGCCTGATCCTGGAGACCCAGGACCGAGTCCCACATCAGGCCCCCTGCATGGATCCTGCTTGTGTCTCTGCCTCTCTCTCTCTCTTTGTGTCTCTCATGAATAAATAAAGTCTTCAAGAAAAGAAAATATTTAGTAAATGGAACAAGATTAGGTGAATGGACAAAAAAATAAAAAGGAAAAATTTTTTTCTGTCAAAAATATTTCAACTCTTCGTTTTCATGCAGATATTTCCAAGCAATAGAAAAAGGAAATCAAATCAGTGTCTCTGACTTTCTTCTCTTGGGCTTCTCAAGCTGGCCAGAGTGACAGGCTCTCCTTTTCATACTTTTCCTGTGTCTCTACTTAACAGGGCTGTTTGGAAACTTGTTCATCTTGCTAGCTATCGTCTCAGACTGCCACCTCCACACACCCATGTATTTCTTCCTTGCCAATCTGTCTGTGGTAGACCTCTGCCTTCCTTCATCTACAGTCCCCAAGATGCTGCTGAACATCCAAGCACAGACTCAGACCATCTCCTATCCTGGCTGCCTGGGCAGATGTATTTCTGTATGATGTTTGCTAACATGGACAAATTCCTTCCCACAGTGATGGCATATGACTGTTATGTGGCCATCTGTCACCCTTTGTGTTACTCCACCATTATGACTCAGCACCTTTGTGCCTCTCTGGTGACTGTGCCTGGGTTCTTTGCCACTTTGTATCCCTTCTTACACACCCTTATGCTCACCTGTCTGCACTTCTGCTCTAACTCTCTCCTCCCCCTCTCCTGTTCTGACACCAGTCTCAATCAGTTCATCGTTCTGGCTGCAGTGGGATTGATCTTTGTGGTACCTTCAGGGTGTATCCTGACATCCTATAGCTTCATCATCTCCTCTGTGATGAAAATCCCTTCTGCCCAAGGAAAACTCAGGGCTTTCTCCACCTGTGGATCTCACCTTGCCTTGGTCATTCTTTTTCTACAGCGCAATCACAGGAGTCTATATGAGCCCCTCATCCAACCATTCATCTGAAAAAGACTCAGCCACATCACTGGTCTGTGGGACCCAGGAAATTTAACAAAATCCCCTACCCCTGGACAAGCAGAGCAGGACTGACTCTATTTTGGGCTGCACCCGCCTTGTGCTGACCGGCTTATTACTTAGGCCACTGCCCCGCCCTAATCAAAGACCAGGACACACCCTAATCGGAAATACGGCTCAGGGATACTGCCCCGCCCTAGTCAGAGACCAGGGCACACTGTAACCGGAAATCCGGCTCAGCGGACCAACATGACTGTGCATCTTTCTGTGTATCCCATTGGCCACTGGCCCCTATAAAGTTGCTAAGCTTCTTAGTCTCGGGGTCCAAGTCCCTGTTTCTGCTACGTCGGATATACTTGGTCCCAGGCTCGAGCCTGTAATAAACCCTCGTGTGATTGCATCGGTGTCGGCTCCTTGGCGGTTTCTCGGATTCGCGATCTTGGGCACAACATGGTCTTCATGGTCATAGCCCCTATGTTGAATCTCTTCATATACAGTCTAACGAACAGTGAGCTGACAGGGGCATTAAAGAAGGCTGTGTGCCAGACCAAAACCTTCTCCCAGTGATTTGTACTGACTGAAAGGAGTTCAACAGGAGGCAAATTCTTATTAGCTCATTTTCATTCTAGCCACAGTTACAAAGATGTTACATAGATGTTACAAAATACCTAAATAAACTTAGTGATAAGCTAAATTTGCTACTTAATCACAGGCCTGAAAATCATAGTAAAAATACGAAATCAACATTTGAATGCATTGTTAAGAACTCCCAGGTGGCTGAGATCAACACAGAAACATACCATGGGGAGTACAGAATAGAGAACTCTTGCAGGCCTGTCCTCCTAGAGTAGACAGGAGTGACATAACCATGTTGTCATGCATGAAAAACAGTGAGAGAGTGGGGATCCCTGGGTGGCGCAGCGGTTTGGCGCCTGCCTTTGGCCCAGGGCACGATCCTGGAGACCCGGGATCGAATCCCACATCAGGCTCCTGGTGCATGGAGCCTGCTTCTCCCTCTGCCTGTGTCTCTGCCTCTCTCTCTCTCTGTGACTATCATAAATAAATAAAAATTAAAAAAAAAAAAAAACAGTGAGAGAGGATATGAGAGACACAGAGAGGAAGGCAGAGACACAGGCAGAGGGAGAAGCAGGCTCCTTGAAGGACCCAGGACCCTGGGATCACGACCTAAGCCAAAGACAGATGCTCAACCACTGAGCCACCCAGGTGCCCTGCTCATTTTCTTATAGGTAGTAACTGACAGGCAGAAATAGAGATAAAAAGATTTTCTTTTTTAAACATCCTGCTATAAATATGTTTGTTTGTTTTGTTTATGATTACAAGTTACCCTTGTGTTTTTTTACTTTTTTCTTATGAGACAGATCAGAAAACTTTTCTGGGAGCTTCTAAGGACCAATGTAAGTAGCACGTGGTGGGATAGAGAAGCAATGGCAATAATGGAACAATGAAATCCCAATTAGTTATCTCTTTAAAGATCTTTGTATGCATCAGATATCTTAGTTGCAAAGAAAAAGAAATCAATGCTGCTTAATTATAAAAGAATTTAGTAAAAGCTGGATAGTTCATAAAATTGCTGGCAGCATTGGAGAACCAGCCTCCAAGGCTCCCATCCAGACCACAATCAAATCAACATGTGTAAAGATCCTATGAGTTGACCAACATCACTGTCATTAAACAGTCTGTGTTCAACTTGACTCACTGATGCTGCCTTCACAGACACTGGATGCCTAAGCTGGCCTGGTCCACAGCTACTGTTTGTGTATCACTATCCTGGATTCAAACTGCAGAGAAGCTGTATCCGACTGGTCAAACCTAGAGTTTGTTTAAAGACGGCTGAGAATGAGAATACCTCAGATTTCCCCTGTAGTGAATACTATGCTATGCCTCCCAGACTCCCTCTCTGGACTGACAGACTTATTCTCCCAGTTGCTGGGAGTGTGCTGGCTGGTAACCCTCAGCCCCCTTCAGAAATCACCTTCAGCTGGAAAGAAGAGGTGGGTCTAGGGTAATGACCCCTCCCTAGGGGCCAGGTGCATCCAAAGACTGGTCGCCTGAGGGCATGTAAAAACCTTACCCTTCAAACCAATTCAGGGCAACCCTGAAGGGCCATTGTTGTACTTTAGGAGCAGCAGGGCTTTGGCCCTGAGCGCATCACAGCCCAACTTCTATTTAGTTCTGCTGCCTCACAGGTGTTATTATTCCCACACATGTGTTAATCCCAAAATCACTACATACAAATTTCCTGCATACTTTTCTTTACCTCAGAGTATGATTCTCTTGGAAGCCAACCAGACACCACTTATAATGAAATAGTTAAGACAACATTCTCTGAATACCTTTCAGTAAAACAAAAAATGAATGACACATTCAGAAACAGAAAAGTCCTCCACTTGAAATGTTTTCATTCTCTTACGTAACTTAATCACAGGCCTGAAAATCATAATAAAAATATGAAATCAACATTTGAATGCATTGTTAAGAACTCCCAGATGGCTCAGATCGCACAGAAACATACCATGGGGAGTACAGAATAGAGAACCCCCGCAGGCCTGTCCTCCTAGAGTTCACAGAGGAAATGTAAATATTTGAGAATATCTGGAATAATCAAAGATACATAACCAAAGCACCATGAGTGAGCAAGCATGGGAACAGCAATGTGCGAGGAGAATTCTCAGTCATAAACATCTAAATGGAATGTAGAATAAAGCAAAAAATAATAAATGGAATGTAGATAAATCTCATTAATTAAAGATCCACCTGAAAAATTAGAAAAGGATAGCAAAATAAACTAAAGTACTCCGACAGAAATTAATGAATCGGATAACAGGAAGGAAACTTTAAAAAATAAATCCAAAAGATGGATATTTTATTTAAGAGATGTGTCTTTTAAAAACAATTAGTAAGATTGAGAAACTGCCACCTAAACTAATTAATAGAGGAGAGCACAAAGATACAAAATAATGTTTTAACTACGTAAGTTTTTTTAAAAACAAAAAATAACTTCTACATGGCAAATACATCAAAATGAACATCAAAAAATGCAAAATAGGGCAGCCCCAGTGGCTGCCTTCGGCCCGGGGTGTGATCCTGGAGACCCAGGATCGAGTCCCATGTTGGGCTCCCTGCATGGAGCCTGCTTCTCCCTCTGCCTCTCTCTCTCTCTCTCTCTGTGTCTGTCATGAATAAATAAATAAAATCTTTTTTAAAAAATGCAAAATATTTTCATCTCACATTAAAGACAAAAGCCTAAAAAATCTCTAGAAGTAGATAAAGAATAGAATAATAGCTAATAGAAAAATGGCAAAAATATTAGTGGGCAATTCAAAGAAAAAATGCAAATGACTCCTAAACACATGAATACTCAGCATCACTTATAAAAGTGAAAGTTCAAGTTGCAGTGGAATATCTGTAAGACTTTTTGAAATCATGAACTTGTGATATTCTCAGTGAGACATTGGTGAAAAGATGTATCATATATTATCATCATGGTGTAAATTGGTACAATTACTATTATTGGTAAATTGACAGATGATAGACGATATGCAAACTGTAAATATAACTGTATACATCCTTTGACTCAACAATTTCCCTTTGGAGAATTTACTCTTTAAATATAATTGAGCATGTATGTCATGTGATTTGAAGTAGGGGTCTGGGAGCAAATGGTCAAGAAAGAATTCTTGAGATGTTTTCAATGCAACAAAAAGGTGGGTTTTTAAAAGCACAGGGGCAGGACCCAAGGGCAGAAAGAGCTGCCCTGGGCCTGAGAAGTGATTGATTAACATCCTTTTAAGTTGGGAGGGGCAGAGATAAAGGACGTTTCTAAAAGGATTTTCACATTGTTGAAGAAGACTTACAGGATTCTAGAGGCCTGACTATTGTCAAGCTAACATTACTTTTTCCTCTAGCAAAGCATTAACATCAAGACAGTTGGGAGTTCCTGGAGGATGTCATTCTCTACCGGTCTCAAGCATTCGTCAATGGGCTGCAAGTTGTAAGGAAATTTATCTACATTTCTCTGAGCCTTGGTTCTCCATCAGTATATAGTGCACTACCTTTTGGATAAAACAAAAATGTATATTTGCTTGGGTATGCATAAAATGACACTAGAAAGATATTCAACAAGCTAATAGGAATGGAGATCTAGGACAAGTATTGGAAATTGAGAAAAGAGCAAGGGTAAAAGGAAAAATTTTTACCATGTGCCTTCTCGTGTTTAAGCCATATAAATATATTTACTTTTGCAAAGAAACTGTTTAATTTAAAAGAAAAGAATAACCAAAAAAGCAAGATACCTAGGAATAAATATAAAATATTTTCTGTAAGTTTTTATGGGTTTAATTATAAAACTTCATCAAAGATTATCAAATAAGATGTAAATAATTGAACATACCATATACATGGATAGAAAAAAAATATCAAAAACACGTCCATTCTTCTAAAAATATCTATAATTTCATTGTAATTCCAGCCAAAAATCCAAATGCAGTTTTTCATTGAATTTGCCAAGTTAATTCTAAACTGTAATAGGAGAAGCAAAGGACAAAGAATTAAGGAAGAATTACAGTGATGGGGGTAGGAGTGCTTTTTCTATGTGATATTAAGATATATGGTATTAACTCTGGGATAGGCAGAGAGACCATGGAACAATAGAGACCCAAAACATACCTACACATACATAAAAAGTTTCTATGACAAGGGTGACTTCCAGATCAGTAGGAAACTTAGGCTATTTGATAAGTATTACTGGGACAATCCACGTGTTAAATATATAAAATTGTATCTCGGGATGCCTGGGTGGCTCAGCGGTTGAGCGCCTGCCTTCAGCTCAGGGTGTGATCCTGGGGTCTTGGGATCGAGTCCAACATCGGGCTCCCTGCATGGAGCCTGCTTCTCCCTCTGCCTGTGTCTCTGCCTCTCTTTCTCGCTCTCTCTCAATCTCTCTCTTAAAAAAAAAAAAAAAAAAAAAATTGTATCTCTATCCAATCTGTCCAGATAGCTTCAGGAATGTGAAAATCAAAACTTTCAAGCTTTTTAGAGAAAAAAAACAAAAGGATATCTTTGTAAAAGCAACCCACACAAAGATTGATTAAACAATATCATTTCAGGGACGCCTGGGTGGCTCAGCAGTTTAGGGCCTGCCTTCATTCCAGGGTGTGATCCTGGAGTCCTGGGATCAAGTCCCACATCATCGGGCTCCCTGTGTGGAGCCGGCTTCTCCCTCTGCCTGTGCCTCTGCCTCTCTCTCTCTGTGTCCCTCATGAATAAATAAATAAAATCTTTTTTTTTTTTTTAACTTTTATTTATTTAGGATAGGCACACAGTGAGAGAGAGAGAGGCAGAGACACAGGCAGAGGGAGAAGCAGGCTCCATGCACCGGGAGCCCAACGTGGGATTCGATCCCGGATATCCAGGACCGCGCCCTGGGCCAAAGGCAGGCGGCAAACCGCTGCGCCACCCAGGGATCCCTAAATAAATAAAATCTTTAAAAAATATATCATTTCATACATATTAGATGGTAAAAATTAATAACCAAAGAACCAAGTGTTGAGTAAGATATGGAATAATTGTAACTCTTACATGCTGCTAATGGGAATGTAAATTGATACAACGTTTGAAAACAATTTGGCAGTATTACTGACTTGAAGGTATTAACACTCTAAAACCCCAAAATTTAATTTCTAGGTATGTATTCTAGAGAAATTCTCATACATAAACAAAAGGGAAGATATACAAGAAGGTTCACAGCAGATTGTGTGGTCCAAAAATCAAAGACAATTTAACGTCCATTATCAGTAAAACAGACAAACTCATACTGTTGTAGAGTATTATTCCATATTTAGAAGATGTAAAGGTAATACTCTACAATAGTGAAAATGAATGGCAAATATTACAAGCATAATTTTGACCTAGGACTTTTTCCTTCTATGTTTTCTTCTATGTATATTCTCTGTATTTCTCTTCTATGTATAGTCTCTTCTAAACATATACATGTTCTAGCAAAAAGAAAAAAGAGTATATATATTAAATGCACACCATCTGGAAAATGGTTGAACTGAGTAGCTACATTTTGATGCATTTCTACAACGAAATATTCTACTGTGTTTAAAATGAATGAACTACATATATATGGAAAAGTTTAAACATTTCAAAACTATAATGTGGAATGAAAAACCAAGGGTGAAAGTTGCAGTCCAATTTTCATTTTTATAGATTTAAAATCCACAGAACACAAGTACTTATGGCAAAATGTACACCCAAATTGGAATGCTAAATAATGAATATATGTTGGAATGGAGCTAAGGAGATGGAATGCAGAAATGCAGAGAAGGTCTCATGCACCTGCAATGTACACTTCTTTTAAAAAGTAAAATATAGGGGATCTCTGGGTGGCTCAGCGGTTTAGCACCTGCCTTCAGCCCAGAGTGTGATCCTGGAGTCCTGGGATCCGTCTGGCATCAGGCTCCCTGTATGGAGCCTGCTTCTCCCTCTGCCTGCATCTCTGCCTCTCTCTCTGTATCTCCCATGAATAAATAAATAAAATCTTTAAAAGTAAATTTAAAAAATAAAAATAAAGTATAGCGACGCCTGAGTGGCTCAGCTGTTGACCCACAGCTCAGGGCATGATCCTACAGTCCCGGGTAGTCCCACATCGGGCTCCCTGCATGCATGGAGCCTGCTTCTCCCTCTGCCTATGTCTCTGTCTCTCTCTTTCTGTATCTCTCATGAATAAATAGAATCTTAAAAAAAATAAAAATAAAATATATATCTGAGGGGTGCCTGGGTAGCTCAGTCCGTTGAATACCTGACTCTTGATTTATGCTCAGGTCATGATCTCAGGGTCTTAAGACCCAGCTCTAGGCGGGCTCCACGCAGTGGGGAGCCTGCTTCTCCCTCTCTCCCTCTGTCATCCTCCGCCAACTCGTGCTCCCTTGCAGACGTGCGCTCTCTCTCTAAAATAAATACATAAATCTTAAATAAAAAGATAAATATTGTTAAAATAAAATATATATCCGAAACAAATTGGGTATAGTGTCAAAAGTGCAAGAAGCTAGGTGTTGTGTGCATGAAGTTTACCGTTTTTTTTTTTTTTATCAATGTTTGAATCCATTCACAGCTTTTAGAAAAATGAAAAGAAAATGAGAAGTAGATATTATGCAAAAAAAATACTTTGGGGTAGGTGTGGGTGGCTCAGTGGTCAGGATGTGATCCTGGGGTCCTGAGATCCCACAGGGAGTCTGCTTCTTTCTCCCTCTGCCTATCGTTCTGCCTTTCCCTGTGTGCCTCTCATGGATAAATAAAATCTTTTAAATCAATTAATTAAAAAATAAAGACCTTCAAACAAACTCAGCTGAATTTTGGTTAACACCGCAGATGAGATGAGGCAGTGAGAGGAAAGAGCAGCAGTAAACCTCAGTTAGCTCCTAGTAGTTACACATCCGCCCGCCGACTCGGGAAAGTCCACGTTTCGGGCCGTTGTGAGGCGGGGTTACAACCAGCCACGTTTTGCACACCCTTTTGCACACCTTCATTCCCGGAAGCCGAGGAAGGATTCCCAGGTGAGGTCTGAGCGAGGTGCATGCGCTTCCGTTCCACCTCCCAGACTGATGTCCGGGAGAGGCCGCGTCGGCGCAGCAGAAGCCAGTTTCCCGCCACAAACGGGCGCAAGGACCCCGCCCCGGAAGCCCTAAGAACTCCGAGAGCCGGCGAGGCATCCTGGGAAACCGAGTCTGGGCGCGAGAAAGACGCCAAGACTTCTGGGAGTCACAGTCCTGAGCCAGGCCTCCTTCTGCGCAGGTTCAAAGTCCCCGAGCCGGCGCGGCGCGGTCCCCCCACCGGAAGTGTCCGATCGGAACCATCCCGTAGGAGAGGGGAGTCCGGGCTTGAGGATCCACGGGTCCGACCTTTTGTCCCCTCCGAGCATTGCAGTCCCTGCCACTTTATTTGGGGTCGCAGCCGCCCCGCAGCGAGGTCCTGTAGCCAGCACCGCGGAGGCATCCCGAGGAAAGGCGTGCGGAAGGCATTGCGCCCGCCTACTCCGAAACGCGCCTCGGTTTCCATGGTTACCCGCCCGCGCGTTACGTCATGGCGGGGGGCGGGGCGCCGGGCTGGGGTCCCTGATGGCCTTGGAGCGCGGCGTTGGCCTCGTGGGGCTGCTTCCTCCCCTCCCGGAGGAGTTCCCGGGACCCCGTCCCACGCGCGCTGCTCGCGGGAGGGGTCCTCGCCTTTCCGTGGAAGACGCGGGGCGGCCCACGGCTGTCGGGCGTCCACGCAGGGGAGCCCGTGGTGCCCGCGGCCCGGTACCGCTGCCCCGTCCTCCTGGGGCCGAGACCTGGAAGGAACCGCCAGAACTAAAAACAGTTCGGGGACGAGGCGATGTGTCCGCAGACGTCATGCGTCAGGAGCTGTAGGAGCCCCGTGGGAAGGAGGGGAATTGAATTCTTAGTCCCATCCAGTACTCCACCCTGCGAGCGTCCTGTGTTCGTCATCCCTCTTCTCAGTTCTTCCCGCTTTGTCTCGTCCAGCTTCAGCCCTCTCCATCCCTGCAAGTATTTGCTCTTGCACGTCCACCTACGCGGTCTCCCTGCTCTGACCCGGTGAGGTACTGATGCCTCAACCGTCCAGCTGGTTTAGTCCTTCCGTTGTCAGCATTTCAGTGCGTGCCCAGTGAGTTATTTAATATGCCGTATTAAGTTATTTAAGTGCTTTTAATCCACGTGGGTTCTATGGCCTTTTTCCCCCCAACTATTTCGCAAACTCAAGCACCATTTAATTCCTTACAGCTGTACATCAGAATAGGGATTTTCCAGGTATACCCAGACTGACCGAGACAGCATCCCAGGAATCTAACAGTTTCTACATGATTAATTATCTAGTTAATCAGCTGCAAACTCAGACTTTCTTGGAAACCATTGCTGTACAACTTCTAGCCCAGAGCTTTACTGTGTTGATTCCTTTTTTTTTTTTTTTTTTTAAGATTTTATTTATTTCAGAGAGAAAGTGAGATGGAGCAGGAGCAGAGAGGGAGGGGCAGAGGGACAAGCAGGCCCCCCCACCCCCCACCCCGCTGAGCCGGGAGCTGATGTGGCACTGAATCCCAGACTCTGAGATCATGACCCCAACCAAAGACAGATGCTTAACCAACTAAGCCACCCAGGCGCTCTTTGTGTTCAGATTCTTAATAAAGTACATGTCAGTGCAACAATCAACAGTTAACTGGTGAAATGTTTAGTAGAAGGCCCTGAAAGATCTTTGCATTCTGCTCTTGTACTCTAGGGCTTCATATCTACATTCCTGTTACTCAGTTTTTCAGTGCAGAAACCAGACATTCCTGTGTGATAAAACTCTAGGAACTGGTATTTAATAACAAGATTCATAGTAGACAGATAAGCAAGTCATGGTGCCAGTTTATTATATTTAACTTAATGTCCAATGACATGCGAAAGACATTAGGATTTGAAGCCAACGGCCAAGAAAAAAGTCTTGAGATGTCTTAAGTGCAAAAAGGTGGTTTTATTAAAGCAGAGAACAGGACCCATGGGCAGAAAGAGCTGCACTGGGGTCTTGAGGAATGGCCCATTATATAGTTTGAAGTTGGGAGGGCATTAGGGATAGTGTAAGCAAGTCTCCAAGGTATTTTGGAAACAAGGTTTCCAGGATCCTGCAGAGGCTAGCTATTGTTAGGGTCATTTGTTACTGTTTAGTAAAAACTCAGTCATGAAACCCTTCAGATGTGTATCAGGGACCTTTATATGCTTGGGGGATGATTGCCAACATGTATCTCTGGGGAGTTTAGAGATAAAGGAAGTTTCCAAAAGAATTTCTATATGTTCAAGTATACTTACAGGGTCCTGGGGGTCGATTACCTTTTGCCCTTAGCAAAGTATCAACATTGAGGCAGCTGAGTCCCTAGACGAATGTCACTAAGGCTGTTTTAGGACTTTTCAGTGGGCTGTGGATAGTAAGGAAATTTCATAATTTTTCTTCTGCCTTCGTTTCCCACATCATCCAAGATATGAACTGAGCCACAAAACTAGGAAAGTAGAGAAGGAACTGTTGGGATAAAAGGAAACCTATTTGAAACCTTTCAGGAAAGAATGAGTTAACGCTGGTGGAAACTGTTAGCCCTGGCTCTCAAGAAAAGTTGCCTTGGGGACCCAGCTGGCTCAGTTGGTGGAACAGGTGACTCTTGATCTCGAGTTGTGAGTTCCATCCCTACGTTTGGTGTAGAGATTACTCAAAACCTAAAGGAAAAAGAAAAGTTACCCTTGTTACTTAAGAGATTTATAAATAATCCTAGTTCCAGATTTTGAATTAATAATTATCATTCCAACCTTATTATTTTCTTCACACTTGTATTGAGTACAAACGTGACGTTTCTCGGCGTTTCTCTTTTTATATTGTAGTCCATCCTAGAAATGAACAACATATTAACTCCACAAACAGTATTGTCAGGTCATCTGCTCAGAAGCTTTCCTTGGCTTCCCAGTACCTAAAGGATAAACTCTGAATTCAGGATCTTGGCATTCGAGGCTTTCTATCGTAGCACTTTGCCTCTGTGATTTCCTTATACAAACTTACCAAACTTTTTGCTTTCCCACTTTTGTGATCCTACCATTAACCAGTTGTTCAGGGTGTTTCCTTGTTTGTAATTTCCTATTTTTCTCTCTTCCACATCCTATCAAGTCCTTTCCATTCTTCAGAAGTTAATCCATTAATTAAGTTTTCCCTGCCCATTGCAACGTGCTAGGCTCCTTTGTATCTCCAACTTTATGAAGCACTTTGTCATTTTTCTATGCTGATCCTTATTGTCTTTATGACTTACATATAATTTAATTGCATGTAGCATGTTTAACATGAAGCATTGCCTTAAATTTATAAATCTTACATTCTTTTCTTTTTTTAAAGATTTTATTTATTTACTCATTAGAGACAGAGAGAGAGAGAGAGAGAGAGGCAGAGACACAGGCAGAGTGAGAAACAGGCTCCATGCAGGGAGCCTGATGTGGGACTTCATCCCAGGACTCCAGGATCACGCCCTGGGCCAAAGTCAAGCACTAAACCACTGAACCACCAAGGTGTCCCTAAATCTTATATTCTATTTTCAAAATACTTCCATTTTGAAGTATTTTGTTTTTAGGGATGCCTGGGTGGCTCAGTTGGTTGAGTCCATCTCCTGATTTCTGCTCAGGTCAATCTTAGGGTCGTGGGATTTAGCCCAGACTTGGGCTCCAAGATGGGCTAGGAGTGTGCTGGAGATTCTCTTCCTCTCCCTTTGTCCCTCTATCTCTCTTTCTAAAATAAATCTTTTTAAAAAAGGTATTTTGGGGCAGTCCAGGTGGCTCAACAGTTTAGCACCACTTTCAGCCCAGGGCGTGATCCTGAAGACCCAGGATCGAGTCCCGCATCCAGCTCCCTGCATGGAGCCTGCTTCTCCCTCTGCCTGTGTCTCTGCCTCTCTCTTTCTCTCTCTCTCTCTCTCTCTTTCTCTGTGTCTCTTATGAATGAATAAAAAAATACTTTAAGAAAAGGTATTTTGTTTTTAGTTTTTTAAGATTTTATTTATCCATTTGAGAGAGAGTGAGTGAGAATGAGAAAGAGAGCAGGAGCAGGGGTAGGGGCAGAGGGAAAGGGAAAAGCAGGCTGTCTACTGAGCAGGGAACCTGCCTCAGGGCCAGATCACAGGACTCTGAGAGATGATGACCTGAGCCTAAGTCAGATGCTTAACCGACTGAGCCACCGGGAGTCCCAAGTTATTTTGTTTTATTTATTTATTTATTTATTTATTTATTTATTTATTTATTTATTTATTGTATTTTGTTTTAAATTTAAATTTTAAACTGCTTTAAGGTAGAAATTTTGTAACACTTATATCCCACAAAATAAGTATTTCAGTGCTTTTACGTATAATAAATGCCCACTACACTTCTGTCTAATGGAAAATTACTATTGTATGATCTTTCTTCTTCGTAGACAGTAATAGTTATTTCTCATCCCTTAGAAGAGCTCTTGAAACTAAATAAGACCCTTCACAAAGCAGAAAGGGGTTTCCTGGTAATACATTTCATCACAAAATGACAACAGCTACAGTTCAGAACCTTCAGGAGAATGAAGAACTTGTGATAGTGAAGATAAAAGAGGAAGATTTTGTCTGGAGGCAGGACACTTGCCTCCAGAGAAGCAATCCCCTCAGGCAAGAGCTGTGCCGACAGCTTTTCAGGCAGTTCTGCTACCAGGATTCCCCTGGACCCTGAGAGGCACTGAGCCCGCTCCAGGAGCTCTGCCATCAGTGGCTACAGCCCGAAACCTACAGCAAGGAGCAGATCCTGGAGCTGCTGGTGCTGGGGCAGTTCCTGACCATCCTGCCTGAGGAGCTCCAGGCCTGGGTACAGGAACATGATCCAGAGAGTGGAGAGGAGTGGTTACCATACTGGAAGATTTGGAGAGAGGTGCCAATGAAGCGGTAGTCCGGATACACAATGGGATGGGAGATCTAAGACCTCCACATGGATGGAGTCTCACAGTAGGAAGAAAAGGCCTGAGATTGAACACCTGGTGAGACCTGCAGGGGCTGTTAGTTCAGTGTGCCTTTATGTCTCCTATCCATTGCATTTGATGCTATGCCACATTTTACAGTTGAATCAGACTTAATCCATCCTTCTGCAGTTTTGTATTCCTACAGGAGGTTCTCTTTACTTTTGGAAGATGTTCAAATCCCCAAACAAGGATTCTCTCACAAGCCAAAATGTACTCTATTTTTTTTTCCTCGGGTTCCAGTCCATGCACATGGACAAGAGATATTCAGGAGAAAGGTGGTACCTTCTGGACCAGTACTTAGTGTCCACTTGCAGCCAGTGGACCCCAATGCCCTTCATGGTTCTTCAGCACCCCTTCTTCTGGACCGTGGTAAGGGGCAGTATTGCGTGCAATTCATGTCACTGAAAGAGTGGGACTGTGAATCTTCTTTCTCAGAGTAGCCTCAGTCACTATAGGTGGTCCTTTATCACCCCATGAGAAGTAGAGAACTTTTTCCCTATGTGTCATTGGTCAATTAAAATAAAAACAGAGAAAACCTGATTCCTTATACAGAATATTTATGTTTTCCTATTTGTTCTTCATCCAGACTATTTCCAAAACACAGTATATTTTTGTGAGTAAATTAAAGAAAAATGAATGCATAAGAAAATGTCAGGGAAAAAGTAAAGAAACAAAAGAAAAAGAGGAAGAAACATATCAAGAGAAACAAAATGTGTTAGTAGAGAAGCAGATACACAATGATATACTCAGAAGTGGAATGTAATTCACGGATTTATAGAACAAGATATGCGTTGTTGTCTTTTTTTTTATTGTACTTTCAGTCTTCCAAAACTTTCATGTTTTTGTAGGAAGTTTTGGGTTTTTTTTTTTGTTTTTGTTTTTATAGGAAGTTGGATGTACTTCTGGTGACTACCCCCATGGAAATACTTATTGCTGTTCTAAAACGCCTCTATTTAAAAAGTCCATGGACTCAATATCACTTTAGGTGTAAATGATCTCAAAATTAAACTCAAGAATAAATTACAGTCAGTTTTTATAAAAATACCCAAATTCTGCTTTCCAGTTTTTTTTTTGGAGACATTTCTATCCACCCCATCCAAAATCATACATTTCCCCCACCCTAAGACCAGCACTGCCTAACCACCCTTCCTGCTCTACCATATTCTAGACAAAGGAAATCCTACAACAAACAGGGGATGCCGGATTGCAGCACAATACAGAGTTGTAGTCATAGAATAAATTTGTGAGCCAGAAGGCGGGAATTGTGAAGACTAGATCATAAATGGACTCTGGAAACCAGGCAGAGGAGTTAGGTGTGTTGTGGAAGAAAAGAGAGGGAAGGTTTCTGAGTAGGATATAGGTGACAGAATATTAACAACAGTTAGTCTCGTGAGGGTATTCAGAATGCCTAAGAAGAACAGCTCAGAGTCAGAACAGTGGGAGGCTGTGACAGTCTCCTAGATAGGAAGAGTGATAAGAATGGGTGGTAGTAGCAGAAATGTAAAAAGGGGATGCATTCAGGGGACATTTAGCTGAAAGTGGTTACAGAACTTGATCAGTCATGGATGATGAAGAAATGGGTGGTTGGATAGATGGGCATTCTACTTGCTTTTACCAACTTTTCTCTTTTGTGTCCTTGTCCATCACACCTATCACCTGAAAGGCCACATTTTTAGAATGGCCAATTCAAGTACCAATATGTAACTAACTGTCTTGGGTATATCTCAAAATTTTCTTTTCTTCCAATGCAGCAAACAGGTATTTACCACTTTGTCTTTTCATTTTTTTAGATAAGGAAAGTGAAAACAATGGATCTGTGCCAAAGTTGGACATTTGTGAAAAAATTGAATCACAAAGAATTCTATCAGGAAGAATTTCAGGATTCATGTCGGAAGGATCTGCTGAGCCTCAAGACATCTGTAAGTCTGCAGGCAGGTTAAAGAGGCAGTGGGGAAAAAGAATCAGGAGGGTCTCAGAGACCATCATCTTCTCAGGATGGAGGTTATAATAAAATCCTTACCCACAAAAATATACTTACAGGTGAAATTGGCCATGATAGATGTGAGAGAAGCTTAAACCTAAATTCAAGTGAATTGGTACACCAGAAAACTTGTAAACACAGTACCTATGACCAAAATTTCAAATGGAATCCAGATTTTATTAAGCATCAAAGAATTTATGCTGGAGAAAGAATTCACCAATATGGAAAATCTCTCAAGAGCCCAAACCTTATTAAACATGCAGCAATTTTTAATGGGGAGAAAACCCACCAGTGTAATGAGTGTGGGAAAGCTTTCAGACATAGCTCAAAGCTTATCAGGCATCAGAGAATCCACACTGGAGAAAGGCCCTATGAATGTAGTGAGTGTAGGAAAGGCTTTGAGGGGAGCTCAGATCTTATTAGACACCAGAGAATTCACCCTGGGGAAAGACCCTTTGAATGCAAAGAATGTGGGAGAGCATTCAGTCTGAACTCACATCTTATCCTGCATCAGAGAATTCACACCAGAGAGAAACCCTATGAACGTAGTAAATGTGGGAAAACCTTCAGAGTGGGCTCACACCTCATTCGACATCTGAGAATCCACACTGGAGACAAACCCTATGAATGCAGTGAGTGTGGAAGAGCCTTCAGTCAGAGTTCCCACCTTCGTCAACACCAAAGAATTCACAAGAGGGAAAACCTGTTAATGTAAAGAACTTAAGTTTTTATGGAAAGGAGAAAGAAATAGCAACATGAAAAATATTGAATAAAAAATATGGAGTGAGATGAATGACTGAAAAACTATGATCTCTTTTCTCATTCTCTGGCTTGTGTTCTGTGAATGGTCTTCACCTGTGGGGAGCAGGGGGCTTTCTGTGAGACAGGATTTGCCTCTCTTCCATTGACTGCTGAAGTCAAGAGCAGAACTTAGAGGGGAGCTAATAAATAGGCTACTCTGTGGCAATGGAGATACAGAAAAAAAAGGACTGTCTTGGAAGTAACCATGATTACTATGTGGAGAGGAGAGGATTCGGTAAAGCTGATCATCAACACTAGTAAATGATGCTCCACAAGAAGAGGTAGTCTAAGCTCTCTAAGCGGAATAACTTGGGAAATACACAACAGAGCTTTCAAAACATTCCTTTAAATGAAGGACAACCAAACTACATTAGAAAGTCATGTCAAAGAAGAGGACTTGAGCAATGGTGGCATTTTAATACGCAGACCAAAATCTAGATCCAGAGGTCATACCAGGAGGTAAGCCAGGAAAGCATCCAAGGCAAGAGGCCAGAATCCAGAGAAATTCAAATAAGAGAGGAGAGAAATAAATTAGGGAGGACTTGCGGTTAGTGGTGAGGAAAGGTGGTCACATTGAACTTAAAGTTGACTTTAGGGGAGACAGTAACATAACTAGGATCTTACTGCCATATATACGTGGGTTTTGGCACCTCTCTGGGGTAAGTGGACAGACTTCAGTTCTGAGGAGCCCTCTTAACAGAAGCAGGGTTCCCTAGCTACTGGCAATCCCGGAAGAGGGCTGAGAGAATTAGCATTAAAAGTAAAGGTACTGGGGAGCCTGGGTGGCTCACTGGTTTGGCGCCTGCCTTTGGCCCAGGGCATGATCCTGGAGACCCGGGATGGAGTCCCAAATTGGACTCCCTGCATGGAGCCTGCTTCTCCCTCTGCCTGTGTCTCTGCCTCCCTCTCTCTCTCTCTCTCATGAATAAATAAAATCTTAAAAAAAAAAAAAAAAAAAAGTAAAGGTCCTGAAACTATTTCATTATGCTGGATGCTCTTCTCTCCAGAAAAGACAATGTAGAGAAGGTCTTTATCTGAGAAGAGTGGAAAGAGGAATCCACTCCACCAGTGATTTCAGGATATATGGCAAATCCTGCTGTACTGTTTTCCTGTTTGATGAGGCACATTTTCCCTAATGTGAGAATCAAAACAACTATGTAAGGTTTAATATCCCCCTGCAGGGCAGTCCCAGTGGCACAGCGGTTTGGCGCGCCTGTGGCCTGGGGTGTGATCCTGGGGACCCTGGATCTAGTCCCACGTCGGGCTCCCTGTGTGGAGTCTGCTTCTCCTCTTTGCCTCTCTCTTTGTGTGTGTCTCTATGAATAAATACGTAAAATCTTTAAAAATAATAATAATACCCCACTGCATATGTCTTTATCTGAAAACTAGCAAACCTCCTGTGTAGATTTACAATAATCTAATGTACGAAATCATCTAATAGGCTTTATAAAAAATGTTTTACATTTCTCAATTACCTCGAACTAGAAAAGCCCTGATAGGATCTAAGTGACCCATTATGTGTGTGTCTGTGTGTGTGTAATATTGAACGCATAGTTTCTCTTCTCATAAGTACTGTGCTAATTGCTCACGTGTGAATTTGTTTTTGCTGGAAAACACCGGCATGTTCGGTGGGATATTTTCGTTTCGTGCCATTTGTAGTTAAAGCTTCACGTTCTTTCCGTGTTATCAGTTGTATTGACTGACCTGGTTTGTGCATTTCGTCACAAACGACAAGGTTCACCGGGATTCTCATTTTCCTTTGGAATTAATCTTTCAGTGCTTCATTCAGTGATTTCAAGACGACCAGTCAGCGTAAGCCTCAGTAAAAGTTGTCGGCAGCCTTTTGGATATCTGTAAGTTAATGATTTGTTTTGCTTTCCGAGGAGCCAAAAACATTCACTTCACCCCCAAGCCAGTCTCCTTGAAGCAGAGACTGCCATATACACGGCCTGTGAAGTTTACTCAGAGTCCATGACTGGCGCAGCCTAGGCTATTAAATCTCCAACGGGGAGCACTGCACTGGGAGCCAAGAACGTGGGCCGTGCGGGAGAACTCAGACAACCAGGAGGCAGCTGCTGGTCCTAACTTAAGGCAGCTCTGTTACCAGGAGACACCTGGACCCTGGGAGGCTCTGTACCAACTCTAGGAACGTTGCTGTCCGTAGCGGATGCCGCATGAGGAGCTGCAGGTGTAAATGTTAGAGGATCAACCAAAAAACAGGAGGCAGCCACCTTGAGGGGGGCTCGGAGAGGGCGCATGATGACACAGGGCAGCAAGTGGTGATTAAATGAGCGAACATGCAGTAAGGGAGAGAAGCATCTGTACAACCGTGGTTGCAAAGCTTCAGTCCACTCAGCCAGGCTAGGTGTATTAGTGTCCGCCTTCCTCATTTTCTCATCCTTTTGATTTGTTTCTTACTTCTTCTTGAAGATGGAACAGACTATATGTCAATTTTTTTCTATTTGTTGACCTAAGAATTGTCCCCTAAGGTGTCCTTCTAAGATACTAACTCTGGTTCACTCTTTGAGCTTTTCACAAACTCAATCATATCTTAAGTGTTTTCAGGTTGTAGCCAGGACATGTGGAATGGGAGTACATTCAGAATTTCCTCACAAAGCAGCATAGAAGCCACTAATTATTCCAGTCCATGAAATATCCAGAATTCCAGGCCATTCATGAGCAGGGTGAGCATCAAGAATCCATCTTGAGAGAGAATGGTTGAAAGTTCTGGTAGGTATCCAGGCAGAAAAGCATTAGGAACCCGTGAGTCATAGAAACACCGTGCTGAATCAGACTGAATGTCCTCTCAAGTACCATAGTCCCACTTAATTAGCACTAACAAAGGACATGGTACAGAATAACATAATGCTGTCTTCCCTGTTATCAGCCTCAGGAAAAAGTTGTCTACGTGCATTCCTAATAACTTCATTTAAAAACCTTTTCTGGGGATTCCTGGGTGGCTCAGTGGTTTAGCGCCTGCCTTTGGCCCTGCTCGTGATCCTGGAGTCCAGGGATTGAGTCCTGCATCCGGCTCCCGGCATGGAGCCTGTTTCTCCCTCTGCCTGTGCCCCTGCCTCTCTCTCTCTCTGTGTGTCTCTCATGAATAAATAAGATTTTTTTTTAAAATGACCTTTTCTGAATTTCCTGTATCATTTAAAGCCCTTTTGTACCTCTTTCCTGTGCCCTTGTAATGGAAGCTACATCATCTACCTAATCTTTCAGACTGTCTAACCCTATCTGGTATTTCCTTTAGTCCCTGCTGTCTTTAGTTAAAAAGTAACAAATGATCCTAAAATATCATGATCTCTCTTCAGCATTTTCTCCTTATTGGCCCCATTCCCTCTAACTTCAGTACGTTTCAATCTGTTCTGTCAGTCAAAAAACAAATTATTGGGGTACACCTGGGTGATTCGGTTGAATGAATCTTGATTTTAGTTCAGGTCATAATCTCAGGGTCTTGGGATCAAGCCCAGCATAGGCCTCTGCACTCAGCAGGGAGTCTGCTTCTCTCCCTCTTCCTCTTCTCTGCCCCTCACCCATCCCACCCCATGCCCCTGTGCTCTCTCAAAAAAATATTTTTAAAAATATTTTTCTGTTGCTTTCTACTGCCATCCCCAGACTTTCTGCTTATTTTCATCTTTTCCACTTTTGACATTCATTGTAACTCTTGTTAGTCAGTGCATATCTGTTTTTGATAGTTGCTTTATTCATCTTTCCTTGCCCACCTCACCACCCAATCCTGTACCTACAGAATGGGAGAAAATATTTGCAAACCATCTATCAGATAAGAGGTTTATACCCAAAATACGTATATATAAAGAACTTGGGATGCCTGTTTGGCTCAGTCGGTTGAGTGTCTGACTCTTGATCTCAGGTCTTGATCTCAGGGTTGTGAGTTTAGGCCCCACACTGAGTGTGGAGCCTACTTAAAAAAAAATTTTTTTTAAGACAAAATACATAAAGAACTCCTACAACTTAATAACAAAAACAATTCGGTTAAAACACAGGTAGGGCACCTGGCTTGCTCAGTCAGTAGAACACATAACTCTTAATCTCAGGGTCATGAGTTCTAGCTTCACATGTGGCACAGAGCCTACTTAAATATAAGTATAAATAAAACATAGGCAAGATGTGGAAACAACCTAAGCCCATTAATAGATGAATGGACATAGTACATATAAACAGTGGAATATTATTAAACCATGAGAAAGCAGGAAATCCTGCCATTTGTGAAATGGATGGAATTTGAGAGCACTGTATTAAGTGAGATAAGTCAGAAAAAGACAAACATTGTAGGATACCACTTATATGTGGAATCTAAAAAAAGCTGAACTCATAAAAACAATGGTGGTATATTTGTGAGGTTTTAGTATGTATTGTTTATTTCTGTTCTCATAGTCATACTCTTTATTTTAGTCTTTTTGATATGACAGAGCAAATACTCAACCTGTAGTACAGCATTCTTCTATCAGTATTAGAATACATGTGTTCAAAATGCCTGGGGTGCCTGGGTGGCTCAGGGTCTTGGGATCGAGTCCAGCATTGGGCTCTCTGCTCAGCGGAGAGTCAGCTTCTCCCTCTGCCTCTCTCCCTGCCCATACTTGCTCTCTCTTGCTCTTTCTCAAATAAATAAGATCTTTAAAAAAAGAAGAAAAAAAAAAGCAACACACACACAAAGTGCCATCCACTTGTTACCTTCTTTTATCTTCATAATATCCTTGGTAAATAGTAGTTATTATCCAATAATAATTTCATTGAAAAAAATCTGGGCATAAAGGAGTTAAATAACTTGTCAGCAGTTACAAGGTTAGGAGGTGAAGATGCAGGATTCTCCAGATCAATAGTTATTCATCCAGAGGCCATGATTAAACCTTTAAACTCTTGGTGCGTAGCATACTGCAAAGAATATGAGGGTTTGACTAGAAAAGGCTTTTTTTAAAAAAGTTCATATCCCTTTATTTTTCTTATTCAAGTATAATTATCATAGTGTAATCATTTCAGGTGTATAACATGATTCAACAATTCTATACATTACTCAGCTGCACATAAGTCAGATAACATAGAAATGGCTATTTTAAGGGATCATTTCCATACAAGGGTCTGATGTTGGAAAAAATTTACCATGTCTGGAGAAAAACACCTTGAAGCTTTTCTCATGCTTTTCCCATAGCATCCTTTTCCAAAACATATTATCTGTTGAAAAAGGCCTGAATTCTTAATGAAATTGCCAGAATAGGAAACCCATTATTAGAACTTCCTATCCACAGGAGCAGTCTGAGGCCTTAACGGAGCTGAACACACCTAGAAACCTTGCAACCTCTCCCACATTTATTACATTCATAGGGTTTCTCTCTCCTGTGCAAATTTTCTAATACTTAATAAGGCCAGTACTTGCACTGGAAGCTTTCTCACATTCTTTACGTCTATAGGGCTTTATTCAGCATGGATTTTCAGGTGACCAACAAAAATGAGAGCATTGAATAAAGGTTTTCTCACACTTACCACAGTGATAGTTTCTCCCCAGAGTGAGTTCTCTGATGTCCAGAAAGGGGGAAATGCTGAATAAAGGCTTTCCTATACTCACCACAATTATAAGTTTTTTGTCCAGTATACTTTCTCCTGAGTTTAAAGATTTAAATTCCAGGGAAAATTTTTCCTACATTTATCACCAGTCTGTTAGAAGACTTCACAACTGCCTTCCTGATAAGTCTCCCCATTGAGTCGGCCAGATGTGCAGTGCTAGCTTCCAAGATGTGTTAACTATACAATCACGCAGGGCCCTAATGCTCAGAGGGGTCCTGCTTTTCAGAAGATCTTGGGCTTGTTTAATATTGTTGTCACAGTCTTGACATTCTAAATGTTCTCTTTGAACTTGTGTTTTATAAGTGAAGGACAGGACAGTAATGCATGCACCTGAGTAGAAGGTATGTCTTGCTCTCCCATTCACATATAGCATTTGCAATCCCCCATGAGCACAAAATTCCAGTGGACCCATGACTCATGGGAGTTCAGTGAGACTCTAACTATAAAGAGGAATAGAGGCAGCCCGGGTGGCTCAGCGGTTTAGCGCTGCCTTCAGCCCAGGGCGTGATCCTGGAGCCTCAGGATCGAGTCCCACATCAGGCACCCTGCATGGAGCCTGCTTCTCCCTCTGCCTGTGTCTCTGCCTCTCTCTCTCTGTGGGTCTCTAATGAATAAATAAATAAAATATTTAAAGAAGAAGAAGAGGAATAGAGTAGGCTGCCCCAAAGTACACCACTCTGGCTTGTGGATTATGTTGAGCTGAAGCCAAGCATGATCCAGAAGACTCAGGAAAAACATTTACCTCTCCATTAACTATCTAAAATAATTTATATAGGGGGCCTGTACCAGAAAAAGACCTATTACCAGACATAACTTTTTTACCTGAAAGACAACTGAATACCATGCAAACATCTAATAACCAAACTTCTCTTATCCTGTGAATTCTCCTCCCAGGAAGAGGAAGTCCCAGGCCCCTATCCCATTCCTTGGCTTAGGATGGCATATAAACCTCAATTGCCCAAATTGCCCATGAGTTCCTATCTTTGGAACTCTTATACGTACATAAATTTGTTTTTCTCCTTTTAACCGGTCATGTCAATTTATTTATTAGACCACCCAAAGAACCTGAAAGGGAAGAAGGGAAAATTTCCTACCCCTACATGTACAAGGTAGGCATATTATATCTGCACCTGAGTAAGCTGGGGTGCTGACAGCCAGGTGAGACCATACTTTTCTTGCTGGAACCAGAGCTTCCTTATAACTCAGCTGGTAAAAGGCAGGGTCTGAGAAACAGGAAAAAGGAACTCCCCATGTTCTTTTTGTGTTACTTCCCTGTGGTAAGTAGCCATTTCCTGGAAATGACGGCAGAAGGGAAAGGGAAGAGAGCAACCCACTACTGCTGCCTTTTTCCTTTTCCTTACTCATCAGTACCTAAAGGTCGAGTTGACAGAATGTGTACCTGTCAAGAAGCTGTCAGTCACCCTGTACAGTGTTTCCACTGATCTGAAATACATATGCACAAAACTACAAAATATGAATTGTGTGTAATTTGGTGATCACTAATGCTTTTATATTTGCATTTAAAACTGGTATTGTACAATATAAAGGTGAACAGCAAAAGTCATAATTAAAATTTTAATTTTTGTTTAAATGACAAAGAACAAAAACGCAATGATGAGTCATGAGAGAGCCTATGGTAGGAGATAAATAGATTTTATATTTTAATACTTTTAACACTATGTTTTTCCTGCATTTTGAACAAAGGGCCGCACATTTTCATTTTGTACTAGTCCTGCAGATCATGTAGCTGGTACTGCCTATGTGTATTTCTCTAAATATTTACTTCTTTAGGGCGGCCCAGGTGGCTCAGCAGTTTAGCGCCACCATCAGCTCAGGGTGTGATCCTGGAGATGTGGGATCAAGTCCCACATCAGGCTCCCTGCATGGAGTGTGCTTCTCCCTTGCCTGTGTCTCTGCCTCTCTCTCTGTGTCTCTCATGAATAAATAAATAAAATCTTAATAAATAAATATTTACTCCTTTAGACCAAAGAAGTAAATTAGTACTACTTATTGGTACTACTTTGTAACCTAAAGTAAACAGACCACAGATAGAACTTGAGACAGACACCTAAGGGAAAGAGCAAAGAATGATTTAAGCATGATCCCAGATTACATACTATGGATCAACCTAAATCAAGCACAGATAACAGTCAGTTCAAGAGAATAACACACACAGTAGAGATCCAGGACACAGATGAGATCGGTAGATCTTTGGCAATGATTACAGTGAAAACTATGAGAGCATTAGAGAGTTATAACCTATATAAAACACTTTTTTTCAATTTTATCTATTTATTCATGAGAGACACAAAGAGAGAAGCAGCTTCTATCCAGGGAGCCCGATGCAGGACTCAATCCCAAGTCTCTAGAATCACATTCAGCCGCTCAACCACTGAGCCACCCAGGCTGCCCTGTAGAATGCTTTCAAAAGGCATCTTCATTTGACCTCACAACTCATCCAGATTGCAACTCTTAGATCATCAAACTCTTCCTAAAGCTTCCTCCACATTGTAGATGCTTCTCGTGCACACAGGCCTAGAGCTCTTTGCACAGGAAGGTCAAGACTTGCTCCAGCACCTGAATCTGCTCCTTTTTTTTTTTTTTTTAATTTTATTTATTTATGATAGTCACACAGAGAGAGAGAGAGAGAGGCAGAGACATAGGCAGAGGGAGAAGCAGGCTCCATGCACCGGGAGCCCGACGTGGGATTCGATCCGGGGTTTCCAGGATCGCGCCCTGGGCCAAAGGTAGGCGCCAAACCACTGCGCCACCCAGGGATCCCTGAATCTGCTCCTTAATGTGTATCTTGAACCTCAGCCACTAACAGCGACGTTCCTGGAGTTCGCTCAGAGATTTCTGGGGCCTAGACATTCGTCTGCTGCTCACGTTAATACCTAAAGCACTGTCTGAAGCGCTGATGAATAGATTTATTCCACTGCTGCCAGAACTGTTGCACCCTAGAGCTCCGCTAGACGCTCCCCGTCCCCTCCGCGTGCCGGCGTGGCCCCTCCTGGCGCCGAGTCCTTCCGGGATTCTTCCCCTCCGCCGCGGGAGACTGGCGGCCGGAAGAGGCGCAGGCCGGACAGCGTTCGCGGTTGCACGTCCGCCGGCGGCCGGGAGACTGCCATCTTCTCCAGGCCCCGTGGGACTCGAGACGTCAGCGCCGCGCCCGGGACCCCCAGCGGGCGAGGCAAGGTGGGGAGAGTCGTTGGATGCGCGCCTCCCGGGACCCCGCCTCCTGCGGCCTGTCCAGGCCCGGCGGCTTGCGGACGGACTGCCAGACCCGCCTGAGTCGGGCTGCCGTTCGCTCCCGTGACCGGGTGACCGGGTGACCGGGTGACGACGGGACGGGTGGCCGCGCCGCCGTGAGTCTCATTCCTTGGAGGACGTGAACTGCTGTGAGTCTCCGTGAGAGACCCCGAAGCAGGCTTTCTGCGAGCGCACCGCGGTCCGCCAACCTGATCCGGCCGGGGCGGCGGCGGGGTGTGCGGGGAGCGCCGGGGGGCACAGAGAACCACGGGCTCTGGGCCCAGACACGCGGCAGGGCTCCGAGGCCGCGGCCAGATGACCGGGTGGCAGCGAGGACCGCAGCCCGGACTAGGCCACACCCGCGGGAGCTCAGAACAATCTAGAGAGAAGGGTTAGTTCACCGATTTTCATCCCGCCCGTGTCGTTGTGCTGTGGTCACGTAGGATGGCAACGCGAGTGGAAGCCGAGGGAGCCGTGTAGGGACTTGGGGAAATTTTCTTTAATTCAAAACTATTTTGGGGTGCCTGGGTGGCTCAGCCGTTGAAGCATCTGCTCAGGTCGTGATCCCAGAGTCCAGGGATTGAGTCCCACAACGGGCTTCCTGCTGGTGGTGGGGGGGGGGGGGGGGGCTGCTTCTCTCCCTCTGCCGCTCCCCGTGCTTGTGCTCTCTCACTATCAAACAAAACCTTAAAATTTTTCAAATACAATAAATTTTAACTTCCTTCAAAATAGTATGTTAAAAAAGGTAAGATTTTTACAGAGGGGGAAATAGAGGTTTAGAGAGGTTAAGCCACTACTCGTAAGAGAACACGGTGGGATTTAAGCCCAGGTCTTCTGGAATCCATAGCACAGGTCCTTTACCATGGCCCACCATACTGATGAGTTGGTAGTCCACATCTACTGAAGCCAAAAGGCTCTGCTTAAGTCTGCTATTAGAGGGAAGATTGAAACCATCGACACCCAAACAGCCTACTGTCTACCTAGGTTAAGGTGATTCCTACTATTCATTCGTCTATACTGGATGTGACGCTACTTCTTCCACTATCTTTATCAACATGACATTACTATTCCAGGAAATTTTTGCTCTAGGAGATAAAGTTGCAAATATTTGTATTTGCTTCAAAAATTACCCCTCAACACAAAATTACCCCTCAAAAAATCCACCTGAATGAATATCAGACTCCCAACTTTTAATGGATAGGATCCAGACTTTTTGAAACCCTCAACTGAAAACACCTTGTTGTGTCTGTCAGTTCTAAACTATTGGGTCCCGATCCTTGCCCAATCCGTATCCTGCTTTAAAAGATCTGCCTTGGGATCCCTGGGTGGCGCAGCGGTTTAGCGCCTGCCTTTGGCCCAGGGCACGATCCTGGAGACCCAGGATCGAATCCCACGTCGGGCTCCCGGTGCATGGAGCCTGCTTCTCCCTCTGCCTATGTCTCTGCCTCTCTCTCTCTCTCTCTGTGTGACTATCATAAATAAATAAAAAAAATTAAAAAAAAAAAAAATAAAAGATCTGCCTTAAACCCCTGAAACCTCATTAATCTGAGTTTGCCTTTCTCCCTGGGAGAGTATCTGAGACTCTGTCAAGGTAGTGCTAGCATGCATAAGAATAAATTCAGCTTGGCTTCATCAATGGATTGTTTTGGTTTTATTTTTAGAAAGCAGGGATCTGACAATATTCTCAGTATCATGAAAAATGCCCTTTCATGCCAACATTCCTTCTACTTGGAAAAAGGTTGGAATTACATTAAACATTTTTAAATATCTTTAATTTTGGGTCAAGACTTCTTGCTCTTTGAAACAAACATTAGGGCAGCCCGGGGGGCTCTGGTTTAGCACCGCGTTCAGCCCAGGGACTGATCGTGGAGTCCCACACCAGGCTCCCTGCATGGAGCCTGCTTCTCCCTCTGTGTCTCTGCCTCTCTCTGTGTGTGTCTCATGAATAAATAAAATCTTAAAAAAAAAAACAAAAAAACAGAAACATTAGATTTAGTTCAAGTATTTAATCAGCCTGTGTGTGTATCTCTCTCTCTCTTTTTAGCTGTGGTTTTTGTAACCTTAGGAGTGTACCCTGAAAGATAACAGTTGCTCTCCTCTTCTCTGACCGTTGGAGCTGGCATGGCTCCTCAAGAGCCAGAGGGGCATATCAGAGGAAACAACAAAAAATGTCCTGCCAAGGTTCCGGGATCTGGCTCACAGTGGAGCAGCCCAAACAACCAGGAGCTCTTCCACCAGCGCTTCCAACAGTTCTGCTACAAGGAGACTCCTGGACCCCGTGAGGCACTAAGCCAGCTCTGGATGTTCTGTTGTAAGTGGTTAAGGCCTGAGATCCACACCAAGGAGCAGATGTTGGACTTGCTGGTGTTGGAGCAGTTCCTGACCATCCTGCCCAAGGAGCTCCAGGCCTGGGTGTGGGAGCAGCACCCTAAGAGTGGGGAAGAGGCTGTGGCCGTGCTGGAGGACCTGGAGAAGGAATTGGATGAACCAGGCCAGAAGGTAGAGAGCACCTGTGTTCAATGAGGGGATGGTTGGGAGTGGGCATCCAGGCTGATCCTTTGTGGGCTCTCAGGATCATGTATACTGTGGGCAGTTCAGATGCCCAGATGAGCCTGCTTGTTCTCAGGTTTCAACCCAGGCCTGTACAGAGGAAGTGCTTTCTGAGACATCAGTGCCTCTGGATCCAGCTAAGGAAGCAACATTTCTCCAGCCTCAACCCATGGAGATCCAACTGAAGGGTATATCTCAGGACCCTCAACACCAACAGGATTGGGGTTAGTGTTGACACTTGGATCATATGGCTCCCCTGGAGACCTCAGGGTCATTTATCATTTAGCAAATATATATTTAATACTTACTATGTGCCAGACACCACACAAGGCATCGGGTATAGTGAACAAAGCATATATGAGCCTTGTTTTCCTGGAGCTTACAATAGTCTGGAGACAGAGACATTAAATAAATACACAGAAAAATGTACCATAACAGATTGTTTATGGGGGAAGAAGGTAGACAGATAAGGCCTTTTTGAGGAAGCAACATGAGAGGAAAGTCCTAAAATTGGCCAGTAAAAATTAGCCAGGTGAGTTGTAGAGGGAAAAGCAATGCATCTAAGAGCATGTGCAAAAACAGGTGGGAAAGAAATGGGTTTGAAAGAAGGCTGATGTGGGCAGCCCTGGTGGCGCGGCGGTTTGGCGCTGCCTGCAGCCTTGGGTGTGATCCTGGAGACTCGGGATCAAGTCCCACATCGGGCTCCCTGCATGGAACCTGCTTCTCCCTCTCCCTGTGTCTCTGCCTCTCTCACTCTCTGTGCCTATGAATAAATAAATAAAATCTTTAAAAAAAAAAAAGAAAAGAAAAGAAAGAAAGAAGGCTGATGTGACCGGAGCACAGAGAGGGGGGCAGAAGAGCAGAGGTGGCAGGGTCCAAAACACAAGGGCTTTGTGTGTCCAGGTAAGAAGTCAGTACATCTTTAACTTTCACTGTATATAAGACCTATCTCTGGGTTCTGTGAGAACCCCTGCCCTAGGAAATGTTTAGTAAAGGTGAGTGATGAAGTCCAAGCAGAGAAATGATGCAGAAACATACGGATCGTGGTTGGAAAATGTGGTTGGGTCAGTTTGGCTGAGAAAGCTTTTATTCTTCCCACTTGGCTGTCTTTTGGTTTTTGAGCAGGAACTAACATGTGCCATGTAAGTTGATGTAAGCTGGATTGGAGACTACTTTGAAGACTTGGTGTAGCTCCAAGTCGACATTATAAGGGCCAAAAGTTGGACAGTTTTGAATGGTGTTGGAGAGGAAGGGAAGGATGAAGAGAACTAGATCACTTGTCCTAAAGCCCTAGAAAGTACTGGAAAGATGACAGAGTTGCTCTTTCTGACTCCCCTCCTGGCTTAAACAAGGGATCCAGAGTTCAGAGTTGGAATATTCTTTTCATCTGTTGGGTGTAACAGATGCCCACTCTTCTCAAGAGAAAATGAAGAATGTCACCGTTAGAAACAGTGTCACCTAGGGCACCTGAGTAGCTTGGTTGGGCATCTGACTCTTGATCCCAATTGGGGTCCTGATCTCAGGGTCATGATTTCAGGCCCCATATTAGACTCCATGCTGGTGTGGAGCCTACTTCTTTAAAAAAGAGTGTCATCTTAACAATATGAGTTATACTTTTGTTGTTGTTGTCTTCTTTGTTATGCTGAGGGAGGACTTTTAATGGCTGCAGGATACTTCTTTTAAGTACAAGTGTGTCTGGTTATCCTACTATCACTTGGAAATTCATGTTTCCCAAATGTAGGTGTTTGACATGCAGGGTTTTCTTAAAGAACTGAAGCTTGCTGTTTGAAGGTCAGAACTTTATTGTATTAGCCAGTTAATGGGCATCTTATTGATAAGTATAACAAATTCTTGTAGCACACTGAACACAAGTCTATCCTTTTCCTGAAGATGTAAGTTGATCATGATTAATCACTCTGATCTGCAGTTCACTGCTGCTCTTGGAGACTTTTAGGTAGGAGGGACTATCAGCTTATGTCCTAAAATGACACTAGCTCTCATGCTAGCAAATGGCAGATACAGCATTTAAATAATTTTGTCTTCATCGCCTATGTTCTTAACTCTGTAGTAAAGATGGGAGATAAAAATGAGGAACGTGGAAAGTTATGGGAAATAAAACTGGAAAAGTAGGCAGGGACATTTTTAACCTTCATTGTGCCTTCATTACTCATCTGGATGACTTTAAAAATCGATCAGTGCCTAGGCCATCCCTTGGAAATTGGGTTTCATTTGGACTGGGGTGAGGACCAAACATGGGCCTTTTTTTTTTTTTTTTTTTTTTTAACTCCGAGTGATTCATATGCGTAACTATTGAGGGTCAAAAACCCAGTGGATCATGAAGGGCTTGTATATTAAACATATGAGTTTAGATTTCATTCAGTGGAGAAATTAAAGATAGATATTCAGAACTATAAGTTCTTGGGCAGTTTTAAAATTTGGTAATTTATAAGTATGATTAGGTACCATCTACAAATGGCATGTGAAGTCAGAATAAATTTTAGGACAAACAATACAAAACTGCATGCTTCAGTATAACCATTGTAGAAATTGGGTAAAGTGTGGGCTATCTGATCATTGTAGCTCCTAGAAAATAAATGTTTGCCATGACCTGAATTCTAAGTTCCACCAAGGAGCATAGTTTCTTGAATAAACCTCCTCTTTAAGTCTCTGTAAAGAGGTCCAGTAGCAACAAAGTCAATATTGGTATACATCTATTAAACCATTTTTGGGAACCTCCCTTGGAATTCATTAAAATTGAGAGCACAGTGACTTGAAACTTTATTTTGTTAAATGAAGGCAGTATCAGAAGATTTTATTTTTATTTTTTTTATTTCTTTTTTTTTTTAATTTTTTTTATTTATTTATGATAGTCACAGAGAGAGAGAGAGAGAGGCAGAGACACAGGCAGAGGGAGAAGCAGGCTCCATGCACCGGGAGCCCGATGTGGGATTCTATCCCGGGTCTCCAGGATCGAGCCCTGGGCCAAAGGCAGGCGCCAAACCGCTGCGCCACCCAGGGATCCCTAGAAGATTTTAAATTCCATTATTTTCATGGGCTTTTTAAAATTCTCTTATAACTAGGAAAAATTAATGAATGGAAATTCTCCTCTAGGGAACTAGACTCTATTAACGCTATAAATTCTAGATTATAGTTGGTCATTCATAGAAACCAGTTTCTTTATAAAAATGTGAAATCAATTTTTTTCTTTCATAGTAAGTTTAATAAATTTCCAGACATACTTTGTCAGTTACTAAAGCATCATTCTTTAGTCCAACACCTTTCCTCTAGATTTCACTCTAATTGGAGTTCATATTTTTAATGATTATCTTAGGTTCTTTGGATGTACACTTAGTCTTTGCATGTCTGAAAATACTTACATTGCCCTCCTCTTTTTTTTTTTTTTAATATATTAAGTAGGCTCCATGCCCAATGCAGGGCTTGAACTCACGACCCTGAGATCAGGAGTTGCTTGCTGTACCAACTGAGTCAGCCAGGAGCACCTTTCTTCCCTTTGTAATCACGGTTTAGCTAGAGTAAATTTCAGATTGACCTTTTTTTTCCTCAGCATTCTGAAAGTATTGCTGGTACTACTACTTCCAGTAACTAGTCCTCTAGATTCTGTTGTGTGCCCTTAAAAGATCACTACCAGGGGATCCCTGGGTGGCTCAGTGGTTTAGCTCCTGCCTTCAGCCCAGGGCATGATCCTGGAGACCCGAGATCGAGTCCTATGTTGTAAAACTATTTTGTTGGTATAGTTAATCTGTGTACTTCTAGTTTGATTTTGTTCCTATATATTTCAGTGAATTTCAGTGACATTTGGAATCTCTCCTTTTGTTTCAGATGATGTGATTAGAATTGAGAAAGGAGAATTGATTCAAAAGCATGAGCTTACTAGAGAGATGGAGTCTCCAAAAAAGTCATCTGGCCAAATCAATGGAGAGGTCCCTGCATGTGGAGACATTCAAGAACATGAAGGATGGACAAAAGATATCAGAGACACACTTCAACTGAGAGAAGATATAAGTGTGATGAATATGGGAGAAGATTCACTCAAAACTCAAGCCTCATCAGACATAAAAGAATCCACACTGGAGAAAGACCCTATTCGTGTAATGTGTGTGGCAAAACTTTCATCCAGAGCTCACAACTTATTGACCATCAGAGAATACATAACCGATTAAAACCCTATCAGTGTGATAAGTGTGGAAAAGCCTTTTATTACATACAGTTCACACCTTGTTCAGCATCAGAAGACTCACACTGGAGAAAAACCTTTCCAATGCATTGAGTGTGGGAAAGCTTTTCACTACAGTTCAGGCCTTGTTCGACACCAAAGGACCCACACTGGAGAGAAGCCCTACCAGTGCAATGACTGTGGGAAGGCATTCTGTCTAAGCTCACATCTCATACAGCATCAGAGAGTCCACACTGGGGAGAAGCCATACCAGTGCAGTGAGTGTGGGAAAAGCTTCAGCCAGAGCTCAGGCCTCTTCCATCACCAGAGAATCCACAGTGGGGAGAAACCCTATGGGTGTGAGAAGTGTGGGAAGGCCTTCAGCCACAGCTCAGCTCTGGTGGGACACCAGCAAATCCACAGTGGAGAGAGGCGTCATGGGTGTGACGTGTGCAGGAAAGCTTTCAGCTACAGTTCGCATCTTCTGGGCCACCGAAGAATCCACACTGGAGAGAAGCCCTATGAGTGTGATGGATGTGGGAAAGCTTTCCGGTGGAGTTCACACCTCATTGTACACCAGGGAATCCACACTGGGGAGAAGTCCTGATGATGCCACTGCAGTTTGCGCAGTCATTTGAAAATACTTCTGGAAGCTGAAATAGATGATCACCTGACAGCTTACTAACAAGCACACCGTTCAAGAAACTGCAGTGATCCGTGAGATATGTACTGGGAGGTTGTAGAGATGGCTGCTGTTTTTTCTCCCCGTTTTCTTTGGAGTTGAGTGATGATCTTGTCTGAAGTGTGAATTTAGACTTAATATCTCATCTACATTTTTAAAAATCCTGAATTTTAGGTTAACTTGATAAAAGACACCAGCCTATCAGTTACCTACACTAAAAACACTGTGAATACAAAAAACACTCCATAATTTGGGATGAACGATTTGTGTAGATGGGAAGGTTCAGTAGGGTGGAGCAAGAGGATAGATTACACACATTCCAGTGACTTTTCATATCTTCCACCAGAGTTGGCAAAACAGGCCAGTGGGCTGTATGTGGCCTGCATGGGCATTTTTCCCATGTGGTATTTTGTTTTCAATAATATATAAAATTATTGCAATTTTTTTAAGCTTTTTTTTTAAGGTTTATTTATTTGGGGTGGGGGGAGGGGCAGAGGGAGAGAGAGTCCCAAGCAGACTCTATACTGAGCCATGGAGCCCAATGCAGGGCTCAATCTCACGACCCTGAGATCAGGACCTGAGCCAAAATCAGGAACTGGACCTCCAACTGACTGTACCACCCAGGTGCCCCAATTATTTCAGCTTTTTAAAAATCTGGGGATTTCACATAAAATATGACTTTCCAGATTCTCTTACAAAAATGCACGACATGGCAACATAGATGCCACATTTCCCACAAGGAAAGAATTGACTGTAACAGATCATCACCACTGTATTTTTAGACATGGTCCACTGCCACACTGCCTCCGGTGGGGTCTCCTGCCCCTCCCTAAGGGCTTCTCCAGGGTCTGGGGATTCCAGGCCACCTTGCCACCAAGAGTTCTTCCTTAGTTTTACACACCAGCCCCCAATAAGATTCTCTCTGAAGAAAGAGCTTTCTGATAACAGTTTGAAGATTTCGATTAAAAAAATTTAAAAGTGTGTACTTGGGCACCTAAAGGTAGAGGAATGTCACTTTAAAATTTTCTTAGATAGAATGTAGAGGTAATTATTGAAAGTCAACTCTAATGGCTTTGAATCAAACCCACGGAAGCTAGTTCTTTGGGTGAGATGAAAATAACAAACGTGGCAGGGGTCGACAGGAATGTGGGAGTAAGAAGCTCTGGGGCTGAAAGCAGAGGTGCAGCTCAGAAAGAGAAGCTTTGAGATTAGAAGCATTTAGTGACCTGAGCAGCTGTGGGAAGGCCGTGAGATGAGGCCCAAACGGGAGAAGGGGAGAGGTGAGAAGAAAAAGCTTTGGGGCAGCCCCGGTGGCGCAGCGGTTTAGCGCCGCCTGCAGCCCGGGGTGTGATCCTGGAGACGCGGAATCGGGTCCCACGTCGGGCTCCCTGCATGGAGCCTGCTTCTCCCTCTGCCTGTGTCTCTGCCTCTCTCTTCGCTCTCTCTGAATGAATAAATAAATAAATCTTTAGAAGAAGAAAAAGCTTTGAATACAGGACAGTCTGGCATAAAAGGGGAGTGTAGAAAAGCCAGAGACACCAGAAAAACAAACTGCAAAACAGGAAGCTGAAGCAAAGGCAGTGAAAACAAGAAGTGAGAAAGCAGGCTTTAAAGAAACAGGTGGAGGGATGCCTGATGGCTCAGTTAGGTTGTTATGATCAGGGGTCCTGGGATCCAGCTCCGAGTTGGACTCTGCTCAGCAGGTAGTCCACTCTCCCTTGTGTGCATGCTGTCTCAAGCAAATAAAGCAAATCAAATCTTAAAAAAAAAAGAAAAGAAAGAAAAAAAGAAAAGAAAAAGAAAAAAGTAATGGGAGGTGGAGTTTGAGAGGCTGGAGGTGGGAGCACTGAGTGTTAATCCACCCTTCATTTCTATGCCCCGTAGGCCAAATGCCTAATGTGAAAGACCTTCACCCAAACCTGACTTGACTGCTGTTTCTTTGTATCACTCAGGACTCTGGCCCTGCATGGCTCTCTTGAGTGTTGGGACACGGGACACCTCTCTTTAGGTGTAGAAAAGGCCGTTCAACCCTGCTCAGCCTTCTTAACAAAATCAGCCAACCAGAGGGATTCTCCCCCAGGAGCAAAAATCTATTTTTGGTGGGGCCCCTGGGTGGCTCAGTCCATTAAAGCATCCGACTCATGATTTTGGCTCAGGTCATGATCTCAGGGTGTTTATATCAAGCCCCAAGTCAGGTGCTGGGCGTGGAGCCTGCTTAACATTCCCTCTCTCCCTCTGGCCATCCCCACCCTGGCTGGCTCTCACTCACTTGCTCACTCTCTCCCCCTCTCTCTACCACTCTAAATAAATGAATGTATTTTAAAAGAATACATTCTTGGCCTCTCTGGGAAGCATGTGATTTACCTATTCCTCCTAAAAAAGGAAAAAGTGTGTTCTAAAATAATAATAGGGCAGCCCCAATGGCACAGCAGTTTAGCGCCGCCTGTGGCCTGGGGCGTGATCTTGGAGACCCGGGATTGAGTTCCACGTCCGGCTCCCTGCATGGAGCCTGCTTCTCCCTCTGCCTATGTCTCTGCCTCTGTCTCTCTGTGTGTGTCTCTATGAATAAATAAAATCTTAAAAATAAAATAAAATAATAATACCCATTATAAGTTAATTAAATGATGTAGCAAAAGGAAAAGTCCTTTGCAAACTCTGACAATCATGGCTGCCATCTGTTGAACACCAGTTGTGTCCAGTAGCAATCATGTTATATCTCATGTAAATGTTCCCACTCTTCTTTGAGGTACTAGTATCTCAAACAATGTATAGACATAATTTATTTTCATGAAAGGCTTATAATAAAATGAAAAGCTTTTAATACATTTAAATGTTAAACAGCCTATAAAAGTATTTTTAGAGTATAATTCTGTAAAATAGACTTAAAATATTAAAAGTTGGAAGTGATAAAATGTTAAGTGTATTTAGATAAAGAAAAAGGGAGTGATTCTCACCTTTTCTATTTCTCTGTATATTCCAAATGGAAAAGTTAGAATTCATCATACACATGTAATAAATACTTTAAAAAAATTAAATACTACAGAATCACTTGAGCCTTTCTGGAGATGATTCTTTGATAGCTTTTTCAATTATTTCTTTTAGGATTGGTTTATTTAGAGTTTTCTACCTTTTAAAAAAATATTTTTACGTAATCTCTATGCCCAACGTGGGGCTCGAACTCACAACCTCAAGATCAACCAACTGAGCCAGCCAGGTGCCCCACAGATTTTCCTGCTACTTCGATGAATTATGGAACTAAAGGTACTTTCCCAGAAAATCACCAATTTCATTGATATTTTTTAAAACGTTAGTAGCATATTTACTTCATCTGCTATTTGTCATTTACAATTTTTAAGGGTTTTCTCTCAGTTGGATTTACTGTAGGTTTGTGGTTTTTAATAGGCTTGTTTACAAATGTTTCATTCTTAGATCTATTAATGTTACTTTTTCTATGTTCTAATTCATTTACTTCTGCTTTTATCCTTATTTCTCTTCTAAACTTTTCCTTGAGGATTTCCTTCTTCTAATTTCTTGAATGCTTAGTTCATTTATTTTCTCTCTTTTTAAATAATGAAAGCAAGTAATATACATCCATCAAGTATTGTTATTTTTAAATAGTCTACTAGTGGTTTTGCGGGGTGGTTTTTTGTTTGTTTTTGGTAGCTTTGGAAGATAAATAAGAGGTCCCTGGTTGTCATACACGGGACTGCCTGCTTATGCCTCAATCCTGAGAGCAGAGAGGCTCCATCCAGGTAAAGGAAGGATGTAACTAAGACAAGGACCAGAGCCAGGGTTTTTCCAGGCTCTGTGACAGCACTAGGAAGCCTCATCCTGTCTGACATCCAACCACTCAGGTTACCACAGCCAAGTGCTCCAAGGCTCTGGCAAGCTGATTGTCTGAAGTGAATGGCTGCCTGAAGCTAGGGACATACCTGAAGAATATTCTGGATTCCTCAGGACCTGGAGGAGGGTTTATGTTTGGAACCTGGGAGAGAATTTGATACAAGACATTAGATTAGGAGGGAGAAACATGCTGATAATGCACTGCACGGCAGGGGCGGGGCAGAGAATAATTGATCGTTGTCTGTTTAAATTTGCTCAGCTGGCTATGAGGATGTGTTACATCACAGTCAAGGGAAGGGGTTGGCTTTCCATCATGTACTTCTAATGGGAAGAAAAGCAGAGGTTATGCTGTTTTTAAATTTCTCTCCCAGAGAGGACAGTTGTCTAAGGCTAGTTTACTTGGAAGTCATTTCTGTGTTTCCTAAATGACCCCTCCAGATTTATTTTTTCATTTTTTAAAAGATTTGCTTATTTTAAAGAGTGTGTGAGCTGGGAGACAGCAGAGGAGGGAGAGACAGAGAAGCAGTCACCCTGCTGAGCATGGACCCTGAAATCATAACTTGAGCCAAATCATGAGTTGATGCTTGACTGACCAAGCCATCCAGGTGCCACCTCCAGGTTTATTTGACCACTTATATTTGCCCTATGAAGCACAGTGAAGTTGAATCTGATTTTCATCTTCAAGGAGTTACATCATCTTACAAAATGACCTGTCAGGCAAAGAATTTCAGAAAGGGATATTGATAACATTCCCCAAACAGGGAAATTGTTTGTGGGTTGTGAAGAATAGATGAGGTTTTAAGACAAGTGTCTTTCCTGTTTACACCCATAGTAAATTTTTGTAAAATGTTAAATTTTATAGGTGTGCCTGACTGGTTCGGTCTGTAGAGCATGTGACCCTGGGAGTTGTAAATTCAAGCCCCATGTTTGCGCAGAGAGATTATTTAAAATCTTTTTTAGGGCAGCCCGGGTTTAGCGGGTTCAGCGGTTTAGCGCCACCTTCAGTCCAGGGCGTGATCCTGGAGACCCGGGATCGAGTCCCACGTCAGACTCCATGCTCTCTGTGTGTCTCTATGAACAAATAAAATCTTTTAAAAAATGTTTAAAAAATAAAATAAAATAATTTTTAAAAAGTTAACTTTTGGGATGCCTGGCAGTTGAGTGTCTGCCTTTGGCCCAGGGCTTGATCCTGGAGTCCAGGGATCAAGTCCCACATCAGGCTCCCTGCATGGAGCCTGCTTCTCTCTCTTCCTGTCTCTGCCCCTCTCTCTGTGTCTCTCATGAATAAATAAATACAATCTTTTTTTTTTAAAGTTAACTTTTATAGAAGTATATAATGTATAGAAATCAAGTTCTCTTTGAGCTTACCCCAATTGAGAACACATTTAAGATAATTATTCTACAAAAATTTGAGTTTTCCAATTTAAATAATGTATTTTGTATATGTTTGAACATTGGTGAGTTTTTTATAGATTTATTTACTTATTTTAGAGCTCAAAAACTGGGGGAGAGGCAGAAGGAGAGAGAATCTCAAGCACACTCCCCAGTGAGTGCAGAGCCCAAGTTGGGCTTGATCTCACCACCCTGAGATCATGACCTGAACAGAAATCAAGAGTCCATGGCTCAACCTGCTGAGTGAACCAGGTGCCACTTGTGTAAGTATTTCTATATAAATAATTCCAAGAAGCTAAGTTGCTGGATCAAGAGGTACAGACATACTAATTTTAAAAAGTCTTGCCTTCCAAAAATATACAACCTAAGAGTGCCTGTATGTTCACATACTTTCCAATAGTGAATATGACCAATCTTTTTATCTTTCGTAATCTGAATAATTTAAGAAAATTTTATTGTTTTAATTTAAATTCTTTATTAGTGAACTTGAATGGTCTCTTTGTGTTCTGTAAATGCTCTGTGTGCTGTAAATGTAAGTTGTCAATTTTTCTATTGGTTTGGCGGTATTTTTCTTTTTTTTTTTTTTTGGAAGAGGTCTTTGTATATTGGGAAAATCAGTCTTGTGTCTTTAGATGGGTGACATTTCACTCTGAGCTTATAATTTAGTTTTTATTTTCTTCATTTAAAATTTCAAATTTTTACATCACCAGTTTCATTTATCTTTTAAAAAAAAAGATTTTATTCATTTATTCATGAGAGACACAGAGAAAGAGAGGCAGAGACACAGGCAGAGGGAGAAGCAGGCTCCATGCAGGAAGCCTGACATGGGACTGGATCCCAGGTCTCCAGGATCACGCCCTGGACCGAAGGTGGCGCTAAGCCGCTGAGCCACCGTAGCTGCCCTTCTTTTTATACGTTTTCAGTTATGTGTCTTTAGGGTTTTATGTCATGATTAGAACCCTCCCCACTCTGAGGTAGCAAGAGCTTCCCAACCTATCTTCCTCCTTCTGTACTTGCCCAGACTTACAAATTTATTTTTAACACAGCAGTCAGAAATTTATTTTCAATACCTATACCTGAACATGTTACTCCCCTGCTCAGAAACTCTGAATGACTTCCCATCTTGAAGTAAAAAGAAAAAAAAAAAAATATATATATATATATATATCCTTGAACTCACCCAAGACCCTCCTATCTCAGAGACCCTCTCTCTACTCCCAACATCCTTTTGTTGCCCTAGCTCCAGCCACTCGAGCATCTTTCCTGTGCCTAGAATATTTCAAACACTCTACACTCCAGGCTGTGCCTTTGCTACCCCTCTCCCTGAAACAGCTTTGAACCATGTGAAGTGCATGTTTTCTTCTTCTTTTAATGATACCATTTGGACAGGTATCATGGACAGGTATCCACGATATCACCCCTGATGATACACCCATTCATCTCCCTCAATCTTTGCTCAAATGTCAGTGTACTAGTGAGATTCTTTATGACCACCCTATTTAAAATTGCATTACTTCATTCTCACCCCAAACTTTGTATTTCCTTTATTTCCTCCTTGGCACTAACACTCACCATCTAATACACTATATATTTTTCTTGTTTATTGTCTGCCTCCTTACCTCATACACACAAGCACACATACTAAATTACAAATTCCATGAAGGTAAGGGTATTATTTTCCCTTAAACTATAGTTCCAGCTTCCAGAATAATGCCTTGGCATAGGGTGACCTGGGTGGCTCAGTGATTGAGCGTGTCTGCCTTTGGCTCAGGTCGTGATCCCACATTGGGCTCCAGTCCCACATTGGGCTCCCAGCAGGGAGCCTGCTTCTCCTCTATGTCTCTGCCTCTCTCTGTGTGTCTCTCATGAATAAATGAATTTTTAAAAAATCTTTTAAAAAATTGCCTGGCATAGCAGATGAATAATCAGTATTTGGGTAAGAAAGGGAAAGAGGGGTAAAAAAAAAAAAAAACTAAGCATTTCTAACCCATCAGATTGGCAAAGATCAAAATATTTTATGAGGTTGCTTTGACAAAGACAGGTAAACATGAACATCTCTAGTAGGTTCTATGATTGGTAATTTGGCACTAACAAAAGTACAATGTCCCTACTCTGTACTCTAGTAATTCTATTTCTGGTAATATATTCTATGTAAATACCCTTACACATGAGAAAGATTTGTTTACAGTAATTTGCTGCAGCAGCGTTTCAAAATAAAGATTGAAAACAACCTATATGGCCATCAGTGAAGTAATTATTAATAAATGATGGCACATATGAAAAATACTACGCAATTGCTTGAAAAGAAAAAAAAAAAAGCAGGCTCGAGGGAACCCTCTATGCACCATCTCCAGTATTAGCTGCTGGGAAGGCGGAAGCAAGGCGCGGAGATGCTACCGTTTGTGCAGGAGGGAAGGAAGGTGCGTGTGTCCGGAGGAACACGGGAGGGCAACACTAGATGCTGGAGAACACGTATTCTTTTTAAACATTGAGCTGTGATAATGTCTTACTTTTCTACACTACGTATTTAATCAGTAAACCTAAAAAATTCTTGAGAACCGAGAGGCGCGGCGCCGCCCCCCGCACAGCGGGCCGGTGTACGTGGCTGCCCTCGGGGTCCTCCGTGGGCGGGGCCGGAAGGGAGCCGGGCGCCACCAACGAGGCGCGGCTTCCTAGAGCGGCCGGAAGTGCCGAGGCCCGCGGCGGGGCGCCCTGGTCGGCGGAGTCCGGTCTTTGTTCCGGTGGCCGAGGGGGGCCGCCGTGGCGCTTGCGTCCGTGCGCGCGTCAGGGTGAGTCGGCCGTGTCTCCTGGGCAGGGAAAGGGAGGCGGGAGGGCTCCCTCGGCGTGGTCCCGCGCTTGTGCAGGGGCACGGGATGAGAGCGGACGCCCGGGAAGCTGCGCCCCGCGGGCCGTGGAATCTGCGTGGTCACTCGGTGCTGACGGGTGCGCGCCGCTTCAGTCGCGTGAGAAACCCGAGGGTCTCCCAGGTGGTCTAAATGAGGGCCTGGTGTCAGACCGTGGCCCCGCTTCAGCGTTGGAAGACGGTCTGCTCGCTCTGGTCCCTTCGTGAGTGTCCTGTCCACAGCAGCTTGGTCGTTTCTCTGCGGTAACAGGAGTCCAGCCCCAGAGAGGACTGTCCTCACGCAACCAGAATGGCCGCAACCCCGAAACCCGAAGAACAGGAAGGACTCGTGACGATCAAGCCCGAAGACCACGCCTGGGCACGGGACACGATCACCGCGAACTCCAGCCCTCACAGGAGGGAGCTCTTCAGGCAGCACTTCAGGAAGCTGTGTTATCAGGACGCTCCCGGACCCCGCGAAGCCCTCTCCCAGCTCTGGGAGCTCTGCCGCCAGTGGCTGAGGCCGGAATACCACACCAAGGAGCAGATTTTAGACCTGCTGGTGTTGGAGCAGTTCCTGAGCATTCTTCCTCGGGACCTGCAAGCGTGGGTGCAGGCGCACCACCCGAGGACAGGAGAGGAGGCGGTCACCGTGCTGGAGGACCTGGAGAGGGAGCTGGAGGAACCGCGCAAGCAGGTGGGAAGGGGACACTCGGCTGTGAAAGGACACCTGAAGGTCTGTAGTAGGTTATCCTAGCGAAGAGCAAGGCTTAGGGAGGGACCTAGCTGCCAGTGTCCAATAACTCCAGTGTGGCTGAGTAAAGACACAGGAAACGGGATTCAGAATCAGTTTGGAAGGCTGGGATCTGGGACAAGTTGCAGGAAGGCAGGTAGGCTTCAGAAGTAAACTAAGCGTTCTCCCAACATTCATAGCTATCTATTTAAAAAATGGGCTACCTGGTAAAATACCTCATTTTTATTCTTTTTTTGTACTGTTTTTAAAAATTCAGTGTATGTTTTACACTTTACATATCTTCATTCCTTCTAACCACCTTGCAAGAGCTCTGTAAGCACTTCATGCTTGAGGCTATCCTATTGGACAATGCAGTTAGAGAAGAAATGCCCCCATTGGGTGGCAGTTGGACTAGATAATTTTTAAGGTTCTTTCCAAGTCTGAAGACCGTGATCCTGAACCTGTGCCAATCTTTGTGAGACACTGAATTTCACTCTAGAGTGGCCTGAGGTGTAGAGATTAGTTTCTGCCTCTACTTTTTTTAGTCATTATTACTTCTGCACTTCAACGAGAATTTTTCTCTTTTGTGTTCCTGGTCCCTGGCAAATGCTTCTTTTGATCCTCTCTCTGAAGTTCTTTTAAGTTCTTTCACAAAATCTGCCTTATAAGCCCAATCATACTTCATTGTTCCCAGCTCCCAGCCACATCAGAAAGACAGGACACGCTTTTGGACAAGTTGACCCCCTTGGGAAGGCCCCATGAGTCACTGACTACCCAGCTCCGTCCCAAGAAGACTCAGCAGGAGCAGGAATCCAGGGAGCCCCAAAGGAATGGTAAGGAGAAGTTTATGTGTGAGGGAAGATGTGGTTCCTTGTGTTAGGAGCTTTCTCCCTTAATGTTCTCCTTTGCCAAGTTTTCTTGCTAATCCTCCATCTCACTGTGGAAGATTTTATCCCCCCCTTCTTACCACTGCCTCATCATGGAAAGAATTAAATTTTAGTTTTTCATTAGACTTAAAAGCTGCTTTTTGGCCCAATGATTGGGGGGATGGGATTTAAATACTTAATAATACATTTCTGTTTGTTATTGGGTGATCCTAGTTCTAAATTCTCTTAAATTTAGATTTTGAGCAGGAGAATTTGATGCCTTGTATTAGTCTATTAGAGCTACCAGAACAAAATACCACAAGCTGGGTGACTTACACAACAGAAATTTATTTTCTCCGTTGTAGAGGCTGGAAAGTCCAAGATCAAGGTGTTAGCAGCCTTGGTTTCTGGTGAGGCTTCTCCTTGACTCACAGACTTGCTGGGTCTTCACATGGTATTTATTTATTTATGAGAGAGGCAGAGACAGAGGGAAAAACAGGCTCCATGCAGGCAGCCGGACATGGGACTCGATCCTCTGTCTCCAGGATCACACCTGGGCTGCAGGCGGCGCCAAACCACTGAGCCACCTGGGCTGTCCTCCTTAATTACTTCTTAAAGGCCTCTTTTCCAAATGCAGTCACACTGGTGACTTAGAGCTACAACACTAGGGGCAGGGGAAGGCTGGCATGAAAGCATAACATTCTAAGAATAGCAATTGCTCTGAGTTGATTTTGATTTTGATAAAGAGAATTTTGAAAAATCAAAAGCCAGTAGGGAAGTAGCCAAAGGCAGATGCTCAGCCATGGTATTCCTGAATACCATGCTGAGGAAACAGAATTTCATCCTATCACAGGGATGTTTGTTACATTATTTTATTTAAAGTAGGCTCCATGCTCCAACACCAACACAGGGCTTGAACTCAAAACATTGAGATCAAGACCTGAGCTGAAATCAAGTCAAATACTCAACCAACCATCTAGGTGCCCCCGTTACATTATTTTACATAGAGATAGAGGAGTGGATGACAGATTGGTGTTTAACAATCACTATCCATGGGCAGCCTGGGTAGCTCAGCGGTTTAACGCCACCTTCAGCCCAGGGCCTGATCCTGGAGCCCCGGGATCGAGTCCCACATCGGGCTCCCTGCATGGAGCGTGCTTCTCCCTCTGCCTGTCTCTGCCTTTCTCTCTCTGTCTCTCTCATGAATAAATAAATAAAATTAAAAAAAAAATCACTATCCATGATTCTACTTTTTTAAAGTTACAAAGAAAGATATTGGAAGGATATCTCCAAATGTAGACAAAGATTATTTGAAGGTAATGAAATCACAGGTGACTTATTCTTCTCTATTTTCCAAAGTCTGTAAGTAAACGAGGACACCGCTGTAAATAGAAAATAAACAAAAGGGGGTTGAGGGGAGACCACTTTCAAATATAGAAGATTATAGACCAGTGCTCAAATAAGGCTGGAAAGAGAAAATTCAAGAGATATTTGTTATTCATTTATTAATGAACAGGTCTGATTAGATACTGATAGTGGGGGGTATTTTAATAAAAATCCAAGTTTGTGACTTGGGCAACTTGCAGATAATGGTGTCAGTAATTGATAGGAAAATCAGAAGGTGGGAATATCGTGTGTGTGAAAACAATGGATTCAGCTTTTATACATGTGAATTTGCTCTATCCCTAAAACATGCATCCAGTAGGCAATACAGATTAAAATATGGTTCTAGGGGATCCCTGGGTGGCTCAGCGGTTTGGCGCCTGCCTTTGGCCCAGGGCGCAATCCTGGAGTCCTGGGATCGAGTTCCGCGGTTGGGCTCCCGGCATGGAGCCTGCCTCTCCCTCCTCCTGTGTCTCTGCCTCTCTCTCTCTCTCTCTCTCTGTGTCTATCATTCATAAATAAATAAGCAAGTGAATAAATATAAATCCTTAAAAATATATATATAAACTTTAAAAAAAATACGTGGTTCTAGGGGCACATGGGTGGCTCAGTCAGTTGAGCCTCTAATTCAGCTCAGGTCATGGTCCCAGGATCTGGGATTGAGCCCTGCATTGGGAATGTGTCCATGCTCAGCAAGGGGTCTGCTTCTCCCTGGACCCTTCCCCCTGCTTGTGCGCACGTTCTCTGTCAAATTAAAATCTTAAAAAAAAAAAAAAAAATATATATATATATATATATATATATATATATAAAAATATGGTTCTACATATGGGAGAAAGATATAGAAGGAGATAAGAGGTTTGGGATTCCTCAGTGGGTACATGATAGAAGACATGGCTATAGGTGAAGTTTACCAAGAAGAATATATATATATAAAGTGAGGAGAAGAGAGACACCTGCAATCAAATAGGGATTGGGGGTCTGCCTTCCTCTCAGGTCATGATCCCAGGACCAGATACCATATCAGGCTCCCTGCTCAGTGAGGAGTCTCCTTCTCCCTCTGCCTGTCCCCCTGCTCATGCTTTTTTTTTTTTTTTTTTAAGATTTTATTTATTCACGAGAGACACAGAGAGAAGCAGAGACATAGGCAGAGGGAGGAGAAACAGGCTCCGTGTAGAGAGCCTGATGTGGGACTCGATCCCGGGATTCCGGGATCACGCCCTGAGCCAAAGGCAGATGCTCAACCACTGAGCCACCCAGGAGTCACTCCCTTTCTTCAAATAAATAAAATCTTTTAAAAAAGAGAGAGCCACATGTAAATTTCTGAGGCATGCCACCATTTGAAGTTTGGGTGGATGAAGAGGATTCTGTAAAGATCAGGGACTGTCAGATAAGAGAAGCAGGAGAGGGTGGTGTCACTAAAGACACCAGGAATTCCAGCCAGCTATAGCCAATGCTACTAATAGGACACAGGATTAAGAACTGATAAACATCAACTCACTGAATTTGGCATTTAGAAGTTAATGGTAGTCAAAAATAGTTTCAGAAGGCAAAAGGTAAAAGATGCAGACTATTTTAATAAGCTTTAGTAAGCTTAACTATATGGAGTCTTCATCTTTTTTCTGTGAGCAGGCCTATTATAAGAAATTTCTCAGGCAGCCCCGGTGGTGCAGCGGTTTAGCGCCGCCTGCAGCCCAGGGCGTGATCCTGGAGACCCTGGATCGAGTCCCACGTCAGGCTCTCTGTATGATGCCTGCTTCTCCCTCTGCCTGTGTCTCTGCCTCTCTGTCTCTATGAATAAATAAATAAAATCTTAAAAAAAAAGAAAGAAAGAAAAATTTCTCTCTGCTTTTGGGAGGAGACAGGACATGCAGTCAGTCGTAAAATAGGTCACAATAGGGCACTTGGGTGGCTCAGTCAGTTAAGCGTCTGCCTTAGGCTCAGGTCTTGAGCTCCATGTTGGGCTCCCTGCTCAGCCAGGAGCCTGCTTTTCCCTCTCCTTCTGCCCCTCCCCCCCTGCTCATGCTTTCTCAGGCTGTCTCTCAAATAAATAAAATATTTTTTTAAAAAGGGGGAATCACAATAATGTAATATGTCAACATGCTAAATTCTGTGTAGAACATACAATTATTGATTATGACTAATTGTGCAAAACTTTAAGTTCTAGATGGTCTTTCCTTGGTCTTTTTTAATATTTTTGGACTGGTTTCACTCTACAGCATGTTACAAATTCAGAAAAATACACAGTTCCTATACCTAAAATTGTAGAGGCTTATATGTGTTGCTATTTTTTTTTTTTTAAGATTTTATTTATTTCTTCATGAGGGACACAGAGAGAGAAAGAGAGAGAGAGAGAGAGGGAGAGGCAGAAACACAGGCAGAGGGAGAAGCAGGCTCCATGCAGGGAGTCCAATGTGGGACTCGATCCTGGGTCTCCAGTATCACCCTGGGCTGAAGGCAGCGCTAAACTGCTGCGCCACCTGGGCTGCCCTGTGTTGCTATTAAAATAACTTTCCAAGGGAAAATATGAATTGTCTTTTTTTAAGATTTTATTTATTTAAAAAAATATTTTATTCATTCATTCATTCATTCATGAAGAAAGGGGTGGGGGGGCAGAGGGAGAAGCAAGCTCCCTGCAGGGAGCCTGATCCCAGGATCCTGGGATCACAACCCGAGCCAAAGGCAGATGTTTAACCACTGAGCCACCCAGGCGTTTTCTTAATCTAATCTACTGAAAGGTGCTTCCTGAAATGTAGTTACCGTACGAGGCCTGAGAATTTTTAGGGAATACATTTGTCTGCATTGAACAGTATGAATATGACTTTTTCCCTAAGGTACAACACCAAGAGCCATACACAATTTTTATCTGTGTCACCACCATCAACACACCCCTTACCAAAACAACTGAGAAGCAAAATACAAAACCCACCAAAACAATACAAAAACAAAACAAAACCCTGCAGAAATCATAACACATTTCAAGACGTGTCTCTCAATTTTATTAAAAGCATATTAATGTCTGGTCCAAATCCTCATTTTACATTTGAAGAAATATACCCACAGTGGTTGTGATTTAGTCTGTTTCCAAAGAGTAAAGGCAGAGCTAAGATTACAGTCAGAACCTGGGGCTCCTGCCTGCTGGTCCAGAACAATCATTAACAGCCATCAGGATAATGTACCAAAATTTAGTCACTATCTTTCAAAAATAAATTTATCATTAAATAAACTTTTACACACTATATCTGGTTTAAAAATTTCATTTTATCCATACCAGTAAGGTATTATTTGTATTAGCTGTTGGCTAGGGTAATAGGACTACTCTCTGTAAACATAACTGGGAATTAAAACAGTAGTACTCCCTTAATACAGAATTATCTTCATAGATGACAGAAAAACTTGGGAGAGCAGAGTATCTTAGAATTCTTTGTAGCACAAATGTGCTAATTTTTAATACTTTAAAATTAAAGTATCTCAAAGGGAACTTTTTGGACATGCTACTCCCCACAACACTGATCCTCCATTACCAATAAATAAAAGTCTCCTTAACTCTGTTCCAGATTCACTTCACTCAGCTTTTAACCTTGTCCTTGCTCCCCTAGACCGTGAAGCAAGTTGTACACAAGATTTTAGATCCAAATATTTTTCATTTTATCTGCTCTAAAAGGTCTCGAGGGGCACCTAGGTTGGCTCATTCAGTTAAGCATCCAGCTGTTGATTTCAGCTCAAGTCATTAGATCAAGCCCAGTGTTGGGTTCCATGCTCAGCGAGTTGTCTGCTTGAGATTCTCTCTCTCCCTCTGTCCCTCCTCCCACTTAAGCTCTCCCTTGCACTCCCCCTCCTGCCCCGCCCCCCACCATCACACCATCCCCAAATAAGGAAATCTTTGAAAGAAGGTCTCCTGGAATCCTATTGGCCTGAGACTCTGAGACTAGCTGGCACTTAGATATATAAATAAAGCTCTGAAACTCCCAATTGACCAAGAAGTAGACTACAGGTCTCTGAGATGAGAAAACTTACATTTGACAATTTCCATACAATATTATTCTGTACATTGTTCTGTACAGATGTAAGGGAGAGGACTGTCATTTCAATTGCTGACCCATGAAAAACCAACCTTGTATTCAAAATAAGAAAGAAAATAGCCTTTTGAAGTCCTGGTGGGATTTTTCTCTAGATTTCTTCTGAAATTGTGGGGGAAGACTCATCCTGAGGACTAGTAGATTACACTGAAGATGGTGAACTGACCTTAGAATAAACCTTTTGTTTCTTTTTTTTTTAATATTCATCTTCAGTAAGCCACAGGAAAGCCAACCACTAGTGACAGCTATATATAAAAGAAGTGGTTGAACCAATATGATGATGTTTGAGAACGCTTTTCTTAATGGTATGAAAGTGTCTCTAATTTCCATGATTCACTTGATCATTATTACCCTATTAACTCAGCAATACTCTGTTATACATTATACTTTCACAAACATTTTATCATACATCCCCTCATCTAATCAAACTATGGGTAAAAAGGAGGGCACAGAGGTGATAAGGAAACCAAAATAGGGATGCCTGGGTGGCTCAGCAGTTGAACGTCTGCCTTTCAGCTCAGGGCGTGATCCTAGGATCAAGTCCCACATCAGGCTCCCTTCTCCCTCTGCCTATGTCTCTGCCCCTCTCTCTCTCTCTCTCTCTCATGAATAGATAAAATCTTTAAAAAAGAAAGAAAGAAACCAAGATAGTTGTCATCTGCCAAAATTTAAACAATCAGATAATTCCCAGACTGGAATCTAGACCTCCTGGTTCTAATTTAGTCTTTGTCATTTCTAGCCAAAGATAATATGGCATTTAGATTCCAAAACAATGTCAACTTAGAGCAAATATCCAAACTTTGAGAAAGTCTACTGCCTGGTTTAAAAAAAAAAAGTCGTTAAGAAGGAACAGATTTGAAGACTGGTATAGCAAGGGGATATGGTGATGACAGTGAAGGGCAGACTTACAACATGGCAGTCAGTGAGCCATGTAACCTAGTGTTTTCCACCCCAAGCCCAGGCATTGAAATATCTGGTAGCTCTTGCTGCTGCTTCCATCATGCCAAGTGACCACTGAAAGCAGTAATTAAATGAACTGTTGCACAGTTAGGATTCCTAGATTTGTTGAAATGGTGGTCACAGCATGATGAAATAGGTGACACTTTCTCTTCCCCCCCAAAATCATCAGAACAGCTATTTTTTCATAAAATTCATCTTAACAAATATTGAGTACTTGCTATCGTGTGCTATTTTGTGCTAAGCTTGGGGTTGAGGACATGGGGAGCAGGAAGAGGGAAAGAGCACATCCAATTTAGGAGATTAGAGAAGACTTCCTGGAGGAGAGAGCATTTGAGATGGACCTTGCATAATAGCTAGGCCTGTGGTTCTCAAAGTGTGTTCCCTGGACCAGCAATATCTATCACACCAGGGAACTTGTTAGAAATACAAATTCTTGGGGATCCCTGGGTGGCTCAACAGTTTGGCCCCTGCCTTCGGCCCAGGGTGTGATCCTGGAATCCCAGGATCGAGTCCCACATTGGGCTCCCTGCATGGAGCCGGCTTCTCCCTCTGCCTGTCTCTGCCTCTATGTCTCTCATGAATAAATAAATGAAATATTTTTTTAAAAATGTAAAAAAAAAAAAAATACAAATTCTTAACCCATACTCCATCTTTTTCAAATCAGAAGTTCTGGGGTCAGAAAGCTTGGCGTTCTGTTTTAATAAGTCATCCAAAGTGATTCTGATGCACAGTCAAGTTTGAGGGAACCACCATGCTAGGATTTGGATGGGAAGAGATGAGAGTGAGGAGATCAGTTTCAGGGGGAAAAAAAGTATTCAACCCAGCACACCAGACCATCCATTGTCACTTCCTGCTAATTTTCCTAACCTACATACTCTTGGTATGCTTTCAATTAATTATTTACACATTCCCCTCCTTTGATGGTTCCCACTCACTGCATTCCTTTTAGATTCCTAATCCCAGTCTTTTCCACTTTTACTCAGTTTTATTGCCACTTAATCACCTGTGTTTTAGGCCCCTGCATGTTTCTCCCAAACTTTTACCTCTGCCCCATCTCTATTCTGTAATCCCCATCGGTCCCTCTTAGTCCCTCACCATTCTGCCTTTGCAAGGGATTATAACCCCCTGATCCACATCATTGCCTTTTTCCTCTCTTCTTAGTCTGTTCCCAAATAATGTATCCTGCTGCTGTCTTCCCTACTGGCCTCTTAGTCTCTTCCTTATAATATCAATATATGTTTTGATGGTGCCAAATATCTAGTTTGTGCATTGTATGTGACTTTGTTTTGTTTTGTTTTTAAATATTTTATTTATTCATGAGACACAGAAGGCAGAGACATAGGCAGAGAGAGAAGCAGGCTCCTCACAGGGAGCCCAATGTGGGACTTGATCCCAGAATCCCAGGATCACACCCTGAGCCGAAGGCATACGCTCAACCACTGAGCCACTCACGCATCCCGACATTTTTTATAATACATTTATAACATTTATGTGTTCTTTCTTTCATAGGGTTTGCTTCTCAAACCTAGATTAGGACATGTTTGTGAACTCTTTGTTACAGGTAATAAAACCAGAATTAAGGATGAAGCTCTGTCCCAGAAGGAACATAGGCCCAAGGATACAGAATTCCTTGGGAAGATAAATGACAGACTTAACAAAGACATTCTTCAGCATCCTGAATCCAAAGATGCTACTGAAAGTGAAGGTAGATTAGAGTGGCAACAGAAGGAAAGAAGACGCTATGCATGTGATGACTGTGGGAAAAGTTTCAGTCACAGCTCAGACCTTAGTAAGCACAGGAGGACTCACACTGGAGAGAAGCCCTACAAATGCAATGAATGTGGAAAAGCGTTCATTCAACGCTCCCATCTTATTGGACACCACAGAGTACACACTGGAGTGAAACCCTATAAATGTGAAGAATGTGGGAAAGATTTTAGTGGGCGCACAGGTCTTATTCAGCATCAGAGAATCCACACAGGTGAAAAACCCTATGAATGTGATGAGTGTGGGAGGCCTTTCCGTGTAAGTTCAGCCCTGATCAGACATCAAAGAATTCATACTGCAAATAAGCTTTACTAAGATGGTGAAGTAACAGAAGTTCTTCAGCTACTCAGGTCTCCTTAGTTATCAAAGAATATGCCTTAGGAACTGTGAGTATCCTGAATGTAGGCAATGATCCTCAGTCATTAAACATTTCTCTGGCACCAGAGAATATACCTGAGGAAATTTCCTTTTATTTCTAAATTAGTTCAGTTTCTTAAGAAGCATTAAGGGTTATTTTGGAAATGTCTATTGACAGCCTGTTCACTTGCAGCCCAAAATTACCATGTTTCCTGGTTGAAAAATAGTGAATTCTGTTTCTCAGCTTTCCTTTTCACTTGACATTCTGTGTATGACGTTAGGGAAAGCATTCACATTTTTCTCTGCCTTCATTTCTCCTTCTGTAGAGGACATAGTAGAGGCCTACCAGGTATGTTGTATTAAGTTAAAGCTTCTTTTGACGTTAAAAACTAAAACAAGGGCAGCCCGGGTGGCTCAGCGGTTTAGCGCCGCCTTCAGTCCAGGGCCTGATCCTGGAGTCCCCGGATGGAGTCCCACAACGAGCTCCCTGCATGGAGCCTGCTTCTCTCTGCCTGTGTCTCTGCCTCTCTCTCTCTCTCTCTCTCTCTCTCTGTCTCTCATGAATAAATAAATAAAATCTTAAAAAAAAAAACAAACTAAAACAATACTATTTGTTTTCCATCACTACTGATTTAATGACCTAAATATTAATCCCCTTTTTATCTTAAAGTAGGGGGTATAATCATTTTGCAGAATTTGTTTGCCTACACTAAAAAAGAGGAAACCATCAGGGACACCTGGGTGGCTCAGCGGTTGAGCGACTGCCTTTGGCTCAGGGTGTGATCCCAGAGTCCCAGGATCAAGTCCCATATCGGACTCCCTGTATGGAGCCTGCTTCTCCCTCTGCCTATGTCTCTGCCTCTGTGTGTTTCATGAATAAATAAATGAAATCTTTAAAAGGAGGAAACTATCAGAAAACACAGCAGGGCAAGGAAAACGTTCAAGTGGAAAGGAAAGCCTAAGTGATTAGTAGGAGCTGCTGGGACCGGGGATGACAGTAATGAGGATAAGTCACTCTTCTGAGACTCAGGTCCCTCTAAACAGAGAGAGATGGGGAGGGATTGGTCCAGAACTGCATTGTCCAGTGGAGTAGCCAGTGCCCACACATGGCTGTATAAATTTAAAATTAAATTCACTCAAAGTGGAGAATTCTGTTCCTTAGTGATATTACAGGTCCTCAGCAGCTACATGCAGCTAGCAGCTATTGAACTAAGCAGCACAAATGCACATTTTTATCATTGGGACATTGCTGTCCTAATCGATCAACAGTAATGCGTCTTCCAATTTAGGTATTGTGTAATTCTGAGTTCAGGAAGGTAGTAAAAGAGACACATGAAGAGACTGTAGTAGCAACAGGAGATAAAATATAAACACTCTAAAAAAGGTATTTAGTAATAACTTTATAGCACTTTTTTAATTTTAAAAAAAGTGTATTGTAATTGGATGATTGAAGATTATTAAAGTAAATACAATAACCTAATCTAAATTGAAAGCTTTAGGGGATCTCTGAGTGGCTCAGCGGTTTGGCGCCTGCCTTTGGCCGAGGGCGTGACTCTGGAGTCCCAGCGTGGAGTTCCATGTCAGGCCTCTTGCATGGAGCCTGCTTCCCCCTCTGCCTGTGTGTGTCTCTGCCTCTCTCTCTCTCTCTCTCTCTCATGAATAAATAAATAAATAAAATCTTTTTAAAAAATTGAGAGCTTTAATTACCCATCAGATACCTATGCTGATAAGAAACTTGCACTCTTAGTTTATTATCTCAATCCAATTTTTTCTTTTTGGCTTGGAAATGTATTAGCAGTTCATGTACTTGCAACAGTTTTACAATCCTAGTTTGAGAATATCATAACATGACAAAAATTGTGCCCAGAGGCCCAGCACATCAAACCACCATGAATCAATGGTTCTAGGAATAGCCATCCCCAGAACAAGCAGGAAGGGATCTAATCTCTTCCTGAAGACAGGAATTACACACACTTAATTCTGTATTGTGACTAAGTAACCACCTGTCATTTCTGTCTCCACTACTACTGGAATATGAATCTTAAGTCACTCCTTGTAACACCATAAAGATAAACTGAACCTTTATATCTATTGAACATAATGCTGCTTTAAAAAAATGTAAATTTACTTTGTCTACATCAACTGGTAGAAAAATTTAAACCATCAAGTCTCATACTTGTTTTTATGACTTAGAAGTACCTGAGCATGGGATCCCTGGGTGGCTCAGCGGCTTAGCGCCTGCCTTTGGCCCAGGGCGCGATCCCGGGATCGAGTCCCGCATCGGGCTCCCTGCATGGAGTCTGCTTCTCCCTCTGCCTGTGTCTCTGCCTCTCTCTCTATGTCTATCATGAATAAATAAATAAAATCTTAAAAATAAATAAACTATGCAACATCTTTATAAAAAAAAAAAAAAAGAAGTACCTGAGCAGTATTTCAAAGCATCTGAAACAAAGGATTTTTAATGGTCCTGAAGAGAAAAGTAAAGTATTAAATCTTTAGTATTAGAAATATCCTTATTTTTTTTTTAATTTTTTTTTTTTTTTTTTTTTTTTTTTTTTTATGATAGTCACAGAGAGAGAGAGAGCAAGGCAGAGACATAGGCAGAGGGAGAAGCAGGCTCCATGCACCGGGAGCCCGACGTGGGATTCGATCCCGGGTCTCCAGGATCAAGCCCTGGGCCAAAGGCAGGCGCCAAACCGCTGCGCCACCCAGGGATCCCGAAATATCCTTATTTTAAAAATAAAGCTAGATGTTGAAGGATAGCTTTTCCCCCTTTATCTTTTGTCTTGCTGAAAAACAAGACAGAAGCTGTTGGCAATCTCTGTAAATGAGAAGCAAAGGTACAGGGGATCCCTGGGTGGCTCAGCGGTTTAGTGCCTGCCTTCGGCTCAGGGCGCAATCCTGGAGTCCCGGGATCGAGCACCCGGCACGGAGCCTGCGTCTTTCTCTGCCTCTGCTCTCTCTCTCTCTCTCTCTCTCTTTCATGAATAAATAAAATCTTTTAAAAAAAAGAGAGAGAGAGAAAGAGAAGCAAGGGTACAAGTGAAAGAACGAAAATAATCTCATACAGGCATCAATCACATTTGAGACTGGGTCACAGGATACAAGCCATACAAAGGAGAACAGATGAACTCCTTATCCCAAGGTACAGAGTCTTATAAGCACAGCATGTATTATTTCTCTATCCAACAAGTATCCATTCTCACCCCTCACCCTGACCATAACATTATTTGTTTATAATCAAAAAGCCCATCAACAATGAAAACTAGAAACCTTGACATACTTCAACAAAACAAGCTGTTCTCCCCTGATCCCATAAGGAAGTCATATTGAAGTTCTGAAGGAACTCAGAACTCCTCAAATCCCCTAGAGCAAGTTTTCTCCATCTTGATTCTGTTGACATTTTCAGCCAGACCTAGTTCCTTGTACTGTCTTGTCCCCTGCATTGTAGGGCATTTAACAGTATTCTTGGCTTTCAACCACTAGATGCTACTACACCAACTATAAGCAAGCATTTTTAAGGTGGATCAAATGCCCCCTTGAGGGGCAAAGTCGCCCCCAGTTGAGAACAACTTATCTGTAGAAAAATAATCTGATTTCTGACTGTTCCTTATACACAGTAAGATTCGACTTACAGATGGTACATTTAACCAGCACTGCTTAGACCCTCTTCCTACCCCAAAAAATGATTAACGGAGTACCTAAACTAACAGCAATCATGCTGAAGAATTCATCTGCTTTAGGAAGCCATACCTCACTGTTGAAGACCAGGGGAATCTGCACTCAAGACTCTCCTCTTCCCTCCCTGGCATACTTATGGTGCCACCCTCTCATTTGCCCCCTGACCCAACTAAGAACAAAAACTTTTGATTGAGATCTGCACTGTCCACTATAGTAGCCACCAGGTACACATGGCTATGAAACTAAGGAACTACAATTTTAATTTCACTTAATTTTAATTAAATTTAAAAACATAAGGAGACAAGGACGGGCTGCCTCAAAATGAGGTACCACTATAGCATTTACATAAGTTACTGGAAAGACAGCTGGTGCAAGGACACTCCTCTCCTCTTCTGTCCCCCTGAAAGCAGAAAATAAATCTCCCATGTGAAAGGTACCAGGAGGTAAGGATACATCCTTAGCACCAGAGATGGGAAATTTAGAGCCCAGAAGGCTGTATAGATAACCCTTGTTACTGTTTACTAATTTACTACCCCAGCCCAAATTCTGTTTAAAATTCCTTACTGATTGAAGCTCCCAAAGTTAAGTTTTCTCTGTCCTCTCAATTCCTTACAGGTATATTGTCTCTTTGTCTAAAAAGTTTAAAGACTTCCTGCCTTGGTCATTTTTAGGTCTTAAGTTCATTATTGGGCTTCCATCTGGTCTTTTCTCCTGTTAACCTGTCTCCAATAAACTTAATTCTTAGTCCAAATGGAAGACCACGAAGGGTACAGGAAGAAATTTTCCTCCCCTCCAGCGCCAAACCCTATTCTACGTACTGAGGACATAGCAGGGAACAAGATCTCTGCCCCATTAGCTTATGTTACAGTAAAGGGAGATATTACTTCACACCAGCGAGAATGGCTAGTATCAAAAAGACAAGAAATAACAATTGTTGATGAGGATGTGGAGAAAGAGACCTTGTGCACTGTTGGTGGGAAAGTAAAGTGGTGCCACCACTGTATGACAGTCCTCAAAAAAACTAAGTATATGATCCTGCAATTCCACTTCTGGGTATTTATCCAAAGAAAATAAAAACAATAATAAAGATACACGTGCCCCCATGTTCACCGCAGCATTATTTATGACAGGTAAGATACGGAAACAGCCTAAGCGTCCATTGATGGATGCATGGATAGAGAAATTGTGGTATACACGTGCAAGAGAATGTTACTATTGGTGGTGCCTGGTGGTGCGTCGACAGGCAGGCATACCCTACGGAGGGGAGCCGAGAGCACGCGGTGCGCAAACGCAACCGCAGACACAGCTGCCCAGGGGCTGCGCATGCGTCCCGCTGGGGCACCGCACAGCTCCCTGCCTAGCCCCGGAGACCCCAAGGCCCCGGAAGAAGGCGGTCGCGTGGGGGGCGCCGCATCCGGACGCCCGGGCGGCACACTGTCCCCGAGCGTCCAACCCCACACTGACTTCCCTTCACGGGTCCGTCACCCTGGGGGTTGTTTCCAACGATAACCCGTCACGGTCCCAGTTACCGCCGTTCTGCCCCGCTCCGGCCCAGCGCCGGGCCCGCCCCGCCACCCCCTGCCCCATCACTCACCAGCAGCCCCTCTCTCCGGCCGGTTTCCTAGCCCGAAGCGCCGCTGTTCCCCCCCCAGCGCCAGCCCTTCCAGCCAGCGGCTCCGGAACCATCAGCTACCAGTAACCGGAAGTGGCTACAGTCGTAAGAGCGCCGGGAAAAGGGTTCGGTCCTCCCCGAGGCCAGGAACACTCGGGTTCCAGCCTGAAAGAGACCAGAAAGGCGGGTTTGGGGGGCTCCCGAGGGCTCGGTCAGGCGGCGGGGTAGATTCCCATAAAGCCCCTTGACCGTGGGGCGGGCCACATCGTCAGGGTTCCACGGGAGGTCCGAGACTGGCCGTGGGGACAGGCCTCTGCGCCCCGCCACCTCTCATGTGGAAGAAAAGTGAAGGAGAAAAGCAAAACCGGCCACCCCAAATATGCCTCTTTGATGTAAGGATAGTTTAGGCTGGTTATTATTATTATTATTTTTTTTTTTTAAGAACAAACGACTGGAGCTCTGAAAACCACGTGAGAGTTACTTCATTGTAAGAAATATTTACATGTGTAGGGGAAATTTCCATTTGTGAGGATGTCTCCGGGAGGAAGAGAAGGAAGGACTCCAGGCCTCCAGAACCTCTTGTCATACAGAAGATAACACATCTGTGTAGCAATCCCGTCCTTCAGGACTGTGCTTCACCCCAACCCCAGAAATCTTCATTTGCGAATAGGGCCTATTTCACGGATTCACTGAGTTTTCCTGGGTCTCGCACTTGCACAGGAGGTACACCTGTTACTGCCTGGTTTCTCTCCTGTTAACCTGTCTTTTTATTGGGTGTTGGGGGTATCTCAGCCAAAAACCTAGAAGGCTAAGAGGGCAAGCTACTTTGGCTCCCCCCCCCCCCCCATAAAAGTAAACTGCAGGACTTGAGTAACAGACAAGCCATGACGAATGGACAAGGTTGTGGTCATTGTCCAAAGGAGCTTCATATATGTGCTCCTTTCAGCACTCTCACCAGACTGGGCACCTGGCACAGGTAGGCTCTTGAGAAGTAGTTACTTGGATGAATAAGGACAGATCTCGGGAGGAAGGAATTAATAAAAAAGAAAGGGGAAGGTGAATCAGATTGATTAAATTTAGCTAGTCGACAAATCAAACCATTTTTCCTGTCTGAAATGTATCACATATCTGCATAGTTTAAGGGCCACTGTGCGTTGGAAGTGGGAGAGAGATCTCAGAATATTAAATGAGGAAGATTATGCTCTATTTTTAAAAATATTTTATTTATTTATGTTACAGAGAAGCACAAGCGGGGGGAGCAGGAGAGGGAGAAGCAGGCTCCCCACTGAACAGGGAGGGAGGCTGGTGTGGGTCTCCATCCCAGGACTCTGGGGTCATGACCTGAGCTGAAGGCAGACACTTAACTGACTGAGCCACCCAGGCACCCACTTATACTCTAAAGATCAAATGCAATAATAGCAAGTAATATAAAATAGAATGTGATAAATAGATTGATAAAATCCTGAGAAGAGAGACCTGTTATTCGAATAACAGACTAGTGTTTAGAATGAGTAAGAAACAGTGAGACAAATCCTTGACTTGAGAGTATGGGGGAAGTGTCACAGCGATTAGATGGGGGGGGGGTGTGGAACATTCTAGAGGGCAGTAAACACGGAGTTGCTAATGTTAGAAAGAAAGGAAACAATCTACATGTCTATCAATAGGAGAATAATTACATATGCCATATTATATAATAAAATACTATTCGGGGGCTTCTGGGTGGCTTTGTCAGTTAAGCACCTGCCTTTGAGTCAGATCATGATCCTGGGGTCCTGGGATTGAGCCCCAAGTCAGGCTCTCTGCTCAGTGGGGAATCTGCTGCTTCCTCTCCCTCTGCCCATCCCCTCTGCTGTGCTCTCTCACGTGCTCACTCTATCTCAAATAAATAAATAAAATCGGGATCCCTGGGTGGCGCAGCGGTTTGGCGCCTGCCTTTGGCCTAGGGCGCGATCCTGGAGACCCAGGATCGATTCCCATGTCGGGCTCCCGCTGCATGGAGCCTGCTTCTCTCTGCCTATGTCTCTGCCTCTCTTTCTCTCTCTGTGACTATCATAAATAAATAAAAATTTAAAAAAATAATAAATAAATAAATAAAATCTTAATAAATACTATTCAGCAATTAAAATAGCAAATTGTCATTGGAAAAAGTAGTGTCAGGACAATATGTATTCCACATTTCTTAAAAGAAAACTATGTGTATATAGATGTAATTATATGCTGTGCTTTTGCATGTGAAGGAAAAGAATGCACTCCAACCTGAGCAGTGATCCCCTCAAGCTTAGAATTGTGAAGACTTCATAGTATTCTCAAGCTAACAATTTCACCTGCCAGATTCACAAATCCTGAACTGTAGAAGTCACCAGACTCCTGTGACAGAAGCAAAGGATTTTATTTAATGACACAAACACTGTGAGCTTCATGTTTCCCTTGTCCTCAGGCCCCCAGTCTTTGCCCAGTCTTGTCCCAGAATGAAGCATTATCTTTATTATCCTGGTCAGGGGCAGCCCGGGTGGCTTAGTGTTTTGGCACCGCCTTCAGCCCAGGGCGTGATCCTGTAGACCCAAGATAGAGTCCCACGTGGAGCTCCCTGCGTGGAGCCTGTTTCTCCCTCTACCTATGGCTCTGCCTCTCTCTCTGCGTGTGTCTCTCATGAATAAAATCTTTAAAAAAAAGAGAAAAGAAACTTTATCCTGGTCAGGAAGTAAATCTGGTCCAAAAGGAGATGCATCAAAAAAAAAAAAAAAAAAAAAGGAAATACATCTATGAAAAGACAACCTGAAAGAAAATTCATCAGAAGACTTGGAGAAATGTGAAAAATCCTTGGAGAATTTCTTTTTTTTTTTTTTTTTTTTTTCCCTTGGAGAATTTCTTGCAACATTCTAGTTAATAGCATTTGGGGATAAAGATGTCAGCTTTTTTTATATACATGTAGATTCTAATCTTTATCATATTTTGTTATTTTAATCTTTCAAAATATAATTTAGAAAAGGCAAACAAAGAAGTTTAAAATTGTTTTAGTGATAAGGAGAGAAGGAACCACTCATGGTCAGTGATGGAGGAATGATAATGATACTTAATGAACATGAATCTAGTATAACCATATCTGGGATGGAATAGAGTTATAAAGACTATCTCAAGGCTGCAGTCATATAGGTATGAGGTAACTAGAACTGAGAACAGTGGTTATGGTCATGGAAAACAGCAACATTTCAAAGGAGAATCTGCTGTCTCTGATGATTTCTCCTTTACGTCTGTATTTCATCAGAGTAAATCAAGGAAGCTTCTCAAGATGGCATAAGCTGGAAATTGGTGATCTTGTTAATAAGATCCCATGGTGTTCACATGTATAACTGAATTTAAGAAAAATAAAGGAAAATTCCAAATCCAGATGGTTTCACTGGACATTTCCACCAAACATCTAAAGAATAGGGGCATCTGGGTGCCTCAGTGATTGAGCCTCTGCCTTCGTATTCGGCTCAGATCATAATCCCAGGATCCTGGGATCCAGTCCTGCAACAGGCTCCCCACAGGGAGCCTGCCTCTCTCTGTGTGTCTCTCATGGATAAATAAAATCTTTTTAAAAATTCAAAAATTAAATAATTCTTATATTAACCTTTCCAGAATACAAAGATCAGGTTATACTCTACCCATTTTATGAGGCTAGCATATCTTTGATTCCAAACTTGACTTGGACAGTGTCGCTAATGAACAAAAGTTACAAAAATGCAAAAACTAATATTAAGGCAAATCCAATATATTGAAAGGATGACATACATTATAACCAAGTTGGTTTTATTCCAGGAATGCTAGGTTGACTTAACATTAGAGGAAATCAATGTAATTCATATTAACATGTTAAAGGACAAAAATAATACAACACTCAATAGCTTTAGAAAAGGTGATAGAGTTTAACATCCATTCATAATTTTCAAAATTAGCAAATTAAGTAATTGAAGGATAGTTCTTAATCTGATAAGAATATCTACAAAGCCTACAGCTGAAATGATGTTACTTAACTGTACCTCCCCATTTCTTTTTCTGTTTGTTGATGATGGAGTTCAAGGCAGGCTGCCCCCAAATATGCCACTTTGGACTATTGATTATTTTGAATTAAAATTACCTAAAAAACAGCCAATACAAAAAGGAAACTCTGACCCTCCTTTGTCCCTCCTGAAAGCAGAAAATAAATCTCCCATGTGGAATGTACCCTCCCAGCCAATAAAGAGATGTCCTCATCACCAGAAACAGGAAATTCAGGGCTGAGAGACCTTATAAACAACCTTGTTACTTCTTTACCAGTTTCCTACCCTAAGCGAGACTTTTTTATCTTGTGAATTCCTCTCAAATTTATTATTTCTTTGTCTAAAAGGTGTAAAAGCTGCCTGCTTTGGCCACTTCCTTGAGCACCATATTGTTATGAACTCTCATATGAACAACCCTAAAATTTTTTCCTTCAGCTAGTCTGTCTTATGTTGATTTAATTATTAGGCCAACCAAAAAAACTAGAAGGGAGAAAGCTTTTACTCCCCTACATTATTTACAATTACTCCAGTTTTCTGTTCCCTGGGTTGTTTCTATGTATGTTTTTTTGTTTGTTTGTTTGTTTGTTTGTTTCTATGTATGTTATAACTGCCCCTTCCCTTTCATTCTCGGCTCTTGATTTTATTAGGTGTCTTCTGATGTTTGGTGTCACTTATATCTAAGAACAAAGTCAAAAAAAAGAAAAAGAAAAAGAAAAAAGAACAGAGTCCTGTGCTGGTTAATGTAGGTAGTATGTGTTTCCACTGTAGTTGTAGGAGGCTGCTTCTGCAGCTGGTCTTAGCCCAATGGGAAGACCCAATCCAGGTTGGACATATGTAGGCCTTGGACAGGCCTTCCTCTAGGAAATGAACAGGGAGCAGGCAGACAGGCTGGAAAGCTACACAGTTACCAAAACATGGACCTCTCTCTGAGGTGGAAAACTTCAATATACTTCACTTCTAGACAATGCTATCTTTATTTTTCCTCCTCCTCATTCAATTTTTTTGAAGACTTTATTTATTGATGAGAGACACACAGAATGAGAGAGAGAGAGAGAGACAGGCAGAGACACAGGCAGAGAGAGAAGCAGGTTCCATGCACACAGAGCCCAATGTGGAACTCAATCCTGGGATTCCAGGATCAGGCCCTGGGCAGAAGGCAGACACTTAATCACTGAGCCACCCAGGCATCCCTCCTCATTCCATTTAAAGGTCCAGAGTCATCTCAAAATTTGCCATACTTCTTTCTTAGGCTTCAGTTGCTTGGTAAGAGCCTTTTTACTTGTTTCAGAAAGTGGGTATTAAGCTGTAGGCAAAGGACAAAGCCTTCAGCAGCCTGCTCGGGGAGATCTCCAACTGCCCCAAATGCAGTTCTTAAATGAATGGCTCACTCTTACCCTTTATCACATTTGGTCCTGAGGTTTGAATTTCTCCAGTGATACTAAAGAGGAAGCAGGTGTGAGAACCCAACCACCTGTTAAGCCAGATATTAAAGAGATTCGCAAAAATGTGAAATAATTCCACTCCTTTCACTAACTGTTTGTTTTGGAAGATATAATTAAATTCCATAAGGTATATTAAGTTAACATGTAATGGGAATATTCCTGTCATTTTAAGGAGTAATTTTTTTAATTCCTCATTTTAAATTTTGAACACAACGAATCGTGATGTATATGTGAACCACATAAAAATAAGCTCTTTGGGGTCCTCATTAATTTTCAAGAATATAAAAGGAATCATGAGACCTCAAAAAACACTTTTTAAGACTTTATTTTTGAGTGATCTCTATACCTAACCTGGGGCTCAAACTCACAACCTCGAGATCAAGAGTTGCATGCTCTTCTGACTAAGCCAGCCAGGCTCTCTGAGACCAAAAGGTTTGAAAATTACTATGCTAGTCCATATACTATATATGAAGTGATGCTTCTGAAACTAAAATACAGCAACTGGGGAGAATCTGGGAACACTTTTGAGGCACCAGGTATGGAAAATATTTGGAGTATTATTGTAACAGCACTCCAACTGATCTTAAGGGTTAACTCACTTCAAGCGCATGTGCTCCTTGCTTGCTGACCTAAGTCTGTAGCAGAAATAACCTACTTTCCTTGGGCAGACCACTGGCCTTGAGAAGTGAAGTCCAGGCTTTCTCAGAAGACAAGGTCTTACTGCCTTGGAAACCGCTGCCACAATCCCACAAGTCTGTGCAGGGTCATGTCCCCATAGAGTAGCAGGCTGGATACCTGCTTCTCTGGGGGGTGGGCTGCCTCCCTATCCCCATGCCTGCCCCTTCACTGCCCTCCAGCTTCACCTGGACAGGGACGATGGTCTCTGAGACATTAGTCCACCATCTTCCCAGGTTGCCAGCTTTCCCTTCCCACCATCACCTGTCTCTGAGTACTGATTTTCAAGCTGTAAGGAGCTGAACCTGAGTTCAGAACCAGGTCTCTGTCTGGTAACCTTACTAGAAACATGTCCCATGCTTATACAAATAGGAAAAGTACAAATAACCAGAGACTAATGTTTTTGTGCCTTTGGCTGGGCTGCTGTTATTGTTGGACCTGGCAATTCAGGAAATTTATATGGCTTCTGATCCCTGGTGTGGCTAGTTCTAGTAGTGGTATAAAAAATTAAATGCTTATTCCCATAATAGGAAATCAATACATAATATAAAATATCTATACATGAGAAATCAAGAAATGCCAATGTTAGTACATATAACTATGGAGGTTAATGTGAAAAGTAAAAGGAACTGGGTGGCTCAGTCAGTTAAGTGGCTCCCTTCAGCTTGGGTCATGATCTCAGGGTCCTGGAATCACGCCCCACATTGGGCTCTGTGTTCTATGGGGAGCCTGCTTCTCCCTCTCCCTCTGCCTGCCACTCTGCTTGCTTGTGCTCTCTCTGTCTCTATCAAATGAATAAAATAAAATGTTTTTTTAAAAAGTAACTGAGAGGGCAGGCCTGGTGGCTCAGCGGTTTAGCACTGCCTTCAGCCTGGGCATGATCCTGGAGTCCTGGGATCGAGTCCCACATCAGGCTCCCTGCATGGAGCCTGCTTCTCCCTCTGCATGTGTCTCTGCCTCTCTCTGTGTCTCTCATGAATAAATAAAATCTTAAAAAAAAAAAGTAACTGAGAGTACTGTTTAACTTTATTAATTTTTAAAAATTCATTTTTATTTATGATAGACAGAGAGAGAGAGAGAGACAGGCAGAGGGAGAAGCAGTCTCCACGACAGGAGCCCGACACAGAACTCGATCCCAGGACTCCAGGATCGCGCCCTGGGCCAAAGGCAGGCACAAAACCGCTGAGCCACCCAGGGATTCCCTATTGATTTTTTTTTTCAGTAGGCTGTATGTCCAATGTGGGGCTTGAACTCACAACCTTGAGATGAAGAGTCACATGCGCTACCGACTGAGCCAGCCAGACATCCCTAATTTTATTAACTTTTAAAAATTTTTGTGCAGCTCTGTTTTTACATATGTATGCAATCATGTAACCATAACCCCAAAGATTTTTTGTTTTCTGTTAGCACACATTAATCTTACTTTTCTTTTAAGGTTTTATTTATTTATTCATGAGAGATGCAGAGAGAGAGAGACAGAGACATAGGCAGAGGGAGAAGCAGTCTCTATACAGGGAGCCTGATGGGGGACTCGATCCTGGGACTCCAGGATCACGCCCTGAGCCAAAGGCAGGCACTCAAGCCACCTGGAAGTCCCTTTTTAAAAATATTTTATTTATTCATGAGAGAGAGAGGCACAGACAGAGACAGAGACAGAGGGAGAGAGACAGAGCACAAGTGGAGTGGAGGGAGAAGCAGAGCAGACTCCCCACTCAGCAGGGAGCCTGATGCAGGACTCCATCCCAGGACCCCAAGATCATGACCGGAGTTAAAGGCAGACACTTAACCGACTGAGCCACCCAGACACCCCAATTTTACTTGTTCTTGACCATATGTTCATATGAGGCTACTTTTATTCAACATAATACTTTTAAAAAATTTGTTTAGTAATCTCTATACCCGAATCTGGGATTTGAAGCCACCACCCCAAGGTCAAGAATCACATACTCTACCAACTAAGCCAGCCAGGCGCCCCTATAATATTTTTAACATTCATCCACATTATTCATCGATCAATAGCTTCTTTTTATTTCTGAGTAGCAAAAATCATAAGACCATAACACAGGTAGCCTGGGTGGCTCAGTGGTTTAGCACTGCCTTCAGCCCAGAGCATGATCCTGGAGTCACAGGATCGAGTCCCACATCAGGCATCCCTGCATGGAGGCTGCTTCTCCCTTCTTCCTGTGTTTCTGCCTCTCTGTATCTCATGAATAAATAAATAAAATCTTGAAGAAAAAAAAGAACATAACACTATTTTACTCTCTATTCTCCTATTGATGAACATACAGGTTTTTCCAATTTGGGTCTATTATGAATAGAGCTGCTGTGGATTTATGTTTTCTTCCAGGATCTCTTAGGTAAATGTCTAAAAGTAAGATTGGTGGGCCCAAATGCAGGCATTATTTAACTTCATTAAAAAGTTAAATGAAGGGCAGCCCCGGTGGCTCAGCGGTTTAGCACTACCTTTGGCCCGGGGTGGGATCCTGGAGACCCGGGATCCAGTCCTATGTTGGACTCCCTGCATGGAGCCTGCTTCCCCCTCTGCCTGTGCCTCTGTGTGTGTGTGTGTGTCTCTCATGCATAAATGAATAAAATCTTAAAAAAAAAAAAAAAAAGGTTAAATGAAGGGACACCTGGGTGGCTCAGCGGTTAAGCATTTGCCTTTGGCCCAGGGCCTGATCCCAGGATGCTGGATAGAGTCCCACATCCTGCTCTTTTGTGGGGAGCCTGCTTCTCCATCTGCCTGTGTCTCTCCCTCTCTCTGTGTGTCTCTCATGGATAAATAAATAAAATCTTAAAAAAAAAAAGTTAAATAAAGGCATCTGGGGTCCCCCTGCTTGCATTCCGTCAAATACATAAATAAGATCTTTTTTTAAAAAATTATTTATTCATAGGACACACAGAGAGAGGCATAGACATATGCAGAGGGAGAAGCACAGACTCCTCACAGGGAGCCTGATGTGGGACTCGATCCCCAAACGGGGATCATGCCCTGAGCCTAAGGCAGATACTCAACTGCTTCTCTGAGCCACCCAGGCGTCCCCGTAAATAAAATCTTTAAAAATAAAAATAAAAATTGCTAGTTATTTAAAAAAATTGACAGTTCTTGAAACTAGCATACCACTTTACATTCCTACTAGTGGTGACTAAGAGTTTCTGTTGCTTCATATATTCACCAGTACCTGGTGCTGTCATTTTAACTTTAGCCATTCTAATGGATATGTAGTGGTTTTAACATTTTATTTTGATTCTAATGTTATATTTCCCCATATCGTGTTGAGTACCTTTTCATGTGCTTATTGGCCATTTAAACATCTTTTGTAAGGTGTGCTATCAAATCTTTTGCCTACTTATGTTAGTTCCTCTTCTTAGGATTGAGCTGTGTGTGTTCTTTATATATTCTGCATACCATTTATCAGAAATATGTATTCCAAATATTTTCCAGGCAGTAGCTTCTCTTTACACTTTCTTAAAGGTGTTTTTGTTGAGCAGAAGATTTAAATTTTGATGAATTCAAATTTAGCAATTTTATCACTTATCATTAAGAAATCTTTCCCTGGGCCAGTGACACTATTTTACTTCTAAACTACCTCTGTGTACAACTTTGGTTTTAAAAAAATTTTTTTAATGTAAAAAAAGAAACTGAGGGCAGAGTTCTAGTCTGCTTCCAGTTACTATTCATCTGGGAGGCAAGAGCTATAAAATAAGGAGCAAAAACAAGGGTTTTGAAGGACTCTAGAAACACTAACTTCTCAGTGTTGTTTCATTGCAATGATTACATGAGCAAAACCCTAAAAGTAAATCAAAACTAAGATTTGGAATTGATGGGTGGACAAAATATTTTCAGGTTTGGGCTGGGAACTGGATAAAAACATTGGTAGCGGCTATTGATGTGAAAGTGTTGGAGTTTGGGAATGAATAGTCAGAAAGAATTCTTGACATGTCTTCAGTGCACAAAGGTGGTTTCATTAAAGCACGGGACAGGACCCCTGGGCAGGAAGAGCTGCACCGGGTCATGAGAAGTGGCCTATTAAATACATTCAAGTTGGGAGGGGTTAGGGAAAGGGTAAATCTCTGAAAAATTTTAGAAGCAGGGTTTCCAGGAGGGGAAGAGTGCTACCTACTATTAGAAAAAGGTTATTTACTACTGTCTAGTAAAATTTGAGTCATGAGATCCTTCAGATGTCAATCTGGGCCATGTGCTTAGGGGATGCCTGCTAACATATACCTTGGGGAGTAAAGATAAAGAAAGTTTCCAAAGAGATTTTCTACAGGATCCTGGAAGTCAGGCTAATATCAAGCTAAGGTTGCCTTTTGCTTCTAGTAAAGTATTAACATTGTGGCAGCTGAGCTCCCAGAGGAAGGTCACTCTGCCTATTCAAGTACTTGTCAAAGGGGTGTTAAGTTATAAGGAAGTTTAATTTCTCTCTTTTGCCTTTTTTTTTTTTTTTTTTTTTTTTAATATTTTGCGTGGGACCCGATCCCAGGTCTCCAGGATCAGGCCCTGGGCTCGAAGGCTGCACTAAACCGCTAAGCCACCAGGCTGCCCCTCTCTTTTGCCTTTTTTCCCTCCACATCAGCTACCAGCAGGAACATAGAGGGGAGATTAAGGTGAAGATTGGAGGGGCACCTGAGAACTCAGGACAAGTGGGTAGTTAGGAAAGGTACCTTAGGAATAAAAATGGGGAGAGAGAGGAGAAACAACACAGATATGACATTTTCCTCACCTCCTCCCCCCCCCCCTCGCCGAAATCCTATTTAGTCTGGAAAGTTAAAACTTTAGTACAACAGATATATAAGGCGTGCACTAACACTGCAGTAGGTGATGAATGTCCACCTTCTGTTGATATAGGAACAAGTTAGGGGCAGACGGGGCTAGTCAGGGAAAGATAAGGGGAAGGCCCCAGAGTCAGGCTCCTACACATCCCAAGGAAACAAATAAGACCGTAAAAACAAAAATAAACCTGGCTCTCTAGCTCCAAATTGTTAGGGAGTACCCCCCTTTAATGGCTACTAGGCTCACAGAAACCCCACATGTAGAGAAATATTATGGAGGAGAGAAGGGAATGCTTTGTGCTCATGCTATTTACAAAGAAACATCTTGTTACAAGTCCACCATGTTTGTTCTAACTATAGATATGAAATTTATAAATCCACTGATACTGACAAGAAATTTAGCAAGTTCCCTGGTCAGATCCCTATAAAAGACAGACCAAAAAAGCCCTCAGTGGCAACCCAGTCAGGACTTCTCTCTCTCACTTTTGATAGTTTTCTTTGTATCTCTGCTTAATAAATTTCTATCACTTTGCTGGCTCTGTTGTTTGCGAGATTCATTCTTCAACTCAGTGAGATAAGAACCAAGCTTTTCCCTCCCGTTGTGACCGTTTCAAGTTTCAAGTGACCACAAGAAGATCCCCCAAACAGGAAGAACCAGAAAACCGGTGAGCACAGGCCTGCAGGCACTAGTTTTGAACAATCAAATATGATAGAAACATAATGTATTAAGATGATGTGTAAATTTTTTTTTTTTTTTTTTTAGGATTTCATTTATTTATTCATGAGAGACACACAGAGAGAGGCAGAGGACACAGGCAGAGGGAGAAGCAGGCTCCATGCAGGGAGCCCTATGTGGGACTCGATCCAGGGTCTCCAGGATCACACCCCCGGCAGCGCTAAACGGCTAAGCCATCAGGGCTGCCCAAGATGATGTGTAAATTAAGATTTATGTTTCTGTGGAAATCAGTGAATCTTCATTTTTACCACTGAGCTTTTTTTTTTCTTCTTTTTTTTTCTACCACTGTCTTTATGCATCAAGGTTTTGGAG